>NC_081413.1:432917537-435317537 GCF_030272615.1 Cryptomeria japonica | reverse complement strand
CAACACATTGAATGAACCTAAGAATATCTTCATCATCAGAAAAACTTGCCAATTATACACATTATCAGGGATGGCAGGCCTAGATTTTATTTCCACAATGGAGATGCCAGTTAGTGTTGCATCATCATTTTTCAATGCAACATTAGATAGAAAGTCTGCCATAATATTCTTTGATCGCTCTATCCAATTAATAGAAAATGCACTAAAATGCTCAATGACATCCCAAACTGCATGTTTATATCTCTTTAATCTATCATTTTTGGATGCATATTTGGATCTTACCTGAGAGACAACCAATTCTGAATCCCCTAAAACTTTCAACAGCTAGATTCCATGCCTTTTTGCAACCTCAAGCCCCAATAACAGGGCTTCATACTCTATAGTATTATTTGTGCACTGGAAAGCCAATAAGAAAGAATACTTAAAAGTTATACCTGATGGGGATACAAAAAGAACCCCTGCTCTAGATCCTTCTTTGGAGCAAGCTCCATCAAAATACATCTACCATAAACCATGCTGTTGTGATTCTAATTCAACCATAATGTGGTCAGTATTCTTCAACTGAGGTGAAATTGGTTGTAGTCTAAAATTATCAAGATCCACATCAATCATACAATTGAGCATACTAGGATCTACATTTTCAATTACTCTAGGAGCACGTGGTTCTCTGTACAACTTGACTTGATTCCCATTGATTGGAATGGTAGCATAAGATAAATCCAATTGGACATTTCCTCCTACTGCTGCTGCCCACTACCTAGACAACAACATACCATAATGGGGTTTAGTGTCAGTAATAATAACGTCCATTTTGTAAGTTGCCTCAGGGAATGCTGCTATTTTTACTTCAACATCTCTCATTGTACCTATCACAAGTACTTTCCTATTATCCATAGCATAGCATTTTCCATATATAGTAGTTACTGACAGTCCTAGTTCTTTCATAACACCACAGGGCATTACATTAGCAGCAACTCCTGAATCTATTATACAATTTTTTATCAGCCAGTTATTCACTAACAGAGTAACATAAAAAGGATCTACCTATGAAGGCTCTTGAGTAATAGTGGTTCCAACATAAACCTCTGGGGTTTGGAGTTCCTGATCTTTTCCATTTTTAACTGAATCGGCGAGTAGGACTGTGTCACTATCAGATATATTAGAAAACAAAGACAAGGCTGCATCCCTATGTTCTTTTATTTTTAGTAATTCTATTAATGGGACAGTAACTTTCATTTGTGTAAGAGCTTGAGCCATGTCAAATGTGGAATTACTACTTAATTTAGTATTAGCTCTAACCCTTTTTGCCTTAAGCTGACTTGCCCTTTTTACTGTGGTAGCTCCTCATATATCATTGGTACTTTTATCATTTGTACTCTTGGGTACATCTTTAATCTATTCTTTCTTTTCTTGACCAATTTTAGGGAAAGTAGTAGCACTACTTGTTGCCCCCTTTTGAGTAACTTCTTTTATAAACATGGAACCAAGTTCACCCTGATGAGTGTCCTTCTTGGTGCTCCTTAAGTTGTAATTGTGTTTTGCTTTAGCAATAGCAGCTTTGGTGAGATTTTTAACTTCTTCCTCACTAGGCCTTCTAAGATGAACTTCTTCATCTTCAATTGTTACCACATTCAAGGTAGAATGCCAGTCCATTGTTAGTTGTCCTTGAACAAACCTTTCATTATCCAACACATTACTACATTCACTTTGTACAGATTCCTCATCACTCTCTATAATGGTCTCAAACATGTTAATGTCAGGCTCAACTTCTTGTCTCATGGACTCTTCAAGGGCTTGAGCTACTGCACACTGATGAGGAGAATGTGGCCCATCACAATAAATACACCAAGGAGTGTTTTCTATATTATGGACATTTTTTCCTTTTAAGGGATCTGGGGTATCTTGACTCTGAGCAATTTTAGGCTTCTCATTTTGGGGTTTGCCATCTTTCCAGTTGGTATTATAGGGCATGTCATGCAGTCTAGTGGGTCTATCTTGCCAGTTATAATGAGGCTTATCATTTTTATTTACCTTGGTAGTTAGATCCTTCATAGCAATAACCAACTTTTCTATCTTGTCTTCCTCCTTAGCAACTTTGTTGGGTTGCTGTTTTGTTTCCTACCATAACCTACCATCTATTTTCCTTCTAACTTCCCAAATGCTTTTCTATTGCTTTCCACATTAATGGAAATTCTAAATGCATCCCTCAGGTTATGTGGATTTTTATCCCTTAAGATATAGGCCATTTTAGAATCAAATGCATTATAATAGGTGTTCAGACACATGTTATCATCTAACCTCATCACCTGATACAATCTATGCATGGCCTTTTGAAATCTAGCATTGAAATCGGTGACCATTTCATTATCAAATTTTCTAATGTTATTAAATTCATTGAGCATGAAGCTCACATTTGTTTTGTCATCGTATTGTTCTTGAAAACAATTTTTAAAGTCCTCCCAAGACCTAATGCTATTAACTAGAAGACCTCTGTACCAATCTCTTGCATCATCAACCAGGGACTGAACAAACAATTTCATTATAACATCTTCATCCACTATCTCATAATCATTTATTAAGTCACCAAAAGATTTTAAATGCTCCTCAACACTAATTGCATTATTTCTAGCAAACTTATGGAGTCTGTCCCTTAGCTCAGTAGGAACATGGTTGGGATATCCGGGGATCCCATCAAAAAACAATTGTCTATACTGCTCCAAATTGATAGGTCTCCTTTGAAAAGGGTTAGCAACATTATTATTTCCCATGTTCATTCTGACTTTTGGAATTGGGGTCTAAGATATTTGGTTATGCTAATTGTTCACGGGGATTTGACTAATTGTTATTGTATTAGCAGGCATAGGAGGCTGAATTTTAACTGGGGGGAGGGAAATTTGTTGAGGATCAAGCTTACTAAGATCTTTTGATGGAAAAATGATAGGGGGAGATTTTAGGTAACTAATTTTTCTTTTAACTTCCTGATTAGCTGCTTCCAACTCAGCTTTCTCTAGCTCCATTTGTAGATCCTCCTTTTCCTTCCTCATTCTTTCCATCTCTCTCTCATGTGCTGACAGCCTATGAGAAATCTCCTCTGTATTTCTAGATCCAGTTCCATCATCCACCCATTTCTGCTTCCCTTTATCAACATTATTCCTAGGAGGTTGTGAATCACTAAGCACTTCCCTATTTGGTTGGACTACTGACCTATATGCTAGCTTGGCCTTAGGGATTAGAATTTCTCTGATCACAGGGCCTTCCTCATCACTCTTTTCCTTTTCCCTAGCCAACACTTCAAGATCAACTATCTATCTAAGAAGCCTATCTCTCTCCATTATTTTTGCTTTGACTTCCTTTTCCTTATTTGCTTCCTTTTGGGCTCTTAAGGAGATTAAGTGGTGAACCCTCCTATTTAAATCTTCTATTTCTTGTGACACTTTATCTTCATCAGGGAAATTCTCCTCAGAGTTAGATATATTGACTTGATCTATATCAATCAAGCTGATATTACCATCAAATGTTCTAGGCATAGAATGTCTGATTGCATTTGAACTAGTCCTATCTCTCACAGACACACTAACATGAGATACATCTTGATTTAAAACATGAGCATTATCTATATTTTCAAACAATCCAGAATGGAAGCCTAATATATCATGTTCAAATTCTCTAGAAGAAGAATTAGACTTTGCATAAACAGGTCAATCAGGTATCTTACCGGTATTGTTATTTTTTTGCACCCAAGTAGCATTTGATGGTTCATGAAGCACTGATCTCTTCTGACCTCTTCGTGACTGTTCAGGCAAACCTTCTTGCAAAGTTTCATGAGGATGCTTCTTCATGAATGATCTAGTGTTTTTTCCTCCTTGCATTATGCTTGTCTTCCTTTTAAAATTTTATGTATTTCACAAGGACTGGTTCCAAGATAACAGAGTCGCCACCACAAGACTATGGGAAATATGAAAACAAGCTTTGAATAAAATGTTGCAAATCTTTAGACCAAAATCATATATCAAAAGAAAATAGAGGGAACTTCCATATAGAGACCTCCAGACACCACTGCTATATTCACTGAAGCACCAATCTATTCCACAACACACAATGATTTTTCCTTATAAATCTAAACACACATCTGCGTCTAGATTCTTATTGTGACTCTCCCTAGCAGAGTTACCACTTTTGTTGTTCTCAAAATCTGATTCACTTTAAAATCCTTATAGTGATATGATAAACTCTGTATGTAGAAGAGATATTAAAGAGAAGGAAACTTTCAGGACAAAATATGACAAGGTTTGATTAACCTTCTACACTTTGAACTTGTCCAAAGTTCAGGTGGGTATACCTTTGTGAACTGAATTCACACTTTTAAAAGATAAATCCATAGCAAACCAATTCGAAAACTAGTGGATCTTATCACCTTAAAACAAACTGAAATAAAGAAATGAAACTTATACTCATGTTCAGTATTGATCTACAAGATATATAGAAGATAACCTTAATAGATACCAATGCCTTATCCAAGGCCATCGAGTCATCTAAGTTCAAATAATACTTCCACAATCAAATATCTCCACACATCCTATTAGTTTGGCTTCTGTAAATCCCCATACATGCCTGACATACATAAGAATTTTATTCGTATCATACTAAACTGTGTTCATCAAAATTCAAAGTATCCCACAAAGAATTTACTAGTAGAAATGATTCTTGCGTATTTAATTTCCCTCCTGAAGAGAAAAGCTAAGAAGCATATCTACTTAAAATTGCCTTACAACCCATATTCAAAAGGAATAACCCTAGATTACTCAGAATGAAATAGTAAACATTTCCAAACATACTTGAAGACAACACAAAGTTTAAGCTCAAAACCAATGGTCTGTGTATTGATATTACTTATGAAAGTATTACAAAAACATTTGAATATTCTCCATCAAAACATGAAAAAAGCTCAGGTAAATTTCTGTAGTGTTTTCTTACACTTCCTTGCGATCCCTCTTTTACTAGTCCCGGTATCCATTTATAACAATATGGATGCACACATAGCTTCAGACTTTCCTAGGAGAGTTTGTTACAATTATTACTTCTTAAGAAGAAGTTACAAAACCTTTTCCAAATGCGGTTACAAGTCTCTTTCAGCATCCACAACTTCTTCCACTTGTTGTTCTATTGCAATATTTTCTAACTACCCCACATCAAGCACTACATATTTCCTTGTCCATTCCTGATACACCTCATCAGTAGGCCATGAGAAGTTAATTACTTTTTCTTTTGTCTTGGCTAATCTTTTCCAAGAATTCCTCATTTTATTGACCTCTGAATTCAGAAAACCATAATGAGATTTGATTTTCTCAATCTCCTCAATTGTTTTGATAAATATGGAGGCATCCTCTAATTTAACAATTCCTTTTATTCTTAGTGACAATTTGGCTTCTAATTCCTTGAGCCATATTTGTTTTTCCTTTAATTGGGTTGGGCTAACAAAACCTACTGGGAGTAATTCAAAAACTTGATTAGTGTACTCTTTCTTGTACAAGTTGATCTTTCTGTCTGCATTATCCACTCCTACCAACTTTACTAAATCCTTTGTCATATCATTGGTAGATTTGATAATAGGGTCAGACCTTACCTCATCATAGGATATGCAAATAAGTTCTATATCCTGCTCTCTAAGTCTCCATTAATCAAAAATAGGAATTAAAACAGCCTTGTCCCCATTTAATTCATCCCACATTTCCAAAATCTTACTCATGTTGTTATACATTAGTGAAGACCCTATAGTGTCAGCAAAACTTAAAATTGTAGCCCTTACTCTCTCTTCATATTTCTTTGCATATAGGGCCTGAGCCTGTTTTAAATTATCCAACTCATGGGGAGTGATCTCAATCAAATGAGAACTAGAAGGTGCTAGCGATGGTGGGAATTCAATAATGGGGCTGGTAGGTGGAGGTCTTGTACGAGAAGAGGAGATCATCAATGTTGAGGACTCACCTTGATGGTATTGTCCTACCAATTGGCTTTGTAACTTGGCGATGATGCTATCTTTACCCCTTACTTCTTCCTTGGCACTGTTGTAAGCTTTTAAAATTGTCTCCAACTTAACTTGGAGATCTGCTTTTTCTTTTTCCTCTCTTTCTGCTACTGCAACACTAAACTTTGCAGTCTTTAGGATAGTGCTAGTAGCTTCCACTACCACAGTGCTCTACACTCTTTTCACTATCATTCCTCCAAGGTAACTTGACCCTGGGGTGTCCTTATTCCTTTTATTTTCATCTCTTTTAAGAGACCACATGACCAGTGCAGCATTATCCTTGTTGAAAGTGACTCCCTCCATAGGTTTGGTCTCCTTTCTTACTGCCTCTAAAACCAAGGCATCTGCTATGTCCCATTCGGGGAGAATGAGTACCCCAGCCTGTGCTACCATGTCTATTCCTTGCTCGAGAGTGATGGTCTTAAACTCATCAACCATTTCTTGCTTTATCTCTTCCTCCACCACAGTTGGATCCTTGTGTGGCTACTCACCTTTCCTCTTTTCACACCTAGCATTAAATTTATCAATATTCTGCTTCCACACAAATTGCATGAAAGCTCCTGATGTGACAAAGTTATTATCAGCAAAGAAATTCTCACTGGCTTGCTTGATCTCAGGATCCCACCCCTGGCCTTTGAACTCATTAGTAGTAATATTCATCTCAGCAATAAGGGGCTCTTCTGGCATTCCCTCTTCCACTTCATCATATGTGTATGCTATCTCTCCCAGACTGCCTAATTGTAACAGTTGCTTAGCTGCTGCCTGTTCATCTCCTATATGAATAGGGGATTGAGATGGGGAATACAAGGGTTCATCAGATTGTACTTCCTTTGGGCTATCTTGAATGTCAATGACATCCTGTATCTTCCTCTTACCTTTTGAGGTAGAAGGCTCCCCTGTTGTTGGCATCAACACACTCTAGTTGGACTTCTTATGTAACATGTAATCACTAGGAGGGATTGCTCTGGTAGATGTAGACCTATTTAGAACTAATCTTGCTTTCTCAGGATTGTTATTAATTACAACCTCCCTCTTTTCTTTTAATGTCTGCATCACATCCTCAAAACAAAGAATTAAGAATTTTACCTTCTCTTCAAAGGGCTGTAAGCTAGACAAAGGGTCATAGCTAGTGTCAAATTGGTGCACAAAGTCTAAAGCCTTCTTGTAGGCCACCCACTTTTCTTTTTCTCAGCTCTTTCTCATCTAAATCAAACTCATTCCTAATGAGGTCTTCACAAAACTGGAATTGGTGGGGTCTACCTCTGCATATTGCCCTCTTTCTGAACATGTCGTTGAAGAAATCTTCAGGGTCAGCACACCGGGATACTGTAGTTGATAAATGGTATGGTTGAAGGAAATATTCAAAATACTTCCAACCTCCTTTAATTATTACAAATTGATGTGCTATGGTAACTGTAGGGAAAATGGTCCCTTTACCTCTACCTGTTAGCTCTGCCTCTTGCACACTACCAATCTGCTTGAGGATTTCTGCAATTCTCACTTTAAGAGGGATCTGATAGGGCAACAAAAATGGAGTTCCTTTTAAACCATATACTCTGAAAACTGTGGAGATAGGGTATAAGTAGATATCACCCCAATCGCGGACAATTTTAATATTCTCAGCAAACTCTTTTGGCCTAATGAATTCCAAAAGCACCTTAGGGACTCTTGGATTCTCTGAATAGATAAGAGTCCTAATCTTAGATGTAAAACACTTATCAAACTTTAAGTAGCTAGCATCTTCTCTGTCCCATGATAGCACTGTACTCCATAACTGCACTGGCATCTTCTCTCCATCTTTCTCTTTCACAATATTCATTCCACTTGCAAAATAGTCACCACCGTTGAATAAAAATAAGTGCATGAGGAGGGAGTACCATCCAAAAGGCCTATCCACTTTCCCTTTCTTTATTCCTATCAAGCTTTCATGGATGGCATCAATGATATAGGAAGCATAATCAAAGGTCACAGCCAAAAAAGGATGCAAAATTTGAGCAATCATTAACATGTAATGAGCTGGTATATTTGCCTCAGCATCTTCTCCTAAAATTTGGCAGAGTGACCAGTATAATCCTGTGGCCCCAAAGGTGAACAGATTTAAAGAGAAAGGCTTGTCAATGTTGGGTCCTACAACTATTAATCCACCTATCTTCACAAAGAATTCTTTAAGAGGCCCATTTCTAAGGTGGTTCCTCTGCACACTGTAAACTTAAGCTAGTGATTTAAAATTAATAGGTTCTAAAAATTTGGTAAATTCACTAAGCCCAAAAGCATTTCTGAACTCCTCATTATTTATTTCAATGAGGGTTTTCCCACTTATATCCCTAACACACCTTGTGATTGGGTCATAATTATGTGCAATCTGAGTTAGGAGATCCACATCTATGAATACTCCAGGGACCACCAATTTGCCTACGTCCAACTCCCAGATACTGTTCATTGGGGCTAGGGAGTTTCTCATACCAAATCCAACCTTAAATAATCCCAACCCAGACAACCCAATTTGAGGGTCTCTTAGCCAATTGCCTTTTTCATACAATCCTTCTCCTATTTTTAGGCGAGGAGCTCTTGGCACTAATTCCTTTACCTTTGCTACCACATTAGTTGACATTGTCAACTATTCTAGGAAATCATCACAGATAGCTCTCTCCTGGTAATTAACCTTTTCTGAGAATTCTCTTTTAGGTGCCATCTTAAAACACTATGCAAGCAATTTAATTACTAGCCCCAACTGTTCTATAACAAATCAAAACCCCAATTAAAACACACTATCAAGTAATTGCCAAGCAATAGTACAAGAGAACCTATTTTTGGCTTGAAGAAATCCGCTCTGCAACTGAAAAAATTTGCTCTACAATTGAAGAAATTTGCTCTGCAACTACTTCTCTACAACAACTTTTCAAAATGATGCCTTCATTCAAATGATGCAAGATCATATACGGTAGTCGGGCTCTTAACTGCGACATTGATACCTCATGTCTGTATATTTTCTTTTCGTTGTTCCATCATTTCACAGAGCATAACATCCTAGCAGTTTCATCTAATGAAATCGTGCCAGCCGTCCGATCAGATGAGACTTGATCGGTCTTTACACTATTTTAACCTCTTTTTTGCCATTTTGCAAGCTTTATCCCCCAAGAATTTTCCTTTCATGAAGCTACACCAAGCGTTAGATGGAACTCTAACCACCCAACCTTTAACTCCTATCGGGACCATCAACCTTTTCACTAACTGCGCCTCATCTTAACGGCTAACGGTTTTTCGCTATTTCGCAGGAGTTAATCCGCTTCCATCTTCGGGCTATGAAACAACAAGAAGCATTGGATCAATCTTGAGATGAACATCTTTTAAGTGAAACCTTTATCCAGACATTACTTACTCCACTTATTCACCAGTTAACAAATGCCACGTGGCACTCGGCTATTAGCCCTGAAAAACTCTTCAGGTTTAGTTCAGAGTCAACCACGTGTCTTACTTCCTGCATAACCGCCAGTTGCACCTTGGTAGGCCCTTAATTACCTTTTGAAACTACGTGTCAATCAACACATCACCATCAAGCTTTACAAGAAGTAGCACCTGTCGTTACATGTCATGCTGGAAAGAACCTCTATTTCTCTTTCACCATTTTGCAGGTTTTAAAACACTAGCATCTTACCTTCATGAACTCATGTGAACCATTAGATCATATCAAACTTGCTTGATGCTTAACAACCTACTTGAATCCGGCAGACGTGGGTCTTCTGACTCAACTTTATCCACCTGGTGTCTAGTCATTTCTGAACTGACATGTCAACTTTTTATTCACTGAAAGAAAACATCGGGATCCACTTTATCCTTGCCACCTGTATCTGCCAAGTCACTTCTTATCCCATAGCATGACTCATCTTCTTGGACCCAACTATCAGTCCTCAAATCCAATTTGCTGACCACTTTAATTTTTGGCCACATGTCATTGTCTTACTTGCCATCTCAACCAGCTGGACTGCTTACTTGGAATGCCTTGTCATTTCGCTGCTTTGTGAAAGCTATCTTTCGAGCATCTTTCTCTTGCAAAACTACGCTAGCTGTTAGATCTCGAGGACCTGCGCATCTATTATACCTCTTATGAACCTCTTTTGCTTGGGCCCAAAAACCTTTTTCTATTTCGTAGAGAATAACATGTGAGCATCTCTCAGCCATGAAACAATGCGGGCCATCGATTTCTTTTAAACTTGATCACCTTTTAGCCGTGGAAAACTCTTCACCACCGAGTCCCTCCAAACCTTTTTGCGAAAGGTAATTTACTCGCTCATTTCGGCTGCGAATCAACACTAGCCATTAGATTCAAAGCAAGATGGAGTCTCGTTAAAATAGATCCAATGCACATAGTTGAACATGCTTTTTCCTTTCGCTATTTCACAAAGCATAATACACCCACAACTTCGCCTAATGAAACAGCGAAAGTCGTAGATTCATCTAAAAGTTGCGCAACACTTACTAGACCCAACAACATTAGAAGGAAAAGGCATAAGGCATAGATTTTTTACAATTATTTAACAACCACCTAGGCAAATAACAAGGGGGGACATTTCACACGACCCCAAGACCCATTACTTAAGTGAATAAAGTAACATAGGAATAGAAGCCAGAGGGTTTTGATCAGACATTTGAGCGATTAAAAACTAAAAACCCTTAACCCTTAAAGACCTAAAATAGATTTGAAGAAATTAATAGCATACCTGAGTCAAAATTTCAAAAACTTAGCCAATCATGGGAAAAGAAAACCCATTTCTTAAACTGTGATAATAGGTTTGAATGGTAAAAGAAATTGCAGACGAGACTGCAGATAAATGGGATATATTATTTGTAGAGAAAGAAAAGCAAGAGGAAAGAAGCATTCCTAAAATGGAGAAAACATTCAAAGTATATCAAAAGGACAAGGGAAAAGGAAAAATAGGTGGTGTACCCTCCATAAAGATAACATATAACATTCCTCCACCAACCCAGGACAACCTTCCTTTAGCACCTTCATCACAAGTCCATACAGCTAATCCACCAGATATAGCTACTAAAGGTTCAACACATGATGATACTAACCCTGAGTCAGAGATACTCTTTACCATGAATGTAGATACTCAAGAAGTAAACATTGTTGTGGATAAAGATACTTTAGAGGTAGACAATGTTGAGGAAAGCAAGATTTCAAAAAAACCAGCACAAACTGTTGACTCTCAGGAAACTAAGATACCAACTCAAATAGAGAAACCGGAGACTGAGAAAACAGAGGATAAGATAGCTAGCACATGGCCACTGGAATTTGAGCAACTGACAGTGGTACAAAAAGAGAAACAATCTGAGACAGAGGTACATGTTGAGTCTATGACACCGACAATAGCAAAGAAACCTAATCAGACTGAGAAACTAGTAAAGGTAGAAGTACAGACACAGACAGATCCACTGGAGGAAAATACAAGGAAAGTGGATGAATCTGATGGAAAAAAAGAGGATAAGTTAAGGTGATTGGTCAGACATCTATTGAGATCAAACCTACAATAGAACCAAGCACATCTATAGGTGAATTCAGACCTACTAATATCACAGAGGTACTTTTGGATTCAATTAAAAGGATTACTGATTGCAATGCCTTAGCATTTAAGGCAATTGATAACACATTACCTATTCTAAAGATGATTGCACCCAATTGTAAGATAGATCACATTAATGATTCTATAGGGAAATTGGACACATTGTCCAAATTTATTGCTGATAATGTAATAACTATAGATAAGGTGAATGAGGATACCATAAAGGAGAGAGTTGAAAAAGAGAAGAATACATTCTTTGAAAACACCATAAAGAAATGTACCGATCACGTGGATACACTTTTATCAGTACTCAATTCTACAATTTTGGAGTATAAGGAGTTATATAGGGAAGCATGTAAATCCCACTGTTTGACTGAGGACATTGATGAAGAGATCAAAAAGACACAAAAGGAAATTGATGACATTGTGGACAATATAATAGGTTCATCTAGACTTATATTGGTTTTTGAGTAGGAAATGGCAGTTTTTGAGAAAAAGTTAGAAAAACTTGAGAAAGAGAAGGCAAGAATAAGGTCTGATGCTCGAGAACTAAAGGATAAACTTGGTCTAAGGCTGGATAATATGATTACTCAGAGAGCTGAATTATCTAAGGCAATAGTTCAAGGAGAATGATCATTGGAACAGCAAATGCACTATCTCACCGGTATGATCCAGCAGACAGAGGCAACTTTAAATGATAGTAACAAGTTTATGCAGAGTTTAAATATGATTTTGGCAGACATCTTTCAGATTGTAACCAATCGGTTACAAACTTTGAGGTAGCATTTTTGTACTCTTTTTTATTATTTATAACATCCTTTGTCATTGATATCAAAGGGGGAGTAGTGGTGAGAAAAATGCATGTACAAAGGAGATCACTTGCTCAGGGGGAGCACATCTTTTTCGATTTTAGTTTTGGATAACGGTTTTGATTTTTCTCATGAGTGTTGCCATCAATGCCGAAGGGGAAGATTGTTGGCATTATACACTCTTATGAGAATAGTTGATGTTGTCATTGATGGCAACCAACTGGCAAGTCACCGACAATTAGTTTCTACATGCCCGACATCACAAACTTCATACACTGGTAGACACCAGCATCGATAGGCACTTACACCGACATTCAGATTACATCAGCAACAAGCATACCGACACTCCAGCCGACATAGGATAAAGTTTTTTTTATATGAATTGTTTTGTAAATGTAGTTATCTTTTGTAAGCCGACATGGTATATTGTAAAAGACTCATATATGTATGAGATCTTATAAGTCATTTTGTTGTGTGTGCGAAAAGACATTTTATTGTATAAGGTGATATAGTTGACAACGAAGGTTTAGGTTATTGATTGAGCTTAAACTGGTACTGAACCTGGTATTAGAGATACTATTTTGAGCAGTACATTGTATTGGATTTGATAATCCATTTTGTAGTTAGTGTGACTCTTTATTGAGCAGTGAGCTCTAGGTTGTTGGCCTCCCTGCACGTGCAAGCCCCTTATTGAAAGTAGTATTTATTCATTGGCCAGTGAGTAAATATTGTGGGTCACAAATCCCATCAAGGTTTTTTGCACACCGGGTTTCCTCATTAAATATCTTGCATTATGGTGTGTTTCTATGTTGTCTCTATTATTTTTGTTTACTGCATTAATTCTTATTTACCGGTACACTATTTTGGGTTGCAAAGTTATAAATAAGTTTAAATATTCTACTAACTGGTTAGACACTGATTAACCCCCCCCTCTCAGTGTCTTTGGGACTGTCATTGAATATAACAATACCTACACATACTTTGTGTATATCGAACCAGCTACATCCAATTTTTGTAATTATAATAGGGTCCAACATACTCAATCAATTCAACAACTTTGTTGTAATAGACCTTTATGCCATCCATGGAAAATAGACCCAAACCATGTAATGACGATGGTGCTATGTGATATATCCTCCCGTTAACACAAAAACCAGTGTTTATTGGAGGAAGATCCTTGGGTAACCATTGTTTTTGTAGATGTTTGGGCCTCAAGGGCACCTCGATGTCACCTATGCTCTCGTCATCATAAGAACATGACCCCCCTTGAGTAAGAAATAATTCCATGCATTTATGGAATTTTTTTCTAATCTTTTAACTTGTACTTGATCTCCCTCTTTTAGACCTACTACATGTCTCACTTTCCTCTTCTCTTCCTTAATTTCCCTCGCTTGAAGAAGACACATATGACAAATACCTATTTAGTGGTATCTGCACTCCATCAAATGAGAGAGATAGTTGGGAGAGGGTTGATTGCTATTGTGAGAGGAAAAAATGATGGTTGGGTCATTGACTGAGGTGAAGTAAGAGGTGAGTTGGCTATGCCAAGTCATACTTTGGATTGGACCCATTTACCATATGGAAGGTCAGTGTTAGATTGACCGATGATGACCATGTGATTCACCGAGATGGATAGGATCTACGATGGAGTTTCAAACAATTTTTATAAGGGTGTTGTAAAGGCATTGTATGTTATATGTGTGAGAAAGTTAGAATGGATAGAGTGCAAGCTTGTCAACTTGGAGAAAATAGTGAAAAGGTAGCATGATTGGATGCCAACTCATTTCAGAAGGCTAGTTTTCTAAATGTTTGTATCGAGTCAAAATTGATTTGACAAGCAAGGACAATAGTTTCAGAGGCATAAGAGAATTTGGATAACCTCTGAGTTAGAAATGAAAGATCATGGATTTCATGGTATAATCAGAGGTTTCTTTTTGTTAGGATTCTCACAAAGGGATAAATTCAAAAAATCCTTCACGCCCCCTCTGACAATCCTTCGAACTTTGAGAAGATCTCAAAGAGGATAATCTGGTGTTTTAAAATAATTTTGAAGCAAAGTTGCACAGTCCCAGGATGAGAAGATCAAAATAAAATCATCCATGTAAGGTGACTCTTGATAGAAAAGAAGTGAATTGGTTTTCCTTGTGAAAAATATGGAATTCGATGGTGTCCTAGGTCTGACATGCATGATTTCCCTAGTTCACAACTGGCATGGTGAATAGATAGAAGCGAGCGTTTCAGAAGATTGTTTTTGCATGAACAAACACTGCCAAGTGAAGTGATTTTGATTATAAATACAATAAGGTGATAGTTCAGTTGGAAGAGAAAAGAAGCCTCTTTTCTTTCTGAAGAGAAGTTTTTCATCACTAAAGAAGATAATGTTTGAGCAGTATCATGCATGGAGTTGTTGTGTGATTGTTGATACTAGATGGATGTTCTTTCTCTTGTGTGAGTTTTCTTATTGTCAGAGGGGTTGTGAAAGTTTGAAGGATTGTTAGAGGGGGCATGAAAGCCATTTCTTATCAAAAAAAGCCACTCATGATACATCCTCTATTTTCACTCTGTCACTATCTGGCAAGGGGTTTTAGGAAGGAGCCCATAGGGGAATGAAAGAAGGAATTGTTTGAGTGGGGAGCGACAACTAGTCATCTCTGTGACATCATGGAAGTTGTAACCCTTCCCCAACATATTATGTTTCCCTATAAGCTTCTCCTTCTGCTTTCTATGATCCTGGGCATAAAGGTTGGAGATCTTCCTCTAGTTTGGGGGCGATTTTACTTTTGTCAAGATCTAGTTTCCCTTCCGGGAAGGTAAATGTTGTGTAGGATAGAACAAAGCATCTCATAATCCAATTGAAGACATTAGGATGATAATGGAACAGCTCAAGCACTTTTATTTCTACCAATGTTTAGTTACAAATTGTGATTATATTTTATCACGGGTGCTAGTGTATGGGTAGTTTTAAGGAATATTTTGTCACAGAATTGTGTATGGCTTTCTTGAATTGTTCATTCTATATGACATGTGTCTCTTGGCCTCAAGCTTTTTGCTCTCTTATTTCTATAAAAGGGAAATAAAGGTAATTAAAAAGGGTTCCAAAATCTCTGAATAGGGTCTCTTGTGTAGGTCTGGTCTGTAGGATTAGGTTCTAGTTTTGAGAAGTCATGAGTAAATAGAAGAGAATTGTAATGTCATTTTGCAAAGAAAAATAGAAGATAGTCATTAGTTTCAAATTTCAAATGGGTTCTTCTATAAATAAAATGTATTCGTTTATTTTTTCATTTTCTTGTTGTATTGTTACGATGTATGCAATTTTTTATTTCATGCTTTGATCCAAGGGGTTAATTAAAATGCTTGAATGAGATTACAGAGGGATAAAGCTTGTATTAGGATTTGATAAGTAGTTCGGGTAAGAAATTACAAATAAAATGCTACTGTAAAGTGGTATTGTTTAAGATTTATTCAGCTATTAGATAGAATTATGTCAAGTTTCAGTGATATTTCAAAAACTCAGAGCCCAATGGAGTAAGGCACTGGTATATGCTAGTAGATGTCATTAAGTTATAGATTTCTTGTTTGTTTCACTTATGGTTTGTCATAAACATTAAAATAAAGACACATTTCCAAGTTTTTATGTATGTTTGAGGTGACCTACTATCTCATGCCCTAGATAAGGTCAAGGATCACTGAATAATTCACCATTCTTGAGAATTATCCTTGTTGTTGAGCCCGTATATGAGATTATCTATAATGAGCTATAGCATGTGGTGTCAAGGTGGTTTATGTGAGAAAAAAATCTTAGTTTTGATAAAATATAGTTGCTAAAACTTGGCTTATTATTAAACCACTCCAAGATGGGTGTAAAGAGAAAGCAAGCAAATAATAAATGGTTTCTATAGGGTGTATTGGCTTATATCTGCCAATCCATGAGAAGAATCATCGCCTTGCCTTTATGTAGACTGTGCAGGATCCTAGTCAAAGGGGTTCAGGTTCCTACATATGTAATCCATTTATCTTATGTTAGCTTACATCTTATATGAAGGTCAATCAAATGGTTCACTACCTTGCATAGACAAGGCAACGAACTATTTGGAAAAATGTCTCAAAGAAATGTGTTCTCATGGTGATGGGATACCCTAAAAATCCATAATAATTTGACTATCATGGAATTCCATCACCATCATTGCATTCCATCACCATCATGGCATTCAATCACCATCATTATGTTCCATCACCATTATAGCAACTAATCGAGTGTATATTGGATTTGTTTGTTCAACACTTGACCCTTGCTTTGTAGCAATCATATAGGCTTGTATATACCTTTTCCTAACATCATCTATAGATACTATATTGCTAGAGGACTCAAACAATGTGTAGAGAAGGGTTTGAACTCTATACTGATCGAAGGTGATGCATAGATACTTATCAACGCTACTAAGAATGGTGCCACACCAAATTGGAAAATACAGAGGATTCTGAGGGATATTACAGATTTTATAAATAAATTTCCCGACTACGAGGTCAGATATGTTTTCAAGGAGGCGAACATGACTGTAGATTACATGGAAAACGTGGGAATAAATTTAAGGACAAAGGATGACCAAGTTTTCAAGGCAATCCCAAGTGAGGATTTGGAACAGATTCTAGTGGACGACTAAGCCTCGTGGAGGCAAAAAAAGAATGCATTGGATAGGTATGACTAAGGGAGGGTATTGATCATGATTCAAAAACACAAATTTGGATCTAGAGTGATAGAGGTGATCATGATAGATGAAAATAAAAGGCTCGGATTACCGTAAATGAAGGGACATTGGGAGAATGTGGCAAGAGATTAGGACACTTCAAATCCAAAGATGGATTTGGTTTTCATGGGATATCAGATTTCTCTCTTTTAGACAGAGCCTAATGTTCGATAAGGATAGGAAATAATAAGGTTGAGGGTCCATCACTTTGGGCTAAGATGCCTATGTGCAGAGGAGACATTTCAGTAGCAATGCAGGAAACTTTTTGACTATGATGAGCTCACTTGGTATGTGTTGTGGCCTCTAGCCAAGGCTATTTTGGGCAAGGACAGGCACTGGTGTGATGGTTTCATCTATGAGGCAATTCTGTGCTGAATGGTTGACATACTTGATTCCAAGTAAGCATGCATATGGATGATCCCAACATTCAAAGAAGATCCTTCAAAGCCTTCATAAAGCATAGAAGCCCTTGCAATACCAAGAACAAGTCCCTAAAAAACCCTAGAAGATCATTGAAAAGGGAAACAAATAATTTTGATTATGTTTGAAATGCACATAAGATCAAGCTAAGTAATTGCTCACCTGTAAACTAATTTCCTTCACCTACGAATCTCCTCTCCTACGCACGAATGAACTCTTCATTCACCACCACCTGCAAATATGATCCTCTCCTGCTTGGCAAGAATTATTTTTTTCTCAGTCTTTTGCTTTGTCTCGCGGGAATGAAGTTTTTCAAATTCTTTTGCTTTGCAGATTAATTTGAAATTCAAATTTCCTTATAAGATATTATAATTATATGTAAAAATTAAAATTGATCACCAAAGTGCCAACCCCAAGTGCCTTGATCGTGCGGGATAATATTTACAAAGAAAGTGCCCCATTTCCCTTATCCTGCTAGGTTTTTCAATGTGATTTTCAACCTTGTGGGATAAGGAGGTGATAGTTTCCAAAGAGTGCATCTTATCCCGTGACACATTTACATCAATGATCTGGCACCATGGGATAAGAATCATGATAAAATTACAAAGGAATCCTTATCCCGTGACAACTACAAGGTGAGAAAAGAAGAAACACGGGATAAGGAGCGGCTAAAAGAAACAAGCAGTAGAGGCCTATCCCACAATGATCCAGGAGCACAGTGAGAGGCCCACGAGATAAGGGTTATCTTAGGCACAAAGGGGAAATCTTATCCTGTAGGATGTCCAAGTTACCATAATAGCAATACAGGGCAATGTGGGACAAGTCAACAAAGAAGGATGCTATGCTTTTCTTATCCTGTGCATTCCCGCAGGGATAAGAAAAGAGTCAGGGGATAAGAAAATAACTAAGAAAAGGATAAAAGGGTTTATCTCATGGGGAGAAGAGATCCATAACAAAGATGAATGGAATATCAACAAGAAGACTCAAAGGTGCACCATGGGATATGAGTGTTAAAGGAAAGAAGAGAAAGTCTTATCCCACAATGTCTTCCTCTTGTTCAAAGCACGGCTGTGGGATAAGAGTTATAAGCTAGAACTAAGGGAAATCTTATCCTGCATGTTCCCATGGGGATAAAAGGAGTACTGTGGATAAGACAAAGCTAGTTCAAAGGCTTATCCTACAGATGGTAGGAACATAAAGGAAAAGGGCTTGCAGGCAGAAGGCTAGGAGCAAAGTGGGATAAGGCTTCCAAGGTAAAACACATAAAAGCTTATCCCATAAGGATAGAAGAAGGGGTAAATGACATGACAGGAAATAAAACAAGGGAAATCTACAATAGAGGATTATCCTACGGAGATAGCTGAGATGGCCGAAGGAGCTTCAGAGAATATGAATTTCTAAAGTGACAAAGGGGACTTAAGTATTGCTAAAAAATATTGGGTCTTAAGTCCTTTATTTCCTAGGAAGGCCTCGCACATGACCACTTAACTCATGAAGTTTTCCACACATTCTAAATGATCACTTAAGTGCTGACTCCAAGTAACTCAGTTGCATGGGATAAGATTTAGAAAGGAAGCGCCCCCTGTTCCTTATCCCGCAAGTGGTTTCAATGTGAATTTCAACCCCTCAGGATAAGAAGAAAGAGAGAATTACAAAGGAGTCTTTATCCCATGACAACTACAAAGCAAGCAAGGAGAAACACAGTATCAGGAGCGGTCAAAGAAAACAAGCGGTAAAAGCTTATCCCACAATGAACCAGGAAAACTGTGAAATGGTCGGGAGATAAGGGCTGACTTAAATATAAAGGGAGTCTTATCCCATAGGATTTCCATGCCACTAGAATAGAAGTACAAGGCAACATGGGATAAGTCAACAATGAAGGATGCAATGCTTTTTTTATCCTACGCATCCCCGTGGGGATAAGAAAAGAGTCCTGGGATAACAAAATACTTAATCAAAAGGTAAAAGGGCTTATCCCGTGAGGTAGTAAAGATACAAAACAATGGTGAAACTCAAAGGTGCATCATGGGATAAGAATTGTGAAGGAGAAATAAGAGAAAGCCTTATCCTGCGCATCTCCATTGGGATAAGAAAGATGCTCTGGGATAAGAAAATGATAGTTCAAAAGCTTATCCCACAGATGATTAAAACACAAAGAAAGGAGCTTGCAGATGAAAGGTGAAAGGAAGGGTTAAGATCAACGCGGGATAAGATCTCCAAAGAAAGAAAATAGAAGCTTATCCCACGAAGATAGAAGGAATGGCTAGTGACACCACAAAATAAGTAAAACAAAGGAAAATTACAACAAAAGCTTATCCCGCAGGATTTCCATGCCACTAGAATAGCATTACAAGGAAATGCGGGATAAATCAACAATGAAGGATGAAATGATTTTCTTATCCTGCACATCCCCATGGGGATAAGAAAAGAGTCCTAGGATAACAAAATACTTAAGAAAAAGGTAAAAGGGCTTATCTCACGGGGAAACAAAGATCTAGAACAATGGTGAAACTCAAAGGTGCATCACGGGATAAGAATTGTGAAGGGGAAATAAGAGAAAGCCTTATCCTATGCATCCCCACGGGGATAAGAAAGATGCTCTGGGATAAGAAAATGCTAGTTCAAAAACATATCCTACAGATGATAAAAACACAAAGAAAGAGGCTTGCAGGAGAAAAGCAAAAGGAAGGGTTAGGATCAATGTAGGATAAGATCTCCAAATAAATAAAATAGAGGCTTATCCCGCAAAGATAGAAGAAATGGCTAGTGACACCATGGGATAAGTAAAACAAAGGAAAATTACAATAGAAGCTTATACCACAGAGAAAGTTAAGATGGTTGTGGAGGCTCCATGGAGTATGAAATTCTAATTTGACATGAGGAACTTTAAGAGAATGCCACGTCATTATTTAGGGAATGTCAACAAGCAATCCTGATAATCAACTACTATATCGAAGGATGAAATTAAAAAATAGCACCAATGATTACCTCTATCCAACATGAATAAATTAATGGCATCACAATAAATTGTAAATTTAGTGGCATTCTTTCTTACCTTGCATCCAGAGAGATTTCAGAGCAACATAGAGCAAGAAAAAAGGCAAATTTCAGCATTCCAGTGTGCTTCCCAGCATTTTTAGTTGAAGAGAAAACCAGTAAGTGTTTATTTCCCGCTTGTGTCCATTATCAGATAGTTACAGTAATACCTTGAGTTGCATGTGTGTGTGACCTAGAAGTCAGTATATTTTACTCTTGCATTTTCTTTCCAAGTTTTTAATCAGTCCAAATTGTTAAGATGGCATCCCCTGCTAAGAAATCTGCTACCCTTGCTACCAAGAAAGCTCGCGTAACTAAGGCAAGCTCCTCAATTTCCATCATTGAGGTTACACCTCTAGATATATCTCCCCCTATGCAATAAATTGCAAGTGCCCCTTATGTGCAACCAAGCCCTAGAACCACTCTGCAAGTATCAAAGGAGGCCAAAGCTAGCTCCCCTCTAAAAGAGAAGGCCACAAAGAGAAAAAGAAAAACCGTATGAAAGATCATCACTATCATTTTTGATAGTGAATCTTTAGATGAGCCCTCTCCCGACCCTAAAACAAGGAATCCCACTCCAAAGAAGAGGGAGAGCACCAAGAAGGCTTCAGTTGAAGTCGCCTGTGCTAAAACCCCATCCCCTACATATGATACTCTTGCTCTAGTTAATCCATTTGTTGAGGAATCCTCAATTCCTCAAAACTCAATCCCACGAGGAGAAAACCCTTAGGAGCCAGCCAAAGGATCTACTCAAACAAAATAAAAGACCCCAGCACTCTAGGAATCCGTCCAAACGGGAGTCATCATACCTTGAAGTTCCTCTGAATTGTTCATCAATCTTTACATTTGTACTTTCAACAATTTTCTACAATCTTTTATTAAAACATCTATATGCCTTGCTCTTAGATGAATAACCAAGAAATATTCCTTCATCACTTCTAGGATCAAATTTTTCAATATACTCATCTCTTCTAATATAACATTTACTTCCAAAAATTCTGAAATACTTAAGAGTAGGAGTATTACCAAACCATAGTTCATGAGGGGTCTTACCGGTTTCACCTTTGATGTGAACTTTGTTGAATGTATAGATAGCAGTGCTAACTGCCTCTCTCCAATACACATGTGGTAGATTTGCTTCTGATAACATACTTCTTGCTGCATCCAAGATAGTTATGTTTTTCCTTTCAACAACTCCATTCTACTGTGGTGTCCAAGGTGCTGATAATTGTCTTCTGATTCCATTCACTTCATAGAAGGTATTAATGTCCTTAGATGTGAATTCTCCTCCTTGATCTGATCTTAAACATTTGATTTTCTTACCAGTTTCATTTTCAACCATTGCTTTGAATAGTTTGAACTTTCCAAGTGCTTCTGATTTCTCTCTGAGAAAAGTAACCCAACACATTCTAGAGTAATCATCAATAATTAGCATGAAATATCTATCACCTTGTAAGCTTCTGGTTCTAGCTGGACCACATAAATTAGTGTGAATTGAATCAAGAGAATTATTTGATTTTTCTGGAATACTTTTGAAACTAGCTCTAACTTGTTTTCCAAATTGACATTCTTCACAAATTGTATTATGAGGTTTCACAATTTTAGGTAGATCTCTAACTGCCTTAGAAGTACTGATTTTTACCATGCAATCAAAGTTTACATGACATAATCTCTTATGCCATAACCAACTTTCATCTATATGTGCAATTAAGAATGCCTTTTCATTGTTATTCAAATGAAAGATATTGCCTCTAGTCTGATTACCGGTTGCAATTTCCAAACCAGTTCTATTCATGATTTTATATTTTCCATTTTTAAATTGTAACTGAAATCCCTTCTCAACTAATTGACCAGCACTTAAAAGATTATGCTTTAATCCTTCAACATAGTAGACATTGTCAGTGTTATGCTTGCCATCAAGAGATATGGAACCCTTACCTTTGATTGAATAGGCTTTGTCATCTCCAAATATTACTAAACCTCCATTGTATTCTTGAAAGTTCAAGAATTTACCTTTGTCTTCAATCATATGATGTGAGCATCCTGAGTCAATGATCCATTCATCCTTTGCTTCAACTTTAGCTATTAGGGATTGTTCTACCAGTTGAGCAGTAGGTGCCAGTTGATCTTCTGTTATAGCAACAAAAACCCATCCGTTGTCTGCTGGATCCTCATCAGAATCATCAGTCACACCTTCATCAACAATGTAACAGGATTTATCTTTGTTCTTTTTAAATCTATATCTCTTATATTCAGGATTAGGCTTGTATGTTCTTCTAGCTTCTTCTCTTAGTCTAGCATGTCTATTAGGGAATCTTGAAGCTATATGACCAATCTTATTGTAGTTAAAACATTTAAAGGATGCTTTACCTTCATACTTACTTCCAATTGGACCTTTTGGCATTTTCCTTGCAAATAGTGCTTCAAGTTCTTCAAGCTCTTCATTCTCCTTTCTGGATTCTTCAAGTTCTCTTGCATAGAAGGCTCTCCAGTCTGAATTGTCAAATGATGGAGCAGATGATGTTGATGCTTTAAAGGCCAAATCAGTTTTTATAGTAGCAACAAGACCAAATTCCTCAATTTCAAAGGCTTAAAGTTTTCCAATCAATGTATCCCTAGTTATTGATGTATTAGGCATTGTTCTCAACTCATTTATAGTAGTAACCTTCATTTTATATGCCGGTGGAAAACCTCTTAAGATTTTTGAAACAATTTCATCCTCACTCAAGGTTCCTCCACAACATTTAATACCCAAAACAATTTCATTTACTCTTTCCATAAAAGCAGAAATCCTTTCATCTTCTTCCATTTTTCAGATGTTCATACCTGACTCTGAAGCTTTCAAGTTTTGCAATTTTGACTGTAGAATCTCCTTCATTCAGTGTTTCCAAGTGATCCCAAATAGCTTTAGCAATAGACCTATTTGATAATCCCATGATTTGTTGATCTAATAATGCGCTCAAAAGTGCTTCTCTTGCTTTGCAATCATTTTCTTCATCTTTAGCTACGGTAGTTGGAGCAGTCTGACCAGCTACAACAACCATTCTTAGTAACTTCCCAGATGTCTTTACCAATGCAATTCAGATGTGTCTCCATTCTGATCTTCCATATCCCATAGTTGGTTCCATCAAGTTTAGGACTGTCCTTCCTGAAATAATTAGTAGACATTGGATCTCCTCAAGTTGTTAAACTTCTACCAAAGAGGACTAGGCTCTGATACCAATTGTTAAGTCCCAGAGACAACTGAGAGGGGGGGGGGGTGAATCAGTTGTCTAATAAATTCAAACGAGAAACTAATTAACCAACTTAATGCTTAATACCGGTAAACCAGTTAAGTATGCCGGTAGACAGTGTTAATAGTAAATTGATATAATGGTAAGGATTAATGCATGAAACATAAACATAAAGTCATCCACAACACATGACACCAATATTTGTACGTGGAAACCCTATAAGGGGAAAAACCATGGTGGGAAACCTTACGCACAATCAGATGATACTACTACAAATAGTAAGTGTACATAAATGGGGTCTGCACATGTAGAAAGGCCAACAGCCTAGAGCTCACTGGTCAATCACAAAATGGGAGTCACACTGACTATAGTTGGATGGTTAAATCCAATAAGAATGTACTGCACAAAATAGCATCTTCATATGTTGGATTCAGTACTGATGTAATGCTGATATGCTTCTACAAAAACCTAACTTCACCTTCAAATGATGTCTTCGTGTATATCCTTGCTTGATCTCGCATATACCTTCACTCAATTCTTTTTTGCATTCCCTACTTGATCTTACAAATAAGATCTTACATTTATACCATACCCTAAGACCAATTCTAGTAGGTCGGCTCTACAAGATATTACAATAAAACATTTTCATACAATATAATATCCGATGCAATAACCAATTAAACATGTTGGCTAAATGCATTTACAACAATAATAAATCATCTCCATAATGTGCCATGCTGATCTGGAAAAGATAAACCTACCGGTGTAACCCTAGATAACTTGGACCTATTTGCCAATAAAAGAAAATATGCAAATATGAATATACCAATGATTAATTCTTCAAAACAAAGTGTCCACATGATGTCTTCGACATTACCAAGTGTCTTCCATATCATTCCAGGTACCGGTGAACAATATATTCTGCTGGTGAACCATATACCAGTAATTGTTGTACAATTTACTTGCTTGCCGGTGAATGTTGCTAGATCTTAAAAGTGCTTGTATTCAGTAGGTGTTAGCATCGATGACAAAACCATACCAAAATACCAACAGATTTTTCAAGTGCTATTCATGAGAAGATTCATGAGGGATTGGTGAGAGCTTAAAATAAGGACGAAAAATTAGTATTATTGCACTATTCATTGGTGCACCACTTAATTATTTATCAAAATAGAGCATATTGGGGTCCAGAGTTGAGAATAAAGACAAATGATCCCTACATAGGTCTCTATTGGTCGGTGCAAAGATGGACCCAAGTTTGGGACAAGGTATCTAAGTTTGGTGATTTTTGTTCATTCTTTGACCATTTTGTGATGAACATTTTCACAAGACTTGGGGTAGTACTGCCAAGGATGCCAATAGAGATAATCAAAATATTGAGAATAAAGAGTTGCAAGACTGATGGACATGTCTACGTTGAGGGTGCATTCACCCATAATTTTGGGGATTTCTTCTTTTATGGCAATTGTACACTAATAAGAATTTATGGATGTGAGTAGGGACCCCATGTATTGCCTATTGTTGTCTCTCCAAGGTTCGCATTCCTCGAATTCCTCTGACAAATGATGTGGATGGAGAGGGAGAAAATAAAATCTGACAGAAAGGGAAAATTTGTCCCCAGGAAAATAGTTTTCAATGAATTCAGTGTAGGTTGTGAGACCTTGCAGAAGGTACAAGATTTTTTGGTGAAGAGTTATAGGCTGAGGGTTTCCCAAACTAGACATTTTGACCCCAAAGGCTGTATAAATGACATTAGAGTAAATTAATTGAAGGAAATAGGGGTATTTTCATTCTTTTATAGAAAGAGAAGATCTGATTAGGAATGCTCATCCACGTGAGGCAGAGCAAAGGAGGAAGAAGTGGCACCTCGTGACTAAATTTGAAAGAGAAAGGAAACAAGAGGATCCCAATTTTGTAGGTTCCTTCTGGCACTTCAAAGATGATTTTGCTAGAATGTATTTCATGTTAAGAAAGGAAGATGATATAATAAAGGAGGAGTTACAGAGAAGAGAGGCTAAGGAAAAGAGAGTGGAATACAAAGGAAAACCAATTGATCTAACTCCCAAGGCTCAGACTGAGGAAGCACCTACAAAGTCCTCAAAAGGGGGCGTAAAGAAGGATGAGGGGGGTAACAACAGAGAAAGTTAGGAAGATTGAAAGAGGAAAGGCTAAAATATAACTTTGTAGATATCCAGGAGGATTTTGATACTTTGGTGCCGCCACCTTCTCCTCCAAGGGATACATTCCAAGATGATGCAAATGCCAAAGTTTTGAATGATCTAGATAGGTCTCTCATCCCAAGGACAATCCCTATAGAAGAAGTAGATAATGAGAGGATTATTGCTTCAAATAACTTTATGGTGGATGACAATTTTGTTAATACCCCTGAGTTTAGATCATTTTGGCTAACAAAGAAATTGAAGAACATGTCTGATGAAGAAATCAACAATTTTGATTGCACTCCTCAAGAGGCTAGAGAAATGGTAGTGAAAAGCGAAGTGTTCCTTGTCTCGGGGTGGAATTTTGAGAGAATTTTCTTGTTAGATCAGATCATGTGGCAAAAGAACCCCAATTTTGCTAGAGAGTTTGGAGATCATGACTCCAGTGTAAATATAAGTTCAAAAGCTTTTGCTTTATGGTCAAAGGCCCCTAGCACTAAAAATCCCATGGTTTTGCAAGGGGTGTAACACAAAATAGGGGATGTTGTTGTAAGGACCTTACATGACACTATTGCTTTAGAGGTTGTAGCAATTTCCAAGCATGCAGTCCAATTTGTTCAGCTGGCAGTAGAGGATTTAGAGAAAAAACATATAAAGCTAAAAAATGTGCATGTTGTTTTGAATACCAAGTACAATGAATTATTTTTTGAGAAAATTGCATTGAAAGAGAAAATAAAGAAGATGTCAGCTGACTCTTTTGGAGGAATTAGACCCAAGGAGATTGAGAAGATAAACAAAGAAATGAAAAAGGGTCAAAGATGAAGCTATAAGAAATTATTTAAAAATTAGGAAAGATTCAATTTTGAGAATTTCAAATAAAATCATTGATAAATTCGATGAAGTCCATGTTAGGAACCGAGAAGGACAACTGAGAGGGGGGGGTGAATCAGTTGTGAACCAGTTGTCAATAAATTATAACCCAAATGCAAATTATTCCAACTTAAACTTAGTGTCAGTAAACCAAACTTAAATGTCGGTAAAATAGATTAATAGTTATAGTAGTACCAGTATAACTTAATGCATGAAACAAAAGAGAAACAACATCCACAACACATGACACAAAGATTTTGACATGGAAACTCGGTAAGGGGAAAAACCATGGTGGGAAACCTTACCCACAATCAGATGATACTACTGCAGATAGTAAGCGTATACAAAATGGGGTCTGCACATGCAGAAAGGCCAACCGCCTAGAACTCACTACTCAATCACAAAATAGGAGTCACATTGACTACAATCGGATAATGTACTACTCAAAATAGCATCTGCAATGCTAGATTTAGTACCGGTTTAAGCTCTGACAATGAGTGCTAAACACCTTCATAACCTTCCTTCAACCTTTAAAAAATGTATGTGTCATTCACACAATGATCTGCTTATTTTTGCTCTTCAATATTTGCACACACTCATCATGATCCTCTAATCTTCAATAAGATCTTACAATCATATATACAAAACCTAAGACCTATACATGAGGTCGGCTCACTAAAGATATTACAATTAAATCAATTAAAAATAAGTCTTGATGCGATACAATATTTCAGCTCAATACATTTACCAATCAATAAACCATCTCCATAATGTGTCGTGCTAATCTAGAATAGATATCATGTATCGGTCCATAACCTAGTCCTATCTGCCAGTAAAGGCAAATCTATCAACCCAATTAGACCAATAAGAAAAAAAACAAATCCAAACATCCAATCCATGTCTTCAACATAACCAAATGATCTCCGGGTTATCATCACTATCGGTGAACCATATAACTTGCTGGTGAACATATACTGATGACTATGCATAAGCCAATATCTATGTCGAGACCACAATATGTTGGTTCAACAATAAACCAATATAACCATAGTTCCAAATCAACAATGTAAACCTCCAAGAATATAAGTGTTGACATCAATGACAAAACCAATGCAACACATGACAAAGTTATCCATAATACCAACAATCTCCCCCTTTGGCATTGATGGCAACACTAGTTGGAAAAACATCTAAGTGCCAAGAACAGAATGTCAAAAACCAATAAACCAACAATATCCCAAAGATAGATCAATACAAAGTTTGATACAGAAACAAAAACAAAATACATCTCTCCAAAGAGTATATCTCTCCCTCAAGGTATACTATTTTTCCATAGATATCTCTCCCCCTTTGACATCAAATGCTAAAGCAGTTAAGAATTCAAAACATAACATTCATCCAACTACTCCCCCTGAAAAGTAGCTCTCCTTCATCAAAGCCAGAAAATTTTTTTTATGTTAGTCCCTGTCGGTTTGATTCCAATATTCATCATCTAAGTCTCTACCGGTGGGGAAATTACCCCAAGCTGCTCTCTAAGATATTCAAATGTTTCCTTAGGCAAAGGCTTTGTAAAGATATTTGTATTTTTCTCTTTAGTATTCACATAAAGCAATCTCACTTCATTTTCTTCAACATTCTCTTTCAGAAAATTGTACTTAATAGAAACATGCTTTGTCTTAGAGTGAAATACCAGATTCTCTGATATGTCAATTGCTGCTGAATTATCACAATAAATAATTATTGGTTCTTTGCATTTTAACTTTATATCCTTCAACATTTGCTTGATCTATAATACCTCAATACAATTAGTTGTTGCTGCAACATATTCTGATTCTACTGTAGATAATGATGTACAAGTGTGCTTCTTACTTATCCATGAAATCAATCTTTTTCCAAGAAAGAATTCACCACCATTGGTACTCTTTCTGTCATCTACATCTCCTTCCCAATTTGCATCTGTATATGCACATAAATAAAAAAAATTCATCTTTAAGATACCATAAACTAAGATTTGTTGTATCTTGTAGGTACTGAAAAATCCTTTATACTATTGATTCATGATTTTCTTTAGGATTGCTTTGAAATCTAAATACTATACACACTACATTCATTATATCAAGTCTGGTTTGTGTCAAATATAGTAAACCTCTAATCATATATTTGTACCTTGTCGAATTATAGGAGCTGAATCATCCTTCAATGTCAATTTATCAGTTGTAGTCATAGGAGTACTTACCGGTTTGGAATTTTCCATACCAAATTTCTTCAAAAGTTCCTTTAAGTATTTTGTTTGACATATGAATATACTTTTATCTATTTATGAAATCTACAAGCCTAGAATTTTTTTTATCTCTCCAATCATAGACATTTCAAATTCTTCCTGCATCTTGTTAGTAAAGTCTTTACATAATCCATCTTCACCTCCAAAAAAGATATCATCCACAAATACTTCAATAACCAAAATGTCATCATTGGTAACTTTGTAATACAAATTGTTGTCAACATTACCTTTCGTGTAACCAAGCTTCAAAAGATATTTATCCAATCTAGCATACCAAGCTCTGGGAGCTTGCTTCAACCCATATAAAGCTTCTCTTAACCTGCAAATATCCGTGTTATCTGTCAAGGAAAATCCATCAGGTTGTTCAATGTAAATTTACTCTTCTAGATCCCCATTCAAAAATGCACATTTTACATCCATCTGATAAACTTTATAGTTCTTATAAGCTGCAAATGCAATAAATAGTCTAACTACCTCAATTCTGGCTACCAGTGCAAAGGTTTCATTATAATCAATTCTTTCTTTCTATGAATAACCTTTACAAACTAATTTTGCTTTGTTCATGATTACTTCATCATCTTTATTAAGTTTATTTTTATATACCCATTTAGTTCCAATTACATTTTTGTCTTTAGGCTGGGGAACTAATGTCCAAGTATTATTCTTTTCAATTTGTTCTAATTAATCTTCCATTGCTTTTATCCAATGTTCATCCTGACATGCTTCAACAACAGATGTTGGTTCAACATGAGAAATTAAACATACCTCTTCATTTGCCAATCTTCCTCTAGTCATAACTTGATTCTTGTTTCCAATTATTTGATTCTCTGAATGATTCAATCTTACATACCTAGGTATGTTTTGATTAACATTCACATGATGTTGTTCTTCAGTCACAATTGAGTTCTCTGATGATGTCGGTGTGACTGGATCTTCACTCTGTACCGGTGCAATTTGTGTTGGTTCATTTATAATCATTTCAACTACCGGTTCTACAGATCTTGAATCTCCTCTAAAATGTTCATCTATCTTCACATTAGTACTCTCAATGATTTTTTGTAACCTTTTATTAAAACATCTATATGCCTTTCTTCTAGAAGAATAACCAAGAAATATTCCTTCATCACTTCTAGGATCAAATTTACCAATATACTCATCTCTTCTAATATAACATTTGCTTCCAGATATTCTGAAGTACTTAAGAGTAGGGGTATGACCAAACCATAGTTCATAAGGGGTCTTATCAGTTTCACTTTTGATGTGAACTTTGTTGAAAGTATAAACCATTGTATTCATTGTTTCTCTCCAGTACATATGAGGTAGATTTTCTTCCATCAAAATTGTTCTTGCTACATCCAGAATAGTTTGGTTTTTCCTTTCCACAACTCCATTCTAATGGGGTGTCTGGGGTGCTGATAGTTGTCTTTTGATTCCATTCACTTCACATAATGCATTAAATTCTCTAGATGTAAATTCTCAACCTTGATCTGATCTCAAACATTTTATTTTCTCGTCGATTCCATTCTCAACCATTGCCTTTTATATCTTGAATCTTCCAAAAGCTTCTAATTTCTCCTTGAGAAAAGTAACCCAACACATTCTAGAATAATCATCAATTATTAGCATAAAGTATCTATCTCCTTGTAGACTTCTTGTCCATGCTGGACCACACAAATCAGTATGAATTAAATCAAGAATATTATTGGATTTCTCAGTAATGCTCTTAAATGTTGTTCTAACTTGCTTTCTCATTTGACATTTCTTACATACCGGATTATGAGGTTTCACAATCTTAGGTGAATCCCTTACTACCTTAGTTGAACTAATCTTTACAATGCAATCAAAATTTACATGACAAAGTTTCTTATGCCATAACCAACTTTCATCAATGTGTGCAATCAAGCATGTCTTATCACTAGTATTCAAATGTAAGATATTACCTTTAGTTTGATTATCGGTTGCAATCTCCAATCTAGTTTTGTTTATGATTTTTCATTTTCCATTCTTGAATTATAATTGAAATTATTTTTCCATTAACTAACCAACACTCAAAAGATTATGCTTTAAACCTTCTACATAATAAACATTGTTAGTATTATGCTTACCATCCAAAGATATAGTTCCTCTTCCTTTGATTAAACAAGCTTTATCATCTACAAATATTACTAGACCTCCATGAATTTTTTGAAAAGATAAGAGTTTGCTTTAATCACCAGTCATATGATGTGAGCATCCACTATCTATTATCCATTCATCCTTTTCTTCAATTTTTGCTGCTAGTGCTTGCTCTACCGGTTTGACAATAGGTGTTGGTTGATCTTCTTTTATTGCAAGAAAAGCCCATCTGCTATCTATTGGAACTTCATCTGAGTCATCTGTACCACCTTCATCTGCATAGTAACATGACTTATCTCTATTTTTCTTAAATTTGTATCTTTGATATTCAGGGTTAAGCTTATATGTTCTTTTTGCTTCCTCCCTTAGTCTTGCATGGCTATCAGGACACCTAGAAGCCATATGACCAACTTTATTGCAATTAAAACATTTGAATGGTGCTTTACCTTCATACTTACTTCCTACTGGACCTTTAGGCATCTTCCTTGCAAATAGGGCTTCAAGTTCTTGATTTTATCTTCTCATATCTTCAAGTTCTTTTGCATAAAGTGCTTTCTAATCAGTTTTGTCAGATGAAGATTATGTTGATGCTGCTTTGAAAGATAAATCAGTCTTTACTGTAGCAATAGGACCAAATTCCTCAAGCTCAAATGTTGAAATTTTTCCAACCAAAGTATCTCTAGATACTGACGTATTAGGTATTGTTCTCAACTCATTAATAGCAGTCACTTTCATTTTGTAAGCTAGTGGAAAAGCTCTTAAAACTTTAGAAACAATTTCATCTTCACTTAAAGATCCTCCACAACATTGTATTCCTAAAACAATTTCATTAACTCTTTCCATAAATGCAGAAATTCTTTCATCTTCTTCCATTTTTAAATTTTCATACCTTACCCAGTAACATTCCAGTTTTGCAATCTTGACAGTGGTATCTCCTTCATTAAATGTTTCCAGTTTATCCCAAATAGCTTTAGCAGTAGATCGGTCTGATAATCCCATGATTTGTTGATCTGATAATGAACTCATAAGTTCTTGTCTTTCTTTGCAATCATTCTCCAAGTCCTTAGCCAATGTTGATGGATGAGGTTGATTTGGAGTAGGACCAACATAGACATTCTTAGTAACATCCCATATCTCTCTTCCAATGCATTTTAGATGTGTTCCCATTCTGATCTTCCATATACCATAGTTAGTTCCATCAAGTTTTAGACTATCCTTCCTAAAAATATTTGTTGTCATTGGATCTCCTCAAGCTGTTAGGCTTCTATAAAAAGATGACTTAGCTCTAATACCAATTGTTAGGAACCGGGAAGGAAAACTGAGAGGGAAGGGTGAATCGGTTGTGAACCATTTGTCACTAAATTATAACCAAATGCAAATTATTCCAACTTAAACTTAGTGTCAGTAAACAAAACTTAAATGCTAGTAAAACAGATTAATAGTTATAGCAGTACCAGTATAACTTAATGCATGAAACAAAAGGGAAACAACATCCACAACATATGACATTGAGATTTTGACGTGGAAACCCGGCAAGGGGAAAAACCATGGTGGGAAACCTTACCACAATTAGATGATACTACTGCAGATAGTAAGTGTATACAAAATGGGTTCTGCACATGCAAAAAGGCCAACCACCTAGAGCTCACTGCTCAATCACAAAATAGGAGTCACACTAACTACAATTGGATGGTTAAGTTTGATAACAATGTAGGATTTAGTACCGGTTTAAGCTCTAACAATGAGTGCTAAACACCTTCATAATGTCTACGTGATTCGCACAAGGATATGCTTATTTTCGCTCTTCAATATTCACACACACTCATCATGATCCTCTAATATTCAATAAGATCTTACAATCATATATGCAAAACCTAGGACCTATACATGAGGTCATCTCACTAAAGATATTACAATTAAATCAATTAAAAATAAGTCTTGATGTGATACAATATGTCGGCTCAATACATTTACCAATCAATAAACCATCTACATAACATGTTGTACAGATCTAGAATAGATATCATGTACCAGTCCATAACCTAGTCCTATCTGCCAGTAAAGGAAAATCTGTCAACCCGATTAGACCAATAATCAAAACACCAAATCCAAACATCCAATCCATGTCTTTGACATAACCAAAGGATATCCAAGTTATCATCATTGTCGGTGAACCATATAACCTATTGGTGAACATATATTGGTGACTGTGCATAAGCCAATATCCATGTCGAGACCACAATATGTCGGTTCAAGAATAAACCAATATAACCATAGTGCCAAATCAACAATGTAAACCTCCAAGAAGATAGGTGTTGACATCAATGATAAAACTAATGCAACACATGACAAAGTTATTCATAATACCAACAGTTCACACTTCATATTCTTTGACATCCAAGCTCTTGAGTCAACTTGATGAATTCATTGCATTATTTCAACAAATCATAGCTGCGTGGCTGCCAAAGGGTCAAACCTTCAAGGAGGTTATGTTAGCAGTGAAAAATATGGCCCTGCCACCTCAGATTGTAGGGGTAACTTGGGAAAATTATAATTTATTGAATAAAGAGTTACCCAACATAGAGGAGGAAAGGAAAGCATTGATGGGAATGATAGATTCTTTCTAGGGACTCAAAAAGTGGCATGTCCCTATAATTTTGACAGATGACGGGCAAATTAAGAGCTTAGAAGAATGGAAATAGGGTTTCCAAGAAGCAATAAATGCCATCTTGACATCCTTGGAAGGTGATCCAAACCAAGGAGATACATTTCTTAATATTGTTGATAAAATTATGGAAGTAGAGAAAATGTATCATATCTTTGCTCTAGGAGTAGCAGTTGTGTCTGCCCATGAAACAAAGGAAGCTATGAATAAATTGCATAGCCTGAAGGGTTTTTCTTGGCTAGCTGATGAGATTGAGGTGGTACATAAAAATTACTTCTCCTTGGAAGAAGAGTAGCCTATAAAGGAGGACTAGTCACGATCTTTCCATTTTTTCTATTCCTAAAAGTCTTGTGCAGGATGTTCACTTTGGGAAAATGATTAGAACACTCAGTCGGCAAGGAGCAGTCTCCAAGACACCTACCACCACATGCCGTATTGAATTTTTTGATCCTAACAGAAGCAGATATGAAGTACATATGTGATAACATCTTTTATAGACCCACAGCTCGAGCTTCCAGGATGATGCCTTTTTCTGCCGCCATCATTCAATTTAGGTTGCACACAAAGGTCAAGGTCTTAGGGTTTAGGTCATTTTTGTAATGCAATTAAATTTTCATGAATGTATCAATTTTAAAAGAAAAGAGTCTTCTAGTATTTCTGGTGACTCACTATAATATTTTCATGAATGCATCAATTTTATATTGAAAATCAATAAAGAGAGCATTCATTTCTGGCTCATATCTTTTGTGCTATGTTGTATGAATTGTTGTGTTAATGACATATACAATTTGTCTTCTCCAAGGGGGAATGTGTATTTTTGGATGGGTTTCATTTCAAGATAAATGAACTAAATAGTATCAGGTGCATCATACATCATGATAGGAATCATTGTGTTATTGCATAACAAACCATTAAAATTATTCATCCATTAAATTTTCCATAAATATCTCAGCAGGGAACACAACATGATGTAAATATTTATAATGTAAAAGTATAAATGACTTGACATATAATGATACATGTAAAGATAATCACAAAGTACAAGTCCTCCCACATAATTACAAATAAGTCCTCCCACATAATCATAACATTTATATTTCACCCAAACATATCAAGAAATCAATATCAAATAGATAATATACTTATTGCATGCATCATACATTTAAATCATGTCATTGATCTTCCTCTTCATCCAACTCTTTGTCTATATCTTTTGATCCATAATCGACATTGTAAGGATTATTGGTCATATCATCATCACCATCATCATCATCATCATTTATATCATCATCATCTTCTTCTTCTTCATGAACATTAACTCCTACATCATCGTGATCGTGTTCCTCTTCTTCGACAACTTTGTCAGGAACATCATCAACTAATTGTTGATCCTGATCATCATGTACATCATCTTTTAGTTCTTCTGTATCTTCTTCTTCCATGACATTATACTTTACCAGCCTTCCTCTAAGATCATGTCTAACAACAAATGACCAACCTAGTTTATGTGGAACCTCTGAGTAAAATACCTACTCACATTGGCTTGGAAGAACATAGGGCTCATTTCTAGCTCGCTCAAATGACCTTGTATTGACCATTGCAAATCCATTATCATGTTCAATAACAGTTTTGTCAGGATCATTTTCACTCAATCATAGCCTATACCATTGGACGATGAAAATAACTAATTTGAAGGACCTAAAGTCACACTCAAGTATATCATCCAAAATTCCATAGTATCAATTTTCTAAGACTTGAGGATGTATATCACTTCTAGATGAAACATTAGTCACTTGAAATACTGCAGTTATCCCAGAACCACAAGTTTTCTTTGTGTCATCCAACTTTTTGATGCAAAATTTATGACCACTACACCACATAGCCTTGTGGTGTTTCACCTGCAATATGTCAAACATGTAAAAATTATTGCATCGCTAGTTGATAAACATATTTATTCTTGATCAAATGTATGCAAAAAATAACACATATATATATATATATATATACATCATTACAATTGAAAAAAATTTAAATAATATGGGTGATTAATATATTCATACGTACCTATTTATCTCTTAAACCATATGCCAAATCAATTTCCCTTGGTGTAACATTGGAATCTCCATTATGATGAGCTTCTTTGACCAATGAAGCCACACCTTCACATGTTAATGTGCGACCAAATTTTTGACATCGTTCAATCTATATTGTCATCCAATCAAGATTGTTTGCGACATACAAATGTAGTGCATCCCACTCTCGAGCAATTGTAGAAAAAATAACTAGAAATTTACAACTGATGTATATTGAAGATTAAGAATTAATCAACTACAATATATATAAAAACTAAATGTAAAATGTATTCAGATTAATGTCTATGAACATCCAATAATTACCTCTCACTTTCCTCAATCTACCTTTCCCCATCAAGTACTCCCCTTTGAATTTGTTAATGGAGTTGGGATCCCAAATGCGATCTACGTGGATCTTTGACGCAAACTTAGGAAGATACAGTAATGTACACCATAGTCTGGTATACCATATATCCCTCCACCATATAACCCTTAGGATGTGCTCTTTGTCGAACCAAAGCCTTCAAAAATTTCAAGTGCCCCTTAACCATCCACATTGACCTTGTGTGTATAGGTCCACACAATTCAATCTCCTCAACTTGGTGTACGAGGTAGTGCTCTTGTGCATTGAAAAATGTTGAAGGTAGACACTTTTACATTTCACACATAAGACAAGGAATTTTTGTCTTCCAATATTTTATATATTCTTTATGGATTTGTTTAGATAACAACCATCTACAAGTGATTCAAGATGCAAATATATTAATGAGAATTAACAAAATAATATACAATATATTACATAACAAGTAAAACAAATGGCAAATACAATACCTATACAATAAATTGAACAAATAACACTACTTACCTCATGTATTTTCCAAGATCATATATAACTTGCTTGACATTATTGTCGAAGTGGTCTGGGAGAGATAGAGGTAGAACGTACTGCAACAATTATAAAATGATCCTTCCATTGTTTTTACAAAACTAGTACTAAACATAATATAATGAAAAGTACATGCAGTATACAAATATATAGAAAATATACAAGAACATGAATTACCTTAATGAAGGTATTCCAATCATACATTTTCATCCCTAGCCCAAATTCACTTTTCTTTGTTATGAGATTGTTTATGTTCATGTGAGGCCCTACCCTGACCCATCCTATCTTTTCAGTTATTTTCATGTTGGAACTATTATGGATATAGAACTTTATATGGTCCCACATATTTGGTAACATTGATATATATTGATGCTTCATTTCTATGCTTTGTGGATATAGAATTTTATATGATCCTAGAATAGAGTAACATTGTGATGATGTATGTCATTATCTAATTTGCAAGACTTTACTATGATGCTAGAAATATGTTTGCATATCTTATAAATGGATTAAATTACGAGGATTATGATGGATTTCTTATGTGAATTGCTTTGATATGTGGCAATTGTATTGTATAATGTCAATTCGATGTAGAATGATTGTACTATATTCTTAATTATGTGTTTTATATTATATGAGGCTATTGGAAAGTACTAATGTTTAAATTGAGATGCATAGGAAATTATCCCTGTGACCATGGAAATATTATGGAGATTCAAGCCTAGGCCTATGTACATTCGTAAAACCAAGGGTTGTCTATTTGGAGAGACAACACCCTGTATGTATTGTATTTTATTCGTAAATGTAAAATGTTGCATGAGTGTAAATTGTATTTATTGAATTGTTTAAATAAGTCAAGGGACAATTGCCATGTGTGTATTTGTGAAGTGGAATTATTTTGTAGTGTCACTTGACACCTATGTTGTATGTTGTGTTGGCAATTTGTCATGTCACCTTTTTGGAGATTTTATTTTTTGTTAATTGTTATATCTCCTAATTATCCTTTAAGGAACCAAGAAATCTAGGTTAGTGAGCCACAAGGAGGGTCAACTTAGAGTTGACCCGTAGGTTAACTTTAGGTGGACTTTCTAAGGGTTAAATCAACTCCTAGAGTCAATTTTAGAGCATTTTTATTAGGCCTCATGGGGTACCTATGGGTGAAGGCCAAAATTGGCCATGTGTCTTTCCCTTAGGGCTTGTTTAACCACCCAAAAAAGTGGTTTTTTCAAGATGGGCGAATTCCATCTATAGGAGTGTCATCCTTGGTAAGATAACCTTCTTGATAGGTGTAATCCCTCTTCCCCATTTCATTCCCCTTCTCTAGGTGCCTTGGTTAGGGAGTGTGTAAGACCTAGGGAAGACCAACCAATGGGAGTCCCTCACTCTATCCAAGAGGTTGGAAGGAGTGAGAGAAGCCTTCTTAGGCTAGGAATTGAAGCTTAGGGAGCTAATCACCCACTCTCCATCTTTGGAGATTTTGGATAATTTTTGGAGGAAAACCAGTTGGGATAGGAAATTTGGCTAAGTGTTGCAGAAAAGATTGTGGATTGGGCTGCTCTTCATCAATCTTTCCCCTAGAATACCCTTGGCAGAGTCAAGGTTGGTGTTTTCTTTTCTTACTTGTGTACTTGAGAATCTATTGTAGAATGGTTGAATGGAAAATGTTATATTTTTATTTGTGTTGTACTTGTGAAAGCTTTGTGTGATTTCTTGTTTATTTTTTGTTTATGCATTGTTGTGTTTTGGGAGTGTACAAGACCATCTTTCCCTTGGGAGGGCAGATTGGTCTTGGGGGTGGAAGAAGTATGACAGCCTTAGAGTGAGAGGCTCTCTTTGTGAGAGTGATCTCCAGGGTTTGTCCATGTGACCCTTGCTGCATAGTTCTGTTTATGCATTCGGGGGTCATAAGGGGAGCAAGTATGGCATGTTTGTCTTTTTGGGGGTCATAAGGATATGAGGATTGAGATGAGCTTTGTTGTGTTTTAATGGATGCCATGAGTTGGCTGTGAGTTACTATCTAGCAGAAACTCCTCTAGGGTACTTAGTCCACTTCCACCATAGTAAAACATCTCATTATGTGATGAAGTTTCAGCTTGGGAAGGGAAGGTGTTTGTTGTGTTTTGTTTTCCCCTTGTTTGTTTGTGTTTTCTTGAGTGTAACCTATCTAGGACTTGGTTCTCCAAGCTCGGGGGTGGCTTCTAGTAAGCCTAGGCTAGGAGGTGAGCACCCCATGGTCATAGCCCTAAATTTTATATGCAGGTTGCTTGAAAAAAAAAAAGAGAAAGAAAGCTAGGAGTTGTAGATTCTATTTGGTTGCAGACTTTATTCAGTTGTAGAAAAGGAATAGGAAATGTAAATAATATAGTATTTTGTAGCAAAAATGTAAATAAGGAGCTTTATGTTTTCTTTTTTAAGTTCTGCATAAAAAAAATTAAAAAAATGTATTAATGTATTCAAGTCCTCATTATTAGGAATGAAAGACCAGTTGGGTTATTTCACCCATTGTAATAGTGGGCTATTGTATTCAAATATTCTATGAGAAAAGTGCATTTTATTTAAATTTTGTAATCTATAATGCTGCTGTAAATTTTATTAAATTCTGTTTCTTAATGAATTTTGTTATTTTGTTTATATCTGCAAATTTTGTAAAGAAAAGAAAAGTAGAAAAGCTAAAGTAGGCAAGTGTAAATTTATCTCTTTTTTGCAGTTAACTATGCTAAATTATTTTCAAAAGGAAATGGTTAGCTTAAAAAAAAATCTGTTATGAGAAAATGAAAGAAAAAAAAAGAAATGCAATGTGTTTTAAGTAATTTCTTGCAGTATTTAAATGTTGTTATTCTGTCATTATTGTCTTTGTTTAGACATAGCTGAAAACTAATCTATAAACAAAAGTAATTTGTTGTAGATAAACCTGTTAGCATAACTGTTAAGAAATATATTGTTGTTTTAACTTTTAAATTCTATCTCTTTTTTTCTTCCTTCTTCGTATTGCAGAAAAGGAACCTAGATGTAATAATTTGTATTGAAATAAACTATATGAGATAGTTAGCATGTTGTGGATTTTAGTTGCTATCATAAATTCTTAATGCTGCATATTAAAATAAATCATACCTAAGAAATGAAACACAAAATCACTGAAATGCTAACATTATTTCATCCATTCCTGCAAGTTTTAAAAATACAAAAAAAAAAGATACAGATATTGCTATTAAAAAGGGAGAACTGCATGCTTTTGTATATATCTATTCAAAAAAGAAAATAGAGATTTCTAACCCTATCTATTCAAAAAAAAAAAAAAAAAAATCCAGGGGGGGGGGGGCGGTATTGGCCGAACCACTATGTGTTAACATAATGGACGGCTCACGATCGAGCGGCACAGACATGGTGGAATAGTCGTGACCGCCATTGTACTACACATAGTGGGCGACACCCCGCCACTGTGTGTATACACAGTGGGCAGTGGTGACACTGTCCGCCATTGTGTGTGCACACAGTGGGTGACACTACTTGCCACTATGTGTATGCATAGTGGCATCTGGGGGAGCCCGCGCCACCACCTCTACTCGTAGTCCTCTTCTCCCTCCTTCGGCCTCCACCTCTCCATGACCGCCGCCGTGCCCTAGCTTGACCCTGTACCTGCACATACACAAACACACACACCACGAAACAAAAAAATATAATATATTAAACCCTAACCCATTTTGGGTTAGGGTATGAGTTAATAGAAAAAGAAAAAAGAAAGGGTTTTAATAAAAACAAAAGGGGGAAAATGCAACCCTAATCCTAGTTTTGGGTTAGGGTTAGCATTTTATCAATAATAGGAGCATTTAGCCCTTGTTATAATTTTTATTTTAAGGGGCATGTGAATGTTGTTCCACAAAACCTTGGTGCCCCACTATAGAGGTAGGGCTCTCCGCCTTAAGAACGATTATTTGACGAGGACATATCAAACACGGTATTATCCATCCGCCCCCCCCTACTATAGAAAGGTAGAAAGGCCCACCCGGCTAACCCTTTCTATAGTAGGGGGTGGCTTCAGTGGCTGTAGAGGAATATGAATCCATAGTGTCCGTCTGATCAACTTAGGGTTTGCATGTAAATTTTTTTTGCGGGGAGGGCGGAATTTGAATTAAGTTTTTAAATTATAACTAATATTTAAGGTTACTTAATAGTTGAATTATAATATTCCATGGACATAGTTGTTCCTTTTTATTAAAACAATTAAATTTTAATATAGTCTATTTCTATAATTTAAAATGGAGGATTAATGTTATTTATGTTAATCGCATAGTTGCTTTAACTTATTTAGCCAGGGATATTATATAGTTATTAAATATATTCGATTATATATAGACATTAAGGTTAAAATTGGGGAGAAATTTATAATTGAAGGTTATTAATTAATTTAATGAATTCTTAGCCTTAAGGCCAATGTTGGCCAAATTAAATATATCGTCAAATTTAAAGGTTTAGGAAAGTTAAAATTGACTTTACCTTAATATCGGATTTAGTTGACAAATGTCATTGTAGAATTTTGAACCCTTATCGGTTAGATTTAAATAATGATTTTGCATATGTTTCAATTAATTAATTTTTAAAATAGCATTATCATTATTTGGTCGGGAATGATTTAAATGCACTTGAGATAACTAATTATCCCTCATTTTTAATTAGTGACAACTTAATTAAGATAATTGAATTAACTAACTAAAATGCGACATTATTTAATCTCCACTAAATAAAGTCGCTCATGTAAGTTGGTTAATTAATCCAACCTTAGAAAACAATTTTATTTACATCTTAGTTAAGACAAAACTCTATTGATTCATTTTAAATGTAGGATATGTTATGAGTTTATGTTGTTCAAAAAAAATTTGTTGTTCCATTTTTTGCCCAAAAGTTTGGGCATGACACTTTGGTATCAGAGCAAGGTTTCCAACACTAGGAACCTTTCTCCATTACGTTTCACTTTATTTAAATTAATTAAGTTTTTCCCCAAAAATTATTTATTTATTTTATTTTATTTTTATTTTCTCATAAGGATGCCTCTGACTATGGGACAAACTTGCAAATGTGGAAGAGGTCCTAAGCGTACATGCATGGCATGCAAGGATGTTGATAGGCAGGAACCCGTTCCAGAAGGGAACCCGGAAGCCCCTCCCGAACCACCGGTTGACCCAAACTGAGACATCTTAATATCACTTTAGAACCTAATTGGGATAGTGCAGGATAGGCTTCCAGCAACCGACCGTCATGCAGATAATCAGAACTTGGGGAGTCATAGGTCAGTAGATAGGGAACAGAGTAGGATTCCACCTCCTAATCCCATAGAGGGTGAGGCTGAGCACGAGCCTGAGTCCGTTCATCTACCTGGACCACCTCTAGTAGCCGCACCTGTTAATATTGAGAGGACACGTCAAGAACCAGGGGATCTGATCAGGGAGGTTTTGCGCCTCCAGCCACCATCATTTGGGGGATCTATCGACAGGGTAGAGGCTGAGGCTTGGCTTTTGAGCCTGGATCAGTGCTTCACATTGCGTTCTTATGAAAGCAATATGAAGGCACAAGTTGCAGTCCACCTTTTGAGATTGACGGCCTCCACATGGTGGAAACAGGAGGAATTCAAGTGTGGTCTAACTGCAGACACCCTCACATGGGAAATATTCATAGAGAGGTTCAGGGAGAGGTACCTGTCAGAGCACTTTAGGTAGCGTAGGATCGATGAGTTCCATGACCTCTAGTAGAAGGGTCTCTCAGTGACCTAGTACAAGAGCAAGTTTATTGAGCTCCTACCTTATGTAGACTACTTAAAGGATGAGAAGCTTCTCGTCAACTGATTTATCAGAGGACTTAATGCTGAGATAGCAAGACCAGTGAGGATGGCTACTCTAGGGAGCCTTTGGGTTGTCGTGGAGAAGGCCTTGATAGCTAAGGAGATTCAGATCAAGCCACAGGACACGAGGGATCAGTTTTAGAATAAAAACCCAACACCCCTATCTTTCAGGTTTCAGAAACCCCATTGGAAAGGCAACCATAGAAATACATCGAGGTCCTATAAACCCCCTCCTTCGTAGCAGTCACAGTAGAGTCAAAGACAGAGGCCCCCTCTGGGACAACATGGCTTTAAGCCCAAGCAATGGCAGTTCCTAGGTGTGACCAGAGAGCATAGGGTACATACACACCTCTGATACAAACTCAACAGTCCTCTAGGGGTGGGTACAGTGGTTCTAGCAGGACAAGTGGGCAGCCTTTCTCTAGGCCTTAGGGCACATAGTTTCAAGCACGTGGTGCTTGTTTCACATGTGGATCCATGGGGCACATGGCGAGAGAGTGTCCACAGGGTGAGATGATAGGTAATCAGAGGATGGCAGCATCAAAGCCTATAGTAGGAGATATGGACAAGTCCCATAGAGTCTTCGCAGTGGTTGACAACCGCCAGGTAGAGCACCAGGCCACAGTCATTGAGGCTACAGGTAAGATCAGAGGTAGCGGTATTTTTATATTATTTGACTCAGGAGCAACTAACTCCTTTATATCTTCATTGGTTGTGGAGCATTGTGGGCTAGTGGTAGTTAGGTAGGGTGTCAGTTGGGAAGTGGAGTTAGCATCAAGGGCTAGAGTGTCAGTGGATTCAGAGGTTAGGGGATGTTCGCTCCAGATTGGTAATACCACCACCATAGTAGACCTTAGAGTTATGCCACTCAGATCTTATGGCATCATAATTGGCGTGGATTGGCTTTACGCCCACAGAGCCAAGATGGATTGTTGCCTAAAAAAGATCGAGTGTGAGGATGATCATGGTGCTCCCATAGTAATCACTAGGATTTAGAGACCTGTGTCTCTTCGTATGATTTTCGTGATGCAGCTTAAGCAGACCATGCGAAAGGGATGCCAGTTGTTTGCTATCACTATTAGTGATAGAGGGGAAGAAAATAAGAAGGAGCCTTCCATAGATGATCATCCCATCCTTGAGGCATTTACAGATGTGTTTCCAGCCGAGCTACCTGGTATGCCACCTAGCAGGGAGATTGACTTCCACATAGATTTGGTACCAGGAGCCGAGCCAGTTTTGAGAGCACCTTATAGGATGACCACACATGAGCTTAATGAGCTCAAGATGCAGCTAGAGGAACTTTTAGAGAAGGGCCACATTCATTCTAGCATCTCCCCTTAGGGTGCACCAGTCATCTTCATGAAGAAGAAGGACGGGTCCCTTCAGTTATGCATGGAATATAGGCAACTGAACAAAGTAACCATCAAGAACCGCTATCCCTTGCCCAGGATCAATGACTTGTTTGATCAGCTTCAAGGTGCTAAAGTGTTTTCCAAAATAGACCTGAAGTTAGGGTATCATCAGTTGAGGATTGTGGAAAGTGATATCCACAAGACCGTGATTCGCACCAGATATGGCCACTATGAGTTCAATGTGGTCCCATTCGGTCTTATGAATGCTTCAGCTATATTCATGAGTCTCATGAATGGGGTATTCCACACCTTCCTTGACTGATTTTTGATTGTGTTCCTTGATGACATACTGATATATTCTTGGAACGAGAAGGAGCATGAGGAGCATTTGAGGCAGGTTTTGCAGTTTTTGAGGGACAACCAGTTGTTTGGCAGTTTGTTGAAGTGTGCTTTCTTTAGATCAAAGGTCGAGTACCTAGGGCATGTTATATCTGGTGATGGGATCTCAGTTGACCCATCAAAGATCAAAGCTATCATGGATTGGCCAGCACCAACCAGTGTGACAAAGGTCAGGAGCTTCATGGGTTTAGTAGGATACTATAGATGCTTTGTCAAGGGATTTTCTAGAGTTGTAGACCCTATCACATCCCTCCAGTGAAAGGGAAAGAAATTCAAGTGGACAGAGAAGTGTGAGAGGGATTTTTAGGATCTGAAAAGGGCACTCACTAGTGCACCTATTCTTATTGTGCCAGACCCCATAGCTGATTTTATGGTATGCACAGATGCTTCCTTGGATGGATTAGGAGTAGTCCTTATGCAAGAGGGTAGAGTTATAGCTTATGAGTCTAGGAAACTTAAGACTCATGAGCTTAACTACCCTATGCATGATCTAGAGCTTGCAGTAGTAGTGCATGCACTTGTGAGGTGGAGACACTTCCTTTTGGGTCATCACTTTGAGCTTCATTCAAACTAGAGTTTGCAGTACATCTTCACCTAGCATAACCTTAATGCACGTCAGAGGAGATGGATGGAGTTCCTTTGTGAGTATGATTTCGATGTCCACTACATCAAAGGGAAGGAGACCGTAGTTGCTAATTCCTTGAGTAGGAGATGACATGAGGTATACACCATATCTATGAGCATAGATTTGAAAGACCGTATATTGTAGCGGTTACCAGAGGATGGATGGTATCTAGAGGTGTGTCAGAGGATCCAATCTAAGGAGATCTTGGAGGGGAAGTATGTGGATTACTCATTAGAGTCTGATGGACTATTATGCCATAGAGGGCACATCTATGTACCTTCTCCCAGAGGATTGCGAGAGTTCATTGTCATGGAGGCTCATAAAGCTCCTTATGCAACACATCCCGGGGTTAAGAAGATGCATGCAAATTTGAGGCAGTTATATCATTGGCTAGGTATGTGGTAGCTTATCACTGAGTTAGTAGCCTGATGCCTTGAGTGTCGGAGAGTCAAGGAAGAGCACTGCCATCCTGGTGGGTTGCTCTAGTCTCATGCTATACCAAAGTGGAAGTGGGATACGATATCCATGGATTTCATCATTGGTCTTCCCATGTCATCTCATCGCCATGATGCTATCTTGGTGATAGTTGACAACCAAAGTAGCTCACTTCTCACCAGTCCAGACTACCTTCACAGCTCTAGTAGTGGCACAGGTGTTCTTGTGAGACATTGTTAGGTTTCATGGTGTTCCACGCAAGATTATTTTTGACAGGGATTCCCTCTTCACTTCTTCCTTTTGGAAGGAATTACAGACAACTATGGGCACCAATCTCAATTTCAGCACAACCTATCATCCGAAAATGGATGGGTAGATAGAGCGGGTTAACTAGGTGTTAGAGGATATGCTCCACATGTACATCATGGATCATCAGACTAGATGGGAGGAGTACCTTCATTTAGTAGAATTTGCCTACAATAATGGGCATCACACTTCTTTGGGGATGCCATCTTTTCAGGCTTTGTATGGCAGACCTTGCAGGACACCTTTGAGTTGGGATTGTATTGAGGATAGAGTGGCCATAGGCCCTTGATGGTTCATGATATGGAGCAGCAGGTAATTTTGATTAGACAACACCTTAGAGAGGCACAGGATAGGTAGAAGAAATATGCAGATGCAAATAGAATAGACCAGAGTTACATGGTTGGGGAAAGATTTTTTTTGAGAGTGCGACCACATAAGAGTCCAATCCATTATGGAAAGGGTTCTAAGCTCACACCTCACTTTGTTGGACCTTTTGAGATCCTTGAGAGGATAGGAACAGTTGCTTATCTCCTAGCTTTGCCACCTAGGCTGTCATGCATCCACGATGTATTTCATGTATTAGTTTTGAGGATGTATATCTATGATGAGTCTCATATTTTAGATTGGCATGCCTTGCAGGTGGAGTCAGACGGGCAGCTAGCTTCGCAGCCCATTCACATTTTGGCTCGCCAGACGTTGGCCCTTCGAGGTTGAGAGCTGGACCAGGTTAGGGTCTAGTGGGATTGCTATGATGAGGTTACAACTTCATGGGAGGATGCAACACATATGAGATCACAGTAGCCTCATCTTTTTGATGAACTCCAGGAGGACGTTCATGCCTAGAGGGGGAGGGTGTGAGGCCCTACCTCGACCCATCCTATCTTTTCAGTTATTTTCATGTTGGAACTATTATGGATGCTTTATTTTGATACATTATGGATATAGAACTTTATATGGTCCCATGAATTTGGTAACATTGATATATATTGATACTTCATTTCTATGCTTTGTGGATATAGAATTTTATATGATCCTAGAATAGGGTAACATTGTGATGATGTATGTCATTATTTGATTTGCAGGACTTTACTATGATGCTAGAAATATGTTTGCATATATTATAAATGGATTAAATTATGAGGATTATGATGGATTCCTTATGTGAATTGCTTTCATATGTGGAAATTGTATTGTATAATGTCAATTTGATGCACAATGATTGTACTGTATTCTTAATTATGTGTTTTATATTATATGAGGCTATTGGAAAGTACTAAGGTTTAAATTGAGATTCGCGAGAAATTATCCATGTGACCATGGAAATATTATAGAGAATCAAGCCTAGGCGTATGTACGTTTGTAAAACCAGGGGTTGCCTATTTGGAGAGACAACACCCCATATGTATTGTATTTTATTCATAAACATAAAATGTTGCATGAGTGTAAATTGTATTTATTGAATTGTTTAAATCAGTCAAGGGACAATTGCCATGTGTGTATTTGCGATATGGAATTATTTTGTAGTGTTACTTGACACCTATTTTGTATGTTGTGTTGGCAATTTGTCATGTCACCTTTTTGGAGAGTTTAATTTTTGTTAATTGTTATATCTCCTAATTATCCTTGAAGGAACCAAGAAATCTAGGTTAGTGAGCCACAAGGAGGGTCAACTCAGAGTTGACCCGTAGGTTAACTTTAGGTGGACTTTCTAAAGGTTAAATCAACTCCTAGAGTCAATTTTAGAGCACTTTTATTAGGCCTCATGGGGTACCTATGGGTGAAGGCCAAAATTGGCCATGTGTCTTTCCCTTAGGCCTTGTTTAACCACCCAAAAAAGTGGTTTTCCCAAGATGGAAGAATTTCATCTATAGGAGTGCCATCCTTGGTAAGATAACCTTCTTGATAGGTGTAATCCCTCTTCCCCATTTCATTCCCCTTCTCTAGGTGCCTTGGTTAGGGAGTGTGTAAGACCTAGGGAAGACCAACCAATGGGAGTCCCTCACTCTATCCAAGAAGTTGGAAGGAGTGAGAGAAGCCTTCTTAGGCTAGGAATTTAAGCTTAGGGAGCTAATCACCCACTCTCCATCTTTGGACATTTTGGACAATTTTTGGAGGAAAACTAGTTGGGATAGGAAATTTGGCTAAGTGTTGCAGAAAAGATTGTGGATTGGGCTGCTCTTCATCAATCTTTCCCCTAGAATACCCTTGGTAGAGTCAAGGTTGGTGTTTTCTTTTCTTACTTGTGTACTTGAGAATCTATTGTAGAATACTTGAATGAAAAATGTTGTATTTTTATTTGTGTTGTACTTGTGAAAGCTTTGTGTTAATTCTTGCTTATTTTCTATTTATGCATTGTTGTGTTCTGGGAGTGTCCAAGACCATCTTTCCCTTGGGAGGGCAGATTGGTCTTGGGGGTGGAAGAAGTATGACAACCTTAGAGTGAGAGGCTCTCTTCGTGAGAGTGATCTCAATGGTTTGTCCATGTGACCCTTGCTGCATAGTTCTGTTTATGCATTTGGGGGTCATAAGGGGAGCAAGTATGGCATGCTTTCCTTTTTGGGGGTCATAAGGATATGGGGATTGAGATGATCTTTGTTGTGTTTTAATGGATGCCATGAGTTGGCTGTGAGTTACTATCTAGCAGAATCTCCTCCAGGGTACTTGGTCCACTTCCACCCTAATAAAACATCATATTATGTGATGAAGTTTCAGCTTGGGAAGGGAAGGTGTTTGTTGTGTTTTGTTTTCCCCTTGTTTGTTTGTGTTTGCTTGAGTGTAACCTATCTAGGACTTGGTTCTCCAAACTCGGGGGTGGCTTCTAGTAAGCCTAGGCTGGGAGGTGAGCACCCCATGGTCACAGCCCTAAATTTTATATGCAGGTTGCTTGAAGAAAAAAAGAGAAAGAAAGCTAGGAGTTGCAGATTCCATTTGGTTGCAGACTTTATTCAGTTGCAGAAAAGGAATAGGAAATCTAAATAATATAGTATTTTGTAGCAAAAATGTAAATTAGGAGCTTTATGTTGTTGTTTTTTTAGTTCTGCATAAAAAAATTAAAAAAATGTATTAATGTATTCAAGTCCTCATTATTAGGAATGAGAGACCAATTGGGTTATTTCACCCATTGTAATAATGGGCTACTGTATTCAAATATTCTATGAGAAAAGTGCATTTTATTTAAATTCTATAATCTATAATGCTGCTGTAAATTTTATTAAATTCTGTCTCTTAATGAATTCTGTTATTTTGTTTATCTCTGCAAATTTTGTAAAGAAAAGAAAAGTAGAAAAGCTAAAGTAGGCAAGTGTACATTTATCTCTTTTCTGTAGTTAACTATGCTAAATTATTTTGAAAAGGAAATGGTTAGCTTAAAAAAAAATCTATTATTAGAAAATGAAAGAAAAAAAAAGAAATGCAATGTGTTTTAAGTAATTTCTTGCAATATTTAAATGATGTTATTCTGTCATTATTATCTCTGTTTAGACATAGCTGAAAACTAATCTATAAATAAAAGTAATTTGCTGTAGATAAACCTGTTAGCATAACTGTCAAGAAATATATTGTTGTTTTAACTTTTAAATTCTCTCTTTTTTTCTTCATTCTTAGTATTGTAGAAAAGGAACCTAGATGTATTAATTTGTATTGAAATAAACTATATGAGATAGTTAGCATGCCGTGAATTTTAGTTGCTATCATAAATTCTTAATGCTGCATATTAAAATAAATCATACCTAGGAAATGAAACACAAAATCACTGAAATGCTGACATTATTTCATCCATTCCTGCAAGTTTTAAAAACACACACAAAAAAAAGATACAGATATTGTTGTTAAAAAGAGAGAACTACGCGCTTATGTATATATCTATTTAAAAAAAAAAAAATCGAGATTTCTAACCCTAATAGCTATATATATATATATATATATTCATGCATTTAAAAATATGCACAATGGAAACATTAAAAATATGTTCAGAACATGATTAGATATATAAATATATATATTTATATATATAGATATATATATATTTTAAGGAAAAATAATAATAATAAACAAAAAAAAAAGTAATTTGGGGGGGGCAGGGGGGTATCGGTCGAACCACTGTGTGTTAACACAATGGTCGGCTCATGGTCAAGCCACTATGTTTACACACAGTGGGGCAACGCAGGAGGTGCCGCACTGTGTGCAAACACAATGGAACGGCCGTGGCCGCCACTATGCTACACACAGTGGGCAGCACCCCGCCACTGTGTGTATACACAGTGGGCGGCAGTGACACGGTCCACCACTATGTGTGCACACAATGGGTGGCACTGCCTGCCACTGTGTGTATGCACAGTGGCGTCCGGGGGAGCCCACGCCACCACCTCCACCCGCAGCCCTCTTCTCCCTCCTTCGGCCTCCGCCTCTCCATGGCCACCATCGTGCCCTAGCTTAGCCCTGTACCTACACACACAAACACACACACCACGAAACAAAAAAATATAATATATTAAACCCTAACCCATTTCGGGTTAGGGTATGAGTTAATAGAAAAAGAAAAAAGAAAGGGTTTTAATAAAAACAAAAGGGAGAAAATGCAACCCTAATCCCAGCTTCGGGTTAGGGTTAGCATTTTATCAATAATAAGAGCATTTAGCCCTTGTTATAATTTTTATTTTAAACTTAGGGTTTGCACGTAAATTTGGGGGGGAAATTTTGAATTAAGTTTTTAAATTATAACTAATATTTAAGGTTATTTAATAGTTGAATTATAATATTCCATGGACATAGTTGGTCCTTTTTATTAAAAGAATTAAATTTTAATATAGTCTATTTCTATAATGTAAAATGAAGGATTAATGTTATTTACATTATTTTAATATAGTGTATTTCTATAATTTAAAATGGAGGATTAATGTTATTTACGTTAATTGCATAGCTGCTTTAAATTATTCAGCTAGGGATATTATATAGTTATTAAATATATTCGATTATATATAGACATTAAGGTTAAAATTGGGGAGAAATTTATAATTGAAGATTATTAATTAATTTAATGAATTCTTAGCCTTGAGGCTAATGTTGGCCAGATTAAATATATCATCAAATTTAAAGGTTTAGGAAAATTAAAATTGACTTTAGCTTAATATCAGATTAAGTTGACAAATGTCATTGTAGAATTTCAAACCCTTATCGGTTAGATTTAAATAATGATTTTACGTATGTTTCAATTAATTAATTTTTAAAATAGCATTATCATTATTTGGTCGGGAATGATTTAAATGCACTTGAGATAACTAATTATACCTCATTTTTAATTAGCGTCAACTTAATTAAGATAATTGAACTAACTAACTAAAATGCGACATTATTTAATCTCCACTAAATAAAGTCACTCATTTGAGTTGGTTAATTAATCCAACCTTAGAAAACAATTTTATTTACATCTTAGTTAAGACAAAACTCTATTGATTCATTTTAAATGTAGGATATGTTATGAGTTTATGTTGTTCAAAAAAAAGTTGTTGTTCCATTTTTTGCCCAAAAGTTTGGGCACGACAGTTTGCAACAAATCCTATGGGAAAATGATTTTTTTTGTATGACCCCTTTTATAGCATTTCTTTGCTGCTCCATTAATAACCAAGGAAGGGCACTTATATTAATTTAGTCTTCATCACTATTTAATTGAATGACATTTTTCATTGCATGATTGGATTCCTGAATGTCACTACAAATTTTGACATTTTTTTCTTTGTCATGCCTTCCATCCAATATTTTCCATAATGTCTATGTTATATTCTTTCCAATATGCATAGTATCAAATAAATGCACAATTTGTAGCTACTCATAGTAGGGCAGCCTGCTAAATTGTCTAGGATAACTTTTTAGTCCCTTTGGAAGGTGGTAATTAATGCCTTGACGACCTTCATGAAGCATATAAGTTTAAAAATATAACTACAACAATCATCATCAATTATAGCATGAGTAAACAAAACACAATATAAAAATATAAATTCCAAACTTATCATATATGATAGACAAATAATTAGATTGAATGACATTACCTTGATGAGTAATTCTATAATATTCCAACTTCCATAGGTAAGGTGTCATTCTTCGTGGTTTTGATGTAGTCTCTACTTTCCCATTGAAAAGATGTTTTTCAGTAGTTCAATACTTATGATTTTTGTGGAGGAAGTTCCTATACTCACCAAACACATGCTTTCCTAGACTTGTTGAATGACAAGATTTCATCTTTGAACCACAAATTGGACATACAAATTTTCCCTTTGTTTGAAGACCTGCAAGATCATGTATTTGGATTAAATATGCTAATTTTTATAATTATATGTATTGAATGGATTTTTAAAAATTTCATTGATTTATACTTCAAAAAAATAAACATTATTAAAGTGCGCAAGTTGAACATTATAACATACCACAAAAATGTGTTAGCCCTAGGGCATCATGAATTATCCATACAAGCATTGCATGGAATTGAAATTGTCTTTGTCCTATTGATCTAGAGACGTCATAAATAGTGACACCATTCCATAACTCTAGCAACTCATCGATAAGAGGCTCAATATATACATTCATATCTTTAACTTGGTACTTACCTAGTTGAATGAACAAAAACATTACATAATTATTAAAACCATTTTAATGCAATATATATAATTTAATGTACATGACTATAAAATAAAAAAAATACATGGAACAATCATTGCCAATATTATGTGCTCCCTCTTTATTGACATTCATGGAGGAATGTTATTGTTGATAATAAAAACTGGTCACAGCGAGTAAATAGATCTCAGCTCTCCAAATAGATTGACACCGTTTGCTACCAATGAAAGCCTGAGATTACGAGGTTCTTATTTAAAGTGTGGCCATTTTTCCTCTATGTCTATAAATGTAGAACCATCTCCAAGCATTCGAAGAATGTCATCTGGACTTCTATTGTGTGCATGGTAATCCATAAATTGTGCCAAGCTTTCACACCTAAATAATCATTGCAAACATGGAATAATGGGAATATAACGAAGAACCTTGCGAGGCACCTTTTTTGTTAGTTGGTCTGTTCGACATCTACTAATATGACATTTAGGGCACTCTGTTGAAAATTCATGTTGTTTATGATATATAATATGATCATTGGGACATGCATCTATTTCTTGATACTCCATTCCAATATCATTCATAATGGCAAATAATTCTTGATATGAGCGAGGTAGAATATTTGATGGTGGTAACAAACAATCACCTATCAATCTAGAACAAAAAATAGTAATTTGTTAATATAAAGAATATTAATGGTACATATTTCACCTTTTGTTTACTAATGATGAAATAACAACAAAAATAGATGGAAAAAGATGACATATATGACATACTTTAACATATGTGAGATTGTTATGTTGGATAAACCATTCATAACCTTCAAGTTCACCAACAACGATATAGTAGAGAGAAGAGTTGTTTGGGAGCCTTCATAAGGGGCTTGTATGCCTTCTCAAGTATAGGTAAATCATGAACAACATCAAAGTCATCTTGATCATCATGATCAGCTGTGCCAGTACTAAATTTGTCATGGATCAATGTATTTGTATCATTATCTTCAACTACTGTGTTTTCTAGTGCATGATCATCTTCTTCCATAGGTCATTATCTTCAACTTTGATATTCACACCTCCATGTTCCTCCACTTGAAAAACCACATTCTCCGGGTCATGGTAGTCCATATTATGTGCCCTAGGGTGCCACACTTATATAAAAATGATCAACAAAAATAAACCATGATCATGATCTCATTAACAAGTGATTTTTTATGTATATAAATTGTTAAAATGATTTAAACATTTACAAATGCAATCAATATAAATACATATAATGAACAACTTACCAATATACGATAATCATGCCCCCCTTCGATGTGAGCATGTTGCCTACAATGTTTCTCAGCTGTTGTGATTAAAAGTTTTCTAGTCTTTAAGCCCTTACATTTTTTGCAAGGATAATAACATTTCCCATCACCTTTTCTTTTCAAGATAGACATCAATCTAGAAATTGTCTCCTTATTTTGTTCTTCATTGATATTATCTGACATGATTTTTCTTCATTTACAAAAAAATTGGGCTATGGAAAATTCAGTCTATAACCTGCACAAACCAAGCAAAACGATGTCGCAAGTATGGAAAACATTGTTTGTGCGCAGTTTTTTTTTTCACTTTTTCACTTTTATATTTTTTCGTCAGAATTTCGATGAACGTCAGGAAAGATTTTGATGATAATTGGTTTCGTTGGAATTTCGATGAATGTCGAGCAATATTTTTTTAAAAAAAAATTGACACAATTTGGCGTGTAAGATCCAAAAAAATGAAAGAAATCCCATAGTTCATCGGAAAATGCACCCAAATAAGTTAGTGACATTCAATTGGTTCATGATTTGGTGCTTCGGAAGCTATTTTTTATGTTCCCGGTTGATACTCCTGGTACCGATTAGATTTACCCGTTGGTGATATTTGATGATCTGGTTAACTTATTTTGGTCTGTCTTATAGAAAAGGTTCCTAATGTGCTGAAGGAATTCTTGCTTGTGTCCTAATTGTTTGGTGGCTTTGCATTGGTTGGCGTGATGATTTGGTGGTCCTATTTGGATCTGGTTGGTTATTCTATGTTATTGCACTAAGGGTTTCTATTGGTTGGTGAAACATACCGATATAGTTCTTAGCATAATTTTCGGCAAATATAATTGATTGAGAATTTGAATTAGGTCCATGCTATGTAATGTAAATCATAATATTGGTCCGGTGGTATCATGTGATGTAATTTTTATAATTATGGTTTATGGGTTTAGGGTTTAGCTGACCTTTTTATCAAGGTTGATGATCTATATATATAGGCGACTTATTCATGTAATTTGGTAAGGTATGGTTATGACTGCATTATCAAAGAAAGGTTTATGTGCGAACAAGGTTAGATCATTCAGGGAAGGTTGTGAATGATTTGGTATTGCAGGGTAGACATCTATGCTTAACTAGAATTGTATCAAGCATTATGAGATGCTATTTTCACAGTTCATTTTCTCTGGATTATAGTTCAATGTTTATGTAAGTCAATGAGACTTCTTTTGTGATGAGAAGTGCACTCTAGGTGGTTGGCCTGATTGCAAGTGCAATCCCCATTGTAATCATTTTACATACTATTGTAGAAGTATTATTTGATTGTGGGTAGCGTTTCCCACCATGGTTTTTCCCTTTACCGGGTTCTCCATGTCAAAAATATTGGTGTTGTGTGTTCTGTGCTTTCATCCTTTATCTTTCACTGTGTTGTTTATATTGTGCTCTAGTAAATGGTTTATAATTTGCATTAAGTGTTTAATTTATGGAAAATTGGTTCACTCCCCTTCTCAATTTTCCTCTGGTATCTGAGATTCTAACAATTGGTCTCAGAGTGAGGTCCTCTCTGCAGAAGCTTAATTGCTAGAGGAGATCCGATGGCATCAACTTCTACATTTAATCCTTACTAGAAGGAGAGTCCCAGATTTGATGGTACAAATTACAATATATGGAAGGAGTGAATGAAGATACATTTGAGATGTCTTGGAGATGAAGTTTGGGAGATAAGAGAGATAGGGTATACACCTCATGATCCTAATTCTGGAACATCGACATCTCCTGATGAGCAGAAGAAAGTTGATAATGATGTTAGAGCGAAAGAAGCATTGTTAAGTGTCCTATCAGATGAGAAGTTGTTGAATGTCATATAACTAGAAAATCCAAAGTAGATCTGGTTGAAGATTGAAACTCTTTATGAAGGTGACCAATTAGTAAAGATTGCAAAACTTGAAGGTTACCAGGTGAGGTATCAAACCCAAAAGATGGAAGAAGAAGAGAAGATAAAAAAATTTATGGATAGAGTGAATGAGATTGTCATGGGAATCAAATGCTATAGTGGAAATGTTAATGAGGAAGAGGTTGTGTCAAAGATTCTAAGAGTTCTACCTTTTACTTACAAGATGAAGGCTACTACAATAAATGAACTCCAGACAATGTCAAATACCCCTGTTACTAGAGATACATTACTTAGGAAGTTGATGACTTTTGAACTTGAAGAACTTGGAGATCAGAGTGCTACTAAAATTGAGACTTCATTTAGAGCATCTACCTCCGATATGCAGAAGACAGACTGGAAGGAGTTATATGCTAAAGAATCGAAAGACATTGAGAGAAAAGACAAATAACTTGAAGAGTTGGAAGCCCTAATTTTTAGAAGAATCCCTAACGGACCTGTTGGAAGTAAGTATGAAAGAAAAGTTCCTTTTAAATGTTTTTCATGCAATAAGATTGGTCATTTTGCTTCTAGATGTCTTGAAAGAGATGCTAGGATTCAAGAAAGATTTATGAGAGATTATAAACCTAATCCTAAATATCAAAGTAGACTTAGATTTAGAAGGAATAAGGATAAATCATGTTACTATGCTGGTGATGTTGATTTTGGTATTACTGATGATGATGATGATGAACCTATGAGTGGATCTGGTAATGGAAGCTCCGATAAAGATTGGGTCTTTATTGCTATCAAGGATTATTCTTTGAAACCTATCATTGATGCAAATCATTCTCATGAGAAGGCTCTAGCTGCTAAAATTGAAGAAAAGGATGAATGGGTTATAGACAGTGGTTGCTCACAACACATGACTGGCGACAAGAGGAAATTCCTAACTTTGCAAGAATTTGATGGTGGACTAGTCAAATTTGGAGACAACAAGACATGCAGGATCAAAGGCAAAGGAACAATATCCTTGGATGGTATGACTAATATTAACAATGTTTATTATGTTGCAGGTTTGAAGCATAATCTTGTGAGTGTAGGTTAGATGGTGGATAGAGGATTTCATTTGCAATTCAAAGATGGAAAATATAAGATTATCAATAGATGTAGTTTGGAAATTGCATCTGAAACTTAGACTGAGGGAACATATTTCATTTGAATTCTGGTGATAAGGCTTGCTTGATTTCCCAGATTGATGAAAGTTGGCTATGGCATAAGAGGATGTGTCACGTGAATTGCGTAGTGAAGTTCAGTTCAACAAAAGCTGTCAAAGATTTGTCCAAGATTATCAAGCCTCCTAATCCGGTATGTAGAGAATTTCAAATGACTAAGCAAGTTAGAACTTCTTTTAGAAGAATACATGATAGATCTAATGAAATTCTTGATCTTATTCATACTGATCTATGTGGACCGACAATGACTAAAATTTTTCAAGGCGATAGATACTTTATGTTTCTTATTGATGATTACTCTAGAATTATGTGGGTTGCATTTTTGAAAAAAAAAATAGAAGCTCTTGAGAAATCCAAAATTTTCAAAGCTATGGTTGAGACAAAAACAAGATTGAAGATAAAATGTTTAAGATTAGATCAAGGCAGTGAATTTACGTCCGGTGAGTTCAACAACTTTTGTGACAAGCATGGAATCAAAAGACAATTGTTTGCACCTAGAACCCCATAGCAAAATGGACTAGTGGAAAGGAAGAACATAACTATCTAAGATACTGCTAGGTCAATGATGATGGAAGCCAAACTGATTGATATCTATTGGAGAGAAGCTGTCAATACTGTGGTATACACTTTCAATAGAGTACACATAAAAGGTGATACCGGTAAGACTCCTTATGAATTATGGTTTGGTCATACTCCTACTGTCAAATATTTCAAAATTTTTGGAAGAAAATGTTATATTAGAAGAGATGATACACTAGGGAAATTTGATCCTAGATGTGATGAAGGAATATTTTTGGGTTATTCTACTAAGAGTAAAGAATATAGATGCTATAAAAAAAGATTGAATAGGATAATGGAAAGTATAAATGTCAAGGTTAATGGGAAAGGTAATAATTAGATCAGATCATATGACTATGAACTGGAAGATGAAATTGTCAAATCAGAACCAGTTGTGCAAGAATCAATTCAGAGCATTGATCTAGTTGCTCCGGTAACATCTGAAAATTACACAATGACTATTGATGATAAGAAAGAGTCAGAAAGTCAAGATAATCCAAAGAATCCCATGTATGTGAAGTTGAATCATTCTAAATATCAGATCATTGGAGATAAGAGGAAAGGTGTGATGACAAGAAGAAGGTTAGTTGCTGAAGAGGTATGTTTAATCTCTCAAATTTAACCAAAATCATTTAATGAAGCAAGTAAAGATGAGAATTGGATGAGAGCTATGGAAGAAGAATCGAATTAGATAGAAAAGAATAAAACATGGGAATTGGTTCTTAGGCCTAAAGATAAAAAATTTATTGGAACCAAATGGGTTTTCAGGAATATATTAAATGAGGAAGGTTAGGTTGTAAGAAACAAGGCTAGATTGGTTTGCAAATGATATTCACAGGAAGAAGGAGTTGATTGTGATGAAACTTATGCTTCGGTTGTAAGGATTGAAGTGGTAAGACTATTTCTTGTCTATGCCACACACAAGAACCACGAGGTATATCAGATGGATGTTAAATGTGCATTTATGAATGGATATCTTGAAGAAAAAGTATACATTGAACAACTTGGTGGATTTTCATTATCAAAGGACAATGACATGGTTTGCATATTAAAGAAAGATTTATATGGATCGAAACAAGCCCCTAGAGCATGGTATGCTAGATTAGATAAATATCTTTCAAAGCTCGGTTCTAGCAAAGGTAATGCTAATAGTAACTTATATTATAATATTGAGCATGATGATATATTGATTATTGAAGTCTTTGTTGATGATACCATTTTTGGAGGAGAATAAAATCTATGCATGAAATTTGTTGATGATATGAAGAATGAATTTGAAATGTCTATGATTGGAGAGATGAAATTTTATCTTAGGTTTGTAGATTACTCAGACTGATAAAGGTATTTTCATTTGTCAAACTAAGTATGTGATGGAATTGCTTAAGAAATTTGGTCTTGGAAACTCAAAACCTGTTGGTACTCCTATGATAACCAGTTGCAAATTGTCTAAGAAAGATGAATCTCTGACTGTGAAACCATCTAGATACAAATTAATTATTGGTGGATTGTTGTACTTAACTCAAACCAGACCAGAAATAATGAATGTTGTCTGCATTACTTCTAGATTTCAGTTTGATCCAAGAGGAAGTCATGGTATTGTTGTTAAAAGAATATTCAGATATTTGGCAGGAACAACAGACTTTGGGTAATGGTATCCAAAGGATGATGATTTTGGATTATGTGCCTATATAGACTCTGATTGGGTAGGTGATGTTGATGACAAGAAGAGCACTACAGGTGGTCCATTCTTTCTTGGGAAGAAATTGGTCTCATGTCTTAGCAAGAAATAATCATGCACTTTATTATCTACTGCTAACAACTGCAACAAATTGTACCCAAATTTTATGGATGAAGCAGATGTTGAATGATATAAGGGTAAGTTATAATGAGCCTATTGTTATTCACTGTGATAATACTGTTGCTATTGAATCTGGTATTTCATTCCAAGTCAAAACACATTTCTATAAGGTATAATTTCTTGAAGAAAAAGGTTGAAGCAAAGAATTCAAATTGGTTTATGTGCCTACTAAGGAACAAATTATAGATATTTCAACAAAACCATTGCCTAAAGATACTTTTGAATATATCATAGATCAGTTGGGGGTCACCACCCCTCTAAAAGAGACTTAGAGATGTAGGGATGCATAAATCCGGTGAACTTATCAGACATGTAGTGTCCACCCTTGACTTGACTTGTTTTGACTAGAGTTGACTTTTAATTCATGCGTGATAGACATTATTGGGCATAGGCTATTTTAGATGATTTATATCACGTTGAAACTATCATTATTGATCATGTGATTTATTAGTCACTATATACTTATTACGTGATTGATTATCAAAAGATTATATTGATCATGTGATTTGATGAGCATAAGTGTTGATGAATTTGACATGCCTTACTATAATCATGAATTATTCTAATCATGCACTTGATGATGTTTTTATGTACTGACCATATTTAATGATTATCTATGATGAGTTGATCCTATGGTGTGATTGATTTTTGCTTGACTGTCTTCGGGATAGAGACAATTCCACATCACTCATTACGAGTGGGATGTGTCATTGCGATTCTCTAACCCTTGTCTGTTATAATATATATGCATATGTCATCTCGTTGCTTTGTGGATGCAGGATTTGCAAGTACTAGACACCAACTCCACTTGGCTCCACAGGTTTGAGCATGTCTTTCAATCCCAATGGCATGTGGTTCGAAGTTGGCATGTAAGTTTCCCTCACGTACTCTAGGTCTAAGATGTTCACCTTGTCAGGTTATCTTGATGCTAGCTGATTTGTTGATGTCTTATGTTATTTTGATTTTCCTTTTTGTTGGTCAAGTAAGTGTTGTGGTGTATTGGTTAAGTCTCTTCGTCATGATTTAGAGGTCTGGAGATCAAATCCCTCTAGCTTCTTTTGTGTGAGTTTTGAGATATGGGTTTCTCATTGTGTAATTGAATTTCTCCTTATAAGGAATTTATTTAAGTGAATAATGTATTTAATCTAATTGGCTTGATCTTTTATTTATTTATTTAATGAAGATTTATTTATTATTTGATCTATTTAATTTAATGTTGAGTATTTGATATTTAATTTATTAGCTTTCATTTATTGGGTTCAATTGAGTTATTATTAATTGGAGTTTTATTTATTTAATTTTATTTATTGAGTGATATTATTTATGGTGGAAAATTATTTATTTAATGTTGAAGTGAATTTTATTTATTGAGTGATATTATTTTACCCATTAAGTAATTAAAAGGGGTAATTTGTATTCTTTTATTTAAAAGTCATTTTCACCACAGGTCAATGGTTTAATTTATTTTACCTACCCTTGGATTTGATTGGATGGAAGTTTATGGTAGGTAGAAAATATATTTTATTTTCTTGAACTTTGGGAAGGTAGGTATAGAATATAATATTTTTGAATATTTTGATTGGAGGATGGTTTTTTTTGGTTTTGTTTTGATTTTTGATTTTTGATAAACAGGCCTTCTTGTACATTCATGGGGGTTGGCATATTTTGTGAATGAATTTATGAGATTTATTTGGAGATTTTTCGTGGTTGGATTCAAATTGGTTTAAAGGCTTGGATTGTTTTTTTTGGATTCTACATCAGATTTTCTTCCAATTTCTGCATTTTCTAGGTTGATGGTTTTACTGGCACTTCGCATTGTTTTTTTTTTTTTGAAAGATTGTCTGCAAGGTGTCTGAAAGATTGTTTGGGGATTTAAAAAAGAATTTTAAATTGATTCTTATTTTCAGAAATCAGATTTGGAAGGGATTATTTTATTTTTCTTGTTTTTTTGAGAAATCAAGTTAGAATGTGAGAAATGGTTTCCTATGGTTTTTTTCCTGTAATGTTTCCTATAGGTTAATTTTCTATTTGCTTGCTTGTGTGGTACTTTCTGAATTAATTCTTGTACCAGAGGCATTATTGAGGGTGTTGGTGAGTTTTCTAGTTTTATATCTGATTTTATTTGATGTTTTGTTGGTTTCAAGCATATTTACCTTCCTATGTTATTGGGGAAAGAATTGTGCTTTCATCCATATTGATGTGCTATGGTTGGTGAGTTGGAAGTGTTGTTGTTTTGGGGTAGCAAGTGAGTTGGCCTTTCTATGGTTTTAATTTCATTAATGACAACAAATTCTATGGCTTGATATGCCTATGTTTATTCTTGGCCAAGAGGCTCATTTTTTTCATGTTGTTGTAGTTTCGATTGTGTGTCAAGTTTCCTTGTCTGAAGGCTTTATGAATATGATTTGGTTGCTGTTTTGTTTTCAGTTTTGTCTCAGATTTAAATTAGATTTGAATTAAAAGGCTTTTATGATATTTATGATTCTTTTTATTGATGGTTAATTATAGCATTTGTTGTGGTATTGCCAAGAGGTTCATTGTGTTTTTGGCTACTTGAATATCCTTGTTTTGGGGAGTAAGCCATTGGATGCATATGAGTGTTATGTTGCAAATTTGTATTTTATTTCAGAGCCTCTTGTGATTTATTGTTGGGCCATGTTAGGAGGAGTGGGCTTCCTTGTGATGACCGAGGTCACGAGAGATAGGTTGGCATGAGGCTTCTTGTAAGGAGGCATGAAGTCTAGACCACCAGGGCGCATTGGATTTTTCCATGATTTGTAAACAAGTGATAACATTGATAATTAATTAATTGGGATGCGTAATTATAACTCATTTAAACAAGATAATGAATAGTTTTGAGCCTCATGGCTTAGTCCTAGGGAGGATCTTTTAGGATAAGCATGAAAAGGTCGTGAAGATGGTAAGCTAATCTCCCTTGGTCTCTCATAGGTTGAGATGGCTCCACATGTCCATTAGGCTAGTGCCTTGTGTTATTATGTTATTATGTTGAGGATGGCATGTGATGACACTCCACTCCTACATGTGTTCCCCCTTTATGATTTATGATTATGCTTATTGGATGCATTTATGTCCTGATGAGTTTTACGCCTCTTGGAGTTCATTCTTGTTGTCTTGTGTGAGTTCTTCCTTGAGAGTCCTTGTGTGGTTTGTCTCCTTGGTTATAGGTGATAGCTTAGGTGTAGTGTGTGTGTTGGGACCTTCTGTCCTCTCCTAGCATGGGGGGTGGTTCCTTTGGTTCCACATGGTCGGGTGGTTGGTACTTTTAAACCATTGGGATGTTCCTATCTTTGGATTCTTCTTGCATGGATGAGGATGCTTCTTCAAATAGTTCATGGATAATAATTGCAGAAAGAATGTAAATGATGGTGTGATTTATGTAATGGTTGTAAGAGAAATCATGCTTATAAGAAATGATTATGTTGTTCTAGTTATAGTGATAGCTTTTGGTTATGGTATGTGATTGTAATGATGAACCCTTGAGTTGTATTGTAACGTATTTATATTAAATGAAATGGATACATGAGATGTGGATAAGTTATTTGGTTTGGAATTAAATGATTCATTTTGTATTTTTGATGATCCATGTTAAAAGGAAATGGTGTGAGTGTTATGATAATGGAAATATCCTAGAAATGATGTCTTTAACTAATTCTTTAAGTAGAAGAAATGCTATGTCTTGGTAGGATGTATGAGTATGAGTAATATTGGAATATATCTTAGGATATGTTTATGAGTTGTGATTGAAGAATTTTAACTTATAGTATCATACTTCGTAGTCAGTGATCTAATGGTAGGATTGAAATCTTATAATGTTGGGGATGTAGTTGAATGTTCCTTATGAAAATATTGTATGGATGTTCTTAATGAATGAATTACTAATCTTATTAATGGAAATTACCAGTAAGTGTATGGATAGACAGTAAGATGAGTGCTTATATTTTAGGAAAGGATTATAATGTATCATGTGTTATAGTTTAAGAATTATATCTCCATTTGGTGGATGCTATTAGTTGTTATGGAATTAGGATATTGTACCTTAATTTGTGTTGACATGAATTCTTGTAGTTACTTAATTTGTAATAAGATGATTGTTAGTTAATTGATATAGTGTAAGAGATTTTAGGAGTATTAAATAAGCTATGGGTTAAATGTTTATAAGACTTTGTGATTATTGCCTTATGTACTTTAGGAATTGTGATGAAGTAATAAGCATGCTAGGAGTGTAGAATCATAAATGATTATGTGGAAAATAATCATAAATGGAAATGGTGTTAATGCAATGTAAGGGTTAATCTTGGTATGTGAATGGTGATGTTCATAGTCGAAGGTTGGTTAATGGTAATAGGAACATTTGGACTTGGTGTATAAAATGAACCTAAGAGAAAAAGGGAAATATCTATGCTTTGAAAGATAGAATCTCATATTAAATGGAAGATTAAGTAGGTTGCATGTCATGAGTGTTAGGCACTGCTATGATGCACCTATGTGTGTATAATGATTAAGATTATGAGGTATTGATCTAGAAGAAACTAAATGCTTATTTCTTATGTAGGTAGATTAAGTAATGGCCTTGGGATACCCTAGGGAGTTAGTAGAAATGATTTATTGTATTCCGCTTGCATAATTGTTTGAGTAGCTTGAGTGAATTATTCTATGTTCATAACACTTAAATGTTGATGTGTGCTCGCTGCATTGCTTAAGTGATGTTATGTGTTGTATTGTTTTAAAAAAAAATTAAATTAGTGTGTATTTAGCTATATTTCTCTGAGGTATTTTGGCGGGCATTACAAGACATATATTCTGATCCAGGTTGATGGGATGATGTTGCTACTCAGGGGGAGTAGTTAGTTGTCTAGTTCAGTATTTTGGTTTGGCATCAACCATTTGTCATTGATGTCAAAGGGGGAGATAGTATTCATGTGAAAAAATGATAATCTTGGGGGGATAGATATTTTGTTGGTTTTTTATTCTTTGGGGAGATTGTGGCATTCCTTGGCACTTGGATGTTTTTCACATTCAGTGTTGTCATCAATGCCATAGGGGGAGATTGTTGGCAATAATGACTATGTGTTTTCATTGATATCAACATTGTATCCTAGTTGGATATGGTTCTTTCCTAGCTGGTAGCTTCTATCCTGGTTGGACTTAGTTATCAGTGTTTATGATCTAGTATGATCATATTGGTTGTTTTCATATTGGATGGTTATTCAGGATGGTTATATGCTTATCATATTCAGTTGGTTCATGATTTAGTGCTCTGGAAGCTATCATTTATGTTCCTGGTTGATACTCTTGGTACCACTTAGCTTTACCAATTGGTGATATTCAATGATTTGGTTAACTGATTTTAGTCCGGCTTATAGAAATGGTTCCTAATATGCTAAAGGAATTCTTCATCAGGTCCTAATTATTTGGTGGCTTCACATTGGCTAGCATGATGATTTGGTGGTCCTATTTGGATCTAGTTGGTTATTCTATGTTATTGCACTAAGAGTTTCTACCAGTTGGTGAAACATACTAATATAGGTCTTAGCAAAATTTTAGGTGGATATAATTGATTGGGAATTTGAATTAGGTCCATTCTATGTAATGTAAATCATAATATTGATCTGGTGGTATCATGTGATGTAATTTTTGTAATTATGGCTTATGGGTTTAGGGTTTAGCTGACCTTGTTATCAAGGTTCATGACCTGTATTTATAAGAGACTTAATCATGTAATTTAGTATGGTTATATCTATATTATCAGAAAAAAGTTTATGTGCGAACAAGGTTAGATCATTCAGTGAAGGTTGTGAAGGATTTGGTATTGCAGGGCAAACATATGTGCTTAACCAAAACTGTATCAAGCATTAGGAGATGCTATTTTCATAGTTCATTTTCTCCAGATTGTAGTTCGATGTTTATGTAAGTCAGTGAGACTTCTTTTGTGATGAGCATTGCGCTCTAGGCGGTTAGCCTTATTGCAAGTAAAATCTCCATTGTAATCATTTCACATACTATTGCAGAAGTATTATCTGACTATGGGTAGGGTTTTCCATAGTGGTTTTTCCCTTTACCAGGTTTTCCACACCAAAAATATTTGTGTTGTGTTTTATGTGCTTTCATTCTTTATCTTTCACTGTGCTATTTATATTATGCTCCAGTAAATGGTTTATAATCTTTATTGTGTTTAATTTGTGGAAAACTAATTCACCCCTCCCCCCTCTCAAATTTCCTCTGGTATCTAAGATTCTAACAGACATCAATGACAACAACATATTCTAGGAGAAACAATTTCCAATAATCTCCCTCTTTGGCATTGATGGCAACATATGAATGTGAAAAAAAATCAATGCAAATAAATAAATTAACTCCAACAAACTCCCCCTAAGATCAAGCAGATAAGCAGTTTTTTTCACATGCTTCTCTCCCTCTTTGACAACAATGCCAAATATATCAAAATAGAAAAACCAAACTCACTCCCTTAGAATATAAATCATGAATCTCTCCCCCTAAAAACACATAACTAGACTACTATGTTAGTATATTGGCATAACTGATGGAGATGATGATGTACCGGTAAAGGACTATTGGTGATGATATAATTGTGATATGATGCTTTATGATCAGTTATTTGTGTTTTAATTGATGACAACCATGTTTTTTTATGTTTGGTATATCATCTAAGTCATCTAATCTATCTAAGTTTAGTCTAACCGGTAATAGATTGAGTTGGACATAAAAACTGCTAAGTTGACAGTGAACCGGTAAGCAGGAACCAATGAAGGAGATGATTGCGATAGAGATCCATGTTGCATTAGGTGTTGTAGTTTGGAATGTATGCTTATGACATTGTAAAGAGTCTATGATTGGAACCACATCATGTTTGGGGAACTAGAAATCATGTTTATAATTGATTGTTGTTTATATAGTGCAGGGTTTGAGAATTGGTGTCAAGATCTTTGACTGGTAATGATTTATGGTTTGGCGGTGAATCTTATCATGGTCATAAGTTAGTGGTGGCATGTCAAAAATCATGTGTGATGATAAGATTGCATTTAAGAATGTACAAGGAGAAAATTTCTTGGGAAACAATGAAGTGCTTAGCAAAATGTATTAAGGGTTTGATAGCTTATTAGATCGATGTGTGGTGATGTGTTATGATCATTCAACAGTTGTAATTGTCTTGAAATTTGTTGTAATGATTTGTATGATGATCTGTAAAGATTTGTAATGATCTGATATGATCTATGATGTAGATTCAATATATGTTGAATTTAGTTAGGGTTTTATAATCGACCTAATTGTAAAGTGTATTTAGGTCAAGTTTGAGAAGGTTTAGTGTGTCGGTGATCAGAGAAGTAGAGTGTGCCAAACCAGATTGAGATGGCTGCATGTGAGAAGAAGATTGGAGCTAAATTGGATCTATACTAGCAAGAAAAGAGTGCATTGATAAGATCATTTATATGTTGTTTCCTAATAGTTGTAGCAGCATTAAAATCCCTTAACCGGGTAGCTAACAGGCATGTTCTTGTAAATCCCTTCACCGAGTGGCTCATTAACTTGGGTTTAAATCCTTTGGAAATGTTACTCCTAATAGGGTAGAGTTCCTAATAAAGTTGACATTAAAATCCCTTCATCGGGTGACTCCTAATAGGGTCTTCTCTTAACTGGGCATTATTGCAAAGCTCCTAACCGGGCTAGGTCTTTAAAGGGCGCATTCCAAAAGAGTACAAATTTTTTGTGGGTACCGATTCCCACCATGGTTTTTCCCATTTGGGTTTCTACATGAAAAATATATGTGTTCATGTTATGGATGGATTGTTAATTTATTCATTTGATGTCTTTATTTGCTTAATGATGAACACTTAAGTTGCTACCGGTAATGTTTTGGTAAATCCGATTTGAAGACTATTTGATCAGCTACTAGTACTGGTTCTGAACTATTTTTGGTGAAGTGTTTTTAGATTGGTGAAATATTGCAGTTTATTGTTATTACTGATTCACCCTCCCCTTTCAGTAACAACTAGATCATCACATTAATAATTGGTATCAGAGCATTAGGTGCTCTTTGTGCAGAAGCTTCAATGAGTAAACGAGAGCTTTCACAAAGGCTTGTAGAATCAAAAGATGCCTATGATGAACTAAAAGTCAAGTACAAAGCTTCATTGGCTAAGAGAAGAGATTTGGCTGAGCAATTGATGAAATTCACTGAAAGAAGTTCATTTGATGAAGCAAACATTGATGCCTTGGTTAATGAGGTGGAAAAGTTGAATGATGATAAGGAAAATCTAAGGAGAGAGTTGGAAGCCCTTACGATCAAGATGAGTCAAGAGTTGGAAGCAAAGAGAACAACTGAATACACAATAAAAGATAAGGATCATGAGATCTTAAAGCTGAACCAGGAGATTAGTACCTTGCATGCACAACTTCAAGAGGAACAAGAGGAGAAAGCGGAAATACAAGTTGATCTAGACATGGATATGTCTCTTAGAGAAAGTCTTACAAAGAAGAATGAGGAACTTACTTATGAGTTGGCTGATGCAAATGAGATACTAGCTAAATTCAACAAGAGCACTGCTAGCCTTGATGAGCAAATTCAGTCACAAAGGTAGAATGGAGATACACACGGCTTGGGATTCACAACATTTGAACAAGGAGAACCATCAAGTACCAAGGATACCTTGCATGAAGCCAAATCTGCACCAAACAAGAAAAAAAAGAACATGGGTAAGAGAACCTACAAACTAGTATGTTTCAACTTTCATAAGGTAGGTCATACTGCTAATGTTTGTAGAAATAGATCCAGTACTTTTGATGGATATAGGTCTAATGCATATGAAGGATACAAGTCTAAAACTTTTAATGGATATTACTTCAATTGCAACAAGTATGGGCATAGAGCTCTTGAGTGCAGGTCAAGAGTTAACAATCAAATGTCTTACATGGACTAGAGGTCTAATGGTAAATGACAAAGATCTTACAATAACTAGAGAAACTGTACTTGGCAGAGATCTTTCAATGACTGAAGGAACCCTACTTGACAGAGACCTTATGTGAACTAGTCTAGTTCATGTGAAATGCATAATAGATAGAATGTGACTTATTCAATCTACCACAAATTTGGTCATGTTTCTATGAATTATTGGAGAAGAACTGGTAGAGGCAATGTTGGACCTTGGAGAGCATCTGGAATGGTATGTTTCCATTGTCATAAATCAAGACACCTTGCAAAGTTTTGTAGAGCTAAACTAAACAAAAAAGTTAATCAGTTTGTTGATCAGAAAGGAAAAAAGAAAGTTGATGTTGAAGAAACCAAAAATGAGATGAACAAGATATGGAAGAAGAAAAGTGAGGAGATACCATTGGAGGAATCCAATTCTTCACCTAGTGTGGTGAATCCGTCACTGGTAAACTAAGTTATGATGAAGCTTAGGGGGAAAGTATTGTCAGATCCATTTTTGGACCCCCTGAATGGTGTGGGGTAAGTCAAATTGGCATATCTTGATGTAATATGATGTTATGTAGTGATTTTGAATTGGTTACATCTTAAACTGGTAAATTGAATGTGATATGTGTATCAATATCAAGTTTTAGAGTTGAACAATGATTAGGGTATGTTCAACCAGTTTAGTAAAAGGCAAAGGAAAGATGCTTTACAGTCTCATGTTTCACTTAACATTTTTGAGAGCACGTCTAGAGAGAAATAGGAACATAGAAGACCTTTTGATTGCTACTTTGGCAAGTCGATATCAGATTGGGAAGATTGTTGAAGAGTATTCATACCAGAAACCCTAGTTGCAAAGAAGTTTGATGACACAAACAAGTCTAATGAAGTTGATGAAAAGAAGATAGTTATTACTGAACCAAAGATTCATATTGATGTTGAGCTAAATAGTATGGAGGATACTACTCAACTGGTAGATGAAGAAGATAAAGATGATGAACAAGAAGAAAATTCTATACTGGAACCGATTATACCTAGATATATGAAGTTGAGTCACTTTGCAGATCAGATTATTGGTGACAAGAATGTTGGATTACAGACTAGAAGAAAACTCAGAGAAAGTGCATGTCTGAATTCTATAGTTGAATCAAGGATAATGAGAGAAGCTCTTAAGGATGATGATTAGTTAAAGGAAATGAATGAAGAGATTGATCAGATTGAGAAAACAAAACTTGGTCACTTGTTCCTAGACCTGATGATAAAAATGTGATTGGTACAAAGTGGGTATTCAGAAATAAATTGAATGAAGATGGTGAAGTTGTTAGAAACAAGGCAAGACTAGTTTGCAAAGGGTATGCACAAGAAGAAGGTTAATATTATGGAGAGACCTTTGCACCGGTTGCTAGGATTGAAGGTGTTAGGATGCTACTTGCATTTGTAGCCTTTAAAGGTTTCAAATTTTATCAAATGGATGTAAAGTCAACATTTCTGAATGGTATTCTTGAAGAAGAGGTGTATATTGAACAATCAGATGGGTTTGCATTGTCAGAAGACAAGGATATGGTATGCAAATTGCATAAAGCTTTATATGGATTAAAGAAAGCACCAAGGGCATGGTTTGAAAGACTTCATGCACATCTGATAAAGATAGGATTTTAGAGAACCAGTGAGGACAACAATATTTATTTAAAAACTGAAGGAGACAAGATGTTGATTGCAGAAGTATTTGTTGATGATATCATATTTTGAGGAAATGATGATATGAGTATGAATTTTGCAGATGAGATGAAGGAAGAGTTTGTGAGGCCCCACCCCAACTCAGTCTGACATTTCAATGGTTTTTATGTTGAGACTATTATAGATGCTTTACTTTTATGCATTATGGATTTAGAACTTATAAGATTCCATGATTTGGATAACATTGCTATATGTTGATGCTTTATTTATATGCTTTATGATATAGAACACTACATGATTTTTGAATAGAATGAATTTGCAGTGATAAATGTTGTTATTGAATTTGCAGGACTTTACTATGATGATAGAAATATGATGTATGTTTTATGTGTGGATCAAAATTATGAGAATTAGGATAAATTGCTTATGTGAAATTACTTGGATATAAGATGTATTAAATTGTTCAAATGTAAATTGTATGCAAGTGTTGATGCGTATTATTATTCTTGTGATTTATATTATATGAGGTTATTTGAAGTTACTAATGTGTAATCGAGATGCACAAGAAGTTATCCAGGTGACCATGGAAATAATATGGAGAACCAAACCTAGACCTATGTATGTTCGTAAAACTAGGGTTTGTCTATTTAGAGAGACAACACCCCATTTGTGTCATATTTTATTCATAATAGTAAATGATGCATGTGTGTTAAGTGTTATTTAATTGATTTATGTAAATCCCACAAGAGACACGATTTCATGTATAATTTTGTAAAAGTATTTTCTTTGTGTCACTTGACACATGTGTGGATTTATGTTTGAAGTTTTAAATTTGTCTCTTGGTGGGAATTGTTTAACTATAGCTTTTTCAATTAATGTAATGAGATTCCATAAATGCCTTGGGTAAAGAATCTTTAGGATGGTCAACATAGATTTGACCCGAAAATAAACTTTAGAGGGGTTAAAAAAGGGTTAAATGGACACCTAGGGGTAGTTTAATAGGGTTTCCTAAAACCCATAAGGTATACCTAAGGGTTAGGGGTAATTTTAGGCAAGTTTCTACTCCCATGTGACCTTTTAGATACCCTAAAAAGTGACTTTTCTAAGTTGTGCGAAAATTGAAATTAGAAGACTTGAACTAAGTTGTAAGCCTTCATTTTCGAATAAGAGTTCTCTTTCCCATTCTACCTTACCTTCCTTTTTAGTTTTTAGAAACTTGTGAGAACTCTCACAATGAGCTTCTTAAGCAAGAATTAAAAAATTAGTGGGTAATAACCCACTCTCCATTTTTGGAGACAAAAGAATTTTGAAAAGAAAAAGATAGATTTTGGTTTGAGAATTTTGGCTAAGGGTAGAAAGAGAAGATCTGTGGAATTGGGTTGTTCATCCTCAACAAAACTAGCATACCTTTAGGCAGTGTAAGGTTGGTTTTATTTTTCTTGTAATGATTTCTTATTGCATGTTTTTTGAAAGAAATGTTTGTCTAAAAGACTAGTTTTAGTGCATGTATTTCTTGGAAATTTATTTGGTGTTTTATGTTTATGCAATGTATGTGTTTTGGGAGTAATCAAGGCCTCCTACTCTTGGGAGAGAGGAGGATCTTGTGGGTGGTAGAAGTGACAACCCTCGAGTGAGAGCCTCTTGTTATGAGAGTGATCACAAGGGATTTTATGTGACCCTTGGTATATGACTTGTTTATGCATTGGGGGTCATAAGGAGGGAAATAAGGCATGAATGCATTGAGGGGCATAAGGAATATGGGGTTGTTATACTTGATGTATTTGGTTTGCCATGAGGTGGGTATATGTTTTTCATATTTGCAGTCTCCTCAGGGTGCTTGGTCCACTACCACCCTAGAAAAGGATATCACAATGAGTGGTGTAGTGTAGCCTGGGTTGGGATTGTGTTTGAGATTATGTGTTTTCTATCTTTTATGTTTGCATGTTTGTTACCTATCTAGGGCTTGGTTTTCTGAGCTCGGGGGTGGCTACCAGTTAGCCTAGGCTGGGAGGTGAGCACTCCATGGTCATAGCTTTTGATTTAATTGCAAGTTGTTAGAAGAAAATAGCAGGACAAGTAGATGTGGCTGGATTTAGTTGTTGTAGAAAAATGATGTAAATATAATTTATGTTCTTTGAAAGTCCTCACTTGATTGAAAGGAGATACCTATTTGTAAAGTGACTATAAAGTCTTGTGACTGAGTTGAAAGTTTTGTAATAATTATTCATGCATTACTGCAGAAAAGAAAGAATTATCTTTGGTTTAGTTTTCTAAATTTATGGAAATTAACAATGTTGTGTTTTAGGATATTATGATAAGAAAAAGATTTATTTATTCCTTTTATGCATTTATACTCCAATATTAGGAAGGAAATGAAATTTGATTTGCATGCATGTAGGAGGCTGAAAATAAAAGCTTTTAGATCAATCTAAGAAAATGTAAAAATCATTTATTTAACTCTGTGAATTTTATTTTATCTGTGATTGTATTTCTTTAAAAAAAATTGCAAAAAAAAAATAAGAGCAAAGATTTTATAGCCATCTATAAGGTTTTCAAATTTATAAAATAAGTGGTTATATGTTTGCTGTTAGATTTATTAAAAATTTTCATTTAAATAATTGCTGTAGAATTTGCAAGTCTGTCAATTTATTCATTGCAGAAAATAAAAATCACAGTCTATTATTGTTTTATTTAAATAAAATCTAGATTTATTTAGTTGCTGGTAAAAATTATTAAATCTAGTCATTTATATAGCTGAAGATTGAAATATAACACCTACAGTAAACAATTTAAATGAAATAATAAAATTACTATACTCTTGCTGTAAGTGAATCAAAAATTTATTAATCCATCTATTTTATCTTTACATCTAGGATATTTACGAAAGGAAATAAATCAAAAAGAAAACAAAATAATATTTCAGTATTTAGTTCGAATACATATCTAGAATCAAAATACTATGATTTATTCATTACATAACTACTGTCATATAAAATATATATTTATATAAATATATAATTTATAGACATGCAAATTTTATGTATATTTTTATATATATTTATATACATATAAATATATATATATATATATATTTATATACATATAAATAAATATAAATATATATATATATATATAAATATATATTATTATATTTAAAATATATATATAAAAAAAAAAAACTTAAGCAATACAACGGGTTTTAGAACCCCGTGGGACCTCAACCGCGCAGGGGGCGCAGCCTTTGTGCGGGCCGCGACTTACACAGAGGCCACAGCCTCTATGCGGGCCGCGACCCTCACAGGAGGCCGCAACTTCCTGTGTAGGTCGCGCCACTGTGTGGGCCGTGACTCACACAGCAGCTAAGGCCACTATGTGGGCCGCGACCCCCACAGTGGGGCGCCCCACTAGTGCAGTGTAATGCCTCGCCAAGAAACCCCGAAGGGTTAAAGCTAAAACACTCAAATGGAGTGTAAATATATTTTTTTATATAATAATAATAAGAGTGTTAATATTAAGTCACAACATTAAGATACATTGGAATTATCTAACGCTTAGATAACACAACGGAAGACTAAACGAACGTAAGGAGTTTCCCAACGTGATTACATAACTTAACACCTAACTCAACTCACGACAATAGATCAAATTAAACTGGATAACTTAGTTACATGTTATTACTTGGAACATGGATATAATTTGTTCAGTGAATTAACATTGTAGAGATTATGAAGCATTCATCTATTATGGTCGCAAAAGTTGCTATCAAGAGGGATTTTACCCAATGAAGTTAAAACATAGTTAACTTAAGAATTCACCCATTAAGGTTTAAGTATGGTTAACTTGACGAGTCCATCCATTTAGATACAATGTAACTAATATGTCGAGTTTCATTTATTTAGGTTTAAAAATAACCGACCAAATGAGATCATCCTTTATAGTTAAAATACGGCTAATAAGGTGAAATTCATTCATCAAGGATTAAGATATAGGTAACTTAATGAGTACACTCATTTTAGTTAAAATAAAGTTAATATGAAGAAATACATTTGCTAAGATTAAGATATACACAACTAAATGAGTTCTCCCATTTTTGTTCAATTATAGCTATTATGATGAAGTTCATTTATAAAGGTTAAAATGTGGGTAATCAATTGAGTTCATCAAATTATAAAACTAATTTGGTGAGCATTATTTGTTTAGAATAAAATGTAAACAACTAAAAAATTTCATCCAATTTAGTGAAATATAGCTAACATGACGATGTTCATTTATTAAGATAATACGGTAAGTAGCCAAATGAGGTTCATCCATTAGATTTCAATTTAGATATTATGACAATTAATCCAATATTTGTTACCCATTCAATATGTTCAAATTACAAGCTTTATAACAAGTTAATCCACTAATTGTAACCTAGCGAGTTTCTTTCCATGCTTACTTCTTTTCATCAACATTAACAAAATGATTCCATAATCATATTTACAATATTTTATGACCCTAATTACTACATTTAACAAGATGACTATATTCATGCATTCAATAATTAACTTCATTAAATCTCCATTATACACTTACAAAATGCAACCATACATGCTAGCTCTAAGTAAGGAACATGAGAGACAAAAGCATCACATAACACAGAAATGATCTCGGAGTTCACCCCTAGAGGGCTACATCTCTGGGTCTGCTCAACTGCAAGACCCCTCTAGCAATTAATATAGTTAAGATTACATAAGTTTCATGTCATTTACATCTCTGCCTTATAGGTGAACACAACCACTATACAACGACTACTTCAGACAATAAATACATAAATGATCCCTTCATAGAAGCGAATCCAACTGATCACATCTAAAGCAATTTCAAAGGTCTCTTGTCTGACGGTACCCTAACTAGGGACTTGACCCCCTATGGCCAACCACGGACCCACTAGATGACAGGGTCCTAACAAGCATATCAAGTCTTACCATCATAACCAAAATCGAATATAGAAATTTAAATCTGCATAGGCATTAACCGGTAGTGGCATTCGTTTACCATATTGATTTAACTATTAAAGCCGATCAAGTTTATGGATTTTCTAAATTAACTTTTATTTAAAATCCACATTAATCCACAATTAATACTTAATCTATGTTAATAATATATATTATCCAGAGTTAGGCACGATCAATATCTATTTAATAACATGAAATCAAGTATGGATTACCTAAATATCAATTATCTAAAATCCAAGTATTATTTAATAATCTAAAATTAAATAATATATAAAATAAAAAAAACTTGAATTTAATTAATTAAACTTCATCCAAATTTGCTTATTAATTTAATACTAAATTATTAATATTATTATTTAAAAAAAAAAAAAAAAAATGAACACCGAGATTTATGAAATCTCTTAAAATAAAATAGAGATTATTAAAAATCTCATCTCCAGCACTCTACATTATTTAAAAAAAAAAAAAATAGAAATGAACACAGAGATTTATAAAATCTCTTAAAATAAAATAGAGATTATTAAAAATCTCATCTCAAGCACTCTGCATTATTTTTTTTTTTTAAATAGAAATGAACACAGACATTTATGAAATCTCTTAAAATAAAATAGAGACTATTTAAAATCTCATCTCCAGCACTCTACATTATTACTTTAAAAAAAAAAAATAGAAATGAACACAGACATTTATGAAAACTCTTAAAATAAACTAGAGATTATGAAAAATCTCATCTTCAGCACTCTGCATTATTTATTTTTTTAAAAATAAAAATGAACAAAAAGATTTATGAAATCTCTTAAAATAAAATAGAGATTATAAAAAATCTCATCTTCAGCACTCTGCATTATTTTATTTTTTTTAAAAAAAAAAATAGAAATAAACACATAGATTTATGAAATCTCTTAAAATAAAATAGAGATTATTAAAAATCTCATCTCCAGCACTCTGCATTATTTTATTTTATTTTTTTAAATAGAAATGAACACGGAGATTTATGAAATCTCTTAAAATAAAATAGAGATTATTAAAAATCTCATCTCTAGCACTCTACATTATTTTATTTTTTTTAAATAGAAATGAACACAAAGATTTATGAAATCTCTTAAAATAAAATAGAGATTATTAAAAATCTCATTTCCAACACTCTGCATTATTTTGTTTTATTTTTTTAAAACAGAAATGAACACAGAGATTTATGAAATCTCTTAAAATAAAATAGAGATTATTAAAAATCTCATCTTCATGGATTACTAAATTAACAAATCTATTGTAAATAACCATTCAAATAATCAAATTTTTTTTTTTCAAGCAAAGTGCATAGTTTTTAAATCCCCAAATCCAACATAAATCTAAAATTAATTTGTAAGATTTTTCATTAACTAGCACTGTTCTTTTAAAGCCAAATAGTAAGATTATTTGGCAAGCAAGGAAATAATCAAAACCCTACCTCCATACGCAATCCTAGAAGAGTTTTGTTGTAGAGCCAAATCTCCAAGCTCCAGATTCTTGTTTCCTCAACATGCATAAAAATTTCTTCTTTCCACCGGCTACCGCCTCCGTCCCGAGAACTCCCTCTAATCAAATAATTTAAAAAAATATATATATATATGAAACTTAAACTTTTTAGGTTTTCTCCCAAAAATATTTTCCAATAATTAAATATTTAATAAAAGAGCATTTTGTTTTGTTTTGTTTTAAATAAATCAAAAAATGCTTTTCTCTCCCTCATGTAATTTCTAATTTCAAATTTAAGCATTTTTTTTAAACAAAAAAGAAATAATAATTCTTTTCAACTATTTAATTAATTTAACTTCATTTTCTAATTAAAATGCTTCTCTCTTATTAAATTTTAATTTCTCAATATTAATTATGCCAATATTTATATTTTCGCAATATTGTCAAAGGTAGATATTTAATTAAATTAATTCCCAAAATCAATCTTTCACACTATATCAAATTTACTTTTAAATTAAACTTGCTTTTCTAATAAAATATGATTTTCTTAAATAAGTAAAAATAACCTTTCTTTTTCCAAAATGCAAAAGAGGGTAAATTAATTATATTTCAAATAACTTTAAATATTTCTATTTCTTTCTTTTTTTTTAAATGCCTAACTAATTAAATTCAATATTTAAAATTAACTATTAAATTAAATTCGCTACCACATAAATAAAGCGATCTTTTTAATTAATGATTAATCACCTAAAAGAAACCTATCTATTTTAATTTCTCAATTACTAATGTGTAAATCAACACATTAAATTGAATTAAATACTTAGCTTAAAATACTCCATTCACCACACGCAAGCCAAGAAAGTCCACCAATCACACGACACGCAACCCAAATGAAAAAAGAACCCTACGAACCACACACGATGCTCACCTGATCATGGCTAAGGAAAGACGAGAGTTTAATGACCACCTAATCCAAATTCTAAGGATGAAGGAGGTATACTCAACCTTGCGAATCCTGATGGAGATGAACCCCGCACCTAGGCAGTATAGTACCTGCAATCTCATGCAACGATGAGTCACGCAAGCATACATATATATACATATTCAATGAAGGCATTAGCTCGAGATTTATAACAAGAATTAGGGAACAATTACATTTACACAAGCATCGATGCAAAATCACAATACTAGGTATGCACAATTATTTATATTATCTAATCTACAACATTACATCATGGTTAATCAATCATTCAAGAATGCCACATAGGAAGTCAACCAAGGTCAAATATGTTTTACAAGGCCGACTAGGGTAGGGGCATTACATTCTCCCCCCCAAGCTCCGACTTACTCCTGGAAGTCACAAGGCTAAGCGGAAGTCATACAACACGTATTAGCCCTGAAACTCAATTAACAATTATCAATTTGCACAAATAAATATTTTGTCAATAATTTAAAACAGTACTTATAAATCCTCTACGAATGTCATTATCCATTAATAGAATGCATCTAATATCATACACTTCTTAAAATATTCTAGAATTTACACACAATCATAATAGAGAAACGAGGACTTTTCCTTCCTTTCATTACACCAAATTAAAGCAATTAAAAGATATAGACAACAGTTAACATACTCATCTATCAAACATGACAAGAAAACATGCCATCAAGATCAAATTCTTTCACCCATACCTCTTTCAGCAAAACTTTATCACATAGAACTAGCTTCAAATATAAATTTCTACAACCAAGTTAACATTTCAATAAATAGGAGCAACGTAAATAACTCGATTGTTTGCACTTTCCAAGCATATAAGAACCTTTCCAATGACTATGTCCCATAACATAGTGACAAGTTAACACCATTTAATCCATGATTACTCATAATAACCATCCACATAACTGGAATTGCACAACACAAAAGGCCACATGTGAGAATGTTTAATGCTCGGTCAAAGATAACATGCATAATTAGTATCTCTATGCCTGCTCTTAGAATAAATAAAATGATCATCAATATCCAACATCTCACTCAAGGGCTTGATGGTGCTAGGGTACACCATAGTGGTGCTACCTTCCATACAAGACCCTTGTGAACATCCCTTGTTGTGTAAGGTGTTTAGCCTCCAAGAGATAGTCACCACTCATAGGTAGGTAGTGGATCCTAGCTGTCTCACAGCCTCACATACCTCCATCCTCAAGGTTCCCTATGTCTACTTCCTCATATACACTCAACTAAGACCATCTCCTACGTTCTTGGAGAGGAAGTCACATTGCAACACAGGACCAGCTTACGAAAACAATAAGGATAAACCAGTTTAGCCACCAAAGTATAGAAGAATAAAGATAAAAATTGTCAATTCCAATAGTAAGGCAAGAAAATAATTCTGGAATTGCAACATCAAAACAAGTAAAAACAAGATTGCAAGATTGTGGCTAAACCTTCAAGGTCAAAATAAAATAAATTTTTTGGCCCACAAGGAAATAAATAAATAAATAAGTAATAAAAGAAAAATCATAAGTGCACATTATATCACTACGTGACTAGCAGCTAGCCACCAACGAGGAAGGAAAGAACAATCGTCTAGCTATCATAGTAGCTCATCATGTGGTGTGGCCAAGTCACACATCCACATGGCTCTACCCTATACCTATTAGTAGGCCACATGGAAATGTCTACTACATCCCGCATCATGTCTCAGCACGGCATGGCAATACTCCAAGCGGACAGGGCACGCAATGGACGTATTCTGCATGGCAGTGTACCTTGCAGATAAGGCACGCACCAGTCACACCCCGCATAGTGATGTTCCTCTCAAGATACTTGCTGTAAGCCAGAGGTATACATGGCTAAGGTCTACCCACAAGTCTACCAACACTAGTCAATTGATAGCTCATGTGAAAAATAACATGCCTCTCCTGAAGACAAGGCAAAAGATGCTCCAATAAAATCCCTCATTATGCTCAAGAACTATCATCTATATGCTCAAAACAAAGGATAGGAATTAAGCTGACACACATGAACCTCGTAAATTGGTTCATCACAAGGGAAAGTATTGAGTACACCTATAATATAGTTTCATTATACAATTATATTTTTCCTCGAGATAGGGAAGCTAAAGTCGCTTCGCGTCGACATTACTCATACGCTGTTCATACTATTCAAAGAATGGTGACTTCTAATACTACCCCTTCACATACTGACTTATCAACAACCCATGGGTTGGCACTCAGTAAGGGAACAAATATGCAACATCACTTAAATAGTATGGTTTCCCATATTCATAAGCAAACATAGCCCCCATGGTTGATTACTTCACCATCCCATGGGCACACATAGCAAGTACAGGTTTCTTACAACACACAAAGAATAGCACCATTACTGGTTCAGTCACATTTACGGGGAGTACTTCTCAATATGCTATCATCTACTTAAGGGAAGTTTTAATTATTCTTTTCACATGAATCACTAAATAAAGTTTACTCTTGATACACGTACTGAAATTCTCAACAATTCAAATTCACACAAAGGAAATAACGTCATTCTGATATCTTTCTCAAATTCCACTAAGCATTTTCATTCACATTACTAACTATGCAATTTTCTCTTCCAAAGTGAAAACTTTCCTCTTTCAATTAGAAGCCAAAACAAACATACAATTTCATATGTGTTATAAAAATTCTTCTTAAATCACTGCATTCTTAATAGCATTTCAAAAACAACAAACCCTATAATTTAGGCAAGAGGAGGAAGAGAGTTGGAAAATCAACTATTTCCTACAAATACACAAGATCAACAAGATCACACTATATGTTCAGATATAAATCTATCATTTTAGTTGCATAGTTTTCATTTCGCTATCTTTTAGGAGGGTGCCAAGGCAACCTAACATGACATTTCCAATTATTATTGTTGCAATATAATGTTCTAGTTTTCCGAACAAGAAATCAAGACATACAATTTTTTTTTTCGGTAATACATGTCCTCTTGAGAACACTCACTACTCGTAATACAATACAATAATACATCAAACCTAACATTGAAAATTTAAAATATGACAGGAAGGTAAATGAGGAGCTATCTACTAAATATTACACATTAATGCATACAAATTAACAAGTCTTTCATTTTCTCTTTCTAAACACAATAAGACAATTATCTATATCCAAAGGCAAGTTAAATGGAGCATTGCTAAAATAGGTCCTAAATCAAACTGGTTTGAAACAACACACAAAACAATCTTTCGAGGAACACATTAATACACTCTTGAAGCTACTATAACATGTTCTCTTTTGGTACTCCTTTCACAACAAGCAATTTTAAATTTCTAGAGAGAGAGAGATGAGGAAGGGTGATAATCATTCATTTTACTACAGAGTAAGCATTTAATATTTTTCATACTAGTCCTTCAAGTGGACAACACTAAGATATATCATAACCATAACATGTAGTACCCTTACTCCTTTGAACTGATATTTTGTTCTTGTTATTCTCAGTGGCTACATTATCATTGTTATTTAGAATTATATAACATTGTTCCATGTTTTATCTGATTATGAGACATATGATTTATTTGCAGTATTTGTGTACTTACGTTTTATGGCATTATATGGTTCATTGCTATGTACTGATGCTTTACTTCATCTATGCACTGTGTGTTGTGTATCTGCGAGTGTGTGGGATGCATGGGGATGATTTTCCTTCGCTCATCTCGGTGAGACAGGGAATGTCACGAATCTCCTTCATCGGTGTGTATGTTGAAATTTCTATATATGTATATATGCATGTGTGGTCGGTGATGCAGGATGTTGCAGGTACAAATACTGGGTAGGTATGGGGTATCGTCTTCACCTGGCTACACAGGTCTGAGCGTGCCTTATATTTTCTGATGGAAGTGAAGGAGATAGTAGTTGACCCTATTTTTAGTCAGTTACACTCGGGTGAGTGCCTTCAGTTAGTCGTTCTGTCATTTGGTTTGGTCTTCATATTTTATTGTTTGATCTTTATAAAGGTTGCATGATGCTTGCTCAGTTTGCATGTCCAGTGTTCCCAATTTGTATGTCATTGGTTATTGTTATGTTTATTACGTCTATAAGAGTAAAGAGTAGTTTTGGTAATTGAAGGAAAAAGAATCAAGTGATCTAGTGACTTAATATTGTTTATAAAGGACGAATTAATATCTTGGTATGAGTTGATATGAATTTTATCAACTTGTTAGCTCGATGGTTGCAATTCGATCATTTGAATATATGTAAGGACATAATATACTCGGAAGGCAATAGTCACTTATAAGTAGTTATTGGAGTTAAGAGAAGGTGATCGTATTATCAGTAGTTTATATCACCCATCGGGTTACTGTATTTTTGGATTATGCATGTATATAATTAGAATTATAAATATATCATATTTAATAAACTTTTTGAACGTGTAATATATATAATTCAATTGTTTGAATATATATATGAAAAGCCACTCATTATAAATATTGGAAACCAAAATTTACATTTACAAATATAATTTGCTAAGAAGGATTAATATTTAAATATTTATATTAATTAAAGTTATTAATTAATTATTAAAATATAATAATGAAAATTATATTAAAACAAATAAAATAGTTTCGACTTTATAAAAGGTGGCGGGGATTAAAGTTTGCAGTTTGGTCAACAGTGGTCGATGGTAATATAGACCACCCCCCTTAATATAGGGAGGGGTCGGTATTACCACTAACTTCCCTCCTCCTTCATAAGCCACGTACTCCCTCTAACACTACAGCCAGTGAGCGATGTGAGGTTTCCTACATTTACACTTCAGTCAGCGAGTAATGAATGACACCTCTCGCTGTTCAGAGCGATAAAAAATCACTTCTCCACACCCGAACTCTTCCACGAGCTGCAATCCATTTCCTTCAACTGCAGATTGGCCGGTTTAGGAGGAGAATAGATTGGCACGTAAGGTGAAGACTGGATCATAAACCTTAGTGGACTCCAGACCTAGCAGATTAAACACACAAGTCGCTGTTTGCAAACACATAAGTGTTTGAAGTAATGAATCGATCTCTCCACCCAGCCGATAATTGTTATAGCCACAATCAAGGAGCGCAAAAGACTATAGATAACTGGAGATGGACTCCTCACGTGGAGGAAGAAGAAGAGTTAGAGGTAAAAGAGTTTTAGTTGATAACTATTACTAAGCCCCAGATTTAGGAGAGGGATGGATGATTTTTAGTATAAATAGGGGTGTGAGTAGAGAGGAAAGGGAGAGAAGTCATTTTGTGACATCCAAGGAAGGACAGTGGATTGTAGAAAGAAGAATAGAGTTAGAGAGAATAGTGTTTTTTTATAGTATCAAGAGAAAGTTGTTTAGAAAGGATAGTGTTTGATAGTATAAAGAGAGTTGTTTGTCTGATTCTTTGATAGAGTTGGAAAGTATTGGTGAAAAGGATCGCAAGCAAGGCGCATTTATCGGCAAGAGGGTGTTAAGGTCTTGCATATTGATCAACACTTCAAATAGGTCAGGAATTTCTTAGTTTACGTTCATTATTATTTACAATCTCTGTTATATGTCATGTTATTGTCTTGCTTATGAAATAGTTATGGTTATGTTTTATTTATCATTAGGGATTGTTAAATAAAATCATATAATAGAAGTTGTGAATACGTGATGACTATAGAAGTGGAATAGTGTTTAAGTTCAAATTTCACACTTGTTATTATATGGAAGAAATGTATGGTTGTGTTCAAAACCTAGTTATTAAGATTTATTAGACGTTGCTCTAGGAGAGTCAGGGAAATAATAGTTTACTATCGATACATCACAGAGATGGTGTGAGTCAAACAGACAGCTCGCAAATCCATAGCAGGTTATGCTCACTACTTAAAAGTCAAGAAAGATTCTTTGACACCTATCAAGCCTGTTTGGAGGACAACCCAGCTCCTGAAGAGAACCCAGCTCCTGAAGAGAGCAAAGAGATTGATAAAGGTCCTACTCAGAGTCCAACTAAAGAAGTTACTGTTGGAAAAGGGAAAGAACCTAAGCTAGAGTGCTCACCACAAAAGCCGATAATTATAAGTTCTGACTCGTCGGAGGGGTATACCCCCTTAAGTGATAATGAGTCTGTGGGGTACTTTCCCCTGAGTGAAAGCAAATCTGAAGGATATACTCCTTTAGATCATGTAGAGTCTGACGAGTGCACTTCTCCGTATTTTTCGGAAGAATGATGTAACACTCTAGTGTAAAAAAAATAAATAAATAAAAATAAAGACATTATTCTATGAAGAAATGTATTATGTCTTATTGTAAAACTTCCTTGATGAAATATATATAGCTATTTTAATCTTCGTCTATTGTTTAAATGGAAATTATTAAGGTGGCGTACCTATAGTAGTTAACAAGAGTAATTGAACTCTTAAACTTGTCAATAAGTGTAAAATTCTGTGTTATACCGATCATATTGTTCTTCGTGTCTTGACAACGTATGTTCGTATTTCAAGTTAATTTTTTGATAGGTGTTGGTACGTAAGATTACCTTGTTTTATATGGTGGTCGCAACTAAGTACATTAAGCCATGTTGTCAGTATGTCTTGTGTGCTATGTCTTGGCTAGTTATTTAGATGTATAACCTTAAGAAAATGAGCCACTGTGAGTTGTTCGTAATGGTCAACCTTAGGTTAGTAATTATGTATCTTTCATTTGAGGTAGGTCAAGATTGGGAATGGCTGTCTATGTCGCCATAGAGTTCTGTAAATAGAACTAACCCGTAGTGTCCTAAGAGAGAGAGTGGCTTTTGAGCGGGGGTCATGCCCAAAGTGGTGACAGGATAACCCGTTGGAAGTTGGTTAAGAAAGTGAAAATCTAATAAATGACTAGGGAAGGGTAGAATAAAAATTAAATAAAACAATGTGCCTCACACATAGGTGAGTGCTAGTACAGGACTCATAATGTAGTGAGAAGGCCTGGAATGGCAAACTTACCACCTTGTCTTCGTGAGAGGATTGGTAAGGTCCGCATGAGTCTTAGTTGGAATCGGAGGTTCGGGAGAGGTTACCAAGATAACCCAGGATGGGGGCCGGGACCTATGGAGGCTGTACCATGGTATCCACCGTAAGACATGCGATGACACTTTCTCCTTAGAGTCACTAGTGTTTTGTGAGTTGGGTCACATGATTGTAAGTGGAGTCTTGTAGTCCTTTCATTCTTGTTTCATTTTGCTTGGTTGAGGGTTATCTACTATCTCCAGCATGGTGGGGTGGTTCCCTTTCAGAATCACATTGTCGGGTGGTAGTGTCACTTCCCATCAGATGTTCTGGTACGTATCTTCAGGCGAGGAAGGACTTCGCTGATGTTCTTGGATCGTGATTCATGTACCAACTCTTGTTCCTATCCATTATTCAGTTGAAAACTAGAGATTTTGAAAAGAAACTATATGTAACTTTCATTTTGTATCATTTTAGCTCATGATGTAATTTCTTTTTTTTTAAAACATGTATTTTTGAATATTGAAAGCAAAGGAATATTGTAATGTATGCTACTTCAATTACTTAATTCTGTTGTATATAATATATGATTACTTGAAGTATTTTAGATTCTTTCTTTGTGGAAATTTTATCTTAAATATTTAATTTACGAAGTAATATTCGTTGGTAACCCTTAGGAAATGCAAGTGTTAGACTTCTGCTATGTTATTAGGTGTGCTAAGGTTTAAATTCATGCACTTAATTTTTTAAAAAAAATTTATTTCACCCTTAGTTGCATAGATTATGATATTTTCGTTTAGGGTTCCTGACGGAGCATTACATAACAAGCACATTTCGTACTCTTAGATTCAAGACAACACCAACCAACCTAGAGGGGCTAGTCAAAAGAGTAAAACAAATCAAGAATGAAGTTACATACAAATCTCTTCTAGAATATGAGTAATCATAGACCAAGACATTAATAAGTAAACAAAGCACATACAATCACTCCAAAGCACCCACATTAAGAAGGTGAAAACAAGGTGTGAACACACACGTTACACACAAGTCAAGGACTACTCAATCACACACATACAAAGAGGAGGACAAGCATGCACTTAAGGTCAATACACCACACACCAACTAAGGGCACAAATGAAACCAGAGATCCCAATGTTGCAACATGGCCTTTGATACCAAGTGTAATTCCCCACCAGGAAACCCCGAAGGGTTAAAGCTAAAACACTCAAATGGAGTGTAAATATTTTTTTTAATATAATAATAATAATAAGAGTGTTAATATTAAGTCACAACATTAAGATACATTGAACTTATCTAATGCTTAGATAACACAGCGAAAGACTAAACAAACCTAAGGAGTTTCCCAACGTGATTACGTAACTTAACACCTAACTCAACTCACGACAATAGATCAAAATAAACTGGATAACTTAGTTACATGTTATTACTTGGAACATGGATATAATTTGTTCAATGAATTAACATTATAGAGATTATGAAGCATTCATCTATTATGGTCGCAGAAGCGGTTATCAAGAGGGATTTTACCCAATGAAGTTAAAACATAGTTAACTTAAGAATTCACCCATTAAGGTTTAAGTATGGTTAACTTGACGAGTCCATCCATTTAGATACAATGTAACTAATATGTCAAGGTTCATTTATTTAGGTTTAAAAATAACCGACCAAATGAGATCATCCTTTATAGTTAAAATATGGCTAATAAGGTGAAATTCATTCATTAGGGATTAAGATATAGGTAACTAAATGAGTACCCTCATTTTAGTTAAAATAAAGTTAATATGAAGAAATACATTTGCTAAGATTAAGATATACACAACTAAATGAGTTCTCCCATTTTAGTTAAATTATAGCTATTATGATGAAGTTCATTTATAAAGGTTAAAATGTAGGTAACCAATTGAGTTCATCGAATTATAAAACTATTTTGGTGAGGATTATTTGTTTAGAATAAAACGTAAACAACTAAATAAATTCATCCAATTTAGTGAAATATAGCTAACATGACAATGTTCATTTATGAAGATAATACGATAAGTAGCCAAATGAGGTTCATCCATTAGATTTCAATTTAGATATTATGACAGTTAATCCAATATTTGTTACCCATTCAATACATTCAAATTACAAGCTTTATAACAAGTTAATCCAATAATTGTAGCCTAGTGAGTTTCTTTCCATGCTTACTTCTTTTCATCAACATTAACAAAATACTTTCCATAATCATATTTACAATATTTTATGACCCTAATTACTACATTTAACAAGATGACTATATTGATGCGTTCAAGAATTAACTTCATTAAATATTCATTATACACTTACAAAATGCAACCATACATGCTAGCTCTAAGTAAGGAACATGAGAGACAAAAGCATCACATAACACAGAAATGATCTCGGAGTTCACCCCTAGAGGGCTACATCTCCGGGTCCGCTCAACTGCAAGACCCCTCTAGCAATTAATATAGTTAAGATTACATAAGTTTCATGTCATTTACATCTCTGCCTTATAGGCCAACACAACCACTATACAACAGCCACTTCGGACAATAAATACATAAATGATCCCTTCATAGAAGCGGATCCAACTGATCACATCTAAAGAAATTTCAAAGGTCTCTTGTCTGACGATACCCTAACTAGGGACTTGACCCCCTATGGCCAAACACGGACCTACCAGACGACAGGGTCCTAACAAGCATATCAAGTCTTACCATTACATAACCAAAATCGAATATAGAAATTTAAATCTGCATAGGCATTAAGCAGTAGTGGCATTCATTTACCATATTGATTTAACTATTAAAGTCGATCAAGTTTATGGATTTTCTAAATTAACTTTTATTTAAAATCCACATTAATCCACAATTAATACTTAATCTATGTTAATAATATATATTATCCAGAGTTGGGCACGATCAATATCTATTTAATAACATGAAATCAAGTATGGATTACCTAAATATCAATTTTCTAAAATCCAATTATTATTTAATAATCTAAAATTAAATAATATATAAAATTAAAAAAAACTTGAATTTAATTAATTAAACTTCATCCAAATTTGCTTATTAATTTAATATTAAATTATTAATATTATTATTATTATTATTTTTTAAAAAGAAATGGACACCGAGATTTATGAAATCTCTTAAAATAAAATAGAGATTATTAAAAATCTCATGTCCAACACTCTGCATTATTTTATTTTTAAAAAAAATAGAAATGAACACAGAGATTTATGAAATCTCTTAAAATAAAATAGAGATTATTAAAAATCTCATCTCTAGCACTCTGCATTATTATTTTTTTTTAAATAGAAATGAAGATGGAGATTTATAAAATCTCTTAAAATAAAATAGAGATAATTTAAAATCTCATCTCCAGCACTTGCATTATTACTTTAAAAAAAAAAAATAGAAATGAACATAGAGATTTATGAAATCTCTTAAAATAAAATAGAGATTATGAAAAATCTCATCTTCAGCACTTTGCATTATTTATTTTTTTAAAAATAGAAATGAACACAGAGATTTATGAAATCTCTTAAAATAAAATAGAGATTATGAAAAATCTCATCTTCAGCACTCTACATTATTTATTTATTTATTTTTTAAAATAAAAATAAACACAGAGATTTATGAAATCTCTTAAAATAAAATAGAGATTATTAAAAATCTCATCTCCAGTGCATTATTTTATTTTATTTTATTTAATAGAAATGAACACAGAGATTTATGAAATCTCTTAAAATAAAATAGAGATTATTAAAAATCTCATCTCCAGCACTGCATTATTTATTTTTTAAAAAATAGAAATGAACACAAAGATTTATGAAATCTCTTAAAATAAAATATTGATTATGAAAAATCTCATCTTCAGCACTCTGCGTTATTGTTTTTTATTTTTTTTAAAATAGAAATAAATACAGAAATTTATGAAATCTCTTAAAATAAAATAGAGATTATTAAAAATCTCATCTCCAGCACTCTGCATTATTTTATTTTATTTTTTTAAATAGAAATGAACATAGAGATTTATGAAATCTCTTAAAATAAAATAGAGATTATTAAAAATCTCATCTCGAGCACTCTGCATTATTATTTTATTTTTTAAAAAGAAATGAACACAGAGATTTATGAAATCTCTTAAAATAAAATAGAGATTATTAAAAATCTCATCTCCAGCACTCTGCATTATTTTATTTTATTTTATTTAAATAGAAATGAACACAGAGATTTATGAAATCTCTTAAAATAAAATAGAGATTATTAAAAATCTCATCTCCAGCACTTTGCATTATTTAAAAAAAAAAATAGAAATGAACATAGAGATTTATGAAATCTCTTAAAATAAAATAGAGATTATTTAAAATTTCATCTCCATGGATTACTAAATTAACGAATCTATTGTAAATAACCATTCAAATAATCAATATTTTTTTTTCAAGCAAAGTGCATAGTTTTTAAATCCCCAAATCCAACATAAATCTAAAATTAATTTGTAAGATTTTTCATTAACCATCATTGTTCTTTTAAAGCCAAACAATAAGATTATTTGGCAAGCAAGGAAATAATCAAAACCCTACCTCCATACGCAATCCTGGAAGAGTTTTGTTGTAGAGCCAAATCTCCAAGCTCCAGATTCTTGTTTCTTTAACATGCATAAAAATTTCTTCTTTCCACCAGCTGCCACCTCAACTCCCCCCAATCAAATAATTTAAAAAAAATATATATATGAAACCTAAAATTTTTAAGTTTTCTCCCAAAAATATTTTTCAATAATTAAATATTTAATAGAAGAGCATTTTGTTTTATTTTGTTTTAACTAAATCAAAAAATGGTTTTCTCTCCCTCATGTAATTTCTAATTTCGAATTTAAGCATTTTTTTTAAACAAAAAGGAAATAATAAATCTTTTCAACTATTTAATTAATTTAACTTGATTTTCTAATTAAAATGCTTCTCTCTTATTAAATTTTAATTTCTCAATATTAATTATGCCAACATTTATATTTTCGCAATATTGTCAAGGGTAGATATTTAATTAAATTAATTCCCAAAATCAATCTTTCACACTATATCAAATTTACTTTTATATTAAACTTGCTTTTCTAATAAAATATGATTTTCTTAAATAAGTAAAAATAACCTTTTTTTTTCAAAAATGCAAAAGAGGGTAAATTAATTATATTTCAAATAACTTTAGATATTTCCTTTTTTTTTTAAACGCCTAACTAATTAAATTCATTATTTAAAATTAACCATTAAATTAAATTCGCTACCACATAAATAAAGCGATCTTTTTAATTAATGATTAATCACCTAAAAGAAACCTATCTATTTTAATTTCTCAATTACTAATGCGTAAATCAACACATTAAATTGAATTAAATACTTAGGTTAAAATACTGCATTCACCACACGCAAGCTAAGAAAGTCCACCAATCACATGACACGCAACCCAAACGAAAAAAGAACCCTACAAACCACACATGATGCTCACCTGATCATGGCTAAGGAAAGATGAGAGTTTAATGACCACCTAATCTGAATTCTAAGGATGAAGGAGGTATACTCAACCCTATGAATCCTGATGGAGATGAACCTCGCACCTAGATGGTATAGTACCTGGAATCTCATGCAACCATGAGTCACGCAAGCATACATATATATACATATTCAATGAAGGTGTTAGCTCAAGATTTATAACAAGAATTAGTGAACAATTACATTTACACAAACATCAATGCAAAATCACAATACTAGATATGCACAATTATTTATATTATCTAATCTACAACATTACATCATGGTTATTCAATCATTCAAGAATGCCACATAGGAAGTCAACCAAGGTCAAACGAGTTTTACAAGGCCGACTAGGGTAGAGGCATTACATGGAGCTTCATGCACCACTGCGCCGCTCTCCAAAAACTCCGCCTCCCATTACCTCCACCTTCTGCCATGGCCACCGCTGGGGTTTCCCCAATCCAGCCCTGCACAAGATTATTTTATTAAAAAAAAAGAAAAAGTATAAAATCCTAGCCCAGGTAGGGCTAGGGTAATAATAATAAAAATTGTAAATTTTATAATTTAAGGGTATTTTATAATGTAAAATCCCTAGCTAGGGTTTGCATGATGTTGTTCTTTTATAAAGTTGAAAAAAAAATTGTTATAGTAATTTAATATATATATTTATATATGTAATTATATATAAATATAAATATTTAAATATTCATATATGAAAATATAAAATAGAAAGTTGTAGTTTAAGAATAAAGCATATCTTTAGGATTAAATATTTATTTAGTGTAGTTGATTTTTTGAGTATATAAAATCAAGTGGGCAAACATTAGTTTTTTAATCAACCTAAGGGTATTTCTAAAAAAAAAAAATAGTGATTTAATTGACATACGTGGATATAGGTTTTGAAATTAAAGCTTATGGGACATTTTTCGTCATGGGCTTAATTGTATCTTAGTTAATTTAATTTGAGCACATCTTAAGTATGGATTAAAATGGACTAATTTAAGTATATTTTAATTATGGATTAAAATGGATACTAGGAGAATAATTTTTAATTAGCTTTCTAAAATCAATTAATGGCTATCCGAGATTAATTTTGTCTACGTTAATTAATTATCTAAGTTAGTTGATTTATTAAATTCGAGTAGACAATAAAACTATTCACTTAGAATTCCGCATTTAATTTTATGTAATTTCGAATAGTTGAGCTAGTAGATAAAGTTAATCTAAACATAGTTAAGACAAAACATGTTGTAGTTATATTTGTCGATTTAATGCTTTTAAAAGTTATGTTTTTAAAAAAAAAAATTATCCCGTTCTTGCCCTAAATTTTGGGCATGACATTTTGGTATCAGAGCAAGGTTTCCACACTAGGAACCTTTCTTCAATTACGTTTCTCTTTAGATTATTTAATTTATTTTATTATATTGATTTTATAGGATATTTAAATTTAATTAATTAAATATTTTTCCAAAAGAAATTAGTTATTCAATTTATTTTATTTTATTTTCCTCTTAGGATGCCTCTAACGACGCGACAAGCTCACAAGCGCGGAAGGGGTCCTAGGCGTGTGTGCATAGCATGCGAAGAGGTAGCTAGGGAGGAATCGGTTCCGGAAGAGAACCCAAAAGCACCTCCCAAATAGCCAAATGATCCTAACCAAAACCTCTTAGAAGCAATCCAGAACCTAATTGGTAGAGTTCAGGAAAGGATTCTAGCAGAGAACCCTCAGGTTAGAAATCAGGACTCTGGGAGTCATAGATCAGTTGAGAGGGAACAAAGCAGGAGCCCAACTCCTATTCCTATAGAGAGTCAGGGTGGAAATGAGCCAGAGTCTGTGCACCTACCAGGACCACCTCCAGTGGTGGAGCCAGTTTATTTTGAGAGAGCTCATCGGGATCAAGGGGATCTTATCAGGGAGGTCATGCACCTCCAGCCACCATCTTTTGGGGGTTCTACTGATGGGGTAGAAGCTAAGGCATAGCTTTTGAGCCTTGAGAGGTGCTTTGCGTTGCGCTCTTACGAGAGCAACCTAAAAGCATGTGTCATAGTCCATTTGTTGAGAGGAACGACCTCCACATGGTGGAGACAGGAGAAGTACAAGTGCGGATTAGTTCCTGATACTCTCACGTGGGAGATATTTATAGAGAGGTTCAGGGAGAGGTACTTATCAGAACATTTCAGACAGTGTCGGATAGACAAGTTTCACGACCTCCAACAAAAGGGCTTATCAGTAACCCAATACGAGAGCAAATTCATTGAGCTCTTGCCTTACGTGGATTATCTAAAGGATGAGAAAATTCTCATAAACTGCTTCATCAGAGGGTTAAATACCGGTATAGCTGGGCCAGTGAGGATGTCCACTCCAGAGAGCCTTCAGGTTGCCATGGAGAAGGCACTGATAATCAAGGATATTTAGGTCAGACCACAAGACACTAGGGATCGGTTTCAGAACCAAAACCCTACACCTTAGACTTATGGATTCCAGAAACCACATTAGAAGGGAAATAAATGAAACTCACAGGGGTTCTCCAAACCCCCTCCTTTGCAACAGACACCATAGAACTAGAGGCAAAAGCCTCCACAGTATTAGCAGGGCACCAAGCCCAAGCAGTGGTAGTCTCAGGGTCAAAGGCGAAATCAAAGAGCGCAGGTGCCTTACTCATCTCCAGTGAGGACTCAACAGTCCTCCAGGGGTGGGTACAACGAATCCAGTAGGACAGGAGGACAGGCTTTCTCTAGGCCCTAGGGCACCCAGTTTTAGGCACGGGGTGCTTGCTTTACATGTGGAGCCATGGGGCATATGGTGAGGGATTGCCCTTAGGGTCAGATGGCAAGGAATCAGCGGATGGCCACTTCAGAGCCAACAGTTAGTGATATGGATAGGTCCCATAGAGTATTCGCAGCGGTTGACAACCGTTAGGCTGAGCATCAGGCCACGGTCATCGAGGCTACAGGTATGATCAAAGGTAATAATGTATCTATTTTGTTTGATTCAGGAGCTATTGACTCCTTTATATCTCCATTGGTTGTGGAGCATTGTGGGCCAGTGGCAACTAGACATGGTGTCAGTTGGGAAGTGGAATTAGCTTCAAGGGCTAGAGTGTCAGTGGAATCAAAGGTTAAGGCATGTCAGCTATAGATTGGCAAGACCACCACTTTAGTAGACCTTAGAGTGACACCACTTGGATCTTACGGTATCGTACTTGGCATGGATTGGCTTTATGCCACAGAGCCAAGATGGATTGCCATCTGAAAAAGATCGAGTGTGAGGATGATCATGGTTCGCCCATAGTTATCACCAGGATTCAGAGACCCATGTCTCTTCGTATGATCTCTGCAATGTAGCTTAAGAGGAGCATGCGAAAGGGATGTCATCTTTTTGCTATCACTATTAGTGACAAAGGAGAAGAGGAAGAGAATGAAACACCGCTTGATGACCACCCTATCCTTAAGGGATATTCAGATGTGTTTCCTTCAAAGCTACCTGGAATGCCGCCCCATAGAGAGATTGACTTTCATATAGACCTTTTACCAGGAGTCAAGCCAGTTTCCAGTGCACCTTATAGGATGACCACAAATGAGTTTAATGAGCTCAAAATACAGCTTGAGGAGCTCCTTGAGAAGGGTCATATTTGTCCTAGCATATCCCCTTGGGGTGCACCAGTCATCTTCATTAAGAAGAAGGATGGATCTCTCTGATTATGTATGGATTATTGACAGTTAAATAAAGTAACCATCAAGAACCGATATCCTTTGCCCATAATTGATGTTTTATTCAACCAACTTCAAGGTGCCAAAGTCATTTCCAAAATTGATCTGAAGTCAGGATACCATCAGCTGAGAATAGTGGAGAGTGATATCCACAAGACCACTTTTCACACTAGATATGTTCACTATGTGTTCATCGTGGTTCCATTCGGTCTTACGAATGCTCTAGCTATTTTTATGAGCCTCATGAATGGGGTATTTCGTACATTTTTGGACTGTTTTGTAATTGTATTCCTCGATGATATACTGATATATTCTTGGAATGAGAAGGAGCATGAGGAGCACCTAAAACAGGTATTGCAGTATTTGCGGGATAATCAATTGTTTGGCAATTTGTCAAAGTGTGCTTTCTTTCGATCAGAGGTCAAGTACCTTGGGCACGTTATTTTCGGTGATGGGATCTTAGTTGACCCATCAAAAATTAGGGCTATTATGGATTGGCCAGCACCGACCGGTGTGATAGAGGTCGAGAGCTTCATGGGCTTAGCAGGTTATTATCGACGTTTTGTTGAGGGATTCTCCAGAGTCGCACATCCTATTACTTATCTTCAGTGTAAAGGGAAGAAATTTGAGTGGACAGAGAAGTGCAAGAAGGCCTTTCAAGAACTCAAGAGGGCACTTACTAGTGCTCCTATCCTTGTTGTACCAGACCCCTCAGCTAACTTCATGGTTTGTACAGATGCTTCACTAGAGGGTTTAGGAGCAGTTCTTATGCAGGATGGTAGGGCTATAGCTTTCGAGTCTAGGAAACTTAAGACTCATGAACTTAATTATCCTACTCATGACCTTGAGCTCGCAGTAGTAGTGCATGCACTTGTGAGGTGGAGACACTTCCTTTTAGGTCATCACTTCGAGGTGCATTCAGATCATCAGAGTCTTTAATACATTTTCACTCAGTAGAACCTTAATGCATGTCAGAGGAGATGGATGGAGTTCTTGTGCGAATATGATTTTGACGTTCACTACATCAAAGGAAAGGAAAACGTAGTTGCAGATGCTTTGAGTAGGAGACGTCACAAGGTTTACACCATATCTATGGGCATGGATTTGAGAGACTATATACTACAACATTTGCTAGAGGATGGATGGTATTTAGAGGTTTGTCAAGTGTTACGGTCTTAGGTCACTCTAGAAGGGAAATATGTGGATTATTCTTTGGAGCCCGGTGGACTATTACACCATAGAGGGCGCATCTATGTACCTTCCTCTGGGGGAATGTGAGAGTTAATTGTCACAGAGGCTCATAGAGCTCCTTATGCAGTGCATCCCAGAGTTAAAAAGTTGCATGATGACTTGAGGCAGTTATATCATTGGTCAGGAATGTGGAAGCTCATTGCTAAGCTAGTAGCCTGATGCCTTGAGTGTCAGAGAGTAAAGGCGGAGCACCGCCATCTAGGTGGGTTGCTCCAGTCTCATGCTATACTAGAGTGGAAGTGGGATACTATATCCATGGATTTCATCATTGGTCTTCCTATGTCCTCTCGTCGCCATGATGCTATCTTGGTGACAGTTGACAAGTTGATCAAAGTGGCTCACTTTTCACCAGTTCGGACTACCTTCACAGCACCAACGGTAGCATAGGTGTTCTTGCGAGACATTGTCAGACTTCATGGTGTTCCATGCAAAATTATTTCTGACAGAGATTTCCTTTTCACTTCTTCCTTTTGGAAGGCATTACAGGTAGCTATGGGCACTAAGCTCAATTTCAGTACACCCTATCACCTAGAAACAGATGGTCAGATAGAGAGGGTTAATCAGGTGTTAGAGGATATGCTTCACATGTACATCATGGATCATCAAACCAGATGGGAAGAGTACCTTCCCTTAGTGGATTTTGCATATAACAATGGGCATCACACTTCTTTGGGGTTGCCATCCTATCAGGCATTATACGGCAGGCCTTGTAGGACACCGTTGAGTTGGGATCGCATAGAGGACAGAGTTGCTATTGGTCCTAAGATAGTTTGGGATATAGAATAGCAGGTGGATTTGATTAGACAACATCTTAGAGAGGCCCAGGATAGACAAAATAAATATGCTGATGCAAAGAGGATAGATCGTAGCTACTTGGTTGGAGACAGAGTCTTCTTGAGAGTGCGGCCGCATAAGAGTCCAATCTGTTATGGAAAGGGTTGTAAGCTTGCACCTCGCTTTGTAGGACCCTTTGAGATCCTTGAGAGGATAGGCCCAATTGCCTACTGTTTAGCATTGCCACCTAGCCTATCACGCATCCACGATGTGTTTCATATATCAGTTTTGAGGAAATATATCTATGATGAGTCTCATATTTTAGATTGGGATGCCTTGCAGGTGGAGTCGGATGGGTAGCTAGCTTTGGAGCCCATTCACATTTTGGCATGCCGGACGCTGACCCTTCGAGGTTAAGAGCTAAACCAGGTTAGGGTCCAGTGGGATTGCTATGATGAGGTTACAGCTTCTTGGGAGGACGCATCATGTATGAGATTAGAGTACCTCCACCTTTTCGATGAACTCTAGGAGGAAGTTCATGCCTAGAGGGGGAGCGAGTGAGGCCCCACCCCGACTCAATCTGACATTTCAGTGGTTTTTATGTTGAGACTATTATGGATGCTTTACTTTTATGCATTATGGATTTAGAACTTATAAGATTCCATGATTTGGATAACATTGCTATATGTTGATGCTTTATTTATATGCTTTATGCTATAGAACACTACATGATTTTTGAATAGGATGAATTTGCAGTGATAAATGTTGTTATTGAATTTGCAGGACTTTACTATGATGATAGAAATATGATGTATGTTTTATGTGTGGATCAAAATTATGAGAATTAGGATAAATTTCTTATGTGAAATTACTTGGATATAAGATGTATTAAATTGTTTAGATGTAAATTGTATGCAAGTGTTGATGTGTATTATTATTCTTGTGATTTATATTATATGAGGTTATTTGAAGTTACTAATGTGTAATTGAGATGCGTAGGAAGTTATCCATGTGACCATGGAAATATTATAGAGAACCAAACCTAGACCTATGTATGTTCATAAAACCAGGGTTTATCTATTTGGAGAGACAACACCCCGTTTGTGTCGTATTTTATTCGTAATAGTAAATGATGCATGTCTGTTAAGTGTTATTTAATTGATTTATGTAAATCCCACAAGAGACACGATTTCATGTATAATTTTGTAAAATTATTTTCTTTGTGTCACTTGACACGTGTGGATTTATGTTTGAAGTTTTAAATTTGTCTCTTGGTGGGAATTGTTTAACTATAGCTTTTTCAATTAATGTAATGAGATTTCATAAATGCTTTGGGTAAAGAATCTTTGGGATGGTCAACATAGGTTTGACCCGAAAATAAACTTTAGAGGGGTTAAAAAGGGTTAAATGGACACCTAGGGGTAGTTTAATAGCATTTCCTAAAGCCCATAAGGTATACCTAGGGGTTAGGGGTAATTTTAGGCAAGTTTCTACTCTCATGTGACCTTTTAGACACCCTAAAAAGTGATTTTTCTAAGTTGTGCGAAAATTGAAATTAGAAGACTTGAACTAAGTTGTAAACCTTCCTTTCCGAATGAGAGTTCCCTTTCCCATTCTACCTTACCTTCCTTTTTAGTTTTTAGAAACTTGTGAGAACTCTCACAATGGGCTTCTTAAGCAAGAATTAGAAAATTAGTGGGTAATCACCCACTCTCCATTTTTGGAGACAAAAGAATTTTGAAAAGAAAAAGATAGATTTTGGTTTGAGAATTTTGGCTAAGGGTAGAAAGAGAAGATCTGTGGAATTGGGTTGGTCATCCTCAACAAAACTAGCATACCTTTGGGTAGTTTAAGATTGGTTTTATTTTTCTTATAATGATTTCTTATTGCATGTGTTTTGAAAGAAATGTTTGTGTAAAAGACTAGTTTTCGTGCATGTATTTCTTGGAAATTTATTTGGTGTTTTATGTTTATGCAATGTATGTGTTTTGGGAGTAATCAAGACCCCCCTACTCTTGGGAGAGAGGAGGATCTTGTGGGTGGTAGAAGTGATAGCCTTCGAGTGAGAGGCTCTCATTATGAAAGTGATCACAAGGGATTTTATGTGACCCTTGCTGCATGGCTTGTTTATGCATTGGGGGTCATAAGGAGAGAAATAAAGCATGAATGTCTTGGGAGGCATAAGGAATATGGGGTTGTTATACTTGATGTATTTGGTTTTCCATGAGCTAGCTATATGTTTTCCATACTTGCAGTCTCCTCAGGGTACTTGGTCCACTACCACCTTAGAAAAAGACATCACAATGAGTGGTGTAGTGTAGCTTGGGTTGGGATTGTGTTTGAGATTGTGTGTTTTCTGTCTTTTGTGTTTGCATGTTTGTTACCTGTCCAAGGCTTGGTTCTCCGAGCTCGGGGGTGGCTACCAGTTAGCCTAGGCTAGGAGGTGAGCACTTCATGGTCATAGCTTTTGATTTAATTGCAGGTTGTTAGAAGAAAATAGCAGGACAAGTAGATGTGGCTGGATTTAGTTGTTTTAGAAAAATGATGTAAATATAATTTATGTTCTTTGAAAGTCCTCACTTGATTGAAAGGAGAGACCTATTTGTAAAGTGACTGTAAAGTCTTGTGACTGAGTTTAAAGTTTTGTAATAATTATTCATGCATTACTGCAGAAAAGAAAGAGTATCTTTGGTTTAGTTTTCTAAATTTCTAAAAATTAACAATGTTGTGTTTTAGGATATTATGATAAGAAAAAGATTTATTTATTCCTTTTATGCATTTATACTCCAATATTAGGAAGGAAATGAAATTTGATTTGCATGCATGTAGGAGGCTGAAAATAAAAGCTTTTAGATCAATCCAAGAAAATGTAAAAATCAATTATTTAACTCTGTGAATTTTATTTTATCTGTGATTGTATTTCTTTAAAAAAATTTGCAAAAAAAAAAATAAGAGCAAAGATTTTATAGCTATCTATAAGGTTTTCAGATTTATAAAATATGTGGTTATATGTTTGTTGGTTAGATTTATTAAAAATTTTCATTTAAATAATTGCTGTAGAATTTGCAAGTCTGTCAATTTATTCATTGCAGAAAATAAAAATCACAATCTATTATTGTTTTATTTAAATAAAATCTAGATTTATTTAGTTGCTGGTAAAAATTATTAAATCTAGTCATTTATATAGCTGAAGATTGAAATATAACACCTACAGTAAACAGTTTAAAAGAAATAATAAAATTACTATACTCTTGCTGTAAGTGAATTGGAAATTTATTAATCCATCTATTTTATCTTTAAATCTAGGATATTTACGAAAGGAAATAAATCAAAAATAAAATAAAATAATATTTCAGTATTCAGTTCGAATACATATCTAGAATCAAAATACTATGATTTATTCATTACATAACTACTGTCATATAAAATATATATTTATATAAATATATAATTTATAGACATGCAAATTTCATGTATATTTTTATATATATTTATATAAAATGCATTTATATAAATAATCACGAAAAATAAATATATATATCTACCTATATACATGTAGAAATGCATATATATGTATAAATATATATATATATATACATATAAATATATATATATTTATATATATATAAATATATATTATTATATTTAAAAAAATATATATATAAAAAAAAAAACTTGAACACAATGGGTTTTAGAACCTCGCGGGGCCTCAGCCACACAGGGGGTGCAGCCCCTATGCGGGCCGTGACTCACACAGAGGCCACAGCCTCTATGTGGTTCATGACCCTCACAGGAGGCCACAACTTCCTGTGCGAGCCGCGCTCCACGTAGTGGGCCATGACTCACACAGCGGCCAAGGCCACTGTGTGGGCCACGACCCCCACAGTGGGGCGCCCCACTGGTGGAGCTTCATGCACCACCATGCCACTCTCCAAAAACCCCGCCTCCCATTACCTCCGCCTTCTGTCATGGCCGCCGTCGGGGTTTCCCCAATCCGGCCCTTTACAAGATTTTTTTATTAAAAAAAAAAAAGTATAAAACCCTAGCCCGGGTAGGGCTAGGGTAATAATAATAAAAATGGTAAATTTTATAATTTAAGGGTATTTTATAATGCAAAATCCCTAGCTAGGGTTTGCATGATGTTGTTCTTTTATAAAGTTGAAAAAAAAATTGTTATAGTAATTTAATATATATATTTATATATGTAATTATATATAAATATAAATATTTAAATACTCATATATTTAAATATTTTATGGAATAGTTGAGCTAGTAGATAAAGTTAATCTAAACATAGTTAAGACAAAACATGTTGTAGTTATATTTGTCGATTTAATGCTTTTAAAAGTTATGTTTTTAAAAAAAAAAATTATCCCGTCCTTGCCCTAAATTTTGGGCATGACAGAGGTTGACATGTCTCTGATAGGTGAGGTAAAAAGTTTCATTGGTTTGCAAGTACAGTAGGTGAAAGGTGGTATTTTTATAAGTCAGTCTAAGTATGTGACAGAAGTGTTAAAGACATTTGGAATGGAAGACTATAAACCGGTTGGAACACCTATGGTTATAGGTTGCAGATTGTCAAAAGAATATAATTCACCCTTAGTGGATGAGAAGGAATACAAATATATGATTGGGAGACTTAATTATTTTGTTCATAGTAGACCGGATATTGCCCATGCAGCTAGTTTAGTAGCAAGATTTCAGAAGAGCCCTAAGGAGACACATATGGCAATAGCGAAGAGAATATTTAGATATCTTAGAGGGACAATTGATTATGGATTGTGGTATCCATATAAAGGCAATTTTTCTTTGCAGGTATTTATTGATGCTGATTGGGAATGAAATGTAGATGAACAGAAGAGCACAACTGGTGGCATGTTCTTCCTAGGTAGTAGACTAGTATCTTGGACTAGTAAGAAACAAACTTTTATTTCTCAGTTTATAGAAGAAGCCGAGTATGTAAGTGCATCAATAAATTGTACACAAGTTATATGGATGATACATGTCTTGGAAGGATTCAAGCACAATATGACAAAACCAATGATCATATATTGTGATAACACTAGTGCTATAAACATTTCAAAGAACCTAGCATTGCATGCTAGGACTAAACATATTGAATTGAAGTATCACTTTCTGAGAGAAAGAGTACATGAAAAGAAAGTGAGAATGGAGCATGTGTCAAGTAAAGAGCAGTTTGTGTTGGTATATGTGCAAGAGTATGGTGATATGTTGATAATGTATGTTGTCATTGATGTTAATATGTTGAGAAGTAAACTGGCATATTGAAGTTAAGCAATTGGCAAAGAGAATCGGTATGGTGGTGTAAACCACTATATGTGCCATAAGTGAACCGGTATGATGTGAACCGGAACTAGTATGTCAGAACGAGAACCGGTAGATGGAATGTGGTAGGACTACCGGTTGGTAGTCTTAGCTTCAAGGTTTCTAGTTGAAGTGTTCCAAGCCTGTGTGATTCAACCGATGACATTGTGTGATGAGTTAGCATTGCAATGGAGATCAGATCATGTTTCCATGTCAGCCTTGTGCACGTGAAGGATCTTGCATGAAGGAGACTAATCCTATCTACCTTGGGAATGTGCGAAGTCTTTGCAAACAGTGGAGAATGCGTGATGGGTTATCACCTCCATGAAGCGGTGAAGAACGAACAATGGAGAATGTCTTGAGATCTGTTCAAGACCGTTGTATTCAAATGCAAAGTGCTTAATGGTCAGGATTGAACCGATCAATTACTTAACCTAAGTGTTTAGGGTTTAGGGTTTATGCTGCCGACCTATCTGTGTTCTATAAGGTCGATGTTGTGTTTCATGTAAAAATTGTTGGCAAATGTTTTGTGTGTATCTAAGTGCAAAGATACGTGATTCTTGCCAAACCAGATAAGAGGATTGATACCTGCATAGTGTGTGTGCAGAAGGAAGGAACTAAAGCGGATCTGCATTGGCATTGAGTGCTATTACCAAATCATTGTAATACTTGTTGATCTTTAACTACTTCAATAGTCGAAAAATCCCTTAACCGGGTAGATTTAACCAGCTTGCTATAAATCCTTTAATAGGGTGACTCAAAGCCATTGAGTTCATAAAATCCTCTAACAAGGTTTAACCCTTAACCGGGTATTCTAGCCATCCCTTAACCGAGTGATCCCTAATAGGATCGGTTCCTAATAGAATCTATTGTAACAGTCTTTAACCGGACTAGGCTCCTAACAGAGTGGACTTCTAAAGAGTTCAAAAATAGCTTGTGGGTATTCATCCCCACCGTGGTTTTTCCCAGTTGGGTTTCCACGTGAAAAATATGTGTGTCATATGTGATGTCTTTTTCATGTGATTCTTTGTTGTTTTCTGTCAAGCGGTGAATCATGTTGATCTAGCAAGTTATTATATTTTTGATGATAGATTATCTGTATATGCATAAGGACAAAGTGGAAATGAGGGAGTAGGTTGTGTGGAAAGCTAAGAAGATTGACTGGTTCATGTCTTTCACAGCTGCACTATGTTTAATCGGTAGAAGTCTGGTTTAGACTGGTGTTGGAGATTGCTAGTAGTTTAGAGTTTGCAATCAAACCGGTTCAGGAGAAGTTTTTTGTTTGTGCCTGTACTGATTCACCCCCCCCCTCTCAGTACCGGTTTGGTACTCACCATTCATCATTGAGTTATCAATTGGTATCAGAGCATCCTCCAGGTCCTCTATGTTGTAAGCTTAGTCGCTTGAGGGAAAGATCCTATTGTAATGATGAAGAGGGAAGGTCCAAATTTCAATAGAGAGAACTTTAAAATATGGAAGGACGGAATGAAGATATACATTAGAAGTATGGGTGCTCAACATTGGAGCTATGTTGAGAACATTTATGTTATCCCTACCAGTACTCTCACCGATGACCAAAAGAGAGAGATTCAGGAGAATGGGCAAGTCATGGAAGCCCTAATCAGTAGCTTATCTGACATTGAGTTTATTGATGTCTAGGATAAAGACAATCCCAAAGAAGTATGGGATACTCTTGAAAATATCTATGGCAGTGATGAGCATGTAAAACAAGTTAAGGAAGAAAGCCTTAGAGGGAAGTTTGAAGATATGCAGATGGTTGAAGGGGAGACCATTCAACAATATGTAATACAAATCAAAACTATTGTTGGTGATATCAAGAGTGCAGGTGGTAAAATGAAAGATTCCACTATTGTCAGCAAAGGTTTCAGATCCTTATTACCGGTCTATACAATAAGGGTTGCTGCTATTCAGGAGTTCAGATCAATAGGCAAGACTAAGGTATCCCTAGACTCCATCATTGCAAAATTAATAGCCTATGAGCTAAATATTTTTGGTGGTAGTGTTCAGAAGACTAAATCAGCTTTTAGAGCATCTGCTACACCATCCAAAAAAGGAAAAGAAGCAAGCACTAGTGGTGAACCAAGACAGAGCAGAGAAATGGATGATGAGGAGATTCTAATGGAATTTGAAGCTCTTCTTGCCAAGAGACTTCCCAAGGGAACCAACAAATATAGAGGTAAGCTTCCTTTGAAATGATTTTCTTGTAACCAGATAGGACACATCACTATAAACTATCCTAATGGTGATAGCAAGGACAAACCGGAAAGGTTCAAGAAATTCAAAGGAGGAAATCAGAGAAACTGTTTTGTAGCAGTTGATGAAGGTGTCACAGATGAGGAATCAGAAGATGAATAAAATGAAGATATTGTGTTTGTTGCACTCAAGGAGGATGTGTCAGACAAAAAGGCTCTTGTCTCCTGATTTGATAATTCCAATTAGTGGATTATTGACAGTGGTTTCTCTCACCATATGACTGGTGACTAGAGCAATTTTATATCCCTAGAAGAGTATGATGGTGGTGTGGTTCATTTTGGTAATGATGCACCATGTATGGTCAAAGGCAGAGGGTCCATCTCTCTAAATGGAAAGAGCAGTGTTGACAATGTGTATTGGGTGGAAGGTCTCAGACACAATCTATTGAGTGTTGTCTAGCTAAATGATGGTGGACTCACTCTAGAATTTAAAAATGGAGTGTGCAAAATCAAAGGAAAGAATGGTGAATTGATGGCCACCGGTATGCAGACCAAAGGTAACTTATTTCAACTAAATGCAAATATAAGTACATGTCTTATGGCTAAGTTTGATAATAGTTGGATATGGCATAGGGGACTCTGTCATGTAAACTTTGATAACATTGTGAAGGCCAGTAAGACCAAGGCATTTAGAGGATTACCTGTGCTAAGAAAACTAGAAAATCCTCTCTGCAAAGAGTGTCAACTAGGGAAAATGTCTTCCTCAACCTTCAAAGGTAAATCTTTCACTACTAACAATTTACTTGATCTTGTGCATACTGATTTGTGTGGTCCTATGAAGACTAGGAGTGTGCAGGGAGATAGGTATTTTGTGATTCTTATAGATGATTGCTCAAGAATGATGTGGGTCACATTCTTGAAGGACAAATCTGAAGCTTTTGGAAAGTTCAAAGCCTTCAAAGCATTGGTAGAAAAGGAAAGTGATAGAAGAATCAAATGCCTTAGAACTGATCAAGGAAGGGAATTCACTTCCAGTGAATTCAACAAATATTGTGAAGAGAATGGCATCAAGAGGCAATTTTATGCCCCCCGGACTCCACAATAGAATGTCTTAGCAAAGAGGAACAACCGAACTGTGGTTGAAGCAGCTAGATCTATGTTGATCCAAGGAAAGGTCGCTCACACCTTTTGGAGAGAAGCGGTGAGCACTGCAGTCTACACAATGAACCGAGTACTCATCAAGAAAGGAAAGGATAAGACTCCTTATGAGTACTGGACCGATAAGACACCAGTGGTAAGCTACTTCAAAGTGTCTGGTAGTAAATGCTATATCAAGAGGAGTGAACATCAAAGAAAGTTTGATGCCAAATGTGATGAGGGAATATTCCTAAGGTATTCCACTAAGAGAAAAGCTCTCAAATGTTTCAACAATAGGACTCAGAGAATTGTTGAAAGCATCAATGTTAGGGTTGATGAAAACTCTGAGAAATCTGAAGAAACCGGCAAAGAGCATGTAGGAGATGAACTGGTAGTAACCTTCTGGGAACCGGTTGCAAATTTGCCCAGTACCAGCAACTGTGCTCCTACACCAGTAGATGCTGATGAAGATGAGGATGAAGAAGAAAGGCAAGAGGAAGCTATTAAGAATATACCTAGGTATGTCAAACTCAATCATGATCCAAAGCAGATCATAGGAGACAAAGATGTAGAAATTCTTACAAGAAGAAAGGTCAAAGAAAACTCATGTATGATCTCTAAATTTTAGCCTAAATCATTCAAAGAGGAACATAAAGATGAAGATTGGATCAAGGCAATGGAAGAGGAACTTGATTAGATAGAAAAGAATGGTACATGGTCCTTGGTACTTAGATCAGAGCATAAAAATGTCATTGGTACCGAATGGGTTTTCAAAAATAAGCTGAATGAAGATGGGACAATGATAAGAAACAAAGCTAGACTAGTGTGTAAGGGGTATTCTCAAGAAGAAGGAGAAGACTATGGAGAAACTTTTGCTCCAGTAGCCAGATTGGAAGGAGTTTGTATGCTTCTTGCATATGCAGCTTTTAAAGGATTCAAGGTATACCAAATGGATGTAAAATCTGTATTCCTAAATGGAATACTTGAAGAGGAGGTGTATATAGAGAAATCAGATGGGTTTTCCCTATCAGAAGATAGTGACATGGTGTGTAGGCTACATAAAGCCTTGTATGGACTAAAGCAGGCACCTAGAGCTGTGTATGAATGCTTGCACTCCCATCTTGTGAAGATTGGATTTGAAAGAATAAGTGAAGATAGCAATATCTACTTGAAATCAGAAGGAGATCAAATTCTGATCTATGAAGTATTTGTTGATGACATCATCTTTGGAGGAGATGACAAGATGAGTCATGATTTTGCCGATGAGATGAAGAAGGAATTTGAGATGTCACTCAATGGGGAGATTAAGTTCTTCATTGGACTGTAGATTCAACAAATGAAAGATGAAATCTTTATTACTCAGTCCAAGTATGTCAAAGAGGTGTTGAAGACCGTTGGCATGGAAGATAGTAAACTGGTTGGTACACCAATGGTGACCGGTTGTAAACTATCAAAAGAAGATGACTCGGCACTGGTAAATGAGAAGGAATACCAGTCAATGATCTGTAAGTTGCATTATGTAGTACATAGCAGACCAGACATTGCACATGTAGTGGGTATTACCGCTTGGTTTCAGCAAAGCCCAAGAGAATCCCACTTGGTAGCAATCAACCGGATTCTTAGATATCTGAAAGGAACTATTCACTATGGGTTATGGTATCCATACAATAATGAGTTCAACCTGAAAGTGTTCACAGTGTTAGGATTCCCACATATACTGAGAGGGGGGGGGTGAATCAGTATCTAACCAGTGAATTGAATTTCTTAACTTAAAACATGTAGAACATATTATAACAGTGTACCGGTATGCAAGAAATAACACAATAAATAGAATTAAAAACATCCACATGAAAAGCACACCATGACACAAGGATTTAATGAGAAAACCCAGTGTGGGAAAAACCTCGATGGGATTTGTGACCCACAATATTCATTTACTGTCCAATAAGAGAATATTATTTACAAGAGGGGCCTGCACATGCAGGAAGGCCAACTGCCTAGAGCTCACTACTCAATGGGAAGTCTCATTGACTTACAATGTGGATTATACAAATCCAATATCTTGTACTGCTTTACAATAGCATCTATAATGCCAGATCCAGTACCAGTTTCTGCTCTGATCTTTACATAAAACCTTTAACCTATATTTTGCATAATAGGTCTGCCTAATATCTTTTCCTTATCACTTACCAAATGTCTACAATGATCTCTCTTATATATAAGAGTCATTTTACAACTTGCCAAGTTGGCTTACAAAGTTTTTACAATAATAAACAAAATATAATATATCAAAAATCATGTCGGCCTTTGTGTCAGTATGCTTCCTTTCTCTGTGGTGCTGGTGGTCTGAGTGCTGATGTAGAGTGTGATCTGTTGATGCCGATGAACTATCTTGTCAGTGTAATTCCTTGTTGGTGCCATAGGATTGTAAGGTTGCCATCAATGACAAAACCTTCAATCACCTACAATGTCTCATTGGAGTGTGCATATGCCAACAATCTCCCCCTTTGGCATTGATGGCAACACTCATGAGAAAATTCAAAAGTGTATCCAAAACTTATCCAAAAATATTTCCAAAAGTATAAGACCTCCCCCTGAGTAGATAAGTCTTTTGTTGGTTATTTTCTCATACTACTACTCCCTCTTTAGCATCAATGACAAAAGTTGTCAAGATGTTAGTAGATTTGTAGTCTCAACCTTGTAACTGGGTAGTTACAATTTGAAATAGATCCACCAAAATCAAGTTTATACTCTCCATAAACTTCTTACTGCCTCTTATTGTTGTCTCTATTCTTTTAACTGTATTGGTGAGGTGTTGCATATGCATTGCCGGTGTTTTTGTCCCTGTATCAGTGCCTCAGATATTTCCTTCCATAATGATGCTAGATAGTCCAATCTTGGACTCAGTTTTAGTCTCAAATTCTATGCCTTATTTACTATTCTCTCCTTTTCTCTTTCTAACTTAAGTAACTCTTCCTCAAAATTTTTTATCCTTTGCTCAAAAATTGATAATGTATCAGGTGAGTTAACAAAATTATCAGCAAGTTTATTGATTTCATCCTATACCTTGCTCATTTTCTTATCTATGTCTACTGTCAAAAAGTTTGTCTTGCAGGTGTCTTTGTACAGAGTTCTGTATTCTTTCAATAAGTTACATAGTTCCAGTAGAAGTGTGTCAAATTCCCTAGTACACTTCTTTATCTGATCTTTAAAGAATTTTTTCTTTTCAATTTCTACCTTATTCTTCAAATCCTCTTCCTTTATTTGCTCGATAGTCACCGTGTTCTCAGTGATGTATTTACACAAAGTATCAAGTTGTTTTAAAGAATCCTTATTGTCTATGTTACAGTTGGGAGCAATTACCTTCAAAATTGGGATTGTGTCATCTATAGCTTTATAAGCCTATGAACTATAATCTGTTATCCTTTTGATTGAATCTAAGAGTACTTTAGTTACATTTGTTGATTTGTGGCCTACTGAGGAGGAACCAACATTCTAAATTCCACCGGTGGAGGAAGCAACCAAGCTTGTTGTGACCTTTGGTAGGTCTATTTGTGTTTGCATTTCCTTAAGCAATGGTTTGTGTACTTCTCCTATTGTTGGTTGTATTGTTTCCTCATGACTCTATTCCTATACCTGTTCCTGTTCCTGAGCCTTTTGCTTTTCTTGTTTCTTTGTTTGTTCTCCTGTGTTATCATCTACTGGTTTCTCTTGTGTTTGATCAGTTTGCTCAGTTATCAGTGGCTCACTAGCCATGTCTGTCTTGCTAGTTGTATCTTTATCTACCACAATGTTGATCTTTTGTGTATCAACATCTACTGTGTACAGTACCTCAGGATTAGGATTAGTATCCTTTATGTTCTTACTCTCATCTGCCGGTTGATCTTCAGTAGTTTTTACCAGTGATGTAATTTGAGGCAACAAGGATAAGTTATCTTTAACTTTGATACTCGGAGGTCCACAAACCTTTCCTTTTCCTTTGTCCCTCTCCTTTTGATATACCTTTATTGGTTTGGGGTTCTTGTATTCTTCCTATTTTTCTTTCTCAACAAGAAATATGTCCCATGCATTTTCTATTTCTTCAGTTACCTCATTAACTCTTCCAACCATTAAAGCAATATGTCAGTGTGCAGTAGAGAATACTGACCAGTTGGCTTTTGCAATTAAGTCATCTATCTCCTTAGGTGAGTTTACTGGATAAACAGCTAGTAACTTTTCAATTTTGATTTTCTTATCAAGCTCTATAACAACTTGTCTTCTTGCTTCCAGTCTTTTGAATAGTTCATCTGGTACTTCATTTATCACTTCCATCAAAAACTTATTATACATGTCCATGTGCAAAATAACATTGTTTTCCACTTGTTCTTTTTCATCTGCTGTCAAAGTGTCATAGACCTTTCCTATGTTTTTGAGTTTCCCTTCCTCTGTAATTTCATTTAGCAATATGTCAAGAGGGGCCAAGTTTTGTTTTGTTCTCTTCTTCTTCTTGGGTGCCAATTTCTTCTTTGGTGTAGTCTTTTTAACCGGAGATCTCACTTCTTGTTGTTTCTATCTAGTTCTCCTATGTGAGGGTGTGGTTGCCGGTGAAGGATCTCTTTTCCTTACAACTCTTTTGAAAGTTGCAGGCATGTCACTCTCCAAAGAAGTGCCTACCAGTGATAGGTGAGTCTCAGGCTGTAGAGTTCCCAACTCATCCTCAGTGATACCGATTTACTTTAATACATCTTCTTTAATAGCCTTTGCCTGCCTAGAACCTCTTCTCACAACTGCCTCAACCTTTTTCACTCTCTTCTTAGATTGAATTTGTTTTTCTATGGTCTTAGCACTACCAAATACTTCTTCCTTTGGTTCATTTGGTGCTTTAGCATAAGTCTCAATTATATGATCATCTGTCTCATAGCCCTTCTCAATTACCTAGATTGTTCTTGGGATGACTGCTTCCATCCAGATCTCATCCTTTTTTATTACAAAACATATATCATCCTTGTACTTGTCAACAATCTTCTATGATAATCTGATTCTCTTCTTCATTTTGGCCTTAAGTGCTTGAAAGTATTCATGGATATTCTTTTCCTTGTCTTCACCCATGTTGTTGAATAGTTATGTCAATTGTTTTCCTACTGGTATATCAGATCTAAGTACTTTATAGCCTATACTGGGAACCTATTTGGTTATGTGTAGCATCAAGTATACAAGCAGATTACCAAATCTAAAAGTTCCTTTCTTATCTTTCTTTATCTTGCCTAAGTTGTCAATTAACTCATCTTTTAACCATTCACATATGTCAATTTTCACATTGTCTGTAACCATATCATAAGCACTTTTAATGCATAAACTTGAAACTGAGTTGAGTCTATTTGCATGAGTAGCTTTATACCCTAAAATCATGCTAACAAATCTCACATTTGTATCTGTTACATCATTTACCCTCAAGGACCTTCTGTCAGATGTTGTGCTAGTTAGTTTAGTTACAAGGTCATTTGAGACCTTTTTAGTCTTTTCTGGTCTTTTACCGGTGGATGGTAACCTTGTGACAACTTTCACAGCTTCCTTGGTAATTTTGTGAATTTCATCTAACCAAAAAAATTCACCATGTACCCTTCTTAAGACTATCCTAATCACATCCTTGGGAAATTCAGGAATGCAGAGGATTTTAGTAAATCCTAGGGTTTCAATGATTTTATGTTCCGGTTTTACATTTCCAAAATTATCACATATGATAGATTTATACATTGTTTTGATCTCTTCATCTCCCAATTCCTCTATGTTACAGTGAATGTAAATTCTGGGGTCTTTAGCATAAACAACTCCTTTTGGTATTTGAGAGAAAGCACCTATATTGTCATCTTTCTTTGCTACCTTGGGAACTAGTTGAAATATGGGCCTAGGGCATTTTATAACCTCGACTACAGTAGGGTTTTCTATATATTCAAGTGCAGAGGTGGATGCCATGATGATAAATACCTTTTTCTGTCTTCGGATGGATTGATTTCTTGAAGTGCTTCGCCTCTTTGCTTGAAATCCCTTAGCTCTGCAAATATCACACTCTACGAATGTTTGAAATCACGGTGAAATGAAATGGAGCCAAAACCACAAATTTATAATGTTTATTTGCCATCTACCACATTTAATGCATGTCGGTTAAGTATTCACTTAACATTGTCTGTCAATAAAGAATTAATTTCCAACTTCTCATCTCTAACCGAGGGAATAATAGCACGTGTCATTAGATTGCCAAACCCTCAAGGAAACTTTCTTCAATTTGATGAAGAACTTCCTGCCAGTGGAGCACTACTATGTCCTATCGATGAAGTAGTACTTTGTCCTGCCGGTGAAGCATCACTATGTCCTACCAATGAAACATTGATTGGTTCTACTGGTGGAGGAGTATTCGCAACATTTAGATCAGCTTTTCTAATCCATTGTTTTGAGAATTCTTGCTTAACCTCTTCAACTTTTTCTTTACCTTTCAAGCTAGAACTTTTGTTGTCTTCCAGTGATCCTTTACTTCTATAGAATTTTGCAATATGCCCAATCTTGTTACATGCATAACAAGTCACATTATTCTTCTGAATAGCTTTCCCATAACCTATGCCAGTTTGTGTTTTGCATTGATTAGATAAATGTCCAAATCTTCCACAAACATAACATCTCACATTCATTCTGCAATTTTCAGAGTTGTGACCAACTTTATTGCATTTTGAACATTGACCGGTGGCTGTATTGATATTCTGATAATTTCTAGATCTACATTCATTTTCTCTATGACTATACTTATTATAGTTAAAGCATTTTCCATTGAATTTATAAGCATTAGGTTGCCTTACCAGTTTGCTGTGATCCTATGTGTTTGTAGTACCAGAGCTTTCACCAACTTCAAAGCCAATTCCAGAAGTGTCACCTTTAGGTTTTTGATTCTTCAGAAAGTTACCAAGTTCCTTTGAGATTTTCTTGAATTTCTCTTTATGTTGATTTGTAGTTTCTAGTTCTCTTTCTAAGACTTCTTTCTGCCTCATCAGTTCATTGGAGTCATTCTGAGTGTGCATCAAATCTGTCTTCAATAAATCATTTTCATAGCTAAGTCTTGTGTTCTCATTTGTTGCATCACTTAGTCTTCTGGTCAATTCTTCTTTATTCTTCTTCCTATCTTCAATTTCCTTAAAAAATCTCATAGTCATATCCTACATCTCATTCTTTGTTGTCATGTTCTCTTGTTTCAACTTGTTTATCATATCATTAAGTGATTCCTTTTCATTATTCTCATTTTGCATCTTTTCACAAAGTTCTCTTCTCTTATTTCTTGCAATAGTAAGATTCTCTTGAAGTGCTTGAATGACATCCTGAGTAGCCTTTAGATCATCTTCTAGTTTGATATTTTTCAATTTCTCTATATCATAGTCTGAGAGAGCTCCTTCAAGTTGCTTCATCAGATTTTCCATCTCTACCGGTGTCAAGATCTTCCTCAAGTTATTAGGCTTCTGAAAATAGAGGACCAGGCTTTGATACCAATTGTTAGGATTCCCACAGATACTGAGAGGGGGGGGTGAATCAGTATCTAATTGTGAATTGAATTTCTTAACTTAAAACTTGTAGAACATATTATAACAGTGTACCGGTATGCAATAAATAATGCAATAAACATAATTAAAAACATCCACATGAAAAGAACACCATGACACAAGGATTTAATGAGGAAACCCGGTGTGTGAAAAACCTCGATGGGATTTGTGACCCACAACATTCACTTACTGGCCAATAAGAGAATATTACTTACAAGAGGGGCTTGCACATGCAGGAAGGCCAACTACCTAGAGCTCACTGCTCAATGGGAAGTCTCACTGAATTACAATGTGGATTATACAAATCCAATATCTTGTACTGCTTTACAATAGCATCTATAATGCAAGATCCAGTACTGGTTTCTGCTCTATTCTTTACATAAAACCTTTAACCTGTATTTCGCATAATATGTCTACCTAATATCTTTTCCTTGTCACTTACCAAATGTCTACAATGATCTCTCTTATATATAAGAGTCATTTTACAACTTGCCAAGCCAGCTTACAAAGTTTTTACAATAATAAACAAAATATAATATATCAAAATTCCCATCGGCCTCTGTGCCGGTATGCTTCCTTTCTCTGTGGTGCTGGTGGTCTGAGTGCTGGTGTAGAGTGTGATCTATTGATGCTGGTGAACTATCTTGCTAGTGTAATGCCTTGTTGGTGCCATAGGATTGTAAGGTTGCCATCAATGACAAAACCTTCAATCACCTACAATGTTTCATTGGAGTGTGCATATGCCAACACACAGATGCTAATTAGGCCGGTAATGTAGATGACTGAAAGAGCACAACCGGTGGTGCATTCTTTCTTGGTGGTAGACTGGTCTCATGGATGAGTAAAAAGAAGAGTTGTATCTCTCAGTCTATAGCAGAGGCGGAGTATGTTGCAGCTTTTATGAACTACACCCAAACTATTTGGATGAAGCATATATTGAATGGCTTCAAAGTTCCCATATCTGAACCAATAATTATATTCTGTGACAATACAAGTGCAATTAACATTTCCAAAAATCTGGTTTTACATTCTAGAACCAAGCACTTTGAACTCAAGTATCATTTGTGAAGGGAAAAGGTTTAGAACAAAGAGGTTGTATTGGAACATGTTTCCAGTAAGGAGCAGTTAGCAGACATATTCACCAAGCCTCTACCAAAGGCTTCATTTACCTATTTGAGAGGTGAATTAGGGGTGCTACCCCTTCAAGAGGTGACCTAAAAGTATGTGCTCCACATCAGTTAGGTATTGCAGTGTCCAATCTTTTTCAAGATTGATGTGTTGAAGGATGCTACTCCTCAGGGGGAGCAACATAGTGGAACAGGGAAGCTTGTGCCTCCACTTTGGCATTTTTGTCAAAGGGGGAGAAGATGTGAAGTGGGGAAGATATATGTAGCAATAGGTAGAAGATGTGATGCTGAGTGATATCTTTGTATATTGCCATCAATGCCAAAGGGGGAGATTGTTGGCATATGTGCAAGAATATGATGACGTGATGATATTGTATGTTGTCATTGATGTCAATATGCTGAGAAGTAAACCGGTATATTGAAGTTAAGCAACTGGCAAAGAGAATTGGTATGGTGGTGTAAATCGGTATATGTGCCATTAGTGAACTAGTATGACATTGTGAACCAGAATTGGTATGTCAGAGCGAGAATCGGTACATGGAATGTGGTAGGACTAGCGGTTGGTAGTCTTAGCTTCAGGGTTTCTGGTTGAAGTGTTCCAAGCCTATGTAATTCAATCGATGACATTGTGTGATGAGTTAGCATTGCAATGGAGATCAGATCATGTTGCCATGTCAACCTTGTGCACATGAAGGATCTTGCATGAAGGAGACTGATCCTATCTACCTCGAGAATGTGTGAAGTCTTTGCAAACAATGGAGAATGCGTGATGGGTTATCGCCTCCATGAAGCAGTGAAGAACAAATGATGGAGAATTTCTTGAGATCTGTTCAAGACTGTTGTATTCAAATGCAAAGTGCTCAATGGTCAGGATTGAGCTGATCAATTTCTTAACCTAAGTGTTTAGGGTTTAGGGTTTATGCTGTCGACCTATCTGTGTTCTATAAGGTTGATGTTGTGTTTCATGTAAAAGTTGTTGGCAAATGTTGTGTGTGTATCTAAGTGCAGAGATATGTGATTCTTGCTAGACCAGATAGGAGGATTGATACCTGCATAGTGTGTGTGCCAAAGGAAGGAACTAAAGTGGATCTACATTGGCATTGAGTACTATTACCAAATCATTGTAATACCTATTGATCTTTAACTACTTCAACAGTTGGAAAATCCCTTAACTGGGTAGCTTTAACAAGCTTGCTATAAATCCTTTAATAGGGTGACTCAAAGCCATTAAGTTCATCAAATCCTTTGACAAGGTAACCTCTAACATGGTTTAACCCTTAACTGAGTGATCCCTAACAGGATCGGTTCCTAACAGATCCTGTTGTAACAGTCTTTAACCAAACTAGGCTCCTAATAGAGCAGACTTCTAAAGAGTTCAAAAACAACTTGTGGGTATTCATCCCCACCATGGATTTTCCTAGTTGGGTTTCCACGTGAAAAATATGTGTGTCATATGTGATGTCTTTTTCATGTGATGCTTTGTTGTTTTCTATCAAGCGGTGAATCATTTTGATCTAGCAAGTTATTATATTTCTGATGATAGATTATCTATATATGCATAAGGACAAAGTGGAAATGAGGGAGTAGGTTGTGTGGAAAGCTAAGAAGATTGACCGGTTCATGTCTTTCACAGCTACACTGTGTTTAATCGGTAGAAGTCTGGTATGGACCAGTGTTGGAGATCGCTAGTAGTTTACAGTCTGCAATCAAACCGGTTCAGGAGAAGTTTTTTGTTTGTGCCTATACTGATTCACCCCCCCCCCCTCTTAGTACTACTTTGGTACTCACCATTCATCAACAAGGATGCTAGTGATGCATCAATCCAGTGGAATTCATGAATATCTATCATTATGGATTGATGAGAAGTGGGCTACTCCTTAGGGGGAGCAACAAAGATGAAGCAACAAAGATGAAGCTGCAAAGATGAAGTTGTAGAGGTGAAGAAAAAAGATGCCTTTGCACCTTTGGAATTGCTGTCAAAGGGGGAGAATAAATGTAGCAGTCATGGGGAGAAGAACATTGACATGGATAAGTATTGCAAAAGAGGAGAAGATCAAGTGATGCACAGATAAGTAGAACACGACATGATGACTTCTTGATATTTGTCATTAGTTGATTGTTTTGGTGTTTTATTCTTTTAATGTTTCCATCAATGCCAAAGGGGGATACTGTTGGCATATTTGCATAACTGATGGAGATGATGATGTACCAATAAAGGACTATTGGTGATGATATATTGATGGACTGTGGGTGATGATATAATTATGATATGATGCTTTACAATCAATTATTTGTGTTTCCATTGATGGAAACTATGTTTTTTTATGTTTGGTATATCATCTAAGTCATCTAAGTTATCTAAGTTTAGTCTAACCAATAATAGATTGAGTTGGACAACAAAACTGCTAAGTTGATAGTGAACCAGTAACGAGGAACTAGTGAAGGAGATGATTGCAGTAGAGATCTATGTTGATTTAGGTGTTGTAGTCTGGAATGTATTCTTGTGACAATGTAATGAGTCTATGACTAGAACAACATCATGTTTGGAGAACCGAAAGTCATGTTTATAATTGACTGTTGTTTATTCAGTGCAGGGTTTAAGAACCGGTGTCAAGATCTTTGACCGATAATAATTTATGGTTTGGCGGTGAATCTTATCATGTTCATAAGTTAGTGGTGACATGTTAGAAAATGTGTGTGATGATAGGATTCCATTTAATCACGTATAAGGAGCAAATTTATTGGGAAACAATGAAGTACTTAGCAGAATGTGATAAGGGTTTGATATCTTATCAGATCGATGTGCAGTGATATGCTATGATCATTGAATGGATGTAATTGTCTTGAAATTTGTTGTAATGACCTGTAATTATTTATAATGATTTGATATGATCTATGATGTATATTCAATGAATTTTGAATTTGGTTTGGATTTCATAACTGACCTAATTATAAAATGTATTTCTCAACTTTGAGAAGGTTTAGTGTGTCGGTGATCAGAGAAGTAGAGTGTGCCAAACTAGATTGAGATGTCTGCATGTGAGAAGCAGATTGGAGGTGAATTCAATCTTTACTAGCAAGGAAAGAGTGCATTGATCAGATCATTTATTTATTGTTTCCTAACAGTTACAACAACATTAAAATCCCTTAACCGGGTAGGTCCTAACAGGCATCATTTGTAAATCCCTTCACTGGGTAGCTCATTAACCTAGGTTTAAATCATTTATCATGGTTACTCCTAATAAGGTAGAGCTCTTAATAGAGGTGAGGTTAAAATCCCTTCACCTAGTGGCTAGGCCTTTAATAGGGCACATTCCAAAAGAGTGTAAATATTTTGTGCGTACCAATTCCCATCGTTGTTTTTTCCATTTGGATTTACACGTGAAAAATATATGTGTTCATGTTGTGGATGGATTGTTGAGTTATTCATTTGATGTCTTTACTATTTTCTTAATGGTGAACACTTAAGTTGCTACTGGTAATGTTTTGGTAAATCTGATTTGAAGACTATTTGATCAACTACCGTTACTGGTTAATGAACTATTTTTGGTGAAGTGCTTTCAGATTGGTGAAAGATTGCAGTTTATTGTTATTATTGATTCACCCCCCCTCTCAGTAACAATCGAATCCTCACATTAACATACTTCATCAGAGGAGCAACACCAACTCATCAATCCGAATAAAGAGATAAGACTATGAAGTCCATCAGATTGATGCAACTCAATGCATCTAGTTCTCATCAGGAGGGGTAGATACCCCTAACTTGTCTCTCAAATAGACAAATATATCTGTAGGGAAAGGCTTACTAAAAATATCAGCAATCTGTTCCTTTATAGATACATACTCCAACTTAACTTCCTCTTCTCTGACTTTTTCTCTCAAGTAATGATATTTTATTGACACATGTTTAGTATTTGAATGTTGCATGATATTCTTTGATATATTAATAGCACTGGGATTATCACAATATATGACAGTAGGCTCACCATAGATAACTCTAATATCCTTCAAAATTTTCTTCATCCAAACCATCTGAGTGCAGTTACTAGCAACAAAAATGTACCCATATTCAGTAGTAGATAAGGACACTGAATATTGTTTCTTACTATCCCATGAACCCAATTTCTCACCCAAAAAGAAAGCACCACCGAAGGTAGTCTTTTGGTAATCAACATCACCATCCCAGTCAGCATCAGTGTAAGCACATAACATGAAATCATCACTCCTCAGATACCAGAATCCATAATCTACAATCCCCTTCAAGTATCTGAATATTATCTTAACAATAGTGACATGACTCTCTTTTGGATCATCTTGATATCTAGCAGCCATGCACACAACATGCATAATGTATGGTCTAGTCTGAGTAAGATATAGTAGTCCACCAACCATAGATCTGTACAAGCTCTAATTAGGTTTAGTAGAATCATCATTCTTAGATAATTTGCAACCAGTCACTATAGGAGTTCCAGCCAATTTGGAGTCATCTAACTGAAACTTCAGCAATTCCTTCACATATTTAGTTTGAGATATAAAGATAAATTTTCCAGTCTGTGAAATTTGCAAGCCTAAGAAAAATTTCATCTCACCTATCATAGACATCTCAGCATCTTTTTGCATATCACTAGAAAAATTCAAGCTCAAGTTATCACCATCTCCAAAGATAATATCATCAATAAGGACTTCAATAATCAACATGTTATCATTCTCAATCTTAAAATATAGGTTATTATCAGTAGTAACTTTATTAAATCCTAATTTCAGCAAATACTTATCCAATCTATCATACCAATCTCTAGGGGCTTGTTTCAATCCATAAAGTGCTTTCTTCAGTTTACATACCATGTCTTCTGTTGGAAATATGGATGGAGTAACTGAGAGGGGAGGGGTGAATCAGTTACCACAAAAATAAATCCACAAGTCCCTTAGATGTCTTAAATATAAACTGCTGAAACTCGGTAAATTAACTTATCATTGTTCACTAAACATTAACATGCATAAAACAAATAACATGAACACAAGTAACACCAGATATAATGTGGAAACCCAATTTTGGGAAAACCACCAATGTAACTAGTTACTGATTTTCACTCTTCTGAAGTGAGCCCTGTTAGGAGCCAACCCTGTTAAAGGTTACAAAACACACTGTTAGGTGTGACCCTGTTAGAGGATTTAATCACCCTGCTAGGAGTGGCCTTGTGAAAGGTCTTAAGAACAATTCAACCGAATTGTCACCTTGTCAGAGGATTTACAAAAATGGTTGTTAGACCAACTCTGTTAAGAGATTTCAGTATCACTGCTACAATGGTTAGAAAGCAACAATGAAGTGATCTGAATTAAATACAACTTATCTTGCTGATACAGATCTCTGTTCTGCGCCAATAGATCCTTACTGATCACATATATCTTTTCTGCACCTCAAGGATATCACTGATCCTTCATCAGAATTCGCACATTTCTGCTCCTTCACATTTCCATACTTCTCACACTTCACCACTCTTCGAAATCGCAACTTGATCTCTCATATATACCTTTCTGGTTACCAAGTCGACCCAATTACAAGTTACAATAAATATTACATAGGTCGGCTACATATACAAGTTTCAATAAATATTGCTTCGGTCGGCTACATAAACATTTCACTGATGCTCGGTGAACACTGCTGATTCTTCGGTAACCGACTGAACTCGGTAAGTACTGCGAACTCGGTAAAGACTGACTTTCCTTCACATATTCTTCGAAGACCGACTGAACTCGGTAAAGACTGAGAACTCGGTAAAGACTGACTTTCCTTCACATATTCTTCGAAGACCGACTGAACTCGATAAAGACTGCGAACTCGGTAAAGCATTCTGGAGTGCCTGGTAGACTCTGTAACTTGCTTCTCTTACCGTCTGAACTCGGTAGACTCTGTCTAACTGCCTTGCCGAACATTTTGAGCTCGGTAGACTCTGTCTAACTGCCTTGCCGAACATTCTGAGCTCGGTAGACTGATATGACATTTGTGTAACATCAAAGACAATACACAATTAAACAATTGTATCCAACAGTCTTCATCATTTGATAATGAAAGTCAATTAGGTTGCTCAATGCAGACTTCTTCCTCAAGATCACCATTCAAAAAGGAAGATTGTACATCCATTTGAAATACCTTGAAATCAGTATAGGTAGCATATGCAATCAATAGTCTAACAACTTCAAGTCTGGCTACTAGAGAAAAAGTCTCTTCATAATCAATCCCTTCTTTTTGTGAATATCCTTTGCATACCAGTCTTGCTTTATTTCTAACAACTTCACCAGCTTCATTCAATTTATTCCTGAATACCCATTTAGTACCAATAACATTCTTATCTTTATGTCTAGGCACAATCTCCCATGTGTTATTCTTCTCAATCTGATCTAATTCTTCTTCCATAGCTCTCACCCAATTTTCATCTGATGAAGTTGATGAAAAGAAGATAGTTATTATTGAACCGAAAATTCATATTGATGTTGAGCTGAACAGTATGGAGGATACTACTCAACCGGTAGATGAAGAAGATGAAGATGATGAACAAGAAGAAACTTCTATACTAGAACCAATTATACCTAGATATATGAAGTTGAGTCACTTTGCAGATCAAATTATTGGTGACAAGAATTCTGGAGTACAGACTAGAAGAAAACTTAGAGAAAGTGCATGTATAATTTCTATAGTTGAACCAAAGATAGTGAGAGAATCTCTTAAGGATGATGATTGGCTAAAGGAAATGAATGAAGAGATTGATCAGATTGAGAAAACAACACTTGGTCACTTGTTCCTAGAACTGATGATAAAAATGTGATTGGTACAAAGTGGGTATTCAAAAATAAACTTAATAAAGATGGTGGTTGTTAGAAACAAGGCAAGACTAGTTTTCAAAGGGTATGCACAAGAAGGTTAAGATTATGGAGAGACCTTTGCACCGGTTGCTAGGATTGAAGGTCTTAGGATGCTACTTGCATTTGCAGCCTTTAAAGGTTTCAAATTCTACCAAATGGATATAAAGACAACATTTCTGAATGGTATTCTTGAAGAAGATGTGTATATTGAACAACCGGATGGGTTTGTATTGTCAGAAGACAAGGATATGGTATGCAAACTGCATAAAGCTTTATATGGATTAAAGAAAGCACCAAGGGCATGGTTTGAAAGACTTCATGCACATCTAATAAAGATAGGATTTTAGAGAACCAGTGAGGACAACAATATTTATTTAAAAACTGAACGAGACAAGATGTTGATTGCAAAAGTCTTTGTTGATGATATCATATTTAAAAGAAATGATGATATGAGTATGAATTTTGCCGATGAGATGAAGGAAGAGTTTGACATGTCTCTGATAGGTGAGGTAAAAAATTTCATTTGTTTTCAAGTACAGTAGATGAAAGGTGGTATTTTTATCAGTCAGTCTAATTATGTAAAGGAAGTGTTAAAGACATTTGGAATGGAAGACTGTAAACTGGTTGGAACACCTATGGTTAGAAGTTGTTGATTTTCAAAAGAAGATAATTCACCCTCAGTGGATGAGAAGGAATACAAATATATGATTGGGAAACTTCATTATGTTGTTCATAGTAGACCGGATATTGCCCATGCGGCTAGTTTAGTAGCAAGATTTCAGAAGAGCCCTAAGGAGACACATATGACAATAGCGAAGAGAATATTTAGATACCTTAGAGGAACAATTGATTATGGATTGTGGTATCCATATAAAGGCAATTTTCATTTGCAGGTATTAATTGATGCTGATTGGGAAGGAAATGTAGCACAACTGGTGGCATGTTCTTTCTACGTGGTAGACTAGTATCTTGGACCAGTAAGAAACAAACTTTTATTTCTCAGTCTATAGCAGAAGCAGAGTATGTAGCTACATCAATGAATTGTACACAAGCTATATGGATGATACATGTCTTGGAAGGAATCAAGCACAATATGATAGAACCGATGATCAGATATTGTGATAACACTAGTGCTATAAACATTTAAAAGAACCTAGTATTGCATGCTAGGACTAAACATATTGAATTGATGTATCACTTTCTGAGAGAAAGAGTACATGAAAAGAAAGTGAGAATGGAGCATGTGTCAACTAAAGAGAAGTTGGTAGATATATTCACTAAGCCATTACCTAAGGCTATCTTTGAATAACTCAGAGGTAAGTTAGGGGTTAAACCCATACCCAAGATCAACTAGGATGCTAGTGATGCATCAATCCAGTGGACTTCTTGAATATCTTTCATTGTGGATTGATGACAAGTGGGCTAATCCTTAGGAGAAGAAACAAAGATGAAGCAACAGAGATGAAGCTACAGAGATGAAGCTGTAGAATTGAAGACAAAAGATGCCTTTGCACCTTTGGAATTGCTAGCAAAGGGGGAGAATAAATGTAACAGTCATGGGGAGAAGAACATTGATAGGGATAAGTAATGCAAAAGAGGAGAAGATAAAGTAATGCACAGATCAATAGAACATGGCATGATGAGTTCCTGATATTTGTCATCACTTGATTGTTTTGGTGTTGTATTCTTTTAGTGTTTCCATCAATGCCAAAGAGGGAGAATGTTGGCATATTGGCATAACTGATGGAGATGATGATGTACCAATAAAGGACTGTTGGCGATGATATATTGATGGACTATTGGTGATGATATAATTATGATATGATGCTTTACGATCAATTATTTGTGTTTCCATTAATGGAAACCATGTTTTTTTATGTTTGGTATATCATCTAAGTCATCTCAATTATCTAGGTTTAGCCTAGCCGGTAATAGATTGAGTTGGACAGCAAAACTGCTAAGTTGACAGTGAACCGGTAACCATGAACCAATGAAGGAGATGATTGCAATAGAGATCTGTGCTGATTTAGGTGTTGCGGTTTGGAATATATTCTTATGACATTGTAATGAGTCTATGACTGCAACCACATCATGTTTGGAGAACCGAAAGTCATATTTATAATTGACTATTGTTTATTCAGTGCAAGGTTTAAGAACCGGTGTCAAGATCTTTGACCGATAATGATTTATGGTTTGGCGGTGAATCTTAATATTTTTTAACTTAGTGGTGACATGTCAGAAAATGTGTGTGATGATAAGATTTTATTTAATCACGTATAAGGAGCAAATTTATTGGGAAACAATGAAGTGCTTAGCAAAATGCGATAAGGGTTTGATAGTTTATCAGATCAATGTGCAGTGATATGCTATGATCATTGAATGGATGTAATTGTCTTGAAATTTGTTGTAATGATCTGTAATTATTTCTAATGATTTGATATGATCTATGATGTAGATTTAATGAATTTTGAATTTGGTTTGGGTTTCATAACCGACCTAATTGTAAAATGTATTTTTCAACTTTGAGAAGGTTTAGTGTGTCGGTGATCAGAGAAGTAGAGTGTGCCAAACCAGATTGAGATGTCTGCATGTGAGAAGCAGATTGGAGGTGAATTGAATCTTTACTAGCAAGCAAAGAGTACATTGATCAAATCATTTATTTGTTGTTTCCTAACAGTTACAGCAACATTAAAATCCCTTAACTGGGTAGGTCCTAACAGGCCTGATCTTGTAAATCCCTTCACTGGGTAGCTCATTAACCTGCGTTTAAATTCTTTACCAAGGTTACTCCTAAAAAGGTAGAGCTCCTAATAGAGGTGAGGTTAAAATCCCTTCACCGTGTGACTCCTTACAAGGTTTGATCTTAAACAGGCATTATTGTAAAGCTCCTAACAGGGCTAGGCCTTTAATAGGGCACATTCAAAACGAGTGCAAATTTTTGTGGGTACCAATTCCCATCATGGTTTTTCCCATTTGGATTTACATATAAAAATATATGTGTTCATGTTGTGGATGGATTGTTGAGTTATTCATTTGATGTCTTTACTATTTTCTTAATGGTGAACACTTAAGTTGCTACCGATAATGTTTTGGTAAATCTGATTTGAAGACTATTTGATCAACTATCGGTACTGGTTATGAACTATTTTTGGTGAAGTGTTTTCAGATTGGTGAAAGATTGTAGTTTATTGTTATTATTGATTCACCCCCCTTCTCAGTAACAATCGGATCCTCACATTAACATACTCCATTAGAGGAGCAACACCAACTCATCAATCCGAATAAAGAGATAAGACTGTGAAGTCCACTAGATTGATGCAACTCAATGCATCTAGTTCTCATCAGGAGGGGTAGATACCCCTAACTTGTCTCTTAAATAGACAAATGTATCTGCAGAGAAAGGCTTACTAAAAATATAAACAATCTATTCCTTTGTAGATACATACTCCAACTTAACTTCTTCTTCACTAACTTTTTCTCTCAAATAATGATATTTTATTGACACATGTTTAGTCATTGAATGTTGCAGGACATTCTTTGATATATTAATAGAACTGGAATTATCACAATATATGACAGTAGGCTCATCATAGATAACTATGATATCCTTCAAATTTTGCTTCATCCAAACCACCTAAGTTCAATTACTAGCAACAACAATGTACCCAGCATCAGTAGTAGATAAGGACACTGAATATTGTTTCTTACTATCCCATGTAACCAATTTCTTACCCAAAAAGAAAGCACCACCGAAGGTACTCTTTCACTCATCAACATCACCATCCCAATTAGCATCAGTGTAAGCACATAACATTAAATCATCATTCCTCAGATACCAGAAACCATATTCTACAATCCCCTCCAAGTATCTGAATATTATCTTAACAATAGTGTAGAGCCCCTTCCCGATCAAGCTCTAGTTAACTCAGTTGACCATGGTTGACCTTACTAATAAATGCTATAATTCAATAGGATGGGCTATGTTAGACAGATAGATTGGGGAGAAAAGTAATTGAACCAGGTTACGGAATCATTTAACCTTGAGGAGTAGATTTTGATGTATAATGGATACATAACTTTATTTGATTCTAGAATAGGATAACTTTGAGATGATGTATGTCATTATTGGATTTGCAGGACTTTACTATGATGATAGAAATAGCTTGCATTTCTTATGTATGGATCAAAATTATGAGGATTATGATAATTACTTATATGGATTTATTTGTATATAAGATAGATTGATTTGTTTAATGTCAAATTGTATGCAGATTGTTTGATGTGTATTCTTAATCATATGTTTAAATATTATATGAGGTTAATTGGAAGTACTAATGTGTAATTGAGATGCGAAGGACAATTATCCATGTGACCATGGAAATATTATGGAGAACCAAACCTAGACCTATGTATGTTCGTAAAACCAGGGGTTGTCTATTTGGAGAGACAACACCACGTATGTATCGTATTTTATTTGTGGAAGTAAATGTTGCATGTGTGTTAAATTAAATTTATTAATTTGTGTAAATCCAACAAGAGAAAAATTTCATGTGTAATTTTGTAATGTATTTTATTGTGTCACTTGACACATGTGTTGATTTATGTCTTGAATTTTAACTTGTTTCTTGAAGGGAGTTTTTCAACCATAGCTTTTTCAAACATTTGAATGTGGTTCTAAATTTTCCTTGGGTAGAGAGTCTTTGGACTGGTCAACTCAGGTTTGACCCAAAAATTAAATTCAGATGGGTTTATAAGGGGTGAAATGGACTCCTAGGGGTAGTTTAAAGGTGTTTCCTAAAGTCCATAAGGTATACCTATGGGTTAGGAGTATTTTTAGGCATGTGTCTACTCCCATGTGACTATTTAGTCACCTCAAAAAGTGGGTTTCCTAAGGTGAGCAAAAATTCAATTTAGAAAGTGTTATCTAGGTTAGATAACCTTCCTTTTTGATGTGAGATCCTATTTCCCACTTTCTCTTACTTTTTCCTTTTTCAGTTTTAGAAACCTATGAGAACTCTCACTGAGGTCTTTTTAGACAAAAATGAGAGACTTTGTGGGTAATCAGCCATTCTCTATTTTTGGAGATCATGCAATTTTGAAAAAGATAGTTTTTGGGATAGAATTTTGGCTAAGTGTAGAAGGTAGGATTATGGAATTGGGCTGCTTATCCTCAAACTAGTTCTAGCAAACCTTTGGGAAGATTGAAGGTTGGTTCATCTTCTCCTTTTGTTTCTTTTTACGTTGCATGTTTATGTTGGAAAGATTGCTTGTATGTAAAAGTTGGTTTCTTGTATTTGCCATTGTGAAAATTTATTGTGTGGCCGATCTGTTACTTCTTTTATGCATTTTCTTGTGATTTAGGAGTAACCAAAGCCTTCTACTCTTGGGAGAGTAGGATGGTCTTGTGGGTGGTAGAAGTTTGATAGCCCTCGAGTGAGAGGCTCTCATTATGAGAGTGAACTCAAGGGGTGTATATGTGACCCTTGCTGCATGGCCTGGTTTATGCATTTGTGGGTCATAAGGGGAGAAAGTATGGCATGAATGCTTTGGGGGGCATAAGGATGTGGGGTTAATAAACTTATGATATATCTTTGTTTGCCATGAGGTGGCTTTGTGATCTACTATTCTCGTAGTCTCCTCAGGGTATTTGGTTCACTACCACACATGTAAAAACATCACATTTTGTGATGAAGTGTAGCCTTGGTTGGGAAAGTGGTTGATGTATGTTTTTCCCTTGCTTGTTGTGTTTGCATGTGTGTAACCTGTCTAGGGCTTGGTTCTCCAAGCTCGGGGGTGGCTTCTAGTAAGCCTAGGCTGGGAGGTGAGCTCTCCATGGTCAAAACTTTATGATTTATATGCAGGTTTGCTTGGAAAGAAAAGAAAAAGACAAGTTTGAAAGTTGTTGGTTTTACTTGGCTTGCAGAAAAAGATTTGGAAATGGGATATTATGTTTTAGTTCTAGCAATATAAAAGAAAAGCTATATGTTGTATTTATTTTGAAAAGAAATGTATTTATTTGTTGAAGCCTCCTTGATAGTAAAGACAGGCTAAGAGGGGTTTTCTTCCCCTTTGTAAAAGTTACTATTTTGGGAATGATAGCAGTTTGCTATTTCTTGTTTTATCAAAAAAAAAAATTCTTCTATTAAGTTAATATTGCAAAAATGAAATGTTTATATTTGAAAATTTGCTCCTATAGCTATTGAAATAATGTTTGTTGTATTTATGTTTATTCTGAAAATAAAAGTCCATTTCATCTCTTATGCATAATGAAAATAGTGTAAGTACATAAACTAGAATAGCATGTAAGTATTAAGCTAGAAATGAACTCTTAATCCTATTTATTTAATTTCAAGTGCAAATGTAGTAACTTAGAGTTTAGTATGGATATAAATGTGGTATTCATCTTATTAAAATAGTTTTATATGAAATTTTAAGTTGTATTAATGTTGATGTAAACTATCTAAATCTGCCATTTTATTCCTTACAAATATTGCAGAAAACAAACCTAGATAAAATAAATAGTTTTTTTCAAGTAAATAAAAGAAATTTTATTATCATGCTGTCAATATTTTATTAGTTGCTGCATGATTTAAAAAGGTAAAAAAATAAAAATAGATTGCTTAAGTATATATATATATATATAGATATATATAAACACACACACACACACACATATATATATATATATATGAAAAAAAAAGATTTAATTCATTTTTTTTTTTAAAAGGGAACAAACAAAATGGGGGAGCCTCGCCCCCCCCCCCCCCCCCCCCCGTGCTATGGGCGGCGACCCCCAGCGGCGGCCACAGCCGCACTGTGGGCCGCAACCCACAGACGGGGAGGCTTTGGCCCCCCTCTGTGGGTGGCACCCCACAGTGGTGGCAACAACCATACTGCGGGCCACGTCCCACAGCGACGGCTAAGGCCGCACTATGGGTCATGACCCGCAGGCACGATTGCGGCCATCCCTACGGGGAGCCCCCACAATCTGCACCACCACCGCACCTCCATTAACCCTATGGCCACCTCTAAACACCTCCGCCCAGTCACCCTCGGCCCTGCACAAAAACATTAAACCCTAACCCGGTTCGGGTTAGGGTAGTTTGATGTTGTAAAGAAAAAATATGGATTGGAAAGGCTTTTTATAATATTATTAATTAGGTTGCATGAATATTTTTTTTATAATAAAGTTTGTTTAGAAAATAAATTTTCACATATATAAATATATATGTGGTTAATGTAAATATATATATATATAGCTTAAATTATGAGTGTATAAATTTAACTTGAGTTTAATTATTTTAATTAAAGATTCATATTTTGTTATATGTTATATAAACATTTAAATATGTCGTTAAAAATTTTAAAATATTTTGGAGTTTAATCTTTTGGTAAATTATAATGACTTTGTAAGTTATTTTGGCCATAGGGGATTTTTTTTTTATTTCACCTAAATTTAGGCTTGTCGAGATTAAACTTTATAGGGCAAATTTTATTATGGATTTATTTAGCCGTTTAGTCAAATTTTAGACACTTTATAATAATTCATGGGATTTAAAAATCCAATTGCTAGAGTTAATTTAATTAATTCCTACAATGATTAAAAATATTGATTAAGATTAATAATATCCCTTGTCAATTAATTTAGAGGTTTTATGCGTAAATGAATTTATTTATTTATTAAATGGTGAGATAATAATAATTTCTTTGGAAGAGGATATCATGGTGGAATTATATTTATTTGAAAATAAGTCCAAGACCTTGTTCTTGTGAACTCATTTAGCCTAGATGGAATCTTATACTAAATAAAGCAATTAACATTTTAACGTTTGACACTTCAATTTTCAATTGCTCGATTAATTAGTATTATTACGTTAAAATCATATTAATAATTAATTTATATATGCAAGATTTGACCAAGTTATAAAGGAAGGATGTATTATCATGGATGGAGGAAACTTGTTAGGAGATAAATAATTATTATTGAATCAAGTAATTTTATTAATGCCTATATATTAGAAGTCGATCTAATTAAGATTTATAATTTGCAACTGTAATAAAAGGGACATTCGATGTGAATTTATTATTGTCCTTATAAAATCATTTTGTTCCGTTTGATTATAGGAGTTAACCTCATTTGATATGTTAGGAATATTTTTATAGAAACCTAAGACTTCTAGATAAATTTGTTCTATTCATCGTTCACGTTAGAAAAACATTTTATTATAATTTAAGATTCCGCTTGGAACAACCTGTTAAGTTGTCACATCTAATTAAGCATAGGCTGCATATAATTAAGTGTTTCAAAAAAAAAAAATTGTTGTTTGGGTTTTTGCCCAAAAGTTTGGGCATGACATTTTGGTATCAGAGCCCTAGGTTCATACACTAGTGAACATGGGCTACATTCATAACCTAGTTGAACTAAACTATGGCTTTGAAGTATAACACCTAGGTGGAAAACTTGCGAAATAACAAAGTGAAACATAAGTGAAAATTCTTCTAAATCATTAGATCAACATATATCAATTCAAGGGTTCCAAGGGTCACTAAAAGCCCTGAAATTTGAAACTAATTAGTCATAATGTTTATGGCATAATAAGACCCCAAAGGCTACAAAAATTTTAAAATTATAAATATTCTCGGTATTTAATAAACGAAATTTAGATCATTAGTACTTATAAGGTTACCATTCAATTGGAACCCAAATGCAATTATTGCCCTAATCAAATCAAGTATGAGGAGTTAATTCTACAATAAAATACCTCTAAGGGTAACTAAGAGAATACCATCCATTGAGGTATGTTCTTGACTTGGCAAGTCAAGCAAGCTAGTTAGACATAAGATGAAGGTGCAATAAACAAGATAATTGAGATAGCGACAACTCAAGTTAATTTTTTTAAGCTATGTGAAAATTTTGGTGGTTCGAGGACCACAACTGCCATTTGAGACAACAATGAAGAAGAGTTAAGAGGTACTCTTACAAATATTAGAAAGAAGCATTAACCTATCCTAATGAATAGGTGCCTTAAGCGTGAGGTCAGGATAGGTTACTCATCAAGAGCATTCATTAGACAATCCTTCTAGCAACACAGAGAAGCTAGAGTTGTATAATCCTGAAGATAAGGACTAAAATTATGAATGACAATCTCGTTGATAAGTGGACCCTAGAAATATTATAGATGAATTAACTAAGGAGAAAGGATGCATGAACTTCTTGGGTTAAAGCACGTAATTGCAATAAATCCTAAGTTCATCCATAGTTATATAACTGGGGAAAACAAGCAAAGTAAAGCCACAACTAGTTCCCTTATGGGAAGACAATCTTGGAGAAACTAATGGCAAGGAGAGTAGGGACAATTTGGGAATCGTACAAAAAAAAAGACCCTATTGAAGTGCAAGGAGTGTTAAAGTATTAGGATCTTATACTCTAGGAATGACTAACTAATATTCATTCAGAACCTAAGGAGAAAAGTGCAACCCAATCATGGCTAGTTGCTAGTTATAAGACAATATGTAACACAATGTAACTACTTCACATAGCCGAAGTAGGTTTGTAAATTTATGGCACTCAAGTGTGAAGGTATGCAAAAACATTAAGTATGGATGAAACAACATGCAGATGGAAATGGCTTATGGAAAGATAGTATAGCAGTATTATAATATGAAGGTTTTAATGACGATTAGTTGGCAGTATAAGATATTTTATGAGAACATGGATAAGGAGCCAAATTATGTGGTTAGACAAGGGAGAACTTGGAAATTATGGGAGTCTTAAGACATTGGTAATTATTGGACACCCTTATGGGTAATAGGATATTACGATGATAAGGTGGTTTACGTGGTTTGAAGGAAATTGTAAGTTGTGATATGCCAAAAATTGGCTAGTAAGTAAATATAAATAAGTAATATGGAAAGAGATAACTTATTTTTACCAAATTTTAATTAATAGAGTGAGTGTTGGTCACTTCTCGAGTGCACACCCCCTTGTTATCATGTTGCATAAGGGAAGTAGGAGGGAATAAGTCAACTCTCCGCATTGTTTGAAATATGTCATGAAATGTGTGGGAAGGAATTAGTTGTCAAGCGTTATTGATTTTACTTGACAATTAGTCCACCCCAAATGGTTCTTATCCATAAGTGTTAGTAATTTGGAAACACACTCCTTATTGACGAGAACGAAAGGATGGTTAGAGGTGAAAATTCAAGGAGCTAGCAAAGGTGCTAAGAAAACAAATGATGTCCCTAGTAGAAATATATGATTTTTTTTTTTCAAATCCTAAGTGTTTCTAAGTATACAAGTGACAATTGTGTGCTGAACTATCCACCGCATGTGAGTAAGACATGAAAGTGTCAATGAATGAGTTACCATGTAATATTGAACCAAGGTTTAGCATATCAAGAAAATTAATGGAAGTCCTAGAAGAATGGATGGAGAATGGTAGAGTTAGTGAAATCACCTGTTAGATATAATTATGGATGTTAATAACCCTAAATAGATAATGGATTATGTCAGAAAGTGTGGCTTGCGATAGCAATCACGTGAAGGTTAAAATGGAACATGATCTATAAAACGATTGCAAGCTCATGTGTATAAGATATTTTGTAAATAATAAAGGAATATAGATAATCTAAGAATCTCAAGAGTCTAATAATCACTTCCTAACATTCTCAGGATGTGTGATCTTGGGTGATGTGTTGCAGTTACTCCCTATAGCATGGCTAGAATGGTCATCTTGTTTCGAGTTTGATTCAATAGTATTTTTGACTTTCTTTGAATAGTATTTTGCGACCTAGGGGCTAGTACTTTCTTTTTATTTATTTATTTTTATGATGAAAGGAACACTAAATTTATGTTTCTTTTTATTGAAGCTATGGCACTTGCCATGTTGCTAATTTTAATATCTTTCAATTGTCAGCACTTTTCTTCTTTGATTGGACTTGGTAAAAGTAATTTTTATTTTGATCTTTTAAAGTGTCAAGTGGTCATTTTGATGTTCATATAGCTAGCCCTAGTGATATGATTTGTGTAATGTCTATCATGTTCGTTGAACCATTGATAGTGTGTCAAGGGAGAATACCACAAGGAGTGAAATTAGGCACACAGTATAAACAAAGAATGTTATTTTGAAATAAGGTAAAGAAAGGAATATTCTCCTAAATAAAATTATTTGCGAGTAATCTAAGAGAGGAAATTTATAACAAAAAAAATAAAATAACAATAACAATAAATATATATATGTGTGTGTGTGTGTGTGTGTGTGTGTGTGTGTGTGTATGTGTGTGTGTGTGATGTAGACCTAATGAATTATGGAAGTGATGATAATTGCAAGCTGGTAAATTTGGCATGTGTATGGAGATGATTGCGTGGATGAGATAAAAAATAATAATAATAATTATTAATTTTCATCACTCCCTTAGAATGGGATGGTTATTTACCTTAATGTTTGGGTTTTGCGAATAATGTACCTATGTTACTAAAACCTTGGTGCCTAGAAATATCAAGCATTGTGGGCCCTAGGAGTAGAAAATTTCCCTACTTATGGGTAGATTCAAAGAACTTAAACTTGATTATTCCTTGTTGCCTAAGGATGTTGGAGGAAATCATGCACCTAGGTTGGTTTACCAAATATGTAATTAACCCCCTTATGAGGCACCTTGATGTAAAATAAGTAGATTCATTATGGATAAACTGTGATGTCAATTCTCTTTAAGTGGCGAGCATGGATGACAATTGCAGTGGGATAAACATGTTTTACATGAACCCTTAATAAGTATGACTCCTAAAAATTAATAAGTAAACTATCATGTGTAACCTTGATTATGGGAGTTGATGTGTGTTATTGATATAATTTGGATGGTGCATTAACATAAGTTGTTGAAAGATAGAATTTTGTAAACACCTACCTGAGATTGAAGGGAAATGTAAGAATTTAACCTTACGAAGATAGTAAGCTAATTACAATAATAAGTTGGTTTTGGTAATGCATCTTTCTAGTAGGCAAGATAAGATTTAGAGTAACCTATTGAAATTGTGGGAAATATTATGTCCCTATTTCGTATTCTGCTCATGCGACTTCCAGGAGTAAGTCGATCTCTAGGGGAGGAGGATGTAGAGACCCTCCCCGATCAAGCTCTGGTTAACTCAGTTGGCCATGGTTGACCTTACTAATAAATGCTATAATTAAATAGGATGGGCTATGTTAGACGGATAGATTGGTGAGAAAAGTAATTGAACCGGGTTACGGAATCATTTCACCTTGCGGTGTACATTTTGATGTGTAATGGATACATAACTTTATATGATTCTAGAATAGGATAACTTTGAGATGATGTATGTCATTATTGGATTTGTAGGACTTTACTATGAGGATAGAAATAGGATGCATGTCTTATGTATGGATCAAAATTATGAGGATTATGATAATTACTTATGTGGATTTATTTGGATATAAGTTAGATTGATTTGTTTAATATCAAATTGTATACAGAGTGTTTGATGTGTATTCTTATTCATGTGTTTAAATATTATATGAGGTTAATTGGAAGTACAAATGTGTAATTGAGATGCGCAGGAAAATTATCCATGTGACCATGGAAATATTATGGAGAACCAAACCTAGACCTATGTACGTTCATAAACCAGGGGTTGTCTATTTGGAGAGACAACACCCCGTATGTATCATATTTTATTTGTGAAAGTACATGTTGCGTGTGTGTTAAATTAAATTTATTAATTTGTATAAATCCAACAAGAGACAAATTTCATGTGTAATTTTGTAATGTAGTTTATTGTGTCACTTGACACGTGTTGATTTATGTCTTGAATTTTAACTTGTCTCTTGAAGGGAGTTGTTTCAACCATAGATTTTTCAAATATTTGAATGTGGTTCTAAATTTTCCTTGGGTAGAGAGTCTTTGGAGTGGTCAATTCAGGTTTGACCCGAGAATTAACTTCAGATGGGTTTATAAGGGGTTAAATGGACTCCTATGGGTAATTTAAAGGTGTTTCCTAAAGTCCATAAGGTATACCTATGGGTTAAGAGTATTTTTAGGCATGTGTCTACTCCCATGTGACTATTTAGTCACCTCAAAAAGTGGGTTTCCTAAGGTGAGCGAAAATTCAATTTAGAAAGTGCCATCTAGGTTAGATAACCTTCCTTTTTGATGTGAGATCCTTTTTCTCACTTTCTCTTACTTTTTCCTTTTTTAGTTTTAGAAAACTGTGAGAACTCTCACTAAGGTCTTTTTAGACAAAAATACGAGACTTTGTGGGTAATCACCCACTCTCCATTTTTGGAGATCATGCAATTTTGAAAAAGATAGTTTTAGGGATAGAATATTGGCTAAGTGTAGAACGTAGGATTGTGGAATTGGGCTGCTCATCCTCAAACTAGTTCTAGCAAACCTTTGGAAAGATTGAAGGTTGGTTCATCTTCTCCTTTTGTTTCTTTTTACGTTGCATGTTTATGTTGGAAAGATTGCTTGTATGTAAAAGTTGGTTTCTTGTATTTTCCATTGTGAAAATTTATTATGTGACCTATCTGTTACTTCTTTTATGCATTTTCTTGTGATTTGGGAGTAACCAAGGCCTTCTACTCTTGGGAGAGTAGGATGGTCTTGTGGGTGGTAGAAGTTTGACAGCCCCCTCGAGTGAGACGCTCTCATTATGAGAGTGAACTCAAGGGGTGTATATGTGACCCTTGTTGCATGGCCTGGTTTATGCATTTGTGGGTCATAAGGGGAGAAAGTATGGCATGAATGCCTTGGGGGGAATAAGGATGTGGGGTTAATGAACTTATGATATGTCTTTGTTTGCCATGAGGTGGCTTTGTGATCTACTATTCTCGCAGTCTCCTCAGGGTATTTGGTTCACTACCACCCATGTAAAGACATCACATTTTGTGATAAAGTGTAGCCTTGGTTGGGAAAGTGGTTGTTGTATGTTTTTCCCTTGCTTGTTGTGTTTGCATGTGTGTGGTATCTAGGGCTTGGTTCTCCAAGCTTGGGGGTGGCTTCTAGTAAGCCTAGGCTAGGAGGTGAACTCTCCATGGTCAAAACCTTATGATTTATTTGCAGGTTTGCTTGGAAAGAAAAGAAAAAGACAAGTTTGAAAGTTAGTGGTTTTACTTGGTTTACAGAAAAAGATTTGGAAATGGGATATTATATTTTAGTTGCAGCAATGTAAAAGAAAAACTATATGTTGTATTTATTTTGAAAAGAAATGTATTTATTTGTTGAAGCCTCCTTGATAGTAAAGACAGGCTAAGAGGGGTTTTCTTCTCCTTTGTAAAAGTTACTATTTTGGGAATGATAACAGTTTGCTATTTCTTGTTTTATCAAAATAAAAATATTCTTCTATTAAGTTAATATTGCAAAAAAGAAATTTTTATATTTGGAAATTTGTTCCTATAGCTATTGAAATAATGTTTGTTGTATTTATGTTTATTCTAAAAATAAAAGTCCATTTCATCTCTTATGCACAATGAAAATAGTGTAGTTACATAAACTAGAACAACATGTAAGTATTAAGCTAGAAATGAACTCTTAATCCTATTTATTTAATTTCAAGTGAAAATATAGTAACTTAGAGTTTAGTATGGATATAAATGTGGTATTCATCTTAGTAAAATAGTTTTACATGAAATTTTAAGCTGTATTAATGTTGATGTAAACTATCTAAATCTGCCATTTTATTCCTTACAAATATTGCAGAAAATAAACCTAGATAAAATAAACAATTTGTTTCAAGTAAATAAAAGAAATGTTGCCCTATTATCATGCTGTCAATATTTTATTAATTCCTGCATGATTTAAAAAGGTAAAAAAAAAAAAAGATTGCTTAAGTGTGTATATATATATATATATATATAAGACTATATATTTTATTTAAAAATATCCTCAACCTGTGAAACTGGTTGTATATATATATATATATATGAAAAAAAAAAGATTTAATTCATTTTTTTTTTAAAAAGGGAACAAACCAAATGGGGGAGCCTCACCCCCCCCCCCCCCCCCCCGCCGTGCTATGGGTGGCGACTCCCAGCGGTGGCCACAGCCGCACTATGGGCCACAACCCACAGATGGGGAGGCTTTGGCCCCCCTCTGTGGGCGAAAACAATAGTCGTGTTGCGGCCGCGTCCCATAGTGGCGGCCAAGGCCATAGTGTGGGCTGTGATCCGCAAGCATGACTACGGCCATCCCTACAGGGAGCCCCCACAGTCTCCACCACCACCGCACCTCCATTAACCCTATGGTGGCCTCTAAATGCCTCCCCCCACTCACCCTCAACACTGCACAAAAACATAAAACCCTAACCTGGTTCGGGTTAGGGTAGTTTGATGTTGTAAAGAAAAAATATGGATTGGAAAGGCATTTTATAATATTATTAATTAGGTTGCATGAATATTTTTTTTATAATAAAGTTTGTTTAGAAAATAAATTTTCACATATATAAATATATATGTGTTTAATGTATATATATATATATATAGAGCTTAAATTATGAGTGTATAAATTTAACTTGAGTTTAATTAGTTTAATTAAACATTCATATTTTGTATATATGTTATATAAACATTTAAATATGAAGTTTTAAATTTTAAAATATTTTGGTAAACTATAATGACTTTGTAAGTTATTTTGGCCATAGGGGATTTCTTTTTATTTCACCTAAATTTAGGCTTGTCAAGATTAAACTTTATAGGGAAAATTTTATTATGGATTTATTTAGCCCTTTAGTCAAATTTTAGACACTTTATAATAATTCATGGGTTTTAAAAATCCAATTGCTAGAGTTAATTTAATTAATTCCTACAATGATTAAAAAGATTGATTAAGATTAATAACATCCCTTTTCAATTAATTTCGAGGTTTTATGCGTAAATGAATTTATTTATTTATTAAATGTTGAGATAATAATAATTTATTTGGAAGAGGATATCATGGTGTAATTATATTTATTCGAAAATAAGTCCAAGACCTTGTTCTTGCGAACTCATTTAGCCTAGATGGAATCTTATACTAAATAAAGCAATTAACATTTTAACGTTTGACACTTCAATTTTCAATTGCTCGATTAATTAGTATTATTACATTAAAATCATATTAATAATTAATTTATATACGCAAGATTTGACCAAGTTATAAAGGAAGGATGTATTATCACGGATGGAGGAAACTTGTTAGGAGATATATAATTATTATTGAATCAAGTAATTATATTAATTCCTATTTAGTAGAAGTTGATCTAATTAAGATTTATAATTTGCAACTGTAATAAAAGGGACATTTGATGTGAATTTATTATTGTCCTTATAAAATCATTTTGTTCTGTTTGATTATAGGAGTTAACCTCATTTGATATGTTAGGAATATTTTTATAGAAACCTAAGGCTTCTAGATAAATTTGTTTTATTCATCATTCACATTAGAAAAATATTTTATTATAATTTAAGATTCCGCTTGGAACAACCTATTAAGTTGTCACATCTAATTAAGTATAGGCTGCATATAACTAAGTGTTTCAAAAAAAAAAAATTGTTGTTTGGGTTTTTGCCCAAAAATTTGGGCATGAAAAATAGTGGCATGACTCTCTTTTGGATCATCTTGATATCTAGCAGCCATGCACACAACATGCATAATGTTTGGTCTAGTCTGAGTAAGATATAGCAGTCCACCAAACATAGATCTGTACAAGCTCTAATTAGCTTTAGTATAATCATCATTCTTAGATAATTTGCAACCAATCACCATAGAAGTTCCAACCAATTTGGAGTCATTTAATCGAAACTTCCGCAATTCCTTCACATATTTAGTCTGAGATATAGAGATAAATTTTCCAGTCTGTGAAATCTGCAAGCCTAAGAAAAATTTCATCTCACTTATCATAGACATCTCAAATTCTTTTTGCATATTACTAGAAAAAATCATGCTCAAGTTATCATCATCTCCATAGATAATATCATCAACAAGGACTTCAATAATCAACATGTTATCATTCTCAATCTTAAAATATAGGTTATTATTAGCAGTACCTTTATTAAATCCTAATTTCAGCAAATACTTATCCAATCTATCATACCAAGCTCTAGGGGTTTGTTTCAATCCATAAAGAGATTTCTTCAGTTTACAAACCATGTCTTCATCATTTGATAATGAAAGTCAATCAGGTTGCTCAATGTAGACTGCTTCCTCAAGATCACCATTCAAAAAGGAAGATTTTACATCCATTTGATATACCTTGAAATCATTATAGGTAGCATATGCAATCAATAGTCTAACAACTTCAAGTCTGGGTACTAGAGCAAAAGTCTCCTCATAATCAATCCCTTCTTTTTGTGAATATCCTTTGCATACCAGTCTTGCTTTATTTCTAACAACTTCACCAACTCCATTCAATTTATTCCTGAATACCCATTTAGTACCAATAACATTCTTATCTTTAGGTCTAGGCACAATCTCCTATTTGTTATTCTTCTCAATTTGATCTAATTCTTCTTCCATAGCTCTCACCCAATTTTCATCTAATGAAGTTGATGAAAAGTAGATAGTTATTATTGAACTGAAGATTCATATTGATGTTGAGCTGAACAATATGGAGGATACTACTCAACCAGTAGATGAAGAAGATTAAGATGATAAACAAGAAGAAACTTCGATACTGGAACCGGTTATACCGAGATATATGAAGTTGAGTCACTCTGCAGATCATATTATTGGTGACAAGAATGCTGGAGTATAGACTAGAAGAAAACTTAGAGAAAGTGCATGTTTGATTTCTATAGTTGAACCAAAGATAGTGAGAGAAGCTCTTAAGGATGATGATTGGTTCAAGGAAATGAATGAAGAGATTGATCAGATTGAGAAAAACAACAATTGGTCACTTGTTCCCAGAACTGATGATAAAAATGTGATTGGTACAAAGTGGGTATTCAGAAATAAACTGAATGAAGATGGTGAAGTTGTTAGAAACAAGGCAAGACTAGTTTGAAAAGGGTATGCACAAGAAGAATGTTAAGATTATGGAGAGACCTTTGCATTGGTTGATAGGATTGAAGGTGTTAGGATGCTACTTGCATTTGTAGCCTTTAAAGGTTTCAAATTTTACTAAATGGATGTAAAGTCCACATTTCTGAATGGTATTCTTGAAGAAGAGGTGTATATTCAACAACCAGATGGGTTTGCATTGTCACAAGACAAGGATATGGTATGCAAACTGCATAAAGCTTTATATGGATTAAAGAAAGCATCAAGGGTATGGTTTGAAAGACTTCGTGCACATCTAATAAAGATAAGATTTTAGAGAACCAGTGAGGACATCAATATTTATTTAAAAATGGAAGGAGACAAGATGTTGATTGCAGAAGTATTTGTTGATGATATCATATTTCGAGGAAATGATGATATGAGTATGAATTTTGCAGATGAGATGAAGGATGAGTTTGATGTCTCTGATAGGTGAGGTAAAAAATTTCATTGGTTTGCAAGTACAATAGATGAAAGGTGGTATTTTTATCAGTCAGTCTAAGTATGTGAAGGAAGTGTTAAAGAATTTAGAATGGAAGACTGTAAACCGGTTGGAACACCTATGGTTATAGGTTGCAGATTGTCAAAAGAAGATAATTAACCCTCAGTGGATGAGAAGGAATACAAATATATGATTTGAAAACTTCATTATGTTGTTCATAATAGACCAGATATTGCCCATGCGGCTAGTTTAGTAGCAAATTTCAGAAGAGCCCTAAGGAGAAACATATGACAATAGCGAAGAGAATATTTAGATATCTTAGAGGGAAAATTGATTATGGATTGTGGTATCCATATAAAGGCAATTTTTCTTTGCAGGTATTCATTGATGTTGATTGGGAAGGAAATGTAGATGAATAGAAGAGCACAACTGGTGGCGCATTCTTTCTAGGTGGTAGACTAGTATCTTGGAACAGTAAGAAACAAACTTTTATTTCTCAGTCTATAGAAGAAGCAGAGTATATAGCTGCATCAATGAATTGTACACAAGCTATATGGATGATACATGTCTTGGAAGGATTCAAGCACGATATGATAGAACCGATGATCATATATTGTGATAACACTAGTGCTATAAACATTTAAAAGAACCTAGTATTGCATGCTAGGACTAAACATATTGAATTGAAGTATCTCTTTTTGAGAGAAAGAGTACATGAAAAGAAAGTGAGAATGGGGCATGTGTCAAGTAAAGAGCAGTATGCAGATATATTCACTAAGCCATTACCTAAGGCTACCTTTGAATATCTCAGAGGTAAGTTAGGGGTTAAACCCATACGCAAGATCAACTAGGATGCTAGTGATGCATCAATCTAGTGGACTTCATGAATATCTTTCATTGTGGATTGATGAGAAGTGGGCTACTCCTCAGGGAAAGGAAAAAAGATGAAGCAACAGAGATGAAGCTAGAGAGATGAAGACAAAAGATTCCTTTGCACCTTTTGTATTGTTGTCAAAGGGGGAGAATAAATGTAATAGTCATGGGGAGAAGAACATTGACAGGGATAAGTAATGAAAAAGAGGAGAAGATCAAGTGATGCACATATCAGTAGAACATGGCATGATGAGTTCTTGGTATTTGTCATCAGTTGACTGTTTTGGTTTTGTATTCTTTTAGAGTTTCCATCAATGCCAAAGGGGGAGAATGTTGGCATATTGGCATAACTGATGGAGATGATGATGTACCAATAAAGGACTGTTGCTGATGATATATTGATGGACTATGGGTGATTATATAATTATGATATGATGCTTTATGATCAATTATTTGTATTTCCATTGATGGAAACCATGTTTTTTTATGTTTGGTATATCATCTAAGTCATCTAAGTTATCTAAGTTTAGTATAACCGGTAAAAGATTGAGTTGGATAGCAAAATTGCTAAGTTGAAAGTGAACCGGTAACCAGGAACCAGTGAAGGAGATGATTGTTGTAGAGATCTCTATTGATTTAGGTATTGTGGTTTGGAATGTATTCTTATGACATTGTAATGAGTCTATGATTGGAACCACATCATGTTTGGAGAACCGAAAGTCATGTTTATAATTGATCGTTGTTTATTCAGTGCAGGGTTTAAGAACCGGTGTCAAGATCTTTGACTGATAATGATTTATGGTTAGGCAGTGAATCTTATCATGTTCATAAGTTAGTGGTGATATGTTAGAAAATGTGTGTGATGATAAGATTTCATTTAATCATGTATAAGGAAAAAAATAATTGGGAAACAATGAAGTGCTTAGCAGAATGTGATAAGGGTTTGATAGCTTATCAGATCGATGTGGAGTGATGTGCTATGATCATTGAATGGATGTAATTGTATTAAAATTTGTTGTAATGATCTGTAATTATTTGTAATGATTTGATATGATCTATGATGTAGATTCAATTAATTTTGAATTTGGTTTGGGTTTCATAACCGACTTAATTGTAAAATGTATTTCTCAACTTTGAGAAGGTTTAGTGTGTCGGTGATCAGAGAAGTAGAGTGTGCCAAAACAGATTGAGATGTCTACATGTGAGAAGCAGATTGGAGGTGAATTCAATCTTTACTAGCAAGCAAAGAGTGTATTGATTAGATCATTTATTTGTTGTTTCCTAACACTTACAACAACATTAAAATCCCTTAATCGGGTAGGTCCTAATAGGCCTCATCTTGTAAATCCCTTCACTAGGTAGCTCATTAACCTGGGTTTAAATCCTTTAGCAAGGTTACTCCTAACAAGGTAGAGCTCTTAACAGAGGTGAGGTTAAAATCCCTTCATCGAGTGACTCCTTATAGGGTCTTATTTTAACCAGGCATTATTGTAAAGCTCCTAACAAGGCTAAGCCTTTAATAGGCCGCATTCCAAAAGAGTGCAAATATTTTGAGGGTACCAATTCCCATCGTGGTTTTTACCATTTGGATTTACACGTGAAAAATATATGTGTTCATGTTGTGGATGGATTGTTGAGTTATTCATTTGATGTCTTTACTATTTTCTTAATGGTGAACACTTAAGTTGCTACTGGTAATGTTTTGGTAAATCTGATTTGAAGACTATTTGATCAACTACCGATACTGGTTATGAACTATTTTTGGTGAAGTGTTTTCAGATTGGTGAAAGATTGTAGTTTATTGTTATTATTGATTCACCCCCCCTCTCAGTAACAATCAGATCCTCACATTAACATACTCCATCAGAGGAGCAACACCAACTCATCAATCTAAATAAAGAGATAAGACTATGAAGTCCACTGGATTGATGCAACTCAATGCATCTAGTTCTCATTAGGAGGGGTAGATACCCCTAACTTGTCTCTCAAATAGACAAATGTATCTACAGAGAAAGGCTTACTGAAAATATCATCAATCTGTTCCTTTGTAGATACATACTCCAACTTAACTTCTTCTTCACTGACTTTTTCTCTCAAGTAATGATATTTTATTGACACATGTTTAGTCTTTGAATGTTGCATGATATTCTTTGATATATTAATAGCACTAGAATTATCACAATATATGACAGTAGGATCATCATAGATAAATCTGATATCCTTCAAGATTTGCTTCATCCAAACCACCTAAGTGCAGTTACTAGCAACAACAATGTACCCAGCTTCAGTAGTAGATAAGGACACTGAATATTGTTCCTTACTATCCCATGAAACCAATTTCTTACCCAAAAAGAAAGCACCACCAAAGGTACTCTTTCGGTCATCAACATCACCATCCCAATTAGCATCAATGTAAGCACATAACATGAAATCATCATTCCTTAGATACCAGAAACCATAATCTACAATCCCCTTCAAGTATCTGAATATTATCTTAACAATAGTTACATGACACTCTTTTGGATCATCTTGATATCTAGCAACCGTGCACACAGCATGCATAATGTCTGCTCTAGTCTGAGTAAGATATAGTAGTCCACCAACCATAGATCTGTACAAGCTCTAATTAGCTTTAGTAGAATCATCATTCTTAGATAATTTGCAACCAGTCACCATAGGAGTTCCAACCAATTTGGAGTCATCTAACCGAAACTTCAACAATTCCTTCACATATTTAGTTTGAGATATAAAGATAAATTTTCTAGTCTATGAAATCTACAAGCCTAAGAAAAATTTCATCTCACCTATCATAGACATCTCAAATTCTTTTTGCATATCACTAGAAAAATTCATGCTCAAGTTATCATCATCTCCAAAGATAATATCATCAATAAGGACTTCAATAATCAACATGTTATCATTCTCAATCTTAAAATATAGGTTATTATCAGCAGTACCTTTATTAAATCCTAATTTCAGCAAATACTTATCCAATCTATCATACCAAGCTCTAGGGGCTTGTTTCAATCCTTAAAGAGCTTTCTTCAGTTTACATACCATGTCGTCATCATTTGATAATGAAAGTCAATTAGGTTTCTCAATGTAGACTTCTTCCTCAGGATCACCATTCAAAAAGGAAGATTTTACATCCATTTGATATACCTTGAAATCATTATAGGTGGCATATGCAATCAATAGTCTAACAACTTCAAGTCTGTCTACTGGAGCAAAAGTCTCCTCATATTCAATCCCTTCTTTTTGTGAATATCCTTTGCATACCAGTCTTTCTTTATTTCTAACAACTTCACCAGCTTCATTCAATTCATTCCTAAATACCCATTTAGTACCAATAACATTCTTATCTTTAGGTGTAGGCACAATCTCCCATGTGTTATTCTTCTCAGTCTGATCTAATTCTTCTTCCATAGCTCTCACCCAATTTTTATCTTTGCAAGCCTCAACAATATCTTTAGGTTCAACTTTAGAAATCAAACATACCTCTTTAGCAGCTAGCTTTCTTCTAGTCATCACACCTTTATTTTTATCTCCAATAATCCTATTTTTTGAATGTTCCAGTCATACATACCTCAGAGTCTTTTGATTATTCTGATTTTTAGGTTCTTGCACCTCTCCCATGGCAGCAACAACATCCAGATTAACATTTTCTATTGGATCATTCTTCTTTAATTCTTTAGTCTAAATAGGTGTTATAATAACATGTTGACCATCATCATATCCACATTCTCTTATCTCTTTTCTATAATCCTCATCAACCTTCACAATTTCACTTTCTACTATCTTTCTCGGTCTCTTATTGTAGCACTGGTAGGATTTTCTCTTTGTTGAGTATCCCAAGAAAATTCCTTCATCACTTCTAGCATCAAACTTAACTATATCCTCATCTCTCTTGATATAACACTTGCTACCAAAAATACTAAAATATCTCACTATAGGAACATGACCAAACCATAACTCATAAGGAGTCTTACTGGTATCACCTTTAATATTAACTCGGTTGAATGTGTAAACAATAGTGCTAATAGCTTCTCTCCAATAGATCTCCAAAACATTTCCTTCAATTAACATAGTTCTTGCAACATCCAAGATAGTCTTGTTCTTTCTTTCAACAACTCCATTCTATTGAGGGGTTCTATTGTTCACCAAATCTAGCTAACCCAAGAACACCTGCAAATCTATCTATGAGATAGCCAATCTCAATCAATGAAACACTTCAGGGCTTGGACAACATAACATAGGATCCTAATGATCCTCCTACACTTTAGGTTCTACTAGACCTAGGGGGGGACACCCTTTGATGCTCTAAATCAAAACTCATTTACTCACCATGACAACATCAATGAAGCAGATAAATCATTTCAAAGCTCAACAGGTTAGGGAACACTACAGATTGGCTAAACTTGTACAAACAATAAGATGAAATAGAGCTTGGAATGAAAAGAACACACCCCTACACATGAAGGGAAATAGATTTTCTTTTAAAATATATATCTGAAACCATCCTCAAATTTGTCAAAGACCAGTGCCTTGTTCATTAGGCAACAAAGTTACACATAGAACTACAAAATGACAATCACAGCTACAAATTTGTTTTCCTTACAAAATATCCCTGCATTAATACCTTATACTAATGCATTACTCAATCCATTCACAAAATTATCAGATCTGGGACACATTCCATTGTTTATGACTGATTATAGAATTTAAACTCTGCATTGAAGAATGCCTACAAATAATCATACAATCTCCTTGAGATGACAAATTATAAGCATCCTTGAGAATTCAATTCATAACAATGAAATACATGCACAGAGACAATATCATGGGAAATTTACTCATGCCTGAAACAAGTAAGGCCTGCAACTAGAAAACAATCTGTCATCCTGCAATGTAGCCTCTATACCCTAAAACAAACCAATTTGGGTCAAGAAGTTCAAAACTGGAAGCCATGAAAACCAGAGCCACTCTCACAGAATTCTAGAACCCTTACAATGAGAAGAAAATTCGAATAAGAAGGAAGAGGGAAAATATTAGATCTGCATACACACTGCCAAGTGTCTCTTTTCTCTAACTGAATTTCATTCCCATGGAAACTGCTCTTGAAATATCTGATCTTTGTTGAAACAAACTTCATAACTGCATTCATCATCTTAAGAGCTTTCTGGCAATTTATAATACTTGCCATTTTGAGTAAAAATATAGCCCTGGGCGAATTAATCACTCATGTGTGCACATCATTTAAATTTTTGAAATTTTAATATAGTCTACACTATATATTAAACTGAATTTAACTTTGATTTTTGGCTCCTTTTATTCCTTGACGCCCTACCATGTGGTGATCTTTGATTGGCTCGCAGGGTCCACTGGGTGCCACCTCGGCTGACACCTCATCATCGCCATGTGTCTTCTTTGTCACTACCACTTGTCTGTCCACCTGTACGCCACATGTGTGCCATGTCACCATCACCTCATCACCACTAGACAACCACCTCCCCAGGACCCGCCTGCTAGATAGCCAACCAGACCTGCCACCTAGCTTTCACCATTTCATGATGGCTAACGATCTTGCATCTTCGGGTCACGAAGTCACACAGGTCGTCGGATCCTCCGAACTTGCTCACTCTTTAACTCTTCATGATCCGCCTGAGCTTTTTGCCATTTCATAGGGCTTAACTCGTGAGCATCTCCCCTTCATGAAGTTACGTGCACCGTCTGATCTCCTCAACTTGCTTGCTAGTTAATTTTCTCCTTCACTGCAAAATTTACCTGCCGCGGGAACCGTGCCTGCGTGGGGTCCACCTGTCACCACTTGTCGGCCTCCTCAATCACCTTGGGAATCATGCCCACATGCGTGGGGTCTGCTTGGGCACCCATGAGCACCATCTGTCAAAAGCCTTGAGGCTTTGACATTATACTTGGGTGGAGATTTGTATTTAAACACAAAAAGTCTCCCCTCCACAGTGAATGTGGGATAATAGGTTTTTCTGAGAATGCACTTTTTGAAGCTTTGTCTGAGACTTTCATGGCTGCCAGTGGTGTTTGCTTGAGTTTTTTGAAACCCTCATCTATAGAATTTAACGCCACTCAGGAGGAGGACTTTAGAAATGGCCATGGACTTTGGCTTACACCTGCACATTACATTTTGTTTGAAGAATTTATATCACCCACTACATTTGCTGAAATTTTCAATAACCACATCCTGCACTTCCAATTTGCATCTACATAAACTTCTGAAATGCTTCCAATCTCCATGGCAAAGGGGGGAATTTGGCATTTCACTAGCCAACTGCATTGATTTTAAACCTCCCTACTCTCCTACTCTCCAAACAGGAAAGACATCAGCTTCATGCCATCTTCTATTTGCCATGTTTTTGCTTGGAGGATACCACAGTGAAGGAGGGAAAACAACTATTAATTACATTCGCTAGAGACATGAATTGCTTTACCATGCCACGTGAGAGGGAGGAATGTTTGCATTTGGCTTTGGTGATTTTTGCCTTCCTCAAGACATCGCGCAGGAGGAGGCATTATTGCTATGGGGGGTTTTGAAACTTTCAACGCCCTTTTACATAGGGTACTGGCTTTACACCCAACATTGCATTGGGTTTAAAGTTTTATTCCTTAGCTTACCACATCCAGCTTGGAGGGAGATGGGAGGGCACATGAGGAGAAGGAGGATGTTGAAGGATGCCCACGCCACACTCCAAACACCATCCCTTGCCAAATGTCTATTCTGTTGCACTCCAAACTCCATTTCCACATGAAACATTTAGAACTGTAGCCCCTTCAACTACATGAGCATTAAGGGAGATGGGGGGCACGTGAGGGAGGAGTACCATGCAGTTTATTTGCTTGAAATATTTTTAATGCTGCTCTCTTATCATGCCACGCAGAATTTTGCTGCAGTTCCTTCTCCAATCTCCACGTAGAAGCCTTGGAGGAGACGATGCTGTCATTGCCATTGATTTGGTTAAATGTTGCCCACTAGAAACTCCACGCAAATGGTCAAATTGTTTCTAGCATTTGCTTGAAACTATCAATGCCCTCTACCAGTCATCATGTGCCATTGGAAATGGGCATTCAACCTACCAACATGCATTTGCTTGAATGTTTTTACTACTGCCAAAGCCACGTAGCAATTGCTGAAATCTGTGCAGTCTTCTCCAACACCATGTTGTAGAAAGGAAGGAGTTTTAGTTTTGAATACCATTTCATACTGCATTGGGGCTTCAACACATTTGGTACTTCCAAGGCCACACACACAATAGAGAAAACAAAATGGCACATGCTTGGAAGTTTATAGAATGGTCTGCTATGCTGAATGGGAATCTCTGACAATACACCAATATTTAGAAAGATGTCTTCTAGAGCATCAATACCCTCACCAAATCTCTTTGCTAGTTCCATAAGAGTCATCCCAACAAAAATGTCAATAATCTTATCACGTTAAAAACATATTTCTCTCTTTGGCCTACACATTAGCATTTCAGATATATGTCCATTCATCCATATGTAACCAGTCAAATGAAGTCGCCTTTCACCATCCTACTAGCGAATTGCAATCGAGCTAGGTCCGGCCCCAAAGTGGGTCCGACTAAAAAAAATTTCATTTTCAATGCAACTGACCTCTGAAATGCTTCACGGACCTCAAACATACCTCTGGAAATGATTGTCACCATTTTTGGATCATCAGACTGAGTTTTGCAACTTCCAGGCAATTACGCCACACTTTCGCATTTAATCGCGAAGACATAATTTTCAAAGTGGTCAAAACACCTTTCTGGACCTTGCCATCTGACAGGCGTGTACTTTGGTATACAAGGATGAACTCTACCAAATGGTTTTTCAAGACGAGTCCCAAGCAAAGAGATATTAATCGTCAAAAATGACCAATTGGCTTTGTCGACACTACGGACCTGATGAAGTCAATGTTCTAGCAACACATGATGCCTTTCTTAAAAATATCAAATGACCTCCGTAGGCCCTCAAATTTGAAACATAGGTACCTTGAAGTACATATTAAAACTTAGAAATCTTAGTTCGACCAAAATCCTAACTGGGTGCAAATCGTGCGCTCATGAAAATGGCTACATTAACTGATATAACACTGAAAGTACGGATCACTGAAAACGATGGCTCAATGAACCCTTTTGAAAACCGACTAAATGGATTGGCAAAGGCTTGAAACTTGAAACATAGCTTTTTATTCATACCAGCAATAGCTTGGAACAAAAATTCTAACATGACACCCACTGAGGCAACTTTTACACTTGTGCGAAATAGGGCTCTGACTATGCACTGAAATAGGGACTTGTCAAACCATGCAAACTGCAAATGGATTGATCTTCAAAAACTGAGCAGATGGATTCATGAAGACTTGAAATTTTGTATAGAGACACACTTTTATGCATAAAATTCAATCCATTTTGAAATTATTCATGACGATCAACAGGGTAAAAGATATAATTGCTCAAAGTAGGCTACTCAATAAAATTTACATTTGTGCCTAAAATGCACTTTCAGCTCACCCCTCAAAATGGGTACCTCATAAACTTATCTAAACTGAATTTTGAAAGTTTCACATCATTGCATAGGCCAAATGAAAGGTGTAGGACATGAATCCTGAGCCTAACCCCCTAAAAATCAACTGGCTCCACTTTGCCTTCACTCTAACTAGGCCATTCAAACTGACTCATTTGGAAATGCAAAGAAAAAATTTGAATTGGGCCTCAAAAGTTGACTCAATTTTAATGAGTCCCAATAGGTTCAAGGAGTAGATAATTGTCTTCTAATCCCATGCTTCTCACAGAATGAATCAAACTCACCTGAACAAAATTCTCCATCTTTGTCAGATCTCAAACATTTCACCTTCAATCCTGACTCAGTCTCAACCTTTGCTTTGAATATCTTGAACTTGTCTAATGCTTCAGATTTTTCCTTCAAAAAGACAACCCACATCATCCTCGAATAATCATCAATTAGCAACATAAAATATCTATCACCTTGGACACTTATAACATTTTTAGGTCCACGTAGGTCAGTATGCACAAGATCTAGAAATCCATCAAATCTATACTATTTACTCTTGAAAGAAATTCTTGTTTTCTTATCCAATTGACATTTCTTACATATCAGATTAGCAGGCCTAGCAATCTTAGGCAGATCTCTAACAACTTATGTAGAACTGATCTTAATCATTGAATCAAAATTAACATGACACATTCTCCTATGCCACAACCATCTTTCATCAATCTGAGCAATCAAGCAACTTTTCTCACCAGCATTCAAATGAAAAATATTTCCTTTAGTCTTAGTTCCAAATGCAATCTCTATACCGGAGGCATTTAGGATATTGCATTTTTGAATTTTAAATCATAACCTTTGTCAACCATCTATCCAACACTCAAAATATTATGCTTCAAACCTTCAACATACATAACATCACCAGTATTATTCTTACCATCAATGGAAATAGAACCTCTACCATGGATCACACAGGCTTTGCCATCTCCAAATCTCACTATTCGACCATCATACATTTCCATACAAATTTTCTTTTATCACCAGTCATATGATGTGAACAACCACTATCAATCACCCATTCATCTTTCTCTTCAAATTTAGCAGCTAAAGCTTTCTCCTCAATAGTGCAAGTAGTGGATTTAATAGGTACCGATCCATCTTATTTAATGGGAACAAACACAACTTCATCTCCTTTTGATTCTTCATTTGTAACACCTTCATCAGTAGAATAATTGCAATTCTTCTGATTCTCATACTTCTAGTTAGACTTGTAAGACTTATCATACTTCTCATGCTTGTCATATCTATCATTTCTATCATGCCTATCAAATTTATTATGCCTATCATACTTAGCCATTCTCTCTGAGTACCTAGAAGAAAAATGTCCTACTTTATTGCAAGAGAAACAATACAAGTGAAATTTTCCATCATACTTACTAGCTCCCTTAGGCAATATCTGGGCAATCAATGCTTCAAGCTCATCCAGTTCTCTTTCTTGATCTTCCACCTCTCTTCTTTCTCTTTCATATTTCAATATTCTGAATTCTTCAAGTTCATACTTCTGCTTTATGAATACAGATGCTCTAAATGTTGTATCAAACTTTCTATGTGATTACAAGCACATCTCTTGTCACTGTAGTCATACTCCAGATCTCATCTATAGCAGCTACCTTGTGTTTGTAAGCAGGAGACAAATATCTCAACACTTTAGCAACAATTTCATATTCTTCAAGGGCTCCACCAACACATCTGAACCCTAGGACAAGATCATTCACCTTAGCCACAAAGGTATTTGTGTTCTCATCTTCTCCCATCTTCAACATCTCATATTTTCCTTTCAAACTTTGCAACTTAGCAACTTTCACTTGTTTATCTCCTTCATACAGGGTTTCAAGCTTCTCCCAAATCTCATGTGCAGTCTGAAGTCCCATTACATTTGTCATTTTTTAATCAATTAGGGAACTCAATAATCCTTCACTCTAATATTATGTTTAGATTTCTTGATCTCATCAGCAGTAATTGGTCCATTCGGAGGAGCAAAATAGGCATTTTTTTAATCTTCCAATAATCTTCTCCAAGACATCTCAAGTGCACTTCCATCTGGTTCTTTCATATAGCATATTTTCTACCATCAAATCTTGGACTCGCCTTAAATATAACACTTCCATTTCTAGTTGCCATCCCAGATATCCTCAATTGATTAGGGTTCTTCCATAGGATCTAGCTTTGATACCAATTGTTGGCAACAACAATGAAGAAAAACTAAGAGGGGGGGTGAATCAGATTTCACTAGATCTACAAACTTAACCACAAATATAGATCTGATAAACTACAACTATAACAAAGATAAGAAAATAGATAGCATAACACACAACACCAAGATTTTGACATGGAAAACCCAATTAAGGGAAAAACCATGATGGGAACCTACCCACAATAAGATGATACTCTATAGTAGTATATGAAAATATTACAATGGGAAATTCATATGCATTTAGGCACATTTCCTAGAGCTCACTGCTTAAAAGATAATAACCCAAAAGGCTACAACCCTCAGGGAAGTCTCACTGACTTACAACAAGATTCAGACTACAATCTGGAAAGAATGAACTACAATAATATCATCTCCAAATACCTGATGATAGTTTCGGTTAAGCACAATTGTCTTCCCTTCAACACCAATCTCTGCTCAATCACAATGCCAAAGGATGAATTACTTTATTGCACATACACCACTCTCTGATAATGCAAACACAATCACAACACCTAATTTACATGACTATATCACCTATTTATATAGTTCATCAACCTTGACAACAAGGCTGGCTAAACCCTCAACTCACAATTACAAAATTACATCACATGATAAAAAGATCAACCACCAGACCAATACAATGATATACATGACATAACATGGACCTAATTTAAATCTCCAAAACACAGAACACCATTGGAAATAACATCAAGATCAACCGCAACATGCTACACCACTAGGAAACCCACATAACACGAAAAACATCACTAGTTCAACAAAATCAATATCAACTTGCACAATGATCAATGCGTATCATCAAAACAAATAGGACACAATTAGGAAACACTAGCAAGAATGTTAGAGTCATTAGAAATAGTTGCACCAATACCACTTATCAAATCTTCATCAATCAACATCTGAAACTCAAGAGCACTCAAACAACAACAACTATCACAAAGAAAGATAACTTGCAGAGCATCAAATCATGAACCATTTGAAATGAAGATACATAAGATCATCCCAAACACTATACAAAAAAATTAGCTCAAGATCTTATCACACTGGAATATACCAGAGGAAATATTAAACTCTGGAAAGCACTGATCAAAAAACAAATAGCAAAACCAGATCATATGATATGATCAATTAAGCTTCCCAAATCACCAAAACCAATACAGAAGAATATAGTGATACTATAGATACTCCATACACCAAACCATGATCCCAATAAACTAATCTGCAATCATCGAAGCACGAATATATTGAAATCAATGACAACAACATATCCTAGTAGCAGCAATGTCCAACAATCTATGATTGGGTTTCAAAGTTATGCATGACTATTTGTTTCTTATCTAGAGCTATTTGCCATTAATGCGGAAGAGATAGGATTTTGGTGCCAAACGCAAAGAAATAAATGTTGATTTTGAGATGATATTTCTCATTTTCTTTTATGGAGCCTGAAAAAGAGAAAATCTTAGAGCGAGAACAAAAGAATTCAAGATTGCAGAATACCAGAGGGCATAGAATTCCTTCAGTAGTGAAAGCAATAAAATAGTAAGTAAAATTCCATTTTCTTGATAGAAGAAAGTTGCATTTGCATAATTAAGGGTTAGAATTGTGAAGACTTGAAAAGAGATTTTAGGAGCTCTAGTGTACATTTGGCTTATAAAAATGCCAAAGAAAGGAGAGCCCTCTGCAGGTAAGAGGAAAGAAAAGGTTGGAGAAAAAATGGAAGCACTTCCAGTAACACCTATTGTGGTAGTAATTCAAGATGAGCTTGAGCAACGAAAGGAACTAGGGTCGAGACTGCAACTCAAGTTCAGATTACAAAACTTAAAACCCCTAGGAAAAGAAAAACAGAGGCAGGGGAGTCATCAAAACCTAAGGAGAAAAGACCTGGGGCTCCTATTGAAAATGAGCAAATTGTAGAGGTTTTAAACAAGGAGCATGAAGTCCCTACGAAAAGGATTGAAGAGCACATTTAGAAGCCTGAAGTAAATATGGAAGCCTCGAAAGCTCGTGCAAGGACAAGGGGATCTTTATGTCAAGATATTTTGGATGTGCTCCCAATGTCTACCATGAACAATAGAGACAATGATGATCTCATTAACACGTGTGTGCATTGTGGAGATGCATATGTCCCTAAAAGAGTGGAAATTTTTTTCATATATTTACATAAATAAGGATGAGGTCATTCCCAAATACAACCCATGGACTTTAAATATGGCTAGGCTTATTATCCCTAATTCTTTTATTGAGGTAGATCTTATTAGATATTTGGCAACCAAGTATGACCCACCTTCAAGGATGGTAAGAAATGTAGAGGGTCATGTTTTGGTGGATATAAGTGAGATGGAAATCATAATTGCTTTGGTTTAACTAGGCCAGGGCAAGTTGAAATTGATGAAAAGACATCTGAAGCATACTAAAAGAGGAAGATGAAAACATATAGAGAAAGGAAAGTACCTCTTTTTAGGCTCAAGGATTAGAAATTTAATACTCTCCCTATACCACAATTTGAGAATGAGCCCTTTTCTATCAATAAATTTGAGCAATACTTTGTCAAAACGTATTATGCTTTGTGCCAAATATTGGGTTTGAATGCTGAAGAAAGCATTCTTGTTTGGATAATATTGATGGCTATGAGGATTCAGCATAAAGATGTTAATTTGGAATATAATTTTGTATCATATATTTCTAGATAGATACATGAGGGGATGTTAAGAACTATACAAAATCCTGGGGAAATTAGGTTCAAGCATCCTTCTTTACTATGTCATCTTATTTTATTCCAAAATAAATATGAATGGTGTGGAGAAATTCAGTTGAAATTTTATGATAACCAGGGCATGCCATACCCAACTTAGAGATGGTGTTACATTTGGGACAGACGATCAAATGTGGTAGATTATGTGGTCTTTCATCAATACTTTGTAATGAGGGTTATACATTGGATGGGATATGAAATTGATAGGATATCAACAAAAGTTATGGATTTCTTGAGACCAAAGGACAAAAGAATGGATGATTTTGGTAGATGCAATTTTGATTATTGGTTTTTGTTTTCCAACTACACTGTTATTGTTGGATTTTGCCAAGATCAAGGGCACAATGAAAAGCATAAAAGAGACAATAGAATGACAAGAACAAACTGTATTCTCATCAATATACAAAATGATCAACTGGATTAACCAATACAATGAATAGAGGCCTGCTTATATAGGCAAGGCCATATGGATGTATGAGCACACAAATATGACATGTGGCTCAATGAGAAACAAGGGTAGGTAAGAAATACTAAGGGTAGGTAGGAGAAATAATATAATATTCCACAAGAGGTGGATGACCCACCGAATGTGGAGTGTAACAGCAAAATAAGACCACAAAAGGTGGAATTTCTCCTACAAGCTCTATCCCTAAGTGCACACTTCCCTAAGTGTCTCAATTCCAAACTATGAAGAGATGCATTATCCTAAGTTAACTTAAGTAAGTGTAATAATATCCAAAGTGAATATTTATTTACACCAATAGTTATTATAGTATATGGCTGCCCACAACCACCTCATCAATTGCCAATATATGTTTCCCCAAGGTTAGCTTTTCTTGAATTTATGTGGCAATTCCTCTAGATGGAGAAAATACATATGTTTGGTCAAAGGAAGTGATCTTTTCTTCCACGATCAATGTTTGGTGGTGTTGCAAATTTGATGTTGATGATTTTGTTCTAATTGATTGAAAAATAGGTTTTAAGGACCCAAAACCATTACATCATAGAAAGAAAGATAGCAAGAAAAGGAATTAAAGTCCGCATACAAAACGACTGGCCAAAAGACCAGTGAACAAAAAGAACATCAAACCAACAAAACACAACAAAGAGACCAAGGAGACACTACATAGCAATTTTCTTTAGCAGATCCTCTACCTTTATCACTAGCTCATCATAGGTCGCCCCAACTGCTTTTAGCTCCTCCAGATCCTTATTCACTTTCTTTTCCTTCCTCTTGCCTCTAGTGCGGGTTCTGGGACCTTGAGCTTCCCCTATTCCTTCAGTGTCTAGGTCAATTTCCTGGATTTCCTTGTCATCATCAAGCTTGCTGATGAGGGTATGGGTATTATTGGCCAAGATTTTCAGAATGGTAAGGCTCTGCTCCGCAATATTCTTAAGGCACTCCTCAATTTTTTCCACTTTGATAACTGTGTCCGAGAGTGTTTTTTCACTAGTTTCCTCCAGGGTTTTTCTGTCCAGCATCTCCTTTTCAATCTTCTCAAACCTGGGATTAAAAGCATCTCTGATGTCTTCCACTTTAGCAATAGTGTTTTTCAGATCCTCGATATAATCGGCCATTGTATTCCCCTCTCCAATGTTAATGGTCTCCAGAATCAGGACTCTGTTGCAAAGTTTTTTATACTCATCCACAAATTTCTTATACCCATCAATAAGCCATTCAATAGTTTTCATAAAACCATTCAAGGCCTTGGGAGGAGGGCCAGAAGAGGGAGTCACTTTTCCAGGGGTTACCTGTTCATTTTTTGGAATATGGAGGGCGAAAATAGTGTTAGCGGCCCTGAGAGTCTCCTCCATTGTCTCCATGTCCAGGCTATGCTCGGCTTCTAGGGTCCTAGTTTTCTTGTCATCTTCCGATTCCTTACCAGTCTCCTCTGGTTCCTTGCTAGTCTCCTCTGTTTTCTTATGCTTTTTCCAGGTCTGGGCTTGGTTTTTACTTTTCTTCTTCAGCAACCCCTTAAGGTTCTTCTTCTCCTCAGAAAAATTAGAGTACTCTTCTTCTGAAGAGATACTAATCAAGGGTTTACTTTGAAGTTTTTTGCTCTTAGAAGAAGAGGGCTTGATTTCCTCTTCTTACCACTCTCATACTCTGAATCATTAGAGCTATCCTCATTATCAGTCGAGGAATCATTGTTTGATTCCTCCTCCTCTAAAAAATCAAAATCAGACATATCTTCCTCAGAGTCCACAGAGAGCTGCATCTGGTTGATTTGACTGGCCTTTAAATGGTCATAAATGAGGACCATAAGACCTTGGTGCATTGCGGTATCACCCTGAGGATTTTCTTTGTAGGCTTTTGGGGAGGGATTCATTGAGCAGAGCAAGAAGTAAGGAAAATTCACCTTATCATTATGCCTAAAATGGTTTAACAGAACAAAATGATACCCATAGACTTTTGTAAACCTACCATCTAGAGTTATATACCGCATTAAAACAAAGAGAATTTCCAGCCAAGGTTTTGCAAAAGCCTTAGGCGAGTAATAGGTTTTGCTCAACTTTACCAGTCTTTTTTTCTCTTTCTCTATAACCGGGTACCTTTCAATGGCTTCCCTACTGACCTTCCTGTCTCCGTAGAAGTTGCAGCCCTCCCTATTGAGACCCGTAGCTTTATCTATTAAATCTTCATCAATTTCCACCATTTGGTCACCCATTTTTGGCATGCCCTTCTTCCAATTTTTGCAAAAGAGGCTAGTTACCATTCCATCATGGCCATGGAGTCTCTCTATGAAGCTCGAAAGACCACCCTTCTGCAAAATTTCCCACACCTCTTCTTTCTATTTCCACTCCTTGCAACTACTTGGCTCATATCGTCTCCTATTTCTGCCCATGGTGTCGTTTCTCATAGCCAAATTTTGAAATTTATAGAACTAGTAAAACAGAGTTCTTTTCGGAGCTAAAACAAATACCCAGAAAGCGTGTGTGACCTTAAAGATCTGATAGATTATAAAACAAGTTTTGCTGGCTTTGATGTTATAATGAGTGATTTTCTCATTATAGAAGTAACTCAAGGTGCTTACATCAGTACTTTTCATAATTACCCTATCAATCAAGAGTCTTTGGGGTACTTCAATATCTTTCATCAATTATGATTTGTCTGACATCTTCGGGGAGATCGCTCTCACCCATCCACGTGGTAATAGTCTCATTCTTAACCGCCACATTTGCAGCCAAATCAGCAGAACAGTTGGCCTCCCGATAGATATGGGATATATGGCATTTTTTAAAGGTTCTAATGATGTCAATAGAAGAAATAATTACATTGTGAATCGACCATGAGGGCTTTGAAGTCCCATTGAGGCACTTAATTATATTATTGGAGTCCCCTTCTATCCAAAGATAGGGGCAGTTCCATTTTTTGGCTAGGATAATGCCTTGAAGGGCTGCCATAGCTTCTGCTTTATGATTGGTTTGAGTACCAATAGGGACAACAATCATACCTTTGCAAATGCCTCTGTAATCTCTGAGAATAGCTCCACAGCCTGAAGGACCTGGATTTCCTTTGGCTGCACCATCAAAATTGATTTTGAGCTAGCCTTGGGGAGGGGTTTGCCATTTAGCTTCAAGCCTTTTATTGTAGCTGAGATTAGGACCATCAATGATCTTCATATTCCATTCTCTTAAGATATTTGACTCCAGGGAGTTATTTGAGTAACAAGAAACCTCCATGATTCCCATATTTTCCTGGATAGCCCTTTGAATTTTCTGAAAAATAGTGTCTTGTTTTAGGGACACATCCCTGAATATTCGGTTGTTTCTTTATTTCCAAAGACCCCACAAAATGTGAGGAAGAGAGAGTTACCACATACATCTCATAAAAGAGTTAGTCCATTGAATTTTCTAGGAGGAGAACAAATCTCTGATGTTACTGGGAAACACCCAGGCTAAACTAAAGCTCTTGAGGAAACTTTCCCAAATAGAGGCTGAGAAGGAACAGTGGAGGGAAAGATGGTCCACTAACTCTTCCTCTTGAAAGCACAACACACACCTGTTTGGAAGGGCTAAACCTTTGCATTTTAGGTTGTCAATAGTAAGGATCTTATTTTGGAGGATAGTCCAAAAGAAAAAAATGATTTTGGGAGTGAGACCTTTTAACCAAGCTTTAGACCAGAAAGGATTTATAGGAGGGGGGGGGATAGGATACAATACATCGAAGACACAATTAAAATGCCTTTGGGATCATGTTTCCAAATCAGGGAGTCCTCTTCCTTATTCAGCCAAATAGTAGACAATTGGGTTTTGAGCTTAGAGAGGCTAGGGTGAATACTATCAATGTTTTGCCAATTGTTCCCATCCCAGTAATCTACCACTAAGGAACCAACGGAGCCAATATAGGAAGGGGCATGGCAGGCCCACTCATGGGAATCCAAAAGGGGTTTATCAAAAAGCCAACAATCCTCCCAGAATGTAACTTTTCTACCATTTCCAAGTTTCCATATCACTCCTTTAGCAATCACATCTTTACATTTAGAAACATGGTTCCAAATATGGGATCCATTTATGCTGAAATCCAAATTAAGAAAAGAAGAGAGAGAAGAAAAGAAGAGAATACTTACTTCTCCAAATTTTGCACCATTCAAAATCATAATGAAACCATCTCCAGGCTTGTTTGGACAAGAGAGATTCATTTAAAGTGTGAATCCTCTTGAGCCCCAGAGCACCTTTGCTTTTCGGCCTACAGACCTGATCCCATGCCACCAAGGACATTCTTTTCTTTTCCTCAACCCCAGACCATAGGAATCTTCTTTGAATTTTCTTAATAGCTTTAGCATACTTGACTGGAATTCTGAATAGGCTAAGAGCATAAATAGGGATACTTTGAAGAGTAGCCTTAAGGAGAAGGAGCTTACCAGCTTGACTTAAAAGGGCCCCTTTCCAACCTGCAAGTTTTTTGTGAAATTTATCAACTAGAGAACTCCAAAAGGAGTCGGGAGGGGCAATCCCCATGGGGAGTCCAAGGTAGGTAGTAGGAAGGTCAGCAATCTTACACTCCAGAATTCTGCTGATCCTCTGTTGTCTTCTCTCAGGAATATTAATGAAAAAGACATCACTTTTGGCCTAGTTAATAAGCTACTCCGTTGCAGATGCAAAATTGCACAAGGTACTCTTCAGTACTTTAGCTTCTGAGATTCTTGATTCCCCCATAATAATTGTATCATCAACAAATTGCTGGTGTGAACAAATAAGGTCAACAGAAGAAGGTTGGAGGCCCTTAAAGGATCCTTGCTGCACCAAATTTTCCATTGTCCGACCAAAGCATTCTGCCATAATAATGAAAAGGATGGGGGAGATAGGATCTCCTTACCTAAGACCTCTCGATGCTTGGAAAAGAGTTGAAGGAGAACCATTGACAAGAACAGCAAAGGACGCAGATGTGGTAAGTTGGGAGAAAAGATCCACAACTCTAGGGGCAAACCCAAAAGAAGTGAGAACTTTCTGAACAAGAGACCAGTCAACCCTATCATAGGCTTTGGAGACATCAAGCTTAAGGATGAGGCCCTGCTTCTTAGCTCTAACAAGAGACTGAATATTCTTGTGAACTGTAATAATGGAATCGAGAATTTGTCTTCCAGGAACAAACCCATTCTGTTGGTGTTTAATTAAGGAAGGGAGGATAGACAAAAGTCTAGAAGTCAGGACCTTAGATATGATCTTATAAAAGGAGTTGCAGAGGCTAATAGGTCTGAACTTGTCCAAAGAGTCAGCACCTTGAATCTTAGGGATGAGAGCAATAAAAGTACCATTGATTTCTTTCAAGAGTTTTCTAGCCCCAAAGAATTCCTTAACCCCATTGGCTACATCAATCCCAATAATGTCCCAAAATTCTTGAAAAAAGAGCATTGGGAAACCATCAGGTCCAGGTGCTTTGTTTCCATCAAAGGAGAAAACAACATTTTTAATTTCTAATATAGATGGAATGGAAGAGAGGAAGGCATTATTTTGGGCATCAATGAGACAAGGGATGTTCTGAAGAAAAGAGGATTGAGCTTCATCATCCAGACTGTGGTCCCTCTTTAGGAGGTCCAAGAAATACCTCTTAGCTTCATTCCTTATTTCATCCTCCTTGACCAGCTCCCCACTTTCCACAACTAACTTGTTCATCCTGTTGGTTGCTTTATGCTTGATAGTCGACATATGGAAGAAACTTGTATTCCTGTCCCCTTCCTTGAGCCAAATGCATCTCGATCTCTACTTCCAGAACATTTCCTCTTTGGCAATAATGTCATGGTATTTCTTAAGGATCTCATTTTCATCAGCAATAGACACAATACTGAAACCATCCTTCTGGATCTGGTCCTATATTTCTTTAAGGTTTTCCTGAATTTTACTCTTAGCCTCAAATATATTCCCAAAGCTGTTCTTATTCCAGAGTCGAATGTTGTCCTTCACACTTTTGAGCTTCTTAACAACTTTGAACATAGTCGTTCCCTCAACTTGGATAGTCCACCATTTTTGAATTTTTTTTTTAATGTCAGGGTGAAGGGTCCACATTTTTTCAAATCTAAAGGGATAGTTTCTCCTTCTATTAATCAGATCAGCATTGAAGGTGATTGGAAAGTGATCGGAACCAACCTAAATACGTGTAGACAAAGAACAGAAGTACTAACTATACCAATCATTAGAAATGAGAGTTCAGCCAAGATGCACTTGAATAAGGTCATTACCATTTCTCCTATTTGTCCAAGTGAAATTGCAACCCTATATCTCCAAGTCATTAAGAGTTTGGGAATTAATAAAATCCATGAGGGCCATCCTACTTTCCAGCTAAGGAGGACTGCCTCCAAATTTTTCCTCCTCTTTCAAAGGCATATTAAAATCCCCCATAACCATCCAACTAAGATTTTTGAAGCTGTCCCTAGCTTGTTTGATCTTTTTCCAAAAAGAGTTTCTAGCCTTTAAGGTATTAGGAGCATAAATGTTTGTGAGAACCCATGAAGAACCATCTTTAAGATGCTCAAATTTGATACAAGAAAAATTACTTTCCTGAATAATGACCTGGCCTTTAACAGTGTTAAGATTCCAGATAGTAGCAATGCCTCCAGAAGCACCCTCAGAAGAACTACCCCCACTAACATTACCATTTTTGAAGAACCTCAAAGATTCAACTTTTTCTCTACTCATTTTGGTTTTTTGAATAAGAAAAATGTCAGGATTGTTGTCTCTTATCATATTCCTAATAATATCATGTTTATGGGGATTGTTTAGTCCCCTTATGTTCCAAGAAATTATCTTCATAGCTACTTACCAATTCCCAGCTCCTTGAGAGTTTTTTGAGTTCCATCTGCTATGTTCTTGCTGGCCTCCATGTCTCTAACTTTGTGGTTAGAGGGCCATCTTGGGGAAGAGGAGATGTATCCCACATCAACTTGAGCTATTCTACTAGATTTCCTTATCAAAGATGTCGAGGGAGTTGTTGCTTTCTTGTTCTTGTGTTTAGGCTGCTTCCATTCCATTTATGTCATAGGAGCCACTTTCGAATTGATGAGGATTTTGGAAATTTCTTCTTCATTACCCCATTTAGGAGCTCTGGAATTAGTTGAAACATTGTTTGTTATTCTTGAATTCTAATCCGAATCCGAAAGATTCATACCCAAAATTGCACAATTTTGGGCTTCTTGAATTTCAAAACTAGGTATGGCTACAGAAGAGTCAGTCCTTTCAACTTGGGGATCAGGGATCTCTCCTTCCTCAGGTTGAAAATCTCTTGTTTCCACTGCCTTGTTTTCATATGTGTCATCAACCACTTCAACTATCGCATTTGGAGGATCATTTTGATCATTCAATTCCTTTTTTTGAGTTGTTCTTATGGGACTGGCTTTGGTTGTTTCATTTCTCTCTGCTTCCTATATAGTGGGACTAGAGATAGAGTTTGAGGCTTCCTTCTGTTCCCCCAAAAGAGAAAAGCGATTGGAATTTTATTCCTTATTTTCTGTGTTTTTAACTTGCCACACCCATTTCTCCAGCATATTCTGACTTTCAATCTGAGGTTTGAGCTGCTTGGGCTCCGTCTTTTTCTTTTTTGGGCAAGATTTTGCCCAATGACCTACTTTTTTACAATGGAAGCATGCGAAAGGAATAGTTTCATATTCTATATGTTGCTTCCAGGTTCCAAGTTTTGAAACTAGGTCTATATGTTCCGGCATATCTGCCTCAGGGGCTACTCCAACACAGAACCTTGCATAGGTTAATCTTCTTTTTGAAGTAGTGACTGGGTCTATAGAGAGCAGCTCGCCAAAAGAACTTGCTATTCTAGAGAAGATACTTTCTGCCCAATATTCAAGAGGCAATCCTGGAAGCTTTATCCAAACTGGAACTTGGGCCAGAAGAGAATCATTCATGTTTAGTTTCAGATGCCATTTTCTTAGAACTAGAGCTGTCTTTCCTACCATCCAGGGACTCCCGCACAAGATCTTAACCTTATCTTCTTCACACAAAAAGGAGAAAGACAGAAGACCTTTGGGTAGTGCCAAGCCCTCAACGTTTCCTTTAAGGGCCCATTTTTGTTTGACAAAGGCCCTAACGACTTCAATGTTGGGGCACGAACCCATAAATTTCCCTACCAAGGAGTTCGACATACTATTGATATTATGGTCTAGAACTTGGTCAGGGATGGAGATAGCAAACTTACCACCAGAAGGGTCAGAAATGTTCTTAACAAGAGGAAGGGAGGATTTACCAGTTGGTCTAGTTCCAAAAAGGGAAGACCATTTTTTTCCCTCCCTCCTGCTATCCATAGGGTCATCTCATGGAATGGGCCCCCATTAGACCCTTCCCCCGGATGCCCAAATGAATCTGCTGTCACCGCAAACAGAGTACCATCAGATTGTGAGTCAGCAACAACAACTGGGAAGTCCAGGGGCTTGTCCTTATCACCAATAGGACCAGCGCCATTGATCTGGCCGATCTCACCATTGGAACCAGGGTTCCCACCTTGCTGAGAATTTGAATTTTGAGCTCCCCCTCCCACTTCTGCCATGATTTTGTTGGTTGGCATTGATGTCAACATAATGGTTGTCATTGATGTCAACACATTGTTTTGGTGTTGGTGATCCAGAAGAAGTGTTTCAGTTGATTTTTAGTGTGGATTGACTGAGTTGATGGTGATCCAAATTTCTATGTTTTTGGATATTGTTATATTCATGTGTATCTTGGTTCCATTCTTATTTTTGTTGCTTTGGGTAGTGCTATTTTGGGTCAATATTAAGGCCAAAATTCGAGGATGAGTACCAACATTTGTGTAGCGTGTGAGTCGTGATTTGGGTCATGAAATTTGTGAAGGATGTAATGTATTAATATTAACGAGGATGTGTGTTGTGGAATGGTCTACTTCTCATTCCTTTCCACCATCAGAATATTTAGTGTTGAGCTATTTTAGATCTGTCTTGACCGAATTAGAAGACTATGCTTTCCAAAGATAGTATATATGAGGTTGATCTGAATAAAGTAGTATATCATTTTTCTATGGAAGATATGCCAGACTAATAAAGAAAAATTTGATTGATGCTGATGTGTGAAGTGTGTGATTGGTATTGAGGCACAAGAAGAAGTCTGATATTGCAGATTTTGTTACAGTGGTGGATTATTCTTTCTTTCTCTATACACATAAAAATGGCTATGAGCGATTAAATAAATATTTTATATTCATTTAATTATTCTTCTATTAAATAGTTAATTTGAAAAGATTAATTTATTTAATTCATTTCATGTCCTCATATTAATTAATGTAATTGAAACATTTTATTAATTAATTCATTTATCCTTTTCCTCTAATCAATTAATTAAATAATTAATATTTAATTATTCCTCTAATCAATCAATTAAATATCTAATATTTAATGGTTATTCTTCTATCCTATAGTCTCAAATATTAAATAATTTCTTAATTATTTAATCCCTTTTCCAACTCACCTTCCATCTCCACTTCAAATTTCTTTTCCCAACTCATCCATCATGTGGCTAAATTAATTCAACAAAAATTAAATTAAATAAAACATTTATTAGCCACTTATCTCCAACTTCCAAAATAAATGAAATATTATGTACGTACACATATTTCCTAACCTTCTTCTCTATTCTCTCCAACATCCCTACATCTTAGGAAGGACTCGAGTCCACTTGTCCTCTCATGCCTAAATCTTCTCCAACCATCCCTAGATTCCCTCAGTCAGCAACCAAGTCAAGGTGAGATGAGTGACACTTGTCTTCTCCTTCCCCCTTTCTCTCAACCTTCACCTTTGTTCATAGCCATCCAAATTTGCAGATCTGATCATGACCGTTAATCTCAAGACACATCATCTTATCCTCTCAAAGTCTATAAAAGTAGTGTTGGAAAATGCACACTCCAATGAGAAATTGTAGGTGATTGAAGGTATTGTCATTGTTGGAAACCTTACAATCATGTGATACCTGCAGGGAGACACAGGCACCGGCACTGGCACCGACAGACTCTACACTGGCATACAGTTCACCGACACCGAAAAAGACTGATTACCACCCTGGCCGACAACAATTTTGTATAAATGTATTTTGTAATCAATTGTAAAATCTTTTGTAAGCCGACATGGCAAATTGTAATATGACTCATATATGTATGAGATCATTGTAGATCATTTAGGATATATGATATATATGGTATAATGTGAAGTATGAAAAGAAGGTAGCAGACCTAATATGCAAATTATTAGATAAGGGTTTATGTATATTGCAGAGCTTAAACTGGTACCGAATCTAGCATAGCAGATGCTGATCTGAAGTAGTACAAGACATTGGATTAGTATAATCCATTTTTGTAAGTTAGTGTGACTTCTTTTGTAACTGAGTAGTGAGCTCTAGGCACTTAGCCTTCCTGCATGTGTAGGCCCCTATTGTAAGCAGTAATATTCTCTTGTTGGCCAGTAAGTGAATATTGTGGGTCACAAATCCCATCGAGGTTTTTCCCACACTGGGTTTCCTCGTTAAAAATATTGTGTTATGGTGTGTTTTTCATGTTGTGGTTGTTGTTCTTATTTGCTGCATTATTTTTAGTTTATCGGTACACAATTTTAATATGTTTTTCATGTTATAAGTTAATAAAATTATTATTCCGGTCAGATACTGATTCACCCCCCCTCTCAGTATCTTTGGGAATCCTAACAATTGGTATCAGAGCTTGGTCCTCTATTTTCAAAAGCCTAACAACTTGAGGAAGATCTTGACACTGGTAGAGATGGAAAATTTGAGAAAGCAATTGGAAACAACTCTTTCAGACTATGATGCAAAAAAAGTAAAGAATATCAAACTTGAGGATGATCTGAAGGCTGCTCAAGATATTATTCGAGGACTTCAAAAAAATTTCACCATAGCAAGGAATAAAAGAAGAGAACTTTGTGAGAAGATGCAAAATGAGGAAGATGAAAAGGAAACTCTTAATGATCTAGTGAACCAACATGAGACAAGATAATTGTACAATGAAGAATGAGATGAAAGATATGACTATGAGATTTTGTAAAGAAATTGAAGATAGAAATAATAATGAAGATGATTTGGCTAGAAGACTAAATGATGCTAGAAATGAAAACACAAGACTCAGTCATGAAAATGATATGTTGAAGACAGACTTGATGCATATACAGAATGACAGAACTGAACTCATAAGACAAAAAGAAATCTTGGAGAATGAATTGATTGCTGCAAAGCAACACAAGGAGAAATTCAAGAAAAGTTCAGAAGAACTTGTTGACATGATGAAGAATCAAAAACCTAATGGTGATACAAATGGCCTTGGTTTTGAAGCTGGTGAAAGCTCCTGTATTGCAAACAATCATGATCATAGCAAACCAGTAAGACAACCTAATGCTTACAAATTTAATGGGAAATGATTTAACTATAACAAGTATGGTCATAGAGAAAATCAGTGTAGATCTAGAAATTATCAGAACACTAATACACCCACTGGTCAATGTTCTAAATACAACAAAGTTGGTCATAATTCAGAAAATTGCAAAATGAATGTAAGATGTTATGTTTGTGGAGGATTTGGACACCTATCTAATCAATGCAGAACACATACTGGCATAGGATATGGGAAAGCTATTCAGAAAAAACAATGTGACTTGTTATGCTTGTATCAAAATTGGACATATTGCAAAATTTTGTAGAAGCAAGACCCCACCAACAAATAACAAAGGTCTTAGTTTAAAAGGTAAAGAAAAGGTTGAAGAGGTAAAGCAAGAATTCTCAAAACAATGGATCAGAAAGTCAAATCAGAATGTTGATGGGAATACTCCTCCACTGGTAGAATAGAGTAACACTCCACCAGTAGGAGACTCTTCATCTAACTAAAGAAAAATCCTTTGGGGGTTTAGCAACAAATTGAAAAATATGCTATTATACCCTCGGTTGATGGTGAGAAGTTGAATTACTTCTTTACCGGCAGATGAGTTAAGTTGTGACTTAATCGAAAAGCATTAAATCTGGTAGTTGGAGAAAAGAACATTATAAAGCAAGTGTTTTGGCTCTTTTTTATTCACCGAGCATTCAAATCTTCGAGAGCGCGAAGATTCCCGAGTGAAGGCATTCTTAGCGAAGAAGTGAAGCACTTCATCCAAACACTCATCCCTAAGGCAGATTGAGGTATTTATAAACATGGCATCCTCCTCTATTCCTGAATTTATAGAAAACCCTACTGTAATTGAGGTAATCAAGCACCCTAGACCCGTATTCAAGCTTGTTCCAAAAATAGCTAAGAAAGATGATAATGTAGGTGCGTTCTCTCAAATTCCCAAAGGAGTAGTATATGCTGAAGATCCTAGAATATACATACACTGTCATATAGAGGAATTAGGAGATGATGAAATTAAGAAAATGTATAGCACTATGATTTGTGATGAAAATGGAAATATCAAACCGGAACACAAGGTAGTAGAAACCATAGGTTTTCTGGATATTCTTAGCATTCTTGATTTTCCTGAAGATGTGATAAGAATAGTCCTAAGAAGAGTCCATGGTGAATTCTTCTAGCTGGATTCAATTCATAAAATCACAAAAGAAGCCGTTAAAGTAGTAACAGGGTTACCTTCCACTGGTAGCCAACCTGACAAAACTAAAAGGGTCTCAAATGACACAGTGATGGATCTAACCAGCACAACATTTGATAAAAGGTCTCTAAGGGTAAATGATGTGAAGGACATCAATGTCAGATTTATCAGTATGATCTTAGGCTACAAAGCTACACATGCAAATAAGTTGAACTTAGTATCTAGCCTATCTATTAAAAGTGCATATGACATGGTCAATGATAATGCCAGAATAGATGTGTGTGAATGGCTCAAAGATGAATTGATAGACAATCTGAAAAAGATCAAAGGAGATAAGAAAGGAACCTTTAGATTTGGAAATTTGCTTGTATGTTTAATGTTGTACATTACTAAAGAACTACCTGGCATTGGTAGAAAAGATTTTGGCTTTGATATATCGGTAGGAAAGCAACTATTGGATCTATTAAACAACATGGGAGAAAATAGAGAGAAGAACATAAACGAACATTTTCAAGCATTGAAGGCTCAAATGAAGACAAGAATAAGACTATCACAAGAATTGTAGATAAATATCAGAAGGAAATATGCTTTGTAATTAAAAAGGATGAAATCTGGATGGAGGCAGTTGTCTCTAGAACAATATGGGTAACTGAAATGGGATATGAAACAAATGATAACATTATTGAAAATTATGCAAAAGCCCTCCTTGAAGAACCAAAAGAACCCTCTGAGAGAGTCTTTGGCAATGCTGAAATAATAGAAAGTGGTATTCAGTCTAGGAAAAGAGTCAAGAAAGTTGAACAAACAGTAAGGCAAGGCACTAGACAAGCAAAAGCACTTAAGGAAGATGCATTGAAGCAAACCGGTATCAAAGAAAGTGAGTTGGAAGGACTTCAACTCGAAACTCATCTTTCACCGATTGCAACTTCCTCTAAGAGTGATATGTTAGCAGTATTCAAAAGGGTAGAAAGGAAAAGAAAACCCTCACCAGTACCCTCACCCACTCCTAGAAAAACAAGACAAAAGCAGTAGGCAATGAGGCCTCCAGTTAAAAAATTAACTCCTAAGAAGAAGAAGAAGGTAAAACAAGATATTGCTCCACTAGATAAACTCCTTAGTAAAATAACAGAAGATGAAAAGTTGAAAAACATTAGCAAACTGTACAACACACTTTCCGCTGATGACAAAGAAAGCATAGAAAATAGTGTAATTTTACACTTGGATATATACAAGAAATTTTTTATGGAAATTGTTGATGAAATACTCAATGATTTGTATAGAAGACTAGAAGCTAGAAGGGTAGCCATTGTTGAGTTGGACAAGAAGATAAAAATTGAAAAATTACTTGCAATGCATCTAGTAAACTCACCTGATGAGATAGACAAATTAATCACAGAGGCTAACTAGATAGTATTTTCAACTACTCACTGGCATGTAGCACTGATGGCAGGGAGAGTGAATGAGGTAACAGAAGAAATTGCAGACCAATGGGACATATTCTTTGTTGAAAAGAGAAACAAGAAGAACTACTAAGACCTAAAACCATCAGGGTATACCAAAAGGACAAGGATAAGGGGAAAGGTAAGGTAGGTGGACCTCCAAACCTAAAGATAATTGATAACTCACCCCCACCTCCTTCGGATACTCCACCGGTAGAAACTACAGACAATCAACCGGCTACTAAGAGTATGGAGACTCCACTAGAGGATACAAATCCAGAATCTGAAATTTTGTACACTATGAATATAGACACACAGGAAGTAAATATTGTGGTTGACAGAGAAACCACTGAGGATAAAAGGAAAGATGTGGCTACTGAGCCATCGGCTGTAGATGTTGAGGTTGAGGTTGAGGTTAATGATACTGTAAACATAAGCACAAAAAACCCTACTCAGACAGAGCAACTAATAGAGGACACCACTGGTAAAACATTAGAAGAACCGGTAGATAAAACTGAAAAAAAATCAAGAGAACCAAAAATGGACAGTGCAGAGGTACAAAATGAGAAACCAGAAGTGCATACAAAGACTACATCTAAGAAACTAGCAGTTGAGAGCTCAGAGAAACCTTCTGAGACACAAATGTAGAAACCTTCTGAGACACAGATAGAGAAACTGGAATAGAAATAGGTTGAGACATAGGTTCAGACCGAGACAGTTCCACTGGCTAAAATTGAAAAGCCTAAACCTTTGCTAATAGAAATGCAAACACAAACTGACATACCAAAGGTCGAAACAAGCAAGGTTATCACTACAACCGGCAACATGGATATTGTGAAAACAGTTGGGCAGACATCTGGTACTTCAGTAGTAGAATTCTGGCCTACAAATGTGACAAAGGTCTTATTGGATTCAATAAAGAAAATCATAGAGTGTAATGCACAAGCCTATAAGGCTATTGATGACACAATTTCTATTGTCAAATTGGTAGCACCCAAGTGCATTGTGGATAATAAAGATTCTTTAGGTCAACTAGACACATTGTCTAAATTCATCACTGACAACATTTTGATAGTTGATCAAATAAATGAAGACACATTCAAAGAGAGGATGATTAAGGAGAAAGAGAAATTCTTTGAGGAAATAGTGAAGAAGAATAAGGAACAAACAAAAACCTTATTACCACCACTAGGAGAAACAATTTTGGATTTCAAAAAAAATGTACAGGGATATTTGCAAAATCGACATCTTGACACAGGACATAGATTCAGAGATTAGCAAAACACAAACTGAGATTACCAATATTGCTAACAACCTAATAGGCACATCAGATTCATTTTTGGAAATAGAAAAGAAAATTGTAGATCTTGAAGAGAAAATTGAGAAGTTAGAAAGGGATAAAGAGAGAATAAAGGATAAGGCAAAGAGCTTAAAATGTAAACTTGGTCCTAAACTAGATTACCTCATTTCTTTGAGAAAAGAAATTTCTGAGGCTCTAGTTCCCGAACTTAAGACACCAGAAGAGAAAATGTACATACTCACCGGTACAGTTTAGAGAACACAAGAGGCATTACAGGAAAGCAAAATATTCAGCGACAGTTTAAATTTGGTTTTGGTAGATATATTCTAGATTGTAACCCACCGGTTACAAAAATCTAGGCAGGAACCACACTCCACTGACAGCGATTGACAACCTTTGCCATTGATGTCAAAAGGGGAGTACGGTGATGAGAAAAATGATTAGAACAGGACATCATCAGCTCAAGGGGAGCATACATTTTTGGGCACATAGTTTTGGTAAGTCAAATTTGTCAGATTCTTTTTGGACATCTTTTTGAACACTTTTTGATTTTTCTCATGAGTGTTGTCATCAATGCCAAAGGGGGATATTGTTGGCAAATGCACACTCCAATGAGAAATTGTAGGTGATTAAAGGCATTGTCATTGATGAAAACCTTACAATCATGTGATACCGATAGGTAGACACAGGCACCGATACCGACACTCTACACTGGCATACAGTTCACTGACACCCAAAAAGACTGATTACCGACACCCTGGGCGACAACAATTTTGTATAAACATATTTTGTAATTAATTGTAAAATATTTTGTAAGCCAACATGGTGATTTGTAATATGTCTCATATATGTATGAGATCATTGTAGATCATTTAGGATATATGATATATATGGTATAATGCGAAGTATGAAAAGAAGGTAGCAGACCTAATATGTGAATTATTGGATAAGGGTTTATGTATATTGCAGAGCTTAAACCGGTACTGAATCTGGTATAGTAGATATTGATCCGAAGCAGTACAAGACATTGGATTAGTATAATCCATTTTTTTAAGTCAGTGTGACTTCTTTTGTAACTGAGCAATGAGCTCTAGGCACTTGGCCTTCCTGCATGTGCATGCCCCTATTGTAAGTAGTAATATTCTCTTATTGGCCAGTAAGTGAATATTGTGGGTCACAAATCCCACCAAGGTTTTTTCCACACCGGGTTTCTTCATTAAAAATATTGTGTTATGGTGTGCTTTTCATGTTGTGGTTGTTGTTCTTATTTGCTACATTATTTCTGGTTTACGAGTACACAGTTTTAATATGCTTTTCATGTTATAAGTTAAGAAAATTATACCAGTCAGATACTGATTCACCCCCCTGTCTTAGTATCTTTGGGAATCCTAACAAGTAGGAGTTTGAGTTGAGAAAAAGTTAGTCTTCAAGTTAATAATTTGAGAAAACTTATGCATCCATGATTTTTTTATCTTGAAGCAATTTAGTAATTTAGCATTTCTCATTTAGCATAATCATTTAGCTTTAAATCATTTGCATTGCATATCATAGTAGCAATTAACTATCAGTTATCATTCCATTCTTTATATGCCATCTTGGAAGCTACCAATGCTTGTCTGAGAGCAAATCATCTGCAACCAGGAATAATGGAGTTAGGACACAATCAGACTTAAATCATGAAGGTAATAATAGTGTTTTTATTTTAATATTCATTTCATGTAGTTCCATTGGTTGAGTTTGGATTTCCTATAGCATTTCCTTTGTATTTTGTGAAACTAACATGTTGCAAGTAGTATTCTGAAGATGAAATTCAAGTCGACACACTTTCTTTCTTTCTTTGGTAGTGAGCCTTTTCTTGGGTAGTGAGCTACCCTTTGTAAAAATCATCTTAGTCGATGTTATATATCGAGAACTAACATCTTCCCTGGTTTTTCCCTTCTTGGGTTTTCCATGTCATATTTGATGTTCATTGTGTGATCTATTTTTTGAATGTGCTTTCATGTTATATCTTTTTTAATTAATTTTGTCGGTTATTCCATATGTGTGAATGTATTAAAGAAAAAGTTTAAGTTGTCAACTAATTCACTCCCCCCCTCTTAGTTACCCAGATATTCAACAATTGGTATCAAATCTTTGGTTCCTTCAAGAAGAGATTAACTGCTTGAGGTAGATCCTGATCCGATGGCATGTAAATTAACTATTCCTATCTTTGAAGGATCTGACAATTGCTTCTAGAAAGTGAAGATGAGAGATTACCTGATCTCTTTGGGTTACAACACTTGGAACACAATGGAAACTAAGTATGTTCAACCAATAAATTGTCTTACCACTCCATATGAGAATTAAGCTTATGAAGAGAATGAAAAGGCATAGTATGCTATCTTTAGTGCTCTATCAAATACTAAATTGATAAAGGTTAATTTATTGAATACTTGTTATGAGGTCTGGGAAAATTTGAGAGATATATAAGAAGAAAATGGTAGATTTAAATTATCAAATGTGAGGCCCTACCTTGACTCATCCTAGCATTTCAGTGATTTTCATGTTGAGACTATTATGGATGCTTAATTTTTATGCATTGTGGATTTAGAACTTATATGATTCCATGATTTGGATAACATTGGTGTATATGGATGCTTCATTTCTATGCATTATAGATATATAACTCTACATGATTCTAGAATAGGATAACTTTGAGATGATGTATGTCATTAATGGATTTGTAGGAATTTACTATGATGATAGAAATAGGATGCATGTCTTATGTATGGATCAAAATTATAAGGATTATGATAATTACTTATGTGGATTTATTTGGATATAAGATAGGTTGATTTTTTTAATGTCAATTATATGCAGAGTGCTTGATGTGTATTCTTATTCATGTGTTTACTATTTTCTGAGGTTATTTGGAATTACTAATATGTAATTGAGTTGTGTAGGAAAATTATCCATTTGACCATGGCAATACTATGGAGAACCAAACCTAGACCTATGTATGTTCGTAAAACCAGGGGTTGTCTATTTGGAGAGACAACACCCCGTATGTATCATATTTTATTTGTGAAAGTAAATGTTGCATGTGTGTTAAATTGAATTTATTAATTTGTGTAAATCCAACAAGAGACAAATTCCATGTGTAATTTTGTAATGTATTTTATTGTGTCACTTGACACATGTGCTAATTTGTGTCTTCATTTTTGACTTGTCTCTTGGAGGGAGTTGGTTCGACCATAGCCCTTTTCAAACATTTGAATGTGGTCTCAAATTTTCCTTGGGTAGAGAGTCTTTGGAGAGGTCAACTCAGGTTTGACCCGAAAGTTAACTTCAGATGGGTTTCTAAGGGGTCAAATGGACTCCTAGGGGCAAATTAAAGGTTTTTCCTAAAGTCCGTAAGGTATACCTATGGGTTAGGAGTATTTTTAGGCATGTGACTACTCCCATGTGACTGTTTAGTCACCTTAAAAAGTAGGTTTCCTAAGGTGAGCGAAAATTCAAATTAGAAGGTTCCATCTAGGTTAGATAACCTTCCTTTTTGATGTGAGATCCTTTTCCCCACTTTCTCTTATTTTTTCCTTTTTCAGTTTTAGTAACCTATGAGAACTCTCACTGAGGCCTTTTTAAGGCAAGGATTAGAGATTTTGTGGGTAATCACCCACTCTCCATTTTTAGAGATCTTGCAATTTTGAAAAGAATAGTTTTGGGATAGAAATTTGGCTAAGTGTAGAAGAAAGGATTTTGGAATTGGGCTGCTCATCCTCAAACTAGTTCTAGCAAACCTTTGGATAGATTGAAGGTTGGTTCATCTTCTCCCTTTCACGTTGCATATTTATGTTGGAAAAATTGTTTGTATGTAAAAGTTATTTTCTTGTATTTTCCTTTGTGAAATTATTATGTGACCTATCTATTATTTCTTTTATTCATTTTCTTGTGATTTGGGAGTAACCAAGGCCTTCTACTCTTGGGAGAGTAGGATGGTCTTGTGGGTGGAAGGAGTTTGACAGCCTTTGAGTGAGAGGCTCTCATTATGAGAGTGATCTCAAGGGTTGTATATGTGACCCTTGCTACATAGCCTTGTGAATGCATTTGGGGTCATAAGGAGAGGAAGTATGGCATAAATGCCTTGGGGGGCATAAGGATGTGGGATTAATAAACTTATGATATATCTTTGTTTGCCATGAGATGGATTTGTGATCTACCATTCTTCCAGTCTCCTCAAGGTATTTGGTCCACTTCCACCCTTGTGAAAGCACCACATTTAGTGGTGAAGTTTAGCCTTGGTTGGGAAAGTGTTTGTTGAGTGTTTTCCCTTCCTTGTTGTGTTTGTTTGAGTGTAACCTGTCTAGGGCTTGGTTCTCCAAGATCAGGGGTGGCTTCTAGAAAGCCTAGGCTGGGAGGTGAGCTCTCCATGGTCATAGCCTTGTGATTTATTTGCAGGTTGCTTGGAAAGAAAAGAAAAAGACAAGCTAGGAGTTCCTGGTTTTACTTGTTTTGCAAAAAAGATTTGGGAATGGGATATTATATTTTAGTTGCAACAATGTAAAAGAAAAGCTATATGTTGTATTTATTTTGAAAAAGAAATGTATTCATTTTATTTAAAGTCCTTATTTAATAGATATGAGAGACTAGGTGGGTATCTCACCCATTTGTAATGTTGACTATATTGTATTTTAAATATGCTTTAAACAAATGCATTATTCTATTAAGTTATTATTGCAAAAGAAAAGAAATGTTTATTTTTGGTTTAAGCTCTTATAGTTATTGAAATAATATTTGTTGTATTCACGTTATATTTTGAAAATAAAAGTTCATTTTATCTCTTTATGCCTATCGACATAATGGAAATGAGAGAAGTAGTAAGCTTGCATGTTAGTAAGAGAAAAGTAAGCATTTTTATTTCCATTTACAAACTTTGGTTAAATAGATTTAATTTGTCTATCTCTAAGGATTATTTCAAATGATTTCTAGTCTAATATAGTTGTTGTTAAAATTTATTAAATTTTGTTATTTTATTTATTTGCAGTAAATAAATCTAGACTTAATAGGCTATCTCTAAAGTTAGCAACTAGATTTGTCAAAAAAAATATACCCTATTTAAATATGTTAGTTTTAATAAACCTGCTTTATGTGATTTAAAAAAAAAGAAATATAAACAAATTGCTTAAAGTAAATAAAAGAAATTTTGCCCCTATTTCCATGTTGTCAGTATTTTAATAATTTTTGCATGATTTAAAAAGTTAAGAAAATAAAATACCTACTTAGATAAACCTGCACTAAATCTATCCCTTAAATTACACACACACACATATATATATATATATATATATATATATATATGTTACAAAAAAAAAAGAGATTTAAATTAATTTTTTTTTTTAAATATAAATAAACAAAAATGGGGAGCCTTGTCCCCCCCGCATTGTGGGCAGCGACCCCCAGCGGCGGTCGTAGCCGCATTGTGAGTCGCAACCCACAGGCGGGGTGGCTTTGGCCCCCCTGTGGACAGTGCTCCACGGCGGTGGCAGTAGCCGTGCTGCAAACCGCGTCCCATAGCAGCGCCCAAGGCCGCCTCTGTGGGTCGTGACCCACAGGAACGATTGCGGTCGTCCCTGCGGGGAGCCCCCATGGCTTCCCTCACCACTACACCACTGCTGAAACCCTGTGGCCACCCTCTATCGGCCTCCGCCCGCTCTCCCTCAGCCCTGCAAAAAAATTGAATAACATAGTTAAGCCCTAGCCCGAAAATTGGGTTAGGGCAAGACAATAAGGAGGGAAGAAAATAGGGTAGAGGGTGGGGGTGTTTTATAATATTTTAGTTAGGTTACATGGGGTATTTTTATAATAATGTTTGTTTAGAAAATAAATATCCTCATATATAAATATATGTGTTTAATGAAAAAAATTAATATATATATAAACCTAACTTGAGTTTAATTATTTTATTTAAACATTCATATTTTATATACGATTATATAAACATTTGAATATGATGTTTAAATTTTAATTCTTTAAAGCTTTATATTTTAGGAAATTATAATGATTCCTTTTGTAAGATATTTGGCTATAGGGGGATTATAGTCCACCTAAATTTAGGCTTGTCGAGATTAAACTTTATAGGGAAATTTTTATTATGGATTTATTTAGCCCTTTAGTCAAATTTTAGACACATTATAATTATTGTTAAAATAAATCATGGGATTTAAAAATCCAATTGCTAGAGTTAATTTTATTAATTCCTACAATGATTAAAAAGATTAATTGAGATTAATAATATCTCTTGTCAATTAATTTAGAGGTTTTTGCTTAAATGAATTTATTATTTATTAATTGATGAGATAACAATAATTCTTTTAGAGAATTAATATTTCGCTTTTAATTTAGAATATTTTCGCCTAATTGATTTAGCTGTGAGATTAACTCAAACATAGTTAAGACTAAACTTGTTATTGCGGTTCATTTTAGAAAATTTAGTTTATTAGGATATGTTTTAAAAAAAAAATATTTATTTTGTTCGTGCCCAAAATTTTAGGCACGACATCAAAGAAGCTAACAACTAAGAACAGATATGAGAACTTGAAAATGGAAGAAGGAGAAGATATGACTGATAGTTCTGATACTTAATATAAGTACAGATCCAATAGCCAACAAGATGAGAGGGGGGGGTGAATCATACAAACTTAATCATCCATAAAAACATCAGATTCAACCTCGGTAACATATATATTAGTAATATAACCAAAACTGTTAAACATGCAAACTCAAAAGCATATAAACATCATAAACCTCATAACACCAGATTTAACGTGGAAACCCAAATAGGGAAAAACCACTGTGAGATTTCAGACCCACTAAGAAATATACTCTTCTAGAGTATGCTCGGTTAAAAGTAAAACCTGTTAAAGATTACAAACACATTGCTAGATGTGACCCGGTTAAGGGATTTCCCTCAGATCTGTTAGGATCTTCACCTTGTTAGAAGTGACCTTGTTAAAGGATTTCAAACACTCAATTAGAATGTCACCTTGCTAGAAGGTTTTACAAATAAAACTATTAAGTCCACTTGGTTAAGAGATTTTCTGTCACTTTCTCAAAATAACAGTAATAAAAATCTATCTGCAACTTCACATCTAAAATGCTAAAGCAGATTCCTATTTGTTCAATACAATCTAGACATAGAACTAATCTTGTCTATCTGCTGGGCTTCTATAATCTGCTATTCTAACAGGTCTTCAAGCTTCTGTGCTTGGTAATCACTATGTAGCATCCCTGTGTATACACTTGCCCGCATACCTTGTTTATCAACATTTTCCTATTTATAAACAATTAGGTAACCGCTTAATCTTCTTGATCACATTTCCCATGATCAATCATAGCCATCAGATCTTCAATCTTGTCCAGGTTCAATGCATCTTTCGATTTGAAAACATTTTACCCCACCTGGGAACTTGCATACATTTTTTGGAACTTGTGCCAAGGTATTGCAGTTCAATCTATGTTGTAGATCTTCATGCCAACTTTCCATTGCCTTAGATTCATTAACAAACTTCATCCACGACTCACCAATCATTTAATCAGTTCCAGCTCATCAGCTTCCTTCATTAAATAACGCATGTAAACATTTAATGCATTCTGTTATAGCTTGGTTACAACCTGGTTATAACTTAGTGAATACTAAACTTCACTTGGTAGACATACTGCCTTCATTAACCGATAGTGATAACCTTAGGGTTTACCGACTAGGTTCCTTAAGGTTTACCAACTAGGTTCTTTGCTTGGTAACATAGTATAGTATTATCCTTTACAATTTACAACATATGTATGATGTTAAAACAATCTAAACATCATGATCTCATCATTGTCTGAATCGGTAATAGTTGCCCATTGAATACCTTATTCATCCCCTTATTCATCATATTCTTTCCTGTGTCTTTTACCGACATCTTTATACTCTTTTAAATCATACTTCTCAAGATATGGCAACATCATACTGAATTAGAAAATCAATTTCTTGACATCTATGAAAAAATAATAATATCAAGACAGTAAACATCCTTAATCAGTTATATCCATAATCATCAACAACCTTCTCAATATCCTTATTGAAATGCCAACAATCTTTCATTGTCTGTTATAATGCAATATTAGCAACAATCTCCCCCTTTGGCATTGATGGAAAAACCAATTGATTTGACCTTAAAAGATTCAGATTACTGTGATTCTGAAATGCTAAAATGCTCTCCCCCATTTATTGGACTTCTTTTCTTTTCTTTAGTCTTCTTTCCAATTTGTAGTTTGCTCAGTTTTATTTTAGTCTTCTCCCTTGATATTAGTCTTCTCCCCCTTTGACAACAATGCCAAAAAGTAAAGAACTAAAACATAATTTCTTTCTGTATGACGTGATTTGCTGTTGTGTATCAACTGAGTCTCAGTCAAAGCATTTTGTCTTTAATTCCTATTCCCTATATTGTTTCCTATAATAATTCATGGACACCTTTAGAAAACATCCTAAAGTGTGTAATGCACCATCAACTCCTAAAAGATATGCGATAGAGTCATCGGATTGATGTTGTCACTGAACTCGGTCAGTGAGTAGAAGATAGGGGTAGGACCCCTAACTTACTTCTGAGATATTCAAAAGTGTCCCTTGGTAGTGGCTTGGTGAAGATATTTGCTATTTGTTCCTTTGTGCTAACATACTCCAACACCACTTTCTTCTCTTGAGCTTCTTCTCTAAGATAATGATATTTGATAGAGATGTGCTTTGTCTTAGAGTGCATAACAAGATTTTTTGAAATATTAATGGCACTAGTATTGTCACAAAATATAGTTATTGGCTCGGTAACTTTCTCATTTATACCTTCCAACAGTTGTTTGATCCATACAATGTTGGTACAATTCAATGTTGTAGCAACGTATTCAGCTTCTGTTGTTGACTGTGAAACACATCCTTGTTTCTTGCTAAGCCAATTCACTAGTCTTTCTCCTAAAAAGAAAGCTCATCCACTTGTGCTTTTTTTGTCATCAATGTTGCCTACCCAATCAGCATCAGTATAAACTTTAGAATCAAAATCATTTCCTTTCTGATATACTAAGCAATAATCCTTTGTGCCTTTCAAGTATCTAAAAATTCTTTTGATTGCTATCATGTGTGTTTCCTTAGGATCTGCAGAGAATCTTGCAACTATACCTACTGCATGTGCTATGTCTGGTCTGCTGTGAACAACATATTGTAGCTTTCCAATCATGGATCGGTAAAGTGTCTCATCAACAGATGCAGATTCATCATTCTTTGATAATTTACAGTTGGTAGTCATAGGAGTACTTACTGGTTTTGAATCCTCCATTCCAAATTTCTTCAAGATTTCTTTTATGTACTTGGATTGAGTAATGAAAATCTCATTTTTCATTTGCAGTATTTGTAAACCTATAAAATACTTTATGTCACTGATTAATGACATCTCAAATTCTTTGTTCATTTCATTTCCAAAGTTCTTGAATAAAGAGTCATTTCCACAAAATATAATATCATCAACAAATATGGCTGAGATCAGTATTCCATTTTCATCATTCTTCATGTACATGTTGTTGTTCTCACTTGTCCTTATAAAACCAATCTTAATCAAATAAGAGTGCAATCTTTCATACCATGCTCTAGGTGCTTGTTTTAGACCATATAAAGCTTTGTTTAATTTACATACCTAATCTTTATTATTGTCTTCAACAAATCCTTCAGGTTGTTCAATAAAAACTTCTTCTTCTAATATTCCATTTAGAAATTTAGATTTGACATCCATTTGATATACCTTGAAATTTTTGAAAGAAGCATAGGCCAACAATGTTCTTACTCCTTCAAGTCTAGCAACAGGTGCAAAAGTTTCACCATAATCAATTCCTTCTTCTTGATCATAACCTTTGCAAACTAGTCTTGCTTTGTTTTGAATGACCTCTCCTTTTTCATTCAGCTTGTTTCTGAAAATCCACTTTGTATCGATTACATTCTTGTCCTTTGGTCTTGGGATTAGTGTCCATGTGTCATTCTTCTTGATTTGATCAATCTCTTATGTCATAGCATTTATCCAATCTTCACTGTTAAATGCCTCTTTCACTATTCTCAGTTCAAATTCAGATATCAGACATGTGTTTTGTCTCAGTTTGTTCCTTGTCATCACTAGATCATTCTTATCTCCTATAATCTGACTTGGTGCATGATGTCTTCTGACATACTTGGCTAATACAGGCTCGGTAGGCTCTATATGATTTTCTTCATCACTCGGTAATTGGATATTCTCTTCATTTTCTTCAACAGTCTTCTCGGTAAGACTTCTCGGTTGAACATAGACAAATTCATCATAGTCTTTTGGTTTCTTGGAATTTCCTTCATCATTTTTTTCTACAAATTCATCAATTTTCACATTTGCACTTTCTACTATTTTGTTAGATGATTTGATCAGACATTTAAATGCTTTGCTTCTAGAAGAATAACCAAGAAATGTTCCTTCTTCACTCTTCTGATCAAACTTGCCATTTCTATCATCTTTGTGAACATAGCATCTACTTCCAAAGATTTTAAAATAACTTACATTAGGTTTCTTATCATACTAGATTTCATATCGTGTCTTCAAAGTACCTTTCTTCAATTGAACTTGGTTCAAGGTATAAATTGTTGTTCTTATTGCTTCTCTCCAAAATGTTGGTGGCAGTTTCTTTTCAATCATCAGTATTCTAGCACAATCCATAATAGATCTGTTTCTTCTCTCAGCTACTCCATTCTGCTGTGGAGTTCTCAATGCAGAGACTTGTCTTTTAATACCATGATCATTGTAGAATAAATTGAACTCATTAGATGTGAACTCTCCTCCTCTATCCGATCTAAGACATTTCAGTTGTCTTCCTATTTCATTTTCAACTCTTGCCTTGTACCATTTAAACATTTGAAAAGCTTCTGATTTTTCTTTTAAAAACATTACTAACATCATCCTTGAATAGTCATCCACAAATAATATGAAATATTTATCACCATAATAACTTTGAACTTTCATAGGACCACAAAGATCAGTGTGCACTAGATCTAAAATTCCCTTATAAGTGTAAGACTTACTTGTAAAGCTTGATCTTGTCATCTTACCCATCTAGCATCCTCGACACATAGCATTCTCAGGTTTTTCAAGACTCGGTAGACCTCTTACTCGGTGCTTCTTGCTTATTTTGATCAGATTATCAAAATTGACATGACAAAACCTTTTATGCCATAACCAGGTATCATCTATCTTTGCATACAAACACTTGTTACGAGTTGAGTCAAGGTGAAATGTGTTACCTTTTGTTTGTTTCTCGGTAGTAGCTAACTTTCCATTCTTGTCTTGAACTTTGACAATTCCTTTCTAAAATTCTATTCGGTAACCTGCGTTGTTTAGCTATGCTACACTCAACAAATTGTATTTCAAACCTTCAACCCAATAAACATCATTGCATCTTGCATTATCAAGAAGTGTTATAGATCCTTTACCTTTTACTAGACATGGTGCATCATTACCAAATCTAACATAGCCTCCATCATAATCTTCTAATATAACAAACTTGTGTTTATCTCCTGTCATATGATGTGAGCATCCACTATCTATAATCCAAGAATCATTAGTGTTTATGTGAGATATTAGGGCTTTTTCTTCATACCTTTCTTCATCTGATCCATCTTTGATAGCCACATAAACTACTTCCTCTGTATCTCTATCATCTGATTTATCATCATTGGATTCCTCATCAGCTATTAAGCATGTCTTTCTATCTCTTCTTCTGAAGTCTTGGTGTCCTCTGTAATGATTATCTTTCTGTCTGTCATCTTGGTAATTTCTCCTTTTAGTAGAATCTTTGTCAGGACAGTTAGAAGCCATATGTCCTATCTTATCACAATTGAAACATTTCAAAGGTAGTTTTCCTTTATACTTACCTTTGCCTCTTGGTAACCTTTTGGCTAATAGTGCTTCAAACTCTTCTTGCTTTCTGATTTCCTCATACAGTTTGTGTACTTCTTCCATGTTCTTACAAAATCTTTCACTTGCTCCACTATGATCTCCTTCAGAGTACTTATACTTTCTTTCATTGTAATCATTAGATTCATCAAGATGAAAAGAACTAAATGCAGATTCAACTTTATTTACCAAAGATCCACTGTTATCAAAATTACTTAACTCAAATGCATGTAGCTTACCATTAGTAGCATCTAAAGAAACTGGCATATTAGGTACAGACCTCAATTCATTGATTGCAGAGACTCAGATTGCATAAGCTGGTAGAAGGGTTCTCAACAACTTACTTGTTATATCCTTTTCTTCAATAGTTCCACCTACTCCTTTGATTTGATTGACAATCTCCTTTAGTCTTGTACTGTACTGAGTTATGTTCTCACCTTCATTCATCCTCATAGATTCAATTTGTCCTCTTAGACTATCTACTTTTGCTCTTTGAACATGTTCATCTCCTCCATATACTGATATGAGCTTATCCCACATTTCCTTTGCATCATTGCAACCTTCTAGATCATTAAACTCTGAGTCAGTCAATGTAGATGTTATTTCAATCATTGCTTGAATATGTTCTTGCTTTGCCTTTATCTCTTCCATAGTCAATGGATAGGTGCTAGGTGTAACAAAATCATTCTCTAGATAGTATACAACATATTCTCCAACTCCTGATAGATGCAGCTTCATCCTTTTCTGCCATGAAGAGAAACTTGACTTGTTCAGCTTCGGTGCATCCCTCTTATACATCTTTGGATCTTTAACTCAAGTGCCTTTAAAATTTTCTTCTGGAGTCCAAAGCACTAATACCAATTGATAGTTATGATACTTAATATAAGTACAGATCCAATAGCCAACAAGATAAGAGGGGGGGGTGAATCATATAAACTTAATCATCCATAAAAACATCAGATTCAACCGCGGTAACATATATATCAATAATATAACCAAAACTGTTAAACATGCAAACTCAAAAGCATATAAACATCATAAACCTCATAACATCAGATTTAATGTGGAAACCCAAATAGGGAAAAACCACTGTGGGATTTCGGACCCACTAAGAAATATACTCTTCTAGAGTATGCTTGGTTAAAAGCAAATCCTATTAAAGATTACAAACACATTGCTAGATGTGACCCGGTTAAGGGATTTCCCTCAGATCTGTTAGGATCTTCACCTTGTTAGAAGTGACCTTGTTAAAGGATTTCAAACACTCAATCAGAATGTCACCTTGCTAGAGGGTTTTACAAATAAGACTATTATGTCCACTCAGTTAAGAGATTTTGTGTCACTTTCTCAAAATAATAGTAATAAAAATCTATCTGCAACTTCACATCTAAAATGCTAAAGCAGATTTCTATTTGTTCAATACAATCTAGACATATAACTAATCTTGTCTATCTGCTGGGCTTCTATACTCTGTTATTCTAACAGGTCTTCAAGCTTCTGTGCTCGGTAATCACTATGTAGCATCCCTGTGCATACACTTGCCCACATACCTTGTTTATCAACAGTTTCATATTTATAAACAATTAGGTAACCGCTTAATCTCCTTGATCACATTTTCCATGATCAATCATAGCCATCAGATCTTCAATCTTGTCTAGGTTCAATGCATCTTTCGATCTGAAAACATTTTACCCCACCTGGTAACTTGCATACATTTCTTGGAACTTGTACCAGGGTATTGCGGTTCAATCTACGCTGTAGATCTTCATGCCGACTTTCCATTGCCTTAGATTCATTAACAAACTTCATCCACGGCTCACCAATCATTTAATCAGTTCTAGCTCATCAGCTTCCTTCATTAAATAATGCATGTAAACATTTAATGCATTCTGTTATAGCTTGGTTACAACTCAGTTATAACTCAATGAATACTAAACTTCACTCGGTAGACATACTACCTTCATTAACCAATATCGATAACCTTAGGGTTTATCGACTAGGTTCTTTGCTTGGTAACATAGTATAGTATTATCCTTTACAATTTACAACATATGTATGATGTTAAAACAATCTAAACATCATGATCTCATCATTGTCTGACTCAGTAATAGTTGCCCATTGAATACCTTATTCATCCCCTTATTCATCATATTCTTTCCTGTGTCTTTTACCAACATCTTTATAGTCTTTTAAATCATACTTCTCAAGATATGGCAACATCATACTGAATTAGAAAATCAATTTCTTGACATCAATGACAAAATAATAATATTAAGACGGTAAACATCCTTAATCAGTTATATCCATAATCATCAACAACCTTCTCAATATCCTTATTGAAATGCCAACAATCTTTCATTGTCTGTTATAATGCAATATTGCCAACAATGACAAGCTATTTTCAAAAGGTTGATAGTGTAGTAAATGAAATCAGAAAATTTGGTGGCACTTTGATAGATGAAGACATAATTGAGAAGATTCTGATGTCCCTACTAGAAAGCTACAATGACAAGATCTCAGATATTGAAGGAACCTATGATCCAAAGAAGTTTACTAGGGAGCAACATTATGGTACTTTATCAACATTTGAGATAAGGAAGTTTGGAAAAGATAAAGCTAAAACTGAGTCTGCCATTAAAGCCTCTGAGGAAGATCTAGAAAATGAAACTTTAGATGAGATGGAAGCAAACTTTGAGGAAACTGAAGAAAGACACTGACAAATACAAAGATATGTTACCTCTTAAATGTTTTAGATGTGGAAAGGTTGGTCATATAGCTACTAGATGTCTGAAAAAAGGACCAAGGTAAAAGTTTAGAGAAGGTAAAGGAAATTTTAATAAGAGATCCTACTATGTTAAAGATGATACTAGTATTTCAGATGATGAATTAGACTATGAAGATGGTGATTGGTTTTTTTCTGGTAGAAAAGGATATACATAAGATCGATATTCCTAAGACTATTCCTATTTCTTTACATGTTAGAATAGATAGAAATGAATGGTTGATTGATAGTGGATTCTCAAATCATATAACTGGTGATAAGAGAAAGTTTGTAAAACTTGATAAGTATGATGGTGGTTCTGTTAGGTTCAAAGATGATCAGACAACACAAATTGTGGGGATTGGTTCCATTTCTTTTGATGGAAAGCATAATACTGATAATGTTTACTATGTGAAGGGTTTGAATCATAATATTCTGAGTCTTGGACAAATGTGCAAAAATGGTTACAATGTTTTTTTCAAGATGATGATTGTGAGATCTGGAAGGGATCTAGAATTGTTATTGTAGTAGTGTAAGGCCTTCCCCAAACCTAGCTTTGATTAACTTAGTTGACCATGTTTGATCCTATTAATAAATGCTTTATAATTCAATAGAATGGACTGTGTTAGATAGATAGATTGGTGAGAAAAGTAATTGAACCAAGTTATAGAGTTATTGCACCTTGTGGTGTACATTTTGATGTGTTACGAATTTGAAATCCTAAAAGATCCATTGAATGGATAATCTTGATTTAACATATGTCAACTATGTCTGGATGTAGAACTTATATGATTCCATGATTGGGTAACATTGATGGATGTTGATGCTTCATTTATATGCTTTATGATATAGAACTCTATATGATTCTAGAATAGGATAAATTGGAGATGATGTATGTCATTATTGGATTTGTAGGACTTTATTATGATGATAGAATTAGGATGTATGTTTTATGTGTGGACCAAAATTATGAGAATTATGATAATTGCTTATGTGGATTTATTTGGGTATGAGATATAGTGAATTGTTCAAATGTAAATTGTATGTGATGTGTTTGATGTGTATTCTAATTCATGTGTTTAATATTAAACAAGGTTATTGGAAATTACTAATGTGTATTTGAGTGGCGCAGGAAAAGATTACCCATGTGACCATGGAAATATTATGGAGAACCAAACATAGACCTATGCATGTTTGTAAAACCAGGGTTTGTCTATTTGGAGAGACAACACCTCGTTGTGTTGTATTTTATTCGTAATAGTAGATGATGCATGTGTGTTAAATGTTATTTATTTGATTTATTTAAATCCAACAAGAGACAAGATTTCATGTGCAATTTTGTAAAAGTATTTTCTTTGTGTCACTGGACACATGTGTTGATTTGTGTTTGAGTTTTTAAATTTGCCTCTTCGAGGGAATTGTTTAACTATAGATTTTTCAATTAATGTAATGTGATTCCATAAATGCCTTGGGTAAACAATCTTTGGGATGGTCAACATAGGTTTGACCCGAAAATAAACTTCAGATGGGTTTAAAAAGGGTTAAATGGACACCTAGGGGTAGTTTAATAGGGTTTCCTAAAGCCCATAAGATATACCTAAGGGTAAAGGTAATTTTAGGCAAGTTTCTACTCCCATGTGACCTTTTAGACACCCTAAAAAGTGACTTTTCTAAGTTGTACGAAAATTGAAGGTTTCAAGACTAGAACTAAGTTTTGAACCTTCCTTTTCGAATGAGAGTTCCCTTTCCCATTTTACCTTACTTTCCTTTTCAGTTTTAGAAACTTGAGAGGACTCACACTAGTGTCTTCTTAAGCAAGAAACAGAGATTTTGGGGGTAATCACCCACTCTCCATTTTTGGAGACAAAATAATTTTGTAAAGAGAAAGATAGATTTTGGATTGAGAATTTTGGCTAAGGGTAGAAAGAGAAGAACTGTGGAATTGGGCTGCTCATCCTCAACAATACTAGCATACCTTTGGGCAGTTTAAGGTTGGTTTTTTTTTAATTTTCTTATAATATTTTCTTGTTGCATGTTGTTTTGAAAGAAATGCTTGTGTAAAAGACTTGTTTTCGTGCATGTATTTCTTGGAAATTTATTTGGTGTTTTATGCTTATGCCATGTATGTGTTTTGGGAGTAATCAAGACCTCCTACTCTTGGGAGAGAGGAGGGTCTTGTGGGTGGTAGAAGTGACAGCCCTCGGGTGAGAGGCTCTCGTTATGAGAGTGATCACAAGGGATTCTATGTGACCCTTGTTGCATGGCTTATTTATGCATTGGGGGTCATAAGGAGGGAAATAAGGCATGAATGCTTTGGGGGGCATAAGGAATGTGGGGTTGTTACACTTGATGTATTTGGTTTGCCATGAGGTGGCTATATGTTTTGGTTTGCCAACAAGTGGCTATATGTTTTACCATACTTGCAGTCTCCTCAGGGTACTTGGTCCACTACCACCCTTGAAAAGACATCACATTGTGTGGTGTAGTGTAGCCTGGGTTGGGAATGTGATTGTGGTTGTTTTCCCTTGTTTATTTGAGTTTGCATGTGTGTTACCTGTCTAGGGCTTGGTTCTCCGAGCTCGGGGGTGGCTACTAGTTAGCCTAGGCTGGGAGGTGAGCACTCAATGGTCATAGCATTGATTTATTTGCAAGTTGTTGAAAGGAAAAAAAAGGACAAGTAGAAGTTGTCGTTTTAATTGTTTGCAGAAAAAGATTTGGAAACAGAGTAATTGATATTATAAGTGCAGAAATGTAAAAGGAAACTATATGTTGTACCCATTTAGGAAAGAAGATGTATCTAATTTAATTGAAGTCCTCATTCAATAGGAATGAGGGACTAGTTTGGGTATTTCACCCTCTTGTAATAATGTCTATATTCGATTCTAAAAATGCTTTAAATAATTGCATTATTTCTGTTAATTTAATATTGCATAAATGAAAAGATTTTGTTGAATATCAGTTTACATTGTTCTTAAAATTTTAGTGCTTGCATGCATGTTTATTCTGAAAATAAAAATCAGATTATTTTCTATACATATGTTTAAGTTTTAAATTAATTAATAAAACATTTACTTGCTGTTAAAATTATTGAATTCTGCCATTTATATAAATGTTGTTTAAATTATTGAATACTGTAAATTACTTAATTATAGAAAATAAAATCTAACGATTAAATGGACTAATTGATTTAAAATAATTTCAGATTTCTATAGTTGCTGCTTATTTCATTAAAATTTGTCTTTTGGATAGTTGCTGTAAAATTATCAGACTCTGACATTTATTTAATGCAGAAATAAATTCTATAGTTAATCAGATTTAATGGGAATGAATAAATTCTAAAAATGTCGTTCTAAGTATATCTAATGCTGTTAATTTCTTATTTTTATAGAAAGAAAACCTATATTTAGTTAGCCTATTTATTTCCTTTAGAAACTAAGAAATTAATGAGAATTCCAAAACATAAGCATATAAATAAATATATATCTGTATATATCTATTTATTTATAAATTTTAGTTTAAATATATTAACATATTTAACATATTGGTGCATATATATATATAAATATATAAATACATATATATATATATATTTAAATATATTATTTTATCTTTACATTTTGAAAAAAAAAATTTAAAAATAAAAATAAAACAAAAAAAATAGTGTTCGACCGAGCCACTGTGCTAAGCACAGTGGTCGGCTGAAGCGTCGAACCAGTGTGCTTAGCACAGTGGATGGCATGGCCTGAAGCCACCACTGTGGGCAGTGCCACTGTGGCATCCCACAATGGACGACCTCAGGGCTGCCACTGTGGGCGTCCATAGTGGTCGCCGCCACTGTGGGAGTCCACAATGAGTGGTGCCCCCGCGGTTGCCACCGCTTGCCTTCCCCGCACCCTCCATAAAACCTCGCCTGCATGCCATGGCTGCCACTCGCTCATAGCCCCTTGCACAATCCAAGTTTCAAATTAAAAAAAAAAAAATTATAAAACCCTAGCCGGTTAAGGCTAGGGTAATATGGACAATAAGAAAAAAATGAATAAAATAAAGAGTGCTCTATTTTTATAGTAATAAAATTAGGGTATCCATGGTTGTTTTATATAATGTGAAACATATTTAAAGTTTATATATATATGTATTTAGGTATATATATATATGTATATATATATATATGTATATAGATATATATTTATATACACATATATATAACATATATATAGATTTAGAATGAGATAAAATTATATGAGAGAATTGGGTATATTGTACCAACATTTGTTAAGGAAAAATATAAATAATTTAATTATATATATATAGGACTTGTTTTTATATAGTTTATTATATAATAATGTTTACCTTACCTTAGACATTTAATGATAATGTTGTATAAGGATAAATGGTAGATCTGATATTTTATTAGGTTTTTATTTGTTAGACTTAAGGGTATGAAACAAAATGATGTATTTAGATTTTATTACTACTTTGGAGCTTATTCTAAATATAGGTTTGTGAGATTAAACCTTATAGGATGAATATCATTATGAATTTAATCAACTCTTCAGTCGGTTAAAATTAATCATAATTTAATTAATGACAAACATCTATAAGCTAAGAGCTAGGACTAAATTTAATTAGTTCCTTAAAGCAATAAATGATTATTGGAAACAAATCGTACCTTGTCAATTTGTTTAGGGAGTGGATTAGAATTAAGTTATGGGTTAAAATTGAGGAAATAAAATAATAATAATTATTATTTTAATATTCCACATTTAAATTGAAATATTAAAAAAGGATGTATTAACAGGATGGAGGAAATTTGATATGTAATAAATAATTAATGATGAACCAAGTAATTATGTTAATGTCTAATTAGAAGAGATGGATTTAATTATGTACTAATAATCACAACCGAAATAAAAGGGGACTTTTGAGTGAATTTATTATTACTCTTATAAATTTTATTCGAACCGCTTAATAATAGGAGTTATTGTAATTGTTATAATAGTATTTAATATCATTTAAAAATTCACTTGAAACATCTTGTTAAGTTGTCGCAACTATTTAAGTGATGGTTGCATGTAATTAAGTGTTTCAAAAAATATTTGTTGGTTGTGTTTTTCTCAAAAGTTTGGGCATGACATTTTGGTATCAGAGCCAGGTTCATACACTAGTGAACATGGGCTACATTCATAACTTAGTTGAAAACAAGCTATGGCTTGAAGTATAACACCTAGGTGAAAACTTGCGAAATAACAAAGTGAAACATAAGTGAAAATTATTGTGGATCAATAGATCAACATATATCAATTCAAGGGGTTCCAAGGGTCACTAAAAACCCTGAAATTTGAACTTATTAGTCATAATATTTATGGCTTAAATAAAACCCCAAAGGCTGCGAAATATTCAACTATTTATTCATATGAAGTAATTTCGGTGTGTATTAACATAATTTAGTTCTTTAGTACTTATGGGGTTACCATTCAATTGGAACCTAAAACGCAATAACTGCCCTAATCAAATCAAGTATGAGGAGTTAATATTTCAATAAAATACCTCTGATGGTAACTAAAGGAATGTCATCGATCGAGATATGTTCTTGACATGGCAAATCAAGCGAGATAAATTAGACCTTAGATGAAGGCACCATAAACAAGATAAATAAGACTGAGACAGTTCAAGTTAAGTTTTAAGCTATGTGAAATTTTGATGGTTAAAAAGATCAAGGCCGTCATTGGAGACATAAATGAGGAAGAATTAAAAGGAACTCTTGCGAATCTCAGATAGAAGCATTAACCTATCCTAATGACTAGGTACCTTAAGATTGTGGTCATGATAGAGTTCTTATTAAGAGCATTTGTTGGACAATGTTTGTAGCAACATAGTGGAGCTAGAGTCGGATAACCTTGAAGATAAGAACTAAAATGATGAATGAAAATTCCCTTGATCAGAAAACCCTAGTAATATTATAGATAAGTGAAATAAGGAAAAAGGAGGCATGAACCTCTTGGGTAAAGAACATGTATTTACAATAAACCCTAAGTTCATCCATGGTTATATAATTGGGAAAACAAGCAAGTAAAATCTCAACTAGTTCCTTTATGGGAAGATAATCTTGAAAATAAATAAATAATAGAAGAGAGAGTAGAGTTGATTTAGGAATCATACAAAAATCCCCATTGAAGTACAAGGGGTGTAAAAGAATTAAGATCTTATAATCTAGGAATAAGTAACTAATATTCGTTCAGAAAACTAAGAAGAAAAGTGCAACCCAATCATGGTTAGCCGCTAGGTGCAAGACAATATGTAACACAATGTAACTACTAGGCACAATCAAAGAAGCTTTGCAAATTTTGGCACTCAAGTGTGAAAGTATGTGAAAACTTTAAGTATGGATGAAAAAATGTGTAGATGGAAATGGCTTAGGAAATGATAGTATAACAAAGCTTAAATGAGGATTAGTTGGAAGTATAAAATATTTTATGAGAACATTGATAAGGAGCCAAATTATGTGGTTAGCTAAGAATTTTGAAATTATGGGAGTCTTAAGACATTGGTAATTGTTGGACATCCTTATGTTATACCATAATAGGGTAACTGGATATTAGGATGGTAAGATGGTTTGTTTAGATCAAAGAGATCGAAGGATGTGGTAGGCTGGAAATGGGCTAGTAAGTAAATATAAATAAGTAATAAGGAATGAGATAACTTCCCTTTTTACTAAATTTTAATAAAAAGGAGGGGTGTTGGTCACTTTCGAGTGCACACCCCCTTGATTTCATGGTCGCATAAGGAAAGTAGGAGAGGATAAGTCCACTCTCCGAGTTGTCTGAAATATGTCATGAAATGTGTGGATAGAAACTTGTTATCAACCGTTATCGATCTTACTTGACAATAATTCCACCCCAAATGGCTCTTAACCATAAGTGTTAGTAATTTGGCAACAAGCTCCTACCTAATGAAGGCAAGTGAATGTTAGAGGTGAAAATATAAGGAGCTGGCATAAGGTGCTAAGAAAACAAATGATGTCCCTAGTAAAATTCTATGATTACATTATACAAACCCTAGATGGTTCTAAGTAAACAAGTGTCAATTTTGTACCGAACTATCAACCGAGTGTGTAAGACATGAAAGTGTCAATACTTGAGCTGCCATGTATCATTGAATCAAGGTTTAGCATATTAAGATAAGTAATGGAAGTTCAAGAAGAATGGACGGAGAATGGTAGAGTTAGTGCAATCACTTGTTAAATATTATTATGGATGTTAATAACCCTAAAAAGATAGCGGTTTATATTGGAAAGTGTTGCTGGTAATAGTAAGCACGTGAAGGTCAAAATGGAACATGATATATTAAACGATTGTGATCTCTTGTGTATAATAATTTATTTCATAAATCAACAAAGGATTATAAAGAATCTAAGAACCTTAAGAGTCTAATAATCACTTCCTAACACTCTCAGGACACGTGATCTTGAGTGATGTGCTGCGGTTACTCCCTATAGCATGGCTAGAATGGTCATCTTGTCTCGAGTTTGATTCGACATTATTTTTTATTTTCCTTTGAATAGCATTTCGTGACCTAGGGGCTAGTACTTTCTGTCTATTTTTTTATTATGATGAAAGGACCACTAAATTTTTGTTTCTTTTTATTTGAGCTATGGCACTTTCCATGTTTCTAGTTTTAATATTTTGCAATTGTCGACATTTTTCTTTTTTTGGACTTGGTAGAAGTAACTTGTATTTTGATCTTGTAAAGTGTCAAAGTGGTCATTTTGATGGTTGATATAACTAGCCCTAGTGATGTGATTTGTGTAAATGTCTATCATGTTCATTGAACCACTGATAGAGTGTCACGGGAGAATACTGCAAGGGGTGAAATTAGGCACAAAGAATTAACAAAATTTTTTTTTTTAACAAATTAAGATAAAGGAAGGAATATCCTCCTAAGTTAAATTAATTGCGGCAATCTGAAAAAGAAAAATTTATAGCAATAGTGTGATCTAGACCTAATGAATTATGAAAGTAATGATTATCGACTGGTAAATTTAGCATGTGTATGGAGATGATTGCATGGATGATATCTAAAATAAGTATTAATAATTCCCCATCACTCCCTCAGAATGGGATTGTTATATACCTTAATGTTTGGAAATTGAGAATAATGTACCCTATGAAACTTAAACCTTGGTGCCTAGAAATATAAACATTGAAATCCCTAGTGGTAGAAAACTACTCTATATAGGGGCGGATTTGAAGAACCTAAATTTGATTATGCCTTGTTACCTAAGGAAGTTGGAATAAATTATGCACCTAGGACGGTTTAACAAATATTTTATTAACACCCTAATGAGGTGCCTAGTTGTAGAGTAAGTAGATTCGTTGTAGATAAGTGTGATGTCATTTTCCTTAAGTAACCTGCATGGATGGGAACTACAGTAGGACAAACATGTTTTAAAACAAATCCTAAACAAAGTAGGACCCCTAGAAATTCAATATGTGTAACCTTGATTGTGGGGGTTGATGTGTGTTGTTGATATAGTTTGGATGGCGCATTAATGAAAGTTGTTGGAAGATAGACCTTTGTAAACACCTACCTAAGATTTAAGGGAAACGTAATAAAAATACTAAGAATTTAACCTTGTGCGGATAGTAAGTTAATTACAAAAAAAAAGTTGATTTTTGTATTTCAACCTTCTAGTAGGCAAGATAAGATTTTGAGTAACTCTTTGAAATTGTGGGAAATGTTATGTCCCTACTTCATAATTCTACTCATGTGACTTCCAGGAGTAAGTCAAACTCTAGGGGAGGAGGATGTAAAGCCTTCCCCAAACCCAACTTTCATTAACTTAGTTGACCATGTTTGACCCTATTAATAAATGCTTTATAATTCACTAGAATGGACTGTGTTAGACAGATAGATTGGTGAGACAACTAATTGAACCAAGTTATAGAGTTATTGCACCTTGTGGTGTACATTTTGATGTGTTATGAATTTGAAATCCTAAAAGATCCATTGACTGGATAATCTTGATTTAACGTATGTCAGCTATGTCTGGATGTAGAACTTATATGATTCCATGATTGGATAACATTGATAGATGTTGATGCTTCATTTATATGCTTTATGATATAGAATTCTATATGATTCTAGAATAGGATAAATTGGAGATGATGTATGTCATTATTGGATTTGCAGGACTTTATTATGATGATAGAATTAGGATGTATGTTTTATGTGTGGACCAAAATTATGAGAATTATGATAATTGCTTATGTGGATTTATTTGGGTATGAGATATAGTGAATTGTTCAAATGTAAATTGTATGCGATGTGTTTGATGTGTATTCTAATTCATGTGTTTAATATTATACGAGGTTATTGGAAATTTCTAATGTGTATTTGAGTGGCGTAGGAAAATATTACCCATGTGACCATGGAAATATTACGGAGAACCAAACCTAGACCTATGTATGTTTGTAAAACCAGGGTTTGTCTATTTGGAGAGACAACACCCCGTTGTGTCATATTTTATTTGTAATAGTAGATAATGCATGTGTGTTAAATGTTATTTATTTGATTTATTTAAATCCAACAAGAGACAAGATTTCATGTGCAATTTTGTAAAAGTATTTTCTTTGTGTCACTGGACACGTGTTGATTTATGTTTGAGTTTTTAAATTTGTCTCTTGGAGGGAATTGTTTAACTATAGATTTTTCAATTAATGTAATGTGATTCCATAAATGCCTTGGGTAAAGAATCTTTGGGATGGTCAACATAGGTTTGACCCGAAAATAAACTTCAGAGGGGTTTAAAAAGGGTTTAATGGACACCTAGGGGTAGTTTAATAGGGTTTCCTAAAGCCCATAAGGTATACCTAAGGGTTAAGGGTAATTTTAGGCAAGTTTCTACTCCCATGTGACCTTTTAGACACCCTAAAAAGTGACTTTTCTAAGTTGTGCGAAAATTGAAGTTTCAAGACTGGAACTAAGTTGTGCGAAAATTGAAGTTTCAAGACTGGAACTAAGTTGTGAACCTTCCTTTTTGAATGAGAGTTCCCTTTCCCATTTTACCTTACTTTCCTTTTCAGTTTTAGAAACTTGAGAGAACTCACACTAGTGTCTTCTTAAGCAAGAAAGAGAGATTTTTGGGGTAATCACCCACTCTCCATTTTTGGAGACTAAAGAATTTTGTAAAAAAAAAGATAGATTTTGGATTGAGAATTTTGGCTAAGGGTAGAAAGAGAAGAACTGCGGAATTGGGCTGCTCATCCTCAATAAAACTAGCATACCTTTGGGTAGTTTAAGGTTGGTTTTATTTTTATTTTTCTTATAATATTTTCTTGTTGCATGTTGTTTTGAAAGAAATGCTTGTGTAAAAGACTTGTTTTTGTGCTTGTATATTTTGGAAATTTATTTGGTGTTTTATGCTTATGCCATGTATGTGTTTTGGGAGTAATCAAGACCTCCTACTCTTGGGAGAGAGGAGGGTCTTGTGGGTGGTAGAAGTGACAACCCTCAAGTGATAGGCTCTCGTTATGGGAGTGATCACAAGGGATTCTATGTGACCCTTGTTGCATGGCTTGTTTATGCAATGGGGGTCATAAGGAGGGAAATAAGGCATGAATGTCTTAGGGGGCATAAGGAATGTGGGGTTGTTACACTTGATATATTTGGTTTTCCATGAGGTGGCTATATATTTTGGGTTGCCAAGAGGTGGCTATATGTTTTACCATACTTGCAGTCTCCTCAGGGTACTTGGTCCACTACCACCCTTGAAAAGACATCACATTGTGTGGTGTAGTGTAGCTTGGGTTGGGAATGTGATTGTGGTTGTTTTCCCTTGTTTATTTGAGTTTGCATGTGTTACCTGTCTAGGGCTTGGTTCTCCGAGCTCGGGGGTGGCTACTAGTTAGCCTAGGCTGGGAGGTGAGTACTCCATGGTCATAGCATTGATTTATTTGCAAGTTGTTGAAAGGAAAGAAAAGGACAAGTAGAAGTTGCCGTTTTAATTGTTTGCAGAAAAAGATTTGGAAACAGAGAAATTGATATTATAAGTGTAGAAATGTAAAAGGAAACTATATGATGTACCCATTTAGAAAAGAAGATGTATCTAATTTAATTGAAGTCCTCATTCAATAGGAATGAGGGACTAGTTTGGGTATTTCACCCTCTTGTAATAATGTCTATATTGGATTCTAAAAATCCCTTAAATAATTGCATTATTTCTGTTAATTATAATATTGCATAAATGAAAAGATTTTGTTGAATATTAGTTTACATTGTTCTTAAAATTTTAATGCTTGCATGCATGTTTATTCTGAAAATAAAAATCAGACTATTTTCTATACATATCTCTAAGTTTTAAATTAATTAATAAAACATTTACTTGCTGTTAAAATTATTGAATTCTGCCATTTATATAAATGTTGTTTAAATTATTGAATACTGTAAATTACTTAATTACATAAAATAAAATCTAACGATTAAATGGACTAATTGATTTAAAATAATTTCATATTTCTATAGTTGCTACTTATTTCATTAAAATTTGTCTTTTGGATAGTTGCTGTAAAATTATCAGACTCTGACATTTATTTAATGCAGAAATAAATTCTATAGTTAATAAGATTTAATGGGAATGAATAAATTCTAAAAATGTCGTTCTAAGTATATCTAATGTTGTTAATTTCTTATATTTATAGAAAGAAAACCTATATTTAGTTATCCTATTTATTTCCTTTAGAAACTAAGAAATTAATGAGAATTCCAAAACATAAGCATATAAATAAATATATATCTGTATATATATTTATTTATAAATTTTAGTTTAAATATATTAACATATTTAACATATTGGTGCATTAAATAAAAATAAAACAAAAAAAAAAAGGGTGTGGCCGAGCCACTATGCTAAGCACAGTGGTTGGCGGAAGGGCCGAACCGCTGTGGTTAGCATAGTGGACGGCACGGCCGAGAGCCGCCACTGTGGGTGACAATAGTGGGCGGCACCACTGTGGCGTCCCACAGTGGACGACCCAAGGGTCGCCACTATGGGCGTCCACAGTGGTCGCCGCCACTATGGGAGTCCATAGTGAGCAGTGCCCCCGGGGTCGCCGCCGCTTGCCTTCCTCGCGCCCTCCATAAAACCCCACTTGCATGCCATGGCTGCTGCTCGCTCGTAGCCCCCTGCACAATCCAAGTTTCAAATAAAAAAAAAATATTATAAAACCCTAGCCGGTTAAGGCTAGGGTAATATGGACAATAAGAAAAAAATGAATAAAATAAAGAGTGCTCTATTTTTATAGTAATAAAATTAGGGTATCCATGGTTGTTTTATATAATGTAAATCATATTTAAAGTTTATATATATATGTATTTAGGTATATATATATGTATATATATATATGTATATAGATATATATTTATATACACATATAGATAACATATATATAGATTTAGAGCGAGATAAAATTATATGAGCGAATTGGGTATATTGTACCAACATTTGTTAAGGAAAAATATAAATAATTTAATTATATATATAGGACTTCTTTTTATATAGTTTATTATATAATAATGTTTACCTTACCTTAGACATTTAATGATAATGTTGTTTAAGGATAAATGGTAGATCTGATATTTTATTAGGTGTTTATTTGTTAGACTTAAGGGTATGAAACAAAATGATGTATTTAGATTTTATTACTACTTTGGAGCTTATTCTAAATATAGGTTTGTGATATTAAACCTTACAGGACAAATACCATTATGAATTTAATCAACTCTTCAGTCAGTTAAAATTAATCATAATTTAATTAATGACAAACATCTATAAGCTAAGAGCTAGGACTAAATTTAATTAGTTCCTTAAAGCAATAAATGATTATTGGAAACAAATCGTACCTCGTCAATTTGTTTAGGGAGTGGATTAGAATTAAGTTATGGGTTAAAATTGAGGAAATAAAATAATAATAATTATTATTTTAATATTCCACATTTAAATTGAAATATTAAAAAAGGATGTATTAACAGGATGGAGGAAATTTGATATGTAATAAATAATTAATGATGAACCAAATAATTATGTTAATGTCTAATTAGAAGAGATGGATTTAATTATGTACTAATAATTGCAACCGAAATAAAAGGGGACTTTTGAGTGAATTTATTATTACTCTTATAAATTTTATTCGAACCGCTTGATAATAGGAGTTATCGTAATTGTTATAATAGTATTTAATATCATTTAAAAATTTGCTCATGACAAGTAGGAAAAAGGACTGGTGGAAGCATGTATCTGCTAGAAGGAGCTACAAAACATTATTTATTATCTTAGATAAATGATAGTCGACTCTAACAACAAGTTGAGAAGTATTTTATGTTGTTGATTGATGATTATTCTAGAATGTCATGGGTTTCATTTTAAGGAAGTTAGAAGCATTATAAATATTCAATATATTCAAGGCTAAAGTTGAACATGAAGTTGACAAAAAGATTAAGTGTTTGAGGTCTAACAGAGGAGGATAATTTACTTCTAATTAAACCTTAATGAGAAACATGGTATGAGAAGCCAATTGTCTGCCCCTAGGACACCATATAAGAATGATGTAGTGCAAAGGATGAACCAAACTATACAAGAGGAAACCAAAAAAATGATCAAAGGAGTAGAACTCCCGAAATTATATAGGAGAGAAGCAATTAACATATCAATCTACACCCTTCACAAAATTATATACCGGAAAAGACATCATATGAGTTATGGCATGGTAGATCTCTGACAATGAAATATTTCAAGGTATTTAGAAGAAAGTGCTATATCTAGAGAGATGAAAATAATCTTGGAAAATTTGATAACATAGAAGAGGAAGGCATATTCCTAGGATATTCTACAAGGAGTTGTTGGTTCCCAAATGGGTTTACACTACAAGATGTAGAAACCAAGTTGATTCTTTAAATATCTATGGAGATCCCAACTCTAACAATTAAAAACCTCAAGAACTTGGACCAACTGACAAGGAATCTGCAAATCCTTCTACACTTTGGGATCTACAAAACCCGAGAGGGTGATCCATTAGTGAATTTTATGATCTTTGTACCATACTCAAAGATTCACTAAAACAAAGAAGATGATCTCATATGCAAGATCAACAACAAGGAGAATGCTCAATTATGGAAAGTCCTTCAGTGATCCTCAACCTAATTGGAGCATGAGATGGGTAGAACACACAATAACAAACATGAATTGAAAGGTATTCTGATAATCAACAATTTGTAACAAATATAGATGTATGGAGCATATGATTTACTATAAAGACATAAAACAAGCTAAGATCAATGCCTTCTTCCATTGGGTTCTCGAATTCATAAGATATGAAATGATTTATAACATAATTATATCTAATAGCATTCATATCTAAGAAAGTATTACCTTGCAATATTTTTATGTGCAATCCCAACCTAGACTACTTATCAAATCCCTTAACTATCCCTACCACTCTGCAATCTTGTTTTAGCATTTAATTGATCCCTTGGATCAAAGCATAAACAAAAATCACATACATCACAATAATGCACTGAATGAAAGAAACCTTTAATTTACTTCATTCAAAAGATGATAGAATTGTACATTGGAGAGAAATAGAATAGAATTGTGTTTCTATTGAATAAATTTGTTATTTCTGTCATAAAACTTTACATCTGACTCCTTCAAAACCTACATAAAATATGACATAAGACTCATTCTATTTTTTTGTTTAAAATGACTATACACTTTGCTCATTCCACCTAAAACCTACTACCGGAGCCAGAAAAGGAACCCCAAAGGAACCAAAATTTGGAAACACTAAAGGGACCAGAAAGAAACCACTAAAGGGACAAGAAAGGAACCTTGTCTCATGGTCTTGAATTCCCTTTTATATAAACAAGGGAGCAAACAAGTTACAGGCCAGAGGAGACACCTTTCATAAGAATGGTCAAGAAGAACTGATTTTGTTACAAAATATTCCTCTACTACCAAATATCCCAACTGTTTGCAAATATTCTTTATGCTCTTTACCATCCTTATTATTGTTTATGAAAATTTGATATGGGCTCACAACATACTGGGTTCGCTCCCCAAGGAAACAACCTCTACAAGAAAATAAAACTACCTACCAGATGCTTCAATCGCACCAAATAACCCTAACTCTATTATGAGAGCTCATTCCAATCTTCTCTGGATCTCAAAAACTTTCTCTTCTCATGCTCAAAATGCCTTTGGTAATTTAAAATAAGAAGATTTCTCTCTTTCATTATTCTTCTATTAGCAGACCAAAACTTGTTCACCACTACCTGCATGCGCGCACGAATAAACAACACCAATTCATTTTGAAATGAATTTTGAATCTCAGTCGTCGATCTTCCTCCATGTTGGTGCATCGCACGATCCACACTATTCAATTTGACATTGACCGTCAAATGTGGCAAGTGGACCCATGAAAGTTATGCTGCAACACCTCAACCTCACTGCCACCTCACCTCGGTTAGTGACCCCAACCTTTCGTCTCACCTCGACCCATCTTGGACACGTGGCATTATTTCATGATGTCATGGTCCATAATATTTATTTATCTTCCTTCATGGGGTTGCAAGAGCCATTATATTTGTTTGAGCTTTATCTCACTGCCACTGTGACCACCTTCTTAAGCCCCTTAACAGTCGAGCAACTTATTTGTAGAAATCAAAACATCCCCATCCATTCAAGCACGTGCAAATAAGAAAGCCCTTAGTAGTTTGGAATTTACTTGCTGTGAACCAGTAACATCAAATATTTGAAAGGTAAAACTGTCGGCTCACCCTGCCCACTCAAGTTGTGTAGTATCATCTTGTGATGTCATGGTCCTTATCTTCCTTGCACTTTCGACTGTGGGGAAGCACGGGCCATAGGATCTACTTGATCATTAACATAAAAGCATCGACATTAATATTAAAGTGCAGAATTAGGAAAATTTCATGCATCAAAATAAAATATTAAAGGGGGCCTGCCGAATGATAATGAAAAGACATAATCCTAGGGAATAAAAGGGGGACCCGGCCATGGGGCTAAAATAAAATATTTTGCGCTAGACATAGGAAAATATAAGGGGCCGACAAAAGAATTAATTGCTAGGAAAATAACATGGCCCCCTCGATGATAAGCTAACCCTCGGCCTTAAGTGAAAAAAGGTAATGAAGAATTATAACAGGGTCAAGGGTTTTAATAAAAGACTTAATCAAAAATTCATAAATCCTAAACCCTAAACCGTAAAGCTTATGACAGAGAATAGAGGGCAAAATTAATTCAAAAGGATCAAAATTTTCACTAGGACATGAAGATTTTTTGTGCAGTGATTTTTAGGACTATCAGTGGCTCTGGTTGGGGATGCTCATTACTTAGGAATGAAGTGAGAATCCAGAATCTTAGGTGGAGTAGAACATTTTGCAAAGTAGACCAAAAGGGAAGTTAGCTAGACAGGGCAACTCAAATAGAAAGGAAACTGCTCTACTATGTACAAGACCTAAACTAATGCTCATGGAAAATAGCTACTTTAATAAAAGTAGACCTTCAAGAATTGTCCATGAATAGGAAATTCAAGAGTATCATGATAAATTTTCCATTTGGGTATAGAGTCAAAACATTTACTCTACCTTGAGCTACTTGTGGCTTGAAGGTCAAACCACATGTGATGGCCCAAGGCCTTCTGAAAAGGTCAGGTAATTCTTTCCTTTGTCATAAACATGGTTTTCCTTTGACTACACTCAAACCGATCTAATAACATAGTTGAAATGCCATGATTCAAACATACTAGCATTTTTTATCCAACTACCCTACTTAAAATTATCATTGCACTCACTATTTAACCTCTAAAACTTATGCAATGATTGAAAATATTGATCACTGTGTGACATATCTTGACTGAAACCAATGTCACACTCTATAAAAACATCACTCAGCTAAGAAAACAAAGACTCATGATCTAGCACACAACTGATAATATGGGTTTCATTCAAATCATTAGTTTGCTTATCAAAAGAGGAATTCTCAAAAGAATCCACCGTCCCACTATCTACAATAAGAAAACTATCATCAAGAGAAGGGAAAGGATCACAACCGATCCTCTCATGCAACTATAAATCATCAAGTTGAAAAAATATTTCAGCCTTTGGCTCCGAGTCCCATTTGATGCCATTCATATCAACAACTTGGATGCCTACTAGATCATCACATTCACTTCTCCATGATCCCTCATATGCATGCATTTTATCTTCCCACTCAAATAAAAATTCATTATCCTAGGGTTCAACACACTAGGCTGGGTGTTTGCATCTACTCGATAAATTGGATTCATCATCACACTTTCCCAGCCCATCACCACTTTGATCATAATGATCAAAAACCACTTCCCCTTCAAGTGCACTATCATTTTCATAGAGAGTGCCAACATTAGCATCCACACAAATATTACTAAAAGAAAGAACTGAGTCTTTATCAACATGTAAATCCTCATTATCAACACGCATGTCAAAGTTGAAATTAAATAATCCCATGCATTCAAGCTCTTTGTCCTCTTTCATATGAACTATTTCCATCATGGGAAGAAGATTTATAGTAGATGCATTAATAAATGCATCATGAGAGACAACCTCACTCTCAAAAACCAAATCAGTACGCTGTAAAATGTCTTCATTTTTTCCATGTGTATATCTTAGGTACTCTACTAGCAAGTCAGGGATTCCTTCACTATTGATAAAACATGTGTCATCTTTCTCACTAATGTGAGGCCCTACCCCGACTCATCCTAGCATTTCTGTTATTTTCATGTTGAGACTATTATGGATGCTTTATTTCATTGCATTATGGATTTTGAACTTATATGATTCCATGATTTGGATAACATTGATGTATAATGATGCTTCATTTTTATGCATTATGGATATGAAACTTTATATGATGCTAGCATAGAATTACTTTGAGATGATGTATGTCATTATTGGATTTGTAGGACTTTATTATGATGATAGAAATAGGATGCATATATTATGAATGGATCAAATTTTGAGGATTATGATAATTGCTTATGTGGATTAATTGGGATATATGAGATATTGATTTATTACTGTCAATTGTATGAGTGTTTGATGTGTATTCAAATTCATGTGTTTAATAATATATGTGGTTATTTGGAATTACTAATGTGTAAATTGAGATGCGCAGGAAAATTATCCATGTGACCCTGGAAATATTATGGAGAACCAAACCTAGACCTATGTATGTTTGTAAAGCCAAGGGTTGTCTATTTGGAGAGACAACACCCCATTTGTATCGTATTTTATTTGTGAAAGTAAATGTTGCATGAGTATTGAATTGAATTTATTAACTTGTGTAAATCCAACAAGAGACAAATTCCATGTGTAATTTTGTAATGTATTTTATTGTGTCACTTGACACATGTGCTGATTAGTGTCATTGATTTTGACTTGTCTCTTGGAGGGAGTTTGTTTCTACCAAATCCCATTCCAAACATTTGAGTGTGGTCCCAAATTTGCCTTGGGTAGGGAGTCTTGGGAGTGGTCAACTCAGGTTTGACCCGTAGGTTAACTTCATTTGGGTTTCCAGGGGGTTAAATGGACTCCTAGGGTTAGTTTTAGGGCTTTTCCAAAGGTCCAAAGGGTATACCTATGGGTTAGGGATATTTTTAAGCATGTGACTACTCCCATGTGACTGTTTAGTCACCTCAAAAAGTGGTTTTTTCAAGGTGAGCGAAAATTCAACTTAGAAGGTTCCTCCTAGGATAGACAACCTTCCTTTTTGATGTCAGACTCTGTTCCCCATCCTCTCTTACCTTTTCTCTTTCTAGTTTTAGCAACATGTAAGAAGTTGGGAAGACCAACCAATGGGAACTCTCACTCTATCCAAGGGGTTGGGAAGAGTGAGAGAGGCCTTCTTAGGCAAGGATTAGGGACTTAGTGAGTTAATCACCCACTCTCCATTGTTGGAGATTATGCAATTTTGAAGAATAGTTGTAGGATAGAATTTTGGCTAAGTGTTGGTGAAAAGATTATGTGGATTTGGGCTGCTCATCCCCAACTAGATCTAGCAAAACCTTTGGACAGATTAAGGTTGGTTCTTACTCTCTTTCTTGGTTATGTTGCTTATTTATGTTTGAAGAAATGCTTGTATGAAAGAGTTGTTTATTTGTATTTTACTTTGTGAAAGTATATGTGATTTTCCCCTTCATTTCTTTTATGCATTTTCTTGTATTGGGAGTATCCAAGACCTTCTACTCTTGGGAGAGTAGGATGGTCTTGGGGTGGAAGGAGTTTGATAGCCTTGGGTGAGAGGCTCTCATTAAGAGAGTGATCTCAAGGGTGTTCTTTTATGACCCTTGCTGCATAGCTTATTTATGCATTTGGAGGTCATAAGGAGAGATGAAATGGCTTATATGCCTTTGGGGGGCATAAGGATGTGGGGATGGACTTGTGTTGTATTTGGTTGCCATGAGGTGGCTTGAGATGTTCCATGCTTGTAGTCTCCCCATTGGTATTTGGTCCACTTCCACCCTTGGAAAATCTTCACAAGTTGTGGTGAAGTGCATCCTTGGTTGGGAAAATTGTTTCTTGTGTGTTTATCCCTTGCTTGTTGTGGTTGTATATGTGTAACCCATCTAGTGCTTGGTTTTCCAAGCTCAGGGGTGGCTTCTAGTAAGCCTAGGCTAGGAGGTGAGCACTCCATGGTCAAGCCTTATGTTTTATTTGCAGGTTACTTGGGAGAAAGAAAAAAAAGAAGCTAGAAGTTGCTGGTTTTTATTTGACTTGCAGAAAAGTTGGGAAAGAGAATATTGTATTTTTAATGGCAGTAATGTAAAAAAAAAAGTTATATATTCTATTTATTTCAAAAAAATATGTATTCATTTTTATTTCAAGTCCTCATCTAATGGAATGAGAGACTAGTTGGGTATCACACCCTTTTGTAATATTGACTACCTTGTATTCTATATTCTCTTGAAAGAAATATGTATTTTCCCTATTAAGTTATTTTTGCAAAAAAAAATTATTTATGCATTAAGTTCCTATAGTTGTTGAGTTAATATATTTGTTGCTTTCTTATTATTGGAAAATAAAAGTTCATTTTATTCTATCATGCAAAATGAAATTATGAGATTTGTAAAAGCTGCATCTAGACCTATTTAGTTAAAAGAAAATACAAATTATGGTTAAATAGGTTTAATATGTCTATCTCTAAATTGGTTTTTAAATGTTTTCTAGGTTAATATAGTTGCTGTTAAAATTTATTACATTCTATCAATTTATTTATTGCAGAAATTAAATCTGAAAGTAATAGTCTACTTCTAAAATTAACACCTAGACTCAGTGAAAAGAAAGGAATACATTAGAGCTTGTTGTTAGGTGTTTATTTAAAAGAAAAATATATATAATTACAGAATGCTTTAAACAATGAGAAAAAAAATAGTATTTCCCACTATGCTAGGTTTAATGTGCTAGGGAGATTATTAGTTTTGATTTGCATTAAAATAAAATAATAGCAGGATTTAAAGCATACATATTAACATATTAAAAGAAAGAAAATCTCACCTATTGCATGCTGTCATTGTTTTATGAGATTGTTGCATGAGTTAAAAAGTTGTAATAAAAAAAAATACAGCATGCTTAAGTGTGTTTATATATATATATATATAAGTGTTTGTATCTTTTTTAAAAAATATATAAAATATTAAATATTAAAAAAAATTGTATTGAAACTCTCGGCAGGAGGCCTGGGCGGCTTGGGACCCTTGTGGGCTGTGACCCACAGAGGCGTCGAGGTACCACTATGGGCAGAGGCACACAAAGGTGCCCGCAGCACCGCTGTGGCCCGTGACCCACAGGGGCGGCCTTGGCCACCACTGCGGACCGCTTCCCGCAGAGACATCGCGGCACCGCTACGGACTGCGACCCGCAGTGGCACCTAGGTGCCGCTACATGGTCCTGTGGGTAAAACCCTCTGTTGCCCCCCTGTGCCTTAAACTCTGCCTCTCCCCATGAGCAGCACCTCTATGTTCCTGCTTGGCCACCGCTGAAGCCATGGCCACCTCCTCCTCCACCATCCTACACATAAACACACACACACACATGCCCTAATCCAACTTTCGGGTTAGGGAAAAACACACATGGATGTTTAAAAAAAATGTGTGTGGGATATGTTTTAAAAAGGAGCTAGGGTTTCCGTATTTTATAAATAAAAAAATAATAAGGTGGGGGGGAACCTTATTCGAATTTTGAATAGGGTATCCCCATAGACTTTGGACATGATTATATTTTTATTTAACAATTCCTTGCAAATCTTATATATATATATATATATATATATATATATATATTTTCATGGTGTAATAGCACATAGTTATATATGTAGTTACATATACATATATATGATTTATAAATTAAGATTTTAATTGGATTATTTATTCACATAGTGAAATTACTTTTGTTATTGAGTAAAGTTTTTCTAAGGGCTTTATTTAAAAGCTAGTCTTAGAACCCTTTTGGGTTTGAATTTTATGGGAGAATAATAATAAATACTTTTGAAATAGTTAGCCTTAGAAGTTAAATTATATTGGTCATCTTTAATAAAATTTTATAGAACAATGGCACTATGGGATTAATCGACCCTAGAGTCAAATTTTAGACAAATTATAATTATTGTTAAAATAAATAATAGGTTTTATAAAACTAAGAGCTAGGGCTAATTAATTTAGTTCCTTGGCAATTAAAAGGCGATTTGAGATTATTAATATCTCTTGCAAATTTATTTAGAGATTTTTGTCTAAATGAAATTATTATATTTTTTATTTGATGAGATAATAACAATTCTTTGGAGAATTAATTTTCCGCATTTAGCTTAGATCATTTCGCTTACTTGATCTAGTGTTTGAATTATTCTTAGTTGAAAAGAAACCAAACTTAGTTAAGACAAGACTGGTTAATGCGTTATTTAGCAAATTTAGTTTTATTAGATTAAGTTTTAAAAAAAAAATTATTCCGTTTGTGCCCAAAAGTTTGGGCATGACAACTAACATGTCCCATACTGTTTTCCTCCTCAACTAAAACCCCACTAGACTCATGAGAGCATGTGTTTGTTATGTTATGAGAGACTGCATCTCCAACAACCTTCTCAAAATTACAGCTACCATCCGGAGAAGAATGTTTACCTTGTAAATGTTCATTTCCATCTTCATTTAGGCTATCATGGCATTCATTTTCAGGTTCATTCTCTTCAACCATCTCCTGTTCACACACATTGTCTTCTTCATGCTAATCATGTGACTGATTTTTAACAACATAGGGAGCATCATTATTAACTTGTGCAATATCGTCACACTCTTTCTCAACCTTGTCATTATCAGCATGCAAACTTTCACCATCTAGCTACATCTTAGACTTGACATCTTCAAATATGTCAATCCATGCAACCATCTGACTCATATTAGCCAGTTTTGTTCTCTTTGGCCAATGAACATCGGGTTCATAGACTTGCAAAAATAAGTCTACTGACTCAGAATCTTGAAGCATATAACTCATAGGAATATTTCGTAATGCCCTCAAAAATCTTAACAGCAGCATATAAGGTTGCTCACCCACTTGTGTTTTTATGTCCAGTTGAGCGTTGACATACACCATTGGGTCCTCCACATAGAATCTATATTCTTGTGCTATTTGGAGTTGATAAACTTGCTCATACTGCTGAAAAGTATGAGTTGGGACAATAGGGACACACATGCTCTAAGATGTACATTCAACACTTGACACATATTTCTCTTGTGCACACATTTTATCCTCACATGCTAGAAAAATCTGAGGACTAGGAGGCTACTCATGACTGACTATATCATAGTTGTATCTCTCCAAAAACAACCTCCTCAAGCAATCCCACGAAGACACACTTTGTGTTGCTAAACATTCATACCAGTCCTTTGCACCATCTTTCAATGATCTCACAAAGAACTTCATGACTTTATCTTCATTGCAAAGCCAATAGTCTTCAACAAACTCACTAAATAACTTGACATGGTGGAGTGATGAATTGGATTCTTGTGCATGAAACAAAGGCACTTGATCCTTAAACTCAATGGGGAAGGGATGTGGGTACCCTTCAATGTTGCTGAAATTCAAAGGTCTGTATTTCTTAGGGATGAAAACCCTTCTTGGCTGACCTTCCTTAAGTTGTTGATCACTCATTATGAGAGAGACATCATTATGACCATACATCTTTCTTGTCTTGACAAGCTTCTCATTCAAACTTTACAGTTACACATTTCTTGATTCTCTTTTTCAACAAGGTCTTAAGTAAAAGCCATACATAAATAAGACTAAAAAATCATACTTAAGACTCCTGAATGAACCTATTACAAAGATTGCATACTTCTCCTAATATAAGCATATAACTGAAAAAAAATGAAACTAAGAAGTATGCAAATCTGAAAATGAACTCCTTTCCCTTTTACTTAGTGTTGCAACACTAAATAGGACACTCTTTTCTACAAATGACTTTCATTAAAATACATTTGACTCATGAATGTCAAGATATCTAAATATGTTGTAGTGGCTGCAAATCATCTTTCTGGTTGGAAATATTGGTAGATCTGGAGCTACCTCCATATTTCATTAGATTCTTTGGTAGAGTTGCCACCTCTTTACAAAGGACAAATATTTGAACAACTGGAATTTCTTCACAGGTTAAATTTATTCCAAAACCAGCACTACAACACCTCATTGTCATCATATGGCATCATATGGATTTCATCCTCAACTTGTCACGGTATTTCATCATAAGAGCTCAAATATGCTTCATCTCTACTACAAATTCTTCGGTTCTTCTTGCTTCTTCTTCAAATAATGCACACTAGTGTAGAGATCTTAGAGTCGCGACTCACAACTTGTGAGGTATTACATAGTAATCATCAAATATGGACAAATCTAGATGGTGTTAGGCCCAATATGGAAAGCTAATGTATTGAGAGGGGAGGGGTGAATCAGTACTCCAAAACTTTTCTTGAATAATAACTTTACTATTATGCATAAACAGAATAGTGTAGTAACATAAAATAAAGTTAAAGCAAATAGATAACAATCATACATGATTCACTCCATAACACATATATTTTGGTTATGCAGAAACTCTTGGTTAGAGAGAAAAACTACGGTGGGGATGGCACCCACAACTTCACTACTGCAATAATAAAGAGTGCTCGGTTAGAGCTACATTTTAGCTATTTCTGATAGCTTAGCCTGTTAGGAGTAACAAGATCTGTTAGATCTACCTTGCTAAAGGATTTTACAACATTTATTCTGAATGTTGCACCTGGTTAGAGGCTTTACAATTTATAGACTTGATTAGAGTCTTTTACCCCGTTAAAGGTTTCTCTTTCAACTTCACAATATTACAATAAAATCATTACAAATATCTGCAACTTTACATCTGAAATGTTATAGCAAATTCTATGTGCTCAGAATAGATTACCTTGCTTATAGCATACCTCGGTAATCCATATAGTAACTCGGTAAACCCTTCTATTTACTCTGTTCTTCGACTGTTATCTAAAAACCTTCTTGGTGACCTCTGTGTCTCTATAACAGTCTTCTTTTTTTATGCATACATACACTTAACTCATGCTGTATAAATAGATCTCTTAAAATGGTGATCTAATTCATTGCTTCGATCTTACAAACAAGATTCCTCGAATGAATAACTAAACAAAATATTTCATTGGTTAGATTGATCTCGTAATCATACACAATTTTCTAGTGCAATTTCCAATGTAATAACGGTTAGATGTGCCTCGATCTTGTAACACATTTTCATATGCATGTCCAGGTTCAATGTATCTGGTAACATGTTTCACTCGGTGAATATCAACTCAATGTGTCAACTTTACTACTTGGTAGACATAAAAAGATACTCAGTAGACAACTCAGTGTGTACTGCGTTCTGTGACTGCTTTCTACTGTAACTGACTAGACTGTGCATACCGACTTCTCTGTGTATACCGATTGCATGATTCGATAGTGCTAAGTATGACTTTGAATATAAAAACTAATGGCAACTTGATAAGTAGTAACAATCTCCCCTTTTGACATTAGTTGAGATGTTTGACAAAAACTACTTTCAAAGTCATAACTCAAAAATCTATATACTTTGCAAAATGACTATACTTGACAATATATACAATAGTCAATGAAATAGTATATTCAGATATACTCCCCTTATCATTATTCTATACATAACTCTCATTTTGCATGCTTGGTTCTGTGCTTGTGTGCTCTGCTTGCTCTGCATACTTTGTATACTCTGCTCGGTATACTCCCCCTGCATACTATACTCTGAATAATGTATCAAAACTGTATCACTCTCCAAATATATTATATTACTCCCCCTATATAGTATTACTCCCCCTTTTTGACAAACATGAAAAACTTAATTTCCATCTGGGGGTGGTAACTGATAAAAAATAGATTTATATTTCTTCCGAGCGTCGGTGAGAGCGACTGAGAGTGCATCCTTTACACTTTCCATTAAAGAAGTTTGTGCTTGAATATCAGCCAATAGGGATATTAAGCCATCAAGAGTGCTTCCCTCTTGTGTAGTAGATAGGTGTGTAGCTCAGTTAATCTGTTCTTGAATGGATAAAAGATGAGGAAGGAATAATGTTTGGAGGGTCATTATATCCATCCTGATCTTATGTTCTTCATTTCGTATTTCCAGTTGTTGAGCCATGAGTTGTTGAAGCTTTGTATAAAAATTCTGAACTGAATTGGGCTCAGTGGTCAACTTATTTGAGAGATCGGTGATCTCTTTCTCAATTGCATCAGTTTTATTCTTGATATCTTTAATGAATAAGGAAAATGTACAAAGTTTCTGAAATAAATAAAGAATATGCTTGAGTTGAGGGGACAACTCAGCAATGAATTTGACAAGCTTGACTTTTCCAATAGCTAGAGATTTTTGTACCTCTTCTATCATTTTTGTAGTAAGCTCCTTGTCTTTTAGCTTGCTCAAGTACTCTGGTGCATCAACTCCAGATGTTTCTATTTGATTAAGGAGTTCATCCAGTTGAATGTGGATGGCTGCATCGGTTGACACTGTAGTTGAAGGTAGCATATCTGTCAGTAGTGTCTTTACCTTTTGAAGTACTTTATTCTTCTTTTGAATGGCCATCTGTTTTTCTTGTTCGGCCTTTACTTTGCATAGTTCACCAAAATCAATAAGTGCTTGCCCCTTTAATTTTGAGATATCCACATTGGGCAACACTATTGGTTTAGATAAATCAACTTTAAAACTATGCTTTTTCACCTTCTTCTCTTTACCTTTGGTCGGTTGTACCAAGACAATAGCTTGTGAGGCTTGCTGACCCTCGATAGGTTGCTTGGTGGAGGCAACACTTTGCTCGATTCCTATAGCCGTTGTGGTGTCCTTTGGTGTCTTGGTACTGGGTGTCTCAGCTGTAACATTTTCAATGCTTGACGGTGCTTGAGAGGTCTTTTCTTGAGTTGTACCTTCTGCTGCTTCAGACTAGTGACCTTCAGTGCCTTGTGTTGTATCCTTAGGAGCTTTGGTAGAGACAGGTGACTTGACCAACGGGTAAGGCTGAACATGTTCTAAAACAGATTCACTAGATACAAATTTTGCATAGGTAGTGCCTTCTATCATTTCTTGCTCCAGTGCTTCTGCATCCATGACATCTTCATCAATTTGAATAGTGTCAGCCAGGTCTTGCTTGATAGCATCAGGACCTTGCTCGGTGACATTAGGATCATGCTCGGTAACATCAACAATTTCAACTTTAGAATGTTCACCGACAACTTTTATTTTGAAGATTTCCTGCCACTTTTCTTTTGTCTCATTTTCTACATCAATGTATAGCCCATTCATCAATTTTAAGGCTCTTTGTTTGACAAGAAATTTAGAATTGTAGGTTGTCAAATGCTCCTTTATTTCTGCTATAGACATATCAGGAAATAGATGGACTAGACTTCTTTCTCTAATTTGTTTCTCTGAGTCCATTGCATATTTCCACCTATTATCAATATGCAAGTAAAGTTCATTCGGAAGTGACTTTACTAGTTCTAATAAAGCTAGCTGAAACTTTAGAAGTGTGCAGATGACAGCTTCTTCAATTTGTCTCTTCTCATCATTATTCCTAGTCTCATACTTGACATATCTAAATCCTACAAATCCACCATATTCTTTTAGATTGGCACAGAAGTTTTCAACACTATGAATATTTACCTTCTTGCTTTTTACAATATGGAATTTGTTTGCATCATCAGATTCTGTATCACTAGACTCTTTTGCCAGAATGAGTCTCTGAGTAGATTTCTTGTAGGTCTTGGTTACCTTGGGAGTAGTAACACTCTTTTGTCACTTACTCGATGATGCAGCTGATGCTCTAGTGTTAGGTCTCTTTGTTGGTGGAGTCAGTAGGGCCTTTGAAGTGTCTAGTTTCTTTCTTTTTAACACTTTACCCTTAGGCAACTCCATACTCAATGTTATTGCTGCCTCTTGAGCTTCTAATTCCTCTTCGGTGATGGCAAGAGTGCCTTTGATAGGTGTAGAGGAAGAGTCTTCTCTCTCCATTAGAACCTTTATCATCTTTGTAGCCTTTCTTGTAGCTTTGGGTACTACAATGCTCATTTTTACTTTTTCCTTAACTTCTTCATAGGTTCCATATCTTAGCTCGGTAGCATGCCTTGGAAATGTGAGATATGCATCAATTTGTTGTTGTGTGATATCATAGTCAATCTTGTAACCCATTGGTGGCAAAGATTGAGTCCTCGGTTCCACATCATTCACCTAACAGTAATCAATGTCTACCTCAAAGCATATATCATCCTTATATTTCTCTACCAGCTATGGTGGAATCCAATACCTATTGTGCATCTTCTCTTGAAATTTGCAGAAGTAGTCATCCATGATATCATTGAAATTATCTCCCAATTTCTTGATAAAGTCATTAATTTGATGGGTGATTGGTCGGTGTAGCTCCCAAACTACTTTACCGATTGATGGAAAGAATTTCTCAAAGTAGAAAAACATGCATACAAGAAGTGAACCAAACTTCAGTGTATTTGTTGAGTTGTTCTTTTTCGGCTTCCTTATTGTGTTTAGGTTCTCAAACAAGTTCTTCAATAGCACTTCACATAAATCAACTTTCATTCCCTTTTTCACTATTTTATAGGATAAGTCAACTACGGCACATGGTACACTATTTTCCCTTGCTGATTGGAAGAAACAGTAACCGATTACTCTAATGGAAAACTTAGGTTCTGCATCAGTGACATTGTTCAGTTTCAATCCTTTGTAATCAGATTCTACCCTGATTAAACTGATTAACTCCTTCTTTGATATCATCTTCTGAGCTCATGCATGATCATAGATAGGATAATCGATGATCACATGAATGATTTCCTTGGTGATTTTGAATGGTTTCTCTTCTAGCCACATGAAATCATCATGAACTTTGCTCAAAACAAACTTAACCCATTGGGGCTTGAACACACAAGGGTAGGTTAGGGCTTCAGTTAATCCTTTGATTCTGATGTGTTCATACTTGCTGTCCATTTTGCCATCGGTACATAGCTCATCATATGTGTCACTAATCACAACATGACCAAGTTCTTCAACACGACATTTGGTGAAGAATCTAACATCTTTGACTATCAAGACTCAATCCGAGATGAGTGAAAAGGCAGTTTTGTCATCTGGTTTAGAGGTGACTTTAGGAGTCAAAGTGTATTTCAGTGAGGGCTTCTCGACAGTCTTGAAAACTACGGTATATTGGATCTTGGGTGCCATTTGTAAATTTTAGATAAAACTAGCAAACTATCCTTAGGGTTTGATGGTTTACAAACGGCAGACGCTTCACACTTGGTAGATAATAGCAATTTGACAAGATTGGTAAACTAGCTTAACAGTGATGAGATTTGATGTAAATACCTTGGATTCACTCTGAATGAAGTTTGATCACCTTGATTTGCTCTGCTCTGCTTCTTCGAAAACTTGGTGAATGTAAATGACCGCAAAAATAGTTTTAAGTACACAAAATACCTTATCGAGCTCTGTGCGGGTTAGGTCAAAACATTAAATGCACTCGATTTATCTTTAACTGATTTACTCTCCTTTTTTTTAACTGAGTAACCAAATTTCCTTCATTTACCGACTTGATAGGCTTCCTGTATTCACCGACTTGACAGGTTTCTTGTAAAGTACTTTTGATAGAATTTCAAACTTACTAATGCATCTTAAATATGCAGATTTTGAATTTTGTACATACTAGAATAGGAACTGTTATGATTTTAACCTTCAGAGAATGCAGTCCCTTCATACCTTTTCTGATTAATTTGGAATAGGTGCACCTAACTCGGTAGGTAAGGTGCTTTCTTCATTTGACACAATTTCTTTCTTTTTCCAAATTATCTTTAATTTTTCTTTTATTTCTTCAGTGTCTCCTCTAGGTTGATCTTTGCAATCTCCAGCTAAATGTCTAACTTTGTGACAATGAAAACATGCCATACCAGGATTTTTCCATGATCTTCGGTTGTTCATTCCAAACCTTATAAAATAGTTGGCACTTATATGTCCATATCTTCCACAACATTCACACCATATCCTTGTGTTGTAATCCCATGGTACTGCTGCATATTGCCAGGAAGGATTTGTGTGAGTTCGATAACCTCTAGTGTTTGCTCGGTGTGTAGACCACATGTAGTTCTTTTTCTTAAGCCATCACTTCTCAGTACTATGTCCATATTTATTGCAGTTTCTACAAAACCCTTTGAATTTTTCTTTCTGATAGTTGTTAATAGACTTTATCCTACATTGATAAGATGTGTGACCATATTTATTGCAATTGTAACAATAATTATTGGACTTAGTGATATTCAGTTGCTTACCTTTTCTGATTTGGCACATGTTGGCAGTATGACCTTGATTTCCATAGTAGTAGCAAATAGGCTTCTTCCTTTTGATGTTGTTCCTGTTTCCAGCTTGCTTTGATGATTATCCTCTCTCAGTAGTATGAATTCCTTTCTCAGTATAGTCTTTTCCTTTGTAACCGAGTCCTGCATCTTTGTTGGGTCTTCTTGTATTCAGTTGCTCATCCAACACCTTTGATGCTTCATAACTCTTCTTCAGTGTTTCTTTGGATTTCTTCTCTATTTCAAGTTCATCGGTCAACCTTGATACTTCAAGTTTTAATGCTTGATTCTCATCATTCTTCAGAATTGCTTCATGATGTGCATAACCTAGTTGATCTGTCATATTTTGTTGAATCCCAGTCAACCTTATGATTTCAACATTTTTATTAGATACTAAGACTTCAAGTTGTTGTTTCTCTCTTTGTAGATCTCTTGCTTTATCCTCAGCTGTCCTCAATGCATCTAGATTTTCTGTCATCTGTGTACTGAAATGTTCTTGTTCTCTTTTCATTGCTTTTAGTTGATCAAACAATGCTTTGTTCTTTTCTTTCAATACTCCAATCATTTCTTCAGTCTCTTCAGATATACTATTCTCAGATGATGTCTCAATTTGTTCCACTAACTCTTGAGAATCCTGCAAGTCATCAGATAATATTCTTCTTACTTTCAAAGATTTTTGCATTTGCCTTTGCATGTCTACAATCACTTGATTAGCATGATCCAGCTCTTCTTGCAGATATACAGTCCTCCGAGATTGTTTATAGCCTTCCATTGATAATATCTTTCTCTTTAGGTAGTTAAACCCTTTTTCAAGATTTAAGCTCTGATACCAATTGTTAGGCCCAATATGGAAAGCTAATGTACTGAGAGGGGAGGGGTGAATCAGTACTCCAAAACTTTTCTTGAATAATAACTTTACTATTATGCACAAACAGAATAGTGCAATAACATAAAATAAAGTTAAAGCAAATAGATAACAATCATACATGATTCACTCCATAACACATATATTTTAGTTACGCAGAAACTCTTGGTTAGAGAGAAAAACTGTAGTGGGGATGGCACCCACAACTTCACTACTGCAATAATAAAGAGTGCTTGGTTAGAGATACATTTTAGCTATTTCTGATAGCTTACCCTATGAGGAGTAACAAGATCTGTTAGATCTACCTTGCTAAAGGATTTTACAACATTTATTCTGAATGTTGCACCTAGTTAGAGGCTTTACAATTTATAAACTTGATTAGAGTCTTTTACCCTCTTAAAGGTTTCTCTTTCAACTTCACAATATTACAATAAAATCATTACAAATATCTGCAACTTTACATCTGAAATTTTATAGAAGATTCTATGTGCTCAGAATAGATTACCTTGCTTATAGCATACCTCGGTAACCCATATAGTAACTCGGTAAACCCTTCTGTTTACTCAGTTCTTTGACTGTTCTTTGAAAACCTTCTCGGTGACCTCTGTGTCTCTGTAACAGTCTACTTTTTTTATGCATACATACACTTAACTCATGCTGTATAAATAGATCTCTTAAAATGGTGATCTAATTCATTGCTTCGATCTTACAAACAAGATTCCTCGAATGAATAACTAAACAAAATATTTCATTGGTTAGATTGATCTCGTAATCATACACAATCTTCTAGTGCAATTTCCAATGTAATAATGTTTAGATGTGCCTCAATCTTTTAACACGTTTTCATATGCATGTCTAGGTTCAATGTATCTAGTAACACATTTCACTTGGTGAATATCAACTCAGTGTGTCAACTTTACCGCTCGGTAGACATAAAAAGATACTCGGTAGATAGCTCGGTGTGTACTGCGTTCTGTGACTGCTTTCTGCTATAACTGACTAGACTGTGCATACCGACCTCTCTGTGTATACCAACTGCATGATTCAGTAGTGCTAATCGACTAGAATGTATAGTATGGCTTTGAATATAAAAACTAATGGCAACTTGATAAGTAGTAACAGATAGAACTTACATTGAAAGATGAATTACAATAGATTCTCTGACAACATTTATGAGAGTTGACTCAACTGTCAAGGGATGGACTTAACAAGCTGATGACTCTATAAGGCAAAATATTTGGGTCCTATGATGCAGGATCAAAGCTCAACCATCAAATCACAGAAAGACATGGAAAAATCTATGCAATATCCCCACCAGAGTTGCCATTTTGTTCATGACTCGGATGGGACAATCTCAACTATATATTGAGCCAATATTTTGTTAGATTCAATGACAGTCCCAAAGACACTAAGAGGGGGGGGGTGAATCAATTTCTAATCGGTTAATTGAATATTTAAACTCATTTATAACTTTGCAACCCAAAACAGTGTATTGGTAAACAAGAATTAATGCAATAAACACAAATAACAAAGACAACATAGAAACACACCATAACACAAGATATTTTAATGAGGAAACTTGGTGTGGGAAAAACCTCAATGGAATTTGTGACCCACAATATTTACTCACTAGCCAATGAATAAATACTACTTACAATAAGGGCCTGCACATGTAGGAAATCCAACTGCCTGGAGTGCACTGCTCAAAAGAGTCTCATTGACTACAATATGGATAATTAAATCCAATACAATGTACTGCTCAAAATAGCATCTAAAATGTCTAGTTCAGTACTAGTTTAAGCTCAGTTAGATACCTTAACCAGAACCTTCGATGTCCACTATATCACCTCATACAATAATTTCCTATTCATTACATTCTTTCATTATTACCTCCTTCAAAATGACCTATGAGATCTCATACATATATGAGTCTATACAATATACCAAGTCGACTTACAAATAGTTAATTACATTTACAAAACAATTCACATAAACAAAAATTTATCCCATGTTGGCCTGAGTACTAGTATACTTCATTTCCGGTGTAATCTGGATGCCGGTGAAAGTGCCCGCCGATGTTGATGCCTGCCGGTGTATAATATTTGTGATGCCACTCCATGTGTAGAAACATGTTGTCGGTTGGTTTCCAGTTGGTTGCCATTAATGACAATATCAACTATTCTCAATAGAGTGTAGGATGCCAACAATCTCCCCCTTTGGCATTGATGGAAACACTCGTGAGAATAATCCAAAACTGCTATCCAAAAATGAAATTCAAAAAGAAGTGTTCTCCCCCTAAGAAAGTGATCTCCTCTATGCATTTATTTTCTCCATACTACTCCTTATTTTTCTCTATACTACTACTCCCCCTTTGACATCAATGACAAAGGATTTCAAAAAGAATCAAAGACTACAAAAATGCTACCTCATCGCCTATAACTGGTTGGTTACAATCTGAAAAAATGTCTACCAAAACTAGATTTAGACTCTACATGAATTTGTTGTTGTCAGAGAGAATGGTCTCAATTTGCTAGATCATGCTAGTTAGATAGTGCATTTTCTGCTCTAGTGATCGTTGTCCTTGAACTATTGCCTTTGATAATTCAACCCATTGAGTAATGAGACTATCCAATTTTGGACCAACTTTACTTTTGATTTCCTGGGCTTTTGACCTTATCCTTGCTTTCTCTTTCTCAAGTTTCTCTAACTTCTCTTCGAAAACTACCATTTCCTACTCAAAAAATGAGATGCCCCGAAGAGCCTATCAAACTATTTGCAATATCATCTATTTATTTCTATGTCTTCTTGATTTCCTCATCTATATCCTCTGTCAAACAATGAGGTTTACATGTTTTTGGCATTATACACTCTTATGAGAATGGTTGATGTTGTCCTTGATGGCAACCAACTAGCATTTATCTGGTAAGCCACCGACAATTACTGGCACCGGCAATAGACTTCTACATACACCGACAGGCACTTCACTGGCAGCGACAACAATGCATACTGACACTCTAGCCGACAGGGAATAAACTTTTGTTTATTGTATTTTAATGTAATTATCTTTTGTAAAGCCGACATGATACATTGTAAAAGACTCATATATGTATGAGATCTTGTAAGTCAAATGTATGAGAGAATGAATGTAAAGGTATAGAGGAGAGAGTGAGAAATAAGGATGTTATATGCGAATGCATAAGGAAAATTTTGTATAAGGTTTTGGTTATAGACTAAGCTTAAAACGGTACTGAACCTAGCATAGTTGATGATGATCTGAAGTAGTACTTTGTATTGGATTTTGATAATCCAATTTTGTAGTTAGTGTGACTCTTATTAAGCAGTGAGCTCTAGGCAGTTGGCCTTCCTGCATGTGCAAGCCCCTCATTGTAAGCAATATTTATTCATTGGCCAGTGAGTGAATATTGTGGGTCAAAAATCCCAACGAGGTTTTTCCCACACCGAGTTTCCTCATTAAATATATTGTGTTATGTTGTGTTCTCTATGTTGTCTATGTTATTCTTATTTGTTGCATTAATTCTTATTTACCAGTACACTGTTTTGGGATGCAAAGTTCTTAATAAGTTTAAATATTCTGCTAATCGGTTAGACACTGATTCACCCTGCCCCTCTCAGTGTCTTTGGGACTATCATTAATCCTAACAATTGGTATCAGAGCTTGGTCCTCTATTTACAAAAGCCTAATAGCTTGAGGAAGATTCTGACACCGGTACAGATGGAGAACTTAAGAAAACAATTGGAAGGAGCTCTTGTAGACTATGTAGAGAAATTGAGGAATATCAAACTTGAAGATGATTTGAGGACTGCACAGGAATTCATTCAAGGACTTCAAGAGAATCTTACTATAGCTCGAAATAAAAGAAAAGAACTTCATGAGAAGATGTAGAAAGATGATGATGAAAAGGAAACTCTTAAAGAACTTGTGAACAAGTTGAGAATAGAGAACTGTAACATGAAGAATGAAATGCAAGATATGACCATGAGGTTATGTAAAGACATTGAAGACAGGAAGAAGAATGAAGAATACTTGACTAGGAGACTTAATGATGATGGAAATGAAAATCTAAAACTCAATCATGAAAATGATATGCTGAAGACAGATCTAATTCACATGCAACATGATATAACTGAGCTTATAAGACAAAAGGGAATTCTAGAAAATGAGTTGGATACTGCAAATAAAAATAAAGAGAAATTCAAGAAAAGTTTAGAGGAACTTGATGATATGATGAAAAGTCAAAAACCTAATGGAGATACTAATGGACTTGGATTTGAAGTTGGAGAAAGTTCCGGTACTGCAAACAATCATGATCACAATAAACTGGTAAGACTACCTAGTACTTATTAATTTAATGGGAAATGCTTTAACTGTAACAAGTATGGTCATAGAGAAAATCAGTGTAGATTAAGAAACAATCAAAACATTAATGCACCCACTGGTCAATGTTCCAAATGCAACAAAGTTGGTCATAATTCAAAAAACTGCAGAATGAATGTGAGATGCTATGTTTGTGGAAGATTTGGGCACTTATCTAATCAATGCAAAACACAAACCAACGTAGGATATGGAAAGGCTATTTAGAAGAATAATGTAACGTGTTATGCTTGTAACAAGATTGGACATATTGCAAAATTTTGTAGAAGCAAGACTGCACCAACAAACAATAAAGGATCTAGTTTGAAAGGCAAAGAAAAGGTAGATGAGGTAAAGCAAGAATTTTCAAAACAATGGATTAGAAAGAGAGATCTCAAAGTTGATGAAACTATCTCTACACCGGTAGAATAGAGTAATACTCCACCGGTAGGAGATTCTTAATCCAACTAAGAAGTAACATGTTTTGGGGGTATTGCAGAAAGTTGAAAATCATGCAGAGTATCCTTGACTGATGGTGAGAAGATATATTTCTTCCTTACCAGCAAATGTGTTAAGTTTTCACTTAACTGACAAGCATTTAATGTGGTTGTTGAGAGAATTTTCATTATAAATCATCTGATTTCCCTCTTTTTTGACACACTGAACATTCGAATTAGCAAAGAGCATGAAAACTAAGCAAAGACCTATGGGATCTCCTTCAAAATGACCTATGATATCTCATACATATATGAGTCTATACAATATACCAAGTTGGCTTACAAATAGTTAATTACATTTACAAAACAATTCACATAAACAAATATTTATCCCATGTCGGCCTGAGTGCCAGTATACTTCTTTTCCAGTGTAATCTGGATGCCGATGAAAGTGCCTGTCAGTGTCGGTGCTTGCCAGTATATGATATCTGTGATGCTGGTGCATGTGTAGAAACCTGTTGTCGATTAGTTTCTAGTTGGTTTCCATCAATGACAACATCAATTATTCTCATTAGAGTGTAGAATGCTAACATCTTTTGTAACTAGATATTTTCCACAATTCTCCCCCAAAAAGTTGCCATTTTGTTGGTGACTCGGATCGAACAATCTCGACTATATAGTAGAGTCACCATTTTGTTGGTTCCCAAATGGATTTACACTAGAAGAGGCAGAAACCAAGTTGATTCTTCAAATATCTATGGAGATGCCAACTCCAACAATTAAAATCCTCAAGAACTAGGACCAACTGACAAGGATTCTGCAAAACCCAGGAGGGTGATCCCTTAGTGAATTTTATGATCTCTGTGTTGGCATTATGGATAAATTAATTATGTGTTGCATTGATGTTTTGTCATTGATGTCAACACTAGCTGATATGGATGGTTACTAGTAAAAGATCTAGTGTTACCGATAGAAGAGATTATCTGTTGACACTTCTGACATGTTTGGATCAGTGAAGTATATTGGATTTCATGAGTTATATGCTCCATGAGCATGTTTTGGTCAGTTGGTATTGGCTTGGTAATTGGATTTTATCATACACTCTGGTAAACCCTTACCGACACTAGTTTAAGGCTTTCCCAGTGGAGCTTTCGTTGAGGAATTGTGACAGGATGCATAGTTGGTGTTGGTGCAGCTTCTTCATGGACTTTAGGATGCTGAAGATATTCTTTGATCGTGCTTCAAATGCTTGAAGACTTTTCTTTGGCATGGTGGACCCAGAATAGGTCCGGTACCTATCTAGGTTACAGACCAATATCATGCTAGTGTGTACTCTAAACATTACTTGATGATTCAAGATGTTTTATGAATTTGTTATTATTGTTTTGGTCTTAAGCCGACATGGCATATCATTGGAATTGAAATTATGTAATGATATTATTGTAATATCTTTAGGTGGCCGACCTAATTGGTTTAGGCCTTAGGGTTTGTACAAATAAGAGGTAGAAACTCTTTGTAAAGAATCATGGTTATTGAAAAGATCATGGTCAAGGAATGTAATGTGCGAATATTGTAATATCATTCAGACATAGGAGTTGATCGATCATTGGTGACTGAATTGGATTAAGAAAAGGATTTAGTCCTCCAAAATTTAGCTTAATTGGGACTGTAATTAGGCATGGTAGAAATTATTTCCAGCAATTCACTCTATTGGATTGTTGTCCATTTATCTTGAGAAGGTTGTAGCCTCTCTGTAGTCAATGAGACTCTTTTGTAATGAGCAGTATGCTCTAGGCAGTGTGCCTTCCTGCAAGTGTAGGCCCCTCTTGTAACACATATTTTCTGCAGAAGTATCATCTGACTATGGGTAGGTTTTGTTGGTAGTGGGCCAATGTCCCTCACGGGGATTCGTGACATGTTTTAATAGCCTCCTGTGGATTCTATAAGTCTATTGGTTGTATTGGGCATTGACAGGTTGATGTTTTGGTGCAACGAAAACCCTAGCTTGTAACAAGTGGTATCAGAGCTTGGTCATAGGTTTGAATCATGTAGCCCACAATGAGTGATGCTGGGAGGGTGATTGTTGGCAATGGGCTAGCATCCCTCATGGGGATTTGCAACATGGTTTAACAACCTCCTATGGATTCTATAAGTCTAGTGGTTGTATCGAGCATTGATAGGTTGATGTTCTAGTGCAACGACAACCCTATCTTGTAACAGGTTTCCCATTGTGTTTTTTCCCTTTCTAGTTTTTTCATGTACAAATCATGGTGTTATGTGGTATGGCTGCATTGTATTGATTATCTAGTTAATTTTTAAGTTGTATTTTTTAGCGATATTTGTTCCTATCAGCATTTGTCTGTGCTTTACCGATACTTCATTTGTTTAAGGTTGTATTGTGGATTAAAAGTTATAATTTGTTGACAACTAATTCACACCCCCCCACTCAATTGTTCACCAGTTATCCTAACAATTGGTATCAGAGCTTTGGTCATCTTTTGCAGAATCTTAACCACTTGAGGTAGATCCTATGGCAACTAACACAACTAATCCACCAGTAGCTATTTTCAGAAGAGAAATCCCTAAGCTGGATGGAACAAATTATGGGATATGGAAAATTCGAATGGAGACTCATCTTAGATGTCTTGGCAAGGATATTTGGGAGATCACTGAGAAAGGATACACACCTTATGATCTGGCATCTAGCAATCCTTCTCCTACAGACTTGTATAAGAATATTAAAAATTATTGTAGAGCTAGAGAAGCCCTCTTGTGTGCACTTACTGATCAGCAGATTATGGGATTGACTGATAAATCATCGACTAAGGTTATGTAGGACAAATTATAAACTCTGAATGAAGGTGACCCTACTATCAAAATTGCTAAACTTGATGGTTACCGTGTAAGGTATGAAAACTTGAAAATGGAAGATAATGAAAGAATTGCTTTGTTTATGGAAAGAGTAAATAAGATTGTTATGGGAATTCAATGTTGTAGAGGATTTCTAAGTGAATATGAAATAGTTTCCAAATTATTGAGAGCCCTTCCATCGGCTTACAAGATGAAGGCAACTTCTATTAATGATTTAAGAACAATGACAAACACTTCAGTCAATAAAGACATTCTGATTGGGAAATATATCCTTTTGAGCTTGAAGAATTTGGATCTTATGGAGTTGTACAGTCTGAACCTTCTTTTCATGCATCATCATCAACATCTACTAGAAAGAATGATTGGAGAGCCCTATATGCAAAATAATTGGAAGACATGAGGAAAGAAGATGAAGACCTTGAGTAGCTTGAAGCCTTATTTGCTAGAAGAATACCTAAAGGTCCAACTCGAAGTAAGTATGAAGGAAAAGAACCTTTTAAATGTTGAGAATGTAATAAGATTGGTCATTTTGCATCTAGATGTCATGAAAGGAATGCAAGGTTTGAGGAAAAAGTTAAGAAATCTTTTAAGACTAACCTGAATATATATAGATTCAAGAAAAGTAAACAATGCTACATAGTAGATGAGGAAGGAGTAACTGATGACTCTAGAGATGAACCAGCAAAAGACTCTACTAGTGGATCTAGAAATGGAAAAGAATGGGTGTTCTATTCTTTGAAGGAAGATGAACCAAAACCAGCTATCAAAAATGAAGAGAAGGTCCTGGCAGCAAAAGTTGAAGATAAGGATGAATGGGTAATTGATAGTGGATGCTCATATCATATGACTGGAGATAAAGGGAAATTTATGTCCCTGCAAGAATACAATGGTGGTAAAGTCAGATTTGGAGATGACAAGGCATGTATGATCAAAGGTAGAGGTATTATTTCTTTGGATGGAAGCATAATATTGATAATGTCTATTATGTAGAAGGTTTAAGGCATAATCTTTTGAGTGTTGGTCAATTAGTTGATAAGGGTTTTCAACTTTAGTTCAAAGATAGAAAATGCAAAATCATTAACAAGACTGGTTTGGTAATTGCAACCGGTATTCAAACAGGAAGTAATATTTTTCAGTTGAACACTAGTAATAAGACATGTTTGGCTCATATTGATGAGAGTTGGCTATGGCATAAGAGTTTGTGTCATGTTAATTTTGGTTGCATTGTTAAAATCAGTTCAACTAAGGTAGTTAGAGATATACCTAAGATTATGAAGCCTCATAATTTGGTATGTAAGGAATGCCCATTAGGTAAGCAAGTCAAAAGTTATTTTAAGAGCATAAATGATAAATCTAATGATGTACTTGATTTGATTCACACTGACTTATGTGGTCTAGCAAGGACTAGAAGCTTTCAAGGTGATAGGTATTTCATGTTGATTATTGATGACTATTCTAAAATGATGTGGGTGAATTTTTTGAGGAAGAAATCTGAAGCTTTTGAGAAATTCAAGATCTTTAAAGCGAAGGTTGAAAGAGAAACTAGATTGAAAATTAAATGTCTAAGATCAGATCATGGTGGTGAATTCACTTCTGATGAATTTAATAGTTATTGTGAGACAAATGGAATTAGGAGACAACTATTTGCACCTAGGACTCCTCAGCAAAATGGAGTAGTTGAAAGAAAGAACATTTTTGGATGTAGCTAGATCTATGATGATGGAAGCCAAATTGCCTCATATCTACTCGTGAGAAGCAGTGAGTATGGTAGTCTACACATTCAACAGAGTTCACATCAAAGGTGAAATTGGTAAGATGCCTTATGAACTATGGTTTGGACATACACCTACTATTAAGTATTTCAGAATTTTTAAAACTAAATGCTATATCAAAAAATATTATTCAATTGGAAAGTTTGATCCTAGATGTGATGAAGGGATATTTATTGGTTATTCAATTTAGAGAAAAGCATATAGATGTTATAACAAAAGATTGCAGAAAATTGTGGAAAGTACTAATGTGAAAGTGGATGAACAATACAGAAATAATTCTATATCATATGACAGGGAACCAGCAATGGAAATGATCATAACTGAACCGGCAATGCCTCAACCAGTACAAGAAGCTGAGAAGAATGAAACTTGGTCTTTAGTTTCTCAGCCTAAAATAAGAATGTTATTGGAACTAAATGGGTTTTTAGAAATAAACTGAATGAGGATGGTCAAGTTATAAGGAACAAGGCTAGATTGGTTTGTAAAGGATATTCTCAAATGGAAGGAATTGATTATGGTGAGACATTTGCACCTGTAGCTAGAATTGAAGCTGTTAGACAATTTATTGCATATGAAGCTTATAAGAACTATAAGGTTTATAAAATGGATGTCAAATGTGAATTTTTGAATGGTGAGCTTGAGGAAGAAGTTTACATTTGAGCAACCTGATGGATTTTCATTGATAAATGACAAAGACATGGTTTTCAAATTGAAGAAAGCTTTATATGGTTTGAAACAGGCTCCTAGAGTTTAGTATGCAAGGTTGGATAAATATCTTTTGAAGCTTGGTTTCACTAAAGGTGGTGCTGATAGTAATCTATAATATAAGATCACTGATAATGATATTTTGATTATTAAAGTTTTTGTTGATGATATCATTTTTGGAGGAGAAGATAAATTGTGCATGGAATTTGCTAACAACATGAATAATGAATTTGAAATGTCCATATTTGGTGAGATGAATTTTTTCTTAGGTTTGCAAATTACTCTAACTGACAAAGGCATTTTTATATGTCAAACTAAGTATATGAGGGAATTGTTGAAAAAGTTTGGTATGGAGAATTCCAAACTAGTAAGTACTCTTATGGCTACAAGTGAGAAATTATCTATCAAGGATACTTCTACACTGGTAAATCCGACAAGGTATAAATCTATAATTGGTGGTCTGTTATATCTAACTCAGACTAGACCTGATATTATGAATGTAGTAAGTATTGTTTCAAGATATCAAAGTAATCTTAAAGAAAATCATGAATGTGCAGTAAAGAGAATATTTCGATATTTGCAAGGAACAATAGAATATGGTTTATGGTATTCCAGAGATGATGTTTTCACTTTATGTGCATATACTGACTCAAATTAGGTAGGTGATACCGATGAAAGTAAGAGCACTTTTGGTGGAGATTTCTTTCTTGGAAAGAAACTGGTTTCATGGATAAGCAAAAAATAGTCATGCATTTCTTTATCTACTACAGAAGCTGAGTATGTTGCAGTAGCAACTAATTGCACTCAAGTTTTGTGGATGAAGAAAATGTTGAAGGATATCAGAGTAAATTGTAGTGAATCGGTAGTTATCTACTGTGATAACTCTGTAGCTATTGACATGTCTAATAATCTAGTATTTCACTCAAAGACTAAGCATATTTCAATAAAGTATAACTTTCTGAAGGACAAGGTAGAAGCAAAGGAAGTCAAATTGGTTTATGTGAACACTAAAGAACAGATTCCAAACATATTCACTAAACCATTATCTAAGGAATCATTTGAATATTTAAGAGACAGGTTAGGGGTTTCTGCCCCTTCGGTAGAGACTTGATTGATGAAGTTTGTCATTAGTTCAACATGTATTTGTAAAGCGGAAAATCGTGATCGAACCCTAGTTGTTCTCCCCTCTTCCAACTCCGAGGAGAGAGAAGGGAGGTTCGCTAGGATTCGATGGTTTTCACTTAGGGGAGAGACTTTACATTCAAAAGAGGGGTTGAAACCCACAAGATCCAATCCCACGCAATGCAAGATTGGATGCTAAATGTGTTTCAAGGGTTAAGAAAGCAAGGCTACCCTCTTTTGTAAAGAATGTGCATAGAAGAATTAAGCTAGGAATACATAGAAAGTGACAAAGATTCGCTTATAAACTAAGATAGGAATATAGTATGAAGCTGGGGACCTGGAATTAGCAGTAAAATGTCGATACGGCGCTGTCCTGCAAATTTGAGCAAAAGTTGTCGGGACGATGGCGCCCAGCGCCACGGTCCTCCGAAAAATCCGTCAAACGAAGGGGGATCGGTTCGTCTCTACACAAGGATTCCAGATCTTCAATTTCAGCCGTGTACCTGCAACCCACACACTGAAAAGCGAAGACGATTGGGGGGTTAGGGATTAGGGGTTTGCCTTTAGGTCAAACCCCGGTTTTGGAATTAACCAAGAAATGAGCAAGAGCTATAAATGTAAATGCCTGTAAAACAAGTACTAATACCTTGTTCTAAGGATGTTTGTATCCTTATGTGCGAAGATATAGATGTTGTATGTTGTTTTAGTATGTTGTATGTGATCTCCTCTTCAATGGTTGAATCCTTGTCTTGAATGCAACACTTAGCCTTGAATGGAGACTTAGGAGGAATGCTTGAATGCTTGAATGTTTGAATGCTTGAATGTTTGAGTATAGTTTCCACGCCTTTTCCCTCATGTATATGTTATCTCCAAATGAGAGAGAAAAATGTAGTTTATATACTTGCCAATTAGGGCTGATAGACTGATTTTCCCGACCTTAGGCCGACCAGGAAATGTAATTTCCAAATTGCAAACAAAAAGACCCGAGCCCCTTAGGAGACCGGGCCCAAAATAGGACCCAGGGACCAGGGCGCTGGGCGCCCTGGTCCTGAGGGACCAGGGCGCTGGGCGCTCTGGTCCCACCTCCGGGACAGCGGGGTGCAAGGGGGTTCAGGCCAATGGTGCTTGAAAAATGCAGTTTTTGGTGTTGCGAGCAAGTTTTGGGGTCTCCATTCAGGTTGTGTGTTGCATCGCCATCGTGAAGACTGAAATGCAGTTGAAATTGCAAGTGTCGCAATTTTAGGATGCTACATTTAGCCCCCACTTTAGCGGGAGTATGTATGCTCATACTTCCGGTAAAGTACAAGGAAACAATATTGAAAGACTTTCACCACATCAAGGAGGCAAGATACACCAAGCCCCCAGTGGACTAAGGATCTTACGACTTCGATTGACAAAGTAAAAGGGAAGATCACGAGGGAGAACCATGACTGTCAGTAGTAAGGTTCCCTCACTATGAGTCATGCAAGAAAGATATCAAAAATTTTCAAGGCAAGGCTAAATTTGTCAAGAAATTTTCAAGTATCTTGAAAAGATATGAACGGGATGTATGCCCCCCTACGTTAAAGCGATCGCACACGCCTCACCGGGGGTGATTGCTTTAAGGTAGTGATACATATAAGAAATGAGAAAGGAAAGGAGCACGTTATCACAAGGATTTAGCCCCCAAGTGTGAGATAAACCCAAGGATAATAGACACAAAACATAAAGCACGAGGTGACTTCACTTTCCTCGGGGTCAGTATGCTGTATGATAATTCATGTATATATATCATATGTATGTATGCATAATTGTTCTTCATTCCCCAATCAAGGAAGGTCACCTAGAAGAAGGGAACACATGTGTCTTTTGAGTCAACATGAGAGAGACCGAGAGATCTCAATGCTTTGCATCGTCCTCAAGTAGACAACACCAAGGACAACAAATAGAAGAATGAGAATAACATATAGAAGAAGTAACAAAAGAGAGGGGGAGAGAATCTGCTATGCTAATGTAACTAGTCTAGCACGTCATCTACCCCCCGATCTTGCTGATCAATGTTTCGGGAAGGCAGGGAACACGCTAGAGGAGGAACATCCAACACAGCAGATGGAGCTATCACAAGATCCAAACAAGGGCTATGTTCATGTTCCGAGCCACATTGTTCTTGTCTAGGAGCTAGGATAAGTGCTTTAGAAAATTCATTAGATAAATGGTTATCAACATCAACAAGTTCATATTCACTATCAGAAGCAAGAGGAGTAACATTTTCATCATGCATAACATTTTCATCTATATCGTCATCAAGATTTAAAAAAATAGGATCTTTAACTCGCACAGGATCAAGATCATCATGCATCTTATGTTTAGGAGATTTAGGCTCAATGTCCGGCTGAGGAGAAAATGGAATAATGCTTGTTGAAGGTGTTTTTGGGGATTGCAAAGTTTGAGAAGCAGCTGCTTGAGCCCTAAGATGACGTTTTCATCGGCGTTCACGTGCAGAACGATTACGTCTAGTCTTAGTAGGAAGTGGAGAAGACTGAGGAGGAGGAATGTTCTCATCCTTAGCTTTTGGGTGTTTAGGTTGTGGTCTCTTAGGCTGGATAATAGGAGAAGGAGAAGGTCTCTTCTCTCTATAAAAAGAAGGAGGAGGAACTGCTCCATATAAGGGAAGAATATTTGGTTTAGGGAGAAGACCAAGTCCATTATGACGAGGAGGTATAGGTCTACTTTTAGAAGGTTTATTAGGCATAGACATAGTCACATCCATAGGGATGGGTTGGGAATCTTCTTGAGGAAAGATATTAGTTTTATCCTTCAAAGGAAGAACTTCCTTCTCAAGAATGATAGGAACATCAAGCTTAGGTGTTCTAGGTTCACTTAGAGATAAGATCATATCTGTTTTCCACTTTTGATAAGATTTGAAAAGATGATCACTTCGCGGGGGAAGAGATTGGAATTGTTTAGGCCAAAAGTAATCAATAGGAACGCTAGAAGTTCTTTCAGCTAGTTTAAAGAGACTATGATTGACAGTAACAACTTCACCATTATAGGGAAATTTCAAACACTTGTGAATAGGAGAAGCAATAGCTTTCATGGAAGATATCCAAGGATAGCCAAGCTTCACACGAAATTGTTCAGATGAAGGAATAATAGCAAAGTTCACATCAAGGGATTTGTTATGGACCTCAATAGGCAATTTAATAGAACCAATTGCGGGAGAAGAAAATGCATCAAATAATTTCACAATCACATCTGTTTTGTCATAGATCACTTGATTCAATTGCAAAGTAAAAAGAAATTCTTCAGTAATAACATTAATCATGCACGAAGGATCAATAAGCACTCCACGGCAAGGCATATTCTTGACTTTTGCAACTATGTATAAAGGACCATCAGGTGCCCTAATGGTTTCACTAGAATCAAATGTGATGGAAGGTTCTTCAGGGATTTCTTGCTGCTCTACAAAGTTAATCACATTCGGGGTCATAGACACAAGACCATCAGATGAAAGAGAGGAATCATTAGCCTCAATTGCATTAGAGGTATGAGAAGGTAATGGATCAGTGAAAATCTGAAGATTTTGGTTAGGAGGAGCTACAGATGTGTTGCCTTTATCATTCACTCCAGAAACAAAAATAGTATTATTATCAATCAAATCTTGAATTTTACCCTTTAAAGAAAAACATTTTTCAGTATCATGACCAGGCTGACGATGAAATTGACAAAAGGCTTTGTTATCAAAATAAGGTGAAGTAATCTTTGCAGGATCAATTTGTCTTATAGGAGGAAGAGTAAGCACATTTTGTTCCAATAACTTATTCATAATACTATGAAATGATTCATTCAAAGGAGTATACTTTCTTTCTTTCTTGAAAAATTTAGAAATAGGAGGCACACCTGATGCTGCATTCACATTGTTGTTGATGATGTTTTCATTGAATTTGATGGAATCTCTGTTCGGTTTAAACTTCCCAAATGGTTGTTGACTGCTATCACCCTTATCACTCGGAGCCATAGGATGTGATTGTTCCATTTGACTCACAGTCACTTGATAATTGTGAAGAGTTGCACACAACTGTTGGAAAGAAGTAAACTCAGAAAACAGAAGTTTGTCTCGAATATCTTTTTGTAAATTAGAAATAAAGATTCTTTGAATATCATTGTCAGGCACTGGAAAAGAAATTTGAGCATACAAATGCTTATATCTACCAATGAAATCAGTCACTTTTTCTTTAACACCTTGTTTACAATGCATTAAATCAATCAAAGTAACTTTAGGACTTATATTGTTTTGAAATTGTTGAATGAAAGCATTTGCAAGTTGTTCGAAAGAAGTAATAGAATAAGAAGGCAACGAGCAATACCATTGTAGGGCTTTGTCTCTTAATGTTCTAGTAAACAGTTTTGCAAGCAACCTTTGGTCATAAGCAAAATCAGTACAAATTGTTTGAAAAGTCTTAACATGTGTTAGAGGATCTCCTTTACCATTATAAAGCTCCAAATGCGGGATTTCAACATGTTTAGGAGGGATAGCTCGAACAATGTCAAGAGAAAGTGGGCTCGCAACATCAAATGTGGGCACACTAAACTTAGATTGATTCATGGAGGCAATTTGTTGCTATAAAGAAGAGACAGTTTGTGCAAGATTGTTAATGGTCGCTTCAGTCGAAGAATTCATATTGGATGTGTTAGATTGAGATGGAGGTGTTATGTTATTGAAAGAAGGTAAAGAGTAAGGTGGTGGGACTCTATGATAATTAGTCATAGGAGATGATTGGATAGGAGGAACACTACAAGGAGGGATGGAATGGTTAAACGAATTGCCCCCTTGCGTCATGTTCATTTGTGAAGATATAATAGGAACACTCATTGGAGGAATGAATGAAGAAGTCGGATTGAATGAAGGAAGAGGGTTAACTGAAGAAGCGGGGTTGCCCCCATGATTGGTGATCATAGGAGGAATGTCTTGTGTAGAAGTAGCCATTATGTTTGATGTAAAGGTAGGTATGCTAGCAATAGAAGTCATCAAAGGAATAGAATGATTGTCTTGAGTAGGAGGTTGTGTATAACCTAAGGTTTCGGCACAACTTTTCATAGGCATCACATTTGAATCCACAATGTGTGCAATACCACGCAAAATATCAATTCCATTCTTATCACTTTGAAGCATACGTTTTAGACCCTCAATTAAAGGAAGAGCTTGACTATCAGGGTATTCTTGAGACATCCATTGTCGAAAATCGTCAAATTGGTTATCCAATTTCGAAAGTTGTTCTACAGAAACCTCATGGAGAGCTTCTTCATCATTAGGAGGATTAGAGGAATTACCCATGTCCTTGTTAAAAAGGCTATTCAAATTAGGTTCCATCTCCTCGGTAGTTAAACCTTGGAAAGACTTAATTCTACGGCTTCGTCTAACGGGAATAGTGTAAGTAGGGCTTATTGTTGTAAAACTCATGCACTAGAAAGAGAGAGAAGATTTTGAATTTAGAGGTAGCAATTTTCAGTAAAATCAGCCAATCTTCTGGATTTAAGCTGTTAAATGCAATCACAACAGTCTCCCGAAATTTCGGAAAAAATGTCCAAGACCGTGGCGCCCAGAGTGCAACACGGTCCTTGCAACTTTTTTCAAAATTTGCAGGGATGAAAGGTATGATGATTTTAGAGCTAATCCGAAAAAATTGAGCGATTTTATGATCTGTAGATAGGCCAAATTAAAGTTGCAATCTCAAAATTGAACCCTATCAAGATTGTCGAAAAATGCAAAATTTTGAATTTTGAAAAAGAGAGGGAAACTGAAATTTTGAATTTTATGATTTTAGAGGGAATGTCAAGAGTAATGCAAATTTTGAAATTTGAAAATTGACTCAATTTCACGCAAAATTCAATTTTGAAAGCGGAAATCAAAGTTGTTGTAATTAAGCACTTAATTTCAAAAGTCACAAATTGCAAGAATTTGAATAAAGCACTGAAATTTCGAATGAATGCAAACACAATTTTTCAGATTTAGGACAGTAAGAACACAATTTTGACACAAAATTTCAATTTCAACAATTTTTGAATGATTAGAAGCGTTAATCCAAGCAATCCCTAGACCAACTTTGACTGTAATTTTGAAAGTGTTATAATTGACAAAATCAGCCAAAATTCTGGATTTTAGCAGGAAAATACAGCAAGATCTCGCTCCCGAAATTTTGGAAAGAATGTCGGGGATGATGGCGCTCGGAGTGCAACACGGTCCTTGCAACTTTTTTCCAAATTTTCAGGGATGAAGGATATTGTGATTTTATTGCAGAATCCAAAGTTACAGCTGATTTGGAGATGTTTTGATTGGTCAAATTGTCGGACAAAGGTTGAATTAAGAGGGTTTCAAAAATTAGGGTTTTGACATTTAACCACTTAATTTTCAAAATTAAAGCACATATATGAATTGATAATTTGTAATAGAAGGGCAGATCTGAAACAAACATTAACAACTAAGTATTTCACAAGTTTAATTACTAAAAAGAAATTTTAGGGTTTTTATGCAATCACCTCTAAAATTTTGCAAAAGATCAAACATGGAAATGTAATCAATTTTTTCAGATCTAAGCATGAAAAATTAGAAAGGATGTTCACGTCGGGTTCACCAAAATGTAAAGCGGAAAATCGCGATCAAACCCTAGTTGTTCTCCCCTCTTCCAACTCCGAGGAGAGAGAAGGGAGGTTCGCTAGGATTCGATGGTTTTCACTTAGGGGAGAGACTTTACATTCAAAAGAGGGGTTGAAACCCACAAGATCCAATCCCACGCAATGCAAGATTGGATGCTAAATGTGTTTCAAGGGTTAAGAAAGCAAGGCTACCCTCTTTTGTAAAGAATGTGCATAGAAGAATTAAGCTAGGAATACATAGAAAGTGACAAAGATTCGCTTATAAATTGAGATAGGAATATAGTATGAAGCTACGGACCTGGAATTAGCAGTAAAATGTCGATATGGCGCTGTCCTGCAAATTTGAGCAAAATTTGTCGGGACGATGGCGCCCAGCGCCACGGTCCTCCGAAAAATCCGTCAAACGAAGGGGGATCGGTTCGTCTCTGCACAAGGATTCCAGATCTTCAATTTCAGCCGCGTACCTGCAACCTACACACAGAAAAGCGAAGACGATTGGGGGGTTAGGGATTAGGGGTTTGCCTTTAGGTCAAACCCCGGTTTTGGAATTAACCAAGAAATGAGCAAGAGCTGTAAATGTAAATGCCTGTAAAACAAGTACTAATACCTTGTTCTAAGGATGTTTGTATCCTTATGTGCGAAGATATAGATGTTGTATGTTGTTGTAGTATGTTGTATGTGATCTCCTCTTCAATGGTTGAATCCTTGTCTTGAATGCAACACTTAGCCTTGAATGGAGACTTAGGAGGAATGCTTGAATGCTTGAATGTTTGAATGCTTGAATGTTTGAGTATAGTTTCCATGCCTTTTCCCTCATGTATATGTTATCTCCAAATGAGAGAGAAAAATGTAGTTTATATACTTGCCAATTAGGGCTGATAGACTGATTTTCCCGACCTTAGGCCGACCAGGAAATGTAATTTCCAAATTGCAAACAAAAAGACCCGAGCCCCTTAGGAGACCGGGCCCAAAATACGACCCAGGGACCAGGGCGTTGGGCGCCATGGTCTTGGAGGACCAGGGTGTTGGGCGCACTGGTCCCACCTCCGGGACAGCGGGGTGCAAGGGGGTTCAGGCCAATGGTGCTTGAAAAATGCAGTTTTTGGTGTCGCGAGCAAGTTTTGGGGTCTCCATTCAGGTTGCGTGTTGCGTCGCCATCGTGAAGACCGAAATGCAGTCGAAATTGCAAGTGTTGCAATTTTAGGACGCTACAGTATTATCGGAAACATTATTCATTTTGACACTGATGAGTGGTGCTACTACTCAAGAGGAGTAGTCAGCTTTGAGATTCAGAGGTTTATATCATTTCTTTGATATTTTTGTTAGGTTTATGGCATTGATGTCAAAGGGGGAGTGATAGTAATGTAAAAAAAAATCATTTTGAACCTTACAGAGATATCTTTCACTCGGGAGAGCTATTTATTGTTGGTTGTCTTCCACAGGGGGAGACTTGTTTGGCATCTCTTGGTACTTAGATGTTTTTTAGATCTAGTATTTTCATCAATGCCAAAGGGGGAGATTGTTGGAATTATTAATAAATTTATTGTGTTGCATTGATGTTTTGGTATTGATGTACTAGTTGATATGGATGGTTACCGATAGAAGATCTAGTGTTATCAGCAGAAGAGATTATTTGTTGACACTTCTGGCATGCTTGGATCAGTGAAGTATATTGGATTTCATGAGTTATATGCTCCATGAGCATGTTTTGGTCAGTTGGTATTGGCTTGGTAATTGGATGTTATCATACACTTTGGTAAACCCTTACCGGCACTAGTTTAAGGCTTTACCGGTAGAGCTTTCATTGAGGAATTGTGACAGGATACATAATTGGTGTTGGTGTAGCTTCTTCATGAACTTCAGGATGCTAAAGATATTCTTTGATCATGCTTCAAATGATTGAAGACTTTTCTTTGGTGTGGTGGACCCAGAATAGGTCTGGTACCTATCTAGGTTATGAACCAGTATCATGCTAGTGTGTACTCTACACGTTACCTAGATTATTTGAGATGTTTTATGGATTTGTTATTATTGTTTTGGTCTTAAGCTGACATGGCATATCATTGTAAATGGAATTATGTAATGATATTATTGTAATATCTTTAGGTGGCCGACCTAATTGGTTTAGGCCTTAGAGTTTGTATAAATAAGAGGTAGAAACTCTTTGTAAAGCATCATGGTTATTGAAAAGGTCATGGTCAAGGAATGTAATGTGCAAATATTGTAATATCATTCAGACAAAGGAGTTGATCGATCATTGGTGATCAAATTGGATTCAGAAGAGGATTTAGTCCTTTGACATTGAATTTAACCAGGACTGTAATTAGGCATGGTAGATGCTATTTCCAACAATTCATTCTATTGGATTGTTGTCCATTTACCTTGAGAAGGTTGTAGTTTCTCTGTAGTCAGTGAGACTCTTTTGTAATGAGCAGTATGCTCTAGCCAGTGTGCATTCCTGCAAGTGCAGGCCCCTCTTATAACACATACTTTTTGCAAAAGTATCACTTGACTGTGGGTAGGTTTCCCACCATGATTTTTCCCTTTCCGAGTTTTCCATGTACAAATTATGGTGTTATGTGGTATGGTTGCTTTGCATTGGTTATCTGGTTAATTGTTAAGTTGTATTGAGGATTAAAATTTATAATCTATTAACAATTGACTCACCCCCCCTCTCTCAGTTGTTCATCGGTTATCCTAACACTCTACACTATACTTAAAGATTCACTAAAATAGAGAATATGATCTCATATGCAGGCTCAACAAGAGGGAGAATGCTCAAGGATGGCAAGTCCTTCAGTGATCCTCAACCTAATTGGAGCATGAGATGGGTAGAACACACAATAACAAAAATGAATTGAAAGGTATTGTGATAATCAACAATTTGTAACAAATATAGAGGAATGGAGAATAATATTTATTGTAAACACTTAAAACAAGCTAATATCAGTTCCTTATTCCACTGGGTTCTTGAATTCATAAGATATGAAATGATTTATAATAAAATTATATCTAATAGCATTCAGATCAAAGAAATTATTGCCTTACAATATTTCTTATCTACAATCCCAACCTAGACTACTTAGCAAATCCCTTAACAAGCCCTACCACTCTACAATCTTGTTTTAGCATTTAATTGATCCCTTGGATCAAAGCATAAACAAAAATCACATACATCACAACAATGCACTGAATGAAAGAAACCCTTGATTTACTTCATTCAAAAGATGATAGAATTATACACTGGAGAGAAATAGAATAGAATTGTATTTATCTTGAATAAATTTGCTATTTCTTTCATAAAAATTTACATCTGACTCCTTCAAAACCTACATAAAATATGACATAAGACTTATTCTATTTTTCTCTAGAAAAGGACTTTACACTTTGCTCATTCCACGAAAAGGAACCCCAAAGGAACTAGAATCTGAAACCACTAAAGGGACCAGAAAGGAACCCTGTCTCATGACCTTGAATTCCCTTTTATAGAAATAAGGGAGAAAACAAGTTACGGGCCAGAGGAGACACCTGTCATCAGAATGATCAAGTATACTTGTTTCTGTTACAAAATATTCCTTTGCTGCAAAATATCCCAACTGCTTACAAATATTCTTTATGCTCTTTACCATCCTTATTGTTGTTAATGAAAATATAATATGGACTCACAACATATTGGGTTCTCTCCCCGAGGAAACAACCGTTGCAAGAAAACAAAACTATCTGCTAGATGCTTCAATCATACCAGAAAACCCTAACTTTGTTGTGAGAGATTGTTCCAATCTTCTCTGGTTCTCAAAAATGTTTTTTGCTCATGCTAAAAAATCCTCTAGTAATTTGAAATAATAAAATTTATCTCTTTCATTATTCTCTTGTTAGCAGACCAGACCTCGTTCACCACTTCCTTCTCGCGCGCACAAAGAAACGACGCCAATTCATTTTGAAATGAATTTTGAATCTCAGTCATCGATCTTCCTCCATGTTGGTGCAACGCATGATCAATACTAGTCAATCTGACATTGACCATCAAATGTGGCAAGTGGACCCATGAAATTTATGCTGCATCACCTCCAACTCACTGCCACCTCACCTCGATCAGCGACCCCCACCTTCCGGCTTACCTCGGCCTATCTTGGACACATGGCATCATCTCATGATGTCGCGGTCCATAATATTTATTCATCTTGCTTCACGGGGTTTTTGAGAGTTGTTAGATCTATTTGAGCTTTATCTCGCTACCACTATTTTTGCCTTCTTAAGCTCCTTAATAGTCGAGCAACTTTTTTGTAGAAATTAAAACATCTCCATCCATTCAAGCGTGTGCAGATAAGAAAGCCCTTAGTAGTCTGGACTTTACATGTTGGGAACCAGTAACATCAAATGTTTGAAAGGTCAAACCATTGGCTCACCTTTACCGCTTAGGACAGGTGGTATCATCTCGTGATGCCACGGTCCTTATCTTCCTTGCACCTTTGACCATGGGGAAGTGTAGGCCATAGGATTTGCTCGATCATTAACATAAAAGAATCAATAGTAATATTAAAGTGCAGACTTAGGAAAATTTAATGCATCAAAATAAAATATTAAAGGGGGCCCTCTAGATGATAAAGAAAAGACATAACCCTAGGGAATAAAAGAGGGATCTGACCATAGGGCCAAAATAAAATATTTCACGCTAGACTTAGGAAAATATAAGGGGTCAACAAAAGAATTAATTGCTAGGAAAATAACATGATCCCCTTGATGATAAGTGAACCCTCGGCCTTAATTGAAAAAAGGTAATGAGGAATTATAACAATCTCAAGGGCTTTAATAAAAGACTTAATGAGAAATTCATAAAACCTAAACCCTAAACCCTAAACCTTGTGACACAGAACAAAGGGCAAAATTAATTCAAAATTATCAGAATTCTCATTGGGACATGAAGATATTTTGTATAGTGATTTTTAGGACTATCAAGAGCGAGGCATGCCAGTGTTACAATAAAAGGCTGAACAAGATTGTTGAAAATGCAAATGTGAAGGTTGATGAAGACATTTTGAAAGAGTTTGACGAATTGGCAGGATATGAGTTTGATGAACTGACTAATAGAAAAAGGGAAGAGAATACCAGTGAAGAAGATAAGGAATCTCAAGAAGTTTTGACATCTACATCAAAGACCCAAAGATTTGTTCAGAAGAATCATTCAGTGGATCAGATTATTAGAGATAAGAACAAAGGAATTATCACAAAAAGTAAGAAGCTCAAGAACAAGTTTTGTTATGTTTACTATCGGCAATTGAACCTAAAATAGTAGAAGAAGCATGCAATGATCCAAATTGGATATAGGAAATGAAAGAAGAGATGAATCAGATTGAAAAGAATCAAACATAGGAATTAATTTATAGACCAACAGATAAGAATGTAGTTGGAAAAAATTGGGTATTCCAGAACAAGCTGGATGAAGATGGAAATTTTTTGAGAAATAAAGCAAGGTTGATTTGAAAAGGTTATACATAGGTTGAAGACATTGACTTTGAGGAAACATTTTCCCCAATTGTTTGGATGGAGGCAATCAGGATGTTTCTTGCTTTTGTAGCTTTTAAGGATTTCAAGGTTTATCAAATGGATGTGAAGTTAGCATTTTTTAATGGAGAATTGAAAGAAGAAGTTTACATTGAACAAACAAAATGATTCAAGTTCAAAGATGGTTCAAAAATTATTTGCATATTGAAGAAGGACTTGTATGGATTGAAACAAGCTCCTAGATCTTAGTGTGGAAGGCTAGATAAGTATTTGATTGATCAAGGTTTTCAGAAGGGATCAACTGACAACAATTTATATTTCCAAACTGATCTAGGTAAAACCTTAATTATTGTAGTTTATGTTGATGACATAATATTTGGAGGTAATGAAGGTATGTGTAGAAAGTTTGCCAATGAGATGTAGAAATAATTTGAGATGTAAATGATTGGTGAGTTAAATTTCTTTCTTAGTTTACAAGTAAATCAGAATGACAAAAGACTTTTCATTTCTCATTCTAAATATGCTAAGGAATTGTTGAAGAAGTTTGGGTTGGAGAACTCCAAACCAGTGTGTACACCTATGACCACCAGATGCAAGCTGACAAAAGATGATAAGTCCCCTAGATTAGATGCAAGTCAATATAGATCAATGATTGGAGGACTATTATATTTGACTGTTACCAGATCAGATATTATGTATGTCGTTTGTTTGGCAACTAGATTTCAGCAAGAACTGAAAGAATCACATGTTGTGGCAGTAAAAATAATTTTCAGATATCTAAAAGGAACATAAGAGTTTGGTTTTTGGTATCCTAGAAATTCAAATTTCACTCTAACAGCTTATATAGATGTAGATTGAGCTGAAAGTGTTAATGACAACAAAAGTACAAGTGGTGGAGCATTCTTTATTGGTTCTTGGTTGGTTGCTTGGTCAAGTAAGAAGCAAGATTCTTTCTCTTCATCTACAACCTAAGAAGAATATATAGCAGTATCTTCTTGTTGCACACAAATTCTATGGATGAAGCAAACATTAAAGGATATTGGAATAACATTCAATGAACTCATCTCAATTATGTGTGAAAACACTAGTGCAATAAACATTTCCAAGAATCTAATACAACATTCTAGAACAAAGAATATATCTATTAGATATTACTTCTTGAGGGAAAAGGTGTTGGATAATGAAATAAAGTTTGAGTATGTACCAACAAAAAAAAAGATTACAAATATCTTCATGAAGGAATTGTGTAAAGATACTTTTGAGTATCTTCTGCAACAGTTAGGTGTTAGATGCAATGACAGTCCCAAAGACACTAAGAGGGAGGGGTGAATCAGTGTCTAACTGGTTAATGGAATATTTGAACTTATTTATAGCTTTGCAACCCAAATTAATGTACCAGTAAACAAGTAATAATGCAGCAAAGAGAAATAACATAGACAACATAAATGCACACCATAACACAGGATATTTTGGTGAGGAAACCCGATAAGGGAAAAACCCCGGTGGGATTTGTGACCCACAATATTTACTCACTGGCCAATATGAATAGAGGAAGGCCAAGAGCCTAGAGCTCACTTCTCAATGAAAGAGTCTCACTGACTACAAAATGGATAATTAAATCTAAGACAATTACTGCTCAAAATAGCATCTGCAATGCTTGATTTAGTATCAGTTTAAGCTCAATCAGAAACCTTAACCAAAAACCTTGCCGATGAATGATATTTGCTCACATAACCTATCTTCACTTGTTACAAAATCTTTTCTCTATCTTCTATGATCTATTACATAATCACCTCTCTTCTATTCTATATATTTTCTATATCAAAAAGACCTATAAGATCTCATACATATATGAGTCTTGACAATACATCATATTGGCTTACAGATAATTATTTACATTACAATACAATTCATATAAACAAAACTTTATCTCATGTCAGCCTGAGTGCCGGTATGCTTTATTGCCGGTGTAAACTAGATGTTGATGAATGAACTTGTTGTACCTGCTAGTGTCGATAGATGATGTCTATGTTGCCGGTGAACCTGTAGAATCCTATTACTAGTTGGTTGCCATCAATGACAACATCAACCATTATCATGTAAGTGTAGAATGCCAATAATCTTCCCCTTTGGCATTGGTGGCAACACTCATGAGAAAAAATCCAAAAACTATTGTCCAAAAAAGTCCAAAATTGATCCCCAAAAAAGAGTGTGCTCCCCTTGAGCAAGTGATTTCTTCTATGCATTGTTCTCCATACTACTCCCCCTTTGGCATCAATGACAAAGGATGTCAAAAAGAATCAAAGAGTAAAAAATTCTACCTTATAGCCTATAACAGGTTGTATACAATTTGAAAGATATCCACCAGAATTAGATTCAGGCTCTGCATGAATTTAATACTGTCAGAAATAATGGTATCAATCTTCTCGATCATGTCAAATAGATAATACATTTGTTGCTTTGGTCATAGATCTCCTTGAATTGTTTCTTTATATAGCTCAACCCACTGAGTTGTAAGGTTGTCCAATCTAGGACCAAGTTTGTTTTTCAGCTCGCTGGCCTTCATCCTTATCCTTTCTTTTTCTTTTTCCAAATTCTCAATCTTTTCTTCAAAAACTGCCATTTCTTTTTCAGAAACTAAGGTAAGTTCTAAAGAACCTATCATATTATCTACTATGTCATCTATCTCCTTTTGTGTTTTCTTAATCTCCTCATCAATGTCTTTAGTTAGGTGGTGAGCTTGTAGGCTTCCTTATATAATTCTATGTATTCCAAAATTGTGGAATTAAGTACTAGTAATAAGGAATGAATATGCTCAGTATAGTCCTTGATAGTTTTGTCAAAGAATTCACCTTTTTCTTTATTCACCCTTTCCTTAATAGTTTCTTCATTAACCTTATCTACAGTTAGAACATTTGAAGCAATAAATTTGGACAATGGGTCTAGTTTACCCAAAGAACCATCAATATGATCTATCTTACATGTCGGTGCAATCATTTTCAAAATAGGCAATGTATCATCAATGGTCTTAAATGCTAAGGTATTGCAATCTGTGATCCTCCTTATTGAATGTAAAAGTACATCAGTTACATTTGTAGGTCTGAAATCTACAATGGATGTGCTAGGTTCTATAATAACTTTATTTTCATCAGACACTACACCAATTACCTTAATATTTTCTTCCTCGTTTTCATCATCTATTACCTCTTTATTTATAGTTTCTATCACTTTCTCACTTTGTGTATGTACATCTACTTCTGCTGGTTTCTCAGTGTCAAGTTTCTTAGCTTCCGCTAGTATTTCAATGTTCTGAGAGTCAGCAGTGTTAATCAGAGACTCATAGATCTCAATATTCATAGCATCAACTGTCTTAACCTCTGAAGTATCTTTATCCATAACAATATTAAAATCATGTGTATCTACATTCATGGTAAAAATAATTTCAGAATCCGGATTAGTATCATCATGTGTTATTTCTTCAGCCTTCTTTTTTGGTTGATTGTTAGTATGTATTGGTGTCCCTGAAGTTATTTGTGGGGTGTCCTGTGCTGGTGGAGAAAGGTTATCTTTGACCTTTATAATAGGTACACTACCAAATTTACCTTTACTTTTATCTTTCTAATATACCTTTGCAAAAGACTTATCCATTTTTTGTCTATCCCTTTCTTCTTTCTTTTCTTTTTCAACAAAAAATATGTCCCATTTGTCAGTAGTTTCATCTGTTATTTCTTTCACTCTCCTAGCCATTAGACTAACCTACTGGTGACCACTCACAAAAATTGATCAGTTGGCTTCAACAATCAGTTCATCAATCTCCTCCTTGGAATTAACTAGGTGAACCGCCAATAATGCTTCAACCTTTAACTTTTTATCCAGTTCCATAACCGACATTATTTTAGCCTCTAACCTCAAATATAAGTCATTGGGAAGATCATCTACAACCTCAATCAAAACTTTCTTGTAGATGTCAAGATGCAAAATAATGCTTGCCTCTATTGTGTCTTTATCAGAATCCTTGAAAGAATGATAAAGTTTATTCACATTGCTAAGATGACCTTCTTGTGTAATATCATTTACTAGTTCCTCCGATGTAAGGGTATCTGATGCCTTAGGTTCTTGTTTCTTCTTTGGAGTTAACTTCTTTTTGGGCTCTCTCACAGCTTGTTGTTTCTTCCTTAATGTTCTTGTCCTTTTAGGAGAAGGAGAAGGTACCAGTGAAGGTTTCCTCTTCTTCCTTTCAACTCTTTTGAACTCTGTTGCCTCACTATCAATATCAGAAGAAGTGACAACTAGTGAAACATGAGCTACTGGTTCCAGTCCTTCGAGTTCACTAGTAGAAATACCACTTAAGTTCATTACATTTTCCTTAACTTTCTCAACTAATTTGGATGCATCTGTCATGAATATTTCTCTTCTTTTTCTCTTCTTTTGCATACCATCTGTCTTCTCAATAGTGTCAGCATTGCCAAAGATTTCTTTAGAAGGTTCCCTTGGTGCATCAAGAAGTGTCTTTGCATAATCTTCAAAAATATTTAGATCTACTTCAGATCCCATCTTTGTTATCCAAATGGTTTTAGGAGTAACAACTTCCATCCATGTTTCATCTCTTTTGATTACAAAACATATTTGCTTGTCATACTTATCCACAATACTCTACAGTATCCTTTCTCTAGCCTTCATCTTGGTTTGAAAGTTTTTGAAATAGGCTGTTACCATGTCATCACAGTTAGCACCTATGTCGGTAATAGCTTCCATGATCTATCTACCAACAGAGATGTCATATGCAAAGTCCTTGTGACCAGTGTCGAGTATCTCCTTTGTGAAATAAAGCATTAAACACACAAGTAGATTCCCAAAACAGAATGTTCCCTTCTTATCACCCTTAATCTTTTTCAAGTTATCTAGCATTTCATCCCTAAGCCACTCACGGATGTCAATTCTAGCATTGTTCTTAACCATTTCATATGCACTATGTATACACAAGCTAGAAACAAAATTTAACCTATTTGCATGAGTAACATTGTATCCAAATACCTTGCTCACATATTTCACATTTGCATTAATGATATCACTAACCCTAAGAGATCTATTGTCAGATGTAGCTCTGGTTAGGTCCATAACACCCTTGTTTGGTATCTTCTTCCTTTTGTCAGGCCTAGTACCGGTTGAGGGTAAACCAGTAACTGCCTTGATTTCTTCCTTAGTGATTTTAAAAATAGAGTCTAGCCACATAAACTCCCCATGAACCCTGTTGAGTACAAGACAAACTATGTCATTTGAAAATTCAGGAATGTTCAGAATTTCAATGAATCCTAAATCCTCAACAATCTTATGCTCCGGCTTGACTAAACCTTGTTCATCAATTATAACATCTTTGTACATATTTTTCAAATCACCAGACCCTAAATTCTCTATGTCACAATGAATATAAATCCTCGTGTCTTTGACAAAAGAAACTCCCTTCAAAATCTTAGAAAAGGCTTCGATGGAATCATCTTGCTTAGCAATCTCAGGAATGATTTTAAACATGGGTCTAGTTTGCTTAATATTCTCTACCATAGTAGGGTTTGCAAATAATTTAGGTACAGAGGATGAAGATGCCATTGTGAAAGATAAATACCTTTTGAATTGTGAAATCTTTGAATGCCCTAAAAGATCTTTGTTGCTTCGCCTTTAAAATGTCTTTGCTCAATTCACACTCTCTTCTAATGCTTGGATGCTTGGTGGATTGAAATGTGTTGGCATATGATGAACTGATATGATGATAATGTATGTTGTAATTGATGTCAATAAGTACAGATGAACCAATATGAAGATTGGAAGAAGTTGTTATTGATGTTCAAGTAGGAGAACCAGTATGAAGAGATGAAGTGAACCAGTGTCAGGGTTTCACTAAGTGTGACTACTAGTTGGTAGTCTCAGCTCTAGCATTTCCAGTTTGGCAATCTAGCTTGTGCAATGCAGCTAGTGACATTTTGTGATGAGTTAGCTAAGAGATAAGGATGAGATCAAGATTCCACGCTAGTTTTGTGCACGTGAAGGATTTCTTTGAGGATCTTGCATGTGAAGATCGATTGCATTAAATGTCTACCTCAGAAATGAATATTCTTCTTAGCAATATGTGAAGAGAGTGTGATGGGTTACTGATTCCCATGTGCGGTGAAGAATGGACAATGTAGAATGACTTGTGATTTGTTTGAGATTATTTTATTCTATGCAAAGTGGTTGAACGGTCAGGATTGGACTACTTGTAATTGTAAACATAAAATGTTTAGGGTTTAGGGTTTATCCTACCGACCTAATTGTTGTCTATAAGGTCGATGCGTTTTGATATTGTAAGTGTTGGCAAATGTTGTGTTTTGTATCCAAGTGATGAGATACTTGCCAAACCATTGAGTAGAAAACTGCAGAGTGTGATTGCAGAGTAGAGGAGCTGAAAGGGATCTGCCTTAGCATGTAGTGTTGTTATCAGATCAAAGCTTTACCTGTTGTCCTCTAACCATTTCAACAGTAGGAAAATCCCTTTACTGGATAGCTTTAACAGGCTTATTGTAAATCCTCTAACTAGGTGACTCAAGATCATTGAGTTCTTCAAATCCTCTAGCAAGGTAACCTTTTAATAGGGTATATAGCCATCCCTTAACTGGGTGAACTTTAACAAGATCGGTTCCTAATAGAACCTTATTGTAAAGTCTTTAACCAGACTAGGCTCCTAACAAAGCGAGCTTCAAAATAGTTCAAAAACAAGCTTGTGGGTATTCATCCCCATCGTGGTTTTTCCCATTCGGGTTTCCAGGTGAAAAATCTGTGCGTCATGAGTTGTACATTTTTCATGTGATGATTGAGTATTCTTTGTTTAGATGATTATGCATTCAAAGCTAACAGTTATGGTATTACTGATACAACACATGCATATGTAAATTGGTGAAGTAGTTATCAAATGTTGAATGTTATTTGAAGTATTCAGTTTTAGTGGTTTAGCTGTCTAAAGTCTTACTATGTTTAACCGGTATTGTCATGCTTAAGTTTAGTGATGAAGACAACCAGTTATCATTGTTTTAACTTGATAAGTTGTTGAGAAGTTTTTGTCTATACTGATTCAGCCCCCCTCTTAGTACCAGTTAGGGTATTTGTTGTTCATCATTATTCATCAATTGGTATCAGAGCAACTCTAGGTCCTCAATGATATAAGCTTAACCACTTGAGGTAAATGATATTTCTTTAATGATGAAGAGGGTGTTGGCATATGGACACTCTAATGAGACATTGTGTGTGATTAAAGGTTTTGTCATTGATGGCAACCTTGCAATCCTATGGCACCAGCAAGACATTATACCGGCAAAGCATTACTCAGGCAACCTTGCAATCCTATGGCACCGGCAAGACATTATACCAGCAAAGAATTACTCAAACTAAAAGAGATCATTGTAGGCATTTGTAGGATATGGATAAGAAGCATATAATAAATTATAAGGCAGACCTAATGTGTGAATTGTAGGTCAAAGGTATATGTAAAGAATAGAGCAAGAACCGGTACTGAATCTGGCATTGAAGATGCTATTGTAAAGCAGTACAGAATATTGGATTTGTGTAAATCCTCATTGTAAGTTAGTGTGACTTCTTATTGAGCAGTGAGCTCTAGGTAGTTGGCCTTCCTACATGTGCAGGCCCCTATTGTAAGTAATATTCTCTTATTGGCCAGTAAGTGAATATTGTGGGTCACAAATCCCACTGAGGTTTTTCCCACACCGGGTTTCCTCGTTAAACATCTTGTGTTATGGTGTTCTTTTCATGTGGATGTTTTTTATTCTATTATTTACATTAATTCTTGCATACCAGTATACTGTTACTTTATGTTCTGCATATTCAGTTTTAAGAAAATTTCATTACCGGTCAGATACTGATTCACCCCCCCCTCTCAGTATCTGTGGGAACCCTAACAGAGGGAAGGTCCTAAGTTAAATAGAGATAACTTCAAAATATGGAAGGACAAAATGAAGATTTATATGAAGAATTTGGGTGCTCAACACTGGAGCTATGTTGAGAATGCCTATGTAATCCCCACTGGCACTCTAACCGATGATCAGAAAAGAGAGATTCAAGAAAATGGGCAAGTCATGGAAGCCCTTATTAGCAACCTGTCTGATATTGAGTTAATTGATGTACAAGATAAGGACACTCCTAAGGATATATGGGACACATTCGAAACCATTTATGGCGGTGATGAACATGTCAAGAAAGCTAAGTAAGAAAGCCTTAGAGGAAAATTTGAAGACATGAGGATGGTTGAAGGAGAGACCATTCAATAATATGGCATAAGGATCAAGACTATGGTTGGAGATATCAAGAGCACTAGTGGAACAATTGATGATGCCACCGTTGTTAGCAAAGTTTTGAGATCATTATTACCAGTCTATGCAATCAGAGTTGTTGCTATCCAACAGCTAATCTCTATCAACCAAACCAAGGTATCCTTAGACTCTATTATTGAAAATTTGACAACATATGAGTTGAATAGCTATGATGGCAGTGTTCAAAAGATTGAGTCATCCTTTAGAGAATCTGTTGTATCAATCAAAAAAGGAAAAGAAGTAAGTACCAGTTATGAATCTAGGCAATGTAGAGATATGGATGATGAAGAGATTCTGATGGAGTTTGAAGCTCTTCTTGCCAAGAGACTTCCAAAAGGCACTAGAAAATAAAGAGGTAAGCTTCCTTTAAAATGTTTTTCCTGCAATAAGATAGGACATATAGCTATTAACTATCCTAACAACGAGAATAAGGATAAACCGGACAGGTTTAGAAAGTATAAAGGAGGTAGGAGAAATTGTCTTGTTGCAGTTGATGAAGGTGTTACTGATGAAGAATCTGAGGATGAAGAGAATGAAGACATAGTGTTTGTAGCTGTAAAGGAAGAAGTGTTTGACAAGAAAGCCCTTGTCTCTCGCATTGACAAATCTAATGAGTGGATTATTGATAGTTGGTGTTCTCACCACATGACTGGTGACAGGAGAAAGTTTCTCTCTGGAATAATATGATGGAGGTGTTTTCCATTTTGGCAACGATGCACCATGCTTGGTAAAAGGTAAAGGATCCATCTCACCGAATGGAAAGAGAAGTGCGTATGATGTCTACTAGGTAGAAGGTCTTAAGCATAACCTTTTGATTGTTGCTCAACTAAATGAAAAAGGACTCATTCTAGCGTTCAAAGGTGGAGTCTATAGTATAATTGGAAAGAGTGGTTAACTTATTGCCACCGGTAAGTAGACCAGAGGTAACTTGTTTCAATTGAATGCCAAGATTAGTCATTGTCTGATGGTGAAGTTTAATGATAGTTGGATACGGCATAGGAGACTTTGTCATATGAATTTTGACAATATTGTAAAGGCAAGTAAGATCAAAGCAGTAAGAGGATTGCCTTTGCCGAACAAACCTAAGAATTCTTTGTGCAGAGAATGCCAACTTGGGAAGATATCTTCCTCAACTTTCAAAGGTAAGTCTTTTTCAATAGAAGAACTTACTTGATCTTGTGCATACTGATCTGTGTGGTCCAATGAAAACTAGAAGTATTTAGGGAGATAAGTATTTCATAATTTTTACTGATGACTACTCAAGAATGATGTGGGTCACATTATTGAAATACAAGTCTGAGGCATTTGGAATGTTCAAAGCCTTTAGAGCATTAGTAGAGAAGGAGAGTGGTCAAAGGATAAAATGCCTAAGAACTGATCAAGGAGGAAAATTCACTAAGTACTGTGAAGAGAATGGTATCAAGAAGTAGTTGTCTACCCCAAGGACACCACAACAAAATGGCATAACAGAAAGGAATAACAGGACTATAGTTGAAGTGGCTAGAACAATGTTGATCCAAGGAAAGGTTGCTCACACTTTTTGGAGAGAAGCGGTGAGCACTGCAGTCTATACTATGAACTGGGTACTCATCAAGAAAGGTAAATTTAAAACCCCTTATGAGTACTGGATCGGGAAGACTCCCACTGTGAGTTATTTTAAAGTATTTGGCAGTAAGTGTTATATCAAGAGAGGTGAGCATCTAAGCAAGTTTGATGCTAAATGTGATGAAGGAATATTTCTGGGATATTCCACTAAGAGCAAAGCTCTCAAGTGCTACAACAACGGGACTCAGAAAATTGTTGGGAGTATCAATGTCAGGGTTGATGAATCCCCTGAGGAGCCTGAGGAAACGTGCAGGGAGCAAGTGGAAGATGAACCGGGTGTAGCCTTTTGGAAACTGGTTAAGAAAGAAATAAGCAAAAACCTCAATGTTCCTATATTGGTAGAAGCTGCAGTAGGTGAAGAAGAAGATAGAGAAGAAGAAGAAGAAGAGGAAAAGAAAGCAGAACTAGCTAGAGTCATTCCTAGATATGTGAAACTACATCATGATCCGAAGGAGATCATAGGAGATAAAGATGCAGGGATACTCACAAGAAGAAAGGTGAAAGAAAACCCTTGCATGATTTCTAAATTTGAGCTTAAGACTACTAGAGAGGCACTTACAGATGAAGACTAAATTAAGGCAATGGAAGAAGAGCTAGACCAAATAGAAAAGAATGCAACATGGTCTTTGGTACCCAAACTAGAATACAAGAATGTCATAGGTACCAAATGGGTCTTCAAGAAAAAGCTAAATGAAGAAGGCACAATTGTAAGGAACAAGGCAAGACTTGTATGCAAGGGATATGCTCAGGAAGAGGGAGAAGACTATGGATAAAAATTTTCCCCAGTGGCTATACTAGAAGGTGTTTGAATGCTACCTGCATTTGCAACATTTAAGGGATTCAAGGTATACTAGATGGATGTGAAGTCTGTGTTCTTGAATGGAATCCTAGAAGAGGAAGTGTCTATTGAGAAACCAGATGGGTTTGCCTTATCAGAAGATAGTAACATGGTGTGTAGATTACACAAGGCCCTATATGGATTGAAACAAGCACCAAGGGAATGGTATGAATGATTACACTCTCATCTTATGAAGATAGGATTCTCAGAACAAGTAAGGATAGCAACATCTACTTGAAATCTGAAGGAGATCAGATTCTGATCTATGAAGTGTTTGTAGATGACATAATCTTTGGAGGAGATGATGAAATGAGCCATGCATTCGTAGATGAAATGAAGAAAGAGTTTGAGATGTCTCTGATTAGAGAGATAAAGTTCTTCATTGGTCTACAGATTCAGCAAATGAAAGAGGGTATCTTTATAACCCAGTCTAAGTATGTCAAAGAGGCATTGAAGACCTTTGGCATGGAGGAGAGTAAATCGGTTGGTACACTGATGGTGACTGGATGCAAATTGACTAAGGAAGATGATTTAGCATTGGTGAATAAGAAGGAGTATCGATCAATGATCGGTAAGATGTACTATGTGGTACACAACATACCAGATATTGCTCATGCAATGGACATTGTCACCCATTTTCAGAAAAGTCCAAGCGAATCTCACTTGGTAGCAGTCAAGAGGATTCTTAGATACTTGAAAGGGATAGTTGATTATGGATTGTGGTATCCATACAATGGTGATTTTAATCTCAAAGTATATACCGATGCAGATTGGGGAGGTAATGCGGATGACTGAAAGAGCACAACCGGTGGAGCGTTCTTTTTTGGTGGAAGACTAGTCTCATGGATGAGTAAGAATTAGAGTTGTACTTCCCAGTCTATAGCTAAAGTAGAGTATGTGGCAGCATTTATGAACTCCACTTAAGCAATCTGGATGAAACATGTATTGGATGGTTTCAAAGTACCTATATCTAAACCAGTGACTATATTTTGTGACAACATAAGTGCAATAAATATTTCCTAGAATCCGATATTGCATGCTAGAACTAAGCACATTGAGATCAAGTATCATTTCTTGAGAGAGAAGGTTCAAAAGAGAGAGGTTGTATTACAACATGTTTCTAGTAAGGAGCAACTAGTAGACATATTCACTAAGCCCTTACCGAAGACTACATTTACCTATTTGAGAGGTGAATTAGGGGTTCTGCCCCTTCATGAAGTAAACTAAAAATGTGTGCTCCACATCAATCAGGTACTATAGTGACAAATATTACAAGGTTGATGTGTTGAAGGATGCTACTCCACAGGGGGAGTGGCATAGTGGAGAATGGAAGCTTGCGCCTCCACTTTGGCATTGCTGTCAAAGGGAGAGAAGATATCTGATGATGTATGATATGGGAGAAGATATCTGATGATGAAGATATATGTTATAGTTGTACTAGTCTATGATGTTTATAGTTGCAATGCTACATTGAGTATTGCCATCAATACCAAAGGGGGAGATTGTTGGCATATGATGAAATGATATGATCATATGATGATAATGTATGTTGTCATTGATGTCAATAAGTACAGGTGAACCAGTATGAAGATTGGAAGAAGTTGTTATTGGTGTTCAAGTAGGAGAACTGGTATGAAGAGATGAAGTGAACCAGTGTCAGGGTTTCACTAAGTGTGACTACTGGTTGGTAGTCTCAGCTCTAGGGTTTTCGGTTCAGCAATCTAGCTTGTGTGAAGCAACCGGTGACATTTTGTGATGAGTTAGCTAAGAGATAAGGATGAGATTGAGATTCCATGTCAGTTTTGTGCACGTGAAGGATTTCCTTGAGGATCTTGCATGTGAAGATTGATTGTATTAAATGTCTACCTCGGGAATAAACATTCTTCTTAGCGGTATGTGAAGAGAGCATGATGGGTTATTGATTCCCATGTGCAGTGAAGAATGGATGATGCAGAATGACTTATGATCTATTTGAGATTGTTTTATTCTATGTAAAGTGGTTGAATGGTTAGGATTGGACCACTTATAATTATAAACCTAAAATGTTTAGGGTTTATGCTCCTGACCTAATTGTTGTCTATAAGGTCAATGAGTTTTGATATTGTAAGTGTTGGCAAAGGTTGTGTTTTGTATTCGAGTGATGAGATACTTGCTATACCATTAAGTAGAAAACTGCAGAGTGTGATTGCAGAGTAGAGGAGCTGAAAGGGATTTGCCTTAGCATGTAGTGTTGTTATCAGATTAGAGCTTTACCTGTTGTCTTCTAACCATTTCAACAGTAGGAAAATCCCTTTACCGAGTAGCTTTAACAAGCTTATTATAAATCCTCTAACCAGGTGATTCAAGATCATTGAGTTCTTCAAATCCTCTAGAAAGGTAACCTTTAACATGGTATATAGCTATCCCTTAATCGGGTGATCTTTAACAAGATCGGTTCCTAACAGAACCTTATTGTAAAGTCTTTAACCGAACTAGGCTCCTAACAGAGCGAGCTTCAAAAGACTTCAAAAACAAGCTTGTGAGTATTCATCCCCACCATAGTTTTTTCCATTTGGGTTTCCACATGAAAAATCTGTGTGTCATGAGTTGTGAATTTTTCATGTGATGAATGAGTATTCTTTGTTTACATGATTATGCATGCAAAGCTAATAGTTATGGTATTACTGATAAAACACATGCATATGTATATTGGTGAAGTAGTTATCAAGTGTTGAATGTTATTTGAAGTATTCAGTTTTACTGGTTTAGCTATCTAAAGTCTTACTATGTTTAACTGGTATTGCCATGGCTAAGTTCAGTGATGAAGACAACCAGTTATCATTGTTTTAATTTGATAAGTTGTTGAGAAGTTTTTGTCTTTATTGATTCACCCCCCCTCTTAGTCCCAGTTAGTGTATTTGTTGTTCATCATTATTCATCAAAATGAGGGTTATCCGGTGCTTTATAACCAAAATGTTCTCCAACAACCACATTAAATTCTTACTGGTTAAGTGAAATATTAACATATCTATTGGTAAAGAACAAATATAACTTCTTACTATCAACCGAGGGTAGAATGCATGATTTTCAATTTTCTTCCATACCCCCTAAGGACTATTTGTTAGTCAGATGAAGAATCTCCTATCGGTGGAGGATAACTATGTTCTACCAGTGTAGAGATAGATTCATAAATTCTCTAATCTCTCTTCTTAATCCATTGTTTTGAAAATTCTTGCTTTCTTTTGTTTACATTTTCTTTTCCCTTCTCATTAGATCCTTTATTGTTCTCCAGTATAGTCTTGTTTCTACAAAATTTTGCAATATGTCCAATCTTGTTACATGAATAACAAGTTACATTATTCCTCTAAATAGCTTTTCCATATCCTTGACTGGTTTGTATTCTGCATTGATTAGATAAATGTCCAAATCTACTACAAATATAGCATTTTATATTTATTCTACAATTTTCTGAGTTATGACCAACTTTATTGCATTTGGAACATTGACCGGTGGGTAAATTTATATTCTAATTATTTCTAAATCTGCACTGATTTTCTCTATGACCAAATTTGTTGCAATTAAAACATTTCCCATTAAATTTATAAGCATTAGGCTGTCTTACCGGTTTGCTGTGATCTTGATTGTTTGCACTCCTGAAACTTTCTCCATGTTCAAATTCAAGTCCAATTGTATCTCCATCAGGTTTTTGTCTTTTCAGCATGTCATCAAGCCTTTCTAAACATTTATTGAATTTGTCTTTGTATCCATTTATAGTGATCAACTCATTTTCCAAAATGCCAACTTGTCTCATAAGCTCCTCTTTATCATGTTGCATGTGAATCCGATCTATCTTTAGCATATCATTTTCATGACAAAGTCTCAGATTCTTATTTGCTCCATCATTAAGTCTCCTAGTCAAGTCTTCTTCATTCTTCTTCCTATCTTCAATATCCTTACATAGCCTCATGGTTAGATCTTGCATTTCATTCTTCATGTTACTGTTCTGTTGCCTAAACTTCTCTGCAATATCTCTAAGAGTTTCCTTTTCATCATCATCTTGTTTCTACATTTGCTCACGAAGTTCCTTCCTCTTGTTTTGTGCTATAACCAAGTTCTCCTGAAGTCCTTTAATGAATTCATGGGCAGTCCTCAGATCATCTTCAAGTTTGATAATCTTCATTTTTTCTGCATCAAAATCTTCAAGAGCTCCTTCCAAGTGTTTTCTCAAACTCTCCATCGGTACCGGTTTCAGAATATTCCTCAAGTTGTTGGGCTTTTGCAAGTAGAGGACCAGGCTCTGATTCCAATTGTTATATGCGATGACAATCCCAAAGACACTCAGAGTGGGGGGGGGTGAATAAGTGTCTAACCAGTTAATGGAATATTTGAACTTATTTATAACTTCGCAACCCAAATTAATCTACCGGTAAACAAGTAATAATGCAGCAAAGAGAAATAACAGAGACAACATAAATGCAAACCATAACACAAGATAATTTGGCGAGGAAACTCGGCAAGGGAAAAACCTCGGTGGGATTTGTGACCCACAATATTTACTCACTAGCCAATATGAATAAATATTACTTACAATAGAGGCCTACACATGCAGGAAGGCCAATAGCCTAGAGGTCACTGCTCAATGAAAGAGTCTCGCTGACTACAAAATGGATAATTAAATCCAAGACACTGTACTACTCAAAATAGCATCTCCAATGCTTGATTCAGTACTGCTTTAAGCTCAGTCAAAAACCTTAACCAAAAACCTTGCCGGCGAATGATATTCGCTCACATAACCTATCTTCACTTGTTACAAAATATTTTCTCTATCTTCTATTATCTATTACATAATCACCTCTCTTCTATTTTGTATGTTTTCTATATCAAAAAGACCTATAAGATATCATACATATATGAGTCTTTACAATAAATCATGTCGGCTTACACATTATTAATTACATTACAATACAATTCATATAAACAAAACTTTGTCTCATGTCGGCCTAAGTGTCGATATTCTTTAATGCCGGTGTAAACTAGATGCCGATGAATGAACTTGTTGTGCCTACCAGTACCGGTAGATGATGTCTATGTTGTTGGTGAACCTATAGAACCCTATTACTAATTGTTTGTCATCAATGACAACATAAACCATTCTCATGTGAGTGTAGAATGCCAACATTAGGGGTATTACCCCTTCGTAATTTGAACTAATGTACATTCAAATTTGCATTGGTTTAGTAAACTACATTAAAATTTGTAAACTGGACTGATGCTTAGGATCTTCCTCTTAGGGGAAGCAGGAGTGAGTTTCATAGGGGGATATTTTCCCACCTTTGTCATTTTTTTCGAAGGGAGAGAGTTAGAGACATGTTATTTGGGTTGAAGAGATGCATAGACATGTATAGAGAATTATACTGATATGATGATGCAAAGAGTGTTATGTTTTTGTTGTTGATGGATATTGCCATCAATGACAAAGGAGGAGATTGTATAAAATGTGATGTTGATGATTGTGTTGGTTGTCATTGATGTTGACACATGGTTTTAATGCTGGTGATTCGAAAGATGTGTTTCAACTGATATTCAATGTGGATTGATTGAATTGATGGTGATCTTAATTTCTATATTTTTGGATATGGTTGTATTCATGTGTATCTTCATTCCATTATTATTTTTATTTATTTTGGTAGTGCTATTTTGGGTTTGGATTCAATCTGAATTTTGAGGATGAGTAATGAAATTTGTGTATCACATGAGTCATGATTTGGGTCTAGAATTTGTGAAGGATGTAACGTATTGATCTGACCAATATGTGTGTTGTGGTATGGTCTAATTCTCATTCCTTCCCACCACCAAAATGTTTAGTGTTGACATATTTTATATCTTTTCTTGGCCAACTTAGAAGATTATTCTTCCTGAAGACAATATATATATGAGGTTGATTTGAATAGGGTAGTATGACATTTTTCTATAGAAGATATGTGAGAGTGATAAAGAAAAATTTAATTGATGTTGATGTGTGAAGTGTGTAATTGGTATTGAGCCACTGAAAGAAGTTTGATATTTCATATTGTGTTACAATGGTGGATTCTTTCTTTTCTTTCCTTCTTTCTTTGGTAGTGAGCCTTTTCTAGGTAGTGAGCTAACCTTTGTAAAAATCACCTTAACTGGTGTCACCTTAACCAGTGTTATATATTGAGAACAAATATTCTTCATAGTTTTTCCCTTCCTCAGTTTTCCATGTCATATTTGGTGTTCATTGTGTGATATGTTTTGTGTATGTGATTTCATGTTATATCTTCTTTAATTAATTCTATTGGTTATTTTGGATGTGTGAATGTATTAAAGAAAAAGTTTAAGTTGTCAACTGATTCACCCCCCCTCTTAGTTGCTCAAATATTCAATAGGTGACTTTTCTATTGGTGAAAAAGTCTTGGACAAGTTATATAATTACATCATTGTAAAATATGCTTTAATATTTAGGAGCTGAATAAATCATGGTCCTTAAGGTTTCATGGAATGGCTTAAGAATAATCACATAAACAGTGGTCATTTCATGCATGATATAGATTACAATGAGGATGTGATTAGACATTATGTTGATACCACCATTGTTGTTCAAAGAAAAAAAAAATGGACTATCCTTGTTAGAATTGAAGTTGAAATGAGGAAAAGGTACCCCAAATTTCATGGGTTCTATAGTAAAGAGAAGAAAGAGATAAGAAGAGTGGAGACTTTGTGAAGAAATCACTGGTGAGGAGGGACCTCAAAGAGATCAATCCAAACCGGTAAGCAAGAGTAACACAAAAAAAACACAAAGATATGATGGAGGCAATGTAGAACAAATTGTTTTATCTCATGAAAGTTGATTACAACCAACTGATAACAACCGATTTATAGCATAACCGGCTCACAGGCCTACTAGAACATGCTCAAAAACATAATAGGTCACAACTGAGACCTTTAATCTTAAGATCTATCTTCTACACACAGTCTCGCTACTTTATTCTCTGATTGATTACATTCTAATATGCAATTACAATTATGTATACAATCCAAAGGATCTGGTCAGCCCAAAAAGGGATCAAAACCCAAAGAACAAGACCTAACGTGTAAAACCAAGGTCGGCCTCCACCAAGATATTCCTCCAAAAAATCCAAAGGATAAAGTGTAGATCATGGGGAAAGGTCAGCCACATGCCAAGTAACATTAGAATCAACACCCAAGGCTCTGCAAGCTTTAGAAGGGGTTCTGGTAGATCACCAAAATAGGTCCAGGCAACTGGTAACAGGAAACTGTCAAGGAAACTGATAGCAGTATCTTGCCAGACAATGATCCAAATATGATGTTGTATGGAAATAAGAAAGATGATCAAGTCTTCAAGTAGAATCCAACTCCATAGGATCCGGTGAGCCAAAACCAGGACACACAGAAAGAAAAGATGAAACTGCAAATAGAAAGTAAAACAGAAAGAAAATGTTTTTGGTTGATGCAAGATTGCTATGAACCAGGGATGCTTCTGCATCACTTTGTTGGAAAATTTCCAACTAATATCTGAGGAAAATTATGAGTTGAATGAACAGGAGAAAGGGCATGATATCTAGGCTCCCCTCTAGTCTTCAAATAAAGAAGCCCAAGGACCATTAGTTGAAGAATCAGTAGAGCATTAACCTTTTGAGATACAAACAAGGGTTGAAGATTTAGGACCATCGTCAATGCAACATGAAGAATCCCCTCCAAGGGGAGAGACTAGTGAGAATACTAGTGTCCTTAGGAAATTGAATGTTTATGAAGAAGAAGTGGAGTAGCCACTATTGTCACCTCCAAAGGATGAAGGTGCAGGATAAGAACCTGATCACATAATAGATCTTAATGAAGAAATACCTATTGAGTAATGTGAAGATGAATATGCTATTTCTGCTCATGCAATCATGCCAGATGATAACTTCATCAAAAGGCCAGAGTTTAAGGCCTTATGGTTAAAGGTGAAAGGACTTGAAGGAGGAATACTAAAGAATAGAACTCTGGAGGACATTAACTTAGATCATCTCACCCTAGATGAAGCAAGGAAAAGTGTGAGAGAGAGTTGAATGTTATTGATCCTTGGGTGGAACTTGGAAGACATGTTCTTGTTGGATCAAATAAGACAACAAAAGGAACCACTTTTTGTCTCTACATTTGACAAATATGGAAGCATTGTAGGGTCTAGTTATCACCCAACTCTTACAACACTTTCATAATGGGTAAGAGCTTCAAATACTAATAGACCTCAATTACTCATTAGAGTATAAGAAAAGGGAAATGATGGTGCTATAATCAGGACATTACAAGATACAACTGTAGTTGAATTTTCCACAATCACATTTATCTTAGCCATTCTAACTAGAGATGCAACAAAATTACAAAAAAATGATTTCATCACCCTTTGGGGAGATCAAATGGAGAAGCATGCTTTTTATACAAAGGACCTAGTGGTAAACACCCAGTTAAGGAAAGCTCTAGTAGCTAGGTCTTTTGAATCACCAATTATAACTCAGCAGGGTGAATCTTCCTCTACCTCAAAGGAGTTGATTTCTTTGAAAAGAGAGTTGTAGGATGTGTGTGTGTGAAAAAGGGTCTATAGTTGTAAGCAAAGCACAAAACTTCAATTAAGTCATTACATGTATGGTTAGTAAATAAATAATCAATAAGTAATAAACCATAACAACGTGACTAATTGCCTTCTAAAAGATGCGAGTATAAGATTGCTCTTAGATTTTTTATAAGCAATACCAGTGACTAGAATACACCAAGACAAAGGATTTAATCTATATGATATTAACTATATGGATGCAAAATGGATGAAAGATTCAAGCAATAACAAATTCAAGCAATAATGAATAAACTAAATATCGATGCAAATAATCTAAAAAAGCACAATGATCTTCAATGACTCTAGAGAAAAATTAGCGTGATAATAATCTCCAAGCGTGTTCTCAAAAATCTCTGGGGTGAATTGGAATGAGAGCTGAAGGTTGAATTTATAGAGAATTACAAGAGAAAAGCTTAATTTAGGATTAATTGAAAATAATTGAGAAATCAGGTTCAGTTAACCTTGAGATAGATTCCAATTATAGTTTAATTGAAATGCATTTAAATTAGAAGTCCAAGTTGCATTGGAAATATTATTAAATTAATTCCATGCATTTGTGACAAAAATAGATAATTCTTTTATTTATTCAAGAAAAGAGTCTTTTCAATGCAACTAAACTTCTTTTTTTGAAAAGCTTTCAATTCTAATTTTAGAGAATAATTCAATAATTCAATTTAATTGCTTTTCTGATTTCAAGTTCTAAATTTAGAAAAAGAAATAATATCTCAAGTTTGATTTCTCTCTCAATTCAATTCTTTTTGTTTTATTTCCAATTTAACTCTTGCTTTGTGATTAGTTCCTCTTTTGTAATAAATTAATTCTTTTTTGCATGATTAATGGAAAATTTTTTAATTAATTAAATATGCAAAGATATTTAATAAATTAAAATAGGATAGTTGATCAAAATGATATTCTTGAAAATGATTCAATTATTAAATAAATATTTAAATCATATTGAGTAATTGATTTTCCATGTGATATTTGATGATTAAAGAATTAATAATGTGCCCAAGGTTGATTAGTTGCCTTTGGTTAGGACCTTGGTGATGTTGTCGAGATTAGGGGCCCATGGTTTAGATGATCATTTTTAGGGTATTAAATATGCCCCTCTTTGAATTAATGTGCGAGTAGCGCGTTGGTTCAAAGAATATGTGATGTCTAGGAGATGCCAGTTCTGAACTTGATTGATCACGAACCAGATGAAGAGAAAGGTGTTTAGCTTGATTCGAAGTGATGAAGCTGAATGAAGTCTAATTAAAGTGATACCAATCCTGAACTTGATTGAACTGAGGAACGATAGAAAACAAAAGATACCAAACTTGAACTTGATTGATCAAGAAGTGGATCTTACTGATCTAGAACTTGATTGATCTAGACATAGTGAGTGAAGATAAAAATCGATCTTGAACTTGATTGATCAAGATACGATGAGTGAAAAATAAACTGTCCAGCTTGATTCTAAGCGATGAAACTGAACACCTGCTTATATTTAGCATGTGATCAAAGATACTCTTTAAAATTTTGATTGAATTTAAACAAATAATCAGGTTGATGAAAGCGATGAAACTGATTAACGTTAAGACATTGATTCAGTTGAAGATAAATATCAGCTTGATTTGAAGCGATGAAACTGATATGCCCCTAGCAATTGATTCAATTCAGATGATCAAGAGATCTCAACTTGATGTGAAGCGATGAATTTGAGATGCCCCTTAGCAATAAGAATTGATTTTCTTTAGTTGAAAAGATTTCTGCTCGACTTTTAATGAAGATTTAAAAATTTTCTCGACATTGAAGATGTGAGGTCATAAGGTCATGAGTATGCCCCCTCAAGAACAAAATCGAAAGATAACGAGGGTACATTATAGGCAATTATTGGTGATGATAAGTTATTTGGGCACAAATTGATCCTGAGGAATTTTTGAAAATTTGGCGTTGATTGATGAGAAATTGAGTGCAAAGTTGTTGTGTAGAATAAAATTGAGATTCAGTGTTGATTCATGAGAAATTGAACGCAATTTGAAGAAAGAATGAGCATTTGATGAAAAGCGCTAAGTGGTCCAAATTTTGAAATTGAATAGTAAAATGATCTCAAATTTTGATTTTGATCCTGAAAATGGAATCAGAATGGGCAAATTAGCTAAGGGTACAATTTTCATGAAAATTCGGATTCATTTCTCATCTCAAATATTCATCATCCGGTTCTTTATCTTTTCATGAGTTTTAGCTATGGGTGGTGTAGCTACTAAGATTAATGTGGTCAAAGAGATCATTAGGCCAAGCGGGCTCACCATCCATTGGAGCAAGTTGAAAAATTAGGTTTTTTGGTTATATATGGGACAAAAGTGTCATTTTCAAATCATTTTAACCCTCCAAGTTTAAAAATTCAAAAAGCCTTCTATGAAGAAAATGGTGGTCCCTACTCGTACACATCGATTTGAGCGCCAGAGATGTCATAATCAACCTTGAAACTATGAGCTAGCAATAAGTGATCCATCTTAAGCCTCTTTATGTTTTCAATTTTGAATTTTTTTTGCTCATTTTTCAAGTTTTTCGCATGTTTGGGGTCGGGTTTCACATTTTATCGTGCGAGACAGGATTTTATCTTGTACGAGTAAATATTAAATTTTATTTTGTCATTTTAGGCCACTAGAATTGTCATTCGGACCCTACCCTCGTGTCGTACAAAATGTCTATAAAAAGACCATTTTGTCATGCAAAGTCTAATAATGTGTCGTTTGGGAATGTTTTATCGTACGAGAACCATTCCTGACTCATATGAGATGTTACCCTTTTGTGTTTTGTCATTCGAGAAACAGTGGGCATTTTTGAAGGTCTAAACTTGAAATCTTGATTTTGCACTTGACTTAGTTGTATTTGTGTGATGTTTTACTTCTCTTGTAGGCTCATTTGGAATATTTATCGATGCTTCGTTGTTGGGTTTTTGTAGGTTCGATTACCTCCTGTGCTTTTCAGATGCGTTTATCCTCCCACCATGGCATTAGTATGACATTTATCAGAGGTTGATCAGGCTCATATTGATTTGTGTGTTTTGACTCATCTTCTTGGTTTACCAGATATTCGTGTGAATTATAGTATTCTCACAACATTGGTTGAGCATTTCCATTCAGAGCATAACACATTTCATTTGCCAGTGGGGGAGTTGACTATCACTCCCGAGGATGTATATAGGATCCTTCATATCCCTTTTGTTGGGGATAAGGTGGATTATGATGCAACATTGTTACCTAGACTACAGGTGGTTAGACATGTATTTAGGGATGCACATTTTGACTCGTTTCATCAGTTGGGACATTATGATGAGAAGATACAATGAGGAGTTTCCACTGGCGTGTGTTTTAGCAAGATTTATTAGCTACTTTCTGATGCCAGATAGAGGACAGTAGGGTTTCTAGTGTGGATGGGGCAGGATGCTGATGAGATTGATGGAGATCCCTCAGAGGCTTGGTTGGGGTTCTTGTATATTGGCCCACATGTATCGTGAGATGCATGAGATTATATATAGGGATGGTAGGAGCATGGCTACAGGTGTATTTATTTTACAGGTTTGGGCTTGGGAGCACCTCCTAGTTTTTTGGCCGATAATTGATGATAGTAGAGAGCTTGGGTAGCCGATTATATATAGGTATGCTGGTTATGTTACACAGCCCCATCTGGGCAAGACCAATTTTTGGCGGTGACAGTTAGATGACCTGATAGACGTAGTGTGGAAAACTTACAGAGGTTTAGAGCCATGGGATGACTGGCGACTAGTTTGTAGGGACCTTTTTGTTACTCGCCCTCTTATTGGAAAATTGTAGACTATTGTTGAGCGATTCATTGTATCATGGGTGATGAGGTAATATGGTAGGCCTCAGGGGGTGTCATAGGAGTATACAACTTATGCACGTTATGCGGATGAGGAGAGACAGGGATGGTCTCCATGATTTTCCTATGCTTGGCTATGCAGGAGCTGACTCATCTACAATGCCTTAGATGGGACTATATGGATGTTGTTGCAGATGCAGGGGTATTTCCTCAGTATAGAGATTGGTTCCAGTAGCATCCATTTCCTAGGTTTATAGATCTGGGTGAGTAGGCACCCTGCATAGAGGATATTGAAGATGATGTCCCCGCACTAGGATAGGGCTAGGGATAGAGACAGGGATGAGGACAAAGAGCTGAGGCTTAGATGCAGGTAGGTGGTGATCCTAGTGCTAGTAGAAGTAGGGTTCCAGCTGGGGTTGGACAGCAGAGGGGTGAGGGTGGATCCCTAGGGTGTGTAGGAGTGAGATTGGGTGGAGCTGAGGAGGAGCGAGCAGCTCCGAGATAGGTTCGATAGCGGAGGGAGGAGAAGGGTGGAGCTAGAGGTGGAGATGGGGGTGGAGAGCTTATGAGAGACAAGGGGACTGACGCAAGGTGGTCGATGAGAGCACATCTTGTAGAGCTACAGTCACAGCTGACAGTGGCTCAGACTCAACTAGCGGAGCAAGATCGATAGCTTGCAGATCTTAAGGTTGAGCGCAATCCCTAGATCTCAGAGATGAGAGTAGAGATAGAGGCCTTGCGATAGGAGGTCCTTCTCCAAACTAGTAGGGCAGCCTACTATGTTGCAGCATATAGCATCGCACTTCTAATTGCGCAGCAGGTCATTCCCTACTCGCAGTATATGGCACAGTGAGAGGGAGCTTGGGCACCTCATCAGGATCCCGGTCATCATGCTCCTCCTCCTCCACCAGGCAATGAGGGAGAGGCCAAGAGCTAGATATTTTTTTTGTAGCTCGGATATTTTCTGTAGACACACCCATTTTTTTGTAGCCTATACGATTCTTGCTCCGATGGGAGTTTGTATATGTCATTCGACATCATTTTGTACTCTTATACTTTATACAATATATACAAGATCCGATTTGACTTCATCGTACTTGTGTCAATCAATTTATGAGATATCTTTTATATGCTTTATTCTATATGTATGCATTTCTTTTTAGTAAGTAATGCAAATGATTATGGATGTCTATTTTTGTTTCTTTTCATATGCAAATAGATGAATGTGTAATGAGTAATATAAAATGCAAATTTTAATTTTTCTATGCAATAAGATGAATGCAAATGAGTGAATAATGAAATGTATGAATCTATATAAAATGTTTATGTATGCAACTAAACATCTCAAAACACAAATACTCGATCAAAGAAATGATGATAAATAGACCAGTTAGCATAAGAAATGATGATACTTTCAGCTCTCATTCAGAAGATAAAGAGATTATTACCATACCGAAATCACTCTAGATTCACAAAATGCAGAACGATATGCAAAATGATATGCAAAATGCAACCTAAACCTAGCCACTGGATTTAAAATGCTTAAGATTCATCACTGAGCATAACGAACACAACAAGCAGGTTAGAGTTCCTTTCTTTTTCAATGTGCAATATTTATTATCTTGTCCACAATGATGCTTTTTTCATTCATATCCTTGGATAGATTTCGCAGGGACCCGAATTGCACCATAAAGAAATTCCCTCAAAACAAACAAAGAAATGATGTGGACCTCCCTGTAGCATACAAATAAGCGGAGTTGAGGTATGTGAGGCAATTTCACCTTGATGTGAAGGCTCTTATCAAAGACACCCAGCTAATTTAGATGTTTCCAGATCATTGGGATCATTCCTACAAGCAGAAAACAAAGAAAATATTATGCCCCCAATCCTTGCTCCTCTTAGTCACAATAGACTTCCTTGAGTTACTTAGAGGGATAATAATCTAAAACCAATATAAAAGATAGCATACAAAGAAAATTTTTCATTCGTAGCTCAAACTGCTTAGTGATTGTTTTTCTTGTTTACTCAGTGATAAAACTCTTTGGTAGTTAGGAGATAGGTGACTGACACAGAGTGGACGACCAGGTTTCACTGACAGAAAGATGACTTGGTTGACACTGCTTAGGATATGTAATGTGCTCTGTTGATTAACCTAAGATTAGGATGTTGATCAATTTCAAGTCATGAAGGTTCCAATGAACCAGGATATCACAAAAGTGACTGAAATTTATGTACAAGTGAAAGCAAAGATGCATGAAAGCGGGAAATGCCAATGTTGCATTGATAGATGGAGTGCTTGAGTACAAGAGGCACCTATTTGCCAGGTTTTCACCTGCTTGGTAGAGATCCATTCTTTTTTTTTTTTACCAAGGTGCCTGTTTACCAGGTTTTCACCAGGGCATTTTCTCTCTTTATATTTTTTTTCTTTCTTTTTTTTCTATTTTTTTTTTTCTTTCATTTTAAAATTTTTTTTTTTTTCAAGACTTTTTTCAATTTTTAGGATTTCTTCAGGACTGTTTTCAACTGTACATGTTGATGGTACAAAGAATGCTAAGTGAATAATTTCTTCAAGTGGATGGTGTTAATCAGTTCATGGAGATGTTCTCCTTCCAAATTTGAGAGTTGATAGGCACCAGAGCCGAATACTATAGTAACGATATAGGGACACAGCCAGTTGGGTTCAAACTTCCCTTTGTTGTCTCGAAACTATTGATTTTTTAGGATTTTCTCTCAAAACTAGGTCACCAACCTGAAATTCTCTTTGTCTAACTTTCTTGTTATGTCCTCTTGACATTCTCTTCTAGTACACTCTGAGATGATCAAACGCCACTTGTTGACGCTCATCCAGCAATTCAAGTTCTTGCAATCTAGATATTCTATGATCTTCATCAGTAACAATACCTTGGAAAGAAACTCTTAAAGATGGTATTTCTACTTAATAAGTAGTACTGCTTTGGACCCATACACCAAAGAAAAAGGTGTAGCCCCAGTAGGTGTTATGATACTTGTTTTGTAAGCCCATAGTGTAGGGTTGAGCTATAGATGCCAATCCTTCCCAAATTTGTTCACTATTCTGTGCAAGATAGTCAGTAGGTTTTTGTTAGATGCCTTGGCTTGTCCATTACCTTGAGGGTAATATACTGATGACTAGTATTATTTTATTTTGAATTTCTCACAGAGCTCATCCAGATATTTATTCTTGAACTGTCCTCCATTATCAGTCACGATGGATGAAGGTATCCCATACCTGTAGATGATATAGTTTAGGATGAATAAGGCGACTTGTTTATCGGTTGCTTTGATGAGTGGAACCACTTCTACCCACTTAGTGAAATACTTAGTGGCAGTTATGATAAATTTATGTCCATTAGATGATGCTGGATATATCTAACCAATGAGATCAAAGGCCAATGTGTAGTGAAGGGTATAAGATCCCTTGCTGGAGCATGTATGAGATTTTTGTGTAGCTGACATTTTTCACAGGTCTTAGAAAATTTAATAGCATCTTTCTCCATGGCTAGCCAGTAGTACCCAGTCTGTAATAGTTTTCGAGCTAAATTAAGACCATTCAAATGAGATCCACAAATACCTTCATAAACTTCTGATAACGCACATTTAGATTCTTCAGTTTCTAAACACCTAAGTAATGTACCATTCAAACCTCGTCTAAACAGATCGTTAGCAATGATAACATACTTTGAAGCATTTCGAGTTAGGTTTTCAGGGATAATTTGGTCTCGTAAATAAGAGTAGATGTGACTATATCAGGATGAGTCATGTCCAATAATAGAACAGACTATTTGGGTCTCAGAAGAATCATAGATCAGGTAATGTAACTCTTCCACTAGGAATTCAAAGTGAAAATTGGACTCTTGTAACTTAGGCATAGATGCCAAGGTGGCCATAGCATGTGCTGCTCTGTTTGTGGATCTAGGAATTTGTTGGAATGATACAAAAGAAAAATAATTGTTAAGATCATCAACCATTCTCTTATAAGGCATTAGGTTGTCATCTTGAGTCTGATATGTATCATTGATTTGATTTATGATCGGCTGAGAATCTACATAGATGTGTAATTCTGCAACCTTCTATTTAATAGCTAGCTTGATCCCGTTCACCAGAGCTTCATATTTTGCAATATTATTTGTGCAAGGGAATAGAATCTTATAAGACTTTGGGATTGAATACTTCTAAGGAGTGATAAATAGTATTCCAATACCAGAACTATTTTGAGTAAAAGACCCATCGAAGAACATCTTCTAGGGTTGTTGAGTAAGATGCATTATTGATTCATTTGGAAACTCTATATGTAGTGGTTGAGTGTCCTCAAGCAGAGCTTCAGCAAGTTGATCAGCAATTACCTATCCTTTTATGGCTTTGCGTTCCACATATTCAATGTCAAACTCTATAAGGATCATGACCCATTTTGCCAATCTTCCTATTAGTGTTGCTTTGTTGAGTAGACACTTGAGCAGATCAATTTTAGCCACCAGCTTGACTGAATGTGCCAACATGTAGTGTCTCAATTTTTGTGATGCAAAGACTAATGCCAAGCATGATTTTTCTATTATAGTGTAGTTCATTCCATAAGACACCAATGTCCCGCTAATGTAATAAATAGCTCATTCCTTTTTGTTTTCATCTTATTGTGCCAGAAGTGCCCTCAGTGATGAACCAATTGCTGATATGTATAAGATCAATGGTTTACCCTGAATCAGTGGCATCAATATTGGTAGATTGGATAGGTACTCTTGATCTACCGAAGGTGTTGTTCACATTCCTAATCCCAACTGTATATTACTCCTTTCCTCAATACTTTTGTGAAGGGTTGAGCTTTGTCTGCTACCTGAGAAATGAAGCGTCTGATGGATTGGAGATGTCCTTGTAGACTTCTCATTTGATTGATGTTCTTTGAAGGTGGCATTTCCATTATGGCTTGGACCTTCTCAGGATCAACCTCAATTCCATTATTTGAAATGATGTAGCCAAGTAGTTTACCAAATGTTACTCTGAATCCACACTTCTTTGGATTTAACTGGAGTTTAAACTTTTCCATTCTGTCTAGTATAGGAACTAGCACTTGAATATGTGTGGATCTCTTCATAGTCTTTACTAAGGTGTCATCAACATAATCTTCCATATTCTTATGCATCATGTCATGAAATACAGTTGTAACTGCTCTTTGATAGGTCTCCCTTGCATTCTTTAGCCCAAATGACATGACATTCTAGCAAAAGGTTCCCCATGCATAGGTGAAAGCTGTCTTTTCTTGATCTCCAAAAGATATTTTGATTTGATTATATTTGGAGAATCCATCCATTAGTGAGTACATCTCATACCCAACAGTCATGTCAACTATCATATCAATATTTGGTAATGGAAATTCATCGTTCGGACAAGCTTTATTAAGATCTCTAAAGTCAATGCAAACTCTGATAGATTTGTCTACCTTTGACATAGGTTCTATGTTTGAAATCCATTCGGCATAATCTATAGCTCTAATGAATCCAACTTTTAATAGTTTTTCTAGCTCAAACTTTACCAGCAGTGCCACATGTGGGTGCATCTTACGAAGTTTTTGCTTGACTGGTTTTACTCCTAGTGTGATAGAAAGATGGTGCATGATGAGATCAGGATCCAGGCCTGGCATATCAGAGTACGTCCATGCAAAGTTTATTTTCTTTTCTGAGAATAGATGAGTTAAATCCTTCAATTCTTCTGCTAATAGTGATTGAGCTACATGAATGATGTGTGGTGTCTCTTGACTCCCAATGTTCACTGGCTGAGTTGGCTTAATCAATATGGAAGACCCTTCCTAGAAATGACTTGGCAGTACATCAAGTATTTCACCTTCAGGCACCTTAGAGAGGTTTTCACCTTTAGCTACATCCTTTATTTTCTCTTTTTTAGATTCTGACACTGCCACAATGTGGTTTTTGCCATCAGATCTTTTATTTTTCTTTTTCTTGTTTTTGCGACTAAGATACTTGATATCCGCTTCATTCATGTTTTCACTCTATTCGCTGGTGGAAGAGTACATGGGTTCAACTACATTGAGATAATAGGCTAACGTATAGTCATTGGCAAAAGTAGGTATATTCATGGGCTATTTCTGTAAAGTATAGTCAATTAGTTCTGGATGTAGTAAGGATAAATGTTGGATAGGCTCGAGAGAATTCACGGTATTGTCATCACAACTGCAGATCAAAAAGTCAAGTTCTAGAAGGATACCTTGCGTAAGTGTCTCGAGACTAGGAAGAGTAAGAACATGATTATTAAAGTTCACATTGATATTTAATTGACCTAATCCAATAGACATACTTGTAGCGTTGTTCCCTATGCCAGACTGGATGTTATATCATGGTTTGACAATGATAAGATCAGTAGACAAATTTTCATTGTTTGTATCAGATGATTCAGAATTTGAGGCTGAGTAGATATTGTCTTGAATAAGACTATCATCAGAGTCATCAGAGTCATCAGATGAAGTTTCCAAGTCTTCTTCAAGTGATTTAGTGAGCATATGTATGGTATCAACACCAACATCTCTAATGCTACAAGTTTCTTCATGTTGTGGCTCATTTATCATTTGTATCTAACACACCTGTTGACATGATCTTGATATTTCTGTGATTAGTTGTCGTCTACTCCATTCAGCTTCCTCTGGACTGATAACTGGTTCTTGATCTGTAGATTCTAACTCTTCTTGTGTAGTGCTATACCTAATTTGTTCTATTTTAGCATAGGGGTACATAGATGAAAATCTTTCTAGTACTCTTCCTTCCTTTAGTCCTTGTTCATAATTTGCTTGTCTCTTTTGTCTAATTTCCATTATTTCCTTCTCTAATTTTATGCACATCAGCTCTTGAATATCATCTATGACACCGCTAGACTCTTCTAGAGTTTCTGTACTGGATGATTCTGAGAGGTGGTTAGGACCCCATTCATACTCATTTGAGTCAGTCTCTAAATCATCTACTTGTTGCCTGCCAGTATATGTGACTGGAACTTTTAGTGGTGCAAACAATTCTCTGATTCTTACTACTTCATCTCTTATATCCTCAGGGACCTCAACTTCTTGTATTGTTGTAGCCGATGCCATCAAAGCTTGAGTGCTGACTATTTCTTCTTTCTTGACTACTGATTCCTCTTTCTCTTTTCTACACTCTGCTTTTGTTTGTTGAGCGTTTGCTTCCAGTAATTTTGAAGGTGATATCCTTTTCTATCACTTAGACTTAGAAACATGTTTTTGATCTGATGTCTTTATCGGATTGTACCCCAGTCCGGCCTTATCATTTGTGGACTTTGTTTGCATCTGAACTGGTTCAGTAATACCCTCTTGATGTTTACCTAGGGGACCAGTACCTGAATATCCCATGTGTTGGATCATCTTGTAGCCAAGACCATATTGGTTAGTGGAAATCTCACAATGTCATACCTCCTCATTTTGACTATCTTCCTTAAAGAGCCAGTTAAGAACAACATCTTCTTCCATTTCATCCTTTAGGGAGGTAGAAGACTATAAAAAGAGACCATCATATATGGTATTCAAAGCTGAAGTTTGTGTTCTCATAGCCTCTGATGGCTTACCCAACTATTTTGGTGATGGAGGGAGAGAAACTAATGAAAGTACCGGTTCTATCTTGTAGCCATCCATGCTAGTATTTGTAATCTTCAATCTCTTTTCTAAGTCTTTCATGAGTGTTTCTAGATCTTCATTTGTAGAGGGTGCCCTATTATGAGGCACAAAAGTATCTGCACCTTTTGTCAATGCATTACAAACAAAATTCATATCAGCAAGGATACTGACTTCTGTTCCATTATAAGGAAACTTTAAGTATTGATGGTATGTTGATGGAACTGCCTTCATTTCATGAATCCATGGCCTGCCCAGTAAGATATTGTATGACAAAGGAATATCAAGTACCTGGAAAAGGACATCTCTTTCTACAGGTCCCACTCTGATAGGTAATGATACCAGACCTTTAGAGGTCCTTTCTTCTTCATCATAGACTTTTATTGTTATTTTCTTGCCAGGATCAATGACATTTTTAGAGAATCCTAGTTGTGTAAGAAGACTATAAGTACATATATTCAACCCTACGCCTCCATCTATCAAAACATGTTTGACTCTGTGTTTATGGACCATGGCTTCAATATGCAATGGCTGGTTATGTGGATGATTTAGCAAGTTGTCATCATCTTCAGAGAAGGTCAGATAGTGAGGTGAAGTCAGATGACTCACCATAGACTGAAACTGATCAATGTCTAAATCTTTTGGAACGTTAGTGGTGAGAAATGCTTTGTCTAGGATATCTTTGTGAGGAGACGAGAGTTTTAGCAATTCAAAAATTAAGATTTGAGCATTTGTCCTTTTCAACTGTTCAACAACACTATATCCAGAAGATGATGATGAAGTCAACCTTTTAAATTTATCCAAGGTTGATTCTTTTTGTTTGTTTGATTGGGCTGGTGGGTTCAATGTTGGTTGATCTGGGTTGGAAGAACTAGCTCCTTGGAGAGTGACTTTCTTCTGAGAACGGGTCAGAGCTCTTGCATATTGTGATTCATTCGGTTTATCTTAGACTATAATCACATTGCAATATTCTGATTGGGAAGGCTCAATCATGTTAATGATGTTGTCATTGCTGGTATAAGTATAATTTACTTTGGAACCTCCTTTTGTCTTTGAGGAATCACCTTGTTTGTAAATAGGTAAAGGGTCCTTAAATGCTTTATGATCAGCATTGGTTGGATGATTCCCAACTTTTTTACCAACATCTATGAGATATTGAATCTCATGTTTTAGCTTCATGCAATTGTTTATATTATGACCTTTATTTTGATAGAAGTCACAGTATTCATTTTCTCTCCACCATCTTGGTTTGACTTTTGGATCATATGGTCTGGAGTTATCTGGTAGTGTTATCAATTTGTTTTCCAACAGAGTTTTGAAAGCGGATTCATATGATTCTTTGAGAGGAGTAAAATCACGCTTAGGTTTGGAAAGCCAAGGCTTTTCTTTGAACCATTCTTTTGTTTTCTTTGGTGGATTTTCTACTACAGCCTCAACAACTTTAAGTGCTTGTGTACCACTAGCCAAGTTGAATATTGTGGGATTTGAGTTAGTTCTAATAGTATCTACTACTCCATCGTTAACAACATTCTTGTTGTTGTCTTTTCCAAATTTTCAATACTTGTTTTTCTCTTTAGAGCTAGATCCTGGTTATGTTTCTTTCCAAGGTGAGATATCTCCCTTCTTTATGAGCACATATTCCATTCAAATGGCATTATCTACCATTTTGTTAAATGATGGGTGTACTTGCATTTGTATACTATACTTCATTTTGGGGACCAAGTTATTGAAAAATATATCCATTTTCTCAAAGTCTGGGATAGGTCAAGAATACCTAGAGAACATCTTTCTCCAACGTTGGACAAAAGTATGAAGAGGCTCCCCTATTTTTTGTTTAGTATTGCAAAGCTCGATCATAGTCACAGGATGTCAAATTTTGTATTTGTATTATTGTAAAAATAGTTGGATTAGTTCTTCAAACATTTTTATTCCTTTGGGTAGACTTGAGATTCATTCCATTGCTTGACCCCCTAAACTCCTTGGTAAAAGGTGCATGAGGTACGTTTGATCATGCATGAACTCCATACAAGCAGCACAAAATTCCTTGACATGATCTTGAGGATCCGAGGTACCATCATATTTGTCAAATTTTGGGATCTCAACTTGTTAAGGAAATGGAGGCATGTATAGATTTTTTTCAAATGGAAAGGGACATATTGTTTCCAAAGAATATTATTTTGGAGACTTATCCTTATTCTTCAGTTTTGTGACCTCCATCCGTAAGGCTTTTAATTGTTTGTGTACCATGAGTATAGGCGATTCTTCCTTTTAAGTAATGAGTGTCTGAACATCATATCCAGTAGGAAATTTAGCACCTTGTTTTGCTAGTTCTAAGAAATAGTCTTCCTTCTCTCGATCCAGGATAGCTTTCATCATTTTTCTAAAGTTTTTGTCCTTTTGAAAGTCAAGAATATCTTTTTTTGGGGGTTCTATGTCTTCTTCAGCTTCACTTGATGAGGAATAATTGTTGGTTTCATGAACATTATGGTTGTTTTTGTTCTTGTCATTGTGTTCCATCTCATATATAGTGGGAGATTTAGGTTCATCAAAAATTGGTCTTCCTGATGACAAAGGTATGTCAGCAAGTGGATGCTCCACATAAAATGGGTTATCTTGATATCAGAAGGATTGTCCTTTTCCTTTGGCCTTTTTCTTACGAGAACTCCCGGTTTGAGTAGGCATTTTTAAGGATTAGTGTGTCCTAAAGTTGTTTGTGATGCAGAGGTCAAGATCAATTTCAGAGCTAGTTGTTCGGTTAATATATTGTTTGAGAGAAACAACTGATATTTTAGTCTGGTTTCAGGAAAGATCTATCCTATATAAGACATCTATCTAAGTTGATTCTAAGAGTAGTGTAAGATTTAGTTTGGTTTCAGGAACGATCTATCCTGTGTAAGACGTTATCTAAGTGACTTAAATTTGATAGGTAGTTGATTGAACTAGCTGAAAAGATGATTGACCAAATCATGCAACGCAAATGGCAAAGGTACAGTGTCTAGATCTATTTATGCTTAGGATAATGATAACTAGTATTATGTTCATTATAGACTATTTTTAGGCAAGTTTGATTGTTCTGTTCTAACAAAAATAGAGACTCGTACGATAGGATTTTCTGAACCAGACGACAATTTAGCAGCTACAGGATGACAATAGTTCTATTTCGTATGAGTTACTACCTTGTACTGTACGATAGATGGGTATGTGTAGGATGACAAAAGACTTATGGCAGTTCTATTTTGTACGACATGGGATTTCGCTCTAGACGACAGACTTCTGGGTTGCGTACGACACAGGATACAGTGTAGGATGACAAATGACAAAACTCGTACGACACAGGATGTGATGTTGGACAATAAATAATCAGTTTCATATGACTATTCATAGGGCAGAGACTAAAATATGAGTTTTTTTTTTCAATTGTTGAGTATGACTAATTCTAAGATGTACTGATTTTTTACCAGGATATACTAGTTTTAAACAGAATTTTGACTTAGGATGGACAAGTTCTGATACAGATAGAGTTTTGACTTAGGATGGACTAGTTTTGACACGGACAAAGTTTCGACTTAGGATGGACTAGTTCTAACATGGACAAAGTTTCAACTTAGGATGGACTAGTTCTGACAAGGACAAAGTTTTGACTTAGGATGGACTAGTTCTGACATGGACAGAGTTTCTAATCACTGAGTTGTTTCTTGTCTTCTCCAATTTTGGTAGTTCAGTTTTTGTTTCAAGGATGAAAACACAGAAGACACGTCGTATAAATAGTAACTCCAATCACAACATGCAAACCCTAAGGAATTTGGTGAGAGAAGAAAACCATTTCTTGTAAACTCAGGTACACACCCAATAGCTAATCAGAATACGACCGCTGAGTCTCATGTAATGGTTTCTCAACACCATATTATTCGACTCCAAATGCTAATGGGGGCACAAAATGACAAGTATCTTGGGAGATTTACTATCTCTCTTGTACAAAGATTATCCCCCCTTTCAAAGGTGAACCCGGTAGCTTCAAATTTTAATTTGAATTAGTAAGGGATCCATTCGGCACGTCGAGATATAAACTCAATAAAGAGGTCTCCCAGCCTTGAAAACCAAGGTTTAATATACCCAAAGGTATAGAGGAGAGCTATTCCCAAGCACTACCGTCGACTTGATTTTCATCAAATCCTATTTATTTTATAGTGGGGTGGAGTACTTGTCGTTTAGCCATTCCCACTTAGGTCATTCCCCTCACACCGACCGTAATGACTTTAAGAGTTTTTTGACCCCTCGGGAGGGTAGGCCTGCTAAAGATATACAAATCTCAAACAAAGAAAAAGCCTCAAGGGTCTGGATTTCTAATTGTCTAGAAAAAGACAAGAGCATACTCTCCTACCTCTCATAATTTTCTAAAAACATGAAAGACAAATTTGTTCTTTAACCAGATAGCAATTTAGGTGCCTAAAAATGAATTGAAAGAATACACAATGTTTGGTCGATTTTCCTTAGGCAACCTGCAAAGACAATGAATCAGTAGTCATATTTTCTTTGTGCGAAAAGCATATTCTTTGGCAAGCATTCTACAAAAATAGATTAGGCTATGAAAAATTATGAGATAGACAGATAAACAACTAGGGTCAGTTGCCAAAATAATCAATTTGAACAGAAAACCAAAATCATGAAATTTGCTTCTTTTGTCTTTTTAACCAGAAAAAATACAGAATCGTATGACAATATATAAACTCATACGATACAGGATTTCATCTCGTACGAGATAGGATTCTAGTTCGTATGACACCTGCAATTTGTAGTTCCAACCTGTGGGAAATGTCGTACGAGATGTACAGACGAAAATCCAAAAAATCTAAAATCTAGAAAATAACAAAAAAAAAAAGCAGTCAATCTCGGAGGCTGAAAAATGTAGTCTTCTGCCCCATGGTGGGTGCTAGAGATGTGTGTGTGAAAAAGGGTCTGTAGCTATAAGCACAACACTTCAATTAAGTCTTTATATGTATGGTTAGTAAATAAATAATCGATAAGTAATAAACCATAACAAAGCAACTAATTTCCTTCTAAAAGATGTGAGTATAAGATTGCTCTCAAATTTTTTATAAGCAATACCAGTGACTAGACTAAACCAAGACGAAGGATTTAATCTATATGATATTAACTATATGGATGCAAAATGGATGAAAGATTCAAGCAATAATGAATAAACTAAATATGGATGCAAATAATCTAAAAAAGCACAATGATCTTCGATGACTCCAGAGCAAAATTAGCGTGATAATAATCTCCAAGTGTGTTCTTAAAAATCTCTAGGGTGAATTGGAATGAGAGCTGAAGGCTGAATTTATAGAGAATTACAAGAGAAAAGCTTAATTTAGGATTAATTGAAAATAATTGAGAAATCAGGTTCATTTAACCTTGAGATAAATTCCAATTATAGTTTAATTGAAATGCATTTAAATTAGAAGTCCAAGTTACATTGGAAATAATATTAAATTAATTCCATGCATTTGTGATAAAAATAGATAATTCTTTTATTTATTCAAGAAAAGAGTCTTTTCAATGCAACTGAACTTCTTTTTCTGAAAAGCTTTAAATTCTAATTTTAGAGAATAATTCAATAATTCAATTTAATTGCTTTTCTGATTTCAAGTTCTAAATTTAGAAAAAGAAATAATATCTCAAGTTTGATTTCTCTCTCAATTCAATTCTTTTTGTTTTATTTCCAATTTAACTCTTGCTTTGTGATTAATTCCTCTTTTGTAATAAATTAATTCTTTTTTGCATGAATAATGGCAAATTTATTAATTAATTAAATATGTAAAGATATTTAATAAATTAGAATAGGATAATTGATCAAAATTATATTCTTGGAAATGATTCAATTAATTAAATAAATATTTAATTAATATTGAATAATTGATTTTCCATGTGATATTTGATGATTAAAGAATTAATGATGTGCCTTTGGTTAGGACCTTGGTGATGTTGTCGAGATTAGGGGCCCATGGTTTAGATGACCATTTTTAGAGTATTACAGGATGTGCAACATCTGTCAAAAAAGAAAGAGGATGATAATTGATTTAGTTGCCTTTGGTTAGGACCTTGGTGATGTTGTCGAGATTAGGGGCCCATGGTTTAGATGACCATTTTTAGAGTATTACAGGATGTGCAACATCTGTCAAAAAAGAAAGAGGATGAAATGTGTCATGCCCAAACTTTTGGGCAAAATCAGAACAACAATTTTTTTTTTAAAACAACATGAATTCATCAAAAAGGTGGGGGTACTAAGATCTCATCTATGATACATTCTCCCATGATGTCGTAACCTCATCATAACAATCCCACTGGACCCTAACCTAGTCTAGCTCTTGACCTCAAAGAGATAGCATCAGGTGAGCCAAAATGCGGATGGGATCCAAAGCTAGATACCCATCTGACTCAACCTGCAAAGCATCCCAATCCAGAATATGAGACTCATCATAAATGTACTTCCTCATAACTGATACATGAAACACATTGTGGATGCGTGATAGGATTGGTGGCAAAGCAAGACGATATGCAACTAGTCCTATCCTCTCAGGATCTCAAATGGTCTGACAAAGTGAGGCGCGAGATTAGAACCCTTTCCATAACAGATTGGACTCTTATGCGATCGCACTCTTAGGAAAACACTATCCCCAACCATGAAGCTCCGGTCTATCCTCTTCACATCTGCATACTTCTTCTGCCTATCCTATGCCTCTCTAAGGTGTTGTCTAATCAAAATCATCTGCTTTTCCATATCACAAACCATGTTAGGACCTATGGCCACTCTATCCTCATTACAGTCCCAACTCAAAGGTGTCTTGCAAGGTCTATCGTACAAAGCCTGAAAAGGTGGCATCCCCAAAGAAGTGTGATGCCCATTATTATAGGAAAACTCTACTAAAGGAAGGTACTCCTCCCATCTAGTCTGATGATCCATGACGTACATGAAAAGAAAGTCCTCTAACACCTGATTTACCCTCTCTGTCTGTCCATCCATTTCCGGAGGATAGGCTATACTGAAGTTGAGTTTGGTACCCATGGCTGCCTGTAACGCCTTCCAAAAGGAAGAAGTGAAGAGGGAGTCTTTGTCTGAGATAATCTTATGTGGAACACCATGAAGTCTGACAATATCCCGCAAGAATACCTGAGCCACCACTGGTGTTGTGAAGGTAGTCCAGACTGGTGAGAAGTGGGCTACCTTGGTCAAATTGTTAATTGTCACCATGATGGCATCATGACGACGAGCTGACATAAGAAGACCAATGACAAAGTCCATCGATATACTATCCCACTTCCACTCTAGTATCGCATGAGACTGGAGCAACCCACCTGGATGGCGGTGCTCTGCCTTGACTCTCTGGCACTCAAGGCATTGGGCTACTTGTACAACAATGAACTGTCGCATACCTGGCCAATGATAAAGTTGTCTCAAATCTACATGCATCTTCTTAACTTCGGGATGCGTTGCATAAGGAGCCCTATGAGCCTCTAACACAATGAAATCATGCAATCCTCTAGAAGAAGGTACATAGATGTGCCCTCTATGGCGTAGTAGTCCATTGAACTCTAAAGAATAATTTGCATATCTCCCTTCCAGGGCCCCCTGAGATCGCACTACTTGACAAACCTCTAGATACCACTCATCCTATGGTAGCTGTTGCAATATACGACCTCTCAAATCTGTGTCCATAGTCATGGAGCATATCTCATGACGTCTCCTACTCAAGGCATCTACAACTACATTCCCTTTCCCCTTGATGTAGTGAACATCAAAATCATACTCACAAAGAAACTCCATCCATCTCCTTTGACGGGCATTAAGGTTAGGCTGGGTGAATATGTATTGCAATCTCTGATGATTTGAATGAAGCTCAAAATGATGACCCAAAAGGAAGTGTCTCCACCTCACAAGTGCATGCACTACTGCTGCAAACTCAAGGTCATGTGTAGGGTAGTTAAGTTCGCGAGTCTTAAGTTTCCTAGACTCATAAGATATAACTCAACCCTCCTGCAAAAGGACTGCTCCTAATCCATCCAAGGAAGCATCTGTGCATACCATGAAATCAGCTAAGGGGTCTAGTACAATAAGAATAGGTGCACTAGTGAGTGCCCTTTTTAGATCCTGAAAGGCCCTCTCACACCTTTTTGTCCACTCAAATCTCTTTCCCTTTCGCTAAAGGGATGTAATGGGATGTGTAACCCTGGAGAAACCCTTAATGAAGTGTCTGTAGTACCCTACTAGACCCATGAAACTCCTGACCTCTGTCACACTAGATGGTGCTAACCAATCCATAATAGCTTTGATCTTTGATGGGTCAACTAAGATCCCATCACCGGATATAACATGACCTAAATATCTAACCTCTGACCTTAAGAATGCACACTTTGACAGACTGCCATATAACTGATTGTCCCTCAGGCACTGCAATAACTATCTCAAGTGCTCTTCATGCTCCTCCTCATTCTAAGAATATATCAGTATGTCATCGAGGAACACAATCACAAACCAGTCAAGGAAAGTGCAGAATACCCCATTCATGAGACTAATGAATACAACTGGAGCATTCGTAAGACCGAATGGGACCACGATGAACTCATAGTGGCCATATCTGGTATGAAACGCGGTCTTGTGGATGTCGCTCTCCACAATCCTCAACTAATGGTACCCTAACTTTAGATCTATTTTGGAAAACACTTTAGCACCCTAAATCTGATCAAATAAATCATCCATCCTGGGCAAGGGATAACGGTTCTTGATGGTCACTTTATTCAACTATCTATAATCCATACATAACTGAAGGGACCTGTCCTTCTTCTTCATGAAGATGACTAGTTCACCCCAAGGGAAGATGCTAGGATGAATGTGACCCCTCTCTAAGAGTTCCTCAAGCTGCATCTTGAGCTCATTAAGCTCATTTGTGGTTATCCTATAAGGTGCTCTGGAAACCGGCTTGGCTCCTGGTACAAGATCTATGTGGAAATCAATCTCTCTGCTAGGTGGCATACTAGGTAGCTCGGAAGGAAACACATCTGAAAAATCCTCAAAGGATGGGATGATCATCTAGGGAAGGCTCCTTCTCATTCTCTTCCTCTCTATCACTGATGGTGATAGCAAACAACTAACATCCCTTTCGTATGCTCTGCGTAAGTTGCATAGCGGAAATCATATGAAGAGACACAAGCCTCTAAATCCTTGAAATAACTATGGAGGTACCCTGATCGTCCACACACTCAATCCTCTTCTAGTGAAAATCCATCTTGGCTCTATGGGCATATAGCCAATCCATGCCAAGAACAATGCCATAAGATCCTAGAGGTGTGACTCAAAGGTCAACTAAGGTGGCCATACTCCCAATCTGAAGCTAACAACCCCTAACCACTGACTCAACAAACACTCTACCTCCTGAACCCAAATCCACTTCCCAACTAACACCTTGCCTAGATGCAACTAGCCCACAATGCTCCACTACCAATGGAGATATAAAAGAATTAGTAGCTCCCGAATCAAACAAGATAGAAACACTGCTACCTCTGATCATACCTATGGCCTCTATGACTGTGGCCTGATGCTCTGTCTGGTGGTTGTCAACTGTTGCAAAGACTCTATGGGACTCACCCATGTCCCCAACTATCAGCTATGAACCTGCCATGCTCTAATTACCTTCCATCTAACCCTATAGACACTCTCTCACCATGTGCCCCATGGCCCCGCAAGTGAAGCAAGCACCACATGTCTGGAACTATGCACCCTGTGGCCTAGAGAATCCCTATCCTCCTGTCCTACTCAAACCACTAAAACCACCCCTGGAGGACTGTTGAGTTCATACTGGAGGTGTGTAAGGACCTTGTGATCTCTGGTCGTGCCTAGGACCTTGTGAGTGCCACTACTTGGGCTTAAAGCCCTGCTGTCCCTATGGAGGCCTTTGCCTCTGATTCTACTATGACTGCTACTGCAGAGGGGGTTTAAAGGACCCCAATGAATTCCTATGGCTACCCTTCCAGTGGGGTTTCTGAAACCCAAAAGGTTGCGGTGTAGGGTTTCGGTTCTGATGATGATCCTGCGTGTCCTACGATTTACCCTGAATCTCCTTTGAAAACAAGGCCTTCTCCATGGCAACCTGAAGGCTCCCTAGAGTTGCCATCCTAACAGGCCCTGCTATCCCAGCATTCAATCCTCTGATGAACCAGTTGATGAGTAACTTCTCATCTTTCAGGTAGTCTATGTAGGGTAAGAGCTCAAAAAAATTGCTCTCATACTAGGACACGGAGAGACCCTTTTGCTGAAGGTCATGGAACTCGTCTATCCTATACTGCCTATAATGCTCTGACAGGTACCTATCTCTAAATCTCTCTGTAAAGATGTCCCAAGTAATAGTGTCTCCAGATAAATCATTCTTGTACTCCTCTTGCCTCCACCATGTGGAAGTTGTCCCTCTCAGAAGGTGAATGGCAATCCATGCCTTCAGATTGCTCTCATAGGGTCGCAATGCAAAGCATCTGTCTAAGCTCAAAAGCCAAGCCTCAACCTCTACTCTATCAGTAGATCCTGCAAAGGATGGTGGCTGAAGGCGTAGAATCTCTTTGATCTGATCCCTGGGATCACGAGCTGCTCTCTCAAAAATAACTACTGCCTCTACTGGGGTTGCCTCAGGTAGATGGACTGGCTCAGGCTCATGCTTAGCCCGAACCTCTATACGATGAGGAGGTGGACTCCTACTCCGCTCTTTAGCTACAGATCTATGACTCCCAGAACTTTGATGTTCTGCCTGTCGATCTACTGCTGGGAGTCTATCCTGAACTATGCCTATTAGGTTCTGGAGTGCAACCAAAATGTCTCTATTGGGGTCAATCGGTTTCTCAGGAGGAGCTTCCCGATCCCCTTTTGGATTCGACTCATCCCGTACAACGTCCTTGCATGCCATGCGAGCACGTCTAGGACACTTACGACACTTGTGAGCTTGTCACATAACCGGTGACATCCTTAACGAACAATAAAATAAAATAAAGTAAATAACTAAAATTAATAACAATTCTTTAAAGAAAATAATTATTAAAAGCGAAACGTAATGGAGAAAGGTTCCTAGTGTCGAAAACCTTGCTCTAATACCAAAATGTCATCCCCAAACTTTTGGGCAAAAATGGAACAACAATTTTTTTTAAAAAAAACATAAATTCATTAAATACTCTACATTTAAAAAGGAATGAATAAGTTTTGTCTTAACTAAGGGTTAACTCTGGGTTTAAATAGCATCGTTTACTAAAGTTGATTTAATTAACTAAATCAATATGGCGACAATAATTAGAGGAGACTAATTATTCCCTAAGAGGGTCATTACAACTTAATTAATTAATCTAATTAATTTCCTCTAATTAAAATTGAGAGATATTAAATATCTCAATAGCATTTAAAATTCTCAAGGCTAAACAAAATGATGATAATGCTAACTTATATTAAAATAATTAATTGAGCAATTGTGAAAATGCCTTTAATTAATTAATGAAGTTAACCTAATTCAAATATAATATTTGCCAAATAAATATAATTTATATTAAAGTCAATTTTAAATCCCTTAATACATTCAAATTTCAACTATTAAATAATTGGTCAATAATGACCTCATAGGCTAGAATTCGCATAAAACAATTAATAATTTTCATTAATAAAATCCCCCAAATTAAAGTTAACCTAACATCCATATTTAATTAAATATGGAAAATAACTATATAATATTCCTCATTAATAACCCTAGTTAATAAAATTAAATCAATAATTACGATTAATATATCTATATAAAATTAATCCCCAATCTTAATTTTGCCTAGATAATAAAGACTATTTTAAATTTAATTTTCTCCCTAGTCAATGTTAGGAGTTTAAATTAATTCCACATATATGGCTATAATTAAATTAGGGGGGGGGAATTATTTTTAAAATTTTTAAAAAAGAATTCCCCCTCTTCTTATTTTTAATTAATATTTTTATTATGAATCCTAATTAGGGTTGAGTTATCCCTTTTTATTTTATTTAAAAAAAAACAACCCTAATATTTCATTCTTACTAAATGCTAACCCTAACCCGAATGTGGGCTAGAGTTGCATATCTTATTTTCTTTTCTTTATTTTTATATGCTAACCCTAACCCGAAAATGGGTTAGGGTTGCATATTTTAACATTTCAAATTCTTTTTTCTCTTTTCCAAATGCAAACCCTAACCCGAAAATGGGTCAGGGTTGCTTGACTTAACATTTTCTTTGTTTCTTTTTGTTTTGGTGTGTGTGTCTAGGGTTTGTCGTGGTGGGGGAGGCCAACCAAGGGCACGATGCAAGGGAGCCACAGTGAAAGAAGGGAGGCGGCAGCAACCATAACCACGACGACGATGGGGTTAAGGGAGACGCGGCAGCTGCGGTGGCCACCCGCAGTGGCGACTGAGGCCACCCCTGCAGGTCACACCCCGCAGTGGCATCGCGAGCATCCCTATGTACGGGTCATGGCCCGTAGTGGCGCCATGGGCGCCCCTATGGGTCTCGGCCCACAGAAGGAGCCCGAGCCTCCAAAGGGGAACCAAGAGCTTTGGCTCTGATGCTTAGGGTTTGCAAAAAAAAAATTATTATTATTTTTTTGTTTATTTATTTATTTTAATTTATCTCATGTTTTATATATATATATATATATATATAAACTTGTAAATGACAGGAAAATAAAAATGCCAAAAAATATTAAATAACTAATATTTTATTTCCAGATTAATGATACACTTAGGTTTTTAATTTCCAAAGGTAGCATATATATATATATATATATATATATATATATATATATATATATATATATATATATATATATATATATATATATGAGCATATTTATTCTATTTATTTACATAGTAGAATAATTTTATTGTTTTTAGAGAATGTATTGAAATAACAGAATTAAATTGTTTTTCCTACTATCATGCATTTTTCAAATTTATAACTTTAGCAGAAATGATTTTATTATAGCTACAACTAACTATTTTAAAAGAATCTATTTAATCCATAAACAACAAATGTGATTATTTTGTAATATGAACAATAGATAGGTATGAATTTTTATTCTCTTTTACTAACATCTATACTTCAACCTTTTATTTATTTCCTTTCCATTTCTAGCATGCATACAACTTATTAACAAATAAAAGAAAATAGAATAAAACATTTTTTTTCTTTTTTTTTTCCAGCAACTATAACAAAACATAAATAATCAAAATGCTTTCAATTTATTTAAAGAATCAATACTTCAAATAAAATTCAATTTATTACATGGTAAACCTAGTCAATAATACATTTTCTTTTTTTGCAATATAAATACACTATAAAGCTTTTTTTTTCTCTTTCTTTTCTTTGCAACTAAAATACAATAATAATTTTTATTTTTTTCTACAACTAGAAGCCACCCCTGAGCTAGGAGAATCAAGGCTAGACAGGAAACACACATACAAAACACATACATGTAGAAACTCAAACAACAAAAACACACTCCCAGCCCAAGGTTTAAACAATGTCACTTATATCACTTTTTAAGTGGGGTGAAGGTGGACTAAGTACCCTTGAGGAGAATTTTGCAAATAGTGAGTATAATGCCATAACAAGGCTTCAAATATAACACATCACAAGTTCCAAACTTGTCCCTATAATTCCTTATGACCCCCAAGGCATACAAACCAACAACTCCCCTTATGACCCCCATTTTATAAACATAATACTATGCAGCAAGGGCCACAAAAATCCCTTAAGAATCATTGTCTTCCAAAGAGAGCCTCTCACTCAAAAGACTGTCAAACAACCCTTCACCCCAAGGCCACTCTACCCTCCCAAGGGTGAGCTTGGCCTTCAAAACTCCCAAAAACAAAAACATAGAAAATTAACCAAAATCACAAATGGAAGGACTCCACATCTTCCTACACATATATAAAAACAACAAGGAAAACAACAAAAGAAAACAATGCAACAACAATCTTTCAAAAGCAAACAACATCATACGATAGTTAGAAATTCAACCAACCTTCATCTGCTAAAAAGGTAAGAAAATTTGTAGGAGAGCTACCCAAATCCACAACTTTTCTCCTTCCAAACTTAGCCAAAAATTCTTCCAATACCACCCAAAAATTCTGAAAATTCTAAGTCTCCAAAATGGAGAGTGGGTGATCAAACTCTTCCCTCCCAAACTATTCCCTATGAAGCCACACCTCACTCTTTCCAACCCACTTGGGAAGGGTGAAGGATGCTCATTGGTTGGTATTCCCAAAACCTTATACACTCCCTAACCAAGGCACCTCAAAAAGGGGAATGGAATGGGGAAGAGGAATGACACTCATGAAGTGGGTCAAGGAAGGCTCTTCTAAAGATGAAATTCGGGTAGCTTGGGAAACTCACTTTTTGGGGAGGTTAAACAAGCCCTAGGGAGTGGACACATGGCTAAATTTGGCCTTCATCCATAGGTACATCATATGTCCCACTAAAAATGCCCCAAACTTGACCCCAGGAGTTATTTTAATCCCTTGGAAGTCCACCCAAAGTTTACCTACGGGTCAACTCTGAGTTGACCCTTCTAATGGCTCCCTATCCTAGGTTTACTTGGGACCATTTAAGGATAATTGAAAATATATGCATTGGTAAAATAAATTTCCTCAAAAAGAGACAAGACAATGCCAACTCAACTTACAACACATGTGTCAAGTGACACTACAAAAAGAATTACACTTCACTAATACACACATGGCAATTTTCCCTTTTTTGAAATTTATAAATTAAACAAATTACCAAATTAAACACTCATCCAAGCATAACATTTACAAATTAAAATACATTTACAAATGAGGGGTTGTCTCTCCAAATAGACAACCCCTGGCTTCACAATCGCACATAGGCCTAGGCTTGATTCTCTAAATAATTTCCATGGTTACATGGAATAATTTTCTTGCACATCTCACTTGCACTAGTAATTCCAAAAATCACGTATAATATTATCAAAATAATACAATTCAGACATCGCATAAAATTTCAATTATAAAAATCAAGTATCCAATCATTTGATAACATCCATATCCAATTATCAAAAGAAGTTAATGGTTGTCCAAGCTGAGGATATTATGAAAAGCATATATCTGTCTCTGTGTCTATCTTGGCAGTTGTCTTGTTTCTGTCTTTTTACTGTCGTTCTTCTTTCCGGATGCTGTCTTTTCCTGGTGTTTTAATGTAATTCTATGTTTTAAAGGTTGTGGTCCCTTTTTGTTAGGTTGGGATCTATTTTATCTTTTGAAGTGATCAGGCATGGTGTTTTCTAGTCTTTTCTCTATTTCCTTCTTTGTAAAAGGTTCGAGTTCCTTTCAAAAACCTTCTTTTACTTAATCAAAACATCCACATACAATCATCTACTAAATGGCATCATTCTCATAAACATGGCATTAAATCATTTACAAAGCATGAAACCATAATTTCTAGTATAAAATGAAGTATTGTAAATCAAAGTAAATGGCATAATCATATCAATGTTATCCACCGCACGAGATCATATAAAATCCATGTCCAAAATGCATCACAATATATTATCCAAAATAGGTCCAACATGAAAATAACAGAAATGCTATGATGGCTCGGGGTAGGACCTCACAAAATGCTCCAAGTGAATGTGATGGAAAAGGATAAGGTAATAACAGTAGTGAAGGGAACACTTTCTCATCGTTTGAATTTTATCTGGACAAATTGGAGGAAGTGTACATGTCTTTCCTTATTCTCTCTAAGGGAGTTGTACATCTGGATAATTCTTTAAAAGAATTGAAGGAACATCATGAAACCTAGAGATCATTGGGGCCAATATTCACATTCTTGGGGTAACTGCTTAGTATATGACAAAAGCTCCTTAGTAGATTAAGAGCTTGTACAAAACCCATAATTTACTAGTAGGTGAAATTCATTATCTTGAGGATAGGGAAAAGGTGATGAAGGAGAAGATGAGAGTATTCAAGAAATTGCAACATTGGACCATACCCACTTTGTACAATGAAAAATCAGAGTTGAAACCTTTTCAAGATTGGAAATAGGAATATGAAATTATTGTTGATGTAGCTGTTCAAAGAATGGGAGATGAATATTACCTTATTGAGCCTGTTTAGCACACAACCATTGATAAACTTATCACAACAGATGTTGTATATGTGAAGTTTATCATGGATGTGAAATCAATAGTGGATGGAAAATACAAGGAGTATCCTAATAGGGTGAATTTTATCAAACAATTTGATTGGCCCACAGGTTTTGAAGTACATAGCTAGCATGAAAAATATTGCAGTTATAACAATTGAAGGATTGGACCCTGTGCCATGAAGGGGTAATTGACTCAAGAAGACAATTGGACATACAAATGAAGACTCTACCAAATTAGTGATCATGGGTCATCATTGGGATTGAAGAAATACAGTTGTCATTCCTTTAATAGGATTTGTCAGTCATATATTCTCCTATTTCAATCGGTTATTGTTTTCTCTCGATTTTTGTTGCTTTTGGTAATCAGTTACCTATCCTTGATCTTTTCATTATGAAGAATCAAATCATAAAAGATTAATTAGTTTGGTCATTTTGTCCTCTCTTCTATGCGCTAAAATTTTGAGTCTTTAGAGATTCGTTTTGGCATGTTTAGTTACATAGAAAAGGGCGATAAGTGGAAAATTGACTTGAAGCTTTGTTGCTCCCTTATTTTTTATAAAAGGGAATTCAGGGACATTTCTCAAGGGTTATGAAATGTATTTTGCATGGACATGGTGATAAAATAGAATGTTCTTTGTATAATGAGTTCTGATAGAGTCTATTTTCTGGTGAATTGTATTGTCGCATGTGCATAAAATTAATAAAAACATTACCATCAATTGTCTCACATTTTGTTCTCCTTTGGATATATGGTTTCATTTGTTAAGGATAAGGGAGATTGTCTCTATGAATTTCTTGTAGATGTGTGATACATTATTTATTTTTTCCTCAAGGAGGAAATTAAATATTGATTATGTGTTATAGTACCTTAGCGAGGATTAGGTGATTTAATAAGTATGATTTATGTGTATTATAATGGGATATATTTGTAAGGAAAGTGTATCTAGGATTGTGAATATGATTTATGTCAAATCTAGTAGATATATGACTCTATTCAAATGGATAATGCATTGGTCTTGTTATATGCATTTTTAGTAACCAACTCTAAATCAAAGTAGGCTTTCTTTCTTTACTAGTTTAGTAAGTGTTTTAGTGGAATGTTTTACTCTCAGAGATGAATGCCATACTCTAAACACAAAATTGAGTCAATTATGGATGAAATATTATGTGTTGTATCAAAAATGTTGAGAGTTATCTATTGTATGCAATATTATTTATAAGTTGTGTTATATTCATAGATATTGCAAAAGGTTTACCTGCTTGGGTCTTGTAGAGCCTGAAGAGTAGAAGAATTACCTATATTATTGGTGATTCTTGTTAATTGGCCAATGATCTCAGATCTCTATTGATAGGAGAAGGCTAATTCTTAGGTAAATATGAGAAATCAATTGGAGGAACCAACAATACCCTTATAATGTAAGGTTATATAAAACCTTATATATTATATGCTTTATAAGCATATCCCATTTAAAATAATTATAATCTATTAACTATTAGATTTTTAATTATTTATGAATGAGGGTTATTAAAAAGGTGTGACTAGTGAAGTCACCCTTCCTTCTATATTTAAGGAGGTTCTCTCTCATTTGAGAGTTGTGTGAATTTGGAGATTTGTAGTGAGTTGTATCACTATGCACAAGATGCCAAATTGGCCATGTGTAAGTATTGGAGGAGTGTCCCCAAGTTCAAGTATATTTTATGATAGACTACATTTGTAATTGTTTTAATAAAATGATGCATAAAGTGATTTTTAGGTTTTCCCTGTGTATATCTTGTGTAAATTTTTAATTTATCATTGTATGATTCTTAATGCATTTATTTTATATCTTTGTTTATAATGTTTATCATCCTAAAATCCTAATTTCTAATATGGTATCAGAGAAGGTTAGGCTAGTACTAATCATTTTTATAGGTTATACTAGAAGATATGTAGAACTTGATGGGAAACCTCATTGTGCTCAATCAGCACATATGTTATGGCATCATTATACTTGGTGTTTCCTTTCTATTATTATAATATTCATTTTCTCTTTTAACTATTGATGGCATACATTGATCCACTAATAAAGCCAACTTGTCTTTGATCTTGTGTGACTTGATTTTTTTTCCTACTTAGGTTGTACTAATTATTTTTATTGATTAAAAGACTATGTAATGCCCACCAAAATACCTTAGAGAAAATAACTAAACCAACTAACAAACATAGATAATTTTTTTTTTAAACATCTACTAATGCAACATAAATAACTATTATTACTCAAGTTCATAGATTAACATCTACATAAGTGCATAGAACATCATGAACATAACTTTAACCATAAAATATATTACGCAAGTGGAAATTAAAAAAAAAATATGGCAACTATCTCTTATTGCATACATTCATCTATTGACTCATTCATTATTTCCCTAGGGTACTTCAACGTCACTACTTAACAAATCTAACTCATAAACACATCTCCATCTTAAATATCGTATACACATAATACAATCATTTCTTAGTCATTTACTTTCTTATTAACCATGAGAATCACTAATCATCATAAACATATTCAAACATGTTCCATTATCTTGTAGTTCATTTACACACCAAATCAAATGTTCTTAATAGAACTCATTTCAATTCACCTATCATGATATTATATTTCTCATGAAAGACACCTAAAATAAGCCTAAATCATTTCATTCATTCATTATCCAACTATCATATTATAATCTAAATAACCATCCTTCAAAATATATCTAGACCATTTCCTTAAGAATCACATTACATCTCATCAAGATTTTACTTACATACATATTCAAGAATCATAACAGCAAGTACTAATTTCCTTCCCAAATGGAATTCCATATAACAAGACTAGGTACACGAACTCATATACTACAAGAAAACATATAGACTAATTAATCACCTTCTAAACCAATATAGAATCCAAATCTCTATCTCTTACACATTGAATATTTATTGCATCATATTCCCATGCAATGATTACAACCTCTTACATCTTTATAAGCCATAACCTCAACCACTACATCATGTCCCAATGCATAAGAATAATAGACATAATAGTACATAATCTCTTTCACATTTACAATGTCATCATGATACAATATACTATCTCAACCCCTAGAATTCAGTTGTGCATAATGAAGAGTCATAGAGTCCATACAATTCTACAGGTACTCATTCATTTCCATATCCCAAGGATAACTAACATTAAAGATAAACATATTTCAACTCAAGGCAGACATGATCGTTAACATATCCACTACAATCCACAAGATATACACAAGATAATTCAATCATATCACTCAATCATATAATTCCTTTATAATCTAGAATTACATACACATATAATATCCATTTACAACAATCTCATCCAATACATCTCATTCTAAAATTAACCTACTACAAATCCTAATACATATGTTCACAAGATACTAGTTACATAGTCTTATTTACCATTACGTCTTTCTTGAGATACAAAACAAATGATATCGATTCCAATTACATAGTTTATGCTCCAATATCCATCCACATGATGAGATAATATAATTCCATGTCCATGCACGTAAACATCCAATGATGAACATCCCAATGGAAGAAGGCATCAAACCAACCGACCATGTGGAACCAATTAGGAACCACCCCCCATGTTAGGAGATGATATGGGGTTCTAACTCACACTATAGACCTAGGCCAACACATAACATCCAAGGGACTCAACATCACATGCACTAGGATAACAAGCATAAATAGTAAATCAAATCACATCACAAGGGTATTCATAAATCAACAAACTCCCAGAGGCATAGCAACAATAAAGGCATAAGGATCATGGACACATGTAGGGAAGAGTGTCATCAAATGCTATCCTCAATATAGAAGGGGCCAAGCCACACTCTGATAGATATGTGGAACCATCTCCACGTTGGAGCCAAACAAGGGAGATCAGTTTACCGCTCCAACCGTCTTCCAAAGCTCATCCTGAGTCAACACCCAAGGGCTATGAGGTGGGGCACCGAAAACCAATTTCATTATCTTGATTAAGTGAATTCCTAGTTACCCAAACCCACTAATCAATTATTAAGGTTATCACTTTCAATTACAAAGGAAAAATCTTCATGTGGTCCCTTGACTATTCTATAATATTGTGAGGATTCGATTATTACTAAGAGGGGGGGTTGAATCAGTAATAAGGATAAACTACAAATTTTCACCAATCTATAAAATACTTCACAAAACAATTCATAACCAGTACCGGTAGCTGATCAAACAATCACTTAATGCAGATTCACCAAAACATTACCAGTAGCAACTTAAGTGTTCATCATTAAGAAAATATAGTAAAGAAATCAAATGAACAACTTAACAATCCATCCACAAAATGAACACAAGGATTTTTCATGTGGAAACCCAAATGGGAAAAACCATGGTGGGAATTGGTACCCACAAAATATGCACTCTTTTGGAATGCGCCCTGTTAGGATCCTAACCCAGTTAGGAGCTTTACAACAGTGCATGGTTAAGAGAAGACCCTGTTAGGAGTCACTCAGTCAAGGGATTTTACAACTTATCTCTTTTAGGAGCTTTACCCTATTAGGAGTAATCTCGCTAGAGGATTCCAACCCAAATTTATGAGCCACACAGTTAAGGGATTTTGATGTAGTCAAGACAAGGAGATCCAATGAAGGATAGCCCAATCTTGTAGCTTAACACATAAACCATGAAAGATATATCGGTAACCAGTAACCAGATGCTAGAAACAACAAAAAGAACAACTGATAATATCACAAAACACATAACCAGTAAATAGTTTGAATAAATCTTATAAGAGTTTGAATAATTACACATGCCACATGCTGGATCATAGGCTAGGATACAAATAACACTTGCAACACAATTACAAGATCCGCAGAGCATCCACATATCATATTGGCTTTCGGTAACAATCTGTCAATTCTACCCTAATCTAGACCTCAGCCTTCCAACCTCAGTCCAACCAGTTCAGAGTCTTGCCGGATCTACAACTTCTCTGAATCTCATAACTCTGTCCTCTATCTTCTAACTTCTATCTCTCAAATGATTCACTAGCTTCCATTTATACCATCCACAAATAAATAGAACTCAATCAAGTCGGCCCAAAGACCAATCGATTCATGAAATGTGCAACGGTAACATGTTGGCTCAAATCACTAAGAACAAACACAAAACATAAAATGATGTGCTAACCCCTGAGAATACTGGCGAAACATCTCCAACAATCCACAAGTCACGAACATCAACCACAACCTAATCCAACTTTTCTCTACACACTACAAGACTAACTAGTAAGAACATATCAACTAGGCCAATACTAGAATCAATAACTCAGCGGGAACTAAGCCAACTTCTATGAAACTTGAACACAATAAAGACCATGAACACAAGGGAATAAACCCAAAACCACAACACTAAACACTCAAACATGAAGAAATTCCATGCTCTTAGTCAATTCCACTAAAAAATGCCCAACTAGTAAGAACTAGACCGGTGCTCCCGCATCAGATTTACACGATCAAGCCTATTAGGACCTACCCAGTTAAGGGATTTTAATGATGCTACAACTGTTAGGAAAAAATAGATAAATGATCTAGACTCAACATTTCATAGCTTGCTATAACAGATCCTTGTCAGCTCCAATTTGCTTCTCTCATGTAGACATCTCAATATGGTTTGACACACACACTTCTTTGGTCACCGACACACTCAACCTTCTCAAACTTGACCTAAATACATTTTATGATTAGGTCAGTTACACAACCCTAACCTACAATGAATCTACATCATAGATCATATCAGATAATTATAAATCATTACCGATCGTCATATAGATCTTTACAATAAATTACAAGACAATTACAATAGTTGAACGATCATAACTCATCACCGCACAACGATCTGATAATCTGTAAAATGCTTAACACATTGTGCTAATCACTTCGTTGCTTCCCAATAAATTTGATCCTTGTACATGCAAAAACAATATCTTATCTTTTCACACAGATTCAAATATGTCATCATCAACTTATGAACATGGAAGAATCACCACCAAACCATAAAGCATCACCGATCAAAGATCTTGTTACTGGTTCTCAAACCCTAGATGATTATACAACAGTCAATTACAAACAAGATTTCCGATTCTCCATTCATGATGTGGTTCATGTCATAGACTCACTATGATGTCATAAGCACACATTCCAAACCACAACACCTGAGTCAACACAGATCACTACCGCAACCATCTCCTTCACTATTCCTACTTATCGGTTCACTGTCACTTGACAATTTTTCTTTCCAGCTCAATCCAATTCAATTTATTACCGGTTAGACTTAACCAGTAGACTTAGATGACATACCAAGCATAAACAAACATGGACAAATATGGTTTCCATTAATGACAACATGAATAACCGATCATCAAGCATCATATCATAATTATATCATCACCAATAGCCCATCAATATATCATCACCAATAGTCCTTTGCCGGTACACCATCATCTCCATCAGTTATTCCAACATGCCAACATTCTCCCCCTTTGGCATTGATGGAAACACCAAAAACTGCAACACCAATATCTCATCATGAAACCTGTTATGTCTGTTGTACATCACCTTTTCTCTTTATTTCTCTTCTCCTCCTATCATATTTCTTCTCCCCCTTTGATAACAACGCCAAAGGTGCAAAGGCATCTTCTATCATCATCTCAGTTGCTCCCCCTGAGGAGTAGCCCACTTCTCATCAATCCATAGTGAAAGATATTCAATGAGTCCACTAGATTGATGCTTCCACATCTTCTTAGTTGACCTTGGGTAGGGGTATAATCCCTAACTTACCTATGAGATATTCAAAGGTAGCCTTAGGTAATGACTTAGTGAATATATCTACTAACTTCTCTTTACTTTATACATGTTCCAATCTCACTTTATTTTCCTATACTCTTTCTCTCAGAAAGTGATACTTCAACTCAATATGTTTAGTCCTTGCATGCAGTACCAGGTTCTTGGATACGTTTATAAAACTATTATTATCACAATGTATGATCATCGGTTCTGTCATGTCTTGCTTGAATCCTTCCAAGACATGTCTCATCCATATAGCTTGTGTACAATTAATGGATGTAGCCACATATTCTGCTTCAGCTGTAGACTGCAATATACAAGTCTGTTTCTTACTAGTCCAAGGTACCAGTCTACCACCTAAAAAGAATGCACCACCAGTTGTGCTTTTCCAATCATCTACATTCCATGCCCAATCAGCATCAGTGAATACCTGCAAACAAAAATTGCCTTTGTATGGATACCATAATCCATAATCAATTGTCCCTCTAAGATATCTAAATATCCTCTTCACTATTATCATATGTGTCTCCTTAGGGCTCTTCTTAAATATTGCTACTAAACCAACTGCATGGGCAATATCTAGTCTACTATGAACACCTTAGTGCAATTTTCCAATCATGGACCTGTATTCCTTCTCATCCACTAAGGGTGAATCATCTTCTTTTGACAATTTGTAACTAGTAACCATAGGTGTTCCAACTAGTTTACAATCTTCCATTCCAAATGTTTTTAACACTTCCTTCACATACTTGGATTGACAGATAAAAATTCCATCTTTTAGTTGTTGGACCTGTAATCTAATGGAATTTTCTATCTCACCTATAAGAGACATCTCAAACTCTTTATTCATCTCATGTGCAAAAGTCATAGTCATATCATCATTTCCACCAAATATAATATCATCAACAAATACTTCTACAATCAACATCTTGTCTCCTTCAGTCTTGAAATAAATATTGTTATCCTTGTTGGTTCTCTGAAATCCTATATTTATCAGATGTACATGAAGTCTTTCAAACCATGCCCTTGCTACTTGCTTCAATCCATATAATGCCTTATGCAGTTTGCATACCATATCCTTATCTTCTGACAATGCAAACCCATCTAGTTGTTCAATATACTCCTCTTCTTCAAGAATACCATTCAGAAATGCTAACTTTACATCCATTTGATAGACTTTAAAACCTTTAAAGGTTGCAAATGCAAGTAGCATTCTAACTCATTCAAGCCTAGAAACCAGTGCAAAGGTCTCTCCATAATCTTCACCTTCTTCCTGTGCATACCATTTGCATACTATTCTTGCCTTGTTTCTAACAACTTCTCCATCTTTATTCAGCTTGTTTCTAAATACCCATTTTTTACCAATCATATTTTTATCTTCAGGTCTAGGAACAAGTGACCAAGTGTTTTTTTAATCAATCTAATCAAGCTCTTCATTCATTGCTTTTAACCAGTCATCATCCTTAAGAGATTCTTTAAGTGTCTCCGATTCAACTGTAGAAATCAGACAAGATATTTCTCTGATTTTCCTTCTAATCTGTACTCCAGCATTCTTGTCACCTATTATTTGGTCTTCAAAATGATTTAACCTTACATACCTAGGAATTACCTATTCCAGTTCAATAACCTCTTCTTGTTCTTCATCCTCTTCATCTATTGGTTGAGCATCTTCATCTGCACTATTCTGCTTAACATCTTTATGTATATTCGGTTCAATAAATGCAAGGTTTTGTTTATCATCTACTAGATCAGATTTTCTAGTATCATCAGGTTTATCAGAATACTCATCGACTTTTACATTCACACTCTCCAATATCATCTTTGTCTTTTTTTTTGTAACACTTGAAAGCTTTGCTCTTAGTGGAGTAGCCAAGAAATGCTCCTTCATCACTCTTAGCATCAAATTTACCAGTATAAGCATCTATTTTTATAAAACATCTATTGCCAAAAACTTTGAAGTAACTAACACTAGGAGTTCTACCATACCAAAACTCATAGGGTGTCTTGTCATTAAATTTCTTCACCAATACCCAGTTCAATGTGTAAACAATAGTACTAACTACTTCTCTCCAAAACATCTTTGGTACATCTCCCTGTATTAGCATAGTCCTTGCTACTTCAACAATGGTTTTGTTTCTTCTTTCTGCAATTCCATTCTATTGTGGTGTCCTTGGAGAAAATAAGTGCCTCTTTATTTAATTTTCATCATAATATCTCACAAACTCATCCGATGTAAACTCTCCACCCTAATCAGATCTTGGGCACTTAAGTTTCTTACCGGTTTCCTTTTCTACTAAGGCCTTGAATGCCTTGAACTTGCTAAAAGCATCTAACATTTCCTTCAGAAAAGTAACCCACATCATTCTAGAAAAATCATCAGTAAATATTGTGAAATATTTGTCACCAAAAAAACTTCTAGTCCTCATAGGACCACATAAGTCAGTGTGCACCAAATCTAGAATATGCTCAAAAGAAAAAAAAATTCTCTTAAAAGAAGCTATAGTCATCTTACCCAACTGACATTCTTTACACAACACATTGTCTGGTTTAACAAGATGTGTCATACCTCTCACCATAGTATATTTGCTGACCCTAACCACAATATCAAAGTTCACATGACAAAACCTTCTATGCCATAACTAGCTATCTTCAACCTTAGCAACCAAACAACTATTCACATTAGCATTTAGATGGTATAAGTTACCTATATTTTTCTTACCAGTAGCAATTAATTCTCCTTTTCATCCTAAGATTCTGCAAACTCCACTCTTAAACTCAAGATGATAACCTTTGTCATTCAACTGACCAACACTCAACAAGTTATGTTTTAAACCTTCAACCCAAAATACATCATCAGCATTACTTGTACCATTCAAAGAGATAAAACCTTTACCTTTAACCATACAAGGTGAATTGTTTCCAAATCTCACTACACCACCATGAAATTCTTTAAGAGAAATAAACTTGCTCTTATCACCGATCATGTGTTGTGAGAAACCACTATCAATAATCCATTCATCACTGTTGTCAATGCAAGATACTAAAGCCTTCTTATCAAACATATATCCTTAACAACAACAAAAACAATCTCCACATTGTCTTCATCCTTTGAATACTCATCAATGGCACCTTCATCAACTGCAACATAACACTGTTTCTGTCCTTTTCCCTTATATTTTCTAAACTTTTCCTTTTGATCATTATTAGTATAGTGTGTAGAAATATGTCCTATCTTGTTACAAAAGAAACATTTGAGAGGCAACTTACCTTTGTACTTACTAGTACCTCTTGGAAGTATTTTAGCCAATAGAGCTTCAAACTCCATCAGATTACCTTCATCTTCCACATCATCTTTACTACCACCAAGATGAATTGACCTACATTCATGACTTCGACAAACATCTTTCCCTTTTCTCACCTATATGCTAGAGACAGATTCATCAAAAGAAAATTATATCTTAGGTACACTGTTATCAAAACTATTTAACTCAAAAGAAGTGATCTCAAAGAATCAACAGTAACCTTATCCTTAGTAATTGACCTCAAATCTTGAATATCATACACTCTGATGACATAGGCAGGCAATAGGGTTCTAAGAATCTTACTCACAACGATGTCTTCTTCTATAGTACCACCAGCACTTTTGATTCCATTGAAAACCTCTTTAATCCTCTGTCCATACTGAGTAATATTTTCACCTTCCATCATTCTCATATCATCAAACTTTCCTCTAAGACTCTCTTCTTTAGCCTTTTGAACATGCTTATCACCACCATAGATTAATTATAACTTCTCCCAAACTTCAAAAGTATTCTCTAAACCACGAACATTAATATATTTAGTATCACCGAGTGTACTTACTATGGAATCTAGTGCTTGAATGCTTTCTTACTGCTCCTTCAACTGATCTGAAGTCAGAGGACTAGTAGGAGGTACATACTGAGTAATAACACGCTTCCAAAAGTGAGCATCCATACCTTTAACATATATCTTCATTCCATCACTCCATATTCTGTAGTTGTCCTTAGTGAATTTGGGACCCTCTTTCTTCATCATCTTCCTAGGATCTTTTCCTCAAGCGGTTAAGCTTCTGCACAAAGAGGACTTAATGCTCTACTACCAATTGTTATTGTGAGGATCTGGTTAATACTGAGAGGGGAGGGTGAATTAGTAATAAGGATAAACTACAACTTTTCACCAATTTGCAAAATACTTTACAAAATAGTTCATAACTAGTACCGGTAGCTGATCAAACAATCACTTAATGTAGATTCACCAAAACATTACAGGTAGCAACTTAAGTGTTCATCATTAAGAAAATATAGTAAATACATCAAACGAACAACCTTAAAATTCATCCACAACATGAACACAAGGATTTTTAATCTAGAAACCCAAATGGGAAAAACCATGGTAGGAATTGGTACCCACAAAATATGCACTCTTTCGAAATGTGCCTTGTTAGGAGCCTTGCCCGATTAAGAGCAGACCCTTTTAGGAGTCACTGGTCAAGGGATTTTACAACTTAGCTCTGTTAGGAGATTTACCCTATTAGGAGTAACCTCACTGGAAGATTTCAACCCAAATTAATGAGCCACCTGGTGAAGGGATTTACAAGATCAGACCTGTTAGGACCTACCTAGTTAAGGTATTTTAATGATGTTGCAACTATTAGGAAACAATAGATAAATGATCTAGACTCAGCACTTCATAGCTTGCTATAACATATCCTTGTCAGTTCCAATCAGCTTCTCTCATGCATACATCTCAATTTGGTTCGGCACACACACACTTCTCTAATCACCGACACACCCAACCTTTTCAAACTTGATCTAAATACATTTTACAATTAGGTCGGTTACAAAACCATAACCTACAATGAATATACATCATAGATCATATCAGATCATTACAAATTATTACAGATTATTACCACAAATTACAAGACAATAACAACCATTGAATGATCATAACTCATCACCACACATCAATTTGATAAGTTGTCAAACCAATAACACATTCTACTAAGCACTTTACTACTTCCCTATTAGGACCAGGAGGCAACTGAGAGGGGGGGGGGGTGAATCCATTGTCTAATTATTTCAACCCAAATATAACTTAACCAAACTTGATACTTAATACCGGTAAACCAAACTTAATGCCGGTAAACAGATTAACAGTTAATAGTGATACCGGTGAAACTTAATGCATGAAATAGAAAGGGAAACAACATCCACAACACATAACACAAATATTTGTACATGGAAACCCTGTAAGGGGGAAAAACATGATGGGAAACCTTACCCACAATCAGATGATACTACTGCAGATAGTATGTGTATAGAAATAGGGTCTGCACATGTAGAAAGGCTAGCTGCCTAGAGCTCACTGCTCAATCACAAGAATGGGAGTCTCGCTGACTACAAATGGATGATTAAATCTAATGATAATGTACTACTCAAAGTAGCATCTCCAATGTTGGATTCAGTACTGGTTAAGCTCTGATTATCTCCTTCAAACCTTCCTTGAATCTTCAAATGACATCTGCATGAGTAGCTCTGCTTATATTCGCATATACCAAATATCACAACCTTACCATACCATATTACATTCCATTACATTAATCTCAAAATTGAGATCTTACATATATACCAGAACCTAAGACCAAATGTGTAGGTTGGCTCACTAAGAATATTACAATAAAATAAATTACAACAAGTCAAGATGTGATGTATCATGTTGACTCAACAACAATATTAATTGATTAAACCATCTCCATAACGTGTCGTGCTGATCTGGAATAGATAACGCATGTCAGTCCATAACCTAGACCAATTTGCCAATAACAACAAATATGTCAACCTGATTAGACCAATAACCAAATCATCAAAACCAAGTGTCCAAACCATGTCTTTGACATGACCAAGTGATCTCCACATGATAACAAGTCACCCTAAGTGCCAGTGAACAATATAACATGTCGGTGGACCTAATACCGGTCACTATGCATAACTCACTGAACTTGCCAATGAACAAGACCAAAGATCTTCGGAAGGATAAGTGTTGATAAGTGTTGACATCAATGACAAAATCAATGCAACATATCCATGATAGCAATAGTATCCCCCTTTGGCATTGATGGCAACACAAGATGGAAAAACCATCTAAGTGCCAAAGCAAAAATGCCAATAAACCAAAAACCAACAATCTCCAGAATAGATCAATACCAAAAATCAAAATACAAATGTAGAGAGTAAAAATCTATCCCCCAGTGAATAATCTCTCCCCAAAGGATAATGTTTTTATGTTTTTCCATAGATATCTCTCCCTCTTTGACATCAAATTCCAAAGCAATACAAATACTAGATACAACCAGTTCATAAATACCAACTACTCTCCCTGAGAAGTAGCTCTCCTCCAAGAAAGCCGAAAAAAGGTTTCTTTGTGAATTCTACCAGTTTGATGGCAAGCATCAACTGTCTAAGTCTCTACTGGTGAGGGTATAACCCCAAGTTGTTCTTCGAGATATTCAAAATTTTCCTTAGGCAAATTCTTAGTAAAGATGTCTGCAATCTTCTTTTTAGTATTCACATAAACCAATCTAACTTCTTTTGCTTCAACATTCTCTTTCAGAAAATTGTATTTGATAGAAACATGTTTAGTTGTAGAGTGAAATACCGGATTCTTAGATATATCAATTGCTGTTGAATTATCATAGTAGATGATTATAGGTTCTTTGCATTTTACCTTTATGTCCTTCAACATTTTTTTGATCCATAATACCAGAGTACAATTAGTTGCTGCTACAACATATTCTGATTTTGCTATTGATAATGATGTACAACTTTGTTTCTTGCTCAACCATGAAATCAATCTACTACTAAGAAAGAATGCCCCATTGGTGGTGCTCTTTCTGTTATCTACATCTCCTACCTAATTAGCATCGATGTATGCACATAAATCAAAATTTTCATCTTTAGGATACCATAAACCAAGATTTGTTGTGCCTTGTAAATACTGGAAAATCCTTTTCACTGTTGATTCATGATTTTCTCTAGGATTACTCTGAAATATTGAAACAATACATACTGCATTCATTATATCAGGTCTTGTTTATGTCAAATATAGTAAACCTCCAATCATAGATTTATATCTTGTCGGATTAACAGGAGCTGAATCATCCTTCAATGATAGTTTATAAGTTGTAGTCATAGGAGTACTTACCGGTTTAGAGTTTTCCATACCAAATTTCTTTAGTAATTCCTTCAAGTACTTTGATTGACATAAGAATATACCTTTATCAGTCTGTGAAATCTGCAATCCTAAAAACAATTTTATCTCCCCAATCATAGACATTTCAAATTCTTCCTGCATCTTATTAGAAAAATCTTTACACAATCCATCTTCTCCTCCAAAAATGATGTCATCAACAAAAGCTTCAATAACCAAAATGTCTTCATTAGTCACTTTAAAATATAAGTTGTTGTCAGCATTACCTTTAGTGTAACCAAGTTTCATAAGATATTTGTCCAATCTAGCATACAAAGCTCTAGGAGCTTGCTTCAATCCATATAAAACTTTCCTTAATTTGCAAACCATATCTTTATCATTTGTCAATGAAAATCCATCAGGTTGTTCAATGTAAACTTCCTCTTCAGGATCACCATTCAGAAATGCACATTGAACATCCATTTGATAAACTTTATAGTTCTTGTGTGCTGCAAATGCAAGAAATAATCCGACTGCCTCAATTCTACCTGTCGGTTCAAAGGTTTCATTGTAATTAATTCCCTCTTTCCGTGAATATCCTTTACACACTAATCTTGCTTTATTTCTGATTACCTTACCATCTTCATTAAGTTTGTTTCTGAATACCCATTAAGTTCCAATTACATTTTTATTTTTAGGCCAAGGAACTAATGTCCATGTATTGTTCTTTTCAATTTGTTCCAATTCATCTTCCATAGCCTTAATCCAATGTTTATCTTCACATGCCTCAATCACATATGCTAGTTCAATTTGAGAAATTAAACATACCTCTTCATTTTTCAGTCTTCCTCTAGTCATAACTCCTTGATATTTATTCCCAATTATCTGACTTTCAGAGTGAATCAATCTTACATACTTGGGTGTGTTCACTTGATTTTGTTCTTCAGTCATTGTGGAATTCTCTGACGATGTTGGTGTGACTGGATCAACATTCTATATTGGTGCACTTTGTAAGGGTTCATTTGTGATTATCTCAACTATCGGTTCAGAATCCATAGACCTTGAATTTCTTCTAAAGTGTTCATGAATCTTTTCATTTGCACTCTCAATGATTTTCTGCAATCTTTTATTAAAACATCTATATGCTTTTCTCTTAGATGAATAACCAAGAAATATTCCTTCATCACTTCTAGGATCAAATTTGCCAATATACTCATCTCTCCTAATGTAACATTTGCTTCCAAATATTCTGAAGTACTTAAGAGTAGGAATATTACCAAACCATAGTTCATAGGTTGTCTTACCGGTTTCACCTTTGATGTGAACTTTGTTGAAAGTGTGAACCGATGTATTCACTGCTTCTCTCCAATATATATGAGGTAGATTTGCTTCTGATATCATGCTTCTAGCTGCATCCAGAATAGTTCTATTCTTCCTTTCCACAACTCCATTTTGCTGAGGTGTCCGGGGTGCTGACAATTGTCTTCTAATTCCATTCACTTCACAAAATGTATTAAACTCCTTAGATGTAAATTCACCTCCTTGATCTGATCTTAAACATTTGATTTTCTTGTCGGTTTCATTCTCTACAAGTGCCTTGAATAATTTGAATTTCGCAAAATCTTCTGATTTCTCCCTGAGAAAAGTAACCCAACACATTCTAGAATAATCATCAATGATTAGCATAAAGTATCTATCTCTCTGTAGACTTCTTGTTCTTATTGGACCACATAAGTTAGTATGAATTAAATCAAGAACATCACTGGTTTTCTCAGAAATACTCTTAAAAGTTGTTCTAACTTTTTTTCCCATTTGACATTCCTTACATACCAGATTATGAGGTTTTACAATCTTAGGTAAATCTCTTACTACCTTAGATGAACTAATATTTACAATGCAATCAAAATTCACATGACAGAGTCTTTTATGCCATAACCAACTTTCATCAATATGTGTAATCAAGCATGTCTTTTCATTGTTATTCAAATGAAAGACATTACCTCTAGTCTTATTACCGGTTGCAATTTTTAAACCAGTTCTATTCATGATTTTGCATTTACCATTCTTGAATTTTAACTGAAATCCTTTTTCAACTAATTGACCAACACTCAAAAGATTATGCTTCAAACCTTCAACATAATAAACATTGTCAGTATTGTGCTTACCATCAAAAGATATAGTGCCTTTTCCTCTGATCAAACAAGCTTTGTCATCTCCAAATCTCACTAGACCTCCATTGTATTCCTCAAAAGTTAAGAAATTACTTTTATCACCAGTCATATGATGTGAACATCCAGAATCTATAATCCATTCATCCTTTTCTTCAATTTTTGCTGTCAGGGCCTGCTCTATTGGTGGAACAATAGGTGTCGATTTCTCTTCTATTATTGCAACAAAAGCCCATCCATTGTCTCCCGGTTCTTCATCAGAATCATCAGTAACTCCTTCATCAACATAGTAGCAAGATTTGTCTCTATTCTTCTTAAATCTGTATCTCTAATATTCAAGGTTAGGCTTATATGTTCTTTTAGCTTCTTCTCTCAATCTTGCATGTCTGTAAGGACATCTAGATGCCATATGACCAATTTTATTATAGTTAAAACATTTAAAAGGTGCTTTACCTTCATACTTACTTCCAATAGGACCTTTAGGCATTTTCCTTGCAAATAGTGCTTCAAGTTCTTCAAGTTCTCTTGCATAAAATGCTTTCCAATCAGATTTATCAGCTGATGATGAAGATGTTGTAGATGATGATGCTTTGAAAGCTAAATCAGTCTTAATTGTAGTGACATGACCAAATTCCTCAAGCTCAAATGTTGAAAGTTTTCCAACCAAGGTATCTCTAGATACTAATGTATTAGGCATAGTTCTCAACTCATTAATAGCAGTTACTTTCATTTTGTATGTCGGTCAAAATGCTCTTAAAACTTTAGAAACAATTTCATCTTCACTTAAGGAACCTCCACAACATTGTATTCCCAAAACAATTTCATTAACCCTTTCCATAAAAGAAAAAATTCTTTCATCTTCTTCCATTTTCAAATTTTCATACTTGACTTGGAATCTTTCCAGTTTTGCAATTTTGACAGTGGAATCACCTTCATTCAATGTCTCCAATTTATCCCAAATAGCTTTAGCAGTAGATCGGTCTGATAATCCCATGATTTTTTGATCTAGCAAGGCACTCAAAAGTGCTTCTCTTGCTTTGCAATCATTCTCTTGATCCTTACCCAATGTAGGTGGATTAGATTGACTTTGTGTAGGGGCAACATAGCCATTTTGTGTAACATCCCATATGTCTTTTCCAATGCAACTCAGATGTGTCTCCATTCTGATCTTCCATATACCATAGTTAGTTCCATCAAGTTTTGGACTGTCCTTCCTGAAATATTTAGTTGCCATAGAATCTCCTCAAGTTGTTAAACTTCTGCAAAAAGAGGACTTGGCTCTGATACCAATTGTTAGGACCCAGAGGAAACTAAAACGGGGGGGGGTGAATCAGTTGTCTAATAATTTCAACCCAAATATAACTTAACCAAACTTGATACTTAATACCAGTAAACCAAACTTACTATCGGTAAACAAATTAATAGTTAATAACAGTACCGATGAAACTTAATGCATGAAACAGAAAGAGAAACAACATCCACAACACATAGCACAAATATTTTTACATGGAAACCCTGTAAGGGGAAAAACCATAGTGGGAAACCTTACCCACAATCAGATGATACTACTGCAAATAATATATGTATACAAATGGGGTCTACACATGCAGAAAGGCCAACTGCCTAGAGCTCATTGCTCAATCACAAGAATGGGAGTCTCACTTACTATAAATGGATGATTAAATCCAATGATAATGTACTTCTCAAAGTAGCATCTCCAATGCTGGATTTAGTATCAGTTAAGCTCTGATTATCTCCTTCAAACCTTCCTTGAATCTTCAAGTGATATTTGCATGAGTAGCTCTGCTTATATTCCCATATACCAAATATCACAACCTTACCATACCCTATTATATTCCATTACATTAATCTCAAAATTGAGATCTTACATATATACCAAAACCTAAGACCAAATGTGTAGGTCAGCTCACTAAGAATATTAAAATAAAATTAATTACAACAAGTCAAGATACGATGCATCATGTTGGCTCAACAACAATATTAATTGATTAAACCATCTCCATAACATGTCATGCTGAATTGGAATAGATAACGCATGCCAGTCCATAACCTAGACCAATTTTCTGGTAACAACAAATATGTCAACCTGATTAGACCAATAACCAAATCATCAAAACCAAGTGTCCAAACCATGTCGTTGACATGACCAAGTGATCTCCAGATGATAACAAGTAATCCTTAGTGTCGGTGAACAATATAACCTGTCGGTGGACCAAATACTAGTAACTCTGCATAAGTCACTGAACTTGTCAGTGAACAAGACCAAAGATCTCTAGAAGGATAAGTGTTGATAAGTTTTGACATCAATGACAAAACCAATGCAACATATCCATAATACCAACATTCCCAAGAAATTCGATCCTTGTATGCACCAAAACAACATCTTATCTTTTCACAAAGATTTTGACACATCATCATCAACTTATAAACCTAAAAACAATCATTGCCAAACCATAAATCATCACTAGTCAAAGATCTTATTATTGGTTCTCAAACCCTAACTGATTAGACAATAGTCAATTACAAAAATGACTTTTGGTTGTCCAATCATGATGCAGTTCATGTTATAGACTCACTATGATGTGATAAACACACATTCCAAACTGCAACACCTGACTCAACACGGATCACTACTGCAACCATCTCCTTCACTATTCCTTCTTACTGGTTCATTGTCACTTGACAGTTTTGATTTCTAGCTCAATTTAATTCAATCTATTACCAGTTAGACTTAACCAGTAGAATTAGATGACATACAAAGCATAAACAAACATGGACAAATATGGTTGTCATCAATGACAACACGAATAACTGATCATCAAGCATTATATCATAATTATATAATCACCAATAGTCCTTTACTAGTACATCATGATCTCCATCAATTATGCTAGCAGTATTATCCCTAGTGGTCTATTGCTCATGACCCCTATAACGGCCCACTAAGGAACCCTAGAGGATGACAACAAACAAACTAAAGAAACATAGCAATTTTATTTTATTTTACTTTTATTTTTTTTAAATGAAAAAAAAGACAAATTACATTAACAACACACTACAAAATTAATTTAAACATTTGCACATGCGAAAGATAGACATTCACCTAGTCTAAGTCCTCTTGTGGGTTTTGTTGGTTCCCAAATCAATAGATCCTAAATCCTAGAGAAATATCCACTGATTCATAAATAGATCTAGGATTAGGTTTGGCCAACAAGCAAGATTCAGCATAAAGGATGTAATCTCTTTCTCTTTAGGCTTTGCAAGACCTACGTGGGTACCCCTATTGTGATGTTCTACAATATTTTAACTTTATGTAAATAAACATTGTAGTGTATAGAAGATGCTTTCAATGAAAATATACCAAGGAAAAGTATGATATACTACAAATTCTAGCTTGAACCTTAGCTTGTATCACTTTTCTTTCATTGAAAACTAGCTCTAATCTATTCTACTCCTAATGTAGAAAAACTAAGAAATGAAATATAAAAGGTGAAATAAGAATGTTGAAATGATCCTAAAACCCATAAAAGTATGACCAGTGCCTATTCAAGGGAGATACAGAGTCAAATAATAGGTCTAAAGACAGATAATATCATAGTATCATCATCAAAATCCAATACTAAGCATTCAAGACATGCTTAAAATGCTCAGACTGAGAATATATTAACAACTTCCTCACAATACCTCTCACACAAATGTTGCAGTACTCAAGACAAAATTTAATTCATTTACTTGAAATGAAACCTAACAAGATGTACACATTTTCCATTAGAGAACACAAATTGAACATGTCATTATCATAACAACTCATACAACACCATACAAAAGATATGACAAAGAAAAATGAATATCCTCTTTATTGATTTTCAAAATAAAATTGATACAGTCATGATAGATTGTTGTGCTCAATAAATCTGTAAAATATTAGATGTCATAATATTGCTTCAAAGCTATCCTAGTACATACTAAGAAAAATTTCAAAATCTTTTTTCTTGGCCCTAAATTCCCTTATATAACATAAGGGAGCAAAAACAAGCTTCAGGCCAAGAAGACAGATGTCACAAGTACAAGGCATTACAATTCGCCCTAGGGCCTCTCTGTCCTTGTTACCCTATGCGCTCTCCTCTCTACTGCATTAAAAGTAGGGGGGGGAAGGCATCATCTTGGAAGCTTTAGGCTACAGGTCTGCAAGATCGCCCCTTCATAGGTACCTAACACATGCCTCTGTCAGGATCTGAAGTACACCTTGACATCAAACTGCAGGTAACCTGGAGAATGGTCCTTGATGATTGAACACATTTGTCAATCCTCCTCAAAATTAGCAACATGCATAAAATCTAAAGTAACAAAATGAAGGAAAAAGACTAGTCTTCTCCCTCAGGCTTATCTTCCTCCAAGGAGCAGTACTTTTTATGCAAGGCTTCAATCTCATCCAATGGCCAACTGAAACCCCTCAAACTATGCAACCTATTTATTGCTTCCTTTGTTTTATGGGCTGGCAATCTTGCAGCCTCCAAAGTAAACCTATGGTACATGAAATCTACCTCCATGAACTTATCAATGATATTATAATATGAATCACTTTGGGCCAGATCAGTAGCCAAGGAAGTGAAAACAACATTTATGTCATCTTGGAAGCTTTGCTTCCACTTGTCTAGGCTCTTGATTTGTCCTTCTCCTGTCAAAATTGTGGGGATATCCCACTTTTTCAATCCTTGGAAAGAATCAAACATTTTAATCAATTCCTTTTTCCCATCCTCAATGTTAGGCAATTCTTTTATTAATAAATTATAATTCTTCCAAGTCACCCCTACAAATTGGGGTGTAGAGGCCACATTTTTTACTACGAGCATGACTTCTTTGAAGTCCTGACCTTTTGGCATCTAGGTGGTCCTAATAGGCTGAAAAAATGAAAGAATTTTATCCAGCTAGCTATGGAGATATGAAGTCAAAAAATATGAGGTGTGCACCTTGCTCAATTTCTCAATAACTTTATTTGCCACCTTAAAAATTGAATCCTTTCTAATTTCAAAATAATTGTTCTCATCTTCATCCTTGACCCTCTGTAATTCTTTATTCATTTTTTCCAATTCTTCAGCCCTAATTCCTCCTAAACAATCTAGTGTTACCTTCTTTATTTTCTCCTTCAATACATAATTTTCAATGAACAACTTTTTGTAATTTGCATTGAGAGCTACATGCATATCCTTCAATCTTAGATGCTTTCACTCAAGATCATCTACTACTAACTAAGCAAACTAGGTTGCATGTGAAGTAATGGCTACAACCTCTAATGCAGTAGTGTCTTCAAGTGTCCTTACTACTGCATCCCCTATTTTTTGATGTCCACCTTGCAAAACTATAGGCTTTTGGACATTTGGGGCTCTTGACCATAGAGAAAAAGCCTTTAGGCCTATGCTCACCTTGGACCCATGATCACCAAACTCCTTTGCAAAATTGGGGTCTTTCTTCCCCATAATCTGATCTAACAAAAATATTTTTTCAAAGTTCCAGCCAGGAACAAGAAGTATGCCACTATTTCTAATCATTTCCCTGTCTTCCTCAGGGGTGCATCTGAAATTGTTCTTGTCAAAATTTCTAATCTCTTCATCAGATATATTCTTCAACTTTTCCCTAAGCCAAAAAGATTTGAACTCGGGAGAGTTCACAAAAGTGTCATCTGCAATGAAATTCTTTGAAGAAATAATTATTTCATTGTCCACCTCTTCAACATGGATTGTTCTTGGGATAATATCTCTATCTAAGTCATTTAAGACCTCAGTAGCCTCATCTTCATGGAATTTTTCCTGAGGGGGAGAAGGTGGTGGTAAATTTGTATCAAAATCCTCCTGGATGTAATGCCCCGCCAGGAAACCCCTAAGGGTTTAAGTTAAAAACACTCAAATAGAGTGTAAATATTTTTTATTTTTTTTATAATAATACTAAGAGTAGCTAATTATAAGTTACAACATTAAGATAGTTTTGAAGTTATCTCAAATTTATCTCTAACTAGATAACACAGCGGAAGGCTAAAACGATCCTAAGGAGTTTCCCAACGCGATTACATAACCTTACACCTAGCTCAACTTGCGACAATCGATCCATTAAATCAAGATTAATTGTGAGATAATGCATAAGACATGATTATATATATGTTCAATGATTTGACATCTTATATTAGATAGGAAGCGTTCATTTACTTTGGGTGGTTAGGAGGCCATTGTGAGGTTATTTACTCAATGCACATTAACACCTATTTAATTTAAGAGGCCTTCCTTAAGGTTCAATGTGATAAATAGGACAAGTTCATTCATTGGGTTTTAAGATAACCACCCACATTTGATGTTTTTCTTAAATATTAAAAGTATGGTTAATAAGATGAGATGCATTCATTAAGGGTTAAACTACAATTAATAGAGTGAGGTCCCTTCATTTGATTTCATGCATAGCCAACTAATGAGTTGCAGTTCTTTTATGAAAGATAAAATGTGAGTAGCCATAGAATTCATTGAAGTCTTAATAAAGATAATAGATGGCTAAATTCATTAAGGTGACAATGTATTAGGACACATGAGAGCATCCCTTAAATTAAAATATAGTTAGCAAGATGATATTCATCATTACATGATTAAAACATGAGTACATAGTGACGTTCTTTCATTAGGATTAAAGTATAATTATCTTGTTGCATAACACTCTTTTTAGTTAAATGAAATTAATATGAGTTATACATTTACTAAGGTTGAGATAAAATCAACTATACAATTACTTCCCATTTTAGTTCAATTTTAGCAATCATAAGGAATTCTTTTTATAAGGGTTAGTTGAGTTCGCTCAATTATCAAATTAATCTGGTAAGGATTATTTGTTAAGATTAAAACATAAATAACTAAACAAATTTGTCCAATGTAGTGAAGCATAATTTAACATGGCGTACTCATTTAAGGAGATAAAATTAAATACCTATATGATGTTCATCCTTTAGATTTCAACTTAGAAATTATAACATTAATTCTATCTTTGTTTCCCATACTCATTTGTTCAATTTACGTGCTTAATAACAAGTTAATCCAATAATGTAACCCAACAAGATTCTTTCCACTAATACTACTTTTAATTCACAATTTCAAAATAGTTTTCCATAATCTTAATTACAATCCTCTTATGAACCTAATTACTACATTTGCCAAGATGAATAATTTTATGCACTTAGATTTAAATTCGTTAATTTCCATCGTACACCTTACAAGATAACAACCATACATGATAACTTAAAGCATGAAATAAAGAAAACTAAAACATCGCATAACACAGATATGATCTCAGAGTTCACCCCTAAAGGGCTACATCTCCGGGTCTGCTCAACTGCAAGACCCCTTTGGTATTATATTGTTAGGAATACATAATTGATAAGTCTTTTACATCTTGCCATTTAGGCGAATACAATCAATATACAAATAACCACCTTGGTCCATAAATCCTAGTTGTCTTCCACATAGAAGCAAAATCAATAGTGCATGCTACAAGGAAGTACAAGGTCCATTGCCCAACAGTACCCTATTTAGAGACCTAAGACTTAACAGGTGTCCAATGACAACACGACAGGGTCCAAACAATTACATCAAGGTTTTGCCATCACTTTAACAAAGAAAATACAAATCTTAAACTTATAACTTTCCAACTCAATACATTGTCCAACTTCCATTCATTTTACTAGCATATCGATGAAGTAATAACAAAATATACGAAGATAATTTAGATTCAAATTTCATACTCTCCTATACTATAGTTTTCATTTGTAAAATTCTCGAAAGATCTTAATCATTCAAATCGAAAGACAATGCTTATTTAAAAGAAATACAACATCTTATTAAAATATATTTCATAATGTTAGCAATGGTGTTTTATTTCAAAGGACTCATATACAGACAATATTTGATCTCTTCTCCAAGGATACTTCCCTATTAGATTTGGTTCCAAAATTAAATGTAACCAATATAAATTTAACAATACATGACTAATGAATTTTTATTTTCTTAATTAAATCAACAAATTCATATATACACAAACTTCGTATTTAATATATATATATATATATATACACAATATTTAGCTAATTAAAAACTAATTTCAAATAGAATAAACCTTCCTACTATATACTACAAAATCCTTTTTTTTACATACCCCATGGCATATATTATAATATATTTTTTTTTCTTGTTTTAAAACAAATTATATATATAAAAAAAATATCATAAAACAATTTATTTTTTTGTTTTATTTTTTTTCAAAACCTACCTGCGGGCCCCACCTCCCATCTCGGGAGTGGGTGGAACCCGCACGCAGGTCCCTGCGGCCCACAGCGTGGACGCAGATCCCTGCGAAACCACACTGTGGTCGCAGGTTCCCTGCAGCCCACAGCGTGGACGCAGGGCCCTGCGAGCCACACTGTGGTCGCAGGTCTCCCTGCGGCCCACAGTGTGGACGCCGGGTTCCCTGCGGCCCCTGTTGTGGACGCAGGTCCCTGCGGCCCACATTGTGGTCGCAGGTAGACTGTAAGCTACGGCGACGCTACGGGGAAGGGGACGGGTTGAGCTTCGGCTCCCCCCCCGAAACCCTAAATTTTCCCCTTTTTTTTTTGTTTAATTTTTTTTTGTATGTAAATTTTTTTTTATACAGTCTAGCCCGACTCAAGCCGATATTTTTCTTTTAAAATCACATAATAAAATAGCTAAAATGACATAAAACCCCCATTGACCATTTATCACAAACCCATTCATTTTCCAGATTTTACCCAAAACTTCATTATGGGAAAAATATTTCCTCATCAAGTTTTAAACCACAAAACCTATTAAGAAACAAAAATTTGATTCAAGAACAACCAAGCTTAAAAGAAAACTGAAACTAAACCTCAAAAGCATTCATGGGTAATACCATTTTTTTTTATTCAACAAATAAATAAAAGAGTAGATTTGAATCCTACCTCATAACGCATTCCGGGCAAGAATTTTGATGAAGAGCTCCACTTGCAACTCAAAGCCAATCTCCCATTTTCCAAAATTTCCCCCATCTCCATTTTTTTTTTCCAAAAAGCTCTCAAGAAATAACCCCCAAAAACATTTCAAAACTAGGTTAAATGAGAAACCCTATTTTTGCCCTAATTTTCAATTTCGAATTTAGGCATTTTTATTTTTAAAATAAAAGAGAATGAAAAATGGAAATCATTCCTTTCCATTATTCAATCCTTCTTATTCGTTTTTCTTTTAAAATTAAAAAGCTTCCATTTCTTATTTAACTCTAATTTTAAATTTCTTCACATTACTTTAGCCAACACTTTATATTTTGAACCGTTAACGAGGGTGAGGTATTTAAATTAATTTAAACTTCAAAAATCAATCCTTTATACTATGTCAATTTTGCAAGTAAAAAGAATAATAATTTTCTTTTAAATAATAAAATATATCCTTTCTATTCCAAAATGCGAAAATGATGAATTTATTTCTATTTCCCAAATGACTTTAATTCTTTCCTTTCTAAAACGCATAACTCATTAAATTCGTTATTATTAAAAATAACTATTAAATTGACTCGCTATAACATAATGAAGCGACCTTTTTAAATAAATGACTAATCTAATGAAAGAGTCCTATTTATTCTAATTTCTCAACTACAATTGCGTAAATGAGCACATTAATCCAAGTTAAATACCTTAAGCTTGCTACAATAATGATTAAAGCGATCTCTTTAAATTAATGATTAATCATATAAAAGAAAACTACCTATTTTAAATTTTCTACATTACTAATGCGTACATCCACACATTAAATTGAATTGAATATTTAGAATAACAAACTCCACTTACCCCACGCAAGGCAGGCAAATTGAGGAAGTCCACCAAATCACATGACACGCAACCCAATGAAGAGAAAGCCCCCACAAACCACACACGCGATGCTCGCCTGACCATGGCTAAGGCAAGACAAGATTTTTATAACCACCACATCTGAATTCTAAGGATGAAGGAGGTATACTCAACCCTGTAAATCCCAAAGAAGATGAACCTCGCCCTAGGCGATGTTGTACCTACAATCTCCTGTACCCATGAATTCATGCAAGCATACATATACATATACATATTCAATGAAGGCGTTAGCTCGAGATTTATCACAAGAGTTAGGAAACAATTACATATACACAAGAATCGATGCAAAAGCACAATAATAGGTATGCATGATTATTTATATTATCTAAACTACACATAGCACCACGGTTAACCTACCATTCAAGAATGCCACATAGGAAATCAACCAAGGTCAATTGGGTATTACCAGTCTGACTAGAGTAGGGGCATTACACTGGACATCTACAAAACTAGACATCTTTGCCTTTCCCTTTTCAACCTTCCTGGCATGTTTAGTTGCCTACCTAGAGGTGCTAGGAGATGTTGTTTCAACTATTATTTTATGCCCCTTCACCTAGTATATTGTAGGGGTAGGGTCAATAGGCCTTGTCTCAAATTTAGCTCCTTTATCCCTGATATCCCTTCTCTCCATTTCCATTTTTATTTTCTCATCTGCCTTTCTTATCATGAAAGGCATCCTGGCAAAATTATTTTGAAATTCTTTGTAAAAGCCCTCAAAATGAGGGTCCTCTTGCTTCCTTTCCCACTCAAGCTTCTTCATGAGCTCCCATTTCTTCCTATGTTGATCTACCTCGGGAGGGTGATCATTTCTAGTTAAATCCTCTCGTTCATTGAATGAATGAAAATATCCCTTCTCCTTTACCTTGTACACTCTGAGATCATTTACACATCCCTTAAGGTCAAAATGCCTAGCTTGGGAAACCTTCAACCTGTAATTATTTACTAAGAATTCCTACACCTTTTCCACGGTATCACATCCTACAGTAAATTCTTCAAAATTTATCATCTTGAGGAGGATTCTCCCTTTCTTATTTGTTATAATTTGTGCCCTCTCCATCCACATCAATTGCCAAATTAACTCAATGAATGCTATCCTAGGAGAGACAAAAGCGACAAAACATGGGGTGTTGGATGTTGATGGTGATCATCATGAAATTTATGGGCATCTGAGTAAGCCCACAATATACCACAAGGACCTTCCCTAATGCACAGTAGGTCTTAACAAAATAGGGCTCAATGCACTCCAATTTAAAGGTCTCCTTTTCAGATGGTAAGAGATAATTTTGTGAACTTTTGAAAAGTTTCCTCATAAAATGAGGAACAAAGTCCTTTCTATACCTATCCTTTTTGTACTGGTAGCTTCTTTCTAGAATATTTTTATTGAATTCCTTGAGGGTGGACCTATCCAAACCAAAACACTCAACAATGGCCTTATGTGAAATATCCAATAGGACATAGCCATCTGCAAATCTTATAGTCCTACTTGGGGAATCATAAGAAACAACTAGCTCTCTTATTAACATTGGCTCTACAAAAATATTTGGCACTACTAGCTACCCAAGTTCAGTGTCCAAGGATTTGACATTGGGGCAGGTTTGTCTCTATTGCCATAAAAAGAATAAAATATATCCCACCCCCTCTCTTTTTTAAATGCATCTCTGCATCTTGCTTCTTTGTCATTTAATGCAATTTTGATGTTTTCATTCATGGAGGATCCTTCAAACAACTCTAATAGGTCCTGATGAAGGCTTCTTGTTTGTCTAGTTGGCCTCTTTGTAGCTTCTTCTAATTTCTTTTCAATTTTATGCTGCAATTCTTTTGTAGTCATCTCAAGAGCTAGAAGGGTAATAGGTATTGTTTCTTGTTGGTTTTCTTGAGTTGATGACTCTCATTTAGATGCCTTTCTAGGCTTCTTGGGAGCTTTGGGAGCTGGCCCTTTTGTAGGATTAGTTTCATTGACCTGCTCAGGAGGGTTTTCCTTTTATGGGGTTTTCTCCTGAGGAATTGGGGTTTCCTTAGTGGGAGGGTTTTTCAGCAGTAGGGGCATTTTCTATGGGAAGAGGAAATTCAGTTGCAGGGGCATCAACATAGGCTTTTTGGGTACTTTTTCTCTTCTTTTGAATTGGTTTCCTAGCTTTAGGAGGAGGGGTGGGCTCATCCAAAGACTCAATGTCAGAGATAATAGTGATAGTGTTTCAAATTGTCTTTCTCTTTCTCTTCACAACCTTTACCTTGGGAGGGGAGCTTTCTTCAACCTCCTCAAACATTTGCAGGGCAGGTTGAGGGTTTAGCTTAATAACGAGAATGTTTCAATTACTGGTACGGGTGGAATTACATCAAGGGGAATGTCATGGGTAATCTCTGGCATTATAGAACTAGTGCCAACCCTAGGGACATTCTAACCAGTGGGAGTAGCAGAGTCCTTAATAGGGTAAGCCATTTTAGTTCTTAAAAAAGAAAGGAGAGCTTGGAAATTTAAAACAGACGTAAACCCTGCAAACTCTAGGCCATAGATAGAGAGCCCTACGTATTCATAACTAGAACAACCTAGAAAATGCACAAGTACGATGGAATAATTAACTTACTGGTGTCATTTGAACTGCTTTCATTATTTTATTCCTTTCACCATCTCTATGGGATAAGACTTCCCTGGATTTCTCTTTATTTCCTTATCCCGCACCATCTTTTTCTATCTTAAAAATCCTTGCGGTATAAGGTTTCTATGTATTTACCTTTGCCTTTTATCCTGTGGCACTCAAAATAATTCCTTTCACCCTTGTGGGATAAGGCCTTGCTACCTTTTCTTTATCGATACCCTTTTATCCTTATCCCGCAGCACATTTGTCGACATTGTCTCTTCTTGCGGGATGAGGCCTTTGTATATCCTCTGAGCATCCTCTTATCTTGTGTTTCTCATAACTCCCTGTCCTCTCTCATTTGAAGGCACTTTTCCTTGTATGTTTTCTTCATGTGGGATAAGCCTCTTGAGCTTTCCTTATCTTATCCCACAACCCATCTCTTATACCCACAAGAACGTCCAGGATAAGAGATCCTCTCAATCTTATCTTGCAACCCTTATCACACACCATCTTTTTGTTGACCTAAGAACCTTGCAGGATAACATTCCTTTCAAATTTCTAAGTCATTTGTTATTCAGCAACCGCATCTTGGTGCCACAAAATCACCAAAGGATAATACTTTATCTCTGCTTCTCATCTTTTGTTATCCTGCATGGTCACAGTGTATACCGAGAACTTCTCCCACTCTTGTGAACATTTCTTATCCCGCACAAGCTTTTTGTTGCTAGGAAATTACTGTAGGATAAGGATCCCTTTGCTGCTTTTGTTTCCTTCTTATTCTACGATGCTTGATTATCACTTCAAATGTGTTGCGAGATAAGTTTTGCTTTGTGAGCCTTGCTTCTTCCTTATCCTGCGGGGTCAAGACATCCTGCTAAAAATCCTACAAGGTAACATTTATTTGTGTTTCCTTTGGAATGCTTATCCCACACAACAACAATGCCAAAGCAAGCACTTAAGTGGATTCTTTTGAGCATGTGGAAACCTGTCAAGGGTAATATGATCATGTGAGGGGGCCATCCTAGGCAATTTTAAAAGGCCAAACCACAAGTAATTTATAATACTTAGGAATATAATAAAATTAAAGTGATGACTTCAAGTGGTGATTCCTAGCACATGGGGCCAGTGAATGAACAACAAAGGACCCTTTTGATGAGGACTTAAAACTAGGTCACCGGTGATCATAAGTCAACTGCAAAACAAAACATTGCCCAGAAAAACAAAGGAAAACCTTGACAGACGTAAAACCTTTTTCAAAAACCCTAAACCCTAAGTTCCAACACATAGGAAGGGCACAAACAAAACCAATTTTGAACTCTTCCAAGAGTGGCTCTAGCTAGGGGATGTTTGACCACCTGGGTCAAAGTAAGAATCTAGATCTTTGGGATAGCAGACCAATCAAAAAATGAAAGAATATTTACAAAACCCTAATCTAACCTATACACAAACCCTAAAATTTTTTGTGCATGGAAATCACCAGGCAAAGAAATTCTTAAGGGACTAGCCATGCAATGGTAGCTCTTGCATCTCACCATTCATACCTATGAGGACACATGAATCCTCACCATTCTTCTCTGCAACAACAAATGGCCCCAACCACAAGGCTTCAAATTTTCCATGTTTGCCTTTATCTTGGGCTCTGGCATTCCAAAGCATCACCAAGTCATTGATTTCAAATTTTCTTTCTAATGTTATCTTATCAAACAGGTACTTACTCTTTTGTTGTAGCTTCAAGTTCTTCTTATGAGCATCTTCTCTACTTTCATCCAATTTTGCAAGCATCTCTATCCTTTCCTCTAGTGGGTCTGACATTTGCAGGTCATTTTCATGGATGAACTTGTATACAGGAATAAGATTATTTATTGGTATCCTTGCTTTAGATCCATAAACTAGCTCAAAAGGAGATGTTCCTATGGCCTTCTTAACAATGATCCTCTCTACCCATAATGCCAATTTTAATTTATAATCCCAAGCTCTCTTGTTTTTCCCAAGTGTTCTCTTGATGATTTTCATGATACTCTTGTTGTTGGACTTAGCTTGCCCATTTCCTTGTGGGTGATATGGAGATGCATATGAGATTCTTATTCCATATGATTTTAAAAAATATGTGAACTCCTCAGAACTGAAGCACATGGAATTGTCCATGATGAGTCTCACTGGTACTCCAAATCTGGTCACAACATTGTTTAGTAGGAAATCAATAACCACTCTACTGGTTGCTTGTCTTGTGGGGATAGTTTCCATCCACTTAGTGAAATAGTCTATAGAAACAAATATCCATTTATGCACACCACTAGACCTCTAAGTGATCTCTCCAATAAAATCAATACCCCATTGATAAAAATGGGCTTCTACTTGCATAGGCCTGAGAGGTAGTGCTCTAGCATATTTTAGCTTACCTGAGAACCTCTGGCAAGGCTCACTTTCTTACAAAGGTGTGTGCATCCTTGAATAAAGATGGTCATAAATAGCCCGCCCTTAATACCTTGTGAGTTGTGGTGCTTGTTGTGAAGTTCCCTCCACATACTCCATCGTGCATTTCTCTCAGCACAAGCTGAGCCTTCTATTCATCCAAACAAAACAATAAAAATCCATCTTTTTCTCTGTAATATAGGTCTCTAACAGTAAACACATACCTTTGTGATTTCAGTTTTAAGGTCTGTTTTTGGCTTTCTATGAAACCATTTGGATATAAGGAGTCTGTAAGAAAAGGAATGATATCAGCATACCATGGGGTTCTTTGCAGGCTTCAAATTATCTCTCTTGAATCAAATAGAATATTTATCTAGGCAGCCTCTAGGTTCTCTTCAGCCATAAGATTTGCCAAGCCCATTCCTCGAACCAGCTTAGTGATTTGGATGTCAACATTAAAGTCTTGGATCTTGTTGATCCACCTACACCTTTTGTTGGCATTTGCATGAAGATTGCATTATTGATATGTTATGTTGTCATTGGTGTCAATTAAACTGGTAATGGTATTAATGATATTAATGATATTGTTGTTATTGTTGATATTGTCTTGTAACCTGTAGGAAGAGCTTTGTGAAGGTTATTGTAAACTGGTAAGTAAGTTTGTGAGTTGAACCAGTAATTAGAGTAAAAGGTTAAACCCTTTCTATGTTATGTAACTGGTAAACCCTACAGTTCTTTTTGTTAAACTCTAACTGACTAAGGTTGTTGAATTGGTTATGTTGGTTGAGCGGTAATGATGGTGACACATAAGTTCATTGTATGAAGACAAGTTCAAAATGTTTTGGCACGTTTGCTTGTCTAGGGAATGAAAAAAGTGTATTGCATCTAATACAAAACACATGATGAGTTACTGAGCTTGATGAAGCGGTAATCTAGGAGCAGTTGAGGTTTTCTTAATTGATGTGTAGAGATTACTATAAAATCCAATGGTCATGCTTGTACCAACTTGTTTGTAATCTCGATGAGAGGATTATATTTTTGTTATGTTACCGACCTAATCGATTTGTATTTAAGCTTGATGAAGTTATTTTGTTTAAGAGTTGGCAAAAGTTGGCAGAAATCAGTTGAGTGTGTGTTTGTCAAACTAGAGAATGAGTCTGTAGTTTGAGTAAAGGTAGATAGAAGCTTAAATGGATCTGATCAAGCAAATGTAGTGCTATTCAGACAAATCAAGAAACTCTTGTTGTTTTCTAACAATTACAACAGAATTGAAATCCCCTAACCGGGTAAGCTCTAACAAGCTTGGTTACTTATTAAATCCTCTAACAAGGTGGTCCATTAGATTGGATTTTCAAATCATGTACTGAGGTTACTCCTTACAGGGTATTTGCTTCTAACAAGGTATTTGTATTCAATCCCTTAATCGGGTGATTCCTAACAGGATCAGTTCTTAACAAGACTTTTGTAAAAGCTTTAATAGGCTTGGCTCCTAACAGGGAGAACTTCAGAAGAGTTTAGATATTATCTTGTGAGTCTCATCTCACTATGGTTTTTACCTATTTGGGTTTTTCACATATAAATACTTGTGTCATGTGATGAATTTTTTTGTGGTTATGATCTTATGATTGATTTGATTAACTATTTTTGATAAGGCTTTATAATCAGATGCATTAAGAAGTGAAGTATTGACATATGATAAAGCATTTGGATGTTTACAAGTTAAATGTTATTTACTGTTAAGTTGTTGTAATAGTCAACTAGTATTCTTATGAGTATTGTTCTTGACAGTGGTATTTCATTAATAATATTATTTTGCATGTTTAAGTTTGAGTTTGGAGAGTTTGTATTAGTTTTTCTATTTACTGATTCACCCCCCCCCCCCCCCCTCTCAGTAATCTACCAGATACTTATTCTTTCATCATACCATTACCTTCTACCTATTGTCTCTAATTGGACAAAGATGTCCTTTACTACAGCATTAGGCACATAAGCTATTACTTGGGCACCTACAAGGTAAGGCCTAAAATATTTCACAACCTTGACTAAAGTATATGCATGCTTTTCCACAATGTCATATTTGAGTTCGGATGCCTGAAGGGATTTTTTGTAGAAAGCAATAGGTTGTTCATAACCCTCATTGTTCTTTTCTAACATTACAACAACTTTAGTGTTAAAAGAAGCAAAAGAAAAAACCTGGAAAGGCTTGCTGTTGTAGAAAGCAATAGGTTGTTCATACCCTTTACTTCTCTTTTGTAACATAACAACATCTATAGTGTTATATGAAGCAAAATAAAAGACCTGGAAAGGCTTGCTGAAATCTAGTGCCTTTAAAATAGGGGCTTGTTTGAAGGCCCTCTTGATAGCCACAAAATCTTATAAAGCTTCATTTGTCTAGTTGATCACAACCTCTTTCTTTAGCATCTTGGAAATAGGTTTTACTATATGAGAAAAGTTAAATATAAATCTATGGACAAAGTTTATCTGGCCAAAGAAAGATTCGATAGACTTCATAGCTTTGGGGATAGGTATTATGTCAATAGTAGCCACTCTCTTAGGATCTATTCTTACTCCCTCCTTGGACACAATGTGTCCTAGTAGTCTACCTTCAGTTACAACAAAACATTATTTTTTAGGATTAAGAGAAATCTCATATTCCAGTGCCTTGACAAATACCTTTTCTAAGTGTAGACAATGCTCCTCTGCCCTTTTGGAGAATGTTGTCAAATCATCTTGATAGATAACCATAATAGTGTCTATAATGTCTAAAAAAGCTACATCCATAGCTCTCTGAAATGTTGCTCCAGCATTAGTGAGTCCAAAAGGCATTCTAACATAGACATAGGCTCCCCATGGGGTAGTAAAGGCATTCTTGTACTATTTTGATTCTTTTACCTTCACTTGGTTGTAGCCAGAGAATCCATCCACCATAGATAGTAACTCACAACCTGTGACCTTTTGTAGCATTTTTTCCATGTTAGGCAAGGGGTAGTTATCCTTCAATGATGACACATTTAAATTCCTAAAATCCACACATAGTCTAATGTCACCATTTTTATTTCTTGACAGGAACAAGATTAGAAACCTGTGATGAATGCTTGATGGGTTTGATAATACCACCATCTCTAAGCTTCATTAGTTCTTCTTTCATTTTAGGTTTAGGGACTGGGTTAATTGGCCTTTTCTTTTGTCTAAAATGCCTAGCAACTAGGTCTAAAGGAATTTCATATTGGAATAGGTCCTCTTTGTAAGCCTTCAGGTCATCATATGACCATGCAAAAATATGCTTATAAATTCTGAGTAAAGTGATCAACATGAATTTGATTTTCAGATTGATCCTTATACCAATGTAGACCTTTCTAGGAGATGAATCAGTTTCTAAGTTAATTTCTTCAAGATCTTATTTTTTTATTGGGGACTACTTCATTGTTTGACTGTCCTAACTATCAAATACTCTTTCTAGACCTACCAATCCTTTTGGGATTTTGTTTGTCTTTAGCTACACCATCTCATTCCCAAAAATAGTGTCTTTTCCAACTATAGTTTCCACAAAAGCATTAAAGTCAATTTCTTGACTCTCATACTCATCTATGCAATGCAAGAACTTCAACAAGTCATCATCATCATTAAAAAATTGTCAATTGTAGATATTATTAGGTATGGCAGGCCTGGTTTTTACTTCAACTTTTGAAATTCTAGCCAAGGTGATATCATCACTCTTCAAAGCAACATTTGCTAAAAACTATGCCATAATGTTCTTTGATCTTTCTATCCATTTGATATTAAAGGCATCAAAAAATTCCAATGAATCCCAAACAGCTGATCCGTACTGCTTCAATTTATCATTCTTTGAAAATAAATTGATCTAATCTGAGATACAATTAATTTTGTATCTCCCCATACTGATAGTTACTTTATCTCATTCTTAGTGGCAAGTTTTAAACCCACTAAAAATGCCTCATACTTTTCCACATTGTTAGTGCACTCAAAAAGCAGTTAGAAGGAATACTTAAATGTCTTCCCACTAGGTACAATAAAAACTACTCTAGCACTTGACCCTTCCCTGCTATGAGCTCCATCAAAGTACATGGACCATAGATCCTCCTTACTATTCTGAATTTCAGCTATGACAGGGTCTACAACCTCTAGGGATGATTAAAAAGGATCAACTTTGAAGTTCCCCATATCAAAGTCATAGAACATCACCATGTTATTTAAGTCAACTTGCTCAATATTAGTATCAGACCTAGGTTATCTTTCTAACCTAGCATCTTTTCCATTAACAGGGATTATAGAATATGATAAATCTATTTGAATGTTTCACCCCACCACTTCCATTCTTTGTATTGATAAAAGCATGCCATAATTTGGGGGGACATCTACAATTGTTATATCCACCTTGTAAGTAGCCTCTGAAAATTTTGCTATCTTGACTTCTAAATTTTTGAGGATGCCTATCATAGGTATGGATCTATTATCCATGGCATAGCATTTCCCATAGTTATAGTCAACTTTTAGCCCAATTTCCCTCATGAACCCCATAGGCATGATATTAATGGCTGCCCTAGAATCAATCATATATTTTTTACATGCCTACCATTTACTATCAAAGTCATATAAAAGGGATCTACTTGGGAAGGGACTTTAGTGATAGTATTTCCTAGATAGACCTCAGGAGCTTGCATTGTTTTAGAGTGTTCCCCTTGTGTACAATTAGTTTCATCTTCTCAAACAAAATTATTGTGAAAAACATCTTGGAACATACTAGGAACTTTGCTTATCAAAGCTAAAGCATTATTTCTATGCTCTAGGAACTTCATCATCTCTAACAAAGGAACATAAATATTTATCTAAGATAATGTTTGCATCATATCAAAAGAAGGTTTTGTAAAAGTACCTGGATTAACCTCCTTTTGATTGGTTGTCTTTGGTTTCTTCTCCTTCTCATCTATTTTTGTTTTAGGGGGAACTTCAACTGTGACCTCCTTTTTAGTACTCTTGAATTTTGTGCTCCCTTTTGGCACATACTATTGGATGGGGGTGGTCTTTACCACCTTGTTCTTTTTCTCTATAGATGGTGGAGGAGTTTGTTTCTTAAGTTCTAGATTCTTATCGTTTATGAATATTCCATCGAGTTTTCCTTAGTTGGGAAAATCATCCCTTGGTCTTAAATTGTACCCACTCTTAATTTGAGTGACAACAACCACAATAATTCTTTTGATTTCTTCCTCAGAGGGTCTCCTCAGACTGATGTTTTCAAACTGGTCACTAGAAGCATTGACCCTATGTTCTTCCCTTTTCTCTTCATCAGAAAAACTTCCTGATGATGACTTCTACTCCACTGTCTCTGAATATCTACATCTATTTCTGCTTCATTTTACTCAGAGGTTGGGCACTTAGACTCACTATCAACCTGAAAAGAAAGTGTATTCACCATGTGATCAGTGAATCTATCTTCCCTGCAGCTAGCATAGATGTCTTCATCTTCTTCCATTGCCTTTACTACTATGCATTGGGCTTGTGTATGTGGCAGATTACATTTCATACACCATATTCTATCCTCCATGAGATGAGAACTTGACCTCTTTAATGGATTAGGTGTTTCTTTGTTTGCAAGCCTTTGGTTGCCAACTACAAGCCGCATATCTTTCTAGTTTGTGTTATAAGGCATATCATGTAGCTTGGGTCTATCATGCCTTTGAAAACTAGGTCTGTCATGAGACATACCCTTCTCATATCTAGCCACTTTGTAGCTTAAATCCTTTCAGGTACTCACAGTTGTATGCAGTTTATCCTCCTCTTTGGGCACTTTGTTGTGATGTCCCTTGGGATTCAGCAAATTCCTAACATCATCTCTCCTTGATATTTTTCCTGAGGCTTTCCTATTGTTCTATATGGTTTGAGAAAGTTTAAAAGTAGCTGCCAAAGTTGGGGGGTTACTTGACCTCAACTCATGCCCTATTTTAGGATCAAAGGCATCAAAATATAAAACCAATTTCATATTAATAGTTGGTCTCAGACTAAGAGGAATTTTATTGAGTATTTTGATGAACCTATTGTTGAAAAAAGCAACATCCTCATTCTGATTTTTTCTGATACTTGTTATAACATGCAAAGCAAACTTAGGATCTGAATTATCACCATATTGATCTCTAAACAATATTTTAAAGTCTTGAAATGATTTCATAGATAAATTAGGCAAAATTTTGTACCATTTCCTAGCATCATCAGTTAAAGATTTCATAAAAAATTTCATGAAAACATCTCCACTTTCTAATTCAAAGTTTTCCATTATATTTTGGAATTATCTAAGGTGGTCTTGCCTCGAGATTGTATTATTTACTGAGAAATTAGGTAGTGCATCCCTTAATTCATTACTCACTAGATTTGGGAAACCTATGATCCCAGTGAAATCATTTTGTATGTACCTATCTAGTTGCATTGGCCTTCTGGTAAACTGATTTTGCATTTGTTGTTGGTGTGGGTTTCCTTGATTAGTAACTTGATGTTGTTGTTGTTGTTGTTGTTGTTGTAGGGTATTTGATATTGTTATTGGTACTGTCCTGCCATCTGCTGCTAAAATCGCAAGAATTTCAAATACTAGTGGTAAGTGTATACACATAAAAATGGCTATGAGCGATTAAATAAATATTTTATATTTATTTAATGTTTATTCTTCTATTAAATAGTTAATTTGAAAACATTAATTTATTTAATTCATTTTGTGTCTTTCTATTAATTAATTTAATTGAAATATTTTATTAATTAATTCATCTATCATATTCCTCTAAATTAATTAAATATAAATACTTAATTATTCTTCTAATCAGTTAATTAAATGTCTAATATTTAATTATTTCCTGCAATCATTTAAATATTTAATGGTTATTCTTCTATCCCATAGTCTCAAATATTAAATAATTCTTAATTATTTAATCACTTTCCCAACTCATTCTTCTATTTCCACTTCATTTTCCCTTTGCCAACTCATCAATCATGTGGCTAAAGATATTAATATTTCTTAAATATTAATTCATCATTTATCTTCAACTTCCAAATTTAATGAAACATTGTGTATGTACACATATTTCACAACCTTCTTCTATATTCTCTCCAACATCCCTACATCTTAGGAGGGACTTGAGTCCACTTGTCCTATCATGCCTAAATCTTCTCCAACCATCCCTAGATTCCCCCAGTCAGCAACCCAGTCAAGGTGAGATGAGTGCCACCTGTCTTCTCCTTCCCCCTTTCTCTCAACCTTCACCTTTACTCACAACCATACAAATCTGTAGATATGATCATGATCGTTGATCTAGGCCACATCATCTTATCCTCTCAAAGTCTATAAAATCAGGAGTTTGAGTTGAGAAAGAGTTAGTCTTCAAGTGAGTTTTCAAGTTAATCATCTGTGAAAACTTATGCATCCATGAGTTTTAATCTTGAAGCAAATTATCATAATCATTTAGCATAACCATTAGCATTGCATATTATAGTATCAGTTAACTACCAGTTATCAGTCCATTCTTCATATGTCATCTTGGAAGCTATCAAAGCTTGTCTGAGAGCACACCATCTGCAACTAGGAACAATGGAGTTAGGACACAATGAGACTTAAATCATGAAAGTAAAAATACTATTTTTATTTTAATATCTATTTCATGTAGTTTCATTGCTTGAAATTGGATTTCCTATAGCATTTCCTTTGTATTTTATAAAACTAATATGTTGTAGGTAGTATTTTGATGATGAAATTCAAGTCGACACATTTTGGCGCTCACCGCAGGCCAGAGCCTCACATATATCTTTCTAATATCCTGTCTAATTCTTGCAAAAAAAAATTAATGTATTTGTAATATAGATTCATGCCTATGTGAGTGCTGATAGCACTTTTATTTGATAAGTTAGCGCTTTCATCCTGCAGGTTAGCGCACTTGTCATTTAGGTTAGCGCTTTTGTTTGTAAATCAACACATTTAATCTTCAGAACAACGCTTTTGTCCTACAAGTTAACACATGTTGTCATTTTGGTTAGCGCTTTTGTCAATGATTTCTCACTTCTTAGTCTACAGAGAAACACTTTTGTATTGTAGGTTAGTGCTTTAGAGGTGAAAGACAACGCATTTGTTAGGATAGCGCTTTTATTTGCAACTGACAAAATTTTCTTGCAGGTTCAAATGTCCAAGAACTGGAATTTTCAAACTACTGACATGTCTATGTGTAGGATTCTTTCTAAGCAAATTTCATGCATTTCTTCACCTAGTTAATTAAGAGCTCTATTTTGGAAAGTAACACATCATATCTTGCTCATTCAACTTAACTAAGGGAATAAATTGATAGCATGCAACTTGCATTTTGAGTGACTTCTTTAAAGTAGTTGCACATAGATTTTAGAAGGCCAAAATAAACTTGTGTTTTTCATGCTTGATGAAGTAGTAGGTAAGTATTCTCTCACCCTCATATGGTGATCAGAAAACCAAACCTCCTTTCTTTTATGTGTAATCTTTAGAGGGTCTAGCTTCCCGAGCTGCCTTGAAGGGGCCAGTGAGAGGGGAACGACCCAAAGTGGAAATAGGCTAATACTGAGTCCTTCCAATCCACTCTAAATAAATCATGTTTGTGATGAAAGTCACAAGCAACATGAGCTGATAAGTTCATACTGACACTATGTTTCCCCATAAACCCTATGGAGCATAACCTCTATAGGCTACGAACCTTCTGTATTTACAGAGCTTAAAGTGTCACATGTATGGCCACATGACCGGAAGCCTTTACTAAAAACCACTTGTACTAGTTTGGATAGCCATAAGACAAACGGATCACACCTAGCCTTCAAAACTCCATTTTCGAATTATGAAAAAGGTGAATAATCCCAATTAAAATATGACAAAGGAAAAGCCAAAGTGAACTACACTTATACATATGATGATGTGGTAAATGTCATCATTGTTAAAGATAATGCACCTTCAGAACCAATCAATGTCATTACGAGAAGCAAAGCAAAAGTCACCTTTATGGGTATAACAAAAGACTCAACATCCACTTCACAACAATACACTTTAGTAGAGAAATTACAAAGAATACCTGCTCAAATATCGATTTTGGAACTTCTCAAAGTTTCACCTATGCATAAGGAAATTTTGGAAAAAGCTTTAGTACAAACAACAGTTTCAAAAGACTTGGATGTGGATCAGTTCCAAAACATGGTGGGACACCTAATAGCCCCTCATTGCTTATCATTTTCTGAAAATGATGACATGTCCTTGCAACATCCTCACAACACTCCCTTACATGTTGAAGTCACCATTAATAAAACTCATGTCAAATGCGTACTCATAGATGGTGGAGAAGGCTTAAAAATTTGTGCATCAAGTTTAATAATGGCTTTGGGATATTCAAAAAATGCAGTAGATCCAAAGAAGAAAATAACCATTAAGGCTTATGATGAAGCAAAGCGTTCTTCTAAAGGAACCATGGTGTTACCAATAAAAATAGGACCTGTATAAAGGAATACATTATGTCAGGTTTTAGATTTGAACCTCTTATAACATTCTTCTGGGAAGGCCATGGATTCACAACATGCAAGCAGTTCTTTCTACATATCATCAATGTTTAAAGTTTCCTCATGAAGGACAAGAGGTCACTATAATTGCAAACTCTAGACAATATTGCAATAATCTAAAGCCAACTAAAGATACAAGAGTTCCACATAATACAGAATCAGTTTATCCTACCAAAGAAATTCAAGAAAAGTTATGGGAAACCTTCGAGAAAAAGATCAAATTAAATGAAGGAATGGGAAAATATTCTTTGCATAATTTTCCACTTTCACCTAAATCATATGGAAATCCTACAAATATCCAATCACAAACCTCAGATAAATCAAAAGACATGTTTAATGGAGCATTTGTTAGAGCTAGAACACTTGCAAAAGAAACTAAAGACAAGGACATTCTTGGTTCGTTGTACAAAGATGAAAATGAAACTATAGCAATAGCTATAGAAGTCAATATTCCCATAGAATAATATGGAAATGGTTATAAGATCAAGCAAAAAATGGGATATGAAGGAAAATGACCAGTTGGTAAGTGACATCAAGGTATTTCAGAACCTATTTGTCCTCACTCCCAATCTAAAGAAGATAAATTAGGACTTGGATATTCAAAACCAAATAAAAAGAACCATAATTATCAATAGCCAAAGTGGAGAAAGAAATTAGTCTCTAAAGAAGAACAATGGCAAGAAAAGATACATCAAGCAGCATAAATAGTAGCCAATAAGAAGAAACAAGAAGAACGTGAGAAACAAGAAGAAGAGATTGCAATCAAAAGAGAAGAAAAATCTTGTCAACAAGTTCAAGGAATGCGAACAAATGCAAAATCTGAACAAGATATTCCAGAAGTAGTAAAAGTAGAGATGGCAGAAATCAGGGAACTTGAATAGGGTCTAGATGTCTCATCTAGTATATCAAGTGAAGAAAAAATTGAAGAGAAAGAAACTATCACAATTGAAGACTTGTCTATTACAAAACAAAAGATAGAGTTAGAAAGAAGACAACAAGAACTTAGAATTTAGAGAAAAGAGGCATATAGAAGACAACAAAAGAAAGGGGATGAAAGAGACCAAGAAGTAACACCACAAGAAGTACAAATAGATATGGATCAAGCATCAGGAAATATCATATTTCTATCAAATGAGGAGTGAGATGTACCAAGGTATGGCAGAACCATAGAAGAACTAAGAGATAATCAAGTAGGATTGACTATTAGTCTAGAAGAAGCTGAGTTTGAAAGAAGACAAAAGATAGGAAAAGAATCATCTATATCATGTACACAAGTATGTCAACTTGAAAATACAAATGAATCTATTGAAAATAATCAAGAAGGAACTTTCAGTACTAAAGATGTGTGTGTTGATATAATCCATTCGTTTAAGGGACAAACGTCAAATGAAGAGGCATTTGAGTGTAAACTACAAAATACCAACACTGATTTTTTTAGGATTGATTGGAGAACACTTGGGAGAGACTATCCTAAAGATCACCCTATCTATGAAATTACCTACTCTATGCCAAATTATGACTATTATGTCATGAAATTTGAAGAACCTAATAATGATGATAACTATGATTTATCCCTTTTTCATCCAGAACTAATTGATTGTGATAACCTAGAAAACCCTGAATTGGATGTCTTTTCCAATGACCATGACTTATCTGTGTATCTTAATGTTGTTAAACCCATAATACCTAAGATATCTTCCATTGTGGAATCAAGTAATGTTTCTTGCATTCAGGAGAATGCCAAACTTTCCAGTCGCGAAATTGAAATAAAATAAGGAAAGATACCTAGTGTTGAAAACCATTTCATGGCAATACTAGATCAATCAAGAGGAAAAATAAAGGACATATCTGACGGTGAAAACCTCTTTGAGGCACCAGAAGATGGAAAGTTTGACATCCTCTGTGCATATTTTTCAAGAGAGATCTACTATTCTAATAGAACCAACAGAAGCAATAAACATTGGCACATCAAAGGATCCCAAGATACTTCATTCTGCTATCTCATTATCAGATAAAGAGAGGAAAGAATAAGTAGAATTATTCAGACAAAGACAAATAAATTTTTCTTGGTCCTATGTAGACATGCGAGGAATTAATCCAGATCTTATAATGTATCATCTCAATGTGGATTTAGAAGAAAAACCAGTTAAACAAAAGCTAAGGAAGATGCATCCACACATCCCTCTTCTTGTAAAAGTCAAGCTAAAGAAACTATTAGATGTGGGTTTCATAAGACCTGTTGCCTATCCAAAATGGGTTTCAAGCATTGTGCCAGTGTTCAATCCAGATAAAAGCATAAGAGTCTACACCGATTTCAAAGATTTGAATAAAGCATGTCCCAAAGATGATTTCCCACTACCCAACATTGATATAATTGTGGACTTATCAACAGGGCATGAGATGTTTTCATTAATGGATGGATTCTCAAGATACAATCAAATAAGAATCACCCCTAAAGATCAAGAAAATACAACATTCACATGTGCATCGGGTACTTATTGCTGGAATGTTATGCCATTTAGGCTTAAGAATACAGGAGAAACTTATCAAAGAGCTATGACAACAATTTTCCATGATATGATGCATATATTTATGAAAGATTATGTAGATGATATACTTGCAAAATATCATACAAGACAAGAACATTTGAACATTTTGAGCAAGATCTTTGATAGGCTGGAAAGATATTAGTTGAGATTAAATCCAGAGAAATGTGCAGTTGGAGTAACCTCTAGAAAATGTCTTGGGTACATTATATCAGCTCATGGAATTGAAGTAGATCTTGAAAAGGTCAAAGCCATCATGGAAATGGATTCACCTAGGAACATAAGTCAATTATGATTTTTACAAGGAAGATTGCAATCAATCAGAATATTTGTCTCTCAATTAGCAAATAAATATCATCCATTCACTCATCTTTTGCATAAGAACATTCCATTCAAATGGGATCAAAAATGTGAAGAGGATTTTATGCAAATCAAAGAATATCTCATGAATCCTCCAGTACTTGTATCACCAATCAAAGGGAAACCATTGTTACTCTATATTTTGGCAACAAATGTATCATTAGGCACTCTCCTAGCACAACATGATGAAGAAGGAAAAGAAAGAGCAGTGTATTATATTAGTAGAACACTTGTCGGTTATGAATTGAATTATACATCAATAGAGAAGACATGTTTAGTAGTTGTGATAACTCAATGATGAACCACTAGTACCAAACCGGTACTGAGAGGGGGGGTGAATCAGTACAAACACAAATATAGTCCAAAACTAGTTTGACAACAAATACTCCAAATGACTGACAAACAGGGATATCGGTAAAACTGAGCGCAACTAGTAACATCCAGTATAGCTCAATTAGTCATGAACCAGTCACTTAATAAGCTTTCCTCTTAGCTCAATACTACAACATCATTATATTCTCATGCATAAACAAGTAAACTTAACCATCAGATCTTCACAGCAATGAGTTCAATATGTTTTATAGATAGGCATAAAACATAGAACCTTCATGTGCTTAATAGGTAAAACAAAGCATCACAAGACAAAAGCATTTCACATGACACACATATTTTTTCATGTGGAAACCCAACTGGGAAAAACCATAGTGGGGATGAATACCCACAAGCTTCTTTTTGAACTCTTTATAAGTCCGCTCTATTAGGAGCCTTGTTCGGTTAAGGACATTACAATAGGTTCTGGTAGGAACCGATCCTGTTAGGGATCACCCGATTAAGGGATACCCGGTTAAGGGTTAAACCCGGTAGGGTCACCTTGTTAGAGGATTTCAAGAACTCAATAGTTGAAAGGATCTCCTAAGCTTCTCTAGCTTCTCAAAACTCATTAGCCTCGAGTTACCCGGTTAAGGGATTTGAATCAAGCCGGTTAAGACCACCCGATTTAAGGGATTTTGAATCAAGCTAGTTAAGGCTACCCTATTAGGGGATTTTACAATTGTTGAAGTGGTTAGAGATCAATAGGTATTACAATGATCTATTAACAACACTCAATGCTAATGCAGATCTATTTAGGCTCCTCTTTTCCTTCTGCATATTCACTTTGCAGGTATCTCTTCTCTCCTTTGGTTTGGCAAGAATCACGTATCACTTTCCTTGGATACACACTCACAACTTTCACCAACAACCTCAGAAAGAAACCCAACATCGACCTTATAGGAAACATACAGGTCGGTAGCAAAAACCCTAAACCCTAAACCTATTAGGTTAAGCAATTCAAACGGTTCGATCCTGACTATTGAATCATACTGCATTAAATGCAACAATCTTTAATCGATCTCAAGACATTCTCCATCATCCATTATCCACCATTTTCATGGTGGCTAATAACCCATCATGTGTTATCACCATTTGACAGACTTCGCACATTCCTGAGGTAGATAGGAATAGTCATCTTCATGCAAGATCCTTCATGCACATAGAGCTTACGTGGTGACATGATCTGTCCTCCATCATATTACTAACTCATCACACAAAGATCACTGATTGAGTCACACAGACTTGAGGTACTCCAACCAAAAACCTCAAAGTGGAAGCTACCTTCCAACCAGTAGTCATACAATGCTTCCATGTGCTGGTTCCCATAACTACATGTCGGTTCACCTTTTGAACAAATATGCCGCTTCACTTTGGCATATAAACTGGTTCATACATATGCCGGTTCCTCTCTCTTCACTTATCACATGTGCCGGTTCACACTATGTCCCATATTGACATCAATGACAACATACAATATCATTATGTCTTCATGCCGGTTCACATAATGCCAACAATCTCCCCCTTTGGCATTGATGGAAATATACAAAAGATATCTTCTCTGCTTCACCTCTTCTCCCCATTTGCTGCAAATATCATTTCGCTTCACTCCTTCTCCCCCTTTGACAACAATGCCAAAGTGGAGGTACAATCATCACTGTTTCATCATGTTGCTCCCCCTGAGGAGTAGCATCCTTAAACACACCAATCAACCAAAGATTTGTCTTTTCAGTACCTAACTGATGTGGAATAATCACTTTTAGTTCACCTCCTGAAGGGGCAATACCCCTAATTCACCTCTCAAATTTACAAATGTTGTCTTTGGGAGAGGCTTGGTGAAGATGTCTACTAACTGCTCCTTAGTGGACACATGCTCCAGTGCAATCTCTTTATTCTGAACCTTTTCCCTCAAGAAATGATACTTAAGCTCAAAATGCTTGGTTCTAGAATGTAAAACCAGATTCTTTGATATATTGATAGCACTTGTGTTATCACAGAATATACTTACTGGTTCAGATACAGGGATCTTGAAGCCTTCCAGTACATGCTTCATCCAGATTTTCTGAGTGCAGTTCATGAAAGCTGCAACATACTCTGCTTCCGCTATAGACTGAGAGATATAGCTCTGCTTTTTACTCATCCATGAGACCAGTCTACCACCAAGAAAGAATGCACCACTAGTTGTGCTCTTCCAATCATCCACATTACCGGCCCAATCAACATCTATGAATACTTTTAGATTGAAATTATTGTTGTATGGGTACCACAATCCATAGTCAATTGTTCCCTTCAGATACCTAAGAATCCGCTTGACTACAATCAAATGAGATTCTCTTGGACTCTTTTGGAACCTTGCAGTGATGCCAACTGCATGTGCAATATCCGGTCTGCTATGCACTACATAATGCAACTTACTAATCATTGACCGGTATTCCTTCTCATCAACCAGTGTGGAATCATCCTCCTTTGTCAATTTGCAACCGGTCACCATCGGTGTACCAACCGGTTTTCTATCTTCCATGCCAAAAGTCTTCAACACCTCTTTGACATATTTGGACTAAGTGATGAAGATTCCATCTTCCATCTGTTGAATCTGCAGTCCAATGAAGAACTTAATCTCCCCTATGAGTGATATCTCAAACTCTTTCTTCATCTCATCAGCAAACTCATGACTCATCTTGTCATCTCCACCAAAGATGATGTCATCAACAAAAACTTCACAGATCAGAATCTAATCTCCTTCAAACTTCAAGTAGATATTGCTATCTTCACTTGTTCTCTCAAATCCAATCTTCACAAGATGGGAATGTAGGTGCTCATACCATGCCCTAGGTGCTTGCTTTAGACCATATAATGCTTTATGTAGCCTACATACCATGTCACTGTCTTTAGATAGGGTAAACCCATCTGGTTGCTCAATATACACCTCCTCTTCAAGTACACCATTTAGGAATGCAGATTTTACATCCATTTGATATACCTTGAATCTCTTAAAAGATGCATATGCAATAAGCATACGAACTCCTTCCAATCTGGCTACAGGAGCAAAGGTTTCCCCATAGTCTTCACCTTCTTCTTGAGCATATCCTTTGCATACCAGTCTGGCTTTGTTCCTAATCACTGAGCCATCCTCATTCAACTTATTTCTAAAAACCCATTTGGTGCCAATGACATTTTTATGCTCTGGTCTGGGTACCAAGGACCATGTACCATTTTTCTCTATCTAGTCAAGTTCTTCTTCCATTGCCTTGATCCAGTCTTCATATTTATGAGCCTCTTTGAATGACTTAGGCTCAAATTTAGAGATCATACATGAGTTTTCTCTGATCTTTCTTCTGGTAAGGATTCCTGCATCCTTATCACCTATGATCTGCTTGGGATCATGATTCAACATGACATACCGAGGAATGGTCTTAACTGGTTCTTCTTGCTTTTCTTCTTCATCCTCATCTTCATCAGTATTAGCATTCACCAGTTCAGGAACACTATTACTGGTACTCGGTTGACTGACAACCGGTTCCCAGAAGGTTGCAACCGGTTCATTTACAACTTGCTCACTACTGGTTTCCTCAGTCTTCTTAGAGGATTCATCAACTCTTACATTGATGCTTTCCACAATTCTCTGAGTCCTATTGTTGTAGCACTTGAAAGCTTTACTCTTGGTGGAATATCCTAGAAATATTCCCTCATCACATTTTGCTTCAAATTTACCTTGGTGATCACTCCTCTTGATGTAACATTTTCTACCAAATACCTTAAAGTAGTTAACCACAGGTTTCTTACCGGTCCAATACTCATAAGGAGTTTTGTCCTTACCCTTTTTGATGAGTATCCAGTTCATAGTGTAGACTGCAGTGCTCACCGCTTCTCTCCAAAAGGTGTGAGCAACCTTTCCTTGGATCAACATGGTTCTAGCTACTTCAACCCCAGCCTGGTTATTCCTCTCTACTAGGCCATTTTTCTATGGAGTCTGAGGGGCAGACAGCTGTCTCTTGATGCCAAATTCTTCACAATACTTGTTGAATTCACTAGAAGTGAATTCCCCTCCTTGATCAGTTCTGAGACATTTGATCCTTTTACTGCTTTCCTTCTCCACTAATGCTCTAAAAGCTTTGAATTTCCCAAAAGCTTCAGACTTGTCTTTCAATAATGTGACCCACATCATTCTTGAGTAGTCATCAATGAGAATCATGAAGTACCCATCACCCTACACACTTCTAGTTTTCATAGGACCACATAAATCAATATGCACAAGATCAAGCAAGTTGTCAGTAGTGAAAGATTTACCTTTAAAGGTTGAGGAAGACATTTTCCCCAATTGACATTCTCTACACAAGGTATTATCTAGTTTTCTCAGCACCGACAACCCTCTAACTGCCTTGATCTTACAAGCCTTCATAATGTTATCAAAGTTCACATGGCAGAATCTCCTATGCCATATCCAGCTATCATCAAGCTTAGCCATAAGACATGTACTTATATTTGCATTCAGATGAAATAGGTTACCTTTAGTTTGCATGCCGGTGGCTACCAATTTACCATCTTTACCTTTGATTCTGCAAACTCCATTCTTGAATTGCAGAGTGAGACCACTATCATTTAGCTGGGCAACACTTAGAAGGTTGTGTCTGAGACCATCAACCCAATACACATTGTCAGCACTACTCTTTCCATTCAAAGAGATGGACCCTCTGCCTTTGACCATGCATGGTGCATCATTGCCAAAGCGAACCACACCACCATCATACTCCTCTAAGGATAGAAGCTTGCTCCGATCACCAGTCATATGGTGAGAACAGCCACTGTCAATGATCCACTCATTGGAATCATCAAACTGGGAGACAAGAGCCTTCTTGTCTACCACATCTTCCTTTATAGCAACAAACACAATGTCTTCATTCTCTTCATCTTTTGATTCCTCATCTATGACACCTTCATCAACTACCACAAAATAATTTCTCCAGTTTCCTCCTTTGAATTTCTTGAACTTTTCCGATTTATCCTTGTTCTCACTATTAGGACAATTCATAGCAATATGTCCTATCCGGTTATAGGAGAAACATTTCAAAGGTAGCTTACCTTTGTATTTACCAGTTCCTTTTGAGAATTTCCTGGCAAGTGTTTCAAATTCCATCAAAAACTCTTCATCCTTCATTTCTCTATTCTGATTAGGTTCCCCACTAGTGCTAGCCTCTTTTCCTTTTCTTGAAGGTATAGAAGAGGCTCTAAAAGTTGATTTTGTCTTTTGAATACTACCATCAAAACTATTCAGCTCATAGGCTGTCAACTTGGCTATGATGGAGTCCAAGGATGCCTTAGACTTGTCTATTGATCTCAGCTCCTGAATAGCAGCAACCCTTATTGCATAGACCAGCAACAGGCATCTCAGGACTTTGCTTACCACAGTGGAATCTTCTATTTTGCCACCTACACTCTTTATTTCTCCAACAACTATTTTGATTCTTATTCCATACTGTTGAATGGTCTCTCCTTCAACCATCCGCATGTCTTCAAACTTTCCTCTCAGGCTCTCTTCCTTAGCCTATTTTACATGCTCATCACCACCATAGATATTTTCAAGAGCATCCCATACCTCTTTGGGATTTTCCTTGTCCTGAACATCAATAAACTCAATGTCAGATAGACTACTGATGAGGGCTTCCATGACTTGCCCATTTTCTTGTATCTCTCTCTTTTGGTCATCGATGAGAGTACCGGTAGGAATAACATATATATTTTCAACATAACTCCAGTGTTGAACACCCATGCTTTTGATGAATATCTTCATCCTGTCTTTCCATATACCAAAATTTTCCCTGTTAAACTTTGGACCTTCCCTCTTCATCATTTGACTAGGATCTTTTCCTCAAGCTATTAGGCTTACAACACAGAGGACCTGGAGGCACTCTGATACCAATTGATAACTCAATGATGAACCACTAGTACCAAACCGGTACTAAGAGGGGGGGTGAATCAGTACAAACACAAATATAGTCCAAAACTGGTTTGATAGCAAATACTCCAAATGACTGACAAATAGGGATACCGGTAAAACTGAGTGCAATCGGTAACATCCAGTATAGCTCAATCAATCATGAACCGGTCACTTAATAAGCTTTCCTCTTAGCTCAATACTACAACATCATTATATTCTCATGCATAAACAAGTAAACTTAACCATCATATCTTCACAAAGTGAGTTCAATATGTTTTATAGATAGGCATAAAACATAGAAACTTCATGTGCTTAATAGGTAAAACAAAACATCACAAGACAAAAGCATTTCACATGACACACATATTTTTTCACGTGGAAACCCAACTAAGAAAAACCACGGTGGGGATGAATACCCACAAGCTTCTTTTTGAACTCTTTAGAAGTCCGCTTTGTTAGGAGCCTTGTCTGATTAAGGACATTACAATAGGTTCTGGTAGGAACCGATCCTGTTAGGGATCACCTAGTTAAGGGATACCCAATTAAGGGTTAAACCCGATAGGGTCACCTTGTTAGAGGATTTCAAAAACTCAATAGCTAAAAGGATCTCCTAAGCTTCTCTAGCTTCTCAGAACTCATTGGCCTCGAGTTACTTGGTTAAGGGATTTGAATCAAGCTAGTTAAGACCACTCGATTTAAGGGATTTTGAATCAAGCCAGTTAAGGCTACCCTGTTAGGGGATTTTACAACTGTTGAAGTGGTTAGAAATCAACAGGTATTACAATGATCTGTTAACAACACTCATTGCTAATGCAGATCCGTTTAGGCTCCTCTTTTCCTTCTGCACATTCACTTTGCAGGTATCTCTTCTCTCCTTTGGTCTGGCAAGAATCATGTGTCACTTTCCTTGGATACACACTCACAACTTTTTCCAACAACCTCAGAAAGAAACCCAACATTGACCTTATAGGAAACATACAGGTCGGTAGCAAAAACCCTAAACTCTAAACCTGTTAGGTAAAGCAATTCAAATGGTTTGATCCTGACCGTTGAATCATACTGCATTAAATGCAACAATCTTGAATTGATCTCAAGACATTCTCCATCATCCATTATCCACCGTTTTCATGGCGGCTGATAACCCATCACGCGTTATCACCATTTGACAGACTTCGCACATTCCCGAGGTAGATAGGAATAGTCATCTTCATGCAAGATCCTTCATGCACACAGAGCTTACGTGGCAACACGATCTGTCCTCCATCATACTACTAACTCATCATAGAAAGATCACCAATTGAGTCACATAGACTTGAGGTACTCCAACTGGAAACCTCAAAGTGGAAGCTACTTACCAACCGGTAGTCATACAATGCTTCTATGTGCCGGTTCCCATAACTACATGTCAATTCACCTTTTGAACAAATATGCCACTTCACTTTGGCATATAAACTGGTTCATACATATGCCAGTTCCTCTCTCTTCACTTATCACATGTGCCGATTCACACTATGTCCCATATTGACATCAATGACAACATACAATATCATTATGTCTTCATGCCGGTTCACATAATGCCAACAAGTTGTATTTGCAACTCAAAAGCTACGACATTATATGTGTGTGTGTGAAAAAGTGAACTTGTAGCTGCAAGCACAACACTTCAATTAAGTCATTATAAGCATGGTTAGTAATCAATAATCAATAAAAAATAAACCATAGCAAAGCGACTAATTGCCTTCTAAAAGATGTGAGTATAAGATTGCTCTCAGATTTTTATAAGCAATACCAGTGACTAGACTACACCAAGATGAAGGATTTAATCTATATGATATTAAGCTATATGGATGCAAGATGGATGAATAATTCAAGAAATAATAACCAATTCAAGCAACAATGGATGCAAGCAATAATGAATGTAAAATGGATGCAAGTAATCTAAAAAAGCACAATGATTTCAATGACTCCAGTGCAAAATTAGCGTGATAATAATCTCCAAGCGTGTTCTCAAAAATCTCTGGGGTGAATTAGAATGAGAGCTAAAGACTGAATTTATAGAGAATCACAAAAAGCTCAATTTAGGATTAATTGAAAATAATTGAGAAATCATGTTCAGTTAACCTTGAGATAGATTCCAATTATAGTTTAATTGAAATGCATTCAAATTAGAAGTCCAAGTTGCATTGGAAAATAATAATAAATTAATTCCATGCACATCTAATAAAAATAGATAATTCCATGCACATATTTGATTCATTCAAGAAAAAGGTCTTTTCAATGCAACTGAACTTCTTTTTCTGAAAAGCTTTGAGTTCCAATTTTAGAGAATAATTCAATAATTCAATTAAATTACTTTTCTGATTTCAAGTTCTAAATTTAGAAAAAGAAATAATATCTCAAGTTTGATTTCTCTCTTAATTCAATTCTTTTTTTTAATTTTTGTTTTGTTTCAATTCAACTCTTTGTAATAAATTAATTCATCTTTTGTAATAAATTAATCCTTTTTGCATGATTGAATGGAAAATTTATTAATTTAATTAAATATGCAAGGATATTTAATAAATTAAAATGGGATAATTGATCAAAATGATATTCTTGGAAATGATTTGATTAATTAAATCAATATTTAATTAATGTTGAGTAGTTGATTTGCCATGTGATTTTTGATAATTAAAGAATTAATAATGTGCTCAAGATTGATTTAATTGCCTTTGGTTAGGACCTTGGTGATGTTGTTGAGGTTAGGGGCCCATGGTTTAGATGACCAATTTTAGGGTATTACATTTGCCCCTCTTTGAATTAATGTGCGAGCAGCGCTTTGATTCAAAGAATGTGTGATGTCTAGGAGATGCCAGTTTTGAACTTGATTGATCACGAACTAGATAAAAAAAAAAAAGCAAGGTGTTTAGCTTGATTCAAAGCGACAAAGCTGAATGAAGTCTGATTAAAGTGATACCAATCCCGAACTTGATTGAACTAAGGAACGATAGAAAACAAAGATACTGAACTTGAACTTGATTGATCAAGAAGCGGATCTTACTGATCTAGAACTTGATTGATCTTAGATGCAGTGAGTGATGATAAAAATCAATCTTGAACTTGATTGATCAAGACACGATGAGCGAAGAATGAACCGTTCAGCTTGATCAAGAAATGAATACTAAACACCTGCTTAGATTTAGTGTGATCAAAGAAACTCTTTAAACTTTTGATTGAGTTTAAATGAATAATCTGTTTGATTTGACGCGATGAAACTAATTAATGTTAAGAGATTAATTCAGATGAAAGACAAATGCCAGCTTGATTTGAAGCGATGAAACTGATATGCCCCTAGCGATTGATTTGATTCAGATGATCGAGATATCTCAACTTGATGTGAAGCAATGAAGCTGAGATGCCCCTTAGCAACAAGGATTGATTTTCTTTAATTGAAAAGATTTTGCTCGACTTTTGAAAAAATTTCTCGACTTGTGAGATGTGAAGTCATAAGGTCGTGAGTATGCCCCCTCGAGAGCGAAATTGAAAGATAGTGAGGGATTGATTATAGGCAATTGTGTGGCAAAAAATAACTTATTTGAGCACAAAATGATCATGAGGATTTTTTTGAAAATTTCGGCGATGATTGATAAGAAATTGAGCGTAGAGTTGATTGTAATGTTGATGTGTAGAATGAAATTGAATTAAGATTTAGTGTTTGAAATTGAGCGCAATTGAAGAAAGAATGAGCATTTGATGAAAAAAAGGCGCTAAGTGGTCAAAATTTTGAAATTGACTAGTAAAATGATCTCGAATTTTGATTTCTATCCCGAAAATGGAATCAGAGCAAGCATATTAGCTAAGGGTACAATTTTTGTGACCATCGGAGCAAGTTGAAAAATTAGGTTTTAGGCTATATATAGGACGAAAGTGTCATTTTCAATTCATTTTAACCCTCCAAGTTTGAAAATTCAAAAAGCCTTCTGTGAAGAAAAATGGTGGTCCCTACTCATCAGCATCGATTTGAGCGCTAGAGACGTCACAATCGACCCCGAAACTACGAGCCAGCGGTAAGTGATCGATCTTTAGCCTCTTTATGTTTCCAATTTTGAATTTTTTTGTTTATTTTTCACGTTTTTCATGGGTTTTGGGTCGAGTGTCATAGTTTATCATGTGAGATAGGATCCTGTCTCGTACGAGAAACTGGCAAATTATCTTTTATCATTTAAGACCATTAGATTTGTCGTATGGGAGTAACCCTTGTGTCGTACGACAGGTTGGTTAGGAGACCATTTTGTCGTGCAGAGTCCAATAAAGTGTCGTTTGAGGTTGTTTTCTCATACAAGAGCCATTCCTGACTCGTATGAGATTTTGTTTAACTGCGTTTTGTCATTCGAAAAACAATGACCATTTTTGAAAGTGTAAAGATGAAATTTTGCTTTTGCATTTGACTTATTTGGATTTGCGTGATGTTTAACTTCTCTTGTAGGCTCATGTGGAATGTTTTCTGATGATCGTTGTTGGGTTTTTGTGCAAGTGTGCTTACAACCTGTGCTCTTCAGATGTGTATATCCTCCCACTATGGCTTTGGTTCGTGATTTATCTGAGGTCGAGCAGGCTCATATTGATATGTGTGGTTTTACTCACCTGGTGAGGTTACCTGATATCCATGTGAACCACGGGATGCTGACAGTGTTTGTAGAGTGATTTCATTCAAAGCATAATAACTTTCATTTGCCAGTTGGGGAGTTGACTATCACTCCCGAGGATGTGTACAAGATCCTTCATATCCCTTTTGCTGGGGATAAGGTGGATTATGATACTACATTGTTACCTAGACTACAGGCTCTTAGGAATGTATTTAGGGATCCTGATATCTTGACTTGTTCTATGAGTTGGGATATATTGATGGGCAGGTACAGTGAGGAGTATCCGCTGGCATGTGTCCTAGCAGGTTTCATTGGTTGCTTCTTGATGCCAGACAGAGGGCAACAGGATTTTTTAGAGCAGATGGGCCTGTATGTTGGAGAGGTTGATAGAGACCCCTTAGAGACTTGGTTGGGGCTCTTATTTATTGGCCCACATGTATCGGGAGATGCATGAGATTGTCTACAGAGATGGACGGAGCATGGCTACAGGGGTTTACATTTTACAGGTGTGGACTTGGGAGCACCTTCCCATTTGTCGGTCGATAGTCGATGATAGTAGATAGCTCGGGTAGCCTATTATCTATAGGTATGCCGGATATATTACGCAGCCCCATCTGGGCAAGACAGACTTCTGGCGATGACAACTGGATGATCTGATAGCTATTATATGGAGACCGTATAGGGGGTTGGAGTCATGGGATGACTGGTGGGCAATGCGGAGAGATCTTTTTGTTACATGCCCACTGATTGGGAGATCGCAGACTATTGTGGAGCGATTCATCATTTCACAAATGATGAGGTAGTACGGTCGGCTGCAGGGTATCTCTTAGGAGTATATGGCGTATGCTCGATACGCTGATGAGGAGAGACAGGGATGGTCACCTAGGCTATCTTATGCTTTAGTGATGTAGGAGCTGATAGGTTTACACCGGTTGAGGTGGGATTACCTAGAGGATATAGCAGATGCGGGGGTATTGCCCCAGTACAGGGATTACTTTCAACAGCATCCATTCCCTTGGTTTACAGATCCTGGAGAGCATGCTCCTCATATTGAGGATGTGGAGGATGATGCCCCTGCACCGGCACAGGGATAGGCATAGAGACAGGGACAGGGCCAGAGACTAGATGCTCCATGACAGACTGGTGGTGATCCTAGTGCTAGCAGCAGCGGAGTGTGAGCTGATGTTGGACAGCAGAGGGGTGAGGGTGGATCCCTTGGGAGAGTAGGTGTGAGGTTGGGTGGCGGAGAGGAGGAGCAAGTAGCTCTGAGGCAAGTCCAGTATTGGCAGGATGAGCAGGGTGGAGCCACAGGTGGAGATGGTGGTGGAGATGGCAGCGGAGAGCCTGCGAGAGAGCAGGGGGCTGACACGGGTCGATCAATGAGAGAACGCCTTGCAGAGCTACAGTCATAGTTGACAGTGGCTCAGACTTAGCTGGCGGAGGGAGATCGACAGCTAGTCGAGGTTAGGGCAGAGCATGATCGCCAGATCACAGCATTGAGAGCCGAGTCGAGAGCAGAGATAGAGTCTCTTCGACAGGAGGTGCTTCTCTAGAGTAGTAGGGTTGCATATTATGTGGCAGCATATAGTGTCACAGTTTCTGTTGCACAGCAGGTGCAACCCTATTCATAGTATATGGCTAGATCGGAGGGAGCACAAGCATCGCGCCAGGATCCTAGGCATCAGGCTCCTCCTCCTCCACCAGGCGATGAGGGAGAGGGCGCTAGCTAGATGATTCTTTTTGTAGCTAGGATATTTTTTGTAGACACACCCATTTTTTGGTAGCCGATACGATTCTTGCTCCGATGGGAGTTTGTACATGTCATTGGACATCATTTTGTACTCTTAGACTTGAGATAATATATATATACGAGATCCGATTTGACTTCATTATACTTGTGTCAATTCGATTATAAGATGTTTCTATATGCTTTATGCTACATGTATTTATTTCTTTCAGCATGAATGTATGTATTGCAAATGATAATGAAAGTCTATGTTTTTGTTTCTTTTCATATGCAAATAAATGAATGAAAATGAGTAGTGCAAATTTTTTTTTTGTTTTTTTTTTCTATGCAATAAGATAAATGAAAATGATTTAATAATAAAATAACTGAATGAATCTATATGAAATGTTATGTATGTAGCTAAACATCTCAAAAAACAAGTACTCGATCGAAGAAATAATGATAAAAAAGACCACCTAGCATAAGAAATGATGACACTCTCAGCTCTCATTCATAAGATAAGGAGATTATTACTATACCGAAATCACTCTAGATTCACAAAAATGCAGAATGAAATGCAAAATGATGTGCAAAAAGCAACCTAAATCTAGTCATTGGATTTAAAATACTTAAGATTCATCACTGAGCATAACAAACACAACAGGCAGGTTAGAGTTCCTTTCTTTTTCAATGTGCAATATTAGTTATCTTGTCCACAATGACCCTTTTTTTGTTCATATCCTTGGACAGATTTTGCAGGGACCCGAATTGCATCATAAAGAAATTCCCTCAAAATAGACAAAGAAATGATATAGACCTCCCTGTAGCATACAAATAAGCGGAGTCGAGGTATGTGAGGCGATTTCACCTTAATGTGAAGGCTCTTATCACAGACACCTAGCTAATTTATATGTTTCCAGATCATCGGGATAATTCCTACAAGCAAAAAACAAAGAAAATATTATGCCCCCAATCCTTGCTTCTCTTGGTCACAATAGACTTCCTCGAGTTACTCAGAGGGACAATAATCGAAAATCAATATAAAAGACAACATACAAAGAAAATTTTCATTCATAGCCCAAACTGTTTAGTAATTTTTTTCCGTTATGTTGTTTTTCTTGTGAACTCAGTGATAAAAACTTTGTAGTAGTCAAGAGACAGGCAATTGACTTGGAGTGGACAACCAAGTTTCACTGACGGAATAATGACTTGGTTGACACTGCTTAGGATATGTAATGTGCTCTGTCGAGTAACCTAAGACTAGGATGTTGATCAGTTTCAAGTCATGAGGGTTCCAACGAACCAGGATGTCACAAAAGTGACTAAAAATATGTACAAGTGAAAGCAAAAGATGCTTGAAAGCGAGAAATGCCAACGTTGTGTTGATAGATGGAGCACTTGAGTACAAGAGACGCCTGTTTGCCAGGTTTTCACCTACTTGGTAGAGATTCATTTTTTTTTTACCAAGGTGCCTGTTTACTAGGTTTTCACCAGGGCAATTTTTATTTTTTTATTTTTTTTCTATTTTATTTTCTTCTTTTTTTTGTTTCTTCAGGACTTTTTTTTATTTTTAGGATTTTTTTAGGACTTTTTCCAACTACACAAGTTTGCTGGAGAAGAGAGTGCTAAGCGAAGAATTTCTTCAAGTGGATGGTGTTAATCGGTTCATAGAGCTGTTCTCCTTCCGAGTTTGAGAGTTGATAGGCACCAGAGCTGAATACTGCAGTAACAATGTAGGGACCCAGCCAGTTGGGTTCAAACTTCCCTTTGTTGTCGCGAAACTATTGGTTTTTTGGATTTTCTCTCAAAACTAGATCACCAACTTGAAATTCTCTTTGTCAAACTTTCTTGTTATACCCCCTGGACATTCTCTTCTGATACACTCTGAGATGATCAAACGCCACTTACCGACGCTCATCCAACAATTTGAGTTCTTGCAATCTAGATATTCTACGATCTTCATCAGTAACAAGACCTTGCAATGAAACTCTTAGAGATGGTATTTCTACTTCAATAGGTAATACTGCTTTGGACCCATACACCAAAGAAAAAGGTGTAGCCCCAGTAGGCGTTTTGATACTAGTTCTGTAAGCCCATAGTGTAGGATTGAGCTGCAGATGCCAATCCTTCCCAGACTTGTTCACTGTTCTGTACAAGATAGTCAGTAGGTTTTTGTTAGATGCCTTAGCTTGTCCATTACCTTGAGGGTAATATAATGATGACTAGTGTAAGGCGACTTGTTTACCAGTTGCCTTGGTGAGCGGAATTGCCTCTACCCACTTGGTGAAATACTCAATGGCAGTTATGATGAATTTATGTTCATTGGATGAAGCCGGATATATCTGACCAATGAGATCAAAGGCCCATTGCTGGAAAGGCTAGTGTGTTATAAATGGTATGAGGTCCCTTTCTGGGGCATGTATGAGATTTCCATGAAGCTGACATTTCTCACAAGTCTTAGCAAATTTAATGGCGTCTTTTTCCATATCTGGCTAGTAGTAGCCAACCCGTAATAGTTTCCAAGCTAAAGTAAAACCATTCAAATGAGATCCACAAATACCTTCATGGACTTCTGATAATGCATGTTTAGATTCTTCAGTTTCTAGACATCTAAGAAAAGTACCATCCAAACCTCATCTAAATAAATCGTTAGCTATGATAACATACCGCAAAGTGTTTCGAGTTAGGTTTCTTTTCTCATTACGAGTAAGGTTTTCAGGGATAATTTGATCACATAGATAGGAATAGATGTGGCTATATCAAGATGAGTCATGTCCAATAATAGAACAGAATATTTGGGTCTTAGGAGAATCATAAGCAGGGTAATATAACTCTTCCACCAGGAAATCAAAGCAAAAATTGGACTCCTGTAGCTCAGGTATAGATGCCAAGGTAGCCATAGCATCTGCTGCTCTATTCGTTGATCTAGGAATTTGTTGGAATGATACAAAAGCAAAATACTTCTTGAAATCATCTACCATCCTCTTGTAAGGCATCAATTTCTCATCTTGAGTCTGATATGTATCGTTGATTTGATTGATGACTAGCTGAGAATCTCCATAAATATGTAATCCAGCAACCTTCCATTCAATGGCTAGTTTTATTCCATTCACCAAAGCTTCATATTCTGCAATGTTGTTTTTGCAAAGGAATAGAATCTTATAAGACTTTGGAATTGAGTACTTCTAAGGAGTAATGAATAGTATTCCAGCACCTGAACCATTTTGAGTAAAGGAACCATCAAAGAACATCTTCCAAGGTTGTTGAGTAATATGCATTATTGATTCATCTGGGAACTCAATGTGTAGTGGTTGAGTATCCTCAAGTGGAGCTTTAGCAAGTTGATCAACAATTACCTATCCTTTTATGGCTTTGCATTCCACATATTCAATGTCAAACTCTGTAAGGATCTTTACCCACTTTGTCAATTGTCCAGTGAGTGTTGCTTTATTAAGAAGATACTTGAGTGGATCAATTTTGGCCACCAACTTGATTGAATGTGCGAGCATATATTGCCTCAATTTTTGTGATGCAAAGACTAATGCCAAGCATGCTTTTTCTATTATACTGTATCTCATTTCATAAGACACCAATGTCCTACTAATGTAATAAATAGCTCTTTCCTTTTTGTTGTCATCTTGTTGTGCCAGAAGTGCCCCCAGTGATGAATCAATTGCTGATATATATAAGATTAGTGGCTCACCCTGAATAGGTGGCATCAATATTGGTGGATTAGACAGGTACTCTTTTATCTGCTAAAGATGTTGTTCACATTGTTGATCCCAGTTGTATATTATTCCTTTTCTCAATACTTTTGTAAAAGGTTGAGCCTTGTCTGCTAGTTGAGAAATGAATCTTCTAATGGATTGGAGACATCCCTGTAGACTTCTCATTTGACTAATCTTCTTTGGAGGCGGCATTTCCATTATAGCTTGGACCTTTTCAAGATCAACCTCGATGCCCTTCTTTGAAATGATGTAGCCAAGTAGTTTACCAGATGTCACTCTGAATGTACACTTCTTTGGATTTAATCAGAGCTTGAACTTTTCCATTCTGTCAAGTATAGGACCTAACTCTTTAATATGTGTTGATCTTTTCATAGTCTTCACTAAGGTGTCATCAACATAATCTTCCATATTCTTATGCATCATGTCATGAAAGATAGTTGTAACTTCTCTCTGATAGGTTGCTCATGCATTCTTTAACCCAAATGGCATAATGTTCTAGCAAAAGGTTCCCCATGCATAGGTGAAAGCTATCTTTTCTTGATCTCCAGGAGCGATTTTAATCTGATTATAGCCAGAAAATCCATCCATCAGTGAGTACATCTCATACCTAGCTATCATGTCGACTATCATATCAATATTTGGCAATGGAAAGTCATCTTTTGGACATGCTTTATTGAGATCTCTAAAATTTGTACAAACTCTGATAGATGTATCTGCCTTCGACACAAGTACTATGTTGGAAATCCATTCAGCATAATCTATTGCTCCGATGAATCCAGCTTTAAGTAGTTTCTCTAGTTCAGCTTTGACCAATAGTGCAACATGCTGGTGCATCTTACGGAGTTTTTGTTTAACTGGTTTTTACTCTTGGTGTGATTGAGAGATGGTGCATAATGAGATTAGGATCCAAGCCTGGCATATCAGAGTACATCCATGCAAAATTTATTTTCTTCTCTAAGAATAGCTGAGTGAAATCCTTCAATTCCTCTGCCAATAGTGATTGAGCTATGTGAATAATTTGTGGTGTCTCTTGATTCCCGATATTTACTGGCTGAGTTGGCTCAATCAATATGGAAGACTGCTGCTGAAAATGACTAGGCAATATACCAAGTATCTCACCTTCAGGTGCCTCGGAGAGGTTTTCACCTTTAGGTACATCCTTTATTTTCTCTTTTCTGGATTCTGACATCGCCACAATATGGTTTTCGCCATCAGATCTTTTATTTTTATTTTTCTTGTTTTTGTGACTAAGATACTTGATATCTTCTTCAGTCATATTTTCACTCCGTTTACTGGTGGAAGAGTTCATAGGTTCGACTGCATTGAGATAATAAGATAATGTATAGTCATTAGCAAAAGTAGGTATATCCATGGGTTGATTCTGTAAAGTACACAGTCAATCAATTCGAGATGTATTAAGGATAAATTTTGGATAGGTTCAAGAGCATTCACGGTATTGTTATCACAACTGCGGATCAAAAATTCAAGTTCCAGAATGATACCTTGTGTAAGTGTCTCGAGACTAGGAAGAGTCAAATCATGATTATTAAAGTTCATGTTAATATTTAATCGATCTAATCCAATAGACATAATTGTAACATCATTTACTACGCCGGACTAGACGTCATGTAGTGGTTTAACAACAATAAGACTAGTAGGCAACTTTTCATTGTTTGTATCAGATGATTCAAAATTTGAGGATGAGTGGGTATCATCATGAACAGGACTGTTATCAGAGTCCTCAAAATCATCAGAGTTATCAGATGAAGTTTCCAAGTCTCTTTCAGGTGATTTAGTAAGCATATGTATGGTATCAATACTAACATCTTTAATGCTACAAATTCCTTCATATTGCAGTTCATTTGTCATTTGTATTTGACACACCTGTTGACATGATCTCATTGTTTCTATGATTTTTTTTCGTCTACTCCATTCAGCTTCTTCTGGACTGATAACTGGTTCTTGTTCTATAGCTTCTAACTCTTCCTGTGTAGTGCTATAACTAATTTGTTCTATTTTAGGATAAGGACACATAGATGAGAAGCTTTCTGGTATTGTTCCTTCTTTCAATGCTTGTTCATAATTTGCTTGCCTCTTTGTCTAATTTCTTGTATTTCCCTCTCTAGTTTTATGCACATCAGCTCTTGACTATCATCTATGACACCACTAGATTCTTCTAGAGTTTCTGTAGTGGATGTGTCTGAAAGATAGTCAGGACCCCATTCATACTCGTTTGAATCAGTCTCTGAATCATCTACTTGTTGCCTGCCAGTATATGTGACTGGAACTTTTAATGGTGCAAACAATTCTTTGATTCTCACAACTTCATCTCTTATATCCTCAGGAACCTCAACTTCTTGTATTATTGTAGCTGATACCATCGAAGCTTGAAAACTAACTATTTCTTCTTTCTTGACAGTTGATTCCTCTTTCTCTTTTCTACACTCTTCTTTTGTTTGTTTAGTGTTTTCTTCATGTAATGTTAAAGGTGATATCTTTTTCAAACCTTTAGAATTAGAAACATGTTTTTGTTCTGATGTCCTTTTAGGATTGTATCCCAGTCCAACCTTATCATGTGTGGATTTGGTTTGTAGCTGAATTGGTTCAGTAATACCTTCTTTTTGTTTGCCCAAAGGACCAGTACCTAAGTACCCCATATGCTGAATCATTTTGTAACCATGACCATATTGGTTTGAGGAAATCTCACAATGTTGTACCTCCTCATTTGGACTATCTTCCTTAAAGAGCCAATTAAGCACAGCATCCTCTTCTATTTCATCCACCAAGGAGGTAGAAGACTGTATGAAGAGACCATCATATATAGTATTCGGAGCTGAAGTTTGTGTTCTCATAGCCTCTAATGGCTTGCCCAACTGTTTTGGCGATGGAGGGAGAGAAACTAATGATAGTACCAGTTCTATCTTGTAGCCATCCATGCTGGTATCTATAATCTTCAATCTCTTTTCTAAGTCTTTCATTAATGTTTCTGGATCTTCATTTGGAGAGGCTGCCCTATTATGAGGCACAAAAGTATCTGCACCTTTTGTCAATGCATTACAGATGACATTTGTATCAGCAGGAATATTGACTTCAGCTCCATTATAAGGAAACTTTAAGCATTGGTGATATGTTGATGGTACTGCCTTCATTTCATGAATCCATGGCCTGCCCAGTAATAAATTGTATGACAATGGAATATCGAGAACCTGGAAAAGGACATCTCTCTCTACCGGTCCCACTCTGATTGGTAATAATACCAAACCTTTGGAGGTCCTCTCTTCTTCATCATAGGCTGTAATTGTTATTTTCTTGCCTGGATCAATGACATTTTTAGAAAATCCTAGTTGTGTAAGCAGATGATAAGTACAGATATTCAACCCCGCGCCTCCATCTATCAAAACATGTTTAACTATGTGTTTGTGGATCATGGCTTCAATATGCAATGGCTGGTTATGTGGATGATTTAATGAATTGTCATCTTCCTCAGAGAAGGTCAAATAGTGAGGTGAAGTCAGATGACCCACCATAGAAAGAAACTGATCAATGTCTAAATCTTTCGGAATGTTGCTAGTGAGCAATGCTTTGTCTAGGATTTCCTTGTGAGCAAATGAGAGCTATAGAAATTCAAAAATTGAAATTTGAGCATTTGTCCTTTTCAACTGTTCAACCATGCTGTATCTAGAGGATGATGATGAGGTTAATCTTTTAAATTTGTCCAAGGTTGATTCCTTTTGTTTGTTTGGCAAGGCTGTTGGATTTGATGTTTCTTGAGCCGCTTTGGAAGAACCAGCTCCTTGGAGGGTAACTTTTTTTTGAGATCTGGTCAGAGCTTTTGCATATCATGATTCATTTGGTTTATCTTGAACTATAATCACATTGCAATATTCTGAGTGTGAAGGTTCAATCATGTTGATAACGTTGTCCTGGCTGGCATAAGCATAATTTACCTTGGCACCTCCTTTGGTCTTTGAGGAATCACCTTGTTCATAAGTAGGCAAAGGGTCTTTAAATTCTTTATGATCAGCATTGGTTGGATGATTCCCAACAACAAATTTACCAACGTCTATGAGATCCTGAATCTTATGTTTTAGCTTCATGCAATTGTTTATGTTATGACCCTTATTCTGATGGAAGTCACAGTATTCATTTTCTCTCCATCATCTTGGTTTGACATCCGGATCATATGGTCTGGAGTTATCTAGTAGTGTTATCAAGTTGTTTGCCAATAGAGTTTTGAAAGAAGACTCATATGATTCTTCAAGAGGAGTAAAATCACGCTTAGGTTTGGAAAGCCAAGGCTTTTCTTTGAACCATTCCTTTGTTTTCTTTGGCGGATTTTCTACTGCAATCTCAGTGGCTTTAAGTGCTTGTGTACCACTAACCAGGTTGAATATTGTGGATTTTGAGCTGGTTTTGACAGTGTCTACTACTCCATCATTAACAACATTCTTGTTATTGTCTTTGGCAAATTTCCAATACTTGTTCTTCTCTTTAGAGCTAGATCCTGTTTGTGTTTCTTTCCAAGGTGTGATATCTCCCTTCTTTATGAGCACATCTTCCATTCGAATGAAATTATGTACCATTTGTTAAATGATGGGTGTACTTGCATTTGTACGCTATATTTTAGTTTGGGGACCAAGTTATTGACAAATATATCCATTTTCTCAAAGTCTGGAATAGGTCGTGGGTACCTAGAGAACATCCTTATCCAGCGTTGGAGAAAAGTAAGAAGAGGTTCCCCTATTTTTTGTTGAGTATTGCAAAGATCAATCATAGTCACAGGATGTTGAATGTTGTATGAGTATTGTTGTAAAAAAAATTGGATTAGTTCTTCGAATGTTTTTATTCCTTTGGGTAGACTTGAGAACCATTCCATTGCTTGACCCCCTAAACTCCTTGGGAAGAGACGCATGAGGTAGGTTTGATCATGCATGAATTCCATACAAGCAGCACTAAATTCCCTAACATGATCCTGAGGATTTGAGGTACCATCATATTTGTCAAATTTTAGGATTTCCACTCGTAAAGGGAATGGAGGCATGTGTAAATTCTTGTCAAATGGGAAGGAACATATTGTTTCCAGAGAATATTGTTTCGGGGACTTGTCCTTATTCTTCAACTCTGTGAGCTCTGTCCGCAAAGCTAGTAAGTGTTTGTATACCATGATTATAGGCGAGTCTTCCCTTTTAGTAACAAGTGTCTGAACATCATATCCAATAGGAAGTTTGGCACCTTGATTTGCTAGTTCTAAGAAATAGTCTTCCTTTTCTCGGGTCATGATAGTTTTCATCATTTTTTTAAAGTCTTTGTCTTTCTGATAGTCAAGGATTTCTTTTTCTGGAGGTTCAACAGCTTCATCAATCTCACTTGATGATGATGAGTCATTATGATTTTCAGGAATATTACGGTCATTTTTGTTTCCATCATTGTATTTTGTCTCATGTATAGTGGGAGATTTTGGTTCATCAAAAATTGGTCCGCCTGATGACGATGGCATGTCACTGAGGGGATCCTTCACATAGAATGGATTATCTTGATAAGTGAAGGTTTTTTCTTTGCCTTTGGCTTGTTTCTTACAAGAACTCTTGGTTTGAATAGGCATTTTTATGGATTAGTGTGACCTAGAGTTGTTTTGTGATGCAGAGGTCAAGATCAATTTCAGAGCTAGTTGTTCTATTTAGAGTATTGTTTGGGAGAAACAACTGAGATTTTGTCTGATTTCAAGAATGATCTATCTTGTCTAAGACGTTATCCAAATTGATTCTAAGCACAGTGTAAGATGCAGTCTGGTTTTAGGAACGATCTATCCTATATAAGATGTTTTCTAAGTGACTAAAATTTGATAGGTAGTTGATTGAACTACCTAAGAGGTGATCAATCAAATTGTGCAACGCAAATGGTAGAGGTACACTGTCTTGATCTATTTATGCTCAGGAAAATGATAACCAACATTATGTTCACTGTAAGCTATTTTTAGGCAAGTTTGATTGTTCTATTCTGACAAAACCAGAGACTCGTACGATAGGATTTTTTGGACCGGATGACAATTTAGCAACTACAAGACGACAATAATTATGTTTCGTATGAGTTGCTGCCTCGTACCGTACAACAAATGGGCATGTGCAGGATGACAAAAGAACTGAGAGCAGTTATGTTTCATACAAAATAGGATACAGAGCCAGATGACAGAATGAAATGACTTGTACGACACAAAATTGGGTCTAGGACGATAAACCAGAAGACTTGTACGACATAGGATGTGATATAGGATGATGAATTATCAGACTCGTACGACTATTCACAAGACAGAGCCTAGAAATTTTGAGTTTTTTTTATTGTTGAGTATGACCAATTATGAGATGGACTGATTTTTGACCAAGATGGATGATTTTTGACTAGGATGGACTATTTTCTGATAGAGACAAAGTTTCGACTGAGGATGGACTAGTTTCTGACACAGACAGAGTTTCTACTTAGGATGGACTAGTTTCTGACACGGATAGAGTTTCGACTCAGGATGCACTAGTTTCTGACACGAACATAGTTTCGACTCAAGATGGACTAGTTTCTAACATGGACAGAGTTTTGACTCACTGAGTTGTTTCTGGTCTTCACTGATTTTTGGTATTTCAGTTTTTGTTTCAGGGATGAAAACACAGAAAACAAGTAGTATGTATAGTGACTCCAATCACAGCATGCAAACCCTAAGGAATTTGGTGAGGAAATAAAACCTTTGCTTGTATACTCAGGTACACACCCAATAGCTAATCAGAATACGGCCGCTGAGTCTCATGCAATGGATTCTCAATGTCGTATTATTTGACTCCAAATGCTAATGGGGGCACAAAATGACAAGTATCTTGGGAGAGTTACTATGTCTCTTGCACAAAGATTATCCCCCTTTCGGAGATGAACCGGGTAGCTTCTAATTTTAAATTGGATTTAGTCAGGGATCCATTTAGCACGTCAAGGTATAAACTCAATTAAGAGGTCTCCCAGCCTTGAAAAACAAGGTTTAATATACCCAAAGGTATGGAGGAGAGCTATTCTCGAGCACTGCCATTGACTTGATTTTCATCAAATCACGTTTATTTTATAGTGAGTTGGAGTACTTGGCATCTAGTCGTTCCCACTTAGGTCGTTCCCCTCACACCAACCGTAATGGCTTTAAGAGTTTTTCAACCCCTCGGGAGGGCAGGCCTACTAAAGATGTACAAATCTCAAACAAAGAAAAAGCTTCAAGGGTATAGATTTCTGATTGTCTAGAAAAAGACAAGAGCATACTCTCCTACCTCTCAGAATCTTCTAAAAGCACAAAAGACATATTTTTTCTTTAACCAGATAGCAAGTTAGGTTCCTAAAAATGAATTTAAAGAATACATGATGTTTAGTCGATTCTCCTTCAGGCAACCTGCAAAGACAATGAATCAGTAGTCATATTGTCTTTGTGCAACAAGCATATTCTTCTACAAGCATTCTACAAAAACTCGTTAGGCTATGAAAAACTCTAATATAGACAAATAAACAGTCAGGGTCAGTCATCAAAATAATCAATCAAAAATGAAAAAAATATGAAATTTGCCTCCTTTACCAGAAAATACAGAATCGTACGATAGGCACTCGACTCGTACGAGACAGGATGTGGTATAGTACGAGACCAGATTGCTGATGATTTTGGCTCGTACAATAGATGATTTCTGATCATATGATAGAGGGTCTACTCGTATGATAATGTGTTTGTAATTCATGCGACACGTACAGTTTGTTGTTTCAGCCTGTAAGAATTATCGTACGAGATGTACGAACGAAAAACTAAAAAATCTGAAACCTAGAAAATAAAAAAAATAAATAGATAAAGCAGTCAGTCTTGTAGGCCAAAAACAATGTAGTCTTCAGGCCCCATGGTGGGCACCAAAGATGTGTGTGTGAAAAAGTGAACCTGTAGTTGCAAGCACAACACTTCAATTAAGTCATTATATGCATGGTTAGTAATCAATAATCAATAAAAAATAAACCATAGCAAAGCGACTAATTGCCTTCTAAAAGATATGAGTATAAGATTGCTCTCAGATTTTTATAAGCAATACTAGTGACTAGACTACACCAAGATGAAGGATTTAATCTATATGATATTAAGCTATATGGATGCAAGATGGATGAATAATTCAAGCAATAATAACCAATTCAAGCAACAATGGATGCAAGCAATAATGAATGTAAAATGGATGCAAGTAATCTAAAAAACACAATGATTTCAATGACTCCAGAGCGAAATTAGCATGATAATAATCTCCAAGCGTGTTCTCAAAAATCTCTGGGGTGAATTGGAATGAGAGCTGAAGACTGAATTTATAGAGAATCACAAAAAGCTCAATTTAGGATTAGTTGAAAATAATTGAGAAATCATGTTCAGTTAACCTTGAGATAGATTCCAATTATAGTTTAATTGAAATGCATTCAAATTAGAAGTCCAAGTTGCATTGGAAAATAATAATAAATTAATTCCATGCACATCTGATAAAAATAGATAATTCCATGCACATATTTGATTCATTCAAGAAAAAGGTCTTTTCAATGCAAATGAACTTATTTTTCTAAAAAGCTTTGAGTTCCAATTTTAGAGAATAATTCAATAATTCAATTAAATTATTTTTCTGATTTCAAGTTCTAAATTTAGAAAAAGAAATAATATCTCAAGTTTGATTTCTCTCTTAATTCAATTCTTTTTTTTTATTTTTGTTTTGTTTCAATTCAACTCTTTGTAATAAATTAATTCATCTTTTGTAATAAATTAATCTTTTTTGCATGATTGAATGGCAAATTTATTAATTTAATTAAATATGCAAGGATATTTAATAAATTAAAATGGGATAATTGATCAAAATGATATTCTTGGAAATGATTTGATTAATTAAATCAATATTTAATTAATGTTGAGTAGTTGATTTGCCATGTGATTTTGATAATTAAAGAATTAATAATGTGCTCAAGATTGATTTAATTGCCTTTGGTTAGGACCTTGGTGATGTTGTCGAGATTAGGGGCCCATGGTTTAGATGACCAATTTTAGGGTATTACAATATGTTGACTCATTCTGTGAAACTAATAGCATATATAGATCCACTAAAGAATTTGTTGAACAAGTCAACTTTGACAGACAGACTAGCCAAATGGGTTATGATACTGAGTAAATTTGATATAGAATATGTTGATAGAAAAGCTATCTAAGGACAAGTCATTGTTGATCAATTAGTTGAAGCACCTTTACAAGATGACATACCATTGCACATTGAATTTGTTGATGCAGACATTCTAACAGTAAATACAAAATTTGGGGAATTGTACTTTGATGGTTCTTATATACAATATGGATCAAGCGCAGGAATTTTGTTCATCACACCTTAGGGACACACAATTCCAAAATCATATAGACTGTGATTTCCATACACAAACAATACTGTAGAATATGAAGCATTGACTATTGGGCTCAAAATGGCTATTGAATGGAATATCAAGGAATTACATGTCTATGGTGATTCACAGCTTATCATCAACCAAATAAATGATGATTATCAAACTAAAGATGACAAGCTCATGCCCTACAAATAGCTAGTAGAAGAGTTTAAAGAACACTTTGAAGAAGTATCATTCACTCAAATCCTGAGAAATGAGAATAAAGCAGCAGATGCAATGGCTACAATGGCTAAAGAATGGAAATAGAAGGAAGAAGTTTGGGGTATACTGCAACAGGGTGGTCTCTCAAACTTCGTGGAGAGACTCCATGGTCGAGATGGTATGGTTACCAGTCTTTTCTACAAGAACTGGAAGAAGGGAATGTTAAAAATGGGTGATCAAATGGTTGAAATTGATGAAGACTTAATTGCTCAAGCTACGGGCCTCACAAGGGAAGGCTACAAATTCTACAGAGATAGGAAGGTTAGTAGGGAAGCTATTGAAAGGTACTCAAAAATGGAGAAAGAGAAAAAATAACTGGTAAAGTTCAGCAAAACCTACTACCCACCCAGGGATTTTGCCAAACCCTGGATGGAAATCCTCTTTGTTTTAATGTGTTATATCACTCTAGATGGTAGGTTTATGAAAGTTTATGGTTATCACTTTGTTCTGTTAAACCACTTTAGGCATAATGATAAGGTTAATTTCCCTTATTTCCTACTTTGCTCGATGAATGCATCCCTCAAGGCCTATAAGGAGAATCCTCTGGGGGATTTTGATGTGCACCAAGGCCTAATGGTCCTAATTTATGACCATTTAAAAGCCAACCAAATAGCTCAGATGCAACCCTCCGTGGACTCTGAGGAAGAGATGTTTGATTTTGCCTTTTCTGAGGAGGAGGAATCCGACAGTGACTCTTCAACTGACACAGAGGATAGCACTGATGTCTCGGAGTATGAAAGTGGGAAGAAGAGGAAATACAATAAAACAAGAACCTCTTCCTCTAAGGGAAAAAAGCCAAAAAGTAGACCCCTGATCAGCATCTCTTCGGAAGAGGAGTACTCGAATGACTCTGAAAAGGAGAACCCTAAAGGGTTGCTGAAGAAGAAAACAAAAGACCATACCCAGACTAAGAAAAAGCACAAGAAGAAAGAGGAGACTGGTAAGGACCCGACAACTGACAAGCAAGCTAAGGCCCTAGAAGCTGATCAGAGTCTGGAAAAGGAGACCATAGAAGAGACTCTTAGGGCTTCTGATATAATTTCTGTCGTCCACATCCCTAAAGAGGAACATGTTACCCCTGGTAAAGCTGCCCCCCCATCTGGTCCTCTTCCTAAGGGTTTGCATGGTTTCATGGAAACTATGGAGTGGCTCACTAATGGCTACAAGAAAGCTGAGGATGAAAACAAAAAACTCTACAACAGAGTCTTGATCCTAGAAACCATTAATACTGGGGAAGGGAACACTATGGCCGACTATATTGAGGACTTGAAAAACACCATTGCCAAAGCTAAAGACATTTGAGATGCTTTTAACCCCAGGTTTGAGAAGATTGAGAAGGATTTGTTGGAAAGGAAGAGCCTTGCTGACACTAGTTATAAAAGCCTCTCGGATATCGTTACCAAAATTGGTAAATTTGAGGAGTGTCTGAAGAACATTGCTAAACAGAGTCTAAGTATCCTGAAGATCTCAGCTAACAACACCCACACCCTCATTAGCAAACTGGATGAAGAAAAGGAAATCCAGGACATAGACCTGGAAGTTGAAGGAACAGGGGAAGCTCAAGGTCCCAGAACCCGCACTAGAGGCAAGAGGAAGGAAAAGAAACCGAACAAGGATCTGGAAGACCTGAAATTTGTTGGGGCCACCTATAATGAGCTGGTGATTAAGGTAGAGGATTTGCTGAAGAAAATTACTGTGTAGTGCCTTCTCTATTTCTTTGTTGTTTTTTGTTGTTAAGTTGTTCTTTCTGTCTGCTGGTCTTTTGGCCAGTCTTTTTGTATGCGGACTTTAAAGCACTGTTCTTCTTAGTGCTTTTTCTCTATCTATGTTGTAAATGTTTCGGGTCCTGAAAACCTATTTTTTAATTAATCAGTACAATAGCATCTCTCTTGCAGAATTAGGAGAATCAACAGTGTTACAAATTCCTCATGGAATATATCTTAACCCCTACCATTCAATCCCAACATACCTACATGATTTTCCATATATAGGGAACTAGTCAATCCTTATACGACCAAACTTATCAGTACTTAAAAGAGAATATCCTTCCTCCTGACCTATCTTGCGATCAAAGAAGAAATTTTATCCGTCAGTCATCCCGCTATACTATTATTGTTGGTACCATATATAGGAGAGGTCTTGATAGCACTTTATTGAGATGTCTTGAACAAGAAGAATCTAAGAAAGTTCTTAATGAAGTTCATGTAGGTATTTGTAGCACAGACTCAACTAGATTAACCCTGGCTAATAAACTTCTTCATATGAGTTTCTATTGGCCTACTATGGAGAGAGATTCATTCACATATGCCAAGAAATGCAAATAATGTCAAATCCATGGGAATCTCATCCACGCACCAACACAAGAATTGTATCCTATGGCAGGATCATGGCCATTTTCTCAATGGGGCCTTGATTTGGTAGGTAAGATAAATCCTTCATCCTCTAATGGACATAAGTTCACTCTGACTACTACTGAATATTTCACTAAATGGATTGAAGTAGTACCTTTGACAAAAGTGATAGGAAAACAAATATCATCATTCATCTTGAATTATATAATTTGTCTCTATGGAGTTCTTATGACCATTATCACTGATAATGGAAGACCATTTAAGAGTCAAGATGTGAAGGAACTATGTGAGCAATTCCATATCCAACATAGGTTTTCTACTCCATATTATCCACAAGGAAATGGTCAAGCTAAGGCATCAAACAAGACTATCTTAAAAATATTGAAGAAAACAGTCAATGAAGCTGGAAAAGATTGGCATATTCAGCTAAATCTTGCTCTTTAGGCATACCAAATCATCATCTATACACCAATAGGGGCAACTCCATATTGCTTATTCTATGGATCAGAAGTCATATTGCCAATAGAAGTAGAGATACATTCTCTACGAGTTTGAAGAACAATGAGTCTCTAGACTTCAAGAGCTTGAGATGATCCAAGAACGTTGCCAAAATGTAACAGATCATTTGAAGGTATATCAACAGAGAATGGAAACAAGTTATAATCAAAGAGTCAAGCCACACATTTTTTAGATTGGAGATATATTTCTAAGGGTGAATCCAAGAAATTAGCAAGACCGAGAAAATAAGGGTAAATTTGAACCAAATTGGTTAGGTCCTTTTGTCATAGTAGCAACATATGGCTCATGAGCATACAAGTTATCTATCGCTGAAGGTGATTGGTTTGATGAACCTATCAATTATATTCATCTCAAGAAATTATATGCTTGAGATATAAAAGTCTTGGAAAAAATCAATAAAAAGCATATAAAGTCCTAAAAAAAAAAAAAGCATTAAAAATCAAAATATGGAAAAAATGCAATAAATTTAGATAGTGAAAACCTGGTAAATAGGGGCTATCTAAAAACTGAATTTCTTCCATCTATGAGATCACTGTGTGCACTTATCCACTCCATCCTATCGCATCTATCGCTTCCATCTATTCTAGCTTATCCATTCCATCTTTCGCATCCATTTCCCTGAACCATTTAGCAAGACATATGTAGCTTACCAACAGTTATCAATCTTTGACATACTTGTTGTAATCACTGTCTTAGATTTTATCAGAATCAATCAATTTGCATTCATATCCCGCCATGGTTTATATCTTGATCAATTCATACATCCATAATAAAGTTTTGTTTTCATTGGGGGCAAAATCCTAATTCATTTTGCAAAAGTGATCTTTTGAAAAATCCAAAACATTAGGAAAACTTAGAAAAATCAAAAACACCTAGGGTTTTGAAACAAATAACAAGCAACAAAGAAAAGAAGATCAAGGAAGCTTATGACAACTGAATCGTGAAAATCAGAAAATAAAGAATCAACCAACAAGTAATAAAGGATTATCAAAGAGCATTCATCAAGATGATTATATCAGTTAATGACCAGGAGAACATGTGAATGACATAAAATATTGATTGTTTATATCTTTATTTTATTGCTAATCATGTACTCTATGCGACTCGAGGATGTCCACGACTAGAGAAGCTATGACGGGGCATGATTATTTTCTTTGATTGTTGTTTGTGGTTTATCTCTTATTAAGGCATGTACTTGTCTAAGGATATGATCGAAAAAAGATCAAAGAGGATGTTCCAAGTCATGCATGAAGGGAGATAATCCTTGTCTATTCTGCAAGAAATACTCAGGTCAGCTTGACTTATTATATAAAGTTGCTTGTATTAACTTGCTATATCAAAATCCATGTAAGAAATACTCAGGTCAGCTTGAATCATTATGTCAAGTTGCTTGTATTCTCTTACAATATTTTAAAGCTCAATGATGAAATCAAGCACTGTTATATGACAAGCATATGAAGAATGGAAGTATCATTTTAGATCATTTTTATATTAGCTCATTATTCATCTACATTATAAGAATTCATTATCAGTTGCATTATAAGCATCTCATTTCATTCACAAATCAATGGTCACAAATAAAGATTGAGTATACTTGGACAAACAAAAACAATTTGCATTTGATCATTTTAGGTGCATTCATTTTTTTTAATCATCATCCATTCCATTTACTTGCATTCAATCATTGCATTAGTTTTCATTCAATTAAGTGCATATCATTAATCATGTAGTGTATTATCATTATTATTATCATTGAAGTTCATTAAGATCATTTAGGTACATCTCCGCATTTAGATTCATAAACATTACATATAAAACATCAAAAACATTTGATTAACATATTACATAATCATTCATTTGCATATAGATCATTTGCATTTACATCATCTTTCGCATTTAAATAGAAAACGAAATCAATCATTGATTTACATGTAGATCATTTGCATTTACATCATCTTTCACATTTAAAAAGAAAAAGAAATCAATCATTCATTTGCATTCCCATATAGATCATTTCATTCACATCATTTAAGTTAATAATCATTTTCATTTTCATTTTCAAAATCAAAAGCATATCATTGCATCATCATATAGAGCATCATCATAATGAAGAGAAAAGATCATAACATCATCCATATAATCAATGCATAAAAGATCATCATATAGAGTAACATTCATAATAAAATATAATCATATAGAGTCCATGTCTACATATAGATCATCATAAAACAATAAAAGTCCAAGTATGCAATGATATCGGATAAAAAATGCAAGTGCCTCATCAATACAAGTCAAGGCAAGGCTATCTTGTGACAATACCACCTGACTTGGTCCATCTTTGTGGCTATGGGTGAGAAGATCCTCCAGATGCCTGTCTCGCATGATCACCACTCCTCTAAGGAGGTCCCATGACTCCACCACTACTAGCATCCATCATCACAGTGTTATAATAGCTACCTACTCTCTAGCTCTCTATGACTAAATCCTCATATAATCGTCGCCAGTGGGATGTCTCCTTCCCAACCTGAAATAGTGTTCTAACAGTATCAGCTGAGAGAGTTCCTGATCCAACCTACTAAATGTGATCAAGGAGACCTTGAGTATCTTGTTGTCTCCTAATGGCCCTATCTCTCTCTGTCATGAGTGTATGTACCTGGGCTCTAAGTTGATCTATCTATTCTTTGAGACTATCCACAGTCTCCTCCTCTGGCACATCTTGTTGAGGGACATGAACCCCAATCCCCTCATCTCCACCTCCATGTCCACCTACTTGAATCTCAGTTCGAGTAGCTCTCAGAACCCATCATCTAATGAGTGGAACATCATCCTCTACGCCATGAGCTATAATAACCCTAGGGTCTAGCTAAATCTAACCAAAATCAATGCCTCTCCTACAACCCTCATCTAGTCTAGTCATCCTACCTCCTCCTATAGAGGGAAACCCTCTTGATGATCTCATCCCTACCCTGCCAGTATCCCTCCCAATCCGTCCTACCTCTCTCCCACCCATAGGAAGTGGTCTTCCAATCCTGCCAACCGTTCTAGGACGTCCTCCACAGACTCTCAGTTGACCTCCTGTCTGTCTGAGTCTCCTACTGCCACCACCTCCATCTCCTCCCTCATCTCCATCACCTTCGACCTCCTGAGCATCTCTAAGCTCTCATCTCCATCTCCATCTCCTAATAATGGGATCATCTAAATTGTCTTCCTCATCTTCTGAGATGGAAGGAGGGTCTGCTAGATTGGTAATACAAGGAAATGGGTGTGCAAGTATGTACTGAACATAATCTACAGTAACCCCAGGATCTAGAATGTGCAATCTCATATCATAAGCCACCCTAAGAGTAGCCAGAAACTTTGCACATGCTATCTCAAATGAAAAAGAAGGTCCCCAATCTTGCCTATCTTTGTACTGTCATGCATATATCATGGCACCAGTAGGAATGGGTTGAATGATACCAAACTATCTCAGAATGCAACTAATCAATTATTGCTCAACAATGCATGGAGTCTGACCAATGAGATATCTACTCTGCATAATAAATGGTAATATATGTGCATCATCCATCCATGGATCACAATCAATATAAGGTCTCCAAATAAAACTATCTAGTGAATCAAGTACCCAATGCCAATACTCCATATTACCCAACTTATGCTGAGTAAGGATACCTGCATATAGAGAAACATACAGCTTCCTCTCACCACAAACTCTATGATGAATAGGCTGTGTAATAGAAATTTGATCCCAATACCAGATCTGCAAAAGTGTGCATCCTGTAGACAGACTAGCATTCTCATAAAAAATAACCTAATGAAGATCATGATACAAATGAGAAAGCATACAAACACCCCACACATATCGAGTCTGATGTTGCATCATGCTTTGAAGAATCTCACCCCAACCAACAAAAAAACCTCGAGATCTCCTATCTAGACAGATGAATCCCCCAATCAAACCTGCAAGAATCACAGGGAGAGTCTCATAATACATAATCATATCCTCCCATCAGATCTCTCCTCTCAAAATTCTCTCATCACCGAATATGGCTCTACAAGCCTCTATCCCTCCACGATCCTGAAAATTGTACTGAACTAACTCATTGGTCACTAGGATATGGAGAATCCTGTAGACATCCTCAAGCGTCACACTAATCTCACCCGTGGGTAGGTGGAAAGTATTATGCTTTCTATGCCATCTCTCAGCTAAAGCTGTCAACAATCCCCTATTATGGGTAATATCAGGCATGTATAACAAGTGGTGTAAGGCATCTATATGTCTCACCTCTTCCTGTGTAAGCTTTGGCACTAAGTGGCACATAGCCGGGAATTTCTCTCGACACTGGAGAACATCAAGTTTCTCTTGTTTACTAAGATAATTTGATCAATTATCAATAATCTATCTATCTCTCACAAAGATCGCTAATCTATCACATCACCAATTGATAAATATTTTTTAAATGAAGCAAATCAGGCTATCAAATCAATTTAAACCTAAAAACGTGATTTTTTATCAATCAATGAGTTCACTCAAACTTTGTTATGCTCTTCATTAGAAATTGCATCGGTTTCTTAGAGTTACTCTATCAATCTATCCAATCAAATACAATCAATCAATCATTTATCCTATCAATCATCATTATCAAATCTTTATCAATCAAGTACCTATTAATCACAATTGTTCATCAAAATGCCTAAATCTAATCATCAAAGGGAATTTTAAACATGAACAACATCCAAAAAATTCATTTGAAGCACAAGCACTAATATTTTTCACAAAAGTGCTATTTTATTGAACACGGGCGCTAAATTAAACATATGTGTGAACCTTTTTGGCAAAAGCGCTAAACCTTGCAACAAATGCGTGAAACAATCAAAAGCGCTACCCTAATCATCATATGCGCAAACACTCAATGCATAAGCATTGACAAATCATATGTGCTAACATACATAAAAAATGATCTAACAAAATGAGAATATGCGCTAAAATTATCAGATGTGCTAACATTGACTACATAAGCGCTAACAAATAAAACAAAAACGCTAAACAAAATTGCCGAAAATCACAAAAATTCAAAATAGCCACAAACATGCCAAACAAACATGGAAAATTGTATGAAAAGTTGCAAAAAGGCTCAGGATAAGGGACATATTGGATACCCATATTGATATCATCGAACACGCTCAAATTGATGGTTCTCCAACGGGATCACCATTTCACCACCTCACCAAGATAATCTCTTCACAAGCTGACAAGGATGCAAATGAGATTAAAATTAACTTTCGTTAATTTTATATTTACTATTTGGAAGGGTAATTAATGTTTTTCAATGGGGCAATTATATTTATTTTTCATAAATAAATTTAATCGAAGGACCTTTTCCATTATCATGAGATCAATCGCTTATCCAATTTTTTTAACAATTTCACGATCAATCTCCCAAGGGGGCACATAATTAGGATTTTTATCTCCATCAGGTACACTATCGAGACTTTCTTTAATCTTTGAAACAATATTGTCTTGACATCATTTCAAAGAGGGGCAAAATGTATACACATAAAAATGGTTATGAGCGATTAAATAAATATTTTATATTTATTTAATGTTTTTTCTTCTATTAAATAGTTAATTTGAAAAGATTAATGTATTTAATTCATTTCGTGTGTTTCTATTAATTAATTTAATTGAAATATTTTATTAATTAATTCATCTATCCTATTCCTCTAAATTAATTAAATATAAATATTTAATTATTCTTCTAATCAGTTAATTAAATATCTAATTATTTCTTCCAATCATTTGAATATGTAATGGTTATTCTTCTATCCTATAGTCTCAAATATTAAATAATTCTTAATTATTTAATCTCTTTTCCAACTCATTCTTCTATTTCCACTTCATCTTCCCTTTGACAACTCATCAATCATGTGACTAAAGATATTAATATTTCTTAAATAATAATTCATCATTTATCTCCAACTTCCAAATTTAATGAAACATTGCGTATGTACACATTTCATAACCTTCTTCTATATTCTCTCCAACATCCCTACATCTTAGGAAGGACTTGAGTCCACTTGTCCTCTCATGCCTAAATCTTCTCCAACCATCCCTAGAGTCTCTCAGTTAGCAACCCAATCAAGGTGAGATGAGTGATACTTGTCTTCTCCTTCCCCCTTTCTCTCAACCTTTACCTTTCCTCACAACCATCCAAATTTGTAGATCTGATCATGACCATTGATCCAGGCCACATCATCTTATCCTCTCGAATTCTATAAAATCAGGAGTTTGAGTTGAGAAAGAGTTAGTCTTCAAGTGAGTTTTCAAGTTAATCATTTGTGAAAACTTATGCATCCATGAGTTTTAATCTTGAAGAAAATTATCATAATCATTTAGCATAATCATTAGCATTGCATATCATAGTATTAGTTAACTACCAGTTATCAGTTCATTCTTCATATGCCATCTTGGAAGCTAGCAATGCTTGTCTGAGAGCGCACCATCTGCAACCAGGAACAATGGAGTTTGGACACAATGAGACTTAAATCATGAAGGTAAAAATAGTATTTTTATTTTAATATCAATTTCATGTAGTTTCATTGGTTGAGTTTGGATTTCCTATAGCATTGCCTTTGTATTTTGTGAAACTAATATGTTGCAGGTAGTATTATGATGATGAAATTCAAGTCGACATAGTAAGCATTGTTTCCTCCCATTTTATTATTACTCTTGTTGGTTAACAGATTTGTCTTTCCTTTAATATTTATATATTTTAAAATAATGACTCATGCATACCCTTCATGAAAAAGCAAATGAACCAATAGTTGGGTGAACTGAGTTTCAGTTTACCCTTTACATAAGAGTGCAACTCAAAAAAATTTCAATGAATTTTTATGCAAATAACTCAAAAAGAGACACTTTTCACCAGAAAGAGAGAAAGGCATTCACATTCAATTGTCAACACAATGAGAATGCTACAAGATAATTAGAATAAATGCAAAGCTCATAGATTTAAACCTTGAGCATTTCAATTCAATGTAAAACCTATTTCATCAAGAATATTCAATGTAGCATAAATGTTGATTGATACTCACTCATGCCTCACCAGACAAGGGGAACTAGAATCATTTAAACTCATTTAAATAACAATGTACCACTAATTCTCTTAAACAATGAATTCACAGACATATGAAGAACTGATAATGAAGTAAAATATTCTGTACACAAGCATACATCCCAACAGAGACTACTCTATCATTCAAACACATAGATTTGAAGATCATACAAAATATATCATTCCATTCATATATCAAATGTCTACACTGGAATTCAAAGAAGATTAAGTCTTCTCCTTCAAATCAAAGTTTTTCCCCCTTCAAGAGTTGTATGTCGATGCATTTTAGATCTTTCTACATCGTATCAATTAGTTCTTTTAATCCTTTTAGTATCTTGACATATTCTTGATGATCCTATTTAATGATAAAATTTCTCCATTCAACATTCTTTCTTGAAACATACAGCACATTGTCATCCAGGTTTTCCACTGGCTTCCTAGTTAGAAATTTTATAATGTCAAATTTTTGCACATCATTCCTCTACGCCAAGACTGCTACCCATGTGGTAGCTTCCAATTCCAGCTCCTTACTCACAGTTATGGTGTTATCATATACCTTGATCATGCTAGCAATTTAGTTTGTACCCTGCTGCACTATATAATCAAGCCACTCATCAAAAAATTCAGCTATCACACGGCTTCTCTGGACTTGATCTAACTATTTTTGATTCACTGGTGATTTGGGCTCAAAGGACAATGTCATCCGTGTCAAGGGCTGAGGGCTTGGATGATGTATGGCGTTAATATACTCTGCCATCTAGGTAACAACTTGTTTCAACTCCCGCTTATCTTTCTCATCTTTCCAATTCCTGGATATCATTCTCTTTGTAGAGGATTCTAAATGTTTGGCATCTATAGCCCTTGAAGAAACTCCCAGGTTGATCTTCTCCACAGTAATATCATTCTCAGTGGATTTTCTTGGATCTTTATCTGAGATGGGCTTAGCTACTACTTCTACCCAATGACCTGTTTCATCATCAACTTCCATCATTACCTACGTTTTGAGCTTCTTGGGTTTAGATATTTTCCCAAGGCACTTGCTTACCATATCCTCCATGGGAATTGTAATAGGGACAATGTTGTGTTTCTTTCCAATCGAAGCTCCAAGCCATAGAGAAGTACTGGAAGTTTCTTTAGGTGGCGGAGGTGTCTGAGCATCAGATGGGTTGACAACAGTCATAGTGCTCATCGGATTTAGCTCTTCTTTAGTTTCTTTGTCTGCATCTATATCATGTACTAAAGGTTTTTTTAACACTTGTTGATCCATGATCACTTGGGTTTCTTCACCTGAATCCAAGTCCACAACAATTTGATTTGCCACTAGTTCTCTATTCTTCTTTTTGCTCCTTGAGCGAGTAACTTGAACTGCTAAAGAACTCATTGGGGAGCTCTTTGATCTTCTAGTTTGAAATTATCCAATAATAGGCCTTGTGTCACCTGCAACATTAACAATTTTGTTAGAGGAGGAAGTGGGAATCTGTGTTGTAGAAAGTGGACCAACTGTTAATTCATGAGGAGTGACAATCAACTCCTTTCTAAATTTTCGGTCTCTTAACCACTTCTTCATTCTTCTTATGACATTGAAGGATTTGTCTTGAATATTTTCCTCTTCCCTTCTATCCCAGTCAATTTCGGGAATAGGCTACCCTTGAACCCTTTCATTGAATTTGGGATCCAATACATCTTCCCCTTCCTCTTCTTGTACCCCAGACACATTAATGGACAACCTCATTGTAACAACCTGCTGCAAAGTAAATCTTGACCACAATCTCCTCCTTACTTCAAACTCATCACAACAATTTTCCCAGTAATCTTCTAATTGAGGTTCATGGGAGAAATGGTCATCAACATTTATATGTTCTACAACATATCCCCTACTATCAAATTTTCATCTGGAAATATAGGGCTCCAAATTCATTTTTTTGAACTCCAATTCTAGGTTCAAGGCATCAGATATAGATTTACAACTATAGTAACCAAGTTCAATCATGAAGAAACCTCAATAAGCACATAACTGTCAAAGGCATACCTGGGAAATTTGAATGGCCCACCTTCAAAGCCCCCCACTTTAATGTAAGTAAACCTAGGAAACTAGATAAATTAGTGTCCATATATACTAATGAGCTCCATGGCCTCGACTGACATTCTTTTATTTATGTCTCCTTGTAATTCAAAGGCAAGTCTTACTACAAAGACACCATTCCACCTTGTGAAATTTTTTGCATTTCTCTCTTGTTGCAGGTAAGGGTAATAATCATAAACCTTCATGTTGTCCAACCAAGGCTCTTTATGCAACCTCAACCATTCTCTGGTACAAGCCAATATATAAAATAAATATGAGGACATGTAAAAACTAGACATTCCAACAAAGTTGCTCAAACCCTCATGGAGTCTTTCTTCAATAACTTGCGCCTAGTCAAGGTATTTCTCACCAGCTAACAACACATGAATATAGAAGTACATCCAATCCTCCCAATAGAAAGAGTGTCAGTCCCCTTTGAGTTTGTTTAGCAAACTTACAATATCTCGCACCTCCATGATGAAATTATCTCTGGTAAGAGGCTTGGGTAACCGAGACCCCCCTTTCTGAACCTTTAGAAGCCAATTCCTTGCAATGATGTTTTTGTATGTGCTTTTCTTCTCAAACAAAAATGCATATGAGGTTCCAATTGACCAGTCTTCGTACGGCTCTTTATGAGGGATTCCCATTGCAGCCATCACAGTTTCTCTGTTAATTTCCACTAACAGTTTAGCACTACTATTCCTAATGCACCTGCTATCAGAATCATATCTTTTCATACATGCTATTACTAGATATGGACAAGGAGCGACAATTGGGAAAGCAACAGCTTCAATTAGGCCACTTCTAACTATTATTTCCATCATCGAATCTACCCCAAGGTTTTTAGCTCTTTCTAAGAAATCTCCTAAGTCAGCCTGGGCCAAAGAAGTGTCACCCAGCTCTAGAAGTATACTAACTAGGCATGATGTGCAACCAAGTTTTGGAAGAGTCAGCCTCATAATGACCACTTGAATATTTATCAAACAGTTCCTAAACATGACAAAATTCTATTCCAAAACAAAGAATTTTCCTACACTGACTGACTTTCTGAGCTAGTAACACAACAGGGGGAGATTATCAAAACTCACCTATTACCACCATGAAATCTGTGAAACTGTCATGCCCAAACTTTTGGGCAAAAAACGCAACAACATTTTATTTTTAACCTAATTACATGCAACCTATGCTTAATTAGTTGTGACAACTTAACAAGTTGTTCCAAATGAAATCTTAAATGATATTAAAATGGGTTTCTAAAGTGAGCGATGAATTAAAAATTTAACTAGAAGTCTAAGGCTTCAACTCTAACTCCTAAAGCAATAGGAAAAGATTTTTACTTACGTAACAATTACGATAACTCTTATTATCAAAGCAGAACAAATTAATTTTGTAAGGACAATAATAAATTCACTCAAATGACCCTTCAATTTTAGTTATGTTTTATAATACTTAAATAGACCGACTTCTACTAAATTGACGTTAATACAATTACTTGATTCAATATCAATTATTTAACTAATATCAAGTTTCCTCCATCATTGATAATTATATTCTTGATTTACAACTTAATTAAATCTTGCATCTATTAATTAATTATTAATACGATTTTAATGTAATAATATTAATTAATTAAGCAAATAAAATTGGAGTGCCAAACGTTAATACGTTAATTTATTTATTTAATTTAAGGTTCCATCTGGGTTAAATAAGTTTGCAAGATCAAGTTCATTAACTTATTCTAGAAAAATATATTACACCACTACAATACCCTCATACAAATAAACATTTATTAACCTATATTAAATTATTTCATCTTATTATAAATACCATTAAAATCTCTAAAATGTAATTATATAACTTACATCAAGTTTATATATTACTTCCCAAAGATTAATATAAATATTTAATATTCAACATTTATGTTACCTCTGGGTTTAAATTTAATCATTAAACTTTATAAAATTCCCATCAATAAACCTCTTTAATAAGTCTACTCAAAAAGAGTATGTTATTTTACTATAAATAATCAATCCCCAAATTTAATAAATATTGACATTAAAAATACTCCTTAAACTTAATTTTAATCATCATATTGATTAAAATTTTCATTAATAAACTTTTCAATACATTTACCCAAAATATGGAAATAATATGATTATAAATAATTAATTCCTCATACAAGAAAAACCAACCCAAATAAATAAATAAAAAAATTAACAAATGGGGATAACACATTTCAAATTTTAAAAGGGAACTCCCATCTTTCCCCCCCTTTATTATTTTATAATTATTCTCTTTAATAACCCTAACTAGGGTTTGTTTTATTCTTTTACTTTTAAAACTATAAAACTCATATCTTTATTTCTTTCCTATCTATTTGCCTCTACCCCAACCCGAAATTGGGTTAGGGTTTATTTTTCTTTGTGTGTGTGTGTGAATGCAAGGCTCATGGCGGCGGAGGAGACCGATGGAGGCGGCCATGGCGGAGGACGGGGTGAGTCTAGCATGGCACAGAGGGGAAGGGACCACTGGGCACCACTGTGGATACCCACAGTGGCGGCACTGTGCAGCTCACTGTGGTTATCCACAGTGGCGACCCTAGCGCTGCCCACTGTGGATACTCACAGTGGCGGCCCCAACGCCGCCCACTATGGATACCCATAGTGGCAGACACGATGCCGTCCACTATGGCTATCCCCAGTGGTAGCAGTCGCTCACTATGGAATTCCATGGTGGTCGAGTCTGCCTTAGGCTATATTTTGCTTTTCTTTTTTTTTTTAACAATATAAATGCTTTAAAATATATATCATATAAAATAATGTATATATATATATATATAATTTGTTATAAATACCATATATATTTTGACAGAAAAATGCATTAATATATATATATATATATATATATATATATATATATATATATATATATATATATATATATTAACAACAACCTGTTCATTTCCTTTAATTCCAGATTACTCATAAATCATTAAATTTATATATATAAACTTTAATGTAGGATATGTAATTTTATTTTTTTTTAAATAAATACCACAGTTTAGATGTAGGTTTAAAACGTTGGGCATATTCATTATAATATACATATTTCTTTGTTTATATCTGTTTTGTTTTTTACAGCAGCATACATGTTTGTATATTTTCTTAAAAAGAAGCAACAACTTAGTTTAGAACTAGAACATTTAGATATTAATTTACATAATATATATCCTTAGAATATGTGTTTTTTCATTATCTTACAACACGTTATTTTCAATAAAATAGAACAAATTAAATTTTATTTCTTTTCAATACAATAGATAACTTTTCATTTAAAATAACCAGATCTAGATTTGTTTACTTTCTACCATACATGTATTTTCAGATTAAAAAGGTAACAATAAAGATTTTATTTACTGCTACAACTATCTTTTTTTTAAATCCATTTAAACCATAAACAACAAGAGGTAAAGCAGATTAATATTAACTCAAAAATATCTATTTATTTATTTTGTGTTTAAACTATAACCACAAGCAATATTTCTTTTCTTTACTAATAACTGCACTACAACATTTAAATTTATCTCATTTCTTTCTACATAACTACACTACTAACTTTTAACTACCTTCATTTCCTTTCCATTAGCTAAATAAGATAGAAATAAACTTCATTTTTAATCTGTTTCAAGAATTAAATAATAATAAAGATTAACTCAAATTTTATTCTTTTCTTTGCAAGGATTTACTCAAATAAAATACATCTTATTTCATGATAAAACATTGTCTAATAAATACATTTTATTTTTTGCAACTTTTCATAAAATAGAAAACTTCTTTTTCTTACTTTTCTTTGCAACTAAAATACAAAATAAACTCTTTTTCTGCAACTAAAATAAAATCAGCAAAGATCTTTTCCAAGGTTTCCCTTCCAAGTCTTTTCCAAAGCAACCTGCAATAAAAGCTTGAGGTTGTGACCATGGAGGCTCACCTCCCAACCTAGGCTTACTAGAAGCCACCCCCGAGCTAGGAGAATCAACGGCTAGACAGGAAACACACAAACAAACACATACATGTAGAAACTCATAACAACAAAAACACTCCCAACCCAAGGTTTACTTATGTGACTTTGTAAGTGGGGTGAAGGTGGACTAAGTACCCTTGAGGAGAATTCTACAAATAGTGAACATAATGCCATAACAAGGCTGCAAATAGTGAACATAATGCCATAACAAGGCTTCAAATAGTGAACATAATGCCACAAGTTCCAAACTTGTCCCTATAATTCTTTATGACCCCTAAGGCATACAAGCCTACAACTCCCCTTATGACCCCCATTGTATAAACAATCATAATGCAGCAAGGGTCACAAAATCCCTTTAGAATCACTCTCTTCCAAAGAGAACCTCTCACTCAAAGGCTTTCAAACAACCCTTCACCCCAAGGTGTCATGCCCAAACTTTTGGGCAAAAGACAACCGACAATTTTTTTTTTAAAGCACTTAATTACATGCATTCATTTACTTAAATAATTGTGACAACTTAACAGTTTGTTCTAAACGAAATCTTAATTGATATTAAATACTAACATAACAATTATGATAACTTCTATTATCAAGCGGAGCAAATAATTTTCATGAGGGTGTTATTAAGTTCTCTCAAAAGTTCCTTTCATTTCAATTGCGCTTTTTAGTACTTATTTGGATCCATTTCTACTAAACAGACATTAATATAATTACCGGGTTTGATATCAATTATTTACTAAATGTTAACACTATTGTTACTTCATTTCATTAATATTGTCTAATTGAGTAGATACAATTAAGGTGCCAAACATCATTAAGTTAATTAAATTGTCTGATGAAAGACTCCACTTGGGATAATAAGGTACGCCTGGCTTAGTCCCTTAATTTTATTATAGAGAAATTTTATTACAATATCCTCTTAAATTATTTATTTTACTATATTAAATCATTCCGTTTAATTATAAAAATAAAACCATTTTGATCTCTAAAATGAATTAAAATAATTTAAATCAAGTTTATATATTACTTTTTCCAACATCAACTATTTAATATTTTGCTTCCATTAATCTCATTACCCCTTGCTTTAATTTCAACCGATTGAACTTCTAAACTATGTTTATCCAAATATGATAATAATAATGTTGTAGGATATTTCATTATATTTTCCATTAAAAAACCCCTAAAAGGTTAACCTCCAAAATTAATTAGAATTTTAAGCATTTTTTTTTTTAAAAAATATGCCCTCTTGACTATTTAAACATTTATAAAACATAAACACCTAATAAAATAATTAACTCTTCAATTTGTCCTATACATTATATATAAATGAACATTTAACATTGATAAAAATAAATTAAGGATGGTAAATAAACTAATTAAATTCAGGACAATTTTTTTTTCACTTCCATAATTTTAAACTATATATATATATATATATATATATATATATGTATGTATGTATGTATGTATGTTTAAAATACACATATGATTACATATATATATATATATAAAGTGAGGTTTATCCCCCTTTTAGTTAAACATACCTAAATTTACCATGATACCCATAAACCCTAATTCTGTTTTAATCATTACAAAAAGCATCTTTTATTTTTTATTTATTTATTTTTATTAATTTTGTTTTGTAAAAAAAAATTTTTTAATAAAATAAAGTTTTAAATAGTTTTTTTTTTTTTTTTTTATTTAAAAAGTGCAAATATATATTTTGATATATGAATATGTTGGTTTAAGTTTATATATATATATATATATATATATATATATATATCAAACAAATAAGTTTATTATTAAGTAATGAATTCATTTAAACATTTAATATATATATATAGATATATTGGACAATAAATTTATTTCTGTTTATATCTGAGAAATGAATTCTTTTAAATATTCAATATAGGCATGAAAAGTTGTTTATATATATATATGTGGTGTCTAGGACAAAAATGTAAAATCTGAAACATATTTAGCAGATTGGATAATTTCTACAGATTTGAATCATTAAATTTATTTCCTTTTTATCAAAATCTTAGTTGCTAAAAGAAATTGATAGGTTATTTAAATATTGATTTACTATCGACAAAATATAGTAAAAAGCAGAATTAAGTTAGTTAGAATAGCAACTCTAGAATTTCTATTTATTTCATTTAATCTGTTTAACTATAGATTGTATTCTCTGTAACTAAACAAATGACAGTATTTAATAATTCTAATAGCAACTATATAAATGACTAATTTAATAAATTTAAAACAACTAGATAAATCTAGACTAAACTAAAACTTTAGAAATGACTATAATAAATCTGTTTTTTTTAATTTTCTGCAATAAACAAAATGACAGATTTAAATAAAACTAAATATGGCATTTCCATGTATAGATCTAAATTTTAAATTTTATTTTATTTCCCAACCTACTACATGCAGGTAGATCTATTTCATTTCTTTTTTAATATCTTGATTTTAAGTGCATAAAGGGAATGAATACATTTCTTTCTTTTCAAAACATCCTATACGCAACAAATATTTATTTCAAAACTTTAGGAACTAAAACCATAAATAATCATTTCTTTTCTACAATATAAAATAAATAAATATTACAAATCTTTAAAACATATTCCCAAGTTTTTATTGTCACTTTACAAATGGATCTCTCATTATTAATAAATGAGGACTTTTAAACAAAATAATAAATATTTTTCCAAATAGATTTCTGCAACAAATAACTCCATCGAATTTTCACTTGTCCTAATTATTTCCTTCCAACAACCTACAAATAATCAAAGGATATGACCTTGGAGTGCTCACCTCCCAGTCTAGGCTAACTGGTAGCCACCCCCGAGCTTGGAGAACCAAGCCCTAGATAGGTAACACACATGCAAACACAAATAGACAAGGGAAAACAACCAAAATCACATTCCCAACCCAGGCTACACTGCATCACACATTGCGATGTCTTTTTCAAGGGTGGTAGTGGACCAAGTACCCTGAGGAGACTGCAAGTATGGTAAAACATATAGCCACCTCATGGCAAACCAAATACATCAAGTATAACAACCCCACATTCCTTATGCCCCCCCAAGGCATTCATGTCTTATTTCCCTCCTTATGACCCCCAATGCATAAACAAGCCATGCAACAAGGGTCACATAAATCCCTTGTGATCACTCTCATAATGAGAGCCTCTCACTCGAGGGTTGTCACTTCTACCACCCACAAGACCATCCTCTCTCCCAAGAGTAGGAGGTCTTGATTACTCCCAAAACACATACATTGCATAAGCACAAAACACCAAATAAATTTCCAAGAAATACATGCATGAAAACTAGTCTTTTTTCACAAGCATTTTTCTTTAAAAACAACATACAATAAGAAAACATTACAAGAAAGTAGAACCAGCCTTAAACTGCCCAAACGTATGCTAGTTTTGTTGATGATGAGTAGCCCAATTCCACCAGTCTTCTCTTTCTACCCTTAGCCAAAATTCTAAATCCCAAATCTATCTTTTTCTTTTTCAGAATTCTTTTGTCTCCAAAAATGGAGAGTGGGTGATTATCCACTAATTTTCTAATTCTTTCTTAAGAAGCCCTTTGTGAGAGTTCTCACAAGTTTCTCAAAACTAAAAAGGAAGGTAAGGTAAAATGGGAAAGGGAACTTTCATTCAAAAAGGAAGGTTCACATCTTAGTTCTAGTCTTCTAATTTCAATTTTCGCACAACTTAGAAGAGCCACTTTTTAGGGTGTCTTAATGGTCACATGAGAGTTGAAACATGCCTAAAATTACTCCTAACCCTTAGGTATACCTTATGGGCTTTAGGAAACCCTAATAAACTACCCCTAGGAGTCCTTTTAACCCTTTTTAAACCCCTCTGAAGTTAATTTTTGGGTCAAACCTAAGTTGACTACCCCAAAGATTCTCTACCTAAGACAATTATGGAATCACATTAAATTTAATTGAAAAAGCTATAGTTAAACAATTCCCTCCAAGAGACAAATTTAAAAACTCAAACATAAATCAACACATGTGTCAAGTGACACGAAGAAAATACTTTTATAAAATTGCACATGAAATCTTGTCTCTTGTTGGGTTTAAATAAATCAAATAAATAACATTTAACACACATGCATCATTTACTATTACGAATAAAATATGACACAAATGGGGTGTTGTCTCTCCAAATAGACAAACCCTAGTTTTACGAACATACATAGGTCTAGGTTTGGTTCTCCATAATATTTCCATGGTCACATGGATATCTTTTTCTGTGCCACTCAAATGCACATTAGTAATTTCCAATAACCTCGTATAATATTAAACACATGAATTAGAATACACATCAAACACTTCACCTATAATTTACATTTGAACAATTCAATATATCTCATATCCAAATAAATCCACATAAGCAATTATCAAAATTCTCATAATTTTGATCCACACATAAAACATACATCCTAATTCTATCATCATAGTAAGGTCTTGCAAATCCAATAATGACATACATCATTTCCAATTTGTCATATTCTAGAATCATATAGAGTTCTATATCATAAATCATATAAATGAAGTGTCAACATTCATCAATGTTATCCAAATCATGGAATCATATAAGTTCTAAATCCAGACATAGCTGACATACGTTTAATCAAGATTATCCAATCAATGGATCTTTTAGGATTTCAAATTCATAACACATAAAAATGTACACCACAAGGTGCAATAACTCTATAACTTGGTTCAATTACTTTTCTCACCAATCTATCTGTCTAACACAGTCCATTCTATTGAATTATAAAGCATTTATTAATAGGGTCAAACATGGTCAACTAAGTTAATCAAAGCTTGGTTTGGGGAAGGCCTTACACAAGGCCACTCTACCCTCCCAAGGGTGAGTTTGGCCTTGAAAACTCCCAAAAATAAAACTCAAGGAAACACAATAACAATAAGAAAGAAAACTCGTGGTGAAGGACTTCAACAATCTTCCCACACACAAAGGTAACCAACATTGAAATCATCTTATAACAAAACTTTCATCAACACAAAAACATACAAGAATTAGAAAATATCCAACCTCAAATCTGCCAACAAAAGGGTGATGAATCCTTTGGAGAAGAGCTGCCCAAATCTCCTATCTTCCTCCTCCAAGACTTAGCCAAAAATATTTCCCATACTTGCTAAAAATTCTGAAAATTTTGAGTCTCTAAAATGGAGAGTGGGTGATCAAACTTTTCCCTCCCAAACTATTCCATATGAAGCCACACCTCACTCTTTCCAACCCACTTGGGAAGGGTGAAGGATGCTCATTGGTTGGTCTTCGCAAAACCTTACACACTCCCTAACCAAGGCACCTCAAAAAGGGGAAATAGAATGGGGAAAAGGAATGACACTCATGAAGTGGGTTATCTAACCAAGGAAGGCTCTTCTAAAGATGAAATTCGGCCAACTTGGGAAACTCACTTTTTGGGGAGGTTAAACAAGCCCTAGAGAGTGGACACATGGCTAAATTTTGCCTTCATCCATAGGTACATCATATGACCCACTAAAAATGCCCCTAACTTGACCCCAGGAGCTAGTTTAACCCCTTGGAAGTCCACCCAAAGTTTACCTACGGGTCAACTCTGAGTTGACCCTTCTAATGGCTCCCTATCCTAGGTTTACTTGGGACCATTTTAGGATAATTAAAAATATATGCATTGGTAAAAAAAATTTCCTCAAAAAGAGACATGACAATGCCAACTCAACTTACAACACATGTGTCAAGTGACACTACAAAAGAATTACACATCACTAAAACACACATGGAAAATGTCCCTTTTGAAATTTATAAAATAAACAAATTTCCAAATTAAACACTCATCCAAGCATAACATTTACAAATGAGAGGTTGTCTCTCCAAATAGACAACCCTTGGCTTCACAATCGCACATAGGCCTAGGCTTGATTCTCCAAATAATTTTCATGGTCACATGGATAGTTTTCTTACACATCTCACTTGCACATTAGTAATTCCAAAAATCACGTATAATATTATCAAAAGAATGCAATTCAAACATCGCATACAATTCAGACACTTTACATATAATTTCAATAATAACGATAAATTTATTATTTATCCAATAAAATCCACATAATGAAATTTACTCAAAAAACATCATCATAATCCTTATGAAACTCAATCATTAATACGATATGCATCCATGTTTTCTAATATCATAATGAAGTACTACAAATTCTAAGATAGCAGACATACGTCATATCAAGATTATCAAATCAGTGGATCCTATAGGATCTAAATCCATAACATATCAAAATGTGCACTGCAAGGTAAAATGCTTCCATAACCTGGTTAATTACTTTTCTCACTAATTTATCCATCTAACATAGCTCATCCTATTGAATTATTGCATTTATTAATATGGTCAACCCTGGTTAACTAAGTTAACCAAAGCTTGATCGGAAAGGGGCTCTACAGAAATCCTCAGAAGTATGGAGTTGAAATTACCTTCGGCATCTTTCGCTCCTTTAATAATAACAACTACTACTTTCACAATTTGAGAATTCACATGTTAAGAAGCCCAAAAAATGAGTAACCTCTACACATGCCTCATAATGATTCATTTGAATGTATGAAATAACCAATGATTTGATGAGAACCTGACAAATTTCTTAATTACACATCAACTTCACACAAACAATTTACGTTTTCATGATTTCTTTCCAAATTTAGAATTTTAAATTATAAGATGCCAAGAATATTTCTTTTGTCGCACCACCTTTAGTGTTATTAATGTCCTCGGGGCCAAACTTGGAATGAACCTTTGAACTTTGAACCAAATCACAAGGAGTTCAATGGTTCAAGTTCAATCTAGAGAAAAACAAAAGAACTCTCAACTTGTGGCTCAACAACACTGAGAATAAGCGAAGACCCTTAATAAACATAAAGGAAGACTTTGAACCTTGAACCTTGAACCGATTTAGAAATGGTTCAAAGTTTAAGTTCAAGACCAACTTAACACATTCACGCTTGCTCACTTAACAACATAACAAAGTCATGATTCACACAAAGGCACCAATTGAACCTTGAACCTATCCGCAAGTTCAACTGATGGGTTCATTGGAGCAGAAAAGGTGAAACATAATGGAACAAAAGGTGCATGATTAAAGATGGATCAAACCGAATGAGGGAAACAAAATTAAATACACATTATTTTGTTAAAAATAAATAATGAGGTAACATCGGCTCTGACTGGGTACCAGGACTAAAAAGGATGAGGAAAGGAACTTAGAGTCTCTAGTTTTGCATGCAAACGGGAAAGGACAAAGGTCCAAACGCAACAAACACACAACAAGAAAAAAAAACAACACAGAAAAAACTTATGTATAGAGCAGAAAAATATCTGCTTACAACTGATCCAACTTCAAGTCCTGCCCATTATAGGACAGGGGTAGTGAAACTCCATTAGGATATTGAAGTTTGAATGAGTTAGGACCCAATACCTGTGTGATCATGAATGTTCCTTTCCATAAATAATCACATTTCTTATGAGCTCCTTTCAGTTCTCTGCGTTTATCCTAGAATAAAACTTGATCTCCTAGCATGAACTGTCATGGTCTGGCTTTGCGATCAAAAATTTTCTTAACCCTTGCCTAATGAGCAGTGATGTGATCTACCAATTCTTGCCTCTCCTCTTCAATTTTTGAAAGGTACATAATTCTCTTTTCCAGGGCACTTTGAAAGAACTCATTTTCTATTACATTTTGCAACCTAGCGGATGATAATTCCAAAGGCAAGGACAATTGAGATTCAACTCCATATACCAATTCAAATGGTGTCATACCTATGGCCCTTTTAGGCAAGGTCATGTTTGCCTATAGTGCTTCATATAACCTTTTATGCCAATCCTTTTCATTCTCAGCAACCAACTTTCGCATTATAGAAATCATTCTTATTGTTGGATTCAACCTGGCCATTTCCTTGCGGATAGTAATCTAAAGAATGAGATAAGTAAATGCCATGATCATAACAATGTTGGCATTATGGATGAGTTTATTATGTGTTGCATTGATGTTTTGCTATTGATGTCAACACTAGCTGATATGGATGGTTACCGACAGACAAGTTTTGGTTACCGGTAGAAGATCTAGTGTTACCGACAGAAGAGATTATCTGTTGACACTTCTGGCATGTGAAGTATATTGGATTTCATGAGTTATATGTTCCATGAGAATGTTTGGTCAGTTGGTATTGGCTTGGTAATTGGATGTTATTATACACTCTGGTAAACCCTTACCGATACTGGTTTAAGGATTTACCAACAAAGCTTTCATTGAGGAATCATGACAGGATGCACAATTGGTGTTGGTGCAACTTCTTCGAGGATTTCAGGATGCTAAAGATGTTTGTTGGTCATGCTTCAAATTCTTGAAGACATTGCTTTGGCGTGGTGGACCCAAAATAGGTCTGGTACCTATCTAGGTTATGGATCGGTACCATTCTAGCATGTACTCCACATTACCTTGATGATTCGAGATGATTTTTATTATTGTTTTGGTCTTAAACCGACATGGCATATCATTATAATAAGGAATTATGTAATCATATTATTGTAATATCTTTAGGTGGCTGATCTAATTGGTTTAGGCCTTAGGGTTTGTATAAATAAAAGATAGAAACTCTTTTTAAAGTATCATGGTTATTGGAAAGGTCATTGTCAAGGAATGTAATGTGTGAATATTGTAATGTCATTCGGATAGAGGAGTTGATCGATTATTGGTGATCAAATTGGATTCAAAAGAGGATTTAGTCCTCTGGCATTGAGTTTAACTAGGACTATAATCAGGCATGGTAGATGCTATTTCCAGTAGTTCACTCTATTGGATTGTTGTCCATTTATCTTGAGAAGATTGTAGCCTCTCTGTAGTTAGTGAGACTCTTTTTGTAATGAGCAGTATGCTCTAGGCAATGTGCCTTCCTACAAGTACATGCCCCTCAATGTAACACATACTCCTACAAAATTATCATCTGACTGTGGCTAGGCTTCCCATCATGGTTTTTCCCTTTCCGGGTTTTTCACGTACAAATCATGGTGTTATGTGGTATGGTTGCTTTGCATTGATTATCTGGTTAATTGTTAAGTTATATTCTTTACCGGTATCTGTTCCTACCAGCATCTGTCTATTCTTTATCGGTACTTGATTTGTTTAAGGTCATATTATGGATTAAAATATATAATCTGTTAACAAATGATTCTCCCCCCTGTTAGGCCCAATATGGAAAGTTAATGTACTAAGAGGGGAGGGGTGAATCAGTACTTCAAATCCTTTCTTCAAGAATAACTTTACTGTTAAGCATAAACCAAAAACTGATGTAACATAATATAATGCTAAAATAAATAAATAACAATCATACATGATTCACTCCATAACACATATTTTGGTTATGCAGAAACTCTTGGTTAGAGAGAAAAACTGTGGTGGGGATGGCACCCACAACTTCACTACTACAATAATAAAGGTTGCTTGGTTAGAGCTACATGTTTAGCTATTTCTGATAGCTTACCCTGTTAGGAGTATCAAGATCGTTAGATCTACCTTGCTAAAGGATGTTACAACACTTATTCTAAATGTTGCACCTAGTTAAAGGCTTTACAATTTATAGACTTTGTTAGAGTATTTTACCCTGTTAAAGGTTTTTCTTACAACTCAAAAATATTACAATAAAATCTTTACAAAATATCTGCAACTTCACATCTGGAATGTTATAGCAGATTCTATTTGCTCAAAATGAGAGTACCTTGCTTATAGCATACCTCGGTAATCCATAGATTAACTCGGTAAACCCTTCTGTTTACTCAGTTCCTTGACTGTTCTCTGAAATCCTTCTCGGTGACCTCTATGTCTCTAATAGTCACAATACTTAGTGCTTCCTTATCTATTTCACATGTCTTTCTTCCTACACCTTCTCTCCTTTTTTGATCCTTAATTAATGTTGTATAAATAGATCTCTTATGTCGGTGATCTTCTCATGCTTCGATCTTACAAACATGATTCATCGAATGAATAACCATACAAAATATTTCATTGGATAGATGACCTCAAGATCATACAAAATCTTTAAGGTGCAATTTCCTAAGTGATAATGATTCCATGTTCCTCGATCTTGTAACACGTTTACCATATGTGTCTAGGTTCAATGAATCTGGTAACACGTTTCACTTGGTGTGTGTTCACTCAGTATATCATTTTTTATGCTCGGTAGACATAGAGTGTTACTCGTTAGATAGCTCGGTGTATACTAAGCTTTGTGACTACTTTCTTCTATAACTGACTGCTCTGTGCTTACCGACTAGAGTATATAGAATGACTTTGGACATAAAACTAATGGCAACTTAGTAAGTAGTAACACCCCCACTCTCTCAGTTGTTCACTGGTTATCCTAACAATTAGTATCAAAGCTTTGGTCCTCTTTTATAGAAGCTTAACCACTTAAGGTAGATCTTATGGTAGATAACACTTCTAATCCACCAACAACTATTTTCAGAAGAGAAATCCCTAAGCTTGATGGAACAAATTATGGAATATGGAAAGTTAGAATGGAGACTCATCTTAGATGTCTTGGCAAGGATGTTTGGGAGATCACTGTGAAAGGATACACATATTATGATCTGGCATCTAGCAATCCTGCTCCTGCAAACCTAGACAAGAATATTGAAAATGATTGCAGAGCTAGAGAATCCCTCTTGTGTGCACTTACTGATTAGCAGATTATGGGATTGACTGACAAATCATTGACTAAGGTTATATGGGACAAATTGAAAACTCTGAATGAAGATGACCCTACTGTCAAAATTGCTAAACTTGATGGTTACCGGGTAAGATATGAAAACTTGAAAATGGAAGAAAATGAAAGAATTGTTGTGTTTATGGAAAGAGTAAATGAGATTGTTATGGGAATTCAATGTTGTGGAGGATTTCTAAGTGAAGATAAAATAGTTTCCAAAGTATTGAGAGCCCTTCCACCAGCTTACAAGATGAAGGCAACTACAATTAATGAGTTAAGAACAATGGAAAACACTGTTGGCTTGATGATGATTGTAATGTATTCATCACTTGTTGTCATTGATGAAACACTCTCACACACACATATGATTAAATTAACTACTAGTGTAACTTCATTCATTCACACTGTCAACCGATATGTTTAAGGTCTATCTCTAACTAGTACTCTATGTCAACTAGTATGTGAATAAGAGATAACTTGTGGTTACATTAAGTTGGCATAAAAATGAAGATGAAGATAAAGATGGAGATCAAGTGGAAGATTCCAGGACAATGGTTCACATGTTTTGTTCCAACTGGTATTGACTATTCTAATTGGTATCTGATTTTGTGATGAGTAACCAGCACCATTTTCTTGCCGGTCATTTTTGTGATGAGTTATGTTTACTTGTCTAGATATACTGCACCTAGGAAATTGTGTTTTGATTTCCTATGGTCAACATAAGATTTGTATGTCTATTTAAAGACATCTTAGTGAATCATTTGGAATTGATAACTGATATAGAAGAGGAGATCATTTGGAATCATGTGTTTTGATTTCCTCCAGCAAGGTTACTCCTAACAGGGTATAAGCTTCTAATCAAGCTTGGGATCTCTAAAAAGATTCATTGCTAGCAGAGAACTTTGTAAGACCTTAACCAGTCAGTTATCTATTACTACAGATAGTTAACTTGTGAGTTCCATCTCATTGTGGTTTTTACCTATTTGGGTTTTCCACGTATAAACACTTGTGTTATGGTGGATGTTCTACTTTATGTGGATGCTGTTATTTCATTTTGGATAGCATGTATTTTATTTAAATGCTTGGTTAAGTTCATCTACCAGTTAGTGTTTGAAGTTGTGTTTGTTTTGGTGTCACTGATTCACCCCCCCTCTTAGTTCTTTTCAAGTCCATCAATTGGTATCAGAGCCTAACTTCTTTGAAGCCTAACCACTTAGAAGGGAATCTTGAAACTACCATGGGGGCCAGGAGTTGCTTCAAGATGGTTAGAGAGCTAGAAGCTAGCAGAAATGAAATTGAATCCCTTAGGGACAAACTGAAAGTTTCTCAAGTCAAAAGGAGAGAGCTATCTGAAAAACTGTAAGAAATATCTGATAATAGTTATTCAAATAAAGCCAATATTGAAGCTTTAGCAGATGAAGTTGAAAAGGTGAACAGTGAAAAACTGAATCTAAGAAGAGAGATAGAAGATCTCACTATCCGCATGAGTTAGGAACTAGAAGACAGAAGAGCTGTTGAAGATCTTATCAAAGTAAGAGATCAAGAGATCATAAAGATCAAATGGGAAAAAGACACTATGCATGAGGACTTGATTGTTGAAACAGAAGAAAAGGAAAACCTAAAGCTAGACCTTGAGTTGGCATCATCTCTGAAAGAGAACCTGTTTAAGCATAATGAAGATCTTGTCAAAAAGATTACTGAAGCCAATGAGAAATTGGAGAAGTTCATCAAAAGTTCTACCATGTTGGAAGAACAAATTCAATCACAGAGAATGAAGGGTGATATCTCTGGACTTGGTTTTCATACAACTGAAAAAGGTGAATCCTCTGGTACAAAGAATAAAACTGATCCTAAAGTCAATAAGACTACCGATAAGAAGGTTTTTAAACCCATTTGCTTTGTTTGTCACAAGCCTAGTCATACTACAAATGTTTGTAGAGACAAACCTAACAGAAATGCAAAATACAATACTAATGCTAGGTATGTGTCTAGAAAGTTTGAAGGTCATTGCTACACATGTGGAATGTATGGACATAGACATATTAAGTGCAGATATGGATCAAAAAATCCTATACCACACATGCATCCTAGATCGAATGGTGACCAGATAAGGAATTTTGATAACCGGGTAAACCGAAACTGGCAAAGATCCTATGGAAACCGGTTTAGTCCATTCGAAACGGAAAAGGCAACAAATGTTGTTTGCACCTTTTGTAATAACTTTGGTCATGTGGCTATGAACTGCAGAAGAAGAATAAGAAGAGGAAATTTAGGACCCTGGAGATCATTTGGTATGGTCTGTTACCACTGCAACAAACTGGGGCACTTAGCAAAGTTTTGCAGATCAAGAAATAATAGATTGGTCAACTCCTTTAAAGATCAGAAAGGCAAGCAGAAAGTTGATGTTGAGGAAACCAGAGAAGATATGAATCAGATTTGGAAAAAGAAAGGTGATGACTCGCATGGAGAAGAAACTGTTCCTTCACCCAGTGAAGAGAATCCAGTACCAATGACTTAAGCCTGTCTAACATGGCTAAGGGGAGCTTAACAGTAAAACATCTCCGGACCACTTGTAAAATGAGCGGGAAAGAATTTTTAAATTATAAATTTTTGGTGACTTTTTGTTAACGTGTTATCAACTGGTATTTCACTTAAGTGGTAAAATTAGGGTTTGTAACCTAAAGTGTGAGCATTTATTACAATTGGTAAAGAGGATAAAAACAAATTTTACTTTATCATTTTTACCCTAACTCTTTCGAAAAAGAAATTTGAAGCAATTGTAGAGAAGAACAAGATTGTCTTGTTGTCAATTAGAAAATTGTTTTGTGTTTAGAGAAATCAAGTTGAATCAAAAGTTGCAGAGAGGCGAACGGGTGTGCATTTGGACATTTCAACTGGGAAATGGAGCGATGTGCAAGATACAAGGTATTTCTTTGTATACCACTTCAAAACTTGTTTAACTAGAATGGCATCTACTTCTAAGTTTGTAGAAAGGTTGATAATCACTGCTGAGACTGAGGAAGCTCTAAAGATAGATGAAATTATGTCTTACAATGCATTGTCACAAGTCTTGAGCGGTGTTGTGATCAAAGGTGACTTGTCTAGCTATATAGATTGCAAGATAGAATATTTAGGAACTCTACACATCTATACTCAGCTGAAATCACTCTGTGATAAGAGCGGAAAGATTGAAACCAAATATGCTAGGGTTTTTGAAAAAGGGTTTCATAATGTCGCATATTTTCTTGAAGATTTTGAGGAAGAACACATAAGAATCATTTTGAGTCGAGTCCACGAAGAGAATATGTATTTGGAAAGGAACCATACAATAATTGAGGAAGCTATTAGGGTTGTAATGGGTTATTTCTCAACTGGTGACATTCTTGTGTTAAGAAGAATTTCAAAGGATATTGTCTTCAAGTTAACTAGTTCTATATCTGATAAGCATGTTTTTTCTATCAACAATATTAGCGACCCTGTGGTGAAACTTGCAGCAATGGTGATAGGCTACTGGGTATTCTACTCCAGTAGACTTAACAGTGTTCCATCTGCAGCAATTCACACAGCACGTAGAATGATTGTTGATAATGCAGATTATGATATTTGTGAAGCAATCAGAGACCAATTATTTCAAAATTTGAAATCCATTAAGAAGGACAACACACAAAAATTCAAATATGGTCAGCTATTAGCCAGGTTATTTTTCTATTTTTAGAACTACCTACCAGGTATTGGGATATTGAATGGTCCAAAGAACAACTGGTCAATCCACAAATCAAGAACAACATTAAGGCTGTGAAGAATACTTTTTCAGCTATCATGAACAATTATTTTAATGAATTTCAGAAAAAGATGAGCATGAGAATTGTCATGCCCAAACTTTTGGGCACAAACGGAATAATTTTTTTTTTTAAATACTTAACCTAGTACAACTAACTTACTGAAATAATGCAAAACTAGTTTAGTCTTAACTATATTTGAGTGAATCTAACCACTAAGCCAATTTGGCGAAAAACCATCTAAGTTAAAAGCGGGATTATAATTCTCCAAAAGAATTAATATTATCTCTTATTAATAAATAATTAAACTCACTTAACAAATAATCTCAAAATTAATTGATAAGGGATATTATTAGTCCTCATAACATTCTTTTATTGCCTAGGGTCTAAATAAATTTGCCCTAGCTCATGGACTAAATAAACCTATTAAACAAATCTCCATTAATTAAAATACCTCATAATTTAAAATTTAAAAGGGGGTCAACTTGACATACATAGGTCATTTTAATTCCCTAAAGATTTATCCTCCCAAGAGTTTAAAATTAAAACATCTTATTAAAATGTTTCTTCATTCCTATAATAATTGAAAGTGTTTTAAAATAATTTACAATTAAACTATTTGATTCCATATAAGTATAAAATTCTACTTACATATATATATATATATATGTAGATGACCATATATCTAAGACACACACACACACACACACACACACACACATATATATATATATAAGAGGTGTGAGGGAATGTAAAAATGTACATCTATACACACACACACACACATATATATATACATATATATATATATATATGTGTGTGTATATTCAAGGGATAAAGGGGGGGGTTCTCTTTTCTTTTTTATTAATTTACTTTTAAAAGAATCCTAAAAATCCATATGTTAACCCTAACTTCTTTTTAACTCATATCCCACACATATTTTCTTTTAAAAACCCATGTGTGTTTTCCCTAACCTGAAATTAGGGTTAGGGCATGTTTGTGATAACATTTTTTTTTTTTGTGTGTGTGTTGTGTGTGTGTGCAGGTTGGAAGAATAGGCGGCGGCCATGGGAGGCATCACCCATATTTTTTTTTATGGCAGGGTGTAGAGCCGAAGCCGAGTGTCTACATGGGAAGGCGGGAGAAGGGGAGTGGAGAAAGGTGACGGCGGAACGGTGATCGACGGGCGGGGTTTCTCTCGAGCATCACTGTGTTTAACCACAGTGCGGCCAAGCGTCGCCCACTGTGGGTAAACACAGTGGCAGTTGGGAGCCTCTACCACTGTGGTTGCCCACAGTGGGGGACCCGATGTCAGCCACTGTGGTTGCCCACAGTGGCAGCACCGAGCCGTCCACTATGGGTAGCCACAGTGGCGGCACGGGCTGTGCCATCCTCTGTGCACAAGCACAGGAGTTCGGCTTTCTCCAAACCCGCCGGTGAAAATTTTCTTTTTTTGTATTTACTTTTTTTTTTTTTTTTAAACATTTAACATTTATATATATATATATTTCTCTAATTTATTTTATTTTATTTTATTTATATAAGGTTTTTCCAGCATATAATATTTAAATGTTTATATATATATATATATATATATATATATATATACACACACACACACAAATATAGGTACATATATAAATTCAGTAACACTCTTAGTCAAACTATAAGTTTCTTTTCTGGTTAATTTATTTTTTTACATGCAGAAATTAACATGATCATTTACAGCATGATAATAGTGAAATAATATAGTTTTTGTGTTCTCTAAAAGGCTAAAAATAAGATATGTGTTTTATATTCTGTAGCTAACATTTTTAAATGCACATAAAACAACAACTTAAATGTAATCTTTTTTGGTATAACAATAAAACTAAATTTAGATGCTACCCCTTTTTTTTTTTATAAAATAGGCTACTACTATAGGATTTATTTTCTGCATTAAATGAAAAAACAAATAGCAGATTTAATTTAATTGTAGCAACATAAATAAAACTAGAATCTAATGTGGGACTATTTCCATTTTGCATAAGGGATAAAATGAACTTTTATTTGTTGTATAAACATAAATGCAACATATATTATTTCAATAGCAATAGCAATTTAATCCCAAATATAGACATGTTTCTCTTTTTTTTTGTAAAGCAAACCAAATTGAAGATATACATTTCTTTAAGCATATTAAAATACAAAGTAAATATTATTACAAATGGATTTGGAAACCCAACTAGAATTCTCCTTTCCATAGGGCTATGAATAAAATAAATACATACATTTCTTTGCTTTTGGAAAATAAATACAACAATGGCTTCTTTTTTTTAGCTACACAATAAATACATTTTTCGTTGAAACTTTTCCGCAACTCAAAACAGTGACAAATCTCTTCATCTTTTCTTTCCCATCCCAAGCAACTTGCAAATAGAATACAACTTGACCATGAAGAGCTCACCTCCCAGCCTAGGCTTACTAGAAGCCACCCCCGAGCTTGGAGAACCAAGCACTAGATGGGTCACAATCAAACAAAGAACACAACAAACATAGGGCAACCATTCAACATACATTTTCCCAACCCAAGCTACACTCTCACCACAACTTGTGATGATCTTTCCACGGGTGGAAGTGGACCAAATACCATTGGGGAGACTGCAAGCATAATACAACTCAAGCCACCTCATGGCAAATCAAATACAACACATACATCTCCACACCCTTATGCCCCCCAAAGGCATAAAAGCCATATCTTCTCCCCTTATGACCCCCAAATGCATACACAAGGCTATGCAGCAAGGGTCACAAAGGACACCCTTGAGATCACTCTCCATAAGGAGAGCCTCTCACCCAAGGTTGTCATACTTCTTCACCCCAAGACCATCCTACTCTCCCAAGAGTAGGAGGCCTTGGACACTCCCAAAACAAGAACACATAACAAAAAGAACAAGGGAAGGAAAATTTACGTTTTTCTTCTACAAAACAAATTATATATACACATCTTCTCATACAAGCATTTCTTTTTTTCAAAACATCATAAGCAACATAACTTAAAGTAAGTAAAACCAACCTTAATCTGCCAAAAGGTATGATAGACTTAGTTGGGGATGAGCAGCCCAAATCCACACAAACTCTTCACCAACACTTCACCAAAAATTCTATCCTACAACTATTTTCAAAAATTGCATAATCTCCAACAATGGAGAGTGGGTGATTACTCACTAAGTCCCTAATCCTGGCCTAAGAAGGCCTCTCTCACACTTCCCAACCCCTTGGGTAAGGTGAGAGTTCCCATTGGTTGTTCTTCCCAACCTCTTACATGTTGCTAAAACTGGAAAGGGGAAAGGTGAGAGAGGATGGGGAAGAGATTTTGACATCAAAAGGGAAGGTTGTCTATCCTAGGAGGAACCTTCTAAGTTGAATTTTCGCTCACCTTGGAAAAACCACTTTTTGAGGTGACTAAACAGTCACATGGGAGTAGTCACATGTTTAAAAATACCCCTAGCCCATAGGTATACCCTTTGGACCTTTGGAAAAGCCCTAAAACTGACCCTAGGAGTCCATTTGACCCCTTAGAAACCCAACTGAAGTTAACCTACGGGTCAAACATGAGGTGACCACTCCCAAGACTCCCTACCCAAGGCAAATTTGGGACCACACTCATGAGTTTGAATGGCTTTGGTAGAAACAAAACTCCCTCCAAGAGACAAGTCAAAATCAATGACACTAATCAGCACATGTGTCAAGTGACACAATAAAATACAATATAAAAATCACACATGGAATTTATCTCTTGTAGGTTTACACAATTAAATAAAATCAATTTAACACACATGCATCATTTACTTTCACAAATAAAATACAATACAAATGGGGTGTTGTCTCTCCAAATAGACAACCCTTGGCTTAACAAACGTACATAGGTCTAGGTTTGGTTCTCCATATTATTTCCATGGTCACATGGATAATTTTCCTGCGCATCTCAATTAACACATTAGAAATTCCAAATAATCACAAATATATATAATTAAACACATGAATTCCATTGCACATCAAACACTCATACATTTGACAATAATAATTCAATATCTCATACATTCAAATTCGATTCCACATAAGTAATTATCATAATCCTCAAAATTGAACCATTCATATAATAAGCATCCTATTTCTATCATCAGAGTGAAGTCCTGCAATCCAATATTGACATACATCATTTCAAAATGATTCTATTCTAGCAACATATAAAGTTTCATAATCATAATGCATAAAATGAAGCATCAATATACATCAATGTGATCCAAATCATGGAATCATATAGGTTCTAAATCCATAATGCATAAAATAAAGCATCCATAATAGTCTCAATATGAAAATAATAGAAAATGTCAGGATGAGTTAGGGTAGGGCCTCACAAGAATGAGGTTACCTGGAGATGTGGTAAAACACTTTGCAAAAGACATAATCTTCATGGTTACCACTAACGTTTGCTTGATGCAAGCAATTGAACCTAGAGAGGAAGAGATGGAAGATATGAGCTATGAGGTTATTCATAATTTACTAGTCGGCTATGCTAATACCCTGTTAGCATCACCTAAAGATAAAAAGAAGGCATAATTGGACATTGTGGCAGTCCAAGTTGCACCAACTAAAACTGGTACTGCACCTGTAGCTAAAGTGAAAGGAAAGAAAAACAAGTATGATGAAAAATCTCTTGTGAAAAAGACCACAAGGGTGACTCGGAGTGTCCTAACCAAGAAGGAACCAATACCTAAAGTATATGTAAAGAAGGAGAGTGCACCAAAGAAGAGAAATCGGAAATTAATTTTGCAACCAGAGTCCGAGGGTACAGATTCTAAAGAAGAACCAAAGAAGGAAAAAGAAACCGATAGAACACCCAAGAAGGTAAAGGTAGTGCCAAAGGAAACTACACCTATAGATATTGCTACCTACAAACCTGACATAGTTTTTGAGAGGACAATGAAGACATTAGGAAGAAATACGTTTGATAATGTCAAAGAATATTTTGATTCTTTCACTGAAGATTAGTAGAAGCAAGTAATCCAACAGGTAATAACTTATTTGGGTCATTACAATAGATTTACAATGACCCAAATAAGTTATTACCTATTGGATTACTTTCTTCTACTAATATTGTCCACTCTAGCAATAAGGATGATACTACAGATGGTGTTCCTCGACCAGAAATAGATGAAGAGGAAATTGTTCAAACTGACATAGTCTATCCAATCAAGGAGAAGGATGATTCTATTATTCTTGTCGATGAAGATGTTTAGGACACAAGAGATCTATTTGGAGACATTACTGCACCAGATATGGATCCTTCTACAATCACTGAAGTACAGGTTACATTAGCTGGACAATAGGGTATTCAACTAACAGTGGACAATGAACTGGCAACAGAACAACTAGAGAAACCCCAATCTCCACCGGTCATTGAAACTACTCAAAAGGAGTCTACTAAGGAAGCTGTCACTCACTTAACTGAAGATACAATAGAGAAGAACACAAAAAGAGCTATCATTAAGAGTGTACCCCTTGAACCAGTGAAGCAGAAACTACTTGAAGATGATGATGATTCTTTAAGTATTTTAGGACCCATTGATATGAACACTTTGAGTGCATCAGAAATGATGAAGATTGCTAATGTTATGCAATCTCAAGCACACAAGAAGAGACTGAAAGAACAAAGGATTGAAGCAGAGACAATCCAGAATGCAGTAGAAATCTTGTCTAGTTTACTACCAGAAACAGCTATTGCACATCTTCCTACTCCCATCAGCAAACTTGGTCAATTAGTTGTAGATGCATTTGATCAAATAAAATTGCTTGAAGATGTTTCTCAAATTTTTATTGAGAAGAGCCACAAGAAAAAATATGGAGATAAACTGGCTAAGAACATTGAAAGTGGCAAAATGGCTTTACCTCATAATGGAAGTCTGTTGAAGAAAGCTATTGAATCTGGAGGGAAGTATCTTGCCTCTACCTTTAATGTTACTTTTTTTTACTCTGACATTTCTAAGAGTCAAGTTGAAACCAGGCAGGAAATGGAAAGGTTATGCAAGGAATATGTCCCACTCCAGGACTCCATTCATGCCTTTAACTGGTCTATAGATGATTTGCATGACAGACTGAATAGGAATGATAATGAGAAGGCTGAGAGATTCCAATCTCTAAGAGAGCTCAAGAGTCAACTCACTTGATAGGTCGACATTCTTCAAAGAACCTAATCTAATGTAGAAGCTATTATTTCTACTCCTGAAACCCGCATGCTAGACTTAATGGAAGGATTTTACTCCCAGTTGATGTCTACATCTGAGTCTACTGCTAACATACTAGAATCATGGGAAAATGCTTTATCCCAGATGAAGCATAATTTCAATGATATTTTTATGAGACTAGGCAATGCATGGACCTTTTTAAAGTTGTAATTTATGCTAAACACTTTGATACAGATTTTCTATATATATGTATATATTTTACTTTATCATTTTGGTATTGTTGTCGAAGGGGGAGTAATAATATGTGTGCATGTTTTTGAAAATTTTGTATTTATGCATGCATTAAGGGGGAGTATTGCATTAAAAGGGAGTATGGGTAGATGTATAAATATGTTGTGTATGCACACTTAGCAGTATTGTATTACTCTAAAATTTTCTAAGTGTTGCCATCAATGCCAAAGGGGGAGATTGTTGGCTTGATGATGATTGTAATGTATTCATCACTTGTTGTCATTGATGAAACACTCTCACACACACATATGACTACATTAACTACTGGTGTAACTTCATTGGTTCACACTGTCAACCGGTATGTTTAAGGTCTATCTCTAACCGATACTCTGTGTCAACCGATATGTGCATAAGAGATAACCTGTGGTTACATTAAGTCGGCATCAAAATGAAGATGAAGATGAAGATGGAGATCAAGAGGAAGATTCCAAGACAATGATTCACATGTTTTGTTCCAACCGGTATTGACTATTCTAACTGGTATCTGATTTTGTGATGAGTTATGTTTACTTGTCTAGATACACTACACCTAGGAAATTATGTTTTGATTTCCTATGGCCGATATAAGATTTGTATGTCTATTTAAAGACATCTTAGTGAATCATTTGAAACTCATAACTGATATAGAAGAGGAGATTATGCAAATACTGATATGCATAAAGAGTGAAAGATTTTGTTGAAGAGTGATAAGTGTTAAGATGAAGAGAAGTGCTAAATGTACTTAGAATGATCTGATCAAGCAAGTATTGTGCTACTCAGAACAAATCAAACCATTCTTGTTGTTTTCTAATCATTACAACTGAATCAAATCCCCTAACCGGGTAATCTCTAACAATATTCATTGTACAAATCCTGTAACAAGGTGATCCATTAGTTTGGATTCTCAAATTCTCCAGTAAGGTTACTCCTAACAGGGTAGTACTCCTAACAGGGTATAAGCTTCTAATCAATCTTGGGATCTCTAACAAGATTCGCTCCTAGAAGAGCTCTTTGTAAGACCTTAACCAGTCAGTTATCTATTACTGCAAATAGTTAACTTGTGAGTTCCATCTCACCGCGGTTTTTACCTATTTGGGTTTTCCACGTATAAACACTTGTGTTATGGTGGATGTTCTACTTTATGTGGATGTTGTTATTTCATTTGGATACCATGTATTTTGTTTAAATGCTTCGTTATGTGTGTGTGAAAACTAGACCTGTATCTGGATCTGAAATACACAACACTTCAATTAAGTCATTAGATGCATGGTTAGTAAATCAATAATCAATGAATAATAAACCATTACAAAGCGACCCATTTCCTTCTAATAGATGCGAGTTTAGATTGCTCTCATATTGCTAAGCTATCCAATGACTAGACAAAACCTAAACGAAGGATTTTTAATCTATGTGAGCATGAATTTAAGCTAGATGGATGCAAGATTTAAGCTAGATATGCAAGATTAATGTATCATGATTTAAGCAATATGAAATAACTAATATGCAATATCTCAATGCAAATTCTCAATGAACCTAGAGCAAAAAAAACATAATAACAATATATTCTCTAGGAGTTTTGAATGAGAGATGAGAGCCTAAATTTATAGAAAATTCAGAAAGAAACCAAAGGCTAAGATCAAATGATGATGAGTGGTCAAGATTTTCCAAGAGGAAGCACAATCCAAGTGAATTGATGTGATTGGATGCTTTTCTCAGTTTTAAAGGAAATTGAACTAAAATTAAGATAAAATTATTAAAAAAACCGATTTATTCTCTATTTCATTCAATTTTAATATTTAATTGTTTTATTTGCTTTCTTTGAGATTATTTATCAATTTTTAATTTGTTTTTCAAGATTATCTCCAATTGATTTCTTTTCTCAAATTTTAATTCTCTTTTGTCAATTAATTCTTTTTTTGAAGATTTGATGGCAAACTGATATATTTCATTAAATATGGTAGGATATTCAATAAAACAAATAGGATAATTATTTATAAATGATTTACTTGGAATGATCAATTAATTAAATAAATATTTAATTAATATTGGTTGATTAATTTGCCATGTGACATTTAATGATTAAAGAATTAATTAATGTACTCAAGGTTGATTTAATTGCCTTTGGTTAGGACCTTGGTGATGTTGTCAAGATTAGGGGCTCATGGTTTAGATGACCATTTTTAGGGTATTACATTTGCCCCTCTTTGAATTAATGTGCGAGCAGTGCATTGGTTCAAAGAAAATTTGATGTCTAGGAGATACAAGTTTTGAACTTGATCGATCATGAATCAGATGAAGAGTGAGGTGTTTAGCTTGATTTGAAGTGATGAAGCTGAGTAGAGTTGATTAAAGCGATACCGATCCTGAACTTGATTGAACTAGGAACGATAGAGAGCAAAGATACCGAACTTGAACTTGATTGATCAAGAAGCAGTTCTTACTGATCTAGAACTTGATTGAACTAGACACAGTGAGCGAAGATTAAATCTATCTTGAACTTGATGGATCAAGATACGATGAGCGAAGATAAACTGTCTAGCTTGATTTGATGTGATGAAATTGAACACCTTCTTAGATTGAGTGTGTGATCAAAGAAACTCTTTAAACCCTTAATTGAGTTTAAAAGGATAACCAGCTTGTTGAAAAGTGATGAAACTGATTAACATTAAGAGACTAATTCAGACAAAGATAATATTAGCTTGATTTGAAGTGATGAAACTAATATGCCCCTAGCGATTGATTTGATGAAGCTAAGCTACTTGAAGATTTGAAAATTTTCTCGACATTTGAATATGTGAGGTCATACGGTCATGAGTATGCCCCCTCGGGAGCGAAATCAAAAGATAGAGAGGGTACACGATTATAGGCAATTGTTTAGTGATTATAAGTTATTTGAACACAAATAATTTAGAGGAATAGTTTAAAATTTAGCAAGAAATTGAGCACAAAGTTGATTTGTAGAATAAAAATTGAGATTCAACGTTGATCACTGAGAAATTGAGCGCAAATTGAAGAAAGATTGAGCTTTTTGATGAAAAGCGCTAAGTGGTCCAAATTTTATGAAATTGACTAGAAGAATGATCTCAAATTTTGATTTCAATCCCGAAAATGGAATTAGGATAGACAAATTAGCTAAGGGTACAATTTTCGTGTTTATCAGAGCAAGTTGAAAAATTAGGGTTTTGGCTATATATGGGGTAAAAGTGTCATTTTCAATTCATTTTAACCCTCCAAGTTTGAAAATTCAAAAAGCCTTCTGTGAAGAAAAACGGTGGTTCCCACTCATGTGCATCAATTCAAGCGCAAGAGACAACATAATCAACCTCAAAACTATGAGCCAACGGTAAGTGATCTATCTTAAGCCTGCTATTCATTTCAATTTTGAATTTTTTTGTTGAATTTTTCAATTTTTTGCATGTTTAATTCGGGCATTTTTGTTTTCCCGTACGAGATAGGATCCTGTCTCATACGACAAACTGACGAATTTTGTTTTGTTGTTTAAGTGTACCAGTTTTGTCGTATGAGACCTACCCTTCTGTCGTACGACAACATTCAAAAGAGCCCATTTTATCATTTAGGGGCTAGTCCTGTGTCGTATCAGCATGTTTTGTCGTATCAGGTCACTTCCTGACTCGTACGAGTTTCTGTCTCTATGATGTTTTGTTGTTTGGAAAACAGTAAGCATTTTTGAAGGTGTAAACTTGAAATTTTGATTTTGTGGTTGGTGTAGTTGGATTTGCATGATGTTTTGCTTCCTTTATAGGATACTTTGGAATGTTACCTGATTATCTTTTGTTTGATTTTTGCAGGTTCGATTGCCCCATGTATTATTCAGATGTGTATATCCACCTATGATGGCATTAGTTTGATAGTTATCAAATATAGACCGAGTGCATATTGATGCATGCGGATTGACGCATCTTCTTGGGTTGCCTGATATTCATGTGAATCACGGTATGCTGACTGCATTAGTGGAGAGGTTCCATTCAGAGCATAACACATTTCATTTGCCAGTTGGGGAAATGACCATCACTCCCAAGGATGTATATAGGATTCTCCATATCCCTTTTGCTAGGGATAAGGTAGATTATGATTCAGCACAACGTCCTGGCCTTCTAGCCCTAAGGCAGGTATTTCGTGATGCAGACATTCTAACATGGGTGATCATTTGGGAGGACATGATGACCAAATATAGTGAGGACTTTCCACTGGCTTGCATCTTGGAATTTTTTATCGGTTGTTTTCTTATGCTAGACAAGAGACAACAGGGTTTTTATGCAGATGGGGCAGGATGTTAGAGAGACTTGTGGGGAACCCCCAAAGGTTAAGATGGAGTTCTTGCATATTGGCCCACATGTATCATGAGATTCATGAGATCATCTATCGGGAGGAGAAGAGCATGGCTATCAGAGTTTTGATTTTGCAGATATGGGCCTGGGAGCATCTCCCAGTATGCAGGATGATTGTTGATGAGGCTAGAGATCCACAATAGCTCATTGTTTATAGGTATGCTGGATATGTAAAACATCCCCATCTGGGCAAGACCAATTATTGGAGATGATAGCTGGACGATCTAATAGTTATCACATGGAGACCTTACAAGGGTTTGGAGCCTTGGGATGACTGGAGAGCTATTCGCAGAGACCTATTCATGACCCGACCTCTTATAGGTAGATCAGCACGAGTAGTTGAGCATTTTGTTGTTACCCAAGTGATGAGGTAGTACGATAGAACTCAGGAGATCTCATAGGAGTTTATTGCATACGCACATTATGCCGATGAGAAGAGGCAAGGATGGGGACCTAGGCTATCATATCCCTTGGGCATGCAGGAGCTGACTGGGTTATAGCGGCTCAAATGGGATTACCTAGATGATATTGTAGATGCAAGGGTATTGCCCCAGTATAGGGACTGGTTACAGCTGCATCCCTTCTTGAGATTCATGGATCTGGTTGAGTAGGCACCTCGCATAGAGGAGGTAGAGGATGATTCCCCTGTATAAAGAAAGGGACATGGACAAAGGTAGGGATAGAGAGCTGAGGCTCTGAGGCGGGTAGGTGGTGATCCTAGTGCTAGCAGCAGAGAGGAGAGGGTGGATCCCTAGGGATGGTTGGAGTGAGGTTGAGTGGAGTGAGGGTGCCAGAGGGTGGTGGAGAGGAGGAGAGAGCATCTCTGAGACATGTTTGGCAGAGGAGAGAGGAGCAAGGGGAGCTGGAGGTAGAGATAGAGGAGGCAATGGAGGGGGAGATGGAGGAGGAGAGCTTGCGAGGGATCAAGGGGCTAACACAGCGTGGTCAATAAGAGCATGCCTAGTGGTTTTACAGTCATAGCTGATAGTGGCACAAACTCAACTGGTGGAGCGAGACCGACAGCTAGTAGAGATGAGGGTAGATCAAGATGGTTTGCGGTAGGAGGTTCTTCATCAAACGAGTCGAGTAGCCTATTATGTTGTGGCTTAACAGGTTCTACCGTATTTGTAGTATATGGCACGATTGAAGGGAGCTAGGGAACCTAGGCAGGATCCGGGTCAGTAGGCTCCACCTCCTTCACCACCTAGCGATGAGGGAGAGGGAGAGAGCTAGATCTTTTTGTATCTCGAAGATTTTTTTGTAGACACAACCATTTTTTTGTATCCCTTATGATTCTGGCTCTGATGGGAGTTTGTATATGTCAGTTGACATGATTTTGTACCCTAAGACTTTATCATTTTATATATATGAGATCTTGATTTGACTTCATTGTACTTGTGTCAATCGATTTATGAGATGCTTTATTCTATATGTATGCATATCTGTTTCGTATGGATGTATGTATGATTTATTCTATATGTATGCTCCTCGTAAGATTTTCAATGAATTTTAATACAAATGACTCAAAAAGAGACACACTTTTCACTAGAAAGCGAGAAAGGCATTCACATTCAATTGTCAACACAATGAGAATGCTACAAGATAATTAGAATAAATGCAAAGCTCATATATTTAAACCTTGATCATTTCAATTCAATGTATAACCTATTTCATCAAGCATATTCAATGTAGCATAAATGTTGATTGATACTCACTCATACCTTGCCAAACAAGGAGAACTAGAATCATGTAAACTCATTTAAATAATAATGTACCACTAATTCTCTTAAACAATGAATTCGCAGACTTATGAAGAACTGATAATGAAGTAAAATATTTTGTACACAAGCATACATCCCAATAGAGACTGCTCTATCATTCAAATGCATAGATTTGAAGATCATACAAAATATATCATTCTATTCATATATCAAATGTCTACACTGGAATTCAAAGAAGATTAAGTCTGCTCCTTGAAATCAAAGTTTTTTCCACTTCAAGAGTTGTATGTCGATGCATTTTAGATCTTTCTGCATCATATCAATTAGATCTTTTAATCCTTTTAGTAGCTTGACAGGTTCTTCATGATCTTGTTTAATGATAGAATTTTTGCATTCAACATTCTTTCTTGAAACATACAACACGTTTTCATCTAGGTTTTCCATTGGTTTCTGAGTTAGAAATTTGATAACGCCAAATTTTTGCACGTCATTCATCTACACCAAGACTGCTACCCATTTAGTTCTTTCTTTTTCCCATGCGGTAGCTTCCAGTTCCAGCTCCTTACTCATAGTTATGGTGTTATTATATACCTTGATCAAGCTAGCAATATAGTATGTGCCCTATTGCACTATAGAATCAAGCCACTCATCAAAAACTTCAGCTATCATGTGTCTTCTCTAGACTTGATCTAACATTTTTTTGATTCACTGGTGATTTGGGATCAAAGGACAATGTCATCTGTGTCAGGGCCTGAGGGCTCAGATGATGTATGGCATTAATATACTCTGCCATCTGGGTAAGAACTTGTTTCAACTTCTGCTTATCTTTCTCATCTTTCCAAGTCCTTGATATATTTCTCTTTGTAGAGGATTCTATATTTTTGGCATCTACCGCCCTTGAAGGAACTCCCAGGTCGATCGTCTCCATAGTAAAAATATTCTCAGTGGCTTTTTCTAGATCTCTATCTGAGATGGGCTTAGCTACTTTTTCTACCCAATGACCTGTTTCATCATCAACTTCCATCATTGCCTGCATTTTGAGCTTCTTGGGTTTAAATATTTTCCCAAGGCACTTTATTACCAAATCCTCCATGGGAATTGTAATAGCGACAATACTGCATTCTTTCCAATCAAAGCTCCAAGCCATCGAGAAGTACTGGAAGTTTCTTTAGGTGGTGGAGGTGTCTGAGCATCAAGTCGGTTGACAACAATCATAGTGCTCATCGAAATTGGCTCTTCTTCAAGTTCTTTTCCTACATCTGTATCCTACACATAAGGGTTGTTTAACACTTTTTGATCCATGATCACTTGGATTTCTTCACCTGAATCCAAGTCCACATAAATCTGATTCGCCATTGGTTCTCTGTTCTTCTTTTTTCTCCTTGAGTGAGTAACTCGAACTGCTGAAGAACTCAATGGGGACCTCTTTGATCTTCTAGTCTGAACTTCTCCAATAATAGGTCTTGTGTCACCTGCAACATCAACAATTTTGTTAGAGGAGGAAGCGGGAATCTGTGTTGTAGCAAGTGGACCAACTATTAATTCATGAGGAGTGGCAATCGACTCCTTTCTGAATTTTTGGTCTCTTAACCACTTCTTCGTTCTTCTTATGACATTGAAGGATTTGTCTTGAATATTTTCGTCTTCCCTTCTATCCTAGTCAATTTCAGGAATAGGTTGCCCTTGAACCCTTTCATTGAATTCAGGATCCCATACATCTTCCCCTTCCTCTTCTTGTACCCCAGAGACATTAATGGACAACCTCATTGTAACAACCTACTGTAGAGTAAATCTTGACCATAATCTCCTCCTTACTTCAAACTCATCACAACATTTTTTCCAGTAATCTTCTAATTGAGGTTAATGTGAGAAATGGTCATGAACATTTAGATGTTCTATAGCATATCCCCTGCTATCAAATTTTTGTCTAGCAATGTAGGGCTGCAAATTCATTTTCTTGAACTCTAATTCTAGGTTCAAGGCATCGGATACATATTTACAATTGTAGTAACCAAGTTCAATTAGGAAGACAACCCTAGATTTACCCTTTGTCCCTAACCTTTTGTCAATGTGGGCTAACTGCTTGCAAACCTCAATAAGCATATAACTGTCAAAGGAATACCTAGGAAATTTGAATGGTCCACATTCAAAGCCCTCCACTCTAATGTAAGTAAACCTAGGAAACTAGATAAAGTAGCTTCCATATATACTGTAATCACATAAATCTGTCCATTTTAATTAAATGAATATTTGGTATTTATTTGATTAAAAATCCACTAGCCATTAGTTAATTAAATTAATATTTAATTAATTCATCTTCAAACATTCTCTTATTAATTAAATAAATTATTAAATTTATTTTAATTAATTCATTAAACCAAATTCACAATCAATTAAATGAATAAATTCTATTTATTTCATTTAATCCCTTTTCCTCTTTTAAATAAATTAAATAAAACATTTATTTAAATCATTAAATCCACCCCACTTGCATTCTTCTAAAAATGCAACTTGCACCTATTTGTTGAAATAAATGAATTTTATTTTAATAAAAATCCTATTTTCCCTCACCCACCAAACCCGCTTGCAATCCTAACCCCCTTTCTAGATTCTTCTAAACCCTTCCTAATTAGCCTAATCCATCCCCTAATTATTGTCACATTCCTAAGCAACTTGGAGTCACTTCTCAAAGACTTCAAAGTCTTTGAAAAGCATTAAATGCTTTGTGTGTTCAACAATTTAACCTCTAAAATCTTCCAAACCACTTATGGCTCTTACATGACCATTAATGGTTAAATCCACTTGCACCCATGGTTAGGGACTTTAACCCCTAAATCAACCCTCATATAACCCATGTGTCTCCTCAAGCATTTATTGCTTTGACCATGGTTATCCCTTTAACCTTTGCACAAGAGTTTATCCATTGGATAAAAGCATTATTCTTTGGATAATGAATTTATTCACTCAACCCAACCTTAACCTTAACTCCCAAGTTAACTGTTAGGTCATGTCAAGCATTTAATGCTTATTCCCTCTCCTCTCAACTCATCTCATGTTGACACTTGTCATCCTGGGATTGGGTTGAAAGCCCTCACATGGATTGAATATCATTCAATCCTAACCCTTGTTGAGATTACTCAATCTCAACCATCTATTGCTCCATTTTTCCTATAAATAGAGCCCACTTCTTCATAATCCAGATCCTGAAAACTTGTACGCATTTACATTATAGCCATTTTTAGAGAGCATTAGATAATAAATCATATTCACTCTTTTGTTTTAAAATCAACACTAGCTAATTAGATAATCTCTTGTTTTAGCTCTTGTTCACATTTGCATAACATTTTAGATTAATCATCATTTCAATCTTGAATCTTCATAAGGCATCCATAGTGCAAAAAGCTACTGAGAGATACACTAATTTGGAACTTGGAGAAGAGAGGAACAAGGGAGAAGGAGCTACAAGCATGGTAGAAGGCATTTGGAGATTCCTTGTTGTGTTTTCTTTCATAGTTAAATACTTCATCATGTTTTTAGTGTCTCTCTTGGTATGCCTTCTTAGACTAGTTTTTGGTTGATTAACACTAACTCTTTCTTTTTTCTTATGTTTTTGTGTGTTATATGACCACAAGTTTTAGTCTAAACATTGTTCATTTTGTAGAGTATCATTTGGTGAACCCGACGTGAAGCCCAACAATAATTTGTTTTTTGACAACTAACTTTTTGACTATTTATCTTGACACATAGGTCACGCTTTGATGCTTTTGTTCGCACTTTAGCGCTATTGTCATTTAGTATTCTAGTGCTTTTGTTTCTACAATAGTTCTATTGTCCAAAGTTTAGCACTTCTATCTATAGTCTAGTGCTTTTGTCTTTTTATTAGTGCTTTTGTTTTAGCGTGTTTGTCCTTCTGCATTAATATCCTGCTTTAGCGCTTTTGTCTATACTTTCATGCATTTGTGTTAAGTAGCACTTCTGTTTTCACACAGAGTAGTGCTATTGTAATAGAACGTTGTAAAAAAGGCCTTGTAACTGATAAAAAAAAAAATTTAGGCTTGTGGAAGCCCACCATATATTCAAATTTTACTAGCTTTTCATTTCGTGTGCAGGTTTTTAACTAACCCTTTTGTTGCTTAAGATCAAAATTTTCATTTGGTGCTTTAAAACTTACAAACAAATTTTTGTTTTTCATGCAAGATAGGCAACTTGAAAATTTTCATTTGGTGCTTTAAAACTTGCAAACAATTTTTTTTTTCATGCAAGATAGCCAAACTTGAAAATTTTCATTTGGTGCTTAAAAAAAAAATCAACCGCAGAAACACTTCATTTTCTTTCATTGCAAGTTAGGATTCACTTATATTTGGTGCTTAAAACAAGAAAAGACAAATCTCATTTCTTGCATCAAACTTAAGGAAATTTACAATCAACACTTCAATTTTTGTCCAAGTAAAAAGAACAATCAACTTGTCTCATTTTGCAAAACGATTTACTTCATGCATACGTGTTTCAATTTCAGTTAACCAGGATTTCAAATTCCTAGTTTACTCAAACATATTGCCTTTGAAGTTAAAAATAACATCATGGTTGTTGGAGCAACATCTCCAAATAGATAGATCATCATTGCAATGACAAGTTAAAAAGAACAAGTGTATTTTGTGTTTGGCACACTTGTGCAAAAGAGTTTGTCGAGTGGTCCTACTTCTAACACACACTATCCTCTCCCTTGGCTTTCGTGGTCCTAGGTGCAAGAGAAAAGTGTTAGTAACACTCAAAATTTTATCTTCTTAAGAGAGGCCTACCAAGAGACACATCACTCTTAGGAATGACCTCACACGGTAAATCCTTCGAGCCACTATAGAAATCAGGTGTGAGCAAAAGTTGTAGCCTTGGGTGTAGTTGTTCCTATAGTGTAACTTGTTGAAAGGACAAATGGGCCCCACCACAAGTTACAAGGCTCTTAAGTGAGTCACTAAAGAATGAACTTATGTCCAAAATCATCAAAAATTACTAAACACCTTTAAGTAGTAGCCCACCCGTTCTATTGATTGAGGATATTTGTGATAAATTCAATGCAAGAGCATAGAAGGTTTTGCTCCCAAGATACTCACCATACATATTTCTTTGAGTAGAAACATAGCTTTTTGAAAGGTTACTTGTAGCCCGATAAAAGTGGTGACTCCCCCATCATAGGGATCATCTATTTGTTATGCTCATGTAAGACTTAGTATATCACATCCTTACTTGCCACAACGGGATTCATAAGGTATGTAGTACCAAAGTTGAAAAAATATCAAGATGTGGGCTGAAATTATCACAACTGGCCATTTGACCTTAGGGATAAAGAGTGTTTGAAGTGTTTTCTGTTTTCAGTCAAGACCTGTGAAAATTGAGCTGACTTCAAGCTTTGGAAACACCTAAAATACATTTGAAGGAAACCTCATAAAAAGTTCAAAGGATTGGGTTGATCTAGACCCATACTTACTTGTGCCTTTTGAGGCAACATTCTTGTGTTTGTGTGCTTGCTTTGTTTTCTTGTCAAAGAAACATCATAAATCCAATTCCAAAACAAGTATTCATCCAAACAAAAAAAAATTTAAAAAACAAAAGATCAAAAACAAAGAGCAAACAACAAAAGTGTCAAACTATATGAACATTCTTCACATCTTGAGAAAAAAGAATCTTCATCAACACATCAACTTGAAGAAAAGACCGTTAATCTCAAAGGCTTTTATCAAAAGGAGGGAATTCTTCTATCTTAATAGACAAATCTTTGTCTCTCATAGAGCTTTTTTACATCACATGCGTCTTTACCTTCAAGGAAAATCAAATGAGTTTGATCAAGAGTCATTAAACCACAAAGCTTTTACTCAATATCGAGCTTTGAGTTATCACAAAAACAAGGGAGGCAAGATCAATCCTGCCTTCTTTCCAGACATTTGTATCACATATAACTCAGCTAGGGAAGAACCACTAACCCCTGAACAAGAAGATGAAGATTTTTTTCCTTTTGTAACACAAAGTTTTTATTGAAGTACATTTCATCCATTTCCCACATTCACACATCATCAATCCATCCCAACTCTCAAAACATCAAGAGGTTTTTATCCTAAGTTCTATTTCAATATTGCTTGAATTAAACACAACGCATCACTTTTTAGAGTGTCTCTACATCTAGAATAAACTCATCCTAAGAGGCATTTCTATGCAGGTTAAAACTGGTCTATGAGTGAATCCTCTCATTACTAGGTACTTGGGCCTATAACACATCTCATATCTCTCTAAACCTTATCACATCAAACATTGTCAACAAAACACAACAAGCAATTCAAGGAAGAACTTTGGTAACATCTACCTTTAGTGCTAGGGATCTGTATGCAAAACACTTCACCAAACATCAATCTTTCATTCCATCACCCACTTATCATCCTTTTCATCAAACTTCAACAAAATCTTATAAACAAAATGGCTCACACCAGATCAAGGTCTAGACAACAAGAAATTGAGGAAGAAGAGGAGGAAAATATCAATGAATTCCAAGAAGCCCTTGGAGGAAACACAAATGATGAAAATCCAAGTACTCCTACTCCTGCAGCAATAGCAAGGGCACAACACAACCCTCTCTTTAATAGACTTTTTCACGAAATACTCAGGAGAAATGCTGATGCTCACTTTTTAAAACTTGCTCAAGAGGGGGCTAAACTACCCTCTGACTTTGATATTGCATAGCTAAGGCAAGCATCAGAATGCCAAACTCGCAATGAGGATGAAAGAGGTTGAGATCACATCAGATACAACCTTCATCAAGGTAATCCCCCCCCTCCTCCTCCTCCAAATGACATAGACATGTTGCGGAAACAAGTCAAGAATCTTGCCCAATAGCTTCATAGTGGTGTGAAAACTAACTAGTTTTCACTTAATGATATTTGTCCATATCCCTTTGATAGGAATCTTCATGTGCCACCTTTTCCATGAGGGTTTGAAACACCCAAGTTTGATAAGTACCAAGGAAATGGAGATCCTCGTGATCATGTTAGAGAATTCCATTCAGCTTACCTCGAAGTGGCATACGAGGACACCTACCTAATGTGACTCTTTCCCCAAAGTTTGGGATGAACAACCTGTTATCACTGTTTAAAAATGGGTATGCTTTTTCAATAATTGGCTAAGTCTATGAAATTTTTGAGTTTGGTATGGCCCTGTTACTTGTAACCACTGTGTGTCCTAAAGGGGGGTTTAGGGTTTAATCTTTAATCACTTTCAAAATGTCTAAGAAAAACCCCTTTTAATTCTAATTTGGTGTTACTTTATTCACTTAAGTGATGGGTCCATTTATCGTAAAGGTGTTCCCCCCTTGTCATTTACCTAGGCAGTCCCTTTAAATCTTTTAATTCTTTTCGCATTTAATCTGCCTTCTTTAATGTTTTTTGGGCCCAGTAAGTATCGCACAACTCTCAGATAAATCTACTATTTTCGTTGTTTCATTGGGTGGAGTTGCTAGTGTGTTAGCCTCTGCAAAATAGCAAAAGGCCCAAGCGGGCTTGACCAAGTGCATTGGTAGCCAGCTTAATGAGACTCCATCTCATTTTGAATCCAATGGCTTGCATTGATTCGCAGCCAAAACAAGCATGCAAGTTACCTGTCATGAAGTAGCAAAAGGGTTTAGCGGGACCTAGCAATCAAGAGTTTCCACAGCTAAAAGGCGATCAGGTTTGAAAGAGATCAATGGCCTGCATTGTTTCGCGGCCGAGAGATGCTTTTAGTTTACTCTTTGCAAAATGGCAAAAGATTGATGGGCCTAGGCAAGGAGGTTTATAAGAGGCATAACATATGCATAGGTCCCCAAGATCTAACGGCCGACGTAGTTTTGCAAGATGAAGATGCTCAAAAAATAGCTTTCGTGAAGTGGCAAAAATGACATGGCATTCCAAGTGAGCAGTCCAGCTGGTTGAGATGGCAAGTAAGAAAGTGACATGTGGCCTAAAATAAAAATAGTCAGCAAATTAAAATTGAGGACTAACAGGTGGGTCTAAGGAGGTGAGTCACACTGCTAGTTGAGAAGTGACCTATCAGACACAGGTGGCACTGAATAAACGTGGGTCCCATAGAATTCTTACGACGAATAAAAAGTTGACACGTCAGTTCAAGAGGGATCAAACGCCAGGTGGATAAAGTTGAGTCAGAGGACCCACATCTGCCGGTTTTAAGCAAGTTGCTAAAACATCACGCAAGTTCCTGAGATCTAACGGTTCGCATGAATTCGCAAAGCTAAGATGCAAGTAACTTAAATCCTGTGAAATGGCGAAAAGGCCAGTGGGCTCAAAGGACAAGCAAGGCATAAAGGTAAAGGTCAATCAACTCTGTTTTGATCCAACAGCTCTCATGACTTCATGGCTGCAAACCAACTAGAGATTAATGTTTGCAAAGTCACCAAAGATAGGTGCAAGTCACATGAAGGCATGACGTGGCATGACAACTACTACTTTTCTCAGAGTTAATAATGATGTGTCGAGTGACACATGGTTTTAAAAGGTGATTGAGGGCCCACCTAGGTGTAACCGGCGGTTATGTGGGAATAGTGAAGTAAGACACATGGCTGACTCAGAACTAAACCCGAAGGAGCTTCCAGGGCTAATGGTCAAATGCCATGTGGCATTTGTTAACTGATGAACAAGTGGGGTAAGTAATACCTAGATCAAGGGCCCACTTAAAAGGCATTCACCTTAAGATTGATCCAATGCTTCTCATTATTTTGTGGCACAAATATGGAAGTGGATTAACCTCCACAAAATAGCGAAAACCATTAGCCGTCAAGATGAGGTGCGGTTAGTTAAAAAGGTTGACGGTCCCGGTCGGAGTTAAAGGCTGAGTGGTTAGAGTTCCATCTAACGCTTGGCGCGGCTTTGTGAAAGGAAAATGCTTGAGGGTTAAGGCCCAGGAAGTGGCGAAAAGAAGGTAGGGCTCGACACTAAGGTAAAGAGGTCAAATGGAGATAAAGACCGATCAAGTTCCATCCGATCAGATGGCTGGCGTGGCTTTGTTGGGTTAAAGTGCATGTTGGCTACTGGCTGCAAAGTAGTGAAAGGATTTTTAGCCCGTTGCCAGATGAGGAATGGTAAAAGGGTAAAGGAAGTGCAAGTTTGATGTGATCTAGAATTTGCCATGATTTTTCTAGATGAACATGCAAGGGTGTTATGTTCTACAAAATGGCGAAAGAGCGAAAAGAAAATACACAGGCAGGTTATGACCTATTAAAGCCAAATTTTTGAATTCTTTAATGAATTCAATTCTAAAGGGACAACCAAAGTATATGGTATCAATGTTGTAGTTAATAGCTCGATTACCATATATGGTCTCACATCAATTGAATGTAGGCATCATTTCGAAGAGCTCTTGCGAAGAAGCGGGTGCAGAGCAGATTTCTTCAAGCCAAGAATAGGTTTTCTTCTATTTTTTCTTAGCAATTACTTGACAGTTTTTTTGAACTGTGGTTTTGATCTATTATAGAAATGCTTTGGCTAGTAATTAATCTACTTGCATAGTATTATTGATATGGCACCTAAAAGGCAGTTCTTAGGGAAAGTTAATTACCATGAGAGGGCAATCTGTGATGATTTCCTAGAATAGTTAACCATGTCAACTAACGTGGCAGCTAAGGTTAAAGAGTTAGTGCCAAAGGCCCCTTGCTTGAGAATAGGAGAAGGATTGTACGACAAAGGCAATTGGTTGAGGGACCCATAGACAGGGTTGTCTGGGTTAGGCTTATTCAAGGTCTGATTCAGTATGAGACACTCCCCAGGCCCATTGAATAGTATTTGGGAATTGGATGTAGGTAAATTGGTGGTTCCTGGGGTGTTCATGGATGCGGATCTCCTAACTCAGATTGCACTAAACTATGACCCTATTACAAAGAGTTTTAGGGACATAAATGGAAAAACCCTCATTGAAATAAATGATGAGGAGTTCAGAAATGCATTTGGGCTTAGTGAATTTTCCAATTATTTGGAACCTATCAATTTTAAATCATTGGCTCAGGTTTACAATGCACAGAGGAATCACCTTAGGAATGGGCCTCTTAAAGAATTCTTTGTTAAGATAGGTGGATTTACTATTGTAGGACCCAATACTATGGAACCTTTCTCCTTAAATTTGTTCACTCTTAGAGCCAACAGATTATACTGGTCACTTTGCCAAATTTTTGGAGAGGATGCTGAAGCAAACATGCCAACTCATTACATATTAATGATTGCTCAAATTTTGAATCCTTCTCTAGCAACGACATTTGATTATGCTCCCTATATTACTGATGCCATCCATGAGGGCTTGATAGGGATAAACAATGGAAAAGTGGATAGGCCTTTTGGATGGTACTCCCTCCTGATGCACCTATTTCTATTCAAGGGTGGTGATTACTTTGCAAATGGAATGGATCTTGTGAAAGAAAAGGATGGAGATAAGATGCCAGTTCAATTATGGAGTACAGTGTTGTCATGGGACAAAGAAGATGCTAGCTACTTGAGGTTTGATAAGTGCTTTGCATCCAAGATTAGGACTCTTATGTTCAGAGAATCCAAGAGTACGTAAGGTTCTTTTGGAGTTTTGTAGGCCAAAGGAATTTGCTGAAGGTATCAAAATTGTCCACAATTGGGGTGATATGTACTTATACCCTATTTCCACAGTTTTCAAAGTGTATGGTTTCAAGGGCACTCCATTTTTGTTTCCATATTGGGTCCCACTTAAAATAGGAATTGCAGAAGTCCTCAGGCAGATTGGTAGTGTGCAAGAGGCAGAGTTAATAGGTAGAGGTAAAGGGACCATTTTCCCTACAATAACTATAGCACATCAGTTTGTAATAACCAAAGGGGGTTGGAAGTGCTTTGAAGATTTCCTTCAACCCTACCATTTATCAACTGTAGTATCAAGGTGTGCCAACCTTGAATATTTCATCAACGACATGTTAAGAAAAAGGCAGTATGTAGAGGTAGACCTCACCAATTCCAATTCCCCGAAGACCTCATCAGGAATGAGTTTGATTTGGATGAGCAAGAGTTAAGGAAAGAAAAGTGGGTGGCTTACAAGAAGGCCCTAGATTCTGTGCACCAATTTGATACCAACTATGACCCTTTGTCTAGCTTCCACCCTTTTGAAGAATAGGTAAAATTCTTGATTCTTTGTTTTAAAGATGTTATGCAAACATTGAAAGAGAAGAGGGAGGTTGTGATTAAAAATAACCTTGAGAAGGCAAGACTAGTTTTAACTAGGTCTACATCTGCCAAAGCAATCCCTCCAGGTGATTATATGCTACATAAAAAGTCCAACTATAGTGTGTTAGTGCCAACAACAGGGGAGCCTTCTACCTCAAGAGGGAAGAGGAAGGTACAGGATGTCATTGACATTCAGGAGAGCCTAAAGAGGAAAAGAATGGGAAAGGAAGTGCAATCTGATGAACCATTGTATTGCCCATCTAAATCCCCTATTCACATAGGAGATGAATAGGTGATAGCTGAGCAACTGTTACAGTTAGGTAGTCTTGGGGAGATAGCTTACACCTATGATGAAGTAGAAGAGGGAATGCCAGAAGAGCTCCTTAGTGCTGAGATGAACATAACCACTAATGAGTTCAAGGGCCAGGAGTTAGATCTTGATATTAAACAAGCTAGTAAGGATTTCTTGGCTGATAGCAACTTTGTCACATCAGGAGCTTTCATGCAATTCATGGGCAAGCAGTTTATTGATCAGTTTAATACTAGATGTGAGAAGAGGAAGAGTGAGCAGCCCCACAAAGATCAAGCTGTGGTGGAGGAAGAAGTAAAGTAAGAAATGGTCAATGAGTTCAAGACCATCACTCCTAAGCAAGGAAGAGACATGGTAGCAAAGGCTGGTGTACTCATTCTCCCTGAATGGGATATAGAAGATGCCTTGGTTTTAGAGGTAGTAAGGAAGGAGACCAAGCCTATGGAATGAGTCACTTTCAACAAGGACAATGCTACCCCGATTATGTGGTCTCTAAAAAGAGATGAAAATAGGAAGAAATAGGACACCTCAGGGTCAAGCTACCTTGGAGGAATGATAGTGAAAAGAGTGCAGAGCACTGGGGTAGTGGAGGTTGCTAGCATAGTCCTAGAGACTGCAAAGTTTAGTGTTGTAGTGGCAAAGAAAGAAGCCAAGGAAAAGGTAGATCTCCAAGCTAAGTTGGAGACAGTTTTAAAAGCTTACAACAATGCCAAGGAAGAGGTAAGGGGTAAAGATAGCATCATTGCCAAGTTGATAAGTCAGTTGGCAGGACAATATCATTAAGGTGAGTCTTCAACATTGATGATCTCTTCTTCTCCTGTAAGGCCTCTACCTACTAGCCCCATCATTGAATTCCCACCATCTCCAACATCTTCTAGTTCCCAACTGGTTGAGATCACTCCCCATGAATTGGAGAAGCTAAAACAGGCCCAAGCCTTGTTTGCAAAGAAATATGAAGAGAGAGTGAGGGCTACAATTTTGAGTTTTGCTGACACCATAGGGTCTTCATTAATGTACAATAACATGAGCAAAAATTTGGACATGTGGAATGAGCTAAATGGAGACAAGGTTGTTCTAATGCCTATTTTTTATAAGTGGAAGCCTAGAGAGAAGGATTTGGAACTTATTTGTGTATCTTATGATGAGGTAGGGCTGACCCCATTATTAAATCCACTTGTGATATACAAAGGATCTAGCAAAGTTAGCAGAAGTAGTAGATAATGCAGATAGAAAGATCAACTTCTACAAGAAAGAGTATACTGATCAGGTATTTGAATTACTCCCAGGGGGTTTTGCTAGTCCAACTCAATTGAAGGACAAACAAATATGGCTTAATGAATTAGAAGCCAATTTATCATTAAGAATAAAAGGAATCATCAATACAGATGGTACTTCCTTATTTGTCAAAACAATTGAGGAGATAGAGAAAATCAAATCACACTATGGTTTTCTAAATTCAGAGGTCAACAAAATGAGGAACTCTTGGAAAATATTAGCTAAGATGAAGGGAAGAGTGATTAGCTTCTCGTGGCCTACTGACGATGTATATCAGGAATGGACAAGAAAATATGCGGTGCTAGATGTAGACCAGTTGGAAGAAGTTGCAACAGAACAACAAGCAGAGGAAGCCACAGATGTTGAAAAGGATTTGTAACTACTTTTTGGAAAAGACTATTGTTTGTAGCAAAATTTCTTTGGAAGGTCCGAAGCTTGTATGCATCCATGTTATTATAAATGGATACCAGGACTAGTAAAAAAGGATCGCAAGTAATTGTAAGGAAACGCTGCAGAAATTTATCTGAGCTTTTTTTGAGTCTTATGGAGAACATTCAAGTGTTTTTGTAATATTTTCTGAAATAATATGAATACATAGACCATCGATTTTGATCCTGGAATTTGTATTGTCTTCAAGTGTGCTTGCAAGTATTTACTGTTTTCAACTTGAGTAATCTAGGGTTATTCATTTGAATATGGGTTGTAAGGCAATCTGAAATAGATGTGCTTCTTAGCTTTTCTCTTCAGGAGGGGAATTAAATATGCAGGAATCACTTCTATCAGTAAATTCTTGTGGGAGATTTTTAATTTGATGAATGCAGTCTAGTTTGATGAGGGTAAATTCTTATGTATGTCAGGCATATGTAGGGTTTTATAGAAGCTGAGGTGATGTGATGTGTGGAGACGTTTGATTGTAGGAGTATTGTTTAAACTTAGAGGACTCTGTGGCCTGGATAAGGCACTTGTATCTATTGTGGTTATCTTTTATATATTCTTGCAGGTCAATACTGAACATGAATATAAGCTTTATTTCTTCATTTCAGTCAATTTCAAGGTGATAAGATCTAGTGGTTTTTGGGACAATAGTTATTGTGGATTTTGTTTAAAAGTGTGAAAGAATTCACCTAGGGTATACCCGCCTAAACTTTGGATAAGTTCAAAGTGTAGAAGGTTATTAAACCTTATCATATGTTGCTCTAAAGTTTTCCTTCTCTTTGATTTCTCTTCTGCAGACAAAGTTTATTATTTTATTATAAGGAATTTTAGGGGGAATTAGAATTTGAGAATAACAAAAGTGGCGACTCTACTGGGGATCAAGTCATTTTATGAATCCAGATGCAGATTGGTGCTTCAATAAAATATTGGTGTTGTATTGATGTATTCATTTAAATAAATTTCACACGATGTTTGATACGTAATGTTGGTTTGATGATTTGAAGTTTTTTGTTCAAATCTTGTTTCATATTTCCCATAGATCTATGGGTGGTGACTCTGTTAGTTCAACCAATATTTAAAATAAGAGAATTATTAAAAGGAAACAAGCATAATGCAAGGAGGAAAGAACACAAGGTCCTTCATGAAGAAACATCCTCATGAGACGTTGCAAGAGGGATTACCTGAATAGTCTCGAAGAGGTCAAAAAAGATCAGTACAACATGAGCCATCAAATGCTATGTGGGTGCAGAAGAGTAACAATGTCGGTAAGGTATCTGATAGACCTGTATATGCAAAGTCTAATTCTTCTTCCCGAGAATCTGAACATGATGTTTTAGGATTTCATTCTGGATTATTTGGAAATATAGATGATGTTCAAGTTTTAAATCAAGAGTTATATCATGTTAGTTTTTCCAGAAAAGATAGAAGTAGTTCCAATGTTGTTAGACACTCTGTGCCCAGAACAGTTGATGGAAACATCAGCTTGATTGATATAGACCAAGTTAACGTATCTGACTTTGAGGAGATCTTCCGTGATGAAGATGAAGTGTCCCAGGAAATAGAAGACCTAAATAGAAAGGTCCATCACTTAATTTCCTTAAGAGCCCAAAAGGAAGCAAATAGGGAGAGAGAAGGCAAAGCAAAACTGATGGAAAGAGATAGGCTTCTTAGGCAGATTGTTGATCTTGAATTGTTAGCCCAAGAAAAGGAAAAAAGTGATGATGGAGGTCCTGTGATTAGGGAAATTCTAGTTCCAAAGCCAAACCAGCATATAAGTCAGTGATCCAACTAAATAAGGAGGTTTTTAGTGACCCACAACCTGTTAGAAATGAGGTTGATAAAGGAAAACAAAAGTGCATGGAAAGGGGGTCAGGATCAAAGACTACAGTGGAAATATCCCATAGATTATCAAAACATGAGAGGGAGATGGAAAGAATAAGGAAGGAGAAAGAAGATCTACAAATGGAGTTAGAAAAGGCTGAGTTAGAGGCAGCTAACCAGGAAGTTAAAAGAAAACTTGGTTATCTCAAAGCTCCCCCTATCATTTTCCCATCAGAGGATCTCAATAAGCCTATTCCTCAGCAAGTTTCTCTCCCAACTGTTAAAATTCATCCCACTTTTCCTGTCAATACAGCAATAGTCAATCAAGCCCCTGTAATTAACCAAAATAATCAAATCTCTCAGACTCAAATCCCTACTGCGAGAATGAACATGGGTAATAACAATGTTGCTAACCATTTCAAAAGAAGACCTATCAATTTAGAGCAGTATAGGCAATTATTTTTTTATGGAATCCCAAGATATCCCAACCATGTTCCTACTAAGTTAAGAGATAGGCTCCCTAAATTTGCTGGAAATAATGCAATTATAGTGACTTGATAAATGATTATGAGATAGCTGATGAAGATGTCATAATGAAGTTATTTGTCTAGTCCCTAATAGATGATGCATGAGATTGGTTTAGAGGTCTCCCTATTAATAGCATTGGGTCTTGGGAAGATTTCAAGAATTGTTTTCAAGAGCAATATGGTGACAAAACAAATGTAAGTTTCATGTTAAATGAATTCAATAATATTAGAAAATCTAATAATGAGATGGTCACCGATTTCAATGCTAGATTTCAGAAAGCCATGCATAGGTTGTATCAGGTGATGAGACTAGATGATAACATGTGCCTGAACACTTATTATAATGCATTTGATTCCAAAATGGCTTACATTTTAAGGGATAAGAATCCACATAGCCTAAGAGATGCATTCAAAATTGCTATCAATGTGGAGAGCAATAGGAAAGCATCTAGAAAATTAGGGAGAAGAACTGATGGTAGGCTATGGCGGGAAACAAAGTAGCAACCAAACAAAGTGGCTAAGGAGGAAGATAAGATAGAAAAGTTAGTCACTGCTATGAAGGACCTAACTACCAAGGTAAATAAAAATGATAAGCCTCACTATAATTGGCAAGATAGGCCTTCCAGATTGCATGATATGCCTTATAATACCAACTGGAAGGATGGTAAACCTCAGAATGAGAAGCCTAAGAATGCTCAGAGCCAAGACACCCCTAATCCCTTAAAAGGAAAAAATGTTCACAATATAGAGAACACTCCCTGGTGTATTGCTTGTGACGGGCCACATTCTCCTCATCAGTGTGTAGTAGCTCAAACCCTTGAAGAGTCCCTAAGGCAAGAGGCTGAGCCTGATATCAATATGTTTGAAACCATTGTAGAAAGTGATGAGGAATCAGTACAAAGTGAATTTAGTGATGTGCTGGATAGTACAAGGTCCTTTCAAGGACAACTAACACTGGCTTGGCATCCCACTCTGAATGTGGTGACCATTGAAGATGAAGAAGTTCATCTTAGAAGGACCAGTGAGGAAGAAGTGAAAAATCTCACCAAGGCTGCTATAGCTAAGGCAAAGCACAATTATAACCTAAGGAGCACCAAAAGGGATAGTGATTAGGGTGAACCTGGTTCTATGTTTATAAAAGAGGTTCTTCAGAAAAGGGCAACAAGTAGTGCTACTACCCCTCATATGGGTCAAGAAAAGAAAGATCAAATTAAAGATGTACCCAAGAGTACAAATGATAGCAATACAAATGATACACAAGGGGCTGCCACAACAAAGAAGGTGAGTCAACCTAAGGCAAAAAGAGTTAAAACTAATGCTGAGTTGAGCAGCAATCCCACATTTGACATGGCTCAAGCTCTTACACAAATGAAAATCACTGTCCCACTAATAGAGTTATTGAAAATAAAAGAACATAGAGAAGCTTCCTTGTCTTTGTTTTCTAATATATCTAACAGTAACATAGTACTACCCACTGGTGTAGCTAAAAATGGAAAGGATTAGGAGTTCCAAACCCTAGAGGTTTATGTTGGAACAACTATTACTCAAGAGCCTTCACAGGTAGATCCTTTTTATGTCACTTTGTTAGTAAACAACCAATTGATCAAAAATTGTATGATAGATTTAGGTGCAACTACTAATGTAATGCCTTATGGTGTTATGAAAGAATTACGATTATGAGTGACTATAGTATATGGGAAATGCTAGGCTATGGATAATAGAAAAGTACCTGTGATAGGTACAATGAGGGATGTTGAAGTGAAGATAGCAGCATTCCCTGAAGCAACCTATAAGATGGATGTTAATGTCACTGACACTAAGCCTCATTATGGCATGTTATTATCTAGGCAGTGGGCAGCAATAGTAGGTGGAAATGTCCAATTGGATTTATCTTATGCTACCATTCAAATCAATGGGAATCAAGTCAAACTATACAAAGAACCACATGCTCCTAGAGTGATTGAAAGTGTATATCCTAACATGCTCAATTGTATGATTGATGTGGATCTTGACAACTTTAGAGTGCAACCCATTTTACCTCAGTTAAAGAATACTGACTCCATTGTGATTGAATTAGAATCACAATAGCATGGTCTATGGCAAATGTATTTTGATGGAGCTTTCTCCAAAGAAGGGTCTGGAGCAGGAGTTCTCTTTGTATCCCCATCAGGTATAACTTTTAAATATTCCTTTCTATTAGCCTTTCAGTGCACAAACAATACTGCAAAGTATGAAGCTCTATTGTTGGGGATTGAAGTTGCAAAGAGGCATGGAATACAACTGCTGAAAGTTTTAGGAGATTTAGAATTGGTTGTCTCTCAGGTAAGATCCAAATATGCATCAAAAAATGATAGATTGAAAAGATATAAGCATGCAGTTTGGGATGTCGTTGAGCATTTTAGTGCTTTTTCTATTAATTGGATAGAGAGATCAAAGAATATCATGGCAGACTTTTTAGCCAATGTTGCATTGAAAAATGATGATGAAACACTAACCGATATATCCATTGTGGAAATAAAATCTAGGCCTGTCTTCCCTGATAATATGTATAATTGGCAAGTTTTTGTCGATGATGAAGACATTCTTAGGTTCATACAATGCATTAATGATTATGATGGATAGAAGATTGAATGAAATGCATTAGTAGAGGTGGTTGACAACAGAGAGATAGTATTTGGGAATGACTTGGTTCAGTTGGAAACAAATGAGATACCTAAGGGGTTAGTAGTGCTTGAGGGCATATTCAGCTATAATGACATTCATCTGCACCAACAATCTACTACCAAGTTAGAAGAATTGGAGGAGGTAAACTTGGAGACAGAGTCATCCCCTAAGTTGGTATACATTGGGAAAAACTTACCCCCTCATGTCAGAACTAATCTTATTAATTTATTGAAGAGATATAAGCATGTGTTTGCTTGGTCCTATGAACACTTAAAGGCGTATAGACAAGACCTTTTTCAACATGAAGTTCCTTTACTTCCAGATGCTAAGCCTTTAAGACAAAAGTAGAGACCTATTAATCCTCTTCTAGAAACCAAGATGCAGCAAGAATTAACTAAGTTAAGAGAAGGGGGGATTATTAAACCTATAAGACATTCTTCATGGGTCTCTAATCTGGTCCCAGTAAGAAAGAAAAATGGGGACATAAGGTTGTGTGTTGATTTTAGAAATTTGAATGTTGCTTCCCTGAAGGATAATTATTCTTCTCCCAATATGGAAGCCATGCTGGAAAGAGTAACTGGCTATGATCTTTTGTCAATGATGGATGGTTTCTCAGGGTATAATTAGGTGCTAGTAAAGGAATCTGAGCAATTCAAAACTGCTTTCACCACCCCTTGGGGAACATATGTTTATGTAATAATGCCATTTGGATTAAAAAATGTTGGAGCTACATTTTAGAGAGCTATGGATGTAGCCTTCAAAGAATTCATCAATATCATCATGGTAGTTTACCAAGATGATTTAACATGTTTCTCCAAAAGGGTTGATGACCACTGTGGGCATTTGGAAAAAGTGTTCAATAAGGCTTTGGAATTTGGTGTGTCATTAAACCCCAAGAAGTGTCATTTTGTTGTTACTGAAGGGAAGTTGCTAGGGCATATTGTCTCCAATGAAGGGGTAAGGATAGACCCTGAAAGAATTGAAGCAATAAACAATGTGCCTGAACCAAAGAGTGTTAAAGGTATTCAATCTTTTTTAGGCAAAGTTAATTTTGTTAAAAGATTCATTGCAAACTTTGTAGAGATAGTTAGGCCCATTGTCAAATTGCTCAAGAAGGATACCAATTTTTACTGGGATCAAGAAGATTCAAAGGCTTTTGCTGAGATTAAAAAATCTATTCAGGAAGCACCTGTGTTGAAATCCCCGGATTATAGTAAACCCTTTTCTTTGTTCCCTTTTGCTTCATATCATACAGTAGCTACATTGTTGTTGCAAAAGGATAATGAGGGACATGAACATCCCATAGCTTTCTATAACAGGTCTTTATAGGCAACAGAATTAAAGTATGAAATCATGGAAAAGCAAGCATATGCTTTGGTTAAAGCTATCAAGGCTTTTAGGCCATATCTTGTAAATGCACAAGTAGTTGCTTATGTTCCACATGCTGCAGTCAAAGACATTTTATCCCAATCTGAAGTCATAGGTAAAAGCTGCAGATGGATAAACAAAATTCAAGAGTTTGATTTAGAGATAAAGATTACTAAATTGGTAAGAGGTTTAGGCCTTGCAAAGCTCATGACTGAATCAAATCTTCTCGATATTGAAGTAAACAATGTTGAAGTTGAAAACACCATGGTCACCAGTATCAAAAGGTAACCCTGGCATTTAGAGGTAGTCCGTTTCTTAAAAGATGCAATATTTTCAGAAGGAATGACACATAATTAGAGAAGAACTCTAAAACTCAAGTCACAAAAATATGTTCTCATTCAAGGTGATCTGTTTTGGAGAAAAAGAAATGGGGAACTGCTAATGTGTTTGGATGAATCCCAGGATAAAAGGGTGCTAATTGAAATGCATGATGGAGTGTGTGGAGGTCATTACTCTGCTAAGACAATTGCTGGTAAGATAATCCGGGCTAGGTATTATTGGCCTACTTTATTTAAAGACGCCCATGAACATGTCAGGAAATGTGACCCATGTCAAAAAATTTCATCCAAATTGAAGTATGAAGGAGCTTTACCCCTAAATCCAGTCACAGTGGAAGCCCCTTTTGTCCAATGGGGCATTGATTTTATTGGAGAAATTATTGAAAGATCAGGAAGAGGTCATAGGTGGATCATAGTAGCTACTGATTATTTTACTAAATGGATTGAAGCTATTCCCACCAGAAGAGCTATAAGTAAAATTGTCATTGACTTCTTAATGGATAATGTTATAACTAGATTTGGAGTCCCTGCAAAGTTAGTAATGGACAATACCATGAGCTTCAGGTCAGAAGAGTTTGTGGGATTTTGCACTAGTCATGGAATAATCATGTCTTGCTCTTCACCTTATCATCCTTAGCAAAATGGACAAGCTGAATCTAGTAACAAAAGCCTCTTGAACATTATTAAGAAAATCTTGGAAGAGAACAAGAGGTCTTGGGATCAAAAGTTGAAATTAGCTTTGTGGGATGACATAATTACTATCAAGAAGGCCATTGGATTGTCACCTTTTGAATTGTCTTATGGTACACAAGATAGACTGCCAGTAAACAATCTTCTTCCAGTATATAAATTCTTGCAAGCTAAAGACATGGAGCTATCTGAACCTATGGAGAACCGAATGATTCAAATAGTGGAAGTGGAAGAAATCAGAACTCTAGCTCATAAGAGAAATTTGAAGATCCAATTGCAGTCTAAGTATCTTTTTGATAAAAGGACATCATTGAGAAAGTTTCAAATAGGTAATGTTGTTCTTCAATGGAATGCAAAAGGAAAGGACAAGGGAAAGCATAAGAAGTTTGAGTCATTATGGATTGGCCCTTCTATGGTTTGTGATGTGAATGGAAATGACTCATACTTTCTAAAGAATATGAATGATGAAATACAGGAATTTCCAGTGCATGGAAAATTCGTGAAGCATTCTTTCTCTTAAAGTCCATGCACAGTAGGTCCTCTATTTGTATATATTTGTTTGCTTTGCGTTGTTGTTTTTGGGTTTGTGTTTTGGTCTATTTCTCCAGAGTTTTCTGAGTTCTTGTGTTGACCTTGCGATCAACCATCCCTAGTCAGAGCCGTTGTTATCACTGTTTAAAAATGGGTATGCTTTTTCAATAATTGGCTAAGTCTATGAAATTTTTGAGTTTGGTATGGCCCTATTACTTCTAATTGATGTGTGTCCTAAAGGAAGTTTAGGGTTTAATATTTAATCACTTTCAAAAAGTCTGAGAAAAACCCCTTTTAATTCTAACTTGGCGTTACTTTATTAACTTAAGTGATGGGTCCATTTATTGTAAAGGTGTTCCCCCCTTGTCATTTACCTAGGTGGTCCCTTTAAATCTTTTAATTATTTTTGCATTTAATCTATCTTCTTTAATGTTTGTCGGGCCCAGTAAGTATCACGCAACTCTCAGATAAATCTACAACTTTCATTGTTTCATTGGGCGGAGTTGCTAGTATGTTAGCCTCTGCGAAATAGCGAAAGGCCCAAGCGGGCTTGACCGAGTGCATTGGTAGCCAGCTTAATGAGACTCCATCTCATTTTGAATCCAATGGCTCATGTTGATTAGCAGCCGAAACAAGCATGCAAGTTACCTATCGTGAAGTAGCGAAAGGGTTTGGCGAGACCTAGCAGTCAAGAGTTTCCATGGCTAAAAGGCGATAAGGTTTGAAAGAGATCAACGACCTGCGTTGTTTCACGGCTGAGAGATGCTTGTAGTTTACTCTTCATGAAATGGCAAAAGGTTGATGGGCCCAGGTGAGGAGGTTTATAAGAGGCATAACAGATGTGAAGGTCCCTGAGATCTAACGGTCGACGCAGTTTCGCAAGATGAAGATGCTCAAAAAATAGCTTTCGCAAAGTGGCAAAAATGACATGGCATTCCAAGTGAGCAGTCCAACTGGTTGAGATGGCAAGTAAGAAAGTGACATGTGGCCTAAAATCAAAATGGTCAGCAAATTAAAATTGAGGACTAACAGGTGGGTCCAAGGAGGTGAGTCACACCGCGAGTTGAGAAGTGACCTGTCAGACATAGGTGGCACTGAAAAAACGTGGGTCCCGTAGAATTCTTACGGTGAATAAAAGGTTGACACGTCAGTTCAAGAGGGATCAAATGCCAGGTGGATAAAGCTAAGTCAGAGGACCCATGTCTGCCAGTTTTAAGCAAGTTGTTAAAACATCACGCAAGTTCCTGAGATGTAATGGTTCGCGTGAATTCGTGAACGTAAGATGCAAGTAAATTAAAGCCTACGAAATGGAGAAAAGGCCAATGGGCCCAAAGGACAGGCAAGGCATAAAGGTAAAGGCTGATCAACTCTATTTTGATCCAACAGTTCTCATGACTTCATGGCTGCAAACCAACCAGAGATTAATGTTCACGAAGTCGCAAAAGACAGGTGCAAGTCACATGAAGGCATGACGTGGCATGACAACTACTACTTTTCTCAAAGTTGATAATGATGTGTCGAGTGACACGTGGTTTTAAAAGGTGATTGAGGGCCCACCTAGGTGTAAGCGGTGGTTATGTGGGAATAGTGAAGTAAGACACGTGACTGACTCAGAACTAAACTCAAAGGAGCTTCCAAGGCTAATGGTCGAATGCCACATGGCATTTGTTAACCGGTGAACAAGTGGGGTAAATAATACCCGAATAAAGGGCCCACTTAAAAGGCATTCATCTCAAGATTGATCCAACACTTCTCATTGTTTCGTGGCCCAAAGATGGAAGAAGATTAACCTCCGTGAAATAGCAAAAACCATTAGCCGTCAAGATGAGGCGCGGTTAGTTAAAAAGGTTGACGGTCCCGATCTGAGTTAAAGGTCGAGTGGTTAGAGTTCCATCTAATGCTTGGCACAGCTTTGTGAAAGGAAAATGCTCAAGGGTTAAGGCCCACAAAGTGACGAAAAGAAGGTAGGGCCCAGCACTAAGGTAAAGAGGTCAAACAAAGATAAAGACCAATCAAGTTCCATCTGATCGGATGGCTGGCGCGGCTTCGCTGGGTTAAAGTGCACGTTGGCTACTAGCTGCGAAGTAGCGAAAGGATTTTTAGCCCGTTGTCGGATGAGGAATGGTAAAAGGGTAAAGGCAGTGCAAGTTTGATGTAATCTAGCGGTTGGCATGATTTTTCCAGATGAACATGCAAGGGTGTTATGTTCTACGAAATGGCGCAAGAGCGAAAAGAAATTACACAGGCAAGTTATGACCCGTTGGAGCCAAATTTTTGAATTCTTTCATGAATTCAATTTTGAAGGGATGACAGAAGCATGCGGTATCAATGTTGTAGTTAAGATCTCGATTACCATATATGGTCTCCCATCAATTGAATGTAGGCATCCTTTCAAAGAGTTGTTGCAAAGAAGCGGGTGCAGAGTAGATTTCTTCAAGCCAAGAACAAGTTTTCTTGTATATTTGCTTAGCAATTACTTGACAGTTTGTTTGAATCGGGGTTTTGATCTGTTATAGAACTTCTATGGCTAGTAATTAATCTACTTGCATAGTATTATTGATATGGCACCTAAAAGGGAGTTCTCAGGGAAATTTAATTACCATGAGAAGCCAATCTGTGAATATTTCCTAGAACAGTTAACCATGTCAATTAATGTGGCAGCTAAGGTTAAAGAGTTAGTGCCAAAAGCCCCTCACCTGAGAAAAGGAGAAGGATTGTACAACAAAGGCAATTGGTTGAGAGACCCACAGATAGGGTTGTCTGGGTTAGGCTTATTCAAGATCGGATACAATATGAGACACTCCCTAGCCCCATTGAATAGTATTTGGGAATTGGATGTAGGTAAATTGGTGGTTCCCGGGGTGTTCATGGATGTGGATCTCCTAACTAAAATTGCACTAAACTATGACCCCATTACAAAGAGTGTTAGGGACATAAATGGAAAAACCCTCATTGAAATAAATGATGAGGAGTTCAGAAATGTATTTGGGCTTAGTGAATTTTCCAATTATTTGGAACCTATCAATTTTAAATCATTGGCTCAGGTTTACAATGCATAAAGGAATCACCTTAGGAATGGGCCTCTTAAAGAATTCTTTGTTAAGATAGGTGGATTAACTGTTGTAGGACCCACTACTATGGAACCTTTCTCCTTAAATCTGTTCACTCTTAGAGCCAAGGGATTATACTGGTCACTTTGCCAAATTTTTAGAGAGGATGCTGAAGCAAACATGCCAACTCATTAGATGTTAATGATTGCTCAAATTTTGAATCCTTTTCTAGTAGTGACATTTTATTATGCTCCCTATATTACTAATTCCTTCCATGAGGGCTTGATAGGGATAAAGAATGGAAAAGTGGATAGGCCTTTTGGATGATACTCCTTCCTCATGCAACTGTTTCTATTCAAGGGTGGTGATTACTTTGCAAATGGAATGGATCTTGTGAAAGAAAAGGATTGAGAGAAGATGCCAATTTAGTTATGGAGTATAGTGATGTCATGGGACAGAGAAGATGCTAGCTACTTGAGGTTTGATAAGTTCTTTGCATCAAAGATCAGGACTCTTTTATGTTCACAGAATCCAAGAGTCCGTAAGGTTCTTTTGGAGTTCCTTAGGCCAAAAGAATTTTTTGAAGGTATCAAAATTGTCCACAATTGGGGTGATATGTACTTATACCTTGTTTCCATAGTTTTCAGAGTGTATGTTTTCAGGGACACTCCATTTTTGTTGCCATATTGGGTCCCACTTAAAATAGGAATTGCAGAAGTCCTCGGGCAGATTGGTAGTGTGCAAGAGGCAGAGTTAACAGGTAGAGATAAAGGGACCATTTTCCCTACAATAACTATAGCACATCAGTTTTTAATAATCAAAGGGGGTTGGAAGTGCTTTGAATATTTCCTTCAACCCTACCATTTATCAACTATAGTATGAAGGTGTGCCGACCCTGAAGATTTCTTCAACGGCATGTTCAGAAAAAGGGTAGTATGCAGAGGTAGACCTCACCAATTCCAATTCCCTAAAGACCTCATCAAGAATGAGTTTGATTTGGATGAGCAAGAGTTAAGGAAAGAAAAGTGGGTGGCTTACAAGAAGGCCGTAGATTTTGTGCACCAATTTGATACCAGCTATGACCCTTTGTCTAGCCTCCACCCTTTTGAAGAAAAGGCAAAATTCTCGATTCTTTGTTTTGAAGATGTTATGCAGACATTGAAAGAGAAGAGGGAGGCTGTGATTAAAAATAACCCTAAGAAGGCATGACTAGTTTTAACTAGGTCTACATCTACCAAAGAAATCCCTCCAGGTGATTATATGCTATATAAAAAGTCCAACTACAGTGTGTTAGTGCCAACAATAGGGGAGCCTTCTACCTCAAGAGGGAAGAGGAAGGTACAGGATGTCATTGACATTCAGGAGAGCCCAGAGAGGCAAAGAATGGGAAAGGAAGTGCAATCTGATGAACCAGTCTATTCCCCATCTCAATCCCCTATTCACATAGGAGATGAACAGGCAGTAGCTGAGCAACTATTACAATTAGGTAGTCTTGGGGAGATAGCTTACACCTATGATGAAGTAGAAGAGGGAATGCCAGAAGAGCCCCTTAGTGCTGAGATGAACATAACCACTAATAAGTTCAAGGTCCAGGAGTTAGATCCTTATATTAAACAAGCCAGTGAGGATTTCTTGGCTGATAGCATCTTTGTCACATCAGGAGCTTTCATGCAGTTCGTGTGGAAGCAGAATATTGATTAGTTTAATACTAGATGTGAGAAGAGGAAGAGTGAGAAACCCCACAAGGATCAAGATGTGGTGGAGGAAGAAGTAAAGCAAGAAATGGTCAATGAGTTCAAGACCATCACTCCTAAGCAAGGAAGAGACATGGTAGCAAAGGTTGGTGTACTCGTTCTCCTTGAATGGTATATAGCGGATGCCTTGGTTTTAGAGGCAGTAAGGAAGGAGACCAAGCCTATGGAATGAGTCTCTTTCAACAAGGATAATGCTGCCCTGGTTATGTGGTCTCTAAAAAGAGATGAAAATAGGAAGAAAAAGAACACCTTAGGGTCAAGCTACCTTGGAGGAATGATAGTGAAAAGAGTGCAGAGCACTAGGGTAGTGGAGGCTACTAGCATAGTCCTAGAGACTGCAAAGTTTAGTGTTGCAGTGGCAGAGAAAGAAGCCAAGGAAAAGGCAGATCTCCAAGCTAAGTTGGAGACAGTTTTACAAGCTTACAACAATGTTAAGGAAGAGGTAAGGGGTAAAGATACCATCATTGTCAAGTTGACAAGTCAGTTGGCAGGACAATATCATCAAGGTGAGTCTTCAACATTGATGATCTCTTCTTCTCCTACAAGGCCTCCACCTACTAGCCCCGTCATTGAATTCCCACCATCTCCAGTACCTTCTAGTTCCCAACCAGTTGAGATCACTCCCCATGAATTGGAGAAGCTAAAACAGGCCCAAGCCCTATTTGCCAAGAAATATGAAGAGAGAGTGAGGGCTACAATTTTGAGTTTTGTTGACACAATAGGGTCTTTATTAATGTACAATAACATGAGCAAAATTTTGGACATGTGGAATGAGCTAAATGGAGACAAGGCTGTTCTAATGCCTATTTTTGACAAGTGGAAGCCCAGAGAGCAGGATTTAGAACTTATTTGTGTATCTTATGATGAGGCAGGGGCTGACCCCATTATTTAATCTACTTGTGATATGACAAAGTATCTAGCAAAGTTAGCAGAAGGAGTAAATAATGCAGATAGAAAGATTAACTTGTACAAAAAAGAGTACACTGATCCAGTATTTGAATTACTCCCAGAGGGTTTTGCCAGTCTGACTCAATTGAAGGACAAGCAAATATGGCTTAATGAATTAGAAGCCAATTTATCATTAAGAATAAAAGGAATCATCAATACAGATGATACTTCCTTATTTGTCAAAACAATTGAGGAGATAGAGAAAATCAAATCACACTATGGTTTTCTAAATTCACAAGTCAACAAAATGAGGAACTCTTGGAAAAGATTAGCCAAGATGAAGGGAAGAGTGATTATCTTCTCATGGCCTACTAATAATGTATATCAGGAATGGACAAGAAAATATGTGGTGCTAGATGTAGAGCAGTTGGAAGAAGTTGCAATAGAACAACAAGCAGAGGAAACCGCAGATGTTGAAAAGGATTTGTAACTACTTTTTGGAAAAGACTGTTGTTTGTAACAAACTTTCTTTGGAAGGTCCGAAGCTTGTATGCATCCATGTTATTATAAATGGATACCAATACTAGTAAAAAAGGATCGCAAGTAATTGTAAGGAAACACTGCAGAAATTTATCTGAGCTTTTTTTGAGTCTTATGGAGAACATTCAAGTGTTTTTGTAATATTTTATGAAATAATATGAATACACAGACCATCGATTTTGAGCCTGGAATTTGTATTGTCTTCAAGTGTGCTTGCAAGTATTTACTATTTTCAACTTGAGTAATCTAGGGTTATTCGTTTGAATATGGGTTGTAAGGCAATCTTAAATAGATGTGCTTCTTATATTTTCTCTTCAGGAGGGGAATTAAATATGCAGGAATCACTTCTATCATTAAATTCTTTGTGGGAGATTTTGAATTTGATGAATTCAATCTAGTTTGATGAGGGTAAATTCTTATGTATGTCAGGCATATGTAGGGTTTTATAGAAGCCGAGGTGATGGGATGTGTGGAGACGTTTGATTATGGGAGTATTGTTTAAACTTAGAGTACTTTGTGGATTGGATAAGGCACTGGTATCTATTATGGTTATCTTTTACATATTCTTGCAAGTCAATACTGAACATGAATATAAGCTTTATTTCTTTGTTTCAGTCAGTTTCAAGGTGATAAGATCCATTGGTTTTTGAGACAATGGTTATTGTGGATTTTGTTTAAAAGTGTGAAAGAATTCACCTAGGATATACCCTCCTAAAGGTTGGATAAGTTCAAAGTGTAGAAGGTTATTAAACCTTGTCATATGTTGCTCTAAAGTTTTCCTTCTCTTTGATTTCTCTTCTGCAAACAGAGTTTATTATTTTATTATAAGGAATTTTAGGGGGAATCAGAATTTGAGAACAACACAACCACATCATGGTTTTCCTGACTACCAGGTGGCATTATGACCTTCGAAGATCTAGTCTAGAAGTTCTTGGCACATTACTCACACAACATTGAACGTGATATCACCATGGTTGATCTGTGTAACACTAAACAAAAACCAAGCGAGCTATTTTTCAGTCTTTCTGCAATGATGGTGTCAATGTCTAGCAGAAATTCTCTTCAGTTACCTGAAAAAGAACTGGTGGAAATATTTATTTCCAACTTAAATGACGAAATGGAATTTCACCTAGACATAAAAGACACAGACTCTTTCAATGACATGATCACCAAAGGTTTAAAATGTGAATGGGCTCTCATCAAAAAAGGGCTTATCAAGATATACAATGAACCAAAGGATGGCCCTTGCCCATGTTTCAATAGTGACAAGCGTGACTTCTGGAACAAAAAACAAAAATATTGTCAATGAAAAGGTTGTGGATGCAAGAACTATCAAAAGTGCACAACCTGTGGTCCGATTTGCAGGATAGAACCCCCCACCCAAGAATAACATAGTTGCTCCTCCAAATCAAGGATGCAATACATCTCAAGAGGAACCCAAAAAATGCCAGCAAAATTTTAAACCAAAATGAACATACTGTTATCACTGTTTAAAATTGGGTTTTTCTTTTCCCATGATTGGCTATGGTATATTGATTTTTTTGAATAGGGTGTAATTCCAAGTGCTTCAGCTTTGTTCTAGACCTTAGGGGTTTAAGGGTTTTTGATTTTTAGATCCTATCTTATTTGTTTTAAACCCTCTAGTTTCTAATTTGTCGTTACTTTATTCACTTAAGTAATGGGTCGTGGGGTCGTAAGATGTGTTCCCCCTTGTTGTTTGCCTAGGCGGGTTATGTTGATTAATCAAAAATTTTATGCCTTGTGTATTTTTCTTCTAAAGTTGTTGGGCCCGGTAACCAGTGTGCATCTCGCGGATTAATCCACGGTTCGTGCTACTTCGCTAGGTGAAGTTGCGCGTAGTTTAAAACCCGCGAAGTTGCGGAAACCACATGGCATGCCACATAGATAGTCCAGCTGGTTGTTGACAGCGAGTAAAATGGCGGCACATGGCACTTGAAGACAATAGTCAGCGGGTCAGGATTAAAAAGCTGAGAGGTGGGCCCCGGAGGTGAGTCAAGTCGCAGATGGAGATGTCCTGGCAGGTCTAGCTGTTAACAATTTATTTAAGCCCCGTGGTTTCCTTCTGGCGAATGACAAAGTGACAAGTCAGCTCCGCAGGTGACTGGGTGCCAGGTGTTCATGACGAGTCAGTGGGCCCACCATTCCTGAGAGCCTTCTCGGAGGATTAAATGCCGATCAACTTCAGAGATGATCCAATGGCCGGCGCTATTTTGCAAGGGTAAAGTGCTCACTCTTTATGCCCATGAAATAGTGAGAATGAACGAGAACCGTCCACGTGTCATGATGATGACTTGGACTATAGGGCCGTTGAGATGAAAGTGGGGCCCCCGTGGTTTCCTTCTGGCGAATGACAGAGTGACAAGTCAGTTCCACAGGTGACTGGGTGCTAGGTGTTCATGACGAGTCAGCGGGCCCACCATTCCTGAGAGCCTTCTCGGAGGATTAAATGTCGATCAACTTCAGAGATGACCCAACGGCCGGTGCTATTTCGCAAGGGTAAAGTGCTCACTCTTTATGCCCGCAAAATAGCGAGAATGAACGAGAACCGTCCACGTGTCATGATGATGACCTAGACTATAGGGCTGTTGAGACGAAAGTGGGGCCCCCGTGGTTTCCTTCTGGCGAATGATAGAGCAAATGATAGAGTGACAAGTCAGCTCCGCAGGTGACTGGGTGCCAGGTGTTCATGACGAGTCAGCGGGCCCACCATTCCTGAGAGCCCTCTTGGAGGATTAAATGCCAATCAATTTTAGAGATGATCCAACTGTCGGCGCTATTTTGCAAGGGTAAAGTGCTCACTCTTTATGCCCATGAAATATTGAGAATGAATGAGAACCATCCATGTGTCATGATGATGACCTGGACTATAGGGCTGTTGAGACGAAAGCGGGGCCCCTGTGGTTTCCTTCTAGCGAATGACAGAGTGACAAGTCAGCTCCGGAGGTGACTGGGTGCCAGGTGTTCATGACGAGTCAGCGGGCCCACCATTCCTAAGAGCCTTCTCAGAGGATTAAATGCCGATCAACTTCAGAGATGATCCAACGGCCAGTGCTATTTTGCAAGGGTAAAGTGCTCACTGTTTATGCCCGCAAAATAGCGAGAATGAATGAGAATCGTTCACGTTTCATGATGATACGTGGTCAAAGAAGAAAGTGTGGGCCCGCCAAGGTGGAAATGTCGGTATAAAAGAAAGACACGCAGCCAGTATCAAGTAGAATGCGAAGGGAATTTCAAGGCCAATGATTCGATGCCACATGGTATTATGCAGCCAATAAAAAAGCGGGACCCAGAAAAAGGCTAAAAGCCGTCAGTTAATCTAATGTTCGATCAAGTTTCTTTTGATCGAACGGTTGGTTCTATTTCGCATGACTAAGTTGCTCGATGGTTATGCTTCGCGAAGTTGCGAAAGAGCAAAATGGAACACTTGCAGGAATGTTGTGACCCGTTGGAGCGAAAAATATGAATTCTCATATGAATTCAATTTCGAAGGGATGGCCGGAGCATGCGGAATCAATGTTATAGTTAAGGCCCTGAGTACAAATATTTGATTTCCTAACTACCAAGTGAAGATATCTTTTAAAAGATTTTGCAGAAGAGCAGACGCAGAGTTATCTCCTTCATATCCAGAGCAAGATGGTTCAGTTGCAGAAAAAAATTCCTTCAAGCAAAGATCAGGTTCTCTCATACTTTTGTAGCAATTCTTGTGTGATGTTCTAAGTAAGAATTTTTTTGTTGCAGGATTGTTTTAAAGTGATATTCATTTTCTTGCATCTTCAAAATGGCTCCTAAAAGGGAATTTTCCGGCAAGGTTAATTATTTGGAAAGAAGTGTATGTGATGATTTTTTAGAACAGTTGACGTTGTCAACCAATCAGGCATCAAAGGCCAAAGAGTTAGTGCCCAGGGCTCCCCATCTGAAGATAGGAGAAGGATTGTATGACAAGGGTAATTGGCTGAGAGACCCACAGGTGGGACTATCCAGGTTGGGGTTGTTTAAAGTCAGATTTGGAATGAGAAATTCTCCTGCCCCTCAAAACAGTATCTGGGAACTAGATGTTGGGAAATTGGTAGTCCCGGGGGTATTCATGGATACAGACCTGCTAACCCAAATGGCATTGAATTATGATCCAGTCACAAGATGCATCCGGGATGTAAATGGGAAAACCCTTGTGGAAATTAATGCTGAAGAATTAAGGATAGTATTTGGGCTTAATGAGCTCACAAACTTCGTAGAACCCATAAATTTCACATCATTAGCCCAAGTTTACAGTGCACAGAGAAGTCATCTCAAGAATGGGCCTCTCAAGGAGCTTTTTGTGAAAATAGGAGGGTTAGTAGTTGTAGGACCCAATACACAAGAGCCCTTCTCATTGAGTATGTTTACCCTGAGGGCTAAAGGAATGTATTGGGCACTTTGTCAAGTCCTAGGAGAAGATGTTGAAGCAAATATGCCAAATCATTACTTGCTAGTGATTGCCTAGATTTTGAATCCTTCTCTTGCTATCACATTTGATTATGCCTCCTTCATCGCTGATGTTGTCCATGGAGGCTTGATAGGAATAAAGAATGGAAAGGTGGACAGACCTTTCGGATGGTATTCACTCTTAATGCACCTTTTTCTCTTCAAAGGTGGTGATTATTTTGCCAGTGGACTAGACCTGGTTAAGGAAAAGGAAGGAGAAAAAATGCCAGTACAATTATGGAGTACTGTGTTGTCATGGGACAGAGAGGATGCTAGTTTTTTTAAGTTTGACAAATATTTTGCATCCAAAATAAGAACTCTCTTATGCTCTGATAACCCAAGAGTCCCCAAGGTTCTTCTAGAATTCATAAGGCCAAAAGAATTCGCAGAGAACATCAAGATTGTTCATAAATGGGGCGACATTTATTTATATCCAGTCTCCACAGTTTTCAGAGTTTTTGGTTTCAGGGGTACTCCATTTTTGTTACCTTAGTAGGTCCCTCTCAAAGTGGGAATAGCGGAGATCCTTAGGCAAATTGGTGGCCTACAAGATGCAGAGTTAACAGGCAGAGGCAAAGGGACTATTTTCCCTGCAGCTACCATAGCCCACCAATTCATAATAACAAAGGGAGGCTGGAATTGTTTTGAGGATTTCCTCAAACCTTATCATTTATCCACTGCAGTGTCCAGGTGTGCTGACCCAGAGGACTTCTTCAACGGTGTGTTTAGGAAGAAGGTAGCATGCAGAGGTAGGCCTCATCAATTCCAATTTCCTGAAGACCTCATCAGGAATGAATTTGATCTAGATGAGCAGGAACTAAGGAAAGAAAAGTGGGTGGCTTATAAGAAAGCCTTGGATTTTGTGCATCAGTTTGATGCTAGCTATGACCCATTGTCTAGCTTCTTCCCATTGGAAGAAAAAATAAAATTTTTGATTGTTTGCTTTGAAGATCCGATGCAAACACTGAAGGAGAAGAGGGAAGCTGTGATTAAGAGAAACCCTAAAAAAGCTAGAATGATCCTAAGCAGGTCAGCTTCCAGCAAAATAGTTCCTCCTGGTGATTACACATTGCACAAGAAATCAGGTTACAGTATGCTAGTGCCTACAACAGGGGAGCCCTCTACATCCAAAGGAAAGAGGAAGATACAAGATGTCATTGACATCCAAGATAGCCCAAAGAAGCAAAGGGTGGGGAAGGAAGTGCAATCAGATACACCTTTGTATTCCCCATCCCAATCCCCTATCCATATAGGAGATGAACAAGCAACAGCTAAATACCTCTTGCAGTTGGGTAGCTTAGGTGAAATCGCATACACCTATGATGAAGTGGAGGAAGGGATGCCAGAAGAGCCCATTGATGCTGAAATGGACATTACCTCCACTGAACTCAAAGGCCAGGAATGGGATCCTGAGATAAAAAAGGCAAGTAGTGCCTTTTTAGCTGATGACAACTTTGTCACATCGGAAGCATTTATGCAATTCATTTGGAAACAGCATATAGATAGATATAATGCTAGATGTGAGACAAGAAAGGCTGAGCAACCCAATAAAGATCCAGCCTCAGTGGAGGAAGAAATAAAACAAGAGATGATGGAGGAATTCAAAACCATCACCCCTGAGCAGGGAAGGGATATGGTAGCACAAGCTGGAGTGCTAATCTTACCAGAGTGGGATATTACAGATGCCCTCGTGTTAGATGCAGTAAGAAAAGAGACCAAACCCATGGAAGGAGTTACCTTCAATAAGGATAATGTTGCATTAGTTATGTGGTCTCTCAAGAGGAATGAGAGAAAGAAAGGAAAAGACACCTCAAGGTCAAGTTACCTTGGTGGAATGATGGTAAAAAGAGTACAAAGTATAGGGGTAGTAGAGGCTGCTAGCACTATGCTAGAAACTGCAAAATTCAGTGTTGCAGTGGCTAAGAAGGAAGCCAAAGAAAAGGAGGCCCTCAAAATTAAGTTGGAAATAGTTTTGAAGGCCTATAACAATGCCAAGGAGGAGGTGAGACGTAAAGATAGCATTATTGCTAAATTGCAAAGCCAGTTGATGGGACAGCACCAACAAGGTGAGTCTTCAACACTGATGATTTCCTCTTCTCCTGCAAGACCTCGGCCTACTAGCCCTATCATCAAATTTCCACCATCTCCAGCACCCTCCAGCTCTCAAATGATTGAGATTACTCCTCAAGAACTAGAAAACCTGAAACAGGCTCAGGCCTTATATGCAGGGAAATATGAGGAAAAGGTAAGGGCCACAATCTCCAGTTTTGCAGATACGATAAATGCCTCATTGCTTTACAACAATGTGGGAAAAATTATGGAGATATGGAATGAGCTGAGAAGACATAAGGCAATTTTGACACCCATTTTTGACAGATGGAGACCTAGGGAGAAAGATCTAGAGTTCATGTGTGTATCCTGTGATGAAGCAAGAGCTAATCCCATTATCAAATCCACTTCTGATGTCACTAAGGTCTTAATGCAATTGGCAACAGAGGTGGATAATGTGGATAGAAGGGTTAAATTTCTTAAGAAGGAATACACTGATCAAGTTTGTGAGTTGCTCCCAGGAGTTTTTGCTAATCCGGATCAGTTAAAAGACAAGAAGATATGGCTTAAGGAGATAGAAGCCAAATTGTCAGCAAGAGTCAAAGGAATCATTGATCTTGATGATACTTCTTTCTTTGTTGTGACAATACAAGAGATAGAAAAAATTAAGTCACATTATGGTTTTCTTAATTCAGAAGTCAACAAACTAAGGAATTCTTGGAAAAGGTTGACTAAAAATAAAGATGATGTGATTAATTTTTCATGGCCGACAGAAGAAATATATAGTGAGTGGGCAACTAAATATGCCACCCAGGATCTGGAATAGTTGGAGAGCGCCCCTGAAAAGACAGAAGAGGTTGCAACAGAATAACAGGTTGAAATAACTGCAGAGGCTGAAAAGTGCTTGTAACTACTTTTGCGAGAAGCTTGTAACTTCTTTATTTTGTAACAAACTCTCCTCAAAAGGTCTGAAGCTTTGTGCATCCATGTGGTTATAAATGGATACCAGGACTAGAGGAAAAATCATCACAAAATTTTGTAAGAAAATGCTGCAGAAATTTATCAGAGCTTTTCTAAGTTTAATGGAGAATCAGAATTTATTGTAATATTTCTTGAACTGGATATCAATATATAGGCCATCGGTTTTGAGTAAAGCTTCGTGTTGTCTTCAAGTTCGTTCATAAGTTTGTTTATTGTTTTCATTCTAAATAATCCAAGGTTGTTTCGTTTGAATGGAATTGCAAAGAAATTTTAGTATAAGTGTTTGTTAGCTTTTTTCTTTAGGAGGGAGATTAAATAGGCGAGATCACTCATACCAGTAATTTCTTTGGGAGGAACTTTGAATTCTAAGGACCATAGCTTAGTTTGGAATGCTTGAATTCTTGTATGTGTCAGGCATATATAAGGATTAATAGAAACCAAACCGATGGGTAATATAAAGATGTGTTGTTTAAGGAGTTTTATCTGAGTTTAGATGACTCTGTGACCTTGGATAAGGAACTAGTATTAATTGAAGTTGTTTATTGCATGCTTTGTTGATCGAAATGCTGAGATTAAGTACAATTTCTATCCTTTGTTTTCAGTTGATTTCAAGGTGAATAAATCCACTGGTTTTCTGGACTGGCTTGCTGTGGGTTTATGTTCGAAAGTGTGAATTTAATTCACAAAGGTATACCCACCTGGGCTCCGAGGAAGCCCGAAGTGTAGAAGGTCTATCCAAACCTTGTCATATGTTGCCTTGAAAATTTCCTTATCTTTGATATCTCTTCTGTACCAAGCTTTAAACCATATTAATTTGAGGATGTTAAAGGGAATCAGATTTTGAAGACAACACATACACTCCCTTAGGGGAACCCATTGAAATAGTGTTACATTAGTTGGTTTCTCAAAATCTGGCGACCTTACCTAAAACATCAAATTATGAACTTCAAGTTAAACCTTCATGGTGGAGAGATACTCAACATTGTGATTTCCATCAAGGGAAAGGGCATAAGACAAGCAATTGTCACAGATTGAAAGATCTTATTCAGGATCTTATTGATCGAGGTGAAATCGAAATCGAAGGACACAACCCAAAGACAATAAACAATGATCATCTCATGTTTAAAAATCCACTTCCATCACACGATCAAAGGGGTCCTTCCACTTCAGGGAGAAACATAGATACCACTGATTATACACAAGCGACATATAATTACACTGTGAATCACCTATATGATACCAGTGAACAAATTGTAACTATTACCATAAAAAATCCCAGCTCCACTTGCAATGTTGTTACACATCATGACAAGATTACCATAAAAGCAGCTCCACAAGGCACCCCATCTATCCCAAAGCAGTATAACCTTGTGGAATAGTTAGACAAAATGCCCGCACTGATATCTATCTTAGAGCTATTGTGCCTATCCCCATCTCATAAAACAATCTTGGATTAAGCTCTCCAAGAGGCGTCAGTTCCTACAAACCTAAACACATATCAGTTCCAAGCTATGGTTGGAAATCTAAGGTCATCACCTTGTCTCACTTTCTCTGAAAGTGACAACACATCCTTCCAGCAACCTCACAATGCCTCACTCCACATTGAAGGGTTTATCAACCAACATAGGATCAAGTGAGTCTTGATCAATAATGGAGCAGGCCTGAATATCTGTACACTACAATTAGTCATAGCTTTGGGATATGCAATTGAATCAGTGGATCCTCATAAGAAGATAACAATCAAAGCCTATGATGATGGAGAGCATTCAACCAAAGGAGCTATTGTGCTACCAATCTGAGTGGGCCTTGTGGTGAAACACATCATCTGTCAAGTTTTGGACCTTCCTCTACCATACAATTTGTTGTTAGGAAGACCTTGGATACTCGCCATGCAAGTTGTTCCATCCACTTACCATTAGTGTGTCAAATTCCCTCATAATGGTGTGGAAATTACAATCTTGAGAGATGAAAACCCCTTTGCATATTGTCATAATATAAGTCATCAACTAGAGATTACTATTCCCAACAATAGAGAAGCCACCTCATTCACATCATACATAAGTCTAGCATCCCTTTCTAGTTCAAACACCACTATACCCAAGCAAGAGAATCTCAAGATGAAAATAGTAGAGGAAGGTCCTGGAGAGTACAATCTAAGCCAACTCTTTTGTGTTGGACAAATGCCCACTTCTCCTAGAACTCAAGGTAAACCTCAATGGTTACTTCAAATGCCACTGGTCAAGCCAACATGCACTTTGACACCTTTCATCCTTGGAAAGAGTCAAGAAGAAGAAACCAGAGACGAAGACTCGACAGAATGGATCTATAAATACCCAATCACCATGGACATTCCACAAGCTAAGCTTTCAACATATTAGTATGGAAAAGACCTTCTCATTATGCAAATAATGGGTTATGATGGTCAGAGTGCTTTGGGAAATTGCAAGCAAGCCCGACATGAACCGCTGCAGCCGAAATTAAAGCCCAAAGATAACACAAGACTAGGCTTTCAAAATGAGATCCTTCCTAAAGTTAGATTCAAAGGAAAACCCACTATATCAGCCTAAAACTCTAAAGAGGTCACCTTTGATTATATCAGCAACACCGTGCACCATAGCAACTACCCCATTGAGGCTAAAAATCCTAGAAAAACCATCCACAAAACAAATCATCCCACCAATCAAACTAGTGATCCCATCAACCATAGCAACCACATCAACAACACCACTAGCACTATCAGAACCCCCAGCAGTATCTACGACACTAGCAATTCCAACAGAAGCAACAGATTCAATGCTACCAATACTCCTAGTATCAGATTATTTGATCCCCATAATCCTTCCTATAGCACCGATCATTCCATCTATCCAGGTACATCAGCCAATCACACCTGCAGTGTTTAACTCAAAGGACATCCCAGTATGGTATAGTAATCGGATACTGGAAAGTGACTCAGAGGCTGACTCACATGAGTGGGAATTTGATTTCATCCAGCTTAATACTTTAGATGAGGAAGACGCATCATTACCTCCACCTCGCAAAGACATTCCTATTTACGGAGAAGCACATATAAAGACCTCTTGGATTCCTAAACTAGAAACTTCTTCCATAGATCCTACATCACATCCTACGCCTGCTTTTGACAGGGAGAGTACAATTAATGACCTTCACCACAACGTCTTGACCCTCACTAACACATCTAACTAACATAACCTAACCGATGAGGTAATGCCTATTGGTATTTTGGTATGGTTTTGTCATTGATGTCAACACCTACTAAACACTTATCAACTCTGGCACTTTAGAGAATCAGCAACATTCACTGGCAAGCAAGTGACTCATGCACAGTCACCAGTATCTGGTACACCGGTAAGATATAATGATCATCGGCACTTGGAATGATATGGAAAACACATGGTTATGTCAAAGACAACTTTTGGGCATCTTGTCATAGAGTTTTGTTCATTGGTATATTCATATTTGCATATTTGTTGTTACTGGCAAATAGGTCTAGGGTTACATTGACAGGTTTATCTTTTCCAGATCAGCATGGCACACTATGGAGATGATTAATTATTGTTGTAAATGCATTAAGTTGACATGTTCAATCAGTTATTGCATCGGATATTGTATTGTTTGTAAAATATTTTTATTGTAATATCTTGTAGAGCTGACCTACTAAAATTGGTCTTAGGTTATGGTATTGTAGTGTCCTAAAATTGCGACACTTGCAATTTCAACTGCATTTGGGTCTTCATGATGGCGACGCAACGTTGAACCTGAATGGAGACCCCGAAACCTGTTTACAACACCAAAAACTGCATTTTTCTGCACCCTGGCCTGATCCCTCCTTGCACCCTATTGTCCCGGGAGGTGGGACCATGGCGCCCAGCGCCCTGGTCCTTCAGGACTAGGGTGCCCAGCGCCCTGGTCCCCCAGGACCATGGCGCCCAGCGCCTTGGTCCCTGGCCCTATTTTGGGCCCGGTCTCTTATGGGGCTTTGGGTCTTTAAGTTTGCAAATTGGAAAATAATGTTTCCTGGTCGGCCTAAGGTCGGGAAAATCAGTCTATCAGCCCTAATTGACAAGTATATAAACTAATTTTCCTCTCCTAGAAAGGGGGAGAAAGAGGAGGACATATGTGAGCAAGGCGCGAAAGCGATATTCAAACATTCAAGCATTCAAGCATTCCTTCAAGCAATTGAGCATTCTAAGTCTCTATTCAAGGCTAGGTGTTGCATTCAAGACAAGGATTCAACCATTGAAGAGGAGATCACTTACAACATACAACATACTACATACATTACACCTTCGCATGTAAGAATACAAACATTCTTACAACAAGGTATCAGTACTTGTTTACATTACAAACATTTACATTTACAGCATTCTCATTTCTTGGTTAATTCCAAAACCGGGGTTTGACCTAAAGGCAAACCCCTCATCCCTAACCCCCCAATCGTCCTCTCTTTTCTATGTGTAGGTTGCAGGTACGCGGCTGTAATTGAAGATCTGGAATCCTTGTGCAGAGATGAACAGATCCACCTTCGTTTCGCGGATTTTTCGGAGGACCGTGTGCACGCCGGGCGCCATCGTCCCGTCAACTTTTGCTCAAATTTGCAGAATAGCACTGTCTCAACATTTTACTGCTAATTCCAGGTCCGCAGCTTCATCCCATATCCCTATCTCTATTTATAAATTAATCTTTCCTACTTTACATGCATTCCTAGTTCAATCATCCTATCTACATTTCTTTACAAAAGAGGGTATCCTTGATGTCTTAACCCTTGAAACTCATTTAGAATCCAATCTTGCATTACGTGGGATTGGATCTTATGGGTTTCAACCCCTCTTTTGAATGTAAAGTCCCTCCTAAGTGAAAACCATCAACCCTAGTGACTCTCCCTTCTCTCTCCTCGGAGTTGGGGAGGGGAGAACAACTAGGGTTTGATTTTTCCGCTTTACAGGTATAAATGTAGGATCTTATTTGTAAGATCAGAGGTGAAATGCAAAAAAGGATAGTGTGAAGGTATATGTGAGAATAAGCAGAGCTATACACGTAGACATCATTTGAAGATTGAAGGAAGGGTTTTTGTGAAGACAATCAGAACTACATTGGTACTGAATCTAGCATATGAAGATGTTATTTTGTGCAGTACATTCTTATTGGATTTAACCATCCAACTATAGTCAGTGTGACTCCCATTTTGTGATTGAGCAGTGAGCTCTAGGCACATGGCCTTGCTGCATGTGCAGACCCCATTTATGTACACTTACTATCTGCAGTAGTATCATCTGATTGTGGGTAAGATTTCCCACCATGGTTTTTCCCCTTACAGGGTTTCCACGTACAAATATTGGTGTTATGTGTTGTGGATGACTTTGTCTTTATGTTTCATGTACTAATCCTTACCGGTATAGCAATTAAATATTAAATTTGTCTACCAACATATTAAACTAGTTTACTAGTATCAAGCATTAAGTTGGTTAAGTTATTTTTGGTTTGAATTTATTTGACAGCTGATTCACCCCCGCCCCTCTCAGTTGTCTCTGGGACCTAACAATTGGTATCAGATCTTAGTTCTCTTTTTCAGAAGTTTAATAGCTTGAGGAGATCCAATGTCTACTAATTATTTCAGGAAGGACAGTCCTAAACTTGATGGAACCAACTATGGCATATGGAAGATTAGAATGGAGAAACATCTAAATTGCATTGGAAAAGACATCTGGGATGTTACAAAGAATGGTTATACTGCTATTGTACAAGGTTAGCCTAGTCCAGCTAACTTGACTAAAGATGAGAAAAATGATTGCAAAGCGCACTTTTGAGTGCATTATCAGATCAACAAATCATGGGACTATCAGATAGGTCTACTGCTAAAGCTATTTGGGATCATTTGGAAACACTGAATGAAGGAAATTCCATAGCCAAAATTGCAAAACTTGAAAGATTCTGGGTCAGGTATGAACATCTGAAAATGGAAGAAGATGAAAGAATTTTTGCTTTCATGGAAAGAGTAAATGAAATTGTTTTGGGTATTAAATATTGTGGAGGAACCTTAAGTGAAGATGAAATTGTTTCAAAAATTTTAAGAGGATTGCCACCAGCATATAAAATGAAAGTAACTGCTATAAATGAGTTAACAATGCCTAATACATCAGTTACTAGGGATACATTAATTGGGAAACTTTCAGCTTTTGAAATTGAAGAATTTGGTCCTGTTGCTACAATAAAGATAGATTTGGCCTTTAAAGCATCAACATCATCATCATCTGCTCCATCATTTGAAAAATCTGATTGGAAAGTCTTTTATGCAAGAGAACTTGAAGAAAGCAAGAAAGAAAATGAAGAACTTGAAGAACTTGAAGCACTATTTGCAAGGAAAATGCCTAAAGGTCCAGTTGGAAGTAAGTATGAAGGTAAAGCACCCTTTAAATGTTTTAACTACAATAAGATTGGTCATATGGCTTCAAGATGCCCTGATAGACATGCTAGACTAAGAGAAGAAGCTAGAAGAACATACAAGCCTAACCCTGAATATCTGAGATATAGATTTAAGAAGAATAAAGACAAATCTTGTTACATTGCTGATGAAGGTGTGACTGATGATTCTGATGAGGATCCAGCAGCCAATGGATGGGTTTTTGTTGCTATAATAGAAGATCAACCGGCACCTACTGCTCAACCGGTAGTACAGGCCTTGGCAGCTAAAGTTGAAGTAAAGGATGAATGGATCATTGATTCAGGATGCTCACATCATATGATAGGAGACAAAGGTAAATTCTTGAACTTTCAAGAATACAATGGAGGCTTAGTGAGATTTGGAGATGACAAAGCTTGTTCAATCAAAGGTAAGGGTACAATATCTCTTGATGGTAAGCATAACACTGACAATGTTTACTATGTCGAAGGATTAAAGCATAATCTTTTGAGTGTTGGTCAATTAGTTGAGAAAGGATTTCAGTTACAATTCAAAAATGAAAAATGAAAAATCATGAATAGAACTGGTTTGGAAATTGCAACCGGTAATCAGACTAGAGGTAATATCTTTCATTTGAATAACAATGAAAAGACATGCTTAATTGCACATATAGATGAAAGTTGGTTATGGCATAAGAGACTCTATCATGTAAAATTTGATTTCATGGTAAAAATAAGTACTACTAAGGTAGTTAGAGATTTACTTAAAATTGTCAAACCTCAAAATACAGTATTTAAGGAATGTCAATTTTGAAAACAAGTTAGAGCTAGTTTCAAAAGTATTCCAAAAAAATACAATAATTCTCTTGATTTGATTTACACCGATTTATGTGGTCCAGCTAGAACTAAAAGCTTACAAGGTGATAGATATTTCATGCTAATCATTGATGACTATTCTAGAATGTGTTGGGTTACTTTTCTTAGAGAAAAATCATAAGCACTTGGAAAGTTCAAACTATTCAAAGCAATGGTAGAAAATGAAACCGGTAAGAAAATCAAATGTCTAAGATTAGATCAAGGAGGTGAATTTACATCTAAGGAATATAATACATTCTGTGAAGTGAATGGAATCAGAAGACAACTATCAGCACCTTAGACACCACAATAGAATGGAGTTGTTGAAAGGAAAAATAGAACTATCTTGGATGTAGCAAGAAGTATATTATCAGAAGCAAACCTACCACATGTATATTGGAGAGAGGCAGTCAGTACAGTGGTCTATACATTCAACAAAGTTCACATCAAAGGTGAAACCGATAAGACCCCTCATGAACTATGGTTTGGTAATACTCCTACTCTTAAGTATTTCAGAATTTTTGGAAGTAAATGTTATATCAGAAGAGATGAGTATATTGGCAAATTTGATCCTAGAAGTGATGAAGGAATATTTCTTGGTTATTCATGTAAGAGCAAGGCATATAGATGTTTTAACAAAAGATTGTAGAAAATTGTTGAAAGTACAAAAGTAAAGATTGATGAAGAATTCAGAGGAACTTCAAGGTATATAGACTCTGAACCGACAATAGAAATTTTGACAAATGAACCTACACTAAATCCACCGGTACAGAATGAAGATCCAGTTACCCCGGTATCATCTGAGGATTCCATAGTAACTGAGGAACAACAACAAACAAAGACACTCCATATGTAAGACTGAATCATTCTGAAGATCAGATAATTGGAAACAAGTTTAAAGGAGTTATGACAAGAGGAAGATTGGTAAATGAAGAGGTATGTCTTATTTCTCAAATTGAACCATCATCTATTAATGAGGCATGTGAAGATAAATTTTGGATTAAAGCTATGGAAGAAGAATTAGAACAAATTGAGAAAAACAACACTTGGACATTAGTTCCCCGGCCTAAAGATAAAAATGTAATTGGAACCAAATGGGTATTTAGAAACAAACTTAATTAAGATGGTAAGGTTGTCAGAAATAAAGAAAAGACTAGTGTGTAAGGGATATTCTCAGAAGGAAGGAGTTGATTACAATGAAACCTTTGCACCAGTAGCTAGAATTCAGGCAGTCAGATTATTTTTGGCTTTTGCAGCACACAAGAACTACAAAGTTTATCAAATGGATATTAAATGTGCATTTTTTAATGGAGATCTTGAAGAGGAAGTGTAAATTGAACAACCTGATGGATTTTCTTTGACAGATGACAATGATATGGTTTGCAGGTTAAGAAAAGCTTTGTATGGATTAAAACAAGCTCCAAGAGCTTGGTATGCAAGATTGGATAAGTATCTTTTAAAGATTGGTTTTACTAAAGGAAATGCAGACAACAATTTATATTATAAAGTAACTAATGATGACATCTTGATTATAGAAGTGTTTGTTGATGATATAATCTTTGGAGGAGAAGATGGATTATGTAAAGAATTTTCTATTAAAATGTAACAAGAATTTGAAATTGTCTATGATTGGAGAAATAAAATTCCTTTTAGGATTGTAGATTTCACAGACTGATAAAGGTATATTCTTGAATCAATCCAAATACTTAAAAGAGTTACTAAAAGAATTTGGGATGGAGAACTCTAAACCGGTAAGCACACCTATGACAACAAATGATGAATTATCACAAAGGGATGAATTTACGCCTGTTAATCCAACTAGATACAAATCTATGATAGGAGGTTTACTGTATTTGACACAAACCAGACATGATATTATGAATGTAGTTTGTATTGTTTCAAGATTTCAAAGTAATCCTAGAGAAAATCATAAATCAGTAGTAAAAAGGATTTTCCGGTACTTACAAGGCACTATAAATCTTGGATTATGGCACCCCAGAGATGAAAACTTTGAATTATGTGCATACACAGATGCAAATTGGCCAGGAGATGTGGATGATAGAAAAAGAACCACCAGCGGAGCATTCTTTCTTGTAAATAGACTAGTTTCTTGGTTGAGTAAGAAACAAAGTTGTACATCTTTATGAACAGCAGAATCAGAATATGTTGCAACAACAACTAACTGTACACAGGTACTATGGCTTAAGCAAATGTTGAAAGACATAAAGGTAAAATGCAAGGAACCTATTACTATCTATTGTGATAACACTACAACAATTGATATATCTAAGAATCTGGTATTACATTCTAAAACCAAACATGTTTCTATCAAACTAAGTTTTCTAAGGGAAAATGTTGAAGCAAAGGAGATAAAACTGATTTATGTGAATACTAAAGAGAAGATTGCATATATTTTCACTAAACCTTTGCCTAAGGAGACTTTTGAATATCTCAGAGATCAGCTTGGAGTCATACCACCACTGGTAGAGACTTAGACAGTTGATGATTGTCATCAATCGACAAAATTAATAGAGAAATTTTTTATTCTGGTCTTTGATGGGTAGCTACTTCTCAGGGGGAGTAGTTGGTATATTGAATTGATTGGTATTTTGTATATGAACTTGGTTTTTATTGTAACTTTGGCATTTGATGTCAAAGGGGGAGAGATTGGTATGGAAAAACTTTGAAAAACACAAGGAAAACACATGTTGCTCCCAGGGGGAGAAATTGTTGTTTGGGAGAGATTATTACTCTTTGTATCTGTAATTTGATTTCTGGTTATGATCTCTTTTTGGAGATTGTTGGTTTTTGGTATTTGGCATTTCTGTTTTGGCACCTTGATGGTTTTTCCATCTTGTGTTGCCATCAATGCCAAAGGGGGAGATTGTTGGTATTTTGGTATGGTTTTGTCATTAATGTCAACACCTACTAAACACTTATCAACTCTGGCACTTTGGAGAATCAACAACATTCACCGACAAGCAAGTGACTCGTGTACAGTAACCGATATCATGTACACCGGCAAGATATAATGATCACCGGCACTTGGAATGATGTGGAAAACACATGGTTATGTCGAAGACATCGTTTGGAAATCTTGTCCTGGAGTTTTGTTCATTGGTATATTCATATTTGCATATTTGTTGTTACCGGCAAATAGGTCTAGGGTTACACCGGCAAGTTTATCTTTTCCAGATCAGCATGGCATGCTATGGAGATGATTAATTATTGTTGTAAATGCATTAAGCCGACATGTTCAATCGGTTATTGCATCAGATATTGTATTGTTTGTAAAATGTTTTTATTGTAATATCTTGTAGAGTCAACCTACTAAAATTGGTCTTAGGTTATGGTATAAATGTAAGATCTTATTTGTAAGATCAGAGTTGAAATGCGAAAAAAGGATTGTGTGAAGGTATATGCCAGAATAAGCAGAGCTATACATGTAGACATCATTTGAAGATTGAAGGAAGGGTTTTTGTGAAGACAATTAGAACTACACCAGTACTGAATCCAGCATATGAATATTCTATTTTGTGTAGTACATTCTTATTGGATTTAACCATCCAACTATAGTCAGTGTGACTCCCATTTTGTGATTGAGCAGTGAACTCTAGGCGCTTGACCTTTCTACATGTGCAGACCCCATTTATGTACACTTACTATCTGAAGTAGTATCTGTTAGGATTCCCAGAGATACTAAGAGGGGGGGTGAATCAGTATCTAACCGGTGTACATAATTTATTATCTTAAAACATGCAGAATATATTGTAACAGTGTATCGGTATGCAAGAAATAATGCAATAAACAAAATTAAAAACATCCACATGAAAAGAACACCATGACACAAGGATTTAATGAGGAAACCCAATATGGGAAAAACCTCGGTGGGATTTGTGACCCGCAATATCCACTTACTGGCCAATAAGAGAATATTACTTACAATAGGGGCTTGCACATGCAGGAAGGCCAACTGCCTAGAGCTCATTGCTCAAATCGGAAGTCTCACTAACTTACAATGTGGATTATACAAATCCAGTATCTTGTACTACTTTACAATAGCATCTATAATGCCTGATTCAGTATCGGTTGTTGCTCTGCTTCTTACATAAACCCTTTACCCTATATTTTGCATAATAGGTATTCCTTAATATTTCACATATATTACTTACATAACCTTATTCATTTCTTCCTTACAAAATGTCTACAATGATCTCTTTTATATATAAGAGTCATTTTACAACATGCTAAGTTGGTTTACAAAGTTTTTACAATAATAAACAAAATATAATATAACAAAATCTTGTCGGCCTCTATGCTAGTATACTTCCTTTCTCTGTGTCGGTGCCGGTGTCCTGAGTGCCGGTGTAGAGTCTGATCGTTGATGCCGGTGCACTAACTTGCCAGTTTAATGCCTTGTTAGTACCATAGGATTGTAAGGTTGCCATCAATGACAAAACCTTCAATCACATACAATGTCTCATTGGAGTGTGCATATGCCAACAATCTCCCCCTTTAGCATTGATGGCAACACTCATGAGAAATTTCAAAAGTGTATCCAAAAATGTGAAGTCCAAAAATGTTACCAAAAATGTGTGTGCTCCCCTTGAGCATATGATTCCTGTGATGTTGAATTTTCTCATTCCACTACTCCCCCTTTGGCATCAATGACAAAGGTTGTCAAGATGTCAGTAGAGTTTGTAGTTTCAACCTTGTAATTGGGTAGTTACAATTTGAAATAGATCCACCAAAATCAAGTTTATACTGTCCATAAACTTTTTACTATCTCTTATTGTTGTCTCTGTTCTTTTAGCTGTACCGGTGAGATGCTGCAAATGCTCTGCCGGTGTTTTCTGTCCTTGCATTAGTGCCTCAGATACTTCCTTCCGTAATTATGCTAAATAGTCCAATCTTGGACTCATTTTTAATCTTAGATGCTTTGCCTTATTCACTATTCTCTCCTTTTCTCTTTCAAATTTAAGTAATTCTTCCTCAAAATTTGTTATCTTCTGTTCAAAAACTGATAATGTATTAGGTGAGTTAACAAAATTATCTCCAAGTTTGTTGATTTCATCCTGTACCTTGCTCATCTTCTTATCAATATCTACAGTCAAAAAGTTTGTCTTACAGGTGTCTTTGTATAGAGTTTTGTACTCTTTTAATAAATTACACAGTTTCGGTAGAAGTGTGTCAAAATCTCTAGTACACTTCTTTATCTGCTCATCAAAGAATCTTTGTTTTTCAATTTCTACTTTGTCCTTCAATGTCTCTTCCTTTATTTTCTCAATGTTTTCTATGATATATTTACACAAGGTATCAAGTTGTCCTAAAGAATCTTTATTGTCTATATTATAGTTAGGAGCAATTACCTTCAAAATTGGTATGGTGTCATCAATTGCCTTATAAGCTTGTGAGTTGCAATCTGTTATCTTTTTAATTGAATCCAAGAGTACTTCAGTCACATTAGCTGATTTGTAGCATGATGATGAACCAACATTCTGAGTACCACCAGTGGAAGTAACCAAGCTTGTATTGACTTCTGGTAGGTCTGTTTGTGTTTGCATTTTCTTAAGCAATGGTTTTTCTACTTCTCCAGTTGTCGGTGGCACTGTTTCCTTATGAACCTGTTCCTTTTCTTGTTGTTGTTCCTGTTCGGGAGCCTTTTGCTTTGTTTGTTGCATTGTCTCAGTCTAAGTCTGAGTTTCTACCTTTTTCTCTTTGTCATCTGTCAGTTTCTCCTGTGTGTTATCAATTTGCTCAGCTACTGGAGGCTCACTAGCCATGTCAGTCTTATCAACTGTATCTTTGTCTACCACAATGTTGATCTTTTAAGTATCAACATCCACTGTGTATAAGACTTCAGGGTTATGATTGACATCCTCTACATCCATACTTTCAACTGCCGGTTGATCTTTTGTAGCTGTTGTTTTTACCGGTGGAGTAATCAAAGGAGGTGGGGGTAAGTTGTCTTTAACCTTGATACTGGGTGGTCCACCAACTTTACCTTTACCCTTGTCTCTTTCTTTCTGATATACCTTTATAGGTTTGTGGAGCTGCTAACTCATCCTCTGTTATACCGGTTTGCTTTAACACATCTTCTTTAATAGCCTTTGCCTGTCTGGAACCTCTTCTCACAACTGCCTCAATCTTTTTCACTCTTTTCTTATATTGTATTTGGCTTTCAATAGTTTTTGCACTACCAAATACTTCTTCCTTAGGTTCTTTAGGGGCTTCTAGAAGTGCTTTAGCATATGTTTCAATTATATGATCATCTGTTTCATAGCCCATCTCTGTTACCCAAATAGTCCTAGGGATGACTGCTTCCATCCAGATCTCATCCTTCTTGATTATAGAGCATATTTCATCCTTATATTTGTCAACAATCTTTTGTGATAATCTGATTCTTTTCTTCATTTTGACCTTTAGTGCTTGAAAGAAATCATGGATATTGTTTTCCTTATCTTCTCCCATATTGTTGAATAGTTTTGTTAGCTGTTTACCTACTTGTATATCATATCCAAGTTCTTTGTAGCCTATACTGGAACCTATTTGGTTATATGTAACATCAGACATACTAACAGATTTCCAAATTTAAAAGTTCCTTTCTTGTCCTTCTTAATCTTGCCTAAGTTGTCAATTAATTCATCCTTCAACCACTCACATACATCAATCTTTGCATTATTCGTGACCATATCATAAGAACTCTTAATGCATAAACTTGAAACTGAATTGAGTCTATTTGCATGAGTAGCTTTATATCCTAATATCATGCTGATAAATCTCACATTAATATCTATTACATCATTTACTCTTAAGGACCTTCGGTCGGATGTGGCACCAGTTAACTGAGTAACTAGGTCATTGGAAACCTTCTTGTTTTTGTCTGGCCTTTTACCGGTGGTTGGTAACCCTGTGACAGCTTTCACAACTTCCTTAGTGATTTTGTGAATTGCATCTAACCAAAAAAATTCACCATGTACCCTACTTAAGCCTATCCTAATCACATCCTTGGGAAATTCAGGAATACTAAGGATCTCAATAAATCCTAGGGCTTCAATGATCTTGTGTTCATCTTTTACATTGCCGGATTCATCACATATGAAAGTTTTAAACATGGTTTTAATCTCTTCATCTCCTAGTTCCTCAATGTTACAATGAATGTAAATTTTGGGGTCTTCAGCATAAACAACTCCCTTAGGAATTTGAGAAAAAGCACCTAAGGTATCATCTTTCTTTGATATCTTAGGAACTAATTGAAATACAGGCCTAGGTCTTTTTATAACTTCGAAAAAAGTAGGGTTTGCTATATATTCAATTGTAGAGGTGGATGCCATGATAAAATACCTTTTACTACCTTTAGGATAGATGATTTCTTGAAGTGTTCTTGCCTCTTGCTCAAAATGCCTTAGCTCATAATCTTCGCGCTCTTTACAGGTTTGAAATCTCGGTGAAATGAAATGGAGCCAAAATCTCAAATTTATAGTGTCTTTTCACCATCTACCACATTAAATGCATGCCAGTTAAGTATTCACTTAACATTGTCTACCGGTAATAAGTAATTTGCAACTTCTCATCTCTAACCGAGGGAATAATAGCACATGTGTCATTAGATTGCCAAACCCTCAAGGAAACTTTCTTCAAGTAGATGAAGAACTTCCTGCCGGTGGAGCACTACTCTGTCCTACCAGTGAAGCATCACTCTATCCTACCGGTGAAGCATTGACTGGTTCTATCGGTGGAGGAGTATTCCCAATATTTAGATCATCTTTTCTAATCCATTGTTTTGAGAATTCTTGCTTAACCTCTTCAACCTTTTCTTTACCTTTTAAGCTAGAAATTTTGTTGTCTACCGGTGATCCTTTACTTCTATAGAATTTTGCAATATACCCAATCTTGTTACATCCATAACAAGTTACATTATTCTTCTGAATAGCTTTCCCATAACCTATGCCGGTTTGTGTTCTGCATTGATTGGATAAATGTCCAAATCTTCCACAAACATAACATTTCACATTCATTCTGCAATTTTCAGAGTTGTGACCAACTTTGTTGCATTTTGAACATTGACCGGTGGGTGTATTGATATTCTAATAATTTCTAGATCTACATTCATTTGCTCTATGACCATACTTATTACAGTTAAAGCATTTTCCATTGAATTTATAAGCATTAGGTTGTCTTACCAGTTTTTGTGATCCTGAGTATTTGCAGTACCAGAGATTTCACCAACTTCAAAGCCAATTCCAGAAGTGTCACCTTTAGGTTTTTGATTCTTCAACAAGGTGCCAAGTTCCTCTGAGCTTTTCTTGAATTTTTCTTTATATTGATTTGCAGTTTCTAGTTCTATTTCTAAGACTTCTTTTTGTCTCATCAGTTCATTGGAGTCATTCTGAGTGTGCATCAGATCTGTCTTTAATAAATCATTTTCATAGCTAAGTCTTGTGTTCGCATTTGCTACATCACTTGGTCTTCTGGTCAATTCTTCTTCATTCTTCTTTCTATCCTCAATTTCTTTAAAAAATATCATAGTCATATCCTGCATCTCATTCTTTGTTGTCATGTTTTCTAGTTTCAATTTGCTTATCTGATCATTAAGTGATTCCTTTTCATCATTCTCATTTTGCATCTTTTCACAAAGTTCTCTTCTCTTCTTTATTGCAACAATAAGATTCTCTTGAAGTGCTTGAATGATATCCCGAGCTTCCCTTAAATCATCTTCTAGTTTGATATTTTTCAATTTCTCTGCATCATAGTCTAAAAGAGCTCCTTCAAGTTGCTTCATCAGATTTTCCATCTTTACCGGTGTCAAGATCTTCCTCAAGCTATTAGGCTTTTGAAAATAGAGGACCAAGCTCTAATACCAATTGTTAGGATTCCCACAGATACTGAGAGGGGGGGTGAATCAGTATCTAACCAGTGTACAAAATTTCTTATCTTAAAACATGCAAAATATATTGTAACAGTGTACCGGTATGCAAGAAATAATGCAATAAACAGAATTAAAAACATCCACATGAAAAGCACACCATGACACAAGGATTTAATGACGAAACCCAGTGTGGGAAAAACCTCGGTGGGATTTGTGACCCACAATATCCACTTACTGGCCAATAAGAGAATATTACTTACAATAGGCGCCTACACATGCAGGAAGGCCAACTGCCTAGAGCTCACTGCTCAAATCGGAAGTCTCACTGACTTACAATGTGGATTATACAAATCCAGTATCTTGTACTGCTTTACAATAGCATCTATAATGCCTGATTTAGTACCGGTTGTTGCTCTGCTTCTTACATAAACCCTTAACCCTCTATTTCACATAATAGGTCTTCCTTAATATTTTGCATATATTACTTACATAACCTTATTCATTTCTTCCTTACAAAATGTCTACAATGATCTCTTTTATATATAAGAGTCATTTTACAACATGCCAAGTCGGCTTACAAATTTTTTACAATAATAAACAAAATATAATATAACAAAATCCTGTCGGCCTCTGTGCTGGTATACTTCCTTTCTTTGTGTCGGTGTCGGTGTCCTGAGTGCTAGTGTAGAGTCTGATCGTTGATGCCGGTGCACTAACTTGCCAATGTAATGCCTTGTCAGTGCCATAGGATTGTAAGGTTGCCATCAATGACAAAACCTTCAATCACATACAATGTCTCATTGGAGTGTGCATATGCCAACAGTATCATCTAATTGTGGGTAAGGTTTCCCACTGTGGTTTTTCCCCTTACAGGGTTTCCACGTACAAATATTGGTGTTATGTGTTGTGGATGACTTTGTCTTTATGTTTCATGCACTAATCCTTACCGGTATAGCAATTAACTATTAAATCTGTCTATCGGCATATTAAACTAGTTTACCGGTATCAAGCATTAAGTTGGTTAATTTGTTTTTGGTCTTAATTTATTTGACAACTAATTCACCCCCCCCCCCCCTCTCAGTTGTCTCCGGGACCTAACAATGCCCATTATCCATCCTAAACTCATCGAATGGAACCAACCTAATCCCCCATGCCTTGACCATTTCCAAAATGATGAGGTGATCATTGACTTTTTGGAACTACGGGATAACATACTAAGCAAGGATCACAAAGCTGGATTCGCCATTGAACTTAATAGCATAGCATACTTTGGGGTGGATGCCAAACCTTTCAGCTGCAAAAATATAACAATAAAACATGGATCTTCCAGTGAAAACAACACTATGGCATTGTTTGATCCCACAAAAATAAAAAGAAAGAGCATATCCAATGGTGAAAACCTCTTTGAGGTGCCTGAGGATGAAAGGTTTGACATTCTCCCCTCTAGTACATAGTAGGAACAATCAACGATTCTCATCGAGGAAACAAAAGAATACAACATGGGGACTCCCGAAACTCCTCACCACATACATTTGGCATCTCTTTTAACTCTAGAGGAACAACCTAAGTTTGTCAAATTCTTCCAGAAGCATCAGATCAACTTTCCATGGTCATATGCAGACATGCCTGGGCTTGATCCTAATTTAGTCATGCATCACCTCACCATAGCAGAAGGAGTCAAACCTGTCAAGCAGAAGCTTTGCAAGATGCATCCCCAGATTGTAGTACTCATCAAAGTAGAACTCAAGAAACTCCTAGACATTGGTTTTATTAGACCAATTGATTATGCAGATTGGATATCCAATATTGTACCCATTGGCAAACCAAATGGGGGCATCCGTATTTGTACTGACTTCAGAGATCTGAACAAAGCATGTCCTAAAGATGACTTCCCCCTACCAAACATCGACATAATAGTGGACCTAACAGCAAGACATGCCATGCTTTCTCTCATGGATGGCTTTTCAGGGTACAACTAGATAAAGATCGCACCAGAAGATCAACATAAGACAGCCTTCACATGTCCATGGGGAACATACTACCAGAATGTAATGCCTTTTGGTCTAAAGAATGCAGGAGCGACCTATCAAAGAACAATGACCACCATCTTTCATGACATGATGCATACTATAATGGAAGATTATGTTGATGACTTACTGGCAAAATCACTAACAAGAGAAGGTCATCTAGAAATATTAGAGAAAATCTTTAACAGACTAGAACAATATCATGTTCGACTCAACCCAAAGAAATGTGTCTTTGGAGTAACCTCCGGGAAGCTTCTAGGATACATTGTCTCAAGCAAAGGCATTGAGGTCGATCCTGCCAAAGTCAAAGCAATCATGGACATGCCACCTCTGAAGAATATCAGTCAGCTCAGGACATTACAAGGGTGGCTACAATCCATCTGAAGATTCATTGCACAACTGGCAGATAAGTGTCACCCCTTTACACACCTATTACAAAAGAACATCCGCTTTCAATGGGATGTGTCGTGCCCAAACTTTTGGGCAAAAAATGGAACAACAAATTTTTTTATTTTTTTTTAAACAACCTAACTCATAACATAGTCTACATTAAAAGAGATCAATAGAGTTTTGTCTTAACTAAGATGTGTAGAGAGTTGTTCTCTAACATTGGATTGAATTAACCAAATCATATAAGCGGCATTAATTGATGGAGATTAACTATCGTCAAGGGGGTTGTCGCATTTTAATTAGTTAGATTAATTTTCTGAGAATAAACTACCATTAAATAAAGTCGCAGATTATTTAAATACCTAAATCGCTTTGAATTCATTTCTGACCTAACAATGATAAGGAATTCTCAATTTTTAAATTAATTGATTGATTGCGCGCCAATTTCATTATTTAAATCTAACTATCATAGGCTCAAATTTCACAAGGTCATTAGTCAAATAAATTCAATTTTATCCTAATAAATTTTAATATTTCCCTAACCTTTTTATTTTGGCGGTTTAATTAATCTGGCCAATGCCGGTCTCAAAGGCTTATGGTTCATAAAATTAATTTACAATCTCCCCTTTTAAATTTTCCCCATTTACAATATAACCTAACATCCACAATTAAATCGAGGAAAATCTATTGACTAATTAAATAAATTAATTTGATTAAGTGTATAGTGTATCCAACTATATTAACTCTTCATTTTAAACCCCTTTGAAATAACTATATTAAAATTTTAATTCTCTAAGGAATATAAGCATATAATAATTCAATTATTTAAATAACCCTAATTATTAATTAAAATATTAAAACTCAAATTCAAATTTCCCATATCTAATTCAAAATTCTTTTAAATAAAGAAATCCCTTATTCATAAAATGCTAACCCTAACCCGAAATTGGGTTAGGGTTGCATTTCTATTTATTACTCACTTTTGTTTTAATTTCTCCTCTTTTATTTAATTTAAATTATACCCTAACCCGAAATGGGTTAGGGTTTGTTGCACCAAAATATTCTTTTATTTTACCCTACCCAAATGGGTTAGGGTTTGTTTTTCTTTTCTTTTTGTGGTTTGGTGTGACTGTGCAGGTACGGGGTCGGGATTAGGGCATGGTGGCCATGGATGGCGGAGGGGTTTTGAAGAGGGAAGGAGCGGAGGTGGTGGCATGGGCCCCCCCGGACGCCACTGTGCGTACACACAGTGGCGGGCAGCACCGCCCACTGTGTGCACACACAGTGGCAGACGGTATTACCGCCGCCCACTGTGTATACACATAGTGGCGAGGTGTCGCTCACTATGTGTAGCACAGTGGCAGCAGCGGCCGTTCCACCTAATAGGGTTAGGAAGCTTATTTTGAGTATGTTTTTAGATGCAGGGATATATATATATATATATATATATATATATATATATATATATATATATATATATATATATATATATATATATATCAACCTAATAGGGTTAGGAAGCTTATTTTGAATAATTTTAACACATAAGCATGCAACTCCTATATTTTTTTTTGTAACAGCAATACATAGGTCCATGATATATATATTTTTTTTGTTTTACAACTTGCAGGAGTGGGTTAAATACTAGCACATTCACTGATTTTAGATCTCATTTCCTAGATGTGATTTATCTTAATATATAGCATTCAGAAGTTATTATTATTATTTATTTTTTTAAACAGTTATGCAACATGTTTTCTATAGCAATGTTTAAATACTAGTTCTTTTTCAGCTATGCCTAAACAGAGTTAAAAGTAACAAAATAACAGTAAATAAAGTTTGCAAGTAAATACTTAAACATAATGCATTCCTTTCTTCTTCTTTTTTAAATTGCAGAAATAAACAAGATAACAAAATTCTTTCTGAGACAGAATTTTGATATAGTTTACAGCAACATAATAGGCTTCAGAATTTAAATAAAATTTACATTGCTTACAGAATATTTAATTACAATGGCCCATATTTAAAATGGGTGAAATAATCCAACCAGTCTCTCATTCTTAATGATGAGGACTTGAATAAAAGAACACATTTCTTTATACAGAGAATAAAAGAAAACAACTTAAAGCTCTTTATTTACATTTTTTTTTTGCAACAAATCATAGAATTACATTTTTGCTTTTCTGCATCTAAATAGAAAATCTGTATCTAAATAAAAATCTGCAACTCCTAGATTCTTTTCCCAGCAACCTGCATACAGAATTTCAGGGCTGTAACCATGGGGTGCTCACCTCCCAGCCTAGGCTTACTAGAAGCCACCCCCGAGCTTGGAGAATCAAAACCTAGACGGGGTTACAACCAAGCAACACAACAAGAAAAGGGGAAAATCAACACAACAGACACATCCCCTCCCAAGCTGAAACTCCATCACAAAATGTGATGTCTTACTAGGGTGGAAGTGGACCAAGTACCCTAGGGGAGAATTCTGCTAGATAGAACTTACAGCCAACTCATGGCATCCATGAAAGCATAACCAAAAATCATCCTTAATCCCTACACCCTTATGACCCCCAAAAAGGCAAACATGCCATATTTGCTCCCCCTTATGACCCCCAAGTGAAATAACACAAAAGAAAAGAAGCAAGGGTCTCATGGACAGACCCTTGAGATCACTCTCATAATGAGAGCCTCTCACCCTAAGGGTTGTCAAGCTCCTTCCACCCCCAAGACCAATCTATCCTCCCAAGGAAAGGATGGTCTTGAACACTCCCCAAACACAACAATACATAAAACAGAAATAAGCAAGAAATCACATAGATTTTTACAAGTACAACACAAATAAAGAGATACAACAATTTCCATTCAAGAATTCTAGAACATTTTTACATTTACATAAGAGGGAAAAAGTAACACCAACCTTGAACTGCCAAGGAAAATCTAGGGGAAAGCTTGATGAAGAGCTGCCCAATCCTCAATCTTTTTCTACAAATACTTAGCCCCAATTTACTATCTCTAAAACTGGTTTTCCTCCAAAAATTTCTCCAAAAATCTCCAAGGATGGAGAGTGGGTGATTAGCTCACTAAGCTTCCATTCCTAGTCTAAGAAGGCCTCTCTCACTCCTTCCAACCTCTTGGATAGAGTGAGGGATCCCCCATTGGATTGGTCTTCCCTAGGTCTTACACACTCCCTAACCTAGGTACCTAGAGAAGGGAAATGGAATGGGGAAGAGGGATTACTCCCATCAAGAAGGTTATCCTACCAAGGATGGCACTCCTATAGATGGAATTCGTCCATCTTGGGAAAACCACTTTTTGGGTGGTTAAACAAGTCCTAAGGGAAGGACACATGGCCAATTTTGGCCTTCACCCATAGGTACCCCATGAGGCCTAATAGAAATGCTCTAAAACTGACTCTAGGAGTTGATTTGACCCTCAGAAAGTCCACCTAAAGTTAACCTACGGGTCAACTCTGAGTTGACCCTCCTTGTGGCTCACTAACCTAGATTTCTTGGTTCCTTCAAGGATAATTAGGAGATATAACAATTAACAAAAAATAAAACTCTCCAAAAAAAGTGACATGACAAATTGCCAACACAACATACTACATAGGTGTCAAGTGACACTACAAAATAATTCCACATCATAATACACACATGGCAATTGTCCCTTAAATGATTTAAACAATTCAATAAATACAATTTACACTCATGCAACATTTTACATTTACGAATAAAATACAATACATAAGGGGTGTTGCCTCTCCAAATAGACAACCCCTGGTTTTACGAACGCACATAGGCCTAGGCTTGATTCTCCATAATATTTCCATGGTCACATGGATAATTTCCTACACATCTCAATTTAAACATTAGTACTTCCCAATAGCCTCATATAATATAAAACACATAATTAGAATACAATACATTCATTCTGCAAAGACTTGTCATTATAAAATACGATTTGTCACAAATCAAAGCAATTCATCATAATCCTCAAAATTTGATCCGTTTACAAGATATGCAAACGTATTTCTAGCATTACAACAAATCTTGAAATTCAGATAATAACATAAATCATCACAATGTTACCCTAATCTAGGATCATATAATATTCTATAACCATAAGGCATAGAAATGAAGCATCAATATATATCAATATTACCAAAATCGTGGGACCATATAAAGTTCTATATCCATAGTGTGTCAAAACTAGCATCCATAATAGTTCCAATATGAAAATAACTGAAGAGATAGGATGGGTCGGGGTAGGGCCTCACAAGATGCCAGATGTCAGCAAGCATTCCAGATGCTTAAGGACTATCTCATGAATACACCATTGTTGATCCCACCAGATCTGAGCAGACCTCTATTGCTCTATATTTCAGCAACAAGTACAACATTAGGAGTACTACTGGCACAACTTAATGCATAAGGGAAAGAGTGTGCTATCTACTACATCTCTCACACACTGGCTGGCTATGAACTCAATTACACACCTATTGAGCGAGCTTGCCTAGTAGTAATCTTGGCAGCTACTAAATTGAGGCACTACTTGTTATCACATAAAGTACAACTCATTTCCAAGATCGATCCACTAAAGTACTTACTCAACAAAGCAGCATTGACAGGTCGCTTGGCCAAGTGGGTGATGATTCTAAGTGAATTTGACATTGAGTATGTGGACCATAAGGCTATCAAGGGTCAAGTTATTGCAGATCAGTTGGCCGATGCTCCCCTCATAGGCAATCATCCTCTCATTTCCAATTTTCTAGATGAAGAGATATTCATGATCACGGAAGCACAACCCTAGAAACTATACTTTGATGGTTTATACACTAGGCATGGCTCAAGGGAAGGCATTCTGTTTATCAGACCTTAAGGTGACAGCATCCCGAAGTCTTACAAGCTCACATTTCCATGCACCAAAAACATAGCTGAGTATGAGGCCTTGATCACATGACTCCGACTGGTTGTACAATGGAAGTTACAAGAACTACAAGTATATGGTGAATCCCAACTGGTCATTCGATAAGCAACAGATGAATATCAGACCAAGGATGATAAACTCATGCCGTACAAACAAATGGTGGACAAATTAAAGACATCATTCACTACTATCACCTTTGAGCAGATACCTAGATATCAGAATCGACCTGTTCATGCTATGGCTACCATTGCATCTCTCCTAGATCTTCCACATAATTCAACACGCTACAAGTTCTTGGTCGAACAACTTTGGATTTTCGCTTATAATATCCCCGAATCCTAGATGACATGTCACCTTGTCAATTCTGAATCCCCATGGTATGGTGAGTTCTACACCTACCTCCGTGATCACACACTTCCTCCTAACCATTTGAATAACCAACGTAAAACCTTCATTCGCCAAACCGCTTGATATACCATTATTACTGAAACCCTATACCGATGCAGTCTTGATGGTACTCTCCTTCGATGTCTGGAATAGAATGAGATAACAAAGGCCTTGGAAGAGGTACATGAAGGAATTTGTGGAACTGATGCAAGCTGTCCATCCCTAGCCAAGAAACTTATGCACACTGGATACTATTGGCCATCCATGGAAAAAGACTCCTACTATTTTGTCAGAAAATGTAAAAAATGCCAAGTTCATGGAGACCTAATGCATGCACCAGCATAGGAATTGCAACCAATCACAACACCATGGCCTTTTTGTTAATGGGGACTTGACCTTGTGGGTAAGATTCATCCATCTTCATCCAACGGTCATAAATTCATCATTGTCGCTACTGAGTACTTCACAAAGTGGATCAAAGCTATTCCACTTACCCAAGTCACCGGCAAGCAAATCGCCTCATTCATCCTTAATTACATCATCTACTAGTATGGTGTACCCATGTCCATCATCACAGATAATGGTCTTCCTTTCAAAAATCAAGATGTTCATGAACTCTATCAGAAGTTTCACATCCAACACCACTTTTCTACTCCCTATTACCCACAAGGAAATGGTTAAGCCTAAGCATCAAACAAAAACATATTAACAATCCTCAAGAAAACAATCAATGATGTCGGTCGTGATTGGCATGTTTAATTGAATCCAGTACTATGGGCATATCGAACTAGCATTTGAACCCCTACAAGCACAACTCCCTACTCACTAGTCTATGGAGAAGAAGCCATCCTTCCTATTGAGGTTGAGATACCATCTTTATGGGTTTCCTTGCATAATCTCATAGATGATGAAGCATACAGAGTCTCACGTCTCTAAGATTTAGAACTACTTGATGAGAAACTACAAGCTACATACAATCACCTCAAAGCCTATCAATAGCGCATGAGCACAAGCTATAATCATTGAGTTAGACCTCGCACATTTGAGGTAGGTGATCTTTTTCTTTGAGAGAATCCTCATAACCAACCAAACAGAGAACATCAGGGAAGTTTGAATCAAACTGGCTGGGTCCATATGTTATCACTGTTGTATTTGGGTCCGGGGCATATCAGTTGGCTACTTCAGAAGGAGAACCGCTAGAAAATCCGATCAACAACATGCACCTCAAAAGGTTTTATACATATGATGCACAGAGAATCAGGCTCCCCTACATACCAGAAAAACACCAAAAACATTCAGATAAATGTCTTGAAGAAAATATAAAAAACATCAAAATAGTAAAGAAAAATCATGCATCCAAATGGTGAACAACCACTCTGGTGGCACCTTGGGTAAGTGGGATGGTGAAAACCTAGAAAACAGGCACCACTCATAAAGGCTATGGCTCCATTTTCTTTCAGACTTGTTGCGATCGCATTCACTACATTCACTCATCCATCAATCCAAAACCATGGCTTGTTATTGATCTGCAATCAAGGATAGTACTTCACACGTCTTACATCCTGCTTTTTCATAGTCATATCTAAACTGGGGGCAATGCCCTTAATCTAGTTGATGGAAGTATATTCTACATTTCTTATGATTCATTGAGTTCTTCATTCAAAACTATCTCACAAAACTCCAAAAACATTCAAAACAATCATCAAAATACCAAAAACATTGGAAAACTAGCTCACAAAATCCAAAAAACATCAGAAAACATCAAACAAACAAAAACATGGCAACACCTTGTACATACATTTTTCAAAGTAGATACCAAACAAACATTGTGAAATAATCAAATGATGACCACTTATCCGATCAACCAAACAATCAACAATCGACACACAAATTGTCTTAGCAAGGATGCATCCTTCCTTACCAAAACAAAGACATGATAACATTTTTCTTTGACAAGAAAATTATGTTTAAGATATCAAATACTTGGTTATATTTATAGATTATTTATTCATTTATATCAGGTTCCTACGCTACTTCGGGATATCCACAAGTGATTAGAGTGACCGGGATGGTTCCTAAGCATTGTTTGTATGTCTTCTGTGAATTATTTCGATGAAATTCTGGGGCATGTCCTAATGGTGCCTACGTGGGAAGTTCACTAAGCTACATGATCATATGCAAAATATAGTCATGGATCATTATGGCTTGCTGACTATAGCATATACCTCAACCATATGAGCATGAACCATTATCGAGGGTCCATATTTTGTATTCTTTATTTATGTTGTTTGTTTGCAGGTACAATGCTCCATCATTGGTTCCTACTGCCTCATCCAAGTTTGATATTATCATTCTCAATGATGAAAATAAAGCACTATGGATCATCATTTCATCTCATTTGTATATATTGCATTCCACCCATCCATACATTCATGATAGCTGCATATCATGCATACATAGTCATAACAATGCATACTCTATTTTACTCATCTTCTTCCATAAGACTCAGTCCTAGGTCCTCCATATCTTCTATCTAACACGGAATCCCCTCCTCACCCTCCCTATCTTGGTCATCATCATACCCTACATCATGCCCCATCAAATCAATCAAGCCATGTTCCTCACTATCCATCTATAATAGGAGGGGTTGCATTTCCCATCCTAAGTCAACCCAAGCAAGAAAGTTACTCTACCTACACAGGCACATCGACGTACACACACCTAGACTATCAACAGATACTCTAATAAAGTATCTTTGGGTCTCAATAGGTAATTGATCATGATAATCTTTGGAAAACTATCATCAAATTCAAAACAATCATCAAAATACCAAAAACATTGGAAAACTATCTCACAAAATCCAAAAAACATCAAACAAACAAAAACATGACAACACCTTGTACATATGTTTTTCAAAGTAGATACCAAACAAACATTGTGAAATAATCAAATGATGACCACTTATCCGATCAACCAAACAATCAACAATCGACACACAAATTGTCTTAGCAAGGATGCATCCTTCCTTACCAAAACAAAGACATGATAACATTTTTCTTTGACAAGAAAATTTTGTTTAAGATATCAGATACTTGGTTAGATTTATAGGTTATTTATTCATTTATATCAGGTTCCTATGCTACTCTGGGATATCCACAAGTGATTAGAGTGATCGGGATGGTTCCTAAGCATTGTTTGTATGTCTTCTATGAATTATTCCAATGAAATTTTGGGGCATGTCCTAATGGTGTCTACGTGGGAAGTTCACTAAGCTACATGATCATATGCAAAATACAGTCATGGATCACTATGGCTTGCTGACTATAGTGTATACCTCGACCATATGAGCATGAACCATTATCAAGGGTCCATATTTTGTATTCTTTATTTATGTTATTTGTTTGCAGGTACAATGCTCCATCCTTGGTTCCTACTGCCTCATCCAAGTTTGATATTATCATTCTCAATGATGAAAATAAAGCACTATGGATCATCATTTCATCTCATTTGTATATATTTCATTCCACCCATCCATACATTCATAATAGCTGCATATCATGCATACATAGTCATAACAATGCATACTCTATTTTACTCATCTTCTTCCATAGGACTCGGTCCTAGGTCCTCCATATCTTCTATCTAACACTAAATCCCCCCCTCACCCTCCCTATCTTGGTCATCATCATACCCTACATCATGCCCCATCAAATCAATCAAGCCATGTTCCTCACCATCCATCTATAATAGGAGGGGTTGCGTTTCCCATCCTAAGTCAACCCAATCAAGAAAGTTACTCTATCTACATAGGCACATCAATGCACGCACACCTAGAATATCAATAGATACTCTGATCAAGTATCTTCAAGTCTCAACAGGTAATTGATCATGGTAATCCTAGACTACATTAGACATTTATCACAATGACCTAGTCTCAACGGGGCTGCTATGATTCACCATAGCCATCCATCACACACACACTATCAATTGATCAACCAATCAAACACAATCATAACAGACAATTACATCAATTGTCTAAGTCTCAATGAGTATTTTGCTTCCTATACCTTGACTTCATCGGGAAATTACATCAATTATCTAAGTCACATCAGGTCACTTTGATTCACTTACTCAAACTTTATCATGTCCAAGCGAACAACTGACATCAACTGTCATGCTTTGACTCGACCAGGGCAATTAAACTAATTGCACTAGATTGTTCAACTAATTTTAATCAATTGTATAGCATCAATCAAAAACACACACTACATCCACTCTGTATCTCTTGCATGACCTAAAGGTACTCACTGGCTTGTTGTTTGTCCATATTCACTCCGATTTCTTCTATTCTTTCACTGATATTACTTATTTCTTCTCTTCTACCTCCCCACCAATTTTCATTCTTTTTCAAGAGATCGCCGAATTTTTTGAAATTTTCGGCCCATCTCTCGAGGGGGCACACCACCCATTAAACTAACATTTTATGGGGCATATTTCTTCACACCTATTTTTCTTTCTTTGAAACGACGCGATAAACTGCACCGTCTCAAAGAGGGGCAAATGTAGTCACATAAATCTGTCCATTTTATTTAAATGAATATTTGGTATTTATTTGATTAAAAATCCACTAGCCATCAGTTAATTAAATTAATATTTAATTAATTCATCTTCAAACATTCTCCTATTAATTAAATAAATTATTTAATTTATTTTAATTAATTCATTAAACCAAATTCATAATCAATTAAATGAATAAATTCTATTTATTTCATTTAATCTCATTTCCTCTTTTAAATAAATTAAATAAAACATTTATTTAAATCATTAAATCCACCCCACTTGCATTCTCCTAAAAATGCAACTTGCACCTATTTGTTGAAATAAATGAATTTTATTTTAATAAAAATCCTATTTTCCCTCACCCACCAAACCCCCTTGCAATCCTAACCCCCTTTCTAGATTCTTCTAAACCCTTCCTAATTAGCCTAATCCATCCCCTAATTATTGTCACATTCCTAAGCAACTTGGAGTCACTTCTCAAAGACTTCAAAGTCTTTGAAAAGCATTATATGCTTTGTGTGTTCAACAATTTAACCTCTAAAGTCTTCCAAACCACTTATGGCTCTTACATGACCATTAGTGGTTAAATCCACTTCCACCCATGGTTAGGGACTTTAACCCCTAAATCAAAACTCATATAACACATGTGTCTCCTCAAGAATTTATTGCTTTGACCATGGTTATCCCTTTAACCTTTGCACAAGAGTTTATCCATTGGATAAAAGCATTATTCTTTGGATAATGAATTTCTTCACTCAACCCAACCTTAACCTTAACTCCCAAGTTAACTCTCAGGTCATGTCAAGCATTTAATGCTTATTCCCTCTCCTCTCAACTCATCTCATGTTGACACTTGTCATCCTAGGATTTGGTTGAAAGCCCTCACATGGATTGAATATCATTCAATCCTAACCCTTGTTGAGATTACTCAATCTCAACCATCCATTGCTCCATTTTCCCTATAAATAGAGCCCATTTCTTCATAATCTAGATCCTGAAAAACTTGTATGCATTTACATTATAGCCATTTTTAGAGAGAATTCGATAATCAATCATATTCACTCTTTTGTTTTAAAATCAACACTAGCTAATTAGACAAACTCTTGTTTTAGCTCTTGTTCACATTTGCATAACATTTTAGATTAATCATCATTTCAATCTTGAATCTTCATAAGGCATCCATAGTGCAAAAAGCTGCTGAGAGCTTCACTAATTTGGAACTTGGAGAGGAGAGGAACAAGGGAGAAGGAGCTACGAGCATGGTAGAAGGCATTTGGAGATGTCTTGTTGTGTTTGCTTTCATAGTTAAATACTTCATCATGTTTTTAGTGTCTCTCTTGGTATGCTTGCTTAGACTAGTTTTTGGTTGATTAACACTAACTCTACTTTGTTTCTTGTGTTTTTGTGTGTTATATGACCATAGGTTTTAGTCTAAACATTGTTCATTTTGCAGAGCATCATATATTAATCAGCTCCATGGCCTCGGCTGACATTCTTTTATTTATCTCTCCCTGTAATTCAAAGGCAAGCCTTCCTGCAAAGACATCATTCCACCTTGTGAAATTTTCTACATGTCTCTGTTGTTGCAAGTAAGGGTAATAATCATAAACCTGAATGTCATCCACCCAAGGCTTGTTATGCAACCTTGGTCATTCTCCGGTACAAGCCAATATATAAAAATAAATATGAGGATATGTAAAAACTAGACATTCCAACAAAGTTGCTCAAACCCTCATGGAGTCTTTCGGCAATAACCTGCACCTAGTGAAAGTATTTGTCACCAGCCAACAACACCTGAAGATAGAAATACATCCAATTCTCCCAATAGAAAGAGGGTGAGTTTCCTTTGAGTCTGTTTAGCAAAATTACAATATCCCGCACCTTCGTGATGAAATGCTCTTTGGTAAGAGGCTTGGGTAACCGGGACCCCCCTTTCTAAACCTTTAGAAGCTAATTCCTTGCAATGATGCTTTTGTATGTGCTTTTCTTCTCAAAGAAAATGCATATGAGGTTCCAATTGACCAGTCTTCGTACGACTCTTTATGAGGGATTCCCATTGCAGCCATCACCATTTCTCTATTAATTTCCACTAACAGTTCACCATTGTTGGTCCTAATGCACCTGTTATCAGCATCATATATGTTCATACATGCTATTACAAGATTTGGACAAGGAGCGGTAGTTGAGAAAGCAGTAGCTTTAATCAGGCCACTTCTAACTATTATTTCCATCATCGAATCTGCCCTAGGGTTTTTAGCTCTTTCTAAGAAATCTCCTAAGTCAACCTGGGTCAAAGAAGTGTCACCCAACTCTAGAAATATACTAACTAGGCATGATGTGCGACCAAGTTTTGGAAGAGTCGGCATCATAATGACCGCTTTTATATTTATCAAACAATTCCTAAACAAGACAGAATTATGTTTCAAAACAAATAATTTTCCTACACTGGCTGACTTTTTGAGCTAGTAACACAACAGAGGGAGATTATTAAAACTCACTTGTTACCACCATGAAATTTGTGAAACCCTAGGAAGTATGGAATTGAAATTACCTTCGGCATTTTTTGCTCCTTCAACAATAATAGCTACTACTTTCACAATTTGAGAATTCACATGTTAAGAAGCAGAAACTGAGTAACCTCTACACACGCCTCATAATGATTTATTTGAACGTGTGAGATAACCAATGATTTGATGGGAACCTGACAACTTTCTTAATTACACATCAACTCCACACAAATGGTTTACGTTTTCATGATTTCTTTCCAAATTTAGAATTTTAAATTATAAGATGTCGAGAATATTCCTTTTGTCATGCCACCTTTAGTGTTATTAATGTCCTCGGGGCCAAACTTGGAATGAACCTTTTAACTTTGAACCAACTCGCAAGGAGTTCAATGGATCAAGTTCAATCCGAAGAAAAACAAAAGAACTCTCAACTTGTGGCTCAACAACACTAGGAACAAGCAAAGACCCCTAATAAACATAAAGGAAGACTTTGAACCTTGAACCTTGAACCGATTTAGAAATGGTTAAAAGTTCAAGTTCAAGACCGACTTAACACATTCATGCTCACTTGCTTAACAACATAACAAAGTCATGACTCACACAAAGGCACCGGTTGAACCTTGAACCTTGAACCTATTTGCAGGTTCAACTGATGGGTTCATTGGAGCAGAAAAGGTGAAACATAAAGGATTAAAAGATTCATGATTAAAGACGGATCAAACCAAATGAGGGAAAAAAAATTAAATACACATTATTTTGTTCAAAACAAATAACGGGGTAACAACTCTGATATGTTGGCGGGGGAGGATACTATGGCGAAAAGGGATACTATGGAGGTAGTGGGCCAAACATTTGGCCTAATGTGTCACATTCACCTTGTGCACCATAATGATGTTGCTGAGCTTCGTGGTGTTGACTAGTACTTGCCTTACCAGTGCTTCTATTTTGTACGTTAGCAAAGGGGACACTTAGGCTTGTAGAGACAAAAGAAAAATTAGTCACTCTAGTTGTCTATGCATGTGAAATTGACACAGTACTAGCTATAGTACTAGAAATATTTTCTCTGGTTATAACTTGGGTAGCAGTTGTTGCATGTATTGAAACAACACTTACAACAAGGGCTTGCATAGGAGTACTTGTGACAACAGGGGCTGAGGTGTTAATGGTATTCACATGGGAAGACATAGGTGCAAAAGCCATTAAAGGGCAGTAGGTAGAACTAGGGACACTTGATATCTGACCATACATTCTATGGGTAGGGATTTGCATAGACTGTTGAATGGCCAAATTTAATGTTTCTTGCACCATCATGTCCCTTTCTCTTCTTACTTGTTCCAACTATCTCTACAACTCTTTTGTTGATCCTCCAATTGCATTCCCCAAGGTAGAGCATATATTGGACTCAGTGAATTGAGTTTGAAAAAGATTTTGTGCTGAAGGAAAGTTGATAGACACAAGGGTAGCCATAATGTACTCTGGACCATCGTTACTTTGCACATTAGCCAACTAGTCAGCATACCTAGCCTCAAACTCTCTTTGTAACCTAACCCTTTCAAAGTCTTTGTACAACTTGTCATAAGCAACTTGGTCCTGAGCAGGACGTTCATAGTAGGGATTTTGTAGATTTTTATCCATATTAGGGAATGTATGACTAACAATAAGATTTTCTCTTGGCAAGGATTCATCACTACTTGTATCCTCTACTTCATATGCAGACCTATAACTGTCACTATGATAACCCTCTAAAATACTCTTCCCTCTTAAATCAACATGCAACTGATTTTGTGATGAATACTAAGAGGGGGGGGTGAATTAGTATGCCAAAAATCTCTGTACTTAGACACTTAATCAGCCTGAAGACAAACTGGTAAAACAGTTTAACAGACAGATCGGTTATCACACATGCAAACCAAAATGCAAATAAAGCATTCACCCACAAAAGCAATACAACCATAACACAAGATATTTGGTGTGGAAACCCAAATGGGAAAAACCACGGTGAGATGGAACTCACAAGTCACTATCTACAGAATAGAAACCAAACCGGTTAAGGTCAGACCAGTTAAGGTCTTACAATGTTCTTCACCAGAACAGTGTTGGGAATCTCAATCTCTGTTAGGAGATAAGTCTGATTAAAGACTACCTTGCTAGAGGATTTTAGATTCACAGAAGTGAACCACCTTGTTAGAGGATTTTACAATAGGCTTTTGGGCCTACCCGGTTAAGGGCTACAGACTTGTCAAAGATGTGAGTAATCAACAAGTGTTTGATCTATCTAATAGCACAAACTACTTGGTTAGATCTAGTATAGCTCACTGCTAATGCATTCCAACATTACTTCAGTCTTCTCTATCTCTCTCTCAGTTACAACTTGATCTTTTCAGATAAGATCGCTCTTACAACAACTCAACAACCACCTTAAACCATAGTCACAACATAAACCCTTTCAACAACAACCTAAAACCCTAGACATGATGTCCTTTTAAAGGAATCTGATTTCATGCCGGTCCAATAGGATTACATTACAATTTCCTAGGTTCAATGAATCTTGACATACTCAGTAACATGACACAAAAAGCATCGTTAGTGTGTCGGCACCGTCAATCAATCGGTGGATTGGTAACTCATCACAAAATGTTAGTTGGTAACTCATCATAGAGTATTACCGGTTCATACAAAATACCGGTTGCCGGTTTGACAAAAATGAAGACTGGTAAGAATGTGTTATGCCACTTTGCTCCCTTGTACCGCTTGAGATCTACGAACCGCTTGGGGTCAACATGTCGCTTCAGACCGAGAAACACATTCTGCAAAATCACCAATAGTCTAAAGACTAGAATACAACATACCGGTTGAAACAAATACCGGTTGAGCTCTAGCTCATACATATAAAGGGGATCTCAATACAAGTGAGTGTCCATCAATGACAATCACAACATAAACATCAAAAATGTCAACAATCTCCCCCTTTGGCATTGATGGCAACACTTAGGAAAATAAAATTTTGACATCTAAGTGTTTTACAACAGAAACATGTCATTAACAAAATTGCTCCCCCTAAGCATATACACTATCCCTTAATCAACACGATGTATAGCAATTTTGCATACAGAGCATAAACATTGAGATATCAGAGCATAAAGCATATATCAAAACATATATCAAAATTTTAAAACCAGATACTTCTCCCTATTTGTCTCCAAAATAGACAGAGTACTTCTCCCCCTTTGCCAACAATGACAAAGTACCACTGAACAACCCTGTTTCCATTTGATATTGAAATAATAAAAGTTTATGACAACAATGAATAATACTTGTCAAAAACTAATTTATAGTCCTGCAAAAATTGCTTCATGGATAGAGACCAGGACTCAAGTAGGGAGGTAGCCACTTCTTTCTCTGTTTGCATCTTGGATACCTGTTCCTCCATGGCATCAACTATGCTCAGCTCCTACGTAACTGTCAAGGCATCTAGGTTCATATAACACTTCTGAAGAATTTGCAAATGTGGAAGTAAAACCAGTTGTAGCTCCAGCAAATCTCTAGATTGTGTACTAATCTCTTGCTCCATTTTGGCTAATTGGATCTAGAACCGATGAATGGTTTGCCCATAAGTTGCAAAGGAATCATAGGGTGGCTTAAATGTGCTCAAGTAGGACTGTAAGTCCATTTGAAGCTTTTGCTTCTGAGTTAGCACATCATTGCAAAATAGATGGGGTTGACAGATTTTGCTTAGTAGCAAGTTTCCCTCATTCAAAGCGTCCCTTATATCCTTTTGGTCTTGCAGAAGTTCAGACCGGAGCTCATTCAACTTTTTCACTAGAGAAATGTTAAGAGCCTTTTGATGCTCTTTCTTGACATTTGCCTCAGTTGCTTCTTCCAGGCTCTGCACCTGATCATCCACTATAGTACATAGTAGTTTGATCTATGCTAGTGATGATTCAGTGTTAGGAAGATTGGTACCAAGGATCAAACTGGTAAGGGTGTCTACAGCCGCCTGAATTATGTCTTGATCCTTTTTCCTGCAAATGATTTCAAGGTGCTCTTGAGCAACCTTGATGCTTTGCATAAGCTCCGACTCACTTACAGACTGGAGATCGATAGGACTAGAGATATCAGCCAGTTTGGCTTGACTTCCAGTTGCCTTCAGAGTCTCCATCTATGTGCTCTTCATCGCTTCCGCTGCCTTGTCTGCTTCTTCCTTCTTCCTTTTCTCTGCTTCTTTCTTATGTTATTGTTCCTTGTCTTCCTCTTCTTTTTTTTTCCTCTTCTCCTCTTCTTTCTCTTCCTCTTACTTCTTCTTTTCTTCCTCTTCCTTCTTCTTTTCTTCCTCTTCCTTCTTCTTCTTTTCTTCCTTATCCTCTTCTTCTTTCTTTTTCCTCTTATCTTCCTCTTTCTACTTTTTCTCATCTTCATATTTTCTTTTCTCCTCTTCCTCTTTTCTCTTCTCTTCCTCTTTCTTCTTTTTCTCATCTTCATCCCTCTTCTTCTTCTCTACCTATTCCTCAACCACTTCCTATGTGTCCTTGGCTTGCTCAATGCCTTGTTCAGCTTGTTGCCCCTATTCTATTCCCTCAGAAGGTATGTCCTGAGTGACATCTTCTATGTCCAGGGCATCGACATCAATAGTGTCAATTGGTTCTTCAACCGGGTTTCCTTCTTCATCAAAAACTTCATCCGGTTTGGATATGACCGATTCTTTTTCTGCTTGCAGGTTGACCATTAGTGCTTTGTGATCTTGAATAGCATGATTCATATGCTGATGAGTGTATTTTTCAACATCATCAACTCTTCCCTCCAACAGCCAGAGTCTTCTTCTCCTTGTGAAGAAGAGTCCTTTATTTTGGTCCAAAACATCAAATAATTCTGAGTTTGAGAGGTCGGGAAAGTACCATGCAAAGACTTTCTCCCTGATCTCCTGTTCTTTTTCAATGGCAATGTGCCATTTATTATTTAATGATTTATATAAAGAATTTGGTGTCTGAGATTTAATCTCTGATGGCGACCAGTCATTTTTACATAAATAAATAATGATTTCCTGTAATACTTCTTCTTTCTCCTCATCACTAAAATCATCATAATAATCTACTAAATCATGAAGTAATTTTCTCCTAATATTCTTTATTGTTCTTTGACAATGTGTCAAAGGTTTATATGAGGAGATATCAATATTTACCGATGCGGATGTTGCCGGTTCATTCTTCTTCATTTTCTTTGTCTGTCTGGCCTTCTTTGGCTTTTCATCAGACTCGGTCTCTTCAGCATTTGGTTCATTTGACTTAGTCTTCCTTTTTCTTTCAAAGACTTTTGTCAGTGTTACTTCCAGTTTCTTCTTTGCAAGTGACCGCTTGGTCACTCTTGGAGTTGCAGTAGTAGCCGATGTCGATGCTGCAGGCACTGCCTTTTCTTTCTTTGTAGCCAGTTCTTTTCCTTTCTTAACAGAGGGTTCCTTTCCCGGTGCAATCCTCTCCAAATAGGTTTCGGTCCTCTTAGCCTTAGGATCAAGAGGTGAGGCAATAAGGGTTGAGGCATACCCTTCTAGCATATCATACATCACCTCATAGCCCATTGGCTCCACTTCTTCCATTCTAGGCTCAACACCCTCCATTAAGCATTTGTCCACCTGGATGGTGAAACAGATGTCATCTTCATATTTCTTAACGATGTCACCTGAGATCCTTACCCTTTGACTCATCTTCCTTCTGAACTCATCAAAATATTTGTTCATCACATCAGGGTAACTAGTTCCAATGGCTTGTATGCTTTCCTTGATCTACTTGGTCATCGGTTGGTCAGGAGACCACTAGACATCTCCTACTCCAGGAAAGTAGCCTTGGAAATAGAAAAACAACCCAATCAGTAGTTGTCTGAACTTGAATCTCAATGCATTATCCTATTTAATTGACTTCAGATTAGACAGGAGTTGCCTCTGCATACCGGTGCATAGGTCAAATGATGTGTCCTCTTTAATCATCTGTAAGTGATGTTTATCGCTGCAGTAGATACATAATTAATCCTACTGGCTGAGAATGTTCTGTAGCCTATCACCATGTAGGTGTATTTCACCAGATCATCCTTGATAGGATTAACTGTCATACCCCGTGAGTCACTTGTTGAACTGGTGAGCTTGGCAATTTCTGTTTTGCTTACCATTCATAGGGCTGGCACTTCCCCTGTGTTACAGAAACCAGTGACTGCATGAATTTCCTGTGGCATGATATCATGCGTCCTCTCCAGGTACATCTTGTCACCATGGACTCTGCTCAAAATGATCTTCATATGATCCTCCATAAAGTCTTCCACAAAGTATACTGCATTATGGAGTTTCTTCTTCTCTAGGATACTAAACTCCGGTTTGATTTTCTTGTCCTTGCCGCAAAATAAACCTAACTGGGTGTGAATAGCTAAAGACCCTAGGTCTTCTATTTTGCAATCAATATAATCAGAAATTCCCTCTTCAACTATTACTCCAGCTGGAATTTGTGATAGGGCATTATATTTGGACTTCCTTTGAATGAAACTTTTCGACTCAATGGATGTACTAGAACTGGTATGAGATGCGGAAGCCATTGTAGAGTATTTCAAGAACATGAAAAATACCTTTACAACATGAATTTAGGGCTTCCTAATTCTACTTCACTCCACTCTTTGTCGGTTGCCAAATCACCGCTTTGTATTCTCCATGACCATTTGCAAACTGAGTTTCAATCTCCTTCAAGACTTGTCAATTTCTTGAAATCTTATCTCAAATTGCCTTTTCTTCGCTTTGCACTTTGAAAAACTTGTCTTCACTCGAAAATAGATAGTGAGAAATGATTTGAAATATGCTTTTATACATGTCTCTCACCTACCACCATTAATGCTCCTTTGTTAGGGCATAAACCCTAATTTGCCTCTTTTACCGTTTCCGGTCTTCTGCGAAGCGATAGGTATTACATACCAGTTAAGGTCTTTTATCGGTGTAACTGGGGGGTTCACAATCATTTTGCCGTTTGCTCCCCCTAAGCCTCTTTGGAGCTTAGTTTGTTGGTTTCGATATTTCCACACTAGGTGCAGAAACCGGTTCCTCGTCCAACATTGTTGGTTTCTTCCTCTAGGTTTTGTTCATGTCCACTTGAACTATTTCAACATCAATTTCTCCTTTCTGAGTGACCGGTATATCATTAGATATACTCTTTCTGCTTCTGCAGAATCTTGCAATGTGACTCAGTTTGTTGTAGTGATAGAAAACCAATCTAGGTGATTTCCAAGGTCCATTGTTCATGTTTCCATTCTTCCTTCTGCATGTAGTAGTAGTGTGACCATGTCCATGACAAATCCAAAAGTTTTCTCTCCATCCAGTTGCCAGTTGATAACCATTGTTTCCTGACTGATAATTGTAAGCATTAAACCGGTTAGGGTTCCGGTTCACAAAAGATTCTAGACCATCTCCTTGGGTCCTCTGAGGATATCTTCCGGTATTGTTCATGACAAATGTGCATTCAGATGCTCTATGCCTAAACTTGTTGTATGCATAACAATGACCATTGAACTTATTGGATCTAGGTACATTGTTGATAAAATAAGGAAAATTATTGTAGGCTTTGCTCCTACATACATTGGCAGTGTGTCCTTCTTTAAGACAGTTAAAGCAAATAGGTTTGAATTTTTGCTTACCTTTTCCTTTGAGTGTCAATTGCTTCTTTGATGCTTCAGCATTTGTTCCTGAGGATTCTCCTTCCTCATGTCGAGAGAAACCAAGTCCATTGGTATTCTTTACCGATCTAGATGACTCAAGCTTTTGCTCTAGCTTGATAGTACTTTTGTTGAACTTAGCAAGTATTTCCTTTGACTCAGAGAGTTCTTTGGAAATAGTAGTATTTGACTCCATTAGGCTTGCATTTTTAGAGATGACTATGTTCAATTCATCTTGTACTCCTTCTTTTTCCATTCTTCTCTCATGAAGGCGAGCAGTTAGTGCACTAATCTCTTGTTTCAACTTGGAGATCTCATTATCTCTGTCCTTTACCAGATCTTCAGCTTTCCTCTGGTTCTCAAGCTCTTGACTAAACTGGATAGTCAGTCCTTCCAACTCCTTTCTCAGATTGGAGTGTGAATCATTCAACTTATTTACTTCTGCAATCATGGCTTCCATATTTGCTTCATCTTTAGAACTATTTTTAGATAGCTCCATTAGCTTCTCTGCATGTTCTCACTTTTTTGCTTGAGATGCCTTGTATTTGACCATAAGATCATCATAGGCTTGCTCAGACTGAGTGAGCCGTTGAGTAAGTTCCCTCAAGGTGTATTCCCCCATATCTCTTTCCAAGTGGTTAAACTTATAGAAAGGTTGGCTCGATACCAATTGATGAATACTAAGAGGGGGGGGGTGAATTAGTATACCAAAAATCTCTGTACTTAGACACTTAATTAGCCTGAAGACAAACTGGTAAAACAATTTAACAGACAGACCGGTTATCACACATGCAAACCAAAATGAAAATAAAGCATTCACCCTCAAAAGCAATATAACCATAACATAAGATATTTGACATGGAAACCCAAATGGGAAAAACCACGGTGAGATGGAACTCACAAGTCACTATCTACAGAATAGAAACCAGACCGGTTAAGGTCTTACAATGTTCTTCACCAGAACAGTGTTGGGAATCTCAATCTCTATTAGGAGATAAGTCTGATTAAAGACTACCTTGCTAGAGGATTTTAGATTCACAGAAGTGAACCACCTTGTTAGAGGATTTTACAATAGGCTTTTGGGCCTACCCGGTTAAGGGCTACAGACTTGTCAAAGATGTGAGTAATCAACAAGTGTTTGATCTATCTAATAGCACAAACTACTTGGTTAGATCCAGTATAGCTCACTGCTAATGCATTCCAACATTACTTCAGTCTTCTCTATCTCTCTCTCAGTTACAACTTGATCTTTTCAGATAAGATCGCTCTTACAACAACTCAACAACCACCTTAAACCATAGTCACAACATAAACCCTTTCAACAACAACCTAAAACCCTAGACATGATGTCCTTTTAAAGGAATCTGATTTCATGCCGGTCCAATAGGATTACATTACAATTTCCTAGGTTCAATGAATCTTGACATACTCAGTAACATGACACAAAAAGCACCGTTAGTGTGTTGGCACCGTCAATCAATCGGTGGATTGGTAACTCATCACAAAATGTTAGTTGGTAACTCATCATAGAGTATTACCGGTTCATACAAAATACCGGTTGCCGGTTTGACAAAAATGAAGACTGGTAAGAATGTGTTATGTCACTTTTCTCCCTCGTACCGCTTGAGATCTACGAACCACTTGGGGTCGACATGCCGCTTCAAACTGGGAAACACATTCTGCAAAATCACCAATAGTCTAAAGACTAGAATACAACATATCGGTTGAAACAAATACTGGTTGAGCTCTAGCTCATACATATAAAGGGGATCTTAATACAAGTGTGTGTCCATCAATGACAATCACAACATAAACATCAAAAATGCCAACATTTTGTTCCTATATTCTAACAATAGGAGCATTAACCAATGCTTGAGGAAAAGTGGTTTGAAGAATACCTTTGTCCTTAACAATCCACCTTTTGCTAGTTGTAGACTTGATGCCCTATCTACTCCCTTGATCATGTTCTTTATCTAAGCTAAACTCAGTTTCTAAAGCATTGTATCTTGCAATGCATTCACTCCTCCTTGTATCAGTGTTTGTAACCTTCTTGCTTCTCATGTGAGCCTTTCAAGCTATGAACTAGATTTCTTGTTTTCAGAGTCGCCACACAAAATGGGAATACTTGTTTGTTTCTTTCACAACTCTAGTTACTAGATAAGGACTACTGGGATAAAATGCTTCTCTTGACAAAGTCTTGACTTTTCTTTCCAACAAAGTCGCCAATCTATTGGTTCCCAAATCAACAGATCCTAAATGTAGTGCCCCTACCCTAGTCAGCTTTGTAAAATTGGTTTGACCTTGGTTGAATTTTTTTTTTATGTGGCATTCTGGGATGGTTGACTTACCATTATGTAATGTTGTAGTCAGATATTGTGATTGTTGTGCGTACTTGTTAATGTGCTTTCGCATCGATTCTTATGTAAGTTTAATTGTTCTCCTGATTCTTGTTATTAATCTTGAGCTAACACCTTCATTAAATATATATATGTATGCTTGTGTGACTCCTGGTTGCAAGAGATTACAGGTACAGTACCGCCTAGGTGCGAGGTTTGTCTTCATCGGGATTCGTAGGGTTGAGTATACCTCTTTTGTCCTTAGAATTTGGATTAGGTGGTCATAAAACCCTCATCTTACCCTAATCATGCTCAAGTGAGCATCGTCTATGGTCCGTCAGTCTTCCCTTTTCATTTGGGTTTGCAGGTCGTGTATTTGATTGGCTTTCTTGGGTTGCGTGCCTTGCATGTGGTAAAATTGAGTATTTCATCCTAAGTATTTAATTTGATTTAATGTGGTAATTTACGTATTAATAATTGAGGAATTAAAATAAATAGGTTTATTTTATGTGATTAATCATTAATTAAAAAGATCGCTCTATTTATGTTTGTAGCAAGTTTAATTTAATGGTTAATTTTAAATCATGAATTTATTTAGTTTATGCATTTTGAAAGGGAAGATTTAAATTTATTCGAAATAGAAATAATTTAATCTCTTTTGCATTTTGGAATAGAAAGGTTAATTTTAATTATTTAAGAAAATAAATTTTTAATTAGAAAAGAGAGTTTAATTTATATATATTTGATATAGTGTGAAAGATTGATTTTGGGATTTTATTTTAATTAAAAATGTTTTACCCTCATTAATATTGTGAAATATAAATATTAGTTTTGTTAGAAATGAGAAAATTAAAATTAAATGAGGGAGAGAAACATTTTGATTTTTAGTTAAAAAAAAAAAAAAAGTTTAGAATATTTGTATAGTTTGAAAAGAATGATTTTTCATTTTAATTAAAAGAAAGTGTTTAAATTCGAAAATAGGAAATTCGGTCAAAAATTCTTCCATTTAACCTAGGTTTGAAAATATTTTTGGGGTGGTTGATTTTTTTTGGAAAATATTTTTGGATGGTGAAAATTGGGGATTTTGGAGAAGAAGAAGGATTTCTTGAGCTGGAGGATTGGGCTCTTCAGCAAATCTCATCCAGAATTGCATATGGAGGTAGGATTCTTAATTGTTTCCTTGTTGATAGAAAAGTAAAAAAAAAAAAAAATTCTAGTTGGTTTTGAAAGAAATTTCTTAATGTAAATGGGGTTTGGGATTTAAATCTGTGCATTTTAGTTTAAAGTTTGGAAATTTGGTGGATTCATTGTTTGAGAAATGATCTTCTTTATGCCAAAATTTGTAATTTATTTGAGGAAATTTTGACTATTTTAGGCCTCGTTATTCTGGAAAATTTTAGTCATTTGTTATCCATGGATATTCTGGAAACTATTTGAAGTCTCTGTTTGAGACTGTGAATATTAAATCGAACTAGGGTTTGTTCTTTTTTTTGTAAATATATTATTAAATGTATAATAAAATATAAAAAAAAAATTAATGGCGGATTTTAGGGTTGCAGGGTCGAGGAGCCGAGGCTCAACCCGTGCCCCTACCCTCCGCAGAGCTCCTTGACCCCATGGCGGCCGCAGAAGCCTGCGACCCCATGGCGAACGCAGAGGCCTGCGACCCCATGGCGAACGCAGAGGCCTGTGACCCCATGGTGGTCGTAGAGTCCCGCAACCTTCGTGGCTAGGGAAGAACCTCCACTCCCGTGGAGGGAGTTTGGCCCCTCAGTTGGATTATTTTATTTTTTTATATTTTAAAAAAAAAAAAAAAGTACGATCGCCTTTTTACGATGTGGGTTATATTAAAAGTTTCTTTTATATTTTATTAAAAGTTTTAAAATAGCATTTTTTAATTATTAATTATTAATTAGTATGTTTGGTATTAATTAGGAATTAATATGCATTTTTGTAATGTTATTATTAATTATTAACAATATATACTTTATTAATGGTGGATTAATAAGTATATATATTAATTAATATTTAATTGGTATTTTTCATATATTTATGCAAGGAGGTATCAATTTATTTGGGAAATGAACATCGACTTTATTTCTTTTAAAATTTATATTTCCATTTTTGGAAAGCCTATATGTGTGTTGCACGAGATGAGATTTGATTATCATTTTTGATCAAAAATGGAAATAATGTTCTATTTGAAAATGCATATCATATTTTTAGTTGATCAATGTTTATTTAATTACATTCTTGTAATTTTAGTTTGGAAACTCATAATAACGTAATTATGTTATTGTATGATGTTAATGAACTATAGTGAGTTAGTAAACCATAAATGTCATGTTTTTAGATAAAGTAGACAGTTATAAAACAACTTAGATCTATTAGAAAACTGGGTTGACTATAACGTTTTAAACAATATGGAAGTAGATTGTCATTTCCAATTTATGCATTTGCATGTTTAATTTTTTGTGGTTGCATTTTCTTAAGAAATGGAAAGTCTATGATTTTGAATTGTTGGACCATGTCATATGGATTGAATTGGGGTACCTTCTTTTGCCCTCAGTCTCAAGTTTGATTGTTGTTTGTGATGGTGTTATAACTGCTCTTGTCCTTTATGTGGGTGTCGAGTGTTGAATGTGGTTGACCATAGCTGGTCAGGTCTCTAGTTAGAGTATCATCAGGCAATGGACCTTGTATTTGCTTTTTATATGTTCAGTTGGATCCGTTTCTATGTAGGGATCGTCTATGTAATTATCCATCGATGTGGTCATTTGTGTGATGCTAAAAATGTTGTTAGTATAAGAGGCATACACATATAATGAGACAATAAAAACATAATTGAAAGCTTAATTGAAAACTAAAACAAAGATGCAAAACCATAAGCCTTCCTTGAAATGTCCCATTTTCCTCTATTATTGAGGACCTTGAAGGTGTTGGATTGATGGGCTATCAGCGAAGCAATGACCTCCAAAGTGACAACTCAAGAGTTGAGTAGCTAATTGATCATGATTGACTATGGAGATGATATGAAATGCATGATGTAAGAAACTAGATTAACATGCTATGATAAATCCAAAAGCTAATTACTAGATAATTGAAATGCAAATTGCCTATAGTAACGATGCCTAAATCGATATGAGATGGGATCGATATGCCTATAATAACCATGCATAAGATGAAAGGAGATGGGATTGATATGCCTATAATAACAATGCATAAATTGATATCAGATCATATCGATATGCCTATAATAACAATGCATAAATTGATATGAGATCAGATCCATATTGCTCCAAAATGAGGGGTATTTATAGGAATTCCAAGGCCAAAGCTGAGGTGGTAGGAATCGACGGTCCAGATTTGATCTGAAGATATCAAGGGCCAAGATTGAGGAAGTTGGAGAAAAGGTTGGAGGAAGGGACACTTGTCATCTCTATGGTGACAAGTGTCAAGGAGCCTTTCTCATGAGAGGGAAAGTGTCCAAGGGAGGAGACATGTGGCAAAAGTGTCATGTGTCTCAAGGAGAGAATATCCACACCATGAGAGGTTAGGATAAGGAGGTTAGAATGTGAAAGATAGGATAGGGTTAGTTAGACCCAAGATTAGATTGAATGGGTTAGGTTAGGGGATGGTTAGGTTGGGTGGTTAAAGTTAGAAGCCATGTGCTTATTTGAATTTAGAAATTCAAATAATTGGAAAATGACAATTAATCTCAACAAACTTGAGTTTGTTAATCTTAATTAGGGATTAGAAGAATTGATTAGTATGGGGAGACATTAATTAATTGAGAATTAATTAATCAAAGGGGATATGAGATGAACTATATAAATAACCCATTTAGATTTATTTACTAGTAGATGAATAGAGAAATTAATTAAATTGCTTGTGAATTCAATTAATTGGGAAGGGGAATTAATCAAATAATTGCATATTTAATTAACTATCTTCAGACCATTTTTAGGTGTATACATTTTGCCCCTCTTTGAAGTGATGTGTGATGATGCGTTGGTTCAAAGAAAACTTGATTGATGATGTTACTGATTTTGATTCTGATAGGATGCAGATTCGATCTTGATTGGATGCGGATTTGGTTTCGATGTGATACTGATTTGATTTGGAGATGATACATCTCGATATGATGTCAATTCAATTTTGGAGATGATAAATCTTGATATGATGTTGATTCAATGCTTGAGATGATATGATGTCGATATGATGCTCCAGACGCTGATTAATAGATATGCGGTACGATGATGCCCCCTTGGGAGATCAATTGAGATAATTGACCTTTGGAGTTTTTGGATCTTTGCAAAATTGATGTCCCGATAGACTATTGGATGATTCCTGCAACTGTGGTTGATGAAAGTGCGAGTTCTTCGATCAGTTTGATATGGTTCTTGATGTGATGATTGATAGAGTTTGATTGAATTGATAGGATTGATGAGATCGAGATCAAGTCTAGTTTTAGGAATGACACCTCCTGTATAAGACAAAGACAATCAAAGCATCTAGTTTCAGGAACGATATATCATGTATAAGACTTGATCAAAATGTCTGGTTCCAAGAAGGATTCATCCTGTATAAGACCTGATAGAAAGGATCAGATGAGATGGATTGATAGAATTGATAAGATTGATCGGATAAAGAACTGACAGTTTGTTGATATCATGTTGCAGGAAGATTCATATATGCTGATGTTGGCATATTTGGGGGAGTAGCATAAGATTTGCGTTGGGTTTTTCCAGATTTAAAAAAAAAAATCCATATGCCTCCCAAAAAAATTTATTTCTGCATGCATGTATTTTCCAAAAAAATACATAAAAAAAAAAAAAAAAATTATTTTTTATTTTTGATTTTGATTTTCGCAATTTTCAAAAAAAAATGTCATTTTTGCAATTTTTGATTTTTGCAATATTTTAAAAAAAAAAATTGGGGGGGGGAGGGGGAGCCGATGGCGCAGAGGCGGAGGGCGAAGCGGAGGAAAGGAGGGCAGAGGTGGAGGCCCACCACCGACGCTGCGGGAGGCGCCGCAGGCGCCACCGTCAGCGCCACCGGCGCTACGGGAGGCGTCGTAGGTGCCACCGCCAGCGCTGTCGGTGCTATGGGAGGCGCCTTCGGCGCCACCATAGGCACCCACTGAGGGGGGGGGGATTTTTTTTTTTTTGGTTTTTTCGATTTTTTGGTTTTTTTAATTTTTGGTGATTTTTTTATTTTTTTGGTTTTTTGATGATTTTTCGATTTTTTTGGTTTTTGATGATTTTTTGATTTTTTCGATTTTCTGATTTTGATTTTGACGATTTTTAGATTTTGATGATTTTGACGATTTTTATATTTTTGATGATTACTGATGATTTGATTATTTTGATTTTTTGATGATTACTAACGATTTGATTATTCTGATTTTTTGATGATTTGATTATTTTTTATTTTTCGCTCTGCGTCTTAGTGGTCACACTGATATGAGACAATGATGTATTCATGTACACACCCTTTTGTGATGAGATATTGATGATTCCCGTGATGTATATTTGTGATATATCTCATATATTTTGTGATATCTTGTACCTTGGACATTGATTTTGTTTTGATGATATGATATGCAGTCGATCCTATTCACTCTACATGACCTATGAGATGATGGATGCATTTTGTTTGGTATATGATTATGATGTGTAGTTATTTTCATGATGTATGGTTGATGTATGCTTTAATTTCTATATGCTTATGAATTCTAGATGATGGATATATGATGATGTAGTATTTACATGATGTATGCAAATGCAAAAATGTATGGTGATGCTTATAATTTCTATGTGATATTTGTGTGATTGCAATGCTTTCTATGTTTATGATATTTTTTTATGATTTTCTGATGCATGTTAATATGAGATGGATGCAATGCAATGCAATGGTGCTATTTTATATGATTTGATATTTGATGAATATCATGCAATGATCTTATTAAATGAATGAACGATTTGATGCTTTATATGAATGATGCCTTGGTATGCAATGATTACATGAGATGAACTAACTTATCATGCAGGATGAATGATTTGATTATTTTTGTTATTGTCCAATGTACTCAATCACGTAATAAGAGAGATAACACCATGTTAGCTTTGGCCTTAGAAAAGATGAGCATTGGGATCCCATGCAGAATAAAATGCAAATCTATCTTAAAAATGCAATGCAATGTAGTGATCGGACTGGTCATGGAGTCATTGCTTTGTTTCATCATTGAGCCTTTAAAATGTGGGAAGTGAGTGCAAACATCAATGGTATAATTGAACCATGATGACCTGAGCACTACTTTCCTAGGTTTTGATATTGCAAGTTAGCACAAGCATCGAGGTATAATTGAACCAAGATGACTAGAGTGTTGCTTGTGTAAAACAGGCAGTATTAACCATTTCTATATGCAAGTCCGAAATGTCTTCCATGATATTCTGATGATCATTTCCTTAGCAACTTTGCACATATTAATGATTAATTTACAGATAGTAGACAAGAAAAATATCATGTTCCTTCCTCGTTCCTCTAGTCAAAGACATCCTGGAGTTATTCAGAAATCATGATAGCAAAAATCCAAATAAAATAGTTGAACCATTATTGCCAAAGTGTTAAAATCATGAGTCAAGATATATCATCCATTGATATGTGTTTTGTCATGTTTAGATTGATATGTGATAGTTAATGGTTGACAATGTGATCTTATGTTCAATGTTGGATGTATCTCAGTTTTTTGCTTGACAAGCGTTGTCTGACTATTGTTCTACCTGCTTTGATTAAGCTCAAAATGATCAAAACTTTTTGCCCCCAGCCAGGTTCAGGATTTTGCCCCCAGCCTAGAAACAAGCCTTATTATGATATAGTCAATGATCCAAACCATGACGAGAAATCACCTAGGATGTTTGCATATGTACAAAAGACTTTATGATGAATATGAACAATGCTGATGGAAATGAATGCAAGTGAAAGAAAGCGCGAACCAATAGATGGCAGAGCTAGCCGATAGATAGCGCCTGTTTGCCAGGTTTTCACCATCTATTTTTATTGCACTTTTTCTCATATTTGATTTTTTTTTTATTATTGTTTTTGCTTTTTCACTGTTTTTGGATTTTTTAGACATAAAACTTCTTCAGATGCATGCTATTGATGGCTTCCTCGAGCTAATCTCCATCTTGTGTTGATAGTTGATATTCTCTTGACCCAAATACTATTGTGACCACAAATGGACCTAACCAATTTGGTTCAAATTTTCCCTTCTTCTCTCGATCTGACTGATTTCATAGATTTTCCTTTAGTACTAGTTCTCCCACTTGAAAAATTTGTGGTTTGACCTTGTGATTATAACTTTGGCACATTCTTTGCTGATATACCTTTAAATGGTCGAAGGCATTTTGTCTTCATTCCTGGATCAGTTCTAACTCTTGTAGTCTAGACACTCTTTGTTCTTCATCTGGGACGAGACCTTTTAGTGATACACATAGAGAGGGAATCTCTACTTCAATAGGCAATATGGCTTCTAATCCGTATACAAGAGAGAAAGGTGTGGCACCTGTTGGTGTGTGGATACTAGTGCGGTATGCCCAAAGAGCAAGGTTTAGTTGAATATGCCAATCTTTCCCAGCATCGTTCACTATCTTTTTGAGGATTTTCAGAATAGTTTTGTTAGATGTTTCTGCCTGCCCATTCCCTTGAGGATAATAGGGTGTGGAGAATCTATGTTGGATCTTAAACTTCTCACATAGCTCTTGTACATCCTGATTCTTGAATGGTCACCCATTATTAGTGATAATGGTCATTGGTATTCCATAGCGACAGATGATGTAATTCAAGAAGAATGCAACAATTTTTTTTCCTGTGATATTTTTGAGAGGTACTGCCTCGATCCATTTTGTAAAATATTCTATAGCTACAAGGATGAATTTGTGACCATTTGATGAAGAAGGATTTATTTTTCCTACTAGATTAAGACCCCAATGACAAAAAGCCCAAGATGTTGCCAAAGCATGAAGTTCTTGTGCCGGTGCATGGATCAAGTTCCCATGGATCTGATATTGTTTTCATGTTATAGCTATCTGAAAAGAATCTTGTTCCATAGTCGGCCAATAATAGCCCAAGCGTATGAGTTTTTTTGAAAGGGTAAGACCACTTGAATGAGTGCCCCAAATGTCATTATGGACTTCCTTTAAGGCCTTCTCAGATTCTTCTTGTTCGAGACATCTTAAAAGTGTTAGGGTTTCCACATATACTGAGAGGGGGGGGTGAATCAGTATCTGACCAGTAATGAAATTTTCTTAAAACTGAATATGCAGAATATAAAGTAACAGTATACCGGTATGCAAGAATTAATGCAAATAACAGAATCAAAAGCATCCACATGAAAAGAACACCATAACACAAGATGTTTAACGAGGAAACCCGGTGTGGGAAAAACCTCGGTGGGATTTGTGACCCACAATATTCACTTATTGGCCAATAAGAGAATATTACTTACAATAGGGGCCTGCACATGCAGGAAGGCCAATTGCCTAGAGCTCACTGCTCAACAAGAAGTCACACTGACTTACAATGAGGATTTACACAAATCCAATATTCTGTACTGCTTTACAATAGCATCTTCAATGCTAGATTCAGTATTGGTTCTTGCTCTGTTCTTTACATATACCCTTGACCTACAATTCGCACATTAGGTCTGCCTTATAATTTATTTATTGCATTCTATCCATATCCTACAAATGCCTACAATGATCTCTTTTATATACAAGAGTCATTTTACAATTTTTCCAGGTCGGCTTACAATGATAAACAAAATATTACATATCAAAAGTCCTGTCAACCTCTATGCCAGTATACATATTTTCCTTCTGTGCTGGTGTACATCTTCTATGCCAGTGCTGGTGTAGATTGATTTTGTTGATGCCAGTGCACTGTTTTGTTTGAGTAAAGCTTTGCCAGTATAATGTCTTGCTGGTGCCATAGGATTGCAAGGTTGCCTGTGTAATGTTTTGCCAGTATAATGTCTTGCTGGTGCCATAGGATTGCAAGGTTTCCTGTGTAATGTTTTGTCGATATAATGTCTTGCCGGTGCCATAGGATTGCAAGGTTGCCATCAATGGCAAAACCTTCAATCACACACAATGTCTCATTGGAGTGTCCATATGCCAACAATCTCCCCCTTTGGCATTGATGGCAACACTCATGAGAAATTTCAAAAACATATCCAAAAATGTGTATACCAAAAAATGTTACCAAAAAATATGAGGGCTCCCCCTGAGCATGTGATCCCTGTGTTTTGAATTTTCTCATCTACTACTCCCCCTTTGGCATTAATGAAAAAGGTTAGTAGATTTGTAGTTGTACCAATTCATAACCTCAACCTTGTAGTTGGGTAGTGTGAGGCCTCACCTCAACTCAGTCTGACATTCAGTGGATTTTATATTTTAGACTATTATGGATACTTTATTTTGATGCATTTTGAGACTTAGAACTTATATGATTTTAGGATTTGGATAACATTGCTATGATTTGATGATTTACTTACATGCTTTTTGAGATAGAACACTACATGATTATTAGATAGAATGATATTGCAATGATAGATGTCGATATTGAATTTGCAGGACTTTATTCTGAATATAGAACTATGATGTATGTTTAGTTTATGTGAATTGGGATGAAAATTGCTTATGTGAAATTGCTTGGTAAAAGTTGTATTTGATCTGTGCAGATGAAAATTGTATGCTACTGATGATGTGCATTGTTATATTATTGAATTATATTATAATTGGATATTTGGAAGTACTAATGTGTAAATTGAGATGCGCAGGAAATTTACCATGTGACCATGCAAAATTACGGAGAGTCAAACCTAGACTTATGTATGTTCGTAAAGCCAGGGTTTGTCTATTTGGAGAGACAACACCCCGTTTGTGTTGTATTTTATTCGTAACAGTATATGCTGCATGAGTGTTAAGTGTTAATTAAATTTTAATATGTAAAAACCTCAAGAGACAATTTCATGTTTTATTTTTGTAAAAGTATTTTATTAGTGTCACTTGACACGTGTGTATTTAAATTTAAATATTTTATTTTGTCTCTTGGTGGGAAAGTGTTTAATTATAATTAATCTTAAATAAAATAATGTGTTGTCAAAAATATTTTGGGAATATAATATTTGGAGTGGTCAACTTATGTTTGACCCGAAAATAAACTTCAGAGGGGTTTAAAATGGGTTAAATGAACACCTAGGGGTAGTTTAATAGGGTTTCCTAAAGCCCATAAGGTATACCTAGGGGTTAGAGGTAATTTTAGGCAAGTTTCTACTTTATAATGATCTTTTTAACGCTTTAAAAATTGGCTTTTTTTGAGTTGAGCAAAAATTGAAAATTAGAAGTTAAATCTAATCAAGATTTTTCCTTTTGGAATGAGAGTCTTTTTGCTTTTTTGCTTTCTTTCTTCTTTTTTGGTTTTTTTTAGAATCCTGTGAGAACTCAGAGAGTGAGCTTCTTAAGGAAGATTTTTGGGAATAACAGGGTAATCACCCACTCTAAATTTTTGAAGACAGAAGAAAATTTAGAAGAAAAATAATGTTATGGAATAGAGGAATTTGAATAAGGGTAGAAGGAAAAAGATTTGTGGATTGGGCAGCTCTTCATCAGATATCATAATAACCTTTGGGCAGATTAAGGTTGGTTTCCATTTTTACTTTTAATATCTTCTTCTTGTTCATGTCTGGAAGTTTGTTGGTGTAAGAAAACTGTATTCTTGGAAGTTTATGTTTGAGAATCTTTTGATATTTTGTTTTATGAATTGATGTGTTTTGGGAGTTTTCTCAAGATCTCTTACTCTTGGGAGAGAAGAGGATCTTGAGGGTGGTAGCAGTGATAGCCCTTGAGTGAGAGACTCTCTTTTGAGAGCGATCACAAGGGATCTTTGTGTGACCCTTGCTGCATGGCCTGTTTGTGCAATGGGGGTCATAAGGAGGGTTATAAGGCTAGAATGCCTTTGGGGGGCATAAGGATTAAGGGGTTGAGAATTCTTGATATTTTTATTGTGCCATGAGGTGGCTTCTTGTTTATTTCATACTTGCAGTTCTCCTCAGGGTATTTGGTCCACTACCACCCTTTTGAAATGATCATCACCAAAGTGTGGTGCTGTGTAAGCCAGGTTGGGAATGTGTCTGGAATATCTGTATGCATTGCTTTCTATGTGTTTGTCTGTTTGTTACCCGTCTAGGAATTGGTTCTCCGAGCTCGGGGGTGGCTACCGGTTAGCCTAGGCTGGGAGGTGAGCACTCCGTGGTCATATTTGTGTTTTCTATTATGCAGGAAATTCAAAGGAAAGAGATTAGGAACCATGAAAGAGATACAGAAGATTGTTATTGAAGATACTTGAATTTAGTTGCAGATGTTTGTTAAAAGTTGTTATAGAAATATGCCTCATTCATAGAAAAGAGAAGCAAGTTGTAATTTGTGAAAGTAGACTTGAAGTCTTATTGTTGTGACTATTCAGAGAAAACATTCTGTAAATTGGTAGAATATCTTAGAGATGTTTTAAAAAGAAAAGCTTGTTATTTCTACTTCTGGTTTATTTGAAAAAGAAAAGTTAATTTGTGTTGCATGCAAAGCTTCTTGTATTATGGAAAGGAATAAAAGAATTGTTTTCATTCAGATTTTACCTATATTTTTACTTGAGGCAAAATAGAAGTTTTTATATACTGAAAGATTTTAAGTATTTAAAATGGAAAAAGTTGTTTTATTTGAATATTTTTTTATTTTTTTTAAAAAAATCAATGAATTTCTTTATTCCAGAAAAAGTATAATGTATCTTTGAATAGTGTTCTAAATTGTATTTTAGATAACATTGATTTAGAAGCTTATTAATATATATATATATATAAAAATATATATAATCTGATATAACTTTATGTTTTTTTTTCCTTTTATTATATTAGCTTAAAAATTTTGCATGTAAATTTCTCTTTTAAAAATTTATATAAATATATAATGAAATAAATTTCATCTTTTTAACTATGATTATAAAAGTTAAGTAAATATATATATATATATATATATATATATATATATATATATATATATATATATATATATATATATATATATATATATATTTATATATATATATATATATATATTATATTTTTTTTTTTTTTTTAAAGTTTTGGGTCGCCGCGGACTCCACTGTGTGTACGCACAATGGACGGCCGCGCAGCGCCCACTGTGTGCACACACAGTGGAGCCGCTTGCGGCTCCCACTGTGTGGACACATAGTGGACGGCCACGGCCGCCACTATGTGGCCACACAGTGGGGAGCCGCTAGCGGCGCCCACTGTGTGGCCACACAGTGGTGCCACGGCGCCACTGTGAGCTCACACAGTGGTGCGCGCGGCCAGCCGCCTCCCAAAACTCCCGTGACCTGCGATAAAATGGTTCCATGGCTGCCAAGGGCTTCGGCCCAGCCAAAAATATTGACTGTTAAAAATTATATATGGTATAAAACCCTAGCCGAATGGGGCTAGGGCAAGTTGTTATTAAAAATAAATAAGTTAATTAGATTAGATAATATATAAGTGGGGAGATTTGAACCCTACTTAGGGTTGGGGGAAATATGAAACAATATTTAGGAAGATATAATGTTTTTTTAAATTTAGAATTAAAATAGTTGTCATTTATGCAAAATATATAATATATATATGATATATATATATATATATGTAAATATATGAATTTTTGAGTATTTTGAGTAAGTAATTAAATTATAAATATATAAATATATGCATATTCAAATATGTATATATGTATATATTTATATAATCCTGATTTTAATTTGGGATAAATTATAAAGAGAAATATAAAAGAATTGAAAAGACTATATAGTCTTATGGGAGAATAAATTAAATTTTTCACTCCTATATCCTTTAGTTTGATTAATTTAATAAACCTATTGACTAGATATCTCTTGGAGATAGAATTAAATCAGTAGGTTCTCCGCAATTAAAATTTAACAATTTATCGATGCTTAGTTCGTTTTCAGAATTAGCTCGAATTTAATAATGGAAATTTCATTAACGTTTGTCGCAAGAGTGAACTTGTTAATTAATTTAGTATGTTTTAAAAAAAAAAATTGTTCCATTTTTGCCTTAAATTTTGGGCATGACAGGTAGTTATTATCTGAAGAATATCTCCCAAAATTAAGTTTATACCATCCATAAACTTCTTGCTCTCCTTTATTGCTATCTCAGTTCTGTGTACTGTACCGGTGAGATGCTGCAAGTGCTCTGCCAGTGTTTTGCTACCCTGTGTTAGTGCCTCTGAGATTTCCTTACGCAAAGATGCTAGATAGTCCAATCTTGGACTTAGTTTAGATCTCAAAAAATTTGCCTTGTTTATTATTTTCTCTTTCTCTCTTTCTAATTTGAGCAATTCTTCCTCAAAATTTGTTATCTTTTCCTCAAAAACTGATAATGTATCGGGTGAGTTAACAAAATTATCATCAAGTTTATTGATCTCTTCCTATACCTTGCTCATCTTTTTGTCTACATCCGTGGTCAAAAAGTTTATCTTACAGGTGTCTTTATACAGAGTTTTGTACTCTTTCAATAAATTGCACAGTTCCGGTAGAAGTGTGTCGAATTCCCTGTTACACTTCTTTATTCCTTCCTCAAAGAATTTCTATTTCTCTTTTTCTACACTTTCCTTTACAGTTTCTACCTTTGTTTGCTCAAAATTCCCAAAAATATATTTACAAAGTGTATCCAACTGGCCTAAAGAATCTTTGTTGGCTATATTACAATTTGTAGCTATTAATTTCAAAACTGGAATTGAATCATCTATTGCTTTATAGGCTTGTGAGCTATAATCAGTTATTTTCTTGGTAGAATCGAGCAATACCTCTATTACATTTGATGGTGACCCAGTAAATTAAGTGCCGATGGAAGGGACCATGCTGGTATTGACCTCTGGTAGGTCTGTTTGTGTCTCCATCTCTTTAAGCACAGTTTTCTCTGCATCTTTTCTTACCGGTGGCATCTATTCTAGAGCCTTTAGCTCTATTGGTTGCTCTGTTTGTGTTCCAGATTCCATCTTTTTCTTTGAATCTGCTGTCGGTTGCTCTTTATTATCAGATTTATCTGTGGTATCCTTATCTACCACTATGTTGATTTTTTTAGTATCAACATTTACAGTATATAGGACTTCAGGATTAGGATTGTTATCCTTTGTGTCCATGCTCTCAGCTGCCGGTTGATCTTCTGCAGTTGTTTTTACCAGTGGAGTATTTAAAGGAGGTGGGGGTAAGTTGTCTCTAATCTTGATACTTGGCGGTCCACCAACTTTACCTTTCCCTTTGTCCTTTTGATATACCAGAATGGGCTTGGGATTCATATATTCTTCTTGTTTTTCTTTTTCAATCAAGAATCTATCCCAACCATCTTTTGTTTCAGTTGAAACTTCAGTAACTCTACCTGCCATTAATGATATTTGTTGGTGTGCAGTGGAAAAGACTGTCCAGTTGGCCTAAGCTATCAAATCATCAATTTCCTTAGGTGAGTTGACCAGGTATACTGCAAGTAATTTTTCTATTTTAATTTTCTTATCCAACTCAATTATTCCTTGCCTTCTGGCCTTAAGTCTTTTATATAATTCATCAGGAATTTCATTTAGGACTTGCATCAAAAACTTTTTATAGATGTCCATGTGTAGTATAACACTTTCCTCAACTTGTCCTTTCTCATCTTCTGATAGGTTGTCATAGATTTTCCCTATGTTTTTCAATTTACCTTCCCCTGTGATTTCATTCAGTAATATGTCAAAAGGGGCCAAGTCAGTGTCTGTCTTCTTCTTCTTTTTGGGGGTCAGCTTTTTCTTAGGTGTGGCTTTCTTGACTGGAGACCTTACAACTTGTTGCTTCTGTCTTGTCCTTCTAGGTGAAGGAGTGGATACCGGTGAGGGGTCTCTTTTCCTAACAACTCTTTTGAAAGTTGATGGCATACCTCCTTCTGAGGAGGTATTTACCGGTGATAGATGAGTTTCAGGCTGTTGGGCTGCTAACTCTTCTTCTATTGTGCCGGTTTTCTTTAATACATCATCTTTTAAGGCTTTTGCTTGCTTGCTTCCTTTCCTCATAGATGCCTCAACTTTCTTTACTCTCTTTTTAGATTGAATTTGACTTTCAATGTGCTTAGCACTACCAAATACTTCTTCCTTTGGTTCATTGGGGGCTTCTAGAAGTGCTTTGGCATAAGTTTCCACTATGTGGTCATCTGTTTCATACCCCATTTCAGTAACCTAGATTGTTCTTGGGATGATTGCTTCCATCCAGATCTCATCCATTTTTATTACAAAACATATGTCATCCTTGTATTTGTTGACAATTTCCTGTGATAGTCTAATCCTCTTATTCATTTTAACCTTTAGTGCTTGAAAATACTCATGGATATTCTTTTCTTTGTTTTCACCCAAGTTGTTGAATAAGTCAGACAATTGTTTTCCTACCGGTATGTCAAATCCAAAATCCTTGTTGCCTATATCGGGAGCTTGTTTGGTTATATGTAGCATTAAGCATACAAGTAAATTTCCAAATCTAAAGGTTCCTTTCTTATCCTTCTTGATTTTTGCTAAGTTGTCAATTAACTCATCTTTTAACCATGTCATGAGCACTCTTTATGCATAAACTAGAAATAGAGTTAAGCCTATTTGCATGAGTTGCTTTGTAACCTAGAATCATGCTAATGAATCTCACATTTGTATCGGTCACATCATTAACCCTCAATGATCTTTTGTCGGATGTTGCACCAGTTAATTTCATTACTAGGTCATTGGAGACCTTCTTGGTTTTGTCGGGTCTGGTACTGGTGGAAGGTAACCCTGTTACTGTTTTCATAGCTACCTTTGTAATTTTGTGCACTGAGTCAAGCCAAAAGAATGAGCCATGTACCCTGCTAAGAACTATCCTAACCACTTCCTTGGGAAATTCAGGAATGCAGAGGATTTCAGTGAATCCTAGGGTTTCAACAATTTTATGTTCAGGTTTCACATTTCCGGCATTGTCACATATAACAGATTTATACATGTTTTTGATTTCTTCATCACCTAATTCCTCTATGTTGCAATGAATATACATGCTAGGGTCTTCTGCATAAACAAAACCCTTTGGAATTTGGGAAAAAGCACCTATGTTGTCATCTTTCTTAGCTACCTTGGGAACTAGCTCAAACACGGGCCTAGGTCATTTTATAACCTCGACTACTATAGGGTTTGCTATGAATTCAGGTGCAGAGGAGGATGCCATGATGATAAATACCTTTTTCTACCTTTGGATGGATTGATTGTTGAAGTGCTTTGCCTCTTTGCTCGGAATGCCTTAGCTCAGAAATCTTTGCGCTCTCTGAAGGTTTGAATTCATAGTGAAATGAAATGGAGCCAAAAACCTTATTTTATAAAGTCTTTTCTGCCACCTACCACATTAATTGTTTGCCGGCAATGTATTAACTCAACTTTATTTGCCGGTAATGAAGGATTTGCAACTTCTTTTCTCTAACCGAGGGAATAATAGCACATGTGTCATTAAATTGCCAAACCCTCAAGATAATTTTCTTCAATTTGATGAAGAACATCCTACCGGTGGAGCATTGCTCTGTCGTACCAGTGGAGCATCATATTGTCCTGCGGGTGAAGCATTTGTTGGTTCTACCGGTGGAGGAGTAACCCCAATATTTAGATCACCTTTTCTAATCCATTGCTTTGAAAATTCTTTCTTAACCTCTTCAACCTTTTCTTTACCTTTCAAGCTAGTACTTTTGTTATCTACCGGTGTACCTTTACTTCTATAGAATTTAGCAATATAACCAATCTTGTTACATGCATAACAGGTTACATTATTTTTCTGAATAGCTTTCCCATAACCTATGCCAGTTTGTGTTCTGCATTTATTTGATAAATGACCAAATCTTCTACAAACATAACATCTTACATTCATTCTACAATTTTCAGAGTTATGACCAATTTTGTTGCATTTGGTGCATTGACCGGTGGGAGGATTGATGTTCTGATAATTCCTAGATCTACATTCATTTGCCCTATGACCATATTTATTACAGTTAAAGCATTTTCCATTGAATTTGTAAGTATTAGAGGGTCTTACCGGTTTGCTTTGATCCTGGGTATTTGCAGTACCGGAGCTTTCTCCAACTTCAAATCCAACTTTAGAAGTGTCACCTTTGGGTTTTTGATTCTTCAATAAGGTACCAAGTTCTTCTAAGATTTTCTTGAATTTTTCTTTGTGTTGATTTGCAGTTTCCAATTCCCTTTCCAAGATCTCTTTTTGTCTCATTAGTTCATTTGAGTCATTTTGAGTATGCATCAGATCTGTCTTCAACATATCATTTTCATAGCTAAGTCTTGTGTTCTCATTTGCTGCATCACTTAGTCTTCTGGTCAATTCTTCTTCATTCCTCTTTCTATCCTCAATCTCTTTGCAGAATCTCATAGTCATATCCTGCATTTCATTTTTTGTTGTCATGATCTCTTGTTTCAATTTACTTATCATATCATTTAGTGATTCCTTTTCATCATTTTCATTTTGCAATTTTTCACAAAGTTCTCTTCTCTTGTTTCTTGTAACAGTAAGATTTTCTTGAAGTGCCTGAATAATGTCCTGAACTACTTTTAAATCATCTTCTAATTTGATATTTTTCAACTTCTCTGCATCATAGTCAGTAGGAGCTCCTTCAAGTTGCTTCATCAAATTTTCCATCTTTACCGGTGTCAAGATCTTCCTCAAGCTATTAGGCTTCTGAAAATAGAGGACCAGGCTCTGATACCAATTGTTAGGGTTTCCACAAATACTGAGAGGGGGGGGGTGAATCAGTATCTGACTGGTAATGAAATTTTCTTACAACTAAATATGCAGAATATAAAGTAACAGTATACCGGTATGCAAGAATTAATGCAAATAACAGAATCAAAAGCATCCACATGAAAAGAACACCATAACACAAGATGTTTAACGAGGAAACCCGGTGTGGGAAAAACCTCGGTGGGATTTGTGACCCACAATATTCACTTACTGGCCAATAAGAGAATATTACTTACAATAGGGGCCTGCACATGCAGGAAGGCCAACTGTTTAGAGCTCACTGCTCAACAAGAAGTCACACTGACTTACAATGAGGATTTACACAAATCCAATATTTTGTATTGCTTTACAATAGCATCTTCAATGCCAGATTCAGTACCGGTTCTTGCTCTATTCTTTACATATACCCTTGACCTACAATTCACACATTAGGTCTGCCTTATAATTTATTTATTGCATTCTATCCATATCCTACAAATGCCTACAATGATCTCTTTTATATACAAGAGTCATTTTACAATTTTGCCAAGTTGGCTTACAATGATAAACAAAATATTACATATCAAAAGTCCTGTCGGCCTCTGTGCTGGTATACATATTTTCCTTCTGTGCCAGTGTACATCTTCTATGCCAGTGTACATCTTCTGTGCCAGTGCCGGTGTAGATTGATTTTGTTGATGCTGGTGCACTATTTTGTTTGAGTAAAGCTTTGCTGGTATAATGTCTTGCCGGTGCCATAGGATTGCAAGGTTGCCTGTGTAATGTTTTGCCAGTATAATGTCTTGCCGGTGCCATAGGATTGCAAGGTTTCCTGTGTAATGTTTTGCCGGTATAATGTCTTGCCGGTCCCGTAGGATTGCAAGGTTGCCTGTGTAATGTTTTGCCGGTATAATGTCTTGCCGGTGCCATAGGATTGCAAGGTTTCCATCAATGACAAAACCTTCAATCACACACAATGTCTCATTGGAGTGTCTATATGCCAACAAAAAGAGTACCGTCTAGACCTCGTTTAAATAGGGTATATGCGACAAGAGTATAATGGGAGGATTGGCGAATAAAGTTTCTCTTTTGATTTTTTGATAAGTTAGGAGGTAAGATGTTATCTTTCAGGTATGTTGACAAATGGTTTAGGAATTAGGACAATTATGAGACGGGTAAAACAACTCTTCAACCAGGAATTCATAACGCTCTTGATTTTCCTGTGTTTGTAATAAAGAAGCAAGTGTTGCCATGGTATCTACTGCTTTGTTATCATTTCTTGGAATTTGTTCAAAAGTGATTTCAACAAAATATTTCTTGAAGTCATCCACCATCTTTTTGTAAAGCACAAGTTTGTCATTGTTTGTTTGATAGTCATCATTGATTTGATTAATGACAAGCTGAGAATTTACAAAGACTTGAAGTTGTTTAATGTTCCATTCTGTAGCCATTTTGATAAATAGAATGCCTGCTCCTGATTTATGTTGTGCTCCTCTATTGATGTCTTCTCTTGATCCATGTTATGTTCCATTATTGATGTTTATTCCTGGACTGATATTTGGGTGATGTATTATAAGATCTAGATTGAACCCTGGAATGTCTGCATATGACCAGGTAAAATTGACATGCCATCTTTTGAAGGATTTCAAATATATTTTCCTTGTTGGTTCTGATAAAGAGATTGTTGCTGGATGTAGATCATTTGTGTCAATGATAACTGTTGGTTCTATTAGGATAGATGACTTCTCTTGATAGTACACATGGAAGGTGTCAAATCTCCCATCTTTCGGTGCCTCGAGGAGGTTTTCACCGATAGATGCATCCTTTATTTTTACTTTTTCCTGGTCTAATGTTGCCAATAAATGGTTTTCAGCATTATACCTGATATTGTTTTCTTTATTTTCATTTTTGCGACTAGGAGATTTGGCACCTATTTGACTTGAAGATACGTTAGAGGAATCCCTAGTGGAAGTTGTTGTAGGTTTGATTTCATTAAGATATAAGGATATGGCATGGTCATTAGGTAAGGTATCAATGTTAGTATGTCCTTCATTTTCCCAGTCCATAGGTTCAGGATAGCTTAAGGATAAAGGATCTTTAGGTTGATATGTTTCAGAGATATTGGGAGTCATGATAGAGATGTCAGAGCTTTTAGTAGGTATTTCCATGTCTAGGATGATACTCTCATCAGAATGACCTCGTACAAGAAAATCTTGATCGTCCTCGGTTAATTCCATGTCAGTTTTATGTGATTTTGATTCAAGTAGGCTAGTTCCTAACTCTTGTTTTGCATACGTGTGAACTACATCAACACCTACATCTGCTTCTTCCCTTTTACTTTCAAGTTGCTCTTGTTTGTTGTTCCATGATAATGAATATTCTTTGTTCCCTTGATCTTTTAGCTGCATTTGTTCTTCCATGTTTGACAAAATTGATGCAAATGATTGTTCCTTGGATTGTGTGTTTGAATATGCTTCCTCTCTGTTATGTGAAATAATGATCTCTTGAGCCGGTTTCGATTTATTACCACACTGCACTGGATTTAAGTCTGCTGATATTGTGATTTCTTGTTCATTGTATGGAAATTTTAAGCACTGATGACATGTGGATGTAATAGCTTGTATGTCCTATATCCATGGTCTTCCCAAGAGTATGTTGTATGGTAGTTCCAAATCTAGGACTTGGCATGTTGTGTTTTTCTACAAAGGTCCCACTCTGATGGGTAATATCACAACTCCTTTAGAGGAATTCTCTTCTTCATTATGTGCTCTGATTTTGATCTTTTTTAGGGGATCAACTGCATCTTGTGAATAACCTAGAGCACAGACAAGACTCAATGAGCAAATATTTAAGCTAGCTCCCCCATCTATTAGGACACATTTAACGAGCGTTTTATGAATGAGGACTTTAATTTGCAAGGAATTTCTATGGGGATGTTGCAAGGAATCAATGCTTGGATATGAAGTAGATGGGTTTTGAATAGGATCCTTTGACATAGGTTTGATGGCCATTATGGATATCCCTTGGGGAACATCATCTTTGGGTGTATTGTCTGGTGAGGATGTTATGGAAGGTTTTTGCACTTTTTTAAGAAGTGTAAGAATAGATTCCTTTGGAGAGTTAATTTTCTTATGGATAAATGGATCATTGTTAGACATGAGTGCATGATTTTGATCTTCCTCATCTAAATATTTTAGGGATCTCTTTAAGAGGTGCATAAAAGAGCCACCTTTATTTGGATATGCATTTGAATCTTTGTTGAGTTTTGACATGGTTGGATTTTGATTTTGGACTTGTTTGATTTCTCCAATATGTTGGCTTGTTATGTGTTCTTGTCTTTTGCTTTGGTATGCCATGTTTCTATGATCTTTAGGTATTTCCAATGTTTCAGTGATCTTATGTCTCTGCACTGCAATTAAAATGGGCATTGTGTTTTGAATGTTTTTGTGATTAAATCTTGCTTAATGTGCCGCAATAAGTGATCAATTGTTGAGGAAATGATTTTTTTCAAGTATTTGCTTGTTTGCAAGTTTTTTGATCTTAGTTTGGAGTGCATTTTTTGTGATTTTTGATATGGTCAAGTTCAAATAGGAACGATATATCCTATGATAAAGAACGAGGTTATTCTGATCAAGTGTTGTAGTTTCATGATAAAGGATGATTGATCCTAATGAGAAACTATGTTTGAGCAATCAGTTTATCAAAGAGGGTGATAATGCACTTTAAGGTGTTTGATCTTTAACTTGTTTGAGGTGAATACTTGAGACCTTTGTGTGTCTTGCTCTTGAATCTATTTTTGACAGAAGATAACTTGATTAAATGACCCAACAAGATGACCTACTCTCTATGTTTGACTATTTGAGAAATGGGTTGTTTTTGTTTTCTGATTTTGATGTATTTTACCAAAAACACTGACAAAATGACCTAGAACTCTACTGTTTAGACCAGAAACGTTGTTGTTTAGACCAAGAACTCTACTGTTTAGACCAAAAACACTACTGTTTAGACCAGAAACACTGTTGTTTGGACCAGAAACTCTGACATACTTACCAAAAATGCTACTATACTGACCAAAAAAGCTAACATACAGACTAGAAATGCTGACTGACAAACCAGGAACTCTGTTCTGCTATATAGTGACTCTAAAGTTCAAATAATGATATGTAGGTTTAGCAAATTGAGTGTTTGAACTTAGGAGATTAAAATTTTGACCCAACTCTATAATATGCTCAACCTTTGAGAGTTAATGTTGGAATATGAGAAATTTGACATTAACACCAAGAGAGCTGACCTTTGGATTGAAAATGCGACTATTTGGACCGAAGGTGCGACTGTTTGGACTGAAAGAGCTAATGTTTGAACTATGAAAGCTAATGTTTGGACTGAAAGAGCAACTATTTGTGCTGAAAACGCTAGTGTTTGAATTGTTAATGCGACTGTTTGAACTGTATGTGAGACCGTTTAGACCATAGATGCTACTGTTTGGACTGTAGGTGCGACTGTTTGGATTGAAAGAGCTAATTTGCTACAAAACTTGTGAATTTGACAGTTTGAAGTTTGAGTTTTCAATGTTTGTTGTATTTTAATGGATGATATCTTGACTTGACTTACAAACACAGAAATCAGATTATATTTTTGTTTCAAAGGTTTTTAACAATTAAAAACACATCAATCTGTCTATCCTAAGGAGATTGGCTGAGAATGAAAACCTTTGCTTGCTGACTTAGGTACACACCCAATAGCTAATCAGAATACAGCCACTGAGTCTCACACAATGGATTCTCAACGCCGTATTATCCGAATCCAAACGCTAATGGGGGCACGATATGGCAAGTGTCTTGGGAGAGTTACTATCTCTCTTGCACAAAGATTATCACCCTTTCGGAGGTGAATTGGGTAGCTTCTATTTTTATAGTTCTTAGTCAGGAATTCCATTTGAAATTACCCCTTGAAGTCACGCAAGCATGATTGAGGCCTATAGCCCAACAAGGTACCGAAACAAGTTGTAGTCACGTAAACGTGATTGAGACTATGAGGCCCTACAAAATGCCTGATATGAGAGATCTCAAAGAGAAAACTCAAATAGTCCCATTCTCTGAGACTTTAATCATCAAAGACCTATTTATTATAGTGAGTTGGAATACTTAGGTCCATCTATACTCACTTGGGTTGTTCTCATAGGGTGATTACTTTTTCCCACTGTGATAGGCCCTCTAAAGATATGCAATTGAAAGAAAAGGATGAGTCTAGCTTTCTGATCACCTAAGAAAGGTGAGAGAATAATCGCCTATCATCAAGACACGTAAGACATGTTTGTTCATTTCCATTGTAATTAGTCTATGTGGCTAATTTAACAAATATAAGTGCAAAATCCCGTGGCTGCAAACAAAGTTAGTAGTTTATATTGCATTTGTGAGGCCCTACCCCAACCCATCCTATCTCTTCAGTTATTTTCATTTTGGAACTATTTTGGATACTAGTTTGGACACACTATGGATATAGAACTTTTCATGATTCCGCGATTTTGGTAACATTGATATATGTGGATGCTTCATTTCTATGCCTTGTGATTCTAGATTAGGGTAATGTTGGGATGATGCAGGTTATTATCTGAATTTCAGGATTTGATATAATGTTGGAAAATGTTTGCATATATTGTAGATGGATCAATTTTGAGGATTATGAGGAAATTGCTTTGGATTGTGACAAATTATATTTCATAATGTCAAGTCTTTGTAGAATGAATGTATTGTATTCTGATTATGTGATTTTATATTTTATATGAGGCTATTTGGGAGGTACTAATGTTTAAATTGAGATGTGCAGGAAAATATCCATGTGACCATGGAAATATTAGGGAGAATCAAGCCTAGGCCAATGTGCGTTAGTAAAACCAGGGGTTGTCTATTTGGAGAGACAACACCCCGTATGTACTGTATTTTATTCGTAAATGTAAAATGTTGCATGAGTGTAATTTGTATTTATTGGAATATTTAAATTGTTTAAGGGACAATTGCCATGTGTTTATTGTGATGTGGAATTATGTTGTAGTGTCACTTGACACCTATGTAGTATGTTGTGTTGGCAATTTGTCATGTCACCTTTTTGAAGGTTTTATTTTTGTTAATGGTTATATCCCCTAATTATCCTTGAAGGAACCAAGAAATCTAGGTTAGAGAGCCACAAGGAAGGTCAACTCAGAGTTGACCCGTAGGTTAACTTCAGGTGGACTTTCTGAAGGTCAAATCAACTCCTAGAGTCAATTTTAGAGCTTTTCTATTAGGCCTCATGGGGTACCTATGGGTGAAGGCCAAAATTGGCCATGTGTCTTTCCCTTAGGACTTGTTTAACCACCCAAAAAAGTGGTTTTCCCAAGATGGACGAATTCCATCTATAGGAGTGCCATCCTTGGAAGGAGAACCTTCTTGGAGATAGTAATCCCTCTTCCCCATTCCATTTCCCTTCTCTAGGCACCTAGGTTAGGGAGTGTGTAAGACCTAGGGAAGACCAACCCAATGGGAGATCACTCACTCTATCCAAGAGGTTGGAAGGAGTGAGAGAGGCCTTCTTAGGCTAAGAATGGGAGCTTAGTGAGTTAATCACCCACTCTCCACTTTTGGAGATTTTTGGGAAAAATTTGAAAGGAAAAAAAAACCAGTTTTAGAAAATTTAGAGGAATTTGGTGGCCAAGATTTGCAGAAAGTTGTGGGGATTGGGCAGCTCATCTTCAACTAAGTTTAGCATACCTATTGGCAGAATAAGGTTGGTTGTTATCTCCTCTTGTTTATGTTGTCTATGTTAGTTATGTTGTTTTGTTGAAGGAAAGATTTGCTTGTAAAGAAAGTGTGTATGTAAATTGTTGTTGAAGAAAATAATGTGTAGTTTTATTTCTATGTTTTTTCTGTTTTGTGTTTTGTTTTGGGAGTGTCCAAGATCTCCTACTCTTGGGAGAGTAGGATGATCTTGGGGTGGAAGAAGCATGACAGCCTTGGGTGAGAGGCTCTCCTTAAGGAGAGTGATCTCAAGGGTGTCCTTTGTGACCCTTGCTGCATAGCCTTGTGTATGCATTTGGGGGTCATAAGGGGAGAGAAATGGCTTTGAGCCTTTGGGGGGCATAAGGTGGTTGGGATGAATTCTGATTGAGTATTTTGTGTTGCCATGAGGTGGCTTGTGATATTCTTTTTGGCTGCAGTCTCCCCAACGGTACTTGGTCCACTTCCACCCATAGATTGATCTCCACAAATGTGGTGATAGTGTAGCTTGGGATGGGAAAGTGTATGTGTTGTGTGTTTTGTATTGCTTGGTTGTAACCCGTCTAGATCTTGATTCTCCTAGCTCGGGGGTGGCTTCTGGTAAGCCTAGGCTGGGAGGTGAGCATCCCATGGTCACAGTCCTAAAATTTACTTGCAGGTGGCTTGGGAAAAAGATTAGGAGTTGCAGATTGATGTGTTGCAGACTTCTATTCAGGATTCTTATTTTTATTTAAATGCAAAAAAAAAAAGAGAAAAAGAAAAAGAAGAGAAAGTGCAGATGTAAATATAGGACTTAAAATGATTCTGTTTCTATTTGAATAAATGTAATTTTTTTATTTTCTGTGTAAAGATTAGAGAAAGATGACTGTTTAGAAATTCTACCCATTTTCATATTTGGGCTATTGTAACCTATCATTCTGGAAAGTAATGTAAATTTTTATTATATTTTGATGCCTATTGTGTTGTAGAAGACTACATTTAAATTTGGTCTGTAACATGTTTAGTTACTGCAATATTAAAGAAAAGTAACAGAAAAATGCATTAGGATTCCTTATTTACTATTCATTAGTTTATTTACTGCATTAGTAAGGAAAAGAAAAGAAGTGCAGTAGGGTTATTATTTACTTGCATAGTGTAAATTCTGTAATTTTATGACTGTTTTAAAAAAAAGGAGTGAACTAGTATTGTTTTTTTTTTTTTTTATTTCTCACTATTTACTTGCATAGTTTAGATTTTGTTATTTTATGACTGTTAAAAGAAAACCAGAACTATTTCATTTCTGTAGCAAGTTTAAATAAAAGAAAGAAATAAATAGATCTATTCTAAATGCTGTTAGAAGACTAAAACGGAATGTAGATGGTTAAAAAAATCTCAGATCAATATAAGGGTTTTAACCCTATTACTTCAACATTTAGTCATATATATTTCTATATGTATATAAGTATATATATTGAAAATATATACCTATATATATAGAAAATATATATATATAAGATTTCCTGTATATGTATACCTCTGTAACAACGAAATTTAAAAAAAAGAAACAAAAACATGTATTCTGAATCCTGTGCATCTCTGTTACAAATCATATAAAATATAATGCAGAATAAACCCCTTTTATCCTATATATATATATATATATATATATATATATATATATATATATATATATATATATATATATATATATATATATATATATTCTGCATCAAAAAAATATGCTCTGTGGATGCCTGTAGAAGAAAATATCTACATATTCATAAACGATACTATGCATATTATATATATATATATATATATATATATATAATATACATAATATACATTGGAAATTCAAAAAAAAAACTACATCTTATACCATTTTTATCAACCCACGAAACTTATTAAAAATGTTGCAAAAACAAAAGGGAAGCAAAGTCTCGCGGGCCACTGTGTGCAACACAGTGGACGGCCACGGCCGAACCACTGTGCTACACACAGTGGGCGGCGCCGAAGGGCACCGCACTGTGTGTAACACAGTGGGCGGTCGCGGCCGCCACTGTGCTACGCACAGTGAACGGCGCCCGCCACTGTGTGTATACACAGTGGGCGGCGGCTATGCCGTCCGCCACTGTGTGTACACACAATGGGCGGCGCTGCCGCCACTGTGCGTATGCACAGCGGCGCCCGAAACCCTGCGAAAAACCTCCGCCTCTCCCCGCATGAAACCCTCCGCCTCCGTACCTGCAGTTACAATTCATAAAAAAAGAAAGAAAGCAAACAAAGAAAAAAAAGGGGTAATATAAAACCCTAACCCATTCGGGTTAGGGTATAAAATGGTAAAGAGGAAATAAGGTAAGAGGTAAAATATAAAAAAAAGAGCAACCCTAACCCAATTTCGGGTTAGGGTTAGCATTTTAGGTAATTAGATATATATATATATATATATATATATATTTATATATATATATATATATATATATATATATATATATATATATATATATATATATATATATATATAGGAGATTTAGATTTGAAACATCAAAATTGATTTTTAATTTATAATGAGGGTTAGAATTTAAGAATTTATAATGTGATATATATATATATATATATATATATATAAGGGAATTTAAATTGGAAATTTAAAGCTAGATTTTAGTATATAATTTGGGGTTAAGTTTATAATTGAAATATTATGGAATTTTTAAACATTGATTTTAATATATGAAATGGGGTTAATTAATGATAGGATTATTATACGTCCATTTACTCCTTAGGAGATTTGAAATTTTAAAAAAAGGGATTTAAGAATGAAGGGGTTATCAAAATCGGAAACACCATACATCAACTCGATTAATTTAATTAATTAATCAATAGACTTCCCTAATTATATTTGGGGTATTAGGAAAATTTAAAAAAGGGAATTTGTAGAACCAATTTTATGGACCATAAACCCTTTGGGGGTAAGCTTGGGCCAAATTTAATTTAATCGACAAATTAAGAAGTTAGGGAAAATTGGAATTGGCCTTAGCTTATTGTCGGTTTTAGTGGACAAACGACATTGTAGTAATTCGAACCCTCATCAGTTGGATGTATATAATAATTTCGCAGGTGTATCAATTAATCAATAGCATTATCCTTATATGGATTGGGAATGATTTAATACCTTAAGGTAACCAAGTATTCCTTGGTTTAATTAGCGACAACTTGTCTTAGGTAATTGAGCTAGCTAACTAATCGGCAATGCAAATTAATCTTCATCAATCAAGTCACTCGCTCGAGTTGGTTATTTAACTTAACCTTAGTAAGTAAGTTAATTACATCCTAGATAAGACAAAACTTTAAATACAGTCGTTATGTATTAGGATTTATAGCGAGTTCATGACGTCAAAAAAAAAAATTTGTTGTTCCGTTTTTGTGCCCTAAAGTTTGGGCACGACAGCATTCTTTGGCAGTGAAATAGTTTATAACTCTAGTCTTTCACAGCGAAATAAGTACCTGTAAAACCAAAAATCTGCAAATTAGGTTCGGGAAAATGACAGTCCAGAAGTAGAAAGAGGAATGCAACATACAATATTTGCAAAATTAATAAAAAATTGAAAACGCCATCAAATTTACCAAGAACGCCATCATATGTGCCAAGAACACTGCTCTGCACACCAGAAACGCTGCTCTGCACACCAGAAACGTTATTCTGCACACCAAAAATGTTGTTCTGCAAACCAGAAACATTGTTAAACAGACTGAAAACACTGATAAATTTGCCAAAAATGCCACCATACATACCAAAAATGCTAAAGTACAGACTAAAAGCGCTAAAGTACAAAAAAACTTAAAAATAGAGTTGAGGAATCTCCCATAAATGTCATTTGAGGTGTCGGAACGCCACAAAAGATGCCAAAAATGCAATTCGAGAGCCCAAGAGAGCTAATTTGCACTCCGAAAGAGCTAATCAACCTGTCAATGAAATTTCCTACAAGCAAACTTGTTAAAGATCAAAGGGGCTAGGCCCCACAGTGGGCACCAATTAATTTGATGCTATAAATGTTGTTAGTATAAGAGGCATACACATATAATGAGACAATAAAAACATAATTGAAAGCTTAATTGAAAACTAAATCAAAGATGCAAACCATAAGCCTTCCTTGAAATGTCCAATTTTCCTCTATTCTTGAGGACCTTGAAGGTGTTGGATTGATGGGCTCTCAGCGGAGCAATGACCTCCAAAGTGACAACTCAAGAGTTGAGTAGCTAATTGATCATGATTGACTATGGAGATGATATGAAATGCATGATGTAAGAAACTAGATTAACATGCTATGATAAATCCAAAAGCTAATTACTAGATAATTGAAATGAAAATTACCTATAGTAAAGATGCCTAAATCGATATGCCTATAATAACCATGCATAAGATGAAAGGAGATGGGATTGATATGCCTATAATAACAATGCATAAATTGATATGAGATCGGATCGATATGCCTATAATATCAATGCATAAATTGATATGAGATTGGATCCATATTGCTCCAAAATGAGGGGTATTTATAGGAATTCCAAGGCCAAAGCAGAGGTGGCAGGAATCGACGGTCCAGATTTGATCTGAAGATATCAAGGGCCAAGATTGAGGAAGTTGGAGAAAAGGTTGGAGGAAGGGACACTTGTCATCTCTGTGGTGACAAGTGTCAAGGAGCCTTGCTCATGAGAGGGCAAGTGTCCAAGGGAGGAGACATGTGGCAAAAGTGTCATGTGTCTCAAGGAGAGAATATCCACACCATGAGAGGTTAGGATAAGGAGGTTAGAACGTGCAAGATAAGATAGGGTTAGTTAGACCCAAGATTAGATTGAATGGGTTAGGTTAGGGGATGGTTAGGTTGGGTGGTTAAAGTTAGGAGCCATGTGCTCATTTGAATTTAGAAATTCAAATAATTGGAAAATGACAATTAATCTCAACAAAATTGAGTTTGTTAATCTTAATTAGGGATTAGAAGAATTGATTAGTATGGGGAGACATTAATTAATTGAGAATTAATTAATCAAAGGGGATATGAGATGAACTATATAAATAAACCATTTAGATTAATTTACTAGTAGATGAATAGAGAAATTAATTAAATTGCTTGTGAATTCAATTTATTGGGAAGGGGAATTAATCAAATAACTGCGTATTTAATTAACTATCTTTAGACCATTTTTAGGTGTATACAGTTTGTATATTGGTTATGCTCGCCTTGATAACATGAATGTAAATGATGTAAAACTTATGTACCCATAACTTATTTAAATGATCATAGGGGTCTTGCAGTTTAGCAGACCCAGAGATGTAGCCCTTTAGGGGTGAACTCTGATACCATTTTGGTGTTATGTGATTCTTTTGTTCTTATGTATCATGTTTAGTGTTAGCATGTATGGATGGCAATTTGATAGAATGTATAAGTGGATTAGATGAGATTTATCATAAATGCATGTACATTGTCATCTCTTAAATCCAATAAATTGGATCATGAAGGAATGTATTTTGTTAATGTTAATGAAAATAAGTATGCATGAAAAGACCCCATTAGTTATGATGAAATTATAGTGCGTTTTTGGAACAAGATGCATGGCATGTGTTTAATGTAAAATTGAACGTAATGAATGGTTAAAAATTATTGGATGAGCTCGTCATGTTCCCTAAATTGTAAAACTATATGGATGAGCTCATTTGGTTATTTACATTTTAAACTTAATAAATGAACTTCATCTTATCAGCTATATTTTAACTATAACAGATGAACTCATTTGGTTATTTACATTTTAACTTTAATAAATGAACTTCATCTTATTAGCTATACTTTAACTATAACGGATGAACTCATTTGGTTATTTACATTTTAACTTTAATGAATTAACTTCATCTTATTAGCTATATTTTAACTATAATGGATTAACTCATTTGGTTATTTTCATTTTAACCTTAATAAATGAACTTCATCTTATTAGCTATATTTTAACTATATCGAATGAACTCATTTGGTTATTTACGTTTTAACCTTAATAAATGAACTTCATTTTATTAGCTATATTTTAACTAAATTGGATGAACTCATCAACATATCCATATTTTAACCTTAATGGATGAATTCATATGTTATCTATGTTTTAACTTTAATGGGTAAATATCCTCATGATAGACTCATCCTCAACCATAATGGATGAACGTGTCCTATTATCTATAATTTTAATTTACTAAGCAAATTATACCCATGTTTTAAGTAATAACATCTAATTAGGTTAACCTGCTTAATTGGGTCAAATGACGTGAGTTGAGTTAGATGTTTAAATAAGTAATCAAATTGGGAAACCCTTTAGGTGTTAGTTATGTCTTCCGCTGTGTTATCTAAACATATGATAACTCATCGTATCATCATGTTGTGTTTAAAACTCTAAAATATATATACATATATATTTGCACTCCTTGAGTGTGTTTTAGCTTTATCCCTTCGGGGTTTCCTGGCGGGGTATTACACTAAATCCTAGAGAAATAGCCACTGACTCATAAATAGATCTAGGATTGGGTTTGGCCAATGAACAAGATTCAATATAAAAGATATAATCTCCTACTCTTTAGGCTTTGCAAGACCTAGGTGGGTACCCCTATTGCAATGTTTTACAATATTTTAACTCTATGTAAACAGACATTGTAGTGTATAGCAGATGCTTTCAATAAAAATATACCAAGGAAAAGTATGATATACTACAAATTCTAGCTTGAACCTTAGCTTGTATCACTTTGCTTGCATTGAAAACTGGCTCTAATCTATTCTACTCCTAATGCAGAAAAACTGAGAAATGAAATATAAAAGGTGAAATAAGAATGTTGAAATGATCCTCAAACCCATAAAAGTATGACCAGTGCCTATTCAAGGGAGATATAGAGTCAAATAATAGGTCTAAAGACAGACAATATCATAGTATCAACATTAAAATCCAATACTAAGCATTCAAGACTTGCTTAAAATGCTCAAACTGAGAATATATTCACAACTTCCTCACAATACCTCTCACACAAATGTTGCAGTACTGAAGACATAATTTCATTCTTTTACTTGAAATGAAACCTATCAAGACATACACATTCTCCATTAGAGAAGACAAATTGAACATGTCATTAACATAACAACTCATACAACACTATACAAAAGATATAAGCAAGAAAAATGAATGTCCTCTTTATTGATTTTCATGATACATTCATGATAGATTTCTATGCTCAATAAATCTATATAAGACTAACTGTCATAATATTGCTTCAAAGCTATCCTAGTATATACTAAGCAAAATTTTGAGAATCCTTCTTCCTGGCCCTAAATTCCCATTTATAACATAAGGGAGAAAAAACAAGCTTCAAGCCAAGAAGACACATGTCAAAAGAACAAGGCATTACAATTCACCCTAAGGCCTCTCTATCCTTGTTACCCTGCATACACTCCTCTCTATTGCATTAAAAGGGGGGGGGGGGGGGGGGTGCAGAAGGCATTATCTTGGAATCTTTAGACTATAGGTCTATAAGGTCACCCCTTCATAGGTACCTAACACATGCCTCTGTCAGGATCTGAAGTACACCCTGACGTCAGACAACAGGTAACCTAGAGAATGGTCCATGATGATTGAGCACTTCTATACATCCTCAAAATTAGCAACCTACATAAAATCTAAAGTAACAAAGAGAAGGAAAAATACTAATCTTCTCCCTTAGGCTTCTCTTCCTCCAAGGAGTAGTACTTTTTATGCAAGGCTTCAATCTCATCCAATGGCCAAGTGAAACCCCTCAAACTTTGCAACCTATTTATTGCTTCATTTGTTTTATGGGCTGGCAATATTGCGGCCTCCAAAGTAAACCTATGGTACATGAAATCTACCTCCATGATATTATCAATGATATTATAATATGAATCACTTTGGGCCGGATCAGTAGCCAAGGAAGTTAAAACAACATTTATGGCATCTTGGAAGCTTTTCTTCCACTCTTCTAGGCTCTTGATTTTTCCTTCGCCTGTCAAAATTGTGGGGATATCCCACTTTTTCAATCCTTGGAAATAATCCAACATTTTAATCAATTCCTTTTTATCATCCTCAATGTTAGGCAATTCTTTTATTAACAAATTATAATTCTTCCAAGTCATCCCTACAACTAGGGGTGGAGAGGCCATATTTTTTACTACCAGCATGACTTCTTTTAAGTCCTGACCTTTTGGCATCCAGGTGCTCCTAATTGGCAGAAAAAATAAAAGAATTTTATCAAGCTGGCTATGGAGCTACGAAGTCAAAGAATATGAGGTGTACACCTCACTCAATTTCTCAATAACTTTATTTGCCACCTTCAAAATTGAAGCCTTTATGATTTCAAAATAATTTTTCTCAGCTTCATCCTTGACCCTCTGTAATTCTTTATTCATTTTTCCAATTCTTCAAGCCTAATTTCTCCTAAAGAATCTGTTGTTACCTTCTTTATTTTCTCCTTCAATGCGCAATTTTTAATGAATAACTTGTTGTAATTTGCATTGAGATCTACAAGCATATCCTTCAATCTTAGATTCTTTTTCTCAAGATCATCTACTACTAACTGAGTAAACTGGGTTGCATGTGAAGTAATGGCTATAGCCTCTGATGCAGTAGTGTCTTCAAGTGTCCTTACTACTGAATCCCCTATTTTTTGATGTCCACCTTGCAAAACTATAGGCTTTTGGACATTTGGGGCTCTTGACCTTAGAGAGAAATCCTTTAGGCCTATGCTCATCCTGGACCCATGATAATCAAACTTCTTTGCAAAATTGGGGTCTTTATGCCCCATAATCTGATCTAATAAAAAAAAAATTTCAAAGTCCCAGTCGGGAACAAAAAGCATGCCACTATTTCTAATCATTTCCCTGACTTCCTTAGGGATGCATCTGAAATTGTTCCTGTCAAAATTTCTAATCTCTTAATCAAATAGATTCTTCAACTTTTCCCTAAGCCAAAAATATTTGAACTCGGGAGAGTTCACAAAAGTGTCATCTGCAATGAAATTCTTTCAAGAAATAATTCTTTCATCATCCACCTCTTCAATAGGGATTGTGCTCGGGATAATAGCTCTATCTGATTTATTTAGGACCTCAACAACCTCATCTTCATGGAATGTTTCCCAAGGGGGAGAAGGTTGTAGAACACAAGATGCCACAAAGAGGGGGGTAAATCAATGAATTCCAAAGTTTAACCTTATAATCCTAAGTGTGTGTGTACTGGTTAGAAGATCTAATACAAAGTAAACATATCGGTGAGATAGGGGAAGACATCAAGAGAAAGCACACACAAAAGGAACATCACATATCACCAGATGTATGAGGAAAACCCAACATGGGAAAAACCTCAGTGAGAAATGTTGTTGGAGTCTAATGCTCCAATCTAGCCTCACAATAAACACTGATCACAAATTTTAGGGCACCAACCCCTGTACCAAGCTCCAACTTAGTGATTACAAAGACATATATCAATACAAAGTAATGCCCTGATTACAAATGAGTTTTGTAACCTCTATAATCTTTCCTCTGGTTCTACTCTTCTCAACTACTCTCTGTCATTTCTCTGCTCACTCAGATGCACTACTACTTGCCACCACCGGTACTCTTCACTTTGTTCGTTCTATCCATTCTGATCTCTATTGTTTCTTAGCTTACCAGTCAACCTTGCTTTGATATTTTCTTGTCGGATCTCCACCGACACTCACACTATATAGCTTCCCTCTCTGCTACCTTCTTACTGGTTGGAACACTACCAGTTTACCCTAGTGTAAAGCTCAGTGATAGTCTATTGGTTGCCTTAACCTTGTCGGTTGAACTCTTCTTATTGGTTCTCTCTCAAGCACTCAGTCACCTTTATGATTGTCAATGGGCTCTTTGATTGACTAACTCTCTAATTTCACTCCCTTCACTGACATCACTCTCTCATGCAGTAGCACCCGATCTGGTCTTCGATCTGCATATTTATATTTGAGCATTCTCGCCAAAATGTAACTTCAAACTTTGGTGTGCAAGGGTTCTTTCTAATGACCCAATCTGTATCAAATCCAATCAGATCTCATTCCAGAGAGTTACCACCTGCAATGGATCACACAACTCCACCTACCTAATTGCATCTAAAACAAGTTTTCTATATTTATCAAACACAGCTTATTTGTCAAACTGCACTTGTTAATCACGAGGAATGAGTTCATGGTCCTTTTCACCAAATCTGGTCAGAACCTGCACAACCTGTATCGATCAGTGCATCACTTAGATCTTCATTCTTTATCAAGCCGCAAACCTATGTACCTCACCCATGATTTTTGAGGCCGGCCATAAATGCAGACCCAGTCAGTAGCTACTTCACCAACTCACACTTCACTGACCACAACATGCATGACACCTATGTCCTACATGTCATCATCATCAGCTTCCACCTCTACTCTGGCCACTCTATTGGTTCATGCTTAGTCACCAACCATCATGCTACTAGTAATCACCTACCAGTTCACTAACCTTGCCAGTATTACATCAACCGATCAACCTTCAATCTTGCACTCTGTTGTTCTGTCTATTGAACACATTAATGGGTAACCACCTTGATGACACCATGCCATCAATCTTCAACTAACTCCATCAACATTTTGGTTCTACACTATGTCTATAATACTGAACCTTTCCTTCTTCTTTATTAGACTGATTCTCCTCTCAACTGGTTTGTCAGGGTGACAAACTCATCACCAATTAGTCTTCCCTTTTTGATCTGGTGGCACATCATGCCTTCACATGTTGAACCGATGTATATCTCTGATTTCATGCACTTGAGGCATCCCCATGTTTCACTTTGTTCATCCAATGTGAGCCTTCAATCACCTCCCTTCAACTCTTTTGTCTTATCCGAGAAGGTTATGATGCATTCCATGCATGTTATGAGATAAGAAAACCAATATCACTTACCACTGGGAGTAGACCCTTGCCATCATATTGTGCCCAGTCTTCTTTCGGTATTGCATCAATATGACTTCCTTTTTATCTAGGGCAGCACACTTTTTATCATTCTTCTCTTCATCCTGTGACAACATCTCTATCTGGTGGGAGTCCTGCAATAAGGAACCCAACTGCATACCGGTTGTTTGCACATTCTCTATTATCTCAACCTTGCTTTCTTACCAATCACATGCTTACTGATTGGCACCCATACACTACCAACACACCACTCACTAGTTGTTATAACATACAGGTCTCCAATACTTATGTCTTCAAGACAAGCCAACACTAACTTGTGTACCGGTGACTCCAATAACCACAATGCTGGTTGAAATCCTCTTCTTATTGGTGACAAGCTATACTAGTTAACATCAATGACACCATTACCAGTTGACATCAATGAAAACATGATGCCAACAATCTCCCATACTGGTTGTCATGCTTTATCGATAGACATCAATGATAGCACAATGCCAACAATCTCCCCCTTTGGCATTGATGTCAACACATGTAGTATCCGGTATACTATAGATTCTCTCTTCCCCTTTGACAATAATGGAAAAGGATATTGACAGAGTTTCTCTCCCCCTTTTCTCTATCGGTTTCTTCTCCCTCTTTGACCATTATACTCTGTATCCTCTCCAACAACAACACTTGAGATAGAGAGCTTAGACACCAACTGACACTAATTGCTTAGCTACCAAGTGTATATATAAATCTGATAACAATTGTATATACCAGTCTAATATCAATTGTAGAAAAGTGTGTAAGTGAATTCATTTACCTGTCGATCAGACTGCATCATCTCCCCTTTGATATGGAGAAGGTTATTCTGACTCCAATTTATTGATACCAAGTGTTGAAGTTGACACTGATACCAATTTGATATCACTTGTATGTTCTTCGATACCAAATGTATGTTCTCCCCTATGTAGGTAACTCTCCCTCTTTGCAGGCAACTCTCACAGTGGTCCAGTTGTAATTTCTATTAAGTACAAATTGAGTAGACATTGAAAGACCTCACAAACAAGGACCAATGAGCACATCCCAAAGCCTCAAACATACTGGTACAACCATGAACACTTGATCTCCCCCTATGTTGAGTATGTCTGATACCAATCAGAAGATATGGATGCAAACTTCCCCTGTACCATTGATCTCAAGTCATTTTTCCTATCAAGTTCTCAACTAGAGCTCCAATCTGCACCTTATACCATTTGAGATGAGTGAATAAGTGATCAATTGATGATCTTCCAGCTCCATGACATGATCTTATATGAACACAATGCCAGGCCATATCACTATCATGTCAATAAATAAACCAGTTAGATCAAACTTATACGTGCATGTATGATCTACTACCGAGCCAACACATGTCATTCAGATCTTTTCCAATATCACCTAAGACATAACTTCCTCAATCCATGCCACTAGAGTCATTGCAATTATCCCGGAACACATTGACTTACATAACCTACAATACCGATTAATATCCATACCGGTTGACATACTACACATATCGGTTTATTCTATCGAATCATCATCTCCACCAAAGAACCTTCCTCTAACCTCTATCTTCTTGTGTCAAAATCCTTTGATCCCAATGAAAATTTGAACATCCATTTACACATGTAGTAGTAATTCATCTCTCATACATATATGTGTAGTAGAGGCACTAACTACACACACACTTCCATCTTATCTTTCATCATACCGGTAGCAAACAAACCTTTCATCCATCCATTTCCATAAAGTGGGTGAATGATATGATCAATATGTTTCTCCCCCTAAGTCCAGCATCTCCTTTAAGCCTTAGGAGATATCTCTTGTGCATTTAATGCATAGTGTCGGTCCATGGTTATACTCTCTTCCTTCTTCCTCCATACCTATTTGGTCTCACTTCTCTTCTCATTTGCAGTCTTTGGAGAAGATCTTACCTTCTTCTATTGATTGATCCTTTCTCTACCAAATTTTGCAGCATTACCGGAAGCATTTCTATAGAAGCAGACTATGTTCATACCAAACACATGATTAGAGGACCTTCTATCAAACCATTTTGGTATTTTCTCCTGATCATATAGTTGTAATCGGCTACCGAAATCGGTGGAATTCTTCATCTTCCATAGAGAATTATCTTTTTGTTCCATGCAGCTCTTTCATTTTCATATTCTCTTTAACCATTTCCATATTGAGCATGATTGTTATACCGACTGCCATATGACTACAAGTCCTTTTTGCAATCATGACTTCTATGGCCAAAGTTATTAAATCTTTGACAAACAACATTGTTATTTCTAGGAAACACATTTTGTCTATTCCTAGACCTATTTTTACTTTCATCTACCCTATGGCCATAATCTTTGCAAGAAAAATAGTAACCGAAGATGGAGAGCATATTACTTACAAATTTTTTCTACCCAACATTAGCTGATCTTACCAGTTTGGCATCTCAATTTATTCTTATTTCTAGGGATTGTTCCTAAACTGTCTGATCACTACAGTCCTTTCATCTGATCCCGTCTTCTTCCACACCTGTCTTGACTTGTGGACAATAGAATCTATTTGTCTTCTATCAGTATGAGGTCCTCTATGTTGTCTTCTTCTCAATTTCTTTCTTCTAGGGAAGCTACCTTCTGTCATCTTTCCTTTTCCTTTTAGATCAGTTGTGTTTCTTCTTGCAGAAGCATCGATCTTCATCCTCATCTCTTCATCGGTTGTAGTGAGGTCTATCTTCCCTCTTGGAGCATTTCTAATTGTGAAGGTTTGTCTCTTGTTCTCTCCACTTGAGGAGACAAACTGAATTTCTTTGTGGGAGACATCCTTGCTTGTGGAGCACTCACCGGAAACACATCCTAATCCTCCAATATCCTTGGAATGTTTTTGCTTCTTCAACATATTGTCCAAGGCATCACTACTACCACCAAACCGGATCCTTACCTTGAGCTCATCTTGACATTTCTCAAGGTCTTTACTGATATTCTCCACTTCTCTTATTAGCCTTTGACATTCTTTGTCCTTGGCCTCTAGCTCTGATGTTGAATCTTGAAGGCATTTGATCAACCAGTCTTGTTCCACAATAGCAACATTCCTGAACAACTTGTACTTTGTTCTTACTCATTTTATCTCCTCAAGTGCACTTACAAGATCTCCTTCAAGATCAACTTTAGCTTCATCTTCTTCATCACCTTCTTCATCACTTCCAAACATATCTTATTGGTAGGATTTATCTTCATGATCACTTTTAGATGTGTGCCTCTCACCTTCTATCTCTTGAGCCATGAAGAGGTGGGTTGCTTCTTCATCATTGTTGTTGCTGCTAACTGATCTATCTTCATCTACAGACTCATGTGACACATTTCTCTTCTTGTTCTCACAAACCGGTTCTACAGTGGTAGGATCATTTCCACAGAGCTTCTTCAGTCTGTCCCACAAACTCTTTGTTGACTTACATTTGTCCACTTGTGAAGAGACAACATCGGGAAGACCACTGAGTATATCATTCATGGCTTCAACATTGCACTTAGATCTTCTTTCAGCTTCAGGACCAATGGGAGGATTGACTGGTCTAGAGAGACCATTAACAACTGACATCAATACATCATACCCTAAGGAGGATAAGTAGACTTCCATCCTAGAACTCCAAGTAGAAAAGTTTGATTCATCAAACACCGGAGTAGGGGTTGACACAAAATAGACCATTGTGTTCACAAAACCAAAATCTACCCAAGCTAAAAAAAACCTTATCTAACTGGGAACCTAGGCTCTGATACCAATTGAAGAACACAAGATGCCACTGAGAGGGGGGTAAATCAGTGGATTCCAAACTTTATCATTTTAATCCTAAGTGTGTGTGTACCGGTTAGCAAATATAACACAAAGTAAACATACCGGTGAGATAGGGGAAGACATCAAGAGCAAGAACACACAAAAGTAACATCACATAACACTAGATGTACGAGGAAAACCCAACATGGGAAAAACCTCAATGAGAAATGTTGTTGGAGTCTACTGCTCCAATCCAGCCTCACAATAAATATTGATTACAAACTTTAGGGCACCAACCTAGGGAGCACCAACCCCTGATTTTAGGGCACCAACCAAAGGAGCACCAACCCCTGATTTAGGGCACCAACTAAAGGAGAACCAACCCATGATTTAGAGCACCAACCCATACATCGAGCTCCAACTTAGTGATTATAAAGACATATATCAATACAAAGTAATAACCTAGTTACAAATGAGTTTTGTAACCTATGCAATCTTTCCTTTGGTTCTACTCTTCTCAATTGGTCTTCCTCTTCTCTTCTCTTTGTCGGTTCTCTACTCACTCAGATGCATTGTTTCTTTCCACCACCAGTACTCTTAATTCTGCTAGTTTTGTCCACTCTGATCTCTATCGGTTCTCAGCTTACCGGTCAAGCCCTACTCTGATCTTGCCTTGTCAGATCTCTAATGACACTCACATTGCATAGCTTCCCTATCTACTACCTTCTTGTTGGCATTGTTTTGTCATTGATGTCAACTGGTATGGGATGACTACTGGTAGTAGAGATGTATGCGCAGCACTGTTATGAAGGAGTACAGAATGTGATATCTTGGATATCACCTTGTGTTGCAGAAACCAGTAAGGTAAGGAAAAGTGATCACTGGTGACACTGATACACAAGTTAGTGCCTGACTTGTGTGGATGAAATGGTACTGGAAAGGAAAGGATGTCAGTTGATAAGTGTTGTGTTGACACTGCAGTTACCAAGGATGGGCAAGAAGGAAGGACAGGATGCTTGGATGGTGTTTGTGATGAAGAGGCTAAATGTTACCTAAATCACATCAACATTGGAGGAGAAGAATGAACAGGTCACAGGTATGCTGTAAGGTTGTAGGACAACAAGACTCCCACCTAATGAAGATGCAGTCATCATGACAAGCAATGACTGATAGTGAATGTGCCCACACTAGATCACATGTGTCTGTTTGAAGATATGTTGCACATTCAGGGAATTCACATGAGTACGTTGTAGGATGCAGATAAGGTGTCACTCCACTAGTAAGTGGAACTTATCTCCTATCATGCATTGTGTGCATCATATTTTTGTGAGATAAGGAAGAAGAGGTGTGCATCAATTGCATGAAATCAGGGATATGCAATGAACCAACTAAGAAGGCATGTTGAGATGTTGGTATAGATCAAGAGGATTTACTAGTATGTAAGTCCACCTTTAATTTGAGCAAGGTGTAGATGCAGATGTCCTCCCACTTTATGGGAATGTGTATGCTTGGGATAGACATATCTGAAGACCGGTTTAGGTGTTCCATCGATAGTTCAACAAGTGGAGACATGAGGTGTTAACCGGTAGAATGTGGAATATTGGCAGGGTTAGTAAACCGGCAAGAAAGAGGAACCGATAGAGGGTTTGGTCGGTGATCCTATCTCAACCAACTTGAAGAGCCAAGCTGGTAGATGGTTGACACAGATGCCACATGGAGTCAAGGTGGCGAACCTACATCTAGATGAAGAAGGAATGTACACCGATGGGGTAGTTGTGGAGTTGGTCGACATTAATGGAAGATCCTACAAATCATAGGATGTGTTGCATAGTCATTACAAAGGTTTTCATCTTGAGGTCTAGAGGACAACTATGAGCCAGCTAAGAGTGATTGAGGAGATCGAGGCAGATGAAGGAAACAACAAGATAGATCTTGGTGTTTGACCAAGAGATGAGCCGATGGGGTAAAAGTATAGAAGGCGTGGTAATTGCAAAGATGTACAGTTGGCCATCAGGGAGATCAAATCAAGCAAGATCTGATTGGATTTGGTTTACCTCAAAGATGATGAGAAAACCCTAACCGCCCATGATTTTGAATTGGTTTTTGGCAGGAAAACCTAGATATAAATATGCAGGCCAAAGAAATTGTTAAGTGTTGTTGTATAGAATAATATTGTGCTACTTCTAAGTGTGTTACTTCTATATGTAAGAGAAAATCAGCCAAGTGCTCAATGAGTATCTCAGAAGAGAGTGAGAGTGAGTAAGAATCAAGTTCAAGTGTTCAACCAGTAGTAGAGCAGGACCGGTAGTGACCGTACTAGCAAAGCAGAAGTGAAGTAGGCTGCAAAGAAGGTAGACAGAGAATTGACAAAGTGTTATACTGGTGAAGAGTAGAGAGTAAGGTGGAGATCTAGCACAGAAGAAAAAGAGGAGAGGTGTACCGATAGAGATTACCAAAAGTTAAGCAGCAGAAGAGTGAGTCGGTGCAGTAGAGAAGGTATCTCACTGACAAAGTAAGGTATATCAAATGGTTGGAAGATTCACTTGTAACAAGATAACTACTATTGTAATTGAAGTTTACTTTGTGATCATTGAGTTGTAGCTCAGTGCAGGGGTTGTAGGTCCTTTGGGTTGTAGCCCATAAATTCAGGGGTTGGTGCTCCTTGGGTAGATGCCCTAAAGTCAGGGGTTGTAGCTCCTTTGGGTTGTAGTCCATAAAGTCAGGGGTTGGTTCTCCTTGAGTTGGTGCCCTAAACTTTGTAGCAATGTTTTCATTATGAGGTTAGATTAGAGCAGTAGACTCCAACAACATTTCTCACTAAGGTTTTTCCCATATTGGGTTTTTCTCGTATATGCTAGTGTTATGTGATGCCTCTTGTGTGTGATTGCATCTATATTGGTCTCCCCACTAACCGGTAAGTTTGCATTGAGTTAGAACCATTAACCAGTATGCTCACATAGAATAGATAAAGGGAAAATTTTGAGAACCATTGATTCACCCCCTCCCCCTCTTAGTGGTGCATTGTGTCTAACAATTGGTATCACAACCTAGATTGCCAGCTAGATGAGCTTTGTCTAGCTTGGGTCATTTCTGGCTTAAGGATGCAATGGTTTGTTAATTGTCACTCCCTGCTCCAATGTTTGATGGATCAAACTATTGTATTTGGAGTTGTATAATGGAAGTCTTCCTATCCTCCTTAGGTTTTTATGTCTGGATGGCGGTTGTTAATGGTCTCCCTAGGAATGTCAGTCCTCCCACCAATCCTGAATTAGAAAGAAGATGCAAGTACAATGATGAAGCCATGAATGCTATTTTCTATGGACTCACCAGTGATGTTCCCTCACAAGTGGATAAATGTAAATAGGCAAAAATTTTATGGGACAAACTAAAGAAACTCTATGGAAATGGACCCTACACCACTGTATCAGCTTGTGAAAGTGAGAAGAACAATGCAACAGATATATATGCAGATGATAGAGGTAGTTTGGAGTGTTGTAGTACCATTGGTGATGTAGAGACTCATCTCTTCACGGCCCATGAGATAGACATTGAGAATCACACATCAAAAGGGGATAATGTAGATGGATCCCACTAATATGATGTGTTAGGCAGTGACCTTGAAGAAGGTGAAGATGAAGGAGACAATGTAGATAGATCTAGTCGGAAAGATCTATTTAGAAATGATGATGAAGAAGAAGAAGATGTAGAAGTAGATCTCGAGTGTGAACTAGTAAGCTCTCTAGAAGAACTTCAAGATGTTAGAAATGAGTTTAAAAACTACAAAAGATCAGTTCATAACTATTGCAGCCAGTTGAGAACCTACCTTGAAGTGTGAAACCCAAAGATTGGTTTATTGACCACTCAAATAGAAGAGACAAAAATAATGATGGATGATTTGAAATCAGTCTTGGACTCCAAGGAAAGTGAAATGGAGAAACTGAGAAATGAATACAAGCTATTTAAAAATTCTACATTTGTTGAGAAAAACCGACTGATCAAATGCCTTGAAGAATCTGAGGAATGTATCTCAAAGTTAAAGACTCAAAAAAAGGACACCAAGGAATGCAAATTCAAAGATCTAAGGGCTAAGCCAGAGACAAAGGATAAAGAGCATCCACAAGTAATAGTGGAAATGGAGTTCCTTGGGAAAGAACTTGAGAAATGTCAAGATGAGCTCAAGCTGAGGATGAAGAATGTTGTTGCATGGAGAAACAATGTAGATCTGAAAAAAAAAGGAAAGATGAGGGAAGATAGTGTTACTGGTAGCATGAATAGGGGAAGACCTCCTACCGGTAGAAGACAAAGAAATGTTGTTGCCACCAAATCAAGACAAGCATGGCAGAAGAAGATATCAGATGGAAGATCTATAGAGAATGGACAACCCTAGATCCATTCCCAAAGAAGCAAAAATGCAGATGCCAAACTGGTAAGAACACCTCATGTTTGGCAGAATAAATTTGTAAGTAATAGGCCTCCTCTCTTCGGTTATTGTTTTGGATGCAAAGGTTATGGCCATAGGGCAAAATAATGTAAATTGGGGTCTAGAAATAGACAAAGTGTTCTTCCTAGGCATAATAAATCATATGGTTATAGATTTAATGCATATGAGCATAATGTTAGGGTTCCCATAGATACTGAGAGGGGGGGTTAATCAGTATCTGACCGGTAGTGTAATTTTCTTGAAACTAAATATGCAGAACATAAAGTAACTGTATACTGGTATGCAAGAATTAATGCAAATAACAGAATCAAAAACATCCACATGAAAAGAACACCATAACACAAGATGTTTAACGAGGAAACCCGATGTGGGAAAAACCTCGGTGGGATTTGTGACCCACAATATTCACTTACTGGCCAATAAGAGAATATTACTTACAATAGGGGCCTGCACATGCAGGAAGGCCAACTGCCTAGAGCTTACTGCTCAATAAGAAGTCACACTGACTTACAATGAGGATTTACACAAATCCAATATTCTATACTGCTTTACAATAGCATCCTCAATCCCAGATTCAATACCGGTTCTTGCTCTGTTCTTTACATATACCCTTGATCTACAATTCTCACATTAGATCTGCCTTATAATTTATTATGCTTCCTATCCATATCCTACAAATGCCTACAATGATCTCTTTTATACACAAGAGTCATTTTACAATTTGCCAAGTCGGCTTACAATAATAAACAAAATATTACATATCAAAAATCCTGTCGGCCTCTATGCCGGTATACATATTTCCTTCTGTGTCGGTGCCGGTGTAGATTGATCTTGCTGATGTTGGTGCACTATCTTGTTTGAGTAATGCTTTGCCGATATAATGTCTTTCTGGTGCCATAGGATTGCAAGGTTGCCTGAGTAATGCTTTGCCCGTATAATGTCTTGCTGGTGCCATAGGATTGCAAGGTTGCCATCAATGACAAAACCTTCAATCACACACAATGTCTCATTGGAGTGTCCATATGCCAACAATCTCCCCCTTTTGCATTGATGGCAACACTCATGAGAAATTTCAAAAATATATCCAAAAATGTTACCAAAAATGTGAGAGCTCCCCCTGAGCATGTGATCCCTGTGTTTTAAATTTTCTCATCTACTACTCCCCCTTTGGCATCAATGACAAAGGTTAGTAGATTTTCTAGTTGTACCAATTCATAACCTCAACCTTGTAGTTGGGTAGTTATTATCTGAAGAATATCTCCCAAAATTAAGTTCATGCCATCCATAAACTTCTTTCTCTCCTTTATTGATATCTCAGTTTTGTATACTATACCGGTGAGATGCTGCAAGTCCTCTACCAGTGTTTTGCTACCCTGTGTTAGTGCCTCTGAGATTTCCTTCCGTAGAGATGCTAAATAGTCCAATCTTGGACTTAGTTTAGATCTCAAGAATTTTGCCTTGTTTATTATTTTCTCTTTCTCTCTTTCTAATTTGAGCAATTCTTCCTCAAAATTGTTATCTTTTCCTCAAAAACTGATAATGTATCGAGTGAGTTAACAAAATTATCAGCAAGTTTATTGATCTCTTCCTGTATCTTGCTCATCTTTTTGTCTACATCTATGGTCAAAAAATTTATCTTACAAGTGTCTTTGTACAGAGTTTTGTACTCTTTCAATAAATTGCACAGTTCCGGTAGAAGTGTGTCAAATTCCCTAATACACTTCTTTATTCCTTCCTCAAAGAATTTTTGTTTCTCTTTTTCTACACTTTCCTTTATAGTTTCTACCTTTGTAATTTTATTCACTGAGTCAAGCCAAAAGAATGAACCATGTACCCTACTCAGAACTATCCTAACCACTTCCTTGGGAAATTCAGGAATGCGGAGAATTTCAGTGAATCCTAGGGTTTCAACAATTTTATGTTCAGGTTTCACATTCCCGGAGTTGTCACATATAACTGACTTATACATGTTTTTGATTTCTTCATCACCTAATTCCTCTATGTTGCAATGAATATACATTCTAGGGTCTTCTGCATAAACAACACCTTTTGGAATTTTTGAAAAAGCACCTGTGTTGTCATCTTTCTTAGCTACCTCGGGAACTAGCTGAAACACGGGCCTAGGTCATTTTATAACCTCGACTACTGTAGGGTTTGCTATGAATTCAGGTGCAGAGGAGGATGCCATGATAAATACCTTTTTCTTCCTTTGGATGGATTGATTGCTGAAGTGCTTTGCCTCTTTGCTCGGAATGCCTTAGCTCGGAAATCTTCACGCTCTCTGAAAGTTTGAATTCATGGTGAAATGAAATGGAGCCAAAAACCTTATTTTATAAAGTCTTTTCTACTACCTATCACATTAATTGCTTGCCGGTAATGAAAGATTTTCAACTTCTTTTCTCTAACCGAGGGAATAATAGCACATGTGTCATTTGATTGCCAAACCCTCAAGATAATTTTCTTCAATTTGATGAAGAACATCCTTCCGCTACACTGTCTTGTTTGAGTAATGCTTTGCCGGTATAATGTATTGTTGGTGCCATAGGATTGCAAGGTTGCCTGAGTAATGCTTTGCCAGTATAATGTCTTGCCGGTGCCATAGGATTGCAAGGTTGCCATCAATGACAAAACCTTCCATCACACACAATGTCTCATTGGAGTGTCCATATGCCAACACATAATGCATCTAGGGGTATAAGCATGCATACCCCCTCTTCTAGTGTTGCTAATGTTGTATGTTTCAACTGCAATAGACCTGGCCATATATGTTATTATTGCAGGAGCAAGAACTTGGAGTCCTACAACAACCGGTGGAATAGTCATGCTCAACATGGAAGTAGTTACAAAGGATACAAGTAGCAAAGACCTGCATGGAATAAGATGAGTGGTATTCCTGCTCAAGCAAGGTATCCAAGGAGACCAACAAATGGCTACAATGACATAAAAAGAAGAAGAAGAGCGAACTGGTACAATAGAAGGTTCCCTTGTCATGAGGTTAGCATGGATGTTGTGTGCTACTACAACACCACTTCCTATCTTGGTGCTAAATTCAGAAGCGTAAGGATCATTCAGCACGAGAAGAAGAAACCTCCTCCCTAGACTAAAAAGGGGAAGAAAAGTGGGACCATACAGACATGGAGAAAGAAGCAGGTAAAGAAGACTATGGAATGACACTGTGCATTCAGCGCACAAGTGAGATCTCCTAAGGCCTAAAGGAGCTGAAGGATCTTAGGGGAATTAGCACATTTAATTTATCATTCACACCTTAGTGAAGAAGGCAACATGGAAGAACATGTTGTTGTTGGTATGAATCAATAAAATGAGATGATAAGTGTGTGTAGACACTTCCTTAACTACACACCTACAGACTAGTGTTGGATCACTATTGCATGTGTTAGTAAGTGGAGGTTAACAATTGGCATCAGACATTAACCGATATGTGTAGGATGTTACCGACATGAATACAAAATAGGTACTTGCAAGTTATGTAAGACAATAAATTGGGAAATCATTGCATTAGCCTCGATAGCATGGAATGTGAAGTTCATGTCTCGGGTGGTATTGGAAAAGACCTGAATGACATATGTTGGCCCGGTGGTTGATTATGTAGGCATGTATGTTTTTGGGCTAACTGGTTTAATTTATGGCATACTAATGTCACTGTATGGCATTTTGTGGTTTCAGGATCATGTCATAGGCTGTGGTGGATATAATGGAGCTAAAGATCATCAGATGATCACATATGCATAGCTAAACTAGTATATGGAGGAGATTGGAGTCACAGTATTGTACCTGACCAAAGTTGAGAACCTAAGATGTATGACTCAGGGGGAGTTCAAGTGCTCATGATGAAGAGTAGGCATGCTTGAACTCATAAGGATACTAACTGCCCAAACTGTAGGTGATGAAAATTACAGTAGGAATACCCAAGAGAATTTCATTGTATGGGGTATCTACCTATCTTCTAGTTGTTTATATTCATGGTACAATCACATTTGGTTATAAAGAAATTTGAATCAAATAGGAGGTGTTGCAGGTTGACCGACAGGTGAGTTGTATTCATTGACACATCTACAATTGGTATTGGTCCTTCTACAACTATGTGATCTATCAAACAACATCAGACTTTCATACTCAATTGGTGTTAGTTAATGGTTAAGATCCCCATCTCAAGTGTTGTGACTTGAGAAGATGTAACAATTGGTGACAAGACAACAAGTGGTATCAAAGGAGGAGTTACATCCAATGAAGATAAAGGGGGAGAAATAATTCTCTCAATCGCCAGTAAATATAGGGAGGAATGATATCCTAACAATGCCCTTTCTCATTGGTGTCAAAGGGGGAGAAGAATGATTATAGTATACTGCATACTACATGTGCAAGAATCTATTGGATCATACAAAGGGGGAGAAAGACTATGTAGTATGTCAGATACTACATGAGTTGACATCAATGCCAAAGGGGGAGATTGTTGGCATTGTGTTGTCATTGATGTCAACTGGTATGGGATGACTACTGATAGTAGAGATGTCTATGCAACACTGTTATGAAGGAGTATAGGATGTGATATCTTGGATATCACCTTGTGTTGTAGAACACTAGTAAGGTAAGGCAAAGTGATCACTGGTGACACCAGTACACAAGTTAGTGCCTGACTTGTGTGGATGAAATGGTACCGGCAAGGAAAGGATGTCAACTAATAAGTATTGTGTTGATAGTCTACAGTTACCAAGGATGGGCAAGCAGGAAGGGCAGCATGCTTGGATGGTGTTTATGATGAAGAGGCGGAATGTTACCTGAATCACATCAACACTAGAGGAGAAGAATGAACAGGTCACAGGTATGCTCTAAGGTTACAGGATACCAGGACTCCCACCTAATGAAGATGCAGTCATCATGAGAAGAAATGACTAACAGTGAATGTGCCCACATTGGATCACATGTCCCTATTTGAAGACATGCTGTACAAATAGGGAAGTCACATGAGTACATTGCAGGACGCAAAAGACAAGGTGTCACTAAACTGGTAAGTGGAACTTATCTCCTATCATGCATTGTGTGCATCATAGTTTTGTGAGATAATGAAGAAGAGGTGTGCATCAATTGCATGAAATCAAGGATGTGAACTGAACCAACTAAGAAGGCATGTTGAGATGTTGGTATAGATCAAGAGGGTTTACCGATATGTAAGTCCACCAATAATGTGAGCAAGGTGCAGATGCAGATGTCCTCCCACTTTATGGGAATGTGCATGCTTGGGATAGACATGTCTGAAGACCAGTTAGGTGTTCCACAGATAATTCAACAAGTGCAGACATGAGGTGTTAATCGGTAGAATATAGAATACCGAAAAGAAAGAGGAACCGGTAGATGGTTTGGTCAGTGATCCTATCTAGACCGACTTGAAGATCCAAGCTAGCAGATGGTCGACACAGATGCCACATGGAGTCAAGGTGGTGAACCTGCATTCGGATGAAGAAGGAATGTACACCGATGGGGTAGTTGCAAAGTTGGTTGACATTAATGGAAGATCCCACAATCACAAGACGTGTTTGAGAGTCCTTGCAAAGTTTTGCGGCTTGACATGTGGAGGACAACTACAAGCTAGCTAAGAGCGATTGAGGAGATCAAGGCAGATGAAGGAAACATCATGATAGATCTTGGTGTTTGACCAAGAGATCATCTAATGGGGTAAAACTAGATCACCAAAGATAGAAGGCGTGGTAATGGTGGAGATGTACAATTGGCCATCAGGGAGATTAAATCAAGCAAGATCTGATTGGATTTGGTTTGCCTAGAAGATGATGAGAAAACCCTAACCGCCCATGATTTTGAATTGGTTTTTGGTGGGAAAACCTGGCTATAAATATGCAGGCCAAATACATTGTCAAGTGTTGTTGTATAGAAGAATATTGTGCTACTACGAAGTGTGTTAGTTCTGCATGTAAAATAAAATCGGCCAAGTGCTCAATGAGTATCTCAAAAGAGAGTGAGAGTGAGTGAGAATCAGGTTGAAGTGTTCAACTAGTAGCAGAGCAGAATCGGTAGTGACCATACCGAAAGAGAAGAAGTGAAAGAGGATGCAAAGAAGTCAGATAGAGAACCGGAAAAGTGTTATACCAGTGAAGAGCAAAGATTAAGGTGGAGATCCAGTAGAGAAAAAAAAGAGGAGGTGTACCGGTGGATTTTACCAGCAGTTAAGCAACAAAAGAGAGCAGTAGAAGAGTGAGTTGGTGTAGCAAAGAAGGTATCTCACCAATAGAGTAAAGTATATGAAATGTTTGGAATATTTACTTGTAACAAGATAACTACTATTGTAATTGAAGTTTACTTTGTGATCACTAAGTTGTAGCTCGGTGCAAGGTTTGTAGATCCTTTGGGTTGTAGCCCATAAAGTCAGGGGTTGGTGCTCCTTGGGTTGGTGCCCTAAACTTTGTAACAGTGTTTTCATTGTGAGGCTAGATTGGAGCAATAGACTCTAGCAGCATTGCTCACCGAGTTTTTTCCCATGTTGGATTTTCCTCGTATATGCTAGTGTTATATGATGCCTCTTGTGTGTGATTGCATCTGCATTGGTCTCCCCACTAACTGGTAAGTATGCATTGAGTTAGAACCATTAACCGGTATGCTCACATAGGATAGCTAAAGGGAAAATTTGGAGAACCACTGATTCACCCCCTCCCCCTCTTAGTGGTGCATTCTGTCTAACACTTCTTACTAGTTGGAACACTATCAATTCACCCCACTGTCAAGCTCAGTGATAGTCTATTGGTTGCCTTAAACTTGTTGGTTGAACTCTTCTTACCGATTCTCTCTCAAGCATTTAGTAACCTCTGTGATTTTGGATGGGCTCTTTGACTGACTAACTCTCTGATTTTACTCCCTTCACTGGCATCACTCTCTCATGTAGTAGCATCCGATCTGGTCTTTGATCTGCATATTTATATCTAAGCATTCCCGCCAAAATGTAACTTCAAACTTTGATGCGCTAGGGTTCTTTCTACCAACCAAATCTATATCGCATCTAGTAAGATCTCATTCTAGAGATTTACCACCTACAATAGATCACACAACTCCACCAATCCCGTTGCATCCAAAACACATTTCCTATATTTAGAAAATATGACTTATTTGTCGATCTGCACTTGTCAATCATGAGGAATGAGTTTGTGGTCCTCTTCACCAAATCTGATCAATACCTCCACAACTTGCAACAATTAGTGCATCACTCAGATCTTCAGTCTGCATCGAGCCACAAACCTCTGCAGCTCACCCGTGATTTTTGAGGTCGACCATAAATGCAGAATCAGTTGGCAACTACCTCACCGACCATAGCATGCATGATAGGTGTGTCCTATGTGTCATCATTGTCAACTTCCACCTCTTCTTCAACCACTGTGTCGATTCATCCTCAATCACCAACCATCATGCTACCAGTGTTCACCTACCATTTCACTAACTATACCAGTCATACATCAATCATTCAACATTCAAGCCTTCACTTTGATGTTTTGTTGGTGAAACACATTAACCGATAACCACCTTGATGACACCACGCCATCTATCTTCAACTGATTCAATCAGCATTCTAGTTGCACACTCTTTTTGCAATGTTGAACCTTTCCTTCTTATTCATTAGACCGATTCTCCTATCAACTAGTTTGTCAAGGTGACAAAATCATCACCACTTACTCTTACCCTTTTGATCCAGGGGCACATCTGTTAGATAGTTCAAATAACCGGAAGACAACTGAGAGGGGGGTTGAATCAGTTGTCACCAGATTACTGGAACATTAAGAAATTAAAAATTTAATACCAAAACCAAAAAGATCAATACATGAATGCATAAACCAAATACTGAAATAGTAGATATATCAATTAAGGACAAGCAATAATTAGAGAATAAATACCATCCACATGACACCAATATTTGTACGTGGAAAACCCGGTAAAGGGAAAACCATGGTGGAAAGCCTACCCACAGTCAAATAACACTTTTGCAGTAAGTATGTGATTACAATTGAGGGGCCTGTGCTTGTAGAAAAGCCAACAATCTAGAGCACACTGCTCATCACAAAACGTGTCTCGCTAACTACATAAAAATCCAGACTACAATCTAGAAGAATGAATGAATTAGAAAGATAGCATCTCCTATGTTTGACTATAGTTCCAGTTAAGCTCAATACTGAAGGACTAAATACTCTTACATAAACCCAACTCAATCACCAATGATCGACCAAATCCTCTGCATGAATGATTATTACATTATTCACTCCTTACATATCCATATCCCTTACATCATGATCTACAATGAGATCTTACATCATATATATACAAACCCTCAAGCACAAATAATAAGGTCAACCACCAGACAATAAAACATATTACATAATTACAAAACATGTCGGCCTGAGACCAAACAAAGAATATCCAACCCATAAGACATCCTGGAAACACATCGAGAAGTGCAAACAACATGTTACATTAAGTTGGTCCATAGCCTAGATAAACTAGGACCCAATTTAGGTTCACATAGGCTAAAGCAATGATCTCAATCAACCAAGTCTCGAACATGATCACCATCAGCATCCTGAATCTCCACTAGAAGATGCACCAACACCACTTATGCATAACATCAAAAATCTTCAACAACACTTTGTCAGTGAAACCCTCGCTGGAACAACAAACCAAGCTTACTAGCATATAGGATAGCATTCAATCACCAAATCAAAACCAACTGACTAAACATAAATCTACATAGCATGAATAAGCCAATTCCATAACCCAAACATACCAGAGCATACTGGATTATCATGATCTAATCTAACCAGAAACCAAACAACCTACCGAGACCAGAAGGATACCGGTAAAGAACCCAAAATAGCTAGTGTTGACATCAATGACAAAACATCAATCCAACACATAATCAATTCCTCCAAATGGCCAACAATCTCCCCCTTTGGCATTGATGGCAACACTAGATGTGAAAAACAACTAAGTGCCAAGAAAATGCCAAACAAGTCTCCCCCAATGGAAGATATCCAACAAACTCTCCAAGATGATATAGCAATGCAGTTCTAAACCAAAGACCAAACTCCCCATGTGAATGATATCTCTATAAAGCTCTATTTTTCACATATATCTCTCCCAATGCAGTTCTAAACCAAAGACCAAACTCCCCATGTGAATGATATCTCTATAAAGCTCTATTTTTCACATATATCTCTCCCCATTTGACATCAATGCCAGAAATCTAACATAAATATCAAAGCAAAAATCATAACACACTGAATCACAAGGCTAACTACTCCCCCTGAGCAGTAGCATCCCCACATCAATGTTATTCATTCCAGATTGAATAATATCTCTAATAATGCATACCGGACTGATACAAAATAGCATCAATTAGTTTTCTATCAGAGGGGTAGAAACCCCTAACCTATCTCTGAGGTACTCAAATGATTCTTTAGGCAAAGGTTTAGTGAAAATATATGCAATATGTTCTTTAGTGTTCACATAAACTAGTCTAACCTTATGTTCTTCCACCTTCTCCTTCAAAAAGTTGTACTTGATAGATATGTGCTTTGTCTTATAGTGAAATACTATATTCTTTGATATGTCTATAGCAACAGAGTTATCACAGTGAATAACTACTGCTCCAATGCAGTGTAATTTTATGTCCTTAAATATTTGATTCATCCATAGAACTTGTGTACAATTAGTAGCAGCAACAACATACTTAGCTTCAGCTGTAGATAAAGAGGTACATCATTGTTTCTTGTTGATCCATGAAACAAGTTTATTTCCAAGAAAGAAAGCTCCACCGGAAGTACTTTTCTAGTCATCAACATCACCTACCCAATTTGCATCTATATATGCACATAAAGTAAAGTCATCATCCTTAGGGTACCACAAACCATATTTAGATGTACCTTGTAAGTATCTAAAAATTATTTTCACCACACTCTCATGATTCTCTAGGATCACTTTGATATCTTGATGCAATGCAAACAACATTCATTATGTCAGACCTAGTCTAAGTCAAATATAGTAGACCTCCAATCATAGACTTTTATCTTGTAGGATTTACCAGTGCAGATTCATCTTTCCTTGTCAATTTCTCATTGGTAACCATAGGAGTACTTACCGATTTAGAATCTTCCATTCCAAATTTATTCAACAATTCCCTAGCATGCTTAGTTTGATGGATGAAAATACCTTTATCACTCTAAGTAATTTGTAACCCTAAGAAAAATTTCATTTCCCCAATCATAGACATTTCAAATTCATTCTCCATATTTTTAGAAAATTGCAAGCACAACTTATTTTCACCTCCAAAAATGATGTCATTAACAAAAATCTCAATAATTAGTATATCATCACTAGTAACTTTATAATATATATTAATATCAGCATTACCTTTAGTGAAACCAAGCTTCAAAAGATATTTATCTAACCTTGCATACCAGGCTCTAGGTGCGTGTTTCAATCCATATAAAGCTTTCCTTAACCTACAAACCATATTTCTATCATCTGAAAGTAAAAACCCATCAAGTTGATCAATATAAAATTCCTCATCAAGATCCCCATTCAAAAAGGCACACTTAACATCCATCTGATAAACCTTGTAGTTTTTATGTGCAACATAGGCAAGAAATAATCTTACAGCTCCAATCCTAGCTACAAGTGCAAAAGTTTCACCATAATCAATTCCTTCCTTCTGAGAATATCCTTTACAAACTAATCTATCTTTATTCCTTACAAATTGTCCATCTTCATTTAGTTTATTCCTAAAAACCCATTTAGTTCCAATAACATTCTTATTTTTAGGTTGGCGAACTAAAGTTCATGTGTAATTCTTTTTTATCTGATCTAGTTCTTCTTCCATAGCTTTCATCCAACATTCATCTTTACATGCTTCAATTACTGATACCGATTCAACTTGAAAAATTAAAACTACCTCATTAGCTGCCAATCTCCTTCTTGTCATCACTCCATCGCTCTTATCCCCAATGATCTTATCTTCTAAATGATTTAACCTTATATACCTAGGAGTCTTTTGATTCTCTATTCCACTTTCTGGTTCTTCAGTTACTGTTGAATTTTCTGATATTGTCAGAGTAACTGGTTCAACATTTTGTTCTAGTAAAGGTGTTACTAGTTCAGTTATCATCATTTCCACTATTGGTTCTTTCTCATAAACTCTGATTTGACTTCTATTATGCTCATCCACCTTGACATTAGCGCTCTCCACAATTCTTTGCAATTTTTATAACATCTATATTCTTTTCTTTCATTAGAATAACTAAGAAATATTCCTTCATCACATCTAGGATCAAACTTTCTAATGAATCATCTCTCCTAATATAACATTTACTAACAAAGATTCTAAAATACTTAACTATAGGTGTATTGCCAAACCATAATTCATAAGGTGTCTTACGGGTTTCTCCTTTGATATGTACTATGTTGAATGTATAGACTGTTGTACTCACTGCTTCTCTCCAGTAGATATAAAGTATATTATCTTCCATCATCATGGTTCTAGTAGCATCCAAGATAGTTATGTTCTTCCTTTACACAACTCCATTCTGCTGAGGTTTCTGGGGAGCAAAAAATTGTCTCCTTATGTCATGCTTCTCACAAAAGTTATTAAACTCACCGAATGTGAATTCTCCACCATGATCTGACCTTAAACATTTAATCTTCAATCCTATATTAGTCTCAAATTTAGATTTAAATATTTTAAAATTTTCAAAAGCCTCATATTTCTCCCTTAGAAAAGTAACCCACATCATTCTAGAATAATCATTAATGACTAGCCTAAAATATCTATCACCTTGAAAGCTTTTAACTCTAGTAGGGCCACATAAATCAGTTTGAATAAGATCAAGAACATCATTAGATTTGTCTTGTATACTCTTAAAAGTGGTTCTGGCCTATTTTCCCATTTGACATTCTTTACATACTGGATTATAGGGCTTCACAATCTTAGGTATATCTCTAACTACCTTAGTTGAACTGATCTTTACTATGCAATCAAAATTCACATGACATAGCCTTTTATGCCAAAGCCAACTCTCATCAATTTGTGCAATCAAACATGTTTTCTCACCAGAATGCAAATGAAATATATTACCTTTTGTCTGAGTACCGATTGCAATCTCCAATCCAGATCTGTTAATGATTTTGCATTTTCTATCCTTGAATTGTAATTGAAATCCCTTATCCACCAATTGTCCTACACTCAAAAGATTATGCCTTAAACCTTCAACATAATAAACATTATCAATATTGTGCTTACATCCAATGATATAGTTCCTTTTCCCTTGATCATGCATGCTTTGTCATCTCCAAATCTCACCAGGCCGCCATCAAATTCTTACAAAGATAGAAACTTCCTTTTATCTCCAGTCATATGATGTGAACATCCACTATCAATTACCCATTCATCCTTATCTTCAATTTTAGTAGCAAGTGCCTTCTACCCAGGTACATTCTCTTCCAGTGCTAGAACATCTTCCTTGATATCCAGGAACACCCATTCCTTTCCATTGTTGGAACCACTAGAAGAGTCTTGTGTTAGTTCATCATCAGAATCAGTCACACCTTCCTCATCCTCTATGTAGCATTATTTATCTTTTTTTTCCCTGTACTTATACTTGTTCTAATATCATGGGTTATGCTTAAAATATCTTCTAGCTCTTTCTTCAAATCTTGAATTCCTTTCAGGACATCTAGATGCAAAATGACCTATCTTATTACATGCAAAACATTTAAAAGGTGCTTATCCTTCATACTTACTTCCTACCGGTCCTTTATGTACTCTACTAGCAAATAGGGCTTCAAGTTTCTCAAATTCTTCATCTTCTCTCTTCATATCATCCAATTCCTTTCCATACAAAGCTCTCCAATCTCTTTTGCCGATTGATGATGTAAATGCATGAAAAGTAGGTTCAGACTTCATAGCTCTAGAAGGTCCAAATTCTTCATGCTCAAAAGAAGATAATTTCCCAACCAAGGTATCTCTATTGACAGAAGTATTTTCCATTGTTCTCAATTCATTAATTGTAGTAGCCTTCATCTTGTAAGCTGGTGGTAAAGCTCTCAAAACTTTAGAAACTATTTCATCTTCACTCAAAGTTCCACCACAACATTGAATTCCCATCACAATCTCATTTACCCTTTCCATGAATGCAGTAATAATTTCATCTTCTTCCATCTTCAAGTTTTCATATCTCACTCGATAACCATCATGTTTAGCAATATTAACAGTAGGGTCACCTTCATTAAGAGTCTCCAACTTGTCCCATATAGCCTTTGCCAATGATTTGTCAGTTAATCTCATTATTTGTTGATTAGAAAGTGCACACAAGAGGGATTTTCTTGCTCTATAATGATTCTCAAGCTCCTTATCCATGTTTGTCGAGGGAGTATTTCTAGATGCTGGATTAAAAGGAGTAACTCCATTCTCTGTGATTTCCCAAATTTCCTTACCAAGACATCTCAGATGAGTCTCCATCTGAACCTTCCAAACTCTGTAATTTGTTCCATCAAGCCTAGGAATATCTCTCCGAAAGATAGCTCCAGATGAACTAGATGAACTTGAACTGTTAGTCACTGTAGGATCTTCCTCAAGTGGTTAAGCTTCTATAGAGATGACCAGAGCTCTGATACCAATTGTTAGATAGTTAAAATAACCGGAAGCTAACTGAGAGGGGGGGTGAATCAGTTGTCACCAGATTACTGGAATATTAAGAAATTAAAACTTTAATACCAGAACCCAAAAGATCAATACCAGAATGCATAAACCAGATACCGAAATACCAGATATATCAATTAAGCACAAAAAATAATCAGAGAATAAATACCATCCACATGACACCAAGATTTGTATGTGGAAAATATGATAAAGGGAAAAACCACGATGGGAAGCCTACCCGCAGTCAGATAATACTTCTGCAGTAAGTATGTGATTACAATTGAGGGGTCTACACTTGCAGGAAGGCCAATATCCTAGAGCACACTTCTCATCACAAAAGGAGTCTCACTGACTACATAAAAATCTAGACTACAATACGGAAGAAAGAATGAACTGCAAAGATAGAATCAACTATGCCTGAGTACAGTTCTGGTTAAGCTCAATACCAGAGGACTAAATCGTCTTACATAAACCTAACTCGATCACCAATGATTGACCAAATCCTCTGTATGAATGATTATTACATTATTCGCTCCTTACATATCCATATCCCTTACATCATGATCTACAATGAGATCTCACATCATATATATACAAACCCTTGACCATAAACAATAAAGTTGGCCACTAGACAATAAAACATATTGCATAATTAAAAAACATGTTGTCCTAAAGACCAAACAAATAATATCCATCCCATAAGACATCCTGGAAACACATCGAGAAGTCCAAACAACACAGTACATTAAGTCGGTCCATAACCTAGATAAATTGGGACCCAATTTAGGTCCACACACACTAAAGCAATGATCCCAATCAACCAAGTCTCAAAAATTATCACCATCAGCATCCTGAATCTCCACTAGAAGTTGCACCAATTCCACTTATGCATATCATCAAATATCTTCAACAATGCTCTACCGGTGAAACCCTTGCCGGAACAACAAACCAAGATTACTAGCATACATGATAGAATCCGATCACCAAATCAAAACCAACTGACTGAACATGAATCTAAGTAGCATGAATAAGCCAATTCCATAACCCAAATATACCAGAGCATACTAGATCATCATGATCTAATCCAACTAGAAACCAAACAACCTACTGGGACCAGAAGGATACTAGTAAAGCAGCCAAAACAACTAGTGTTGACATCAATGACAAAACATCAATGCAACACATAATAAATTCCTCCAAATGGCCAACAACACCATGCCTTCACCTATTGAATCAATGCATATCTTTGATTTCATGCACCTAAGGCATCCTCATGTTTCACTTTGTTCATCTAGTGTGAGCCTTCAATCACCTGCCTTCTACTCTTCTATCTTATCTCAGAAGGTTATGACGCATTCCATGCATGTTATGAGATAAGCAAATAAATATCACTTATCGGTGGGAGTAGACCCTTGTCATCATATTGTGCCCAGTCTTCTTTCGATATTGAACCAATATGACTTCCTTGTTATCTGAGGCAACACACTTTCTGTCATTCTTCTCTTCATCCTATGACACCATCTCTATCTGGTGGGAGTCCTACAATAAGGCACCCAACTACATACAGGTTGTCTGCATATTCTCCATTAGCTCAAGCTTTCTTTCTTATTAGTCACATGCTTATCGGTTGGCACCCATACATTGCCAACACATCACTCATCAGTTGTCATATCATACCGGTCTCCAATATTCAAGACAAGCCAACACTAACTTGTGTACCGATGACTCCAATGACCACAATGTTGGTTGACATCCTCTTCTTACCGGTGATAAGATATACTAGTTGACATTAATGAAACCATTACTACTTGACATCAATAACAACACAATGCCAACAATCTCCCCCTTTGGCATTGATGTCAACACATGTAGTATACGGTATATGGTATACTATAGATTCTCTCTCCCCCTTTGACAATAATGGAAAAGGGTACTAACAGATTTTCTCTCCCCCTTTTCTCTATCAATTTCTTCTTTCTCTTTGACCATTATACTCTGAATCCTCTCCAATAGTAGTACTTGAGGTAGAGAGCTTAGACACCAACTAAAACCAATTTCTCATCCACCAAGTGTATATACAAATCTGATACCAATTATATATACTAGTCTGATATCAATTGTAGAAAAGTGTGTTAGTGAATTCACTTACCTGTTAGTCAGACTGCATCATCTCCCCATTGATATGCAGAAGGTTATTCTAACTCCAATTGGCTGATACCAAGTGTTGAAGTTGACATTGATACCAATTTTATATCACTTGTATGTTCTTTGATACCAAATATATATTCTCCCCCTGTGTAGGTAACTCTCCCTCTTTGCACGCAACTCTCTTGGTGGTCCAGTTGTGATTTCTATTAAGTACAAATTGAGTAGACATTGAAAGACCTCACAAACAAGGGCTGATGAGCACATCCCAAACTCTCAAACATACTGGTATAAACATGAACACTTCATCTCTCCCTATGTTCAATATATCTTATACCAATCAGAAGATATGGCTATGAACTCCCCTTGAACCATAGATCTGAGGTCATCTTTGCTTGTCAAGTTCTAAATTGAAGCTCCAATCTACACCTTATACCGGTTGACCGGAGTGAATAAGTGATCAACTAATAATCTTCCCGCTCCATGAAATTCATCACATCTTATGGCATGATCTTATATGAACACAATGCCAAGCCACATCACTATCATGTCAATAAACAAACTAGGTAGATCAAAATGATACATGTATATATGATATACTACTGGGCCAACACATTTCATTCAGGTCTTTTCCAATATCACCTGAGACATAACTTCCTCAATCCACGCCACCAAATTCATTGCAATGATCCTAGAACACATTGACATACATAACCTACAATACTTGTTAATATCCATATGGGTTGACATACTGCACATACCGGTTTACTCTACCAGATCATCATCTCCACCGGAGCACCTTTATCTAACATTTGTCTTCTTGTGTCAAAATCCTCTGATCCCAATGCCAATTTGAACATCCATTGACACATGTGGTAGTAATTCATCTCTCATACATATATGTGTAGCCAAGGCACTAACTAAACACACACTACCATCTTATCTTTTCCTCATACCGGTAGTAAACAGACCTTTCATTCATCCATTTCCACAAAGGGGGTGAATGATATGATCAATATGTTTCTCCCCCCGATCCTTGCATCTCCTTTAAGCCTTAGGATATATCTCCTATGCATTGAATGTACAGTGCTAGTCAATGGTTCTACTCTCTTCCTTCTTCCTCCATACCTGCTTGGTCTCACGTCTCTTCTCATTTGCAGTCTTTGGAGAAGGTCTTACCTTCTTCTACTGATTGGTCCTTACTCTACAAGATTTTGCAACATGATCAGAAGCATTTGTGTAGAATTAGATTGTGTTCATACCAAACACATGATTAGAGTACCTTCTATCAAACCGGTTTGGTCTTCTTCTCTTGATCATGTTGTTGTAACCGGCTACCGGAACCGATGGAATTATTGATCTTCTAGAGAGTCTTCTCCTTTTGTTCCATGCATATATTTCATTTTCATATGCTCTATAACCATTTCCATATTGAGCATGACTATTATATCAATTGCCATATGAATACAAGTTCCTCTTTCTGCAATCATGACTTCTATGGCCAAATCTATTACATCTTTGATAGACAACATTGTTATTTCTAGGAAATACATTTTGTCTATTCCTAGACTTCTTTTTACATTCATCTTCCCTATGATCATAATATTTGCAAATCAAAATAGTAACCAGAGAAGGAGGGTATATTACTTACAAATTGCTTTTCCCAAACATGAGGTGATCTTACCAGTTTGGTATCTTCATTTTTGCTTCTCCGGGGATTGTTCCTAAACTATCCAGTCACTAAAGTCCTTTCATCTGATCCCATATTCTTCCACACATGTATTGACTTGTGGATAGTAGCATCCATTTGTCTTCTACCGGTAGGAGGTCTTCTATGTTGTCTTCTTCTCAAGTTCTTGCTTCTGGGGAAGCTACCTTCTATCATATTTCCTTTTCCTTTTAGATCAGCTTTGTTCCTTCTTATAGTAGCACTGGTCTTCATCCTCATATCTACACTAGTTGTAGTGAGGTCTATCTTCCTTCTTGGATAATTTATGAATATGAAGGTTTGTGTCTTTTTCTCTTCGCTTGAGGAGATAAACTGAATGTCTTTGTGGGAGACATCCTTGCTTGTGGAGCACTCACCGGCAATACATCCTAATTCTCCGGTATCCTTGGAATGTTTTTGCTTCTTCAGCATCTTGTCCAAGGTATCACTACTTCCATCAAACCGGATCCTTACCTTGAGCTCATCTTGATATTTCTCAAGATCTTTACTGATATTCTCCCCTTCTCTTATTAGCCTTTGACATTCTTTGTCCTTGGCCTATAGCTCTGATGTTGGATCCTTACACCTGCATTTCTTGGTGTCCAAGTATGACTTTGGTTCTTCATTTATCATTTTAGCATCATCCATTTGTGCTATCATATTTTCAATGATTGACTCTGACTCTTGAAGGCATTTGATCAATCAGTCGTGTTCCACAATAGCAGTATTCTTGAACAACTTGTATTATGTTATTACTCAGCTGAGCTCCTCGAGTGCACTTACAAGTTCTCCTTCAATATCAACTTCAACTTCATCTTCTTCATCACCTTCTTCATTAGTGCCAAACTCATCTTACTGGTAGGATTGATCTTCATGATCATAGTTTGATGTGTGTCTCTCACCTTTTGTCTCTTGACCCATGAAGAGGTGGGTTCCTTCTTCATAATTGTTGTTGTTGCTAAATGATCTATCTTCATATACAAACTCATGTGACACATTTCTCTTCTTGTTCTCACAAACTGGTTCTCTAGTGGTAGGATCATTTCCATAGAGCTTGTTCAGTCTATCCCACAAACTCTTTACTGACTTGCATCTGTCCACCTATGAAGAGACATTACTAGGAAGACCACTAAGTATAGCATTGATGGCTTCAACATTGCACTTAGATCTTATATCAGCTTCAGGACTAGTGGGAGGACTAACCAGTCTTGAGAGACCATTACAACGGACATCCATACATCATACCCTAAGGAGGACATGTAGACTTCCATCTTACAACTCCAAATAGAAAATTTTGATCCATCAAACACCAGAGTAGGGGTTGACACAAAATAGACCATTGTGTTCACAAAACCAAAATCTACCAAAGATGGAAAAAGCTAATCTAACAGGGAACTTAGGCTCTAGTACCAATTGTAGAACACAAGATGCCACTGAGAGGGGGGTCAATCAGTGGATTCAAAACTTTAAACTTTTAATCCTAAGTGTGTGTGTACCGGTTAGCAAATCTAACACAAAGTAAAGATACCAGTGAGATAGGGGAAGACATAAAGAGAAAGCACACACAAAAGGAACATAAAATAACACTAGATGTATGAGGAAAACCCAACATGGCAAAAACCTCGGTAAGAAATGTTGTCGGAGTCTACTGCTCCAATCTAGCCTCACAATAAATATTGATTACAAAGTTTAGGGCACCAACCCAAGGAGGACCAACCCTTGATTTTAGGACACCAACCCAAGGAGCACCAACCCCCAATTTAGGGCACCAACCCAAGGAGCACCAACCTCTGATTTAGGGCACCAACCCAAGGAGAATGAACCCCTACACCGAGCTCCAACTCAGTGATTACAAAGACATATATCAATACAAAGTAATAACCCAATTACAAATGAGTTCTATAACCTCTACAATCTTTCCTTCAGTCCTACTCTTCTCAACCAGTCTTCCTCTGCTTTTCTGTCTATCGGTTCTCTGCTCACTTAGATGCGCTACTTCTTTCCACCATTGGTACTCCACTCTGGTTGTTCTATCCACTCTAATCTCTATCGGTTCTCAACTTACTAGTCAAGCATTGCTCTAATTTCCTTATCAGATCTCCACTGACACTCGCACTGCATAGCTTCCCTCTCTACTACCTTCTTACCAGTTGGAACACTACCGGTTCACCCTAGTTTCAAGCTCAGTGACAGTCTACGAGTTGCCTTAACCTTGCCATTTGAACTCTTCTTGCAGGTTCTTTCTCAAGTACTCAGTCACTTATGTGATTATCGATGGGATTTTTGACTGACTAATTCTTTGATTTCACTCCCTTCACCATCATCACTCTCTCATGTAGTAGCACACGATCTGGTCTTTGATCTGCATATTTATATCTGAGCAATTTTGCCAAAACGTAACTTCAAACTTTGGTGCACTAGGGTTCTTTCTACCAACCCAATTTGTATCTAATCCAATCAGATCTCATTCTATAGATTTACCACCTACAATGGATCACACAACTCCACCAATCTTGTTGCATCCAAAACACATTTTCTATATTTAGAAAACATGACTTGTTTGTCAGTCTGCACTTGTCAATCATGAGGAATGAGTTTGTGGTCATCTTCACCAAATCCGATCAGCACCTACACAACCTACATCGATTAGTGTATGACTCAAATCTTTAGTCTGCATTGAGTCACAAACCTCTGCAACTCACCTATGATTTTTTGGGGTTGACCATAAATGCTGACTCAGTTGGTAGCTACCTCACTGACTCACACTTCACCAACCACAACATGCATAACACCTGTGTCCAATGTGTCATCATCATTGGCTTCCACCTCTGCTCCGGCTACTGTGTCGGTTCATGCTTAGTCACCAACCATCATGCTACTAGTGTTCACCTGCCAGTTCAATAACCCTGTCAATTATGCATCAACCAGACAACCTTCAAGCCTGCACTTTGATGTTCTGCCAGTGGAACACATTAACTGGTAACCACCTTGATGACACCATGACATCAATATTCAATTGACTACATCAGCATTCTGGTTGCACACTTTGTCTTCAATGCTAAACCTTTCCTTCTTCTTCATCAGACTGGTTCTCCTCTCAAATGGTTTGTTAGGGTGACAAACTCATCACCACTTACTCTTCCCCTTTTGATCTAGTGGCACATCATGCCTTCACATATTGAACCAGTGCATATCTCTAATTTCATGCACCTGAGGCATCCTCATGTTTCACTTTATTCATTTGGTGCGAGCCTTCAATCACCTGCCTTCTACTCTTCTGTCTTATCCTAGGAGGTTATGATGCATTCCATGCTTGTTATGAGATAAGCAAATCAATATCACTTACCGGTGGGAGTAGACCCTTGTCATCATATTGTGCCCAGTCTCCTTTCAGTATTGCACCAATATGACTTCCTTGTTATCTAAGGCAACACACTTTCTATCATTCTTCTCTTCATTCTATGACAACATCTCTATCTAGTGGGAGTCCTACAGTAAGGCACCCAACTGCATATCAGTTGTCTGCACATTCTCCATTAGCTCAACATTTCTTTCTTAATGGTCACATGCTTACCAGTTGGCGCCCATACACTACCAACACATCATTTGCCAGTTGTCATACCATACCGGTCTCCAATACTTATGTCTTCAACACAAGCCAACACTAACTTGTGTATCGGTGACTCCAATGACCACAATGTTGGTTGACATCATCTTCTTATTGGTGACAAGATATACTAGTTGACATCAATGACACCACTACTAGTTGACATCAATGACAACATAATGCCAACAATCTCCCATACCGGTTGACATCAATGACAACACAATGCCAACAAAGGTAGTGGTACATTTGTATCAAATTCCTCTTGGACATCTATAAAATAAGACATCTTTGCCTTTCCCTTTTCAAGCTTCCTGACATGTTCAGTTGTTTTCCTAGAGGTGACAAGATATGGTGTTTCAATTGTTACTGTATGCCCCTTCACCTTGTATATTGTAGGGGCAAGGTCAATAGGCCTTGTCTCAAATTTAACCCCTTTATCCCTGACATCCCTTCTCTCCATTTCCATTTTTATTATCTCATCTTCCTTTCTTATCATGAAAGACATCCTGGAGAAACCATTTTGAAATTCTCTATAAAAGGCCTCAAAATGAAGGTCCTCTTGCTTCCTTTCCCACTCAAGCTTTTTCATGAGCTCCCATTTCTTCCTATGTTGATCTGCCTCAGGAGGGTGAGCATTTCTAGTTAAATCCTCTCATTCCTCAAATGAATGAAAATAGCCCTTCTCCTTTAGATTTTACACTCTGAGATCATTTACACATCCCTCAGGGTCAAAATGCCTAGCTTGGGCAACCTTCAAGCTATAATTCTTTACTAAGAAGTCCTGCACCTTTTCCAAGGCATCACATCCTATAGTGAATTCTTCAAAATTTATCACCTTGGGGAGGAGTTTCCTTTCTTATCTATTGAAATTTGTGGCCTCTCCACCAACATCAATTGCCAAATTAACTTAACGAATGCTAGCCTAGGAGACACAAAAAGTGGCAAAAAATGGGGTGTTGGATGTTGATGGTGATCATCATGAAATTTATGGGCATATGGGTAAGCCCACAATCTACCCCAAGGACCTGCCCTAATGCATAGTAGGTCTTAACAAAATAGGGCTCAAAGCACTCCAATCTAAAGGGCTGCATTTCAGATGCTAAGACATAATTCTGCGAAATTTTGAAAAGTTTCCTCATATAATGAGGAACAAAGTCCTTTCTATACCTGTTCTTTTTGTACTGGTAGCTTCTTTCCATATTCTTTTTGTTGAATTCCTTGAGGGAAGCCTTGTCCAAACCAAAACACTCAACAATGGCCCTATGTGAAATGTCCAATAGGACATAGCCATCTACAGATCTTACAGTCTTGCTTGGGGAATCATAAGAAACAACTAGCTCTCTTATTAACATTGGCTCTACAAAAACATTTTGCACTACTAGATTCCCCAAGTTCAGTGTCCAAGGATTTGACATTGGGACAGGTTTGTCTCTATTGCCATAAAAGGAATAAAATATATCCCACCCTCTCTCTTTTGTGAATGCATCTCTGCATTCTGCTTCTTTGTCATTGAAGGTAATTCTAATGTTGTCCTTCATGGAGGATCCTTCAAACACCTCTAATAGGTCCTAATGAAGGCTTCTTGTTTGTCTAATTGGCCTCTTCCTAGCTTCTTCTAATTTATTTTCAATTTCATGCTGCAATTCTTCTGTAGTCATCTCAAGAGCCAGAGGGGTAACATGTATTGTTTTTGGTTGCTCTGCTTGAGCTAATGGCTCTCCTTTAGATGTCTTTCTAGGTTAATTGGGAGCTTTGGGAGCAGGCCCTTTTACAGGAGCAGTTTCCTTGACCTGCTCAGAAGGGGTTTCCTTTTGTGAGGTTTTCTCCCGAGGAATTGGAGTTTCCTTAGTGGGAGGGTTTTCAACAGTAGGGGCATTTTTTGCAGGAAGAGGAAATTCAGTTTCAAGTGCATCAACAAAGGCTTTTTGGGCACTTTTTCTCCTCTTTTGAATTTATTTCCTAGCTATAGGAGGAGGGGCAGGCTCATCTGAAGACTCACTGTCAGAGATAACAGTGACAAACTTTCAAACTGTCTTTCCTTTTCTCTTTGCAACCTTTACCTTGGGAGGGGAGCTTGCTTCAGCCTTCTCAGACATTTGCAGGCCAAGTTGAGGGTTTGGCTCAGCAGCAGGAACATTTTCAATTACCAGCATGGGTGGAATTATATCAAGGGGAACAACAAGGGTAAAATCTAGCATTGTAGAACTAGTGCTAGCCTTAGGGACATTTTCAAGAGTGGGAGTAGCAGAGTCCTTAACAAGGGAAGTCATTTTAATTCTTAAAAAATAAAAGAGAGCTTGGAAATCTAACACAAACGCAAACCCTACAGACTCTAGGGCACAGATAGAGAGCCCTACATATTCACAACAAGAACAATCTAGAAAATGAACAAGGATGGTGGAATAATTAACTTACTGGTTTCCTGTGCTTGGATGAATTTGTTGGAGGGCACATTGATTTGCTAAAATTCGCTCTTCTTCTCGCTCATGGATGCTCTAAATTCTTCTTCATATGTGAGGTATGGGATAAAATCGATGAAATTATCTTTTATGGCAACACCATTAATTTATTTGTGTCAAATAGAGCTAGTCGTTGGTGCCAAATTTTAATTTCATCCATTGATAAGGAAATAAATGGTTGAGATTTCGCTTGACAACCCTCAAATGATGACATGGTATTTATTAGACTCTCCTAGCCACCTTAGAATTTTTCAAAATTTGTTTTGTTTGAACTTCTTTTATTATTTTATGCCTTTCACCATCTCTACGTGATAAGCTTTCCATGGATTTCTCTTTGTTTCCTTATCCCACACCATCTTTTGCTATCTTGACAATCCTTGTTGGATAAGGTTTCTATGTATTTACCTTTACATTTTATCCAGTGGCACCCAGAAGCATTCCTTTCACCCTCGCGGGATAAGTCCTTGCCACTTTTTCTTTATCGGCACCCTGTTATCCTTATCCCGCAATGCAATTGTCAACATTGTCTCTTCTCATGGGATAAGGCCTTTGTATATCCTCTGAACATCCTCTTATCCCACATTGCTCATTACTCACTAGTGTCTCTTGCTTGAAGGCACTTTTCCTTGTATGTTTTCTTCACATGGGATAAGCCTCTTGAGCTTACCTTATCTTATGTCACGTCTCATCTCTTTTCCCCATGGGAACACACAGGATAAGAGATCCTCTTGATCTCGTTTTGCAACCCTTATCCCGCACCATCTTTTAGTTGGCCTAGGAACCTTGCGGGATAACATTCCTTTCAAATTGCTAAGTCATTTCTTATCCTGCGACCGCATCTTGGTGCCACAAAATCACCGTGAGATAAGACTTTCTCTCTGCTTCTCATCTTTTGTTATCCCACGTGGTCACAGTCCATACTGACAACTGCTGCCACTCTTGTAAACATTTCTTATCTTGCACGAGTTTTTTGTTTCTATGAAATTATTGTGGGATAAGGATCCCTTTGATACTTTTGTTTCCTTCTTCTCCCGTAGTGCTTGATTACCACTTCAAATGTGTAGCGGGATAAGTTTTTCTTTGCAAGCCTTGCTACTTCCTTATCCCACGAGGTCAAGACCTCTCACTGAAAAGCCTGCGGGATAACAGTTCTTTGTGTTTCCTTTGGCATGCTTATCCCACACAACAGTGACTCCAACGCTGGCACTTAAGTGGATTCTATTGAGTACGTTGAAACCTATCAAGGGTAATATGATCATGCGAGGGGGGCATCCTAGGGAATTTTAAAAGGCCAAACCACAGGTACTTTGCAATACTTAGGATTATAATAAAATAAAGTGATGACTTCAAGCAGTGATTCCTAGCATGTGGGGCTGGTGAACGAACAACAAAGGACCCTTGTGATGATGACTTAAAACTAGGTCACCAATGATCATAAGTCAACTATGAAACATAACATTTACCGGGAGAACAAAGGAAATCCTTGACAGACCAAAAACCATTTAAAAAACCCTAAACCCTAAGTTCCAACACACAGGCAGGGCACAAATAAAACCAATTTTAAACTCTTCCAATAGGTTCCCTAACATCACTACCTAAGAAATGCTCTAAATAATGATTAAGATTATTGAACCATATTACATTAATGATAAGATTATCCAAAGTAAGAACACATTCACATCTAATACTAGGTTCATTTTAAAATACCAAACAGCGTGTTTGTATGACAACCTTAAGCATAGAATATGAACAAACATTCATATATGAGAGAGTAGTCGATACCAACATCACACTACTTAAACATCATTCAAGATTGCATAATCTTTATAATACATTAACTATTATTACATAAATATTCATAACGAGCATCCAATACACAATGATAGTATTACAATTACAATAATATCTAATATACATAACATTTTCTAAAACATCACTGAATTATCTGCAATAAGGAATGAGAGAAACTTGAAAGAAGATACAAGATCCACCGATGCTCATGAACAAGACCGCCAATCCCCAATGGAGCAAAGGCAACAACCACCTAATCATGTGGTACTCAAAGGACCAACCCCTATGCTAGGAGATAGACACAATACCTCATACAACATAAGTAAAATAGCCCAAGAATACCAACATGAAAGGAGACACAAAGGACCAGTTACACATACATACACATCACAAAAGTTACCACAAAGGATCACCAAAAGAACTACTAGAGGCTTCACATGAATAGGGTTCTATGGTACAAATAGAGAGGAGTGTCATTGCATACCATCACATGAGTTACCCTAGTAGTCTGACCCCTCTATGAACTCCAGACCCTAACCCCCATTGAGGACTCATGCAGAACTGAACAAATCCTTTCATGAAGATAAGGAAGTTTGATCATGTCATTCAAGCCTTCCCAATCTCATCCAAAGTCTATATGAGAACTCCAGACCATGAGATCTCATCCCTTGTCTATACAAGCACATGAGGCCATGAGTGGAGCACCAATCTTTTTTAATGTGATAATCTACCCTTCTCCCTAAATTAATTTAATTTAGTGTTATCACTTGATTACCAAACTCTCAATGAGTTATCTTGACAGCCACTTTGGGCCCTAACCCCAATTGAGAGCCACTCCTCCTAACTTGTACTTATACACCCTAACAAATTAACACATAAAAATGAAATAATAACCATCTACAAATCCAAGATGCCACCTATAACATCCATGTATCCAAAGTTTGATACTAAATCAAAATTATACTGAAAATCATCTTATCCTTCCAATCATATACATCCATGAAAGTCCTTCTATAAGCACAAAATTGATCATCCAATCAATTAATCATAAAAAATGATGATAAATAGTGGAACCAACACAAAAATGATCCAAAATACCTCCAAAATTGAGGCAACAGATAACAATCCCATGCCAAGCCTCTGGTAACCAACTAGGAGTCAATCGAACTAACAACAAGTACAATCAAAATCAAAAAGGTCTCTTATAGAAAATTAAGGGTTTATTGATGGTCCTATTCTTCCCTCAATATTATATAAATTATTGATTTTAAATCTGAAAATTAATTCACAAATAAACTTGTCAAAACTAAAGTAAAACATCAAAACTAGACAACTAGTCTTGCGCAAAAAGACACTAAAATGAATGTAATGTTAAATAACACCCTTATAATATATTGTTAGGAATTCAGTCACAAAATATAAGGTATGAAATATAATCTACCATAGAAAAAAATAATATAATTTTCATTTCCCAAGAAAAAATCTACCAACCCACAAAATCGTGATAAATCTATGCCACCCGATTCACCCAAAACACCATAAATTGACTCTTTTTGAGTCCCAAATAGAAATAAAAACATATAACTATAAATACAACCAAATAAAATCAGAATAAACTTGAAATATATCATCAAGATCCAACACAAAAATACCCATACAACTATTCTTGAAACAACAAGAAGATTTTCTAAAAAAACAAAAGTGTAACGAAGAAACCTTACCTCAAATTTGAAGAGCAATGGAAGAAGAAGAAGGATTAGAAAATTTAAATTAAATATCCAACCCAAAATCCACTCTAACAAAAGCAAAATCCACAATAATCCATGAACAAAACCCTTGCAAACAAAGCCAAAGTGTTTCCAACATTCTATACAAATCGGGTTTTAAAATATCTAAACAATTCAATCAAGATTTCTTTCACCAATCTTCTCAAAACCCCTCAATAATTCTAGAAAGAATTCCAATTAGCATTAAGAAAAAATGAGCCACAAAAACTGTAGCAAATAACCAAAATAATCTTCAACTCAATCCTCTAAAATCTCTTCAACAATCTCACATAACTAGAAATTCGAAAACATAATTCAATCTTCTCCTAAATTCTTCTCCAAGCAAACAAATTCCTTCCCCAAAATTTCCATCAATAACTCCCATCAATAATCCTTTCCAAACTCCAAATAAAAGAATAAAAAGACTCATAAACTCCCCTTTTGAAACTAAAAGTCACAATAAAGGAGATAATAAAATGGAAACCCTTCAATTCTCAACTATAGTTGATTTCCCTCTCAACACAAGAAATTAAATAAACATAAGGAATAAATCATAAAGGGGAAAATGTAACATAGGAAATAAATAAAACATAGGAGATAAATAAACTCATGATAACATACCATAACATAAGGTCACTAATTAAAGCACAAAACACCAAATGTCTTAAACATAATCCATAGGAAAAATAATTACATAAAAAGGATAATAATCACATAACATTAAAATTACTAACAATAACATAACAATAGAACATAAATATTCACCACCACATAAATAACTTTAAGGACACAAAATAAATAAGGGGAACACAACACCCAACTCATACTCATAACAACTAATGAAGGGAAATTGAATATTGCCTATGTGGCAATTCGAATGGGTAAACACATGACCAAAGATAAATGTCCTAACACTGGACATAGGTTAGGGCTAGGAAAACTTGGGCCTTATGTACTATCTCCATTACCACCATCGAGGATTGTTATGCACGCTCAGACCTATGAAGCCAGGTGGAGTTGATGCCTGATACCTACATCAAAACAAAACACAAAATGCCTAGACACATACATAACCATATACATATCTGACAAATAGGATTAGTAACCATGCAAATGCTCCTCAAATATAATCATCCAAACATATGTTAGTACATCATAAACCATCATAGACATATAACATCATCTAGCATATAGCCAACAAGGGGTTATAACATAAAATCCTAACAACATCATAAGTCCTCATGAGAATAAAACATCATAACCATAATAATTCATCTCACATCTAATCATCAAGTTACCATAAAAATTATACCCTAATATTTCATTGTTATCTATTCAACATATAAAAATCACTAGGAAAACATAATTATAACCATAACCCTAATATCACCAATTGGTCCTAAAAATATAAATCCATTATACATACGCATACTTTCTATAAATCAATTGAGTACGCCTACCCTAATAGACAATATGCAACTAAAGCTAATCATGAGTCCAAAAGATCATAGTCAAGAACAAACATAGAAGGGGTTACCCTAGAATATAGTTCATTTCTAAAAGGAGCTCACAAAGAAAACATGATTAGAAAATCCACTTATCAACTACTCATTATAACAATAAAATACTATCATAACCAGCCATCTCCTAATTAGCACAGTCGGGATATTAACACATTAAACTTAATCACCCTCATATACATATAAGCAACCAAATGATAAACTCATTAGAAGGGGATTTTAACATCACATGAATTCTCCAATGATATGATATCACCCCTTTCCATCTAATCTACATTGATTCTCATTTCATTACTTGCTTAATCTACATTAAGAGTAGGTTCAGTATCATAATACTTGCCTTGTGGTGTGAGGGTTAGAGGGGTATTACAACCCCGATCCACACATGCAAGAGCCCACTCCCCCTAACCATGGACCAAGACCTTAGGGTAAAGAATAATCCACAATGACATCACAATAGCATCATGAAGGCTCAACAAGAAATGAAACAATACCACAACAATACTGATACACAACTGAAGCACAATATGAACCATAATGCCAACACATAAAGTGGGAGCCTTCACCAACATAAACATAACAATGATCATGCATAAGGAATGCATTCCTCTTACTCAAACATGGCCAATATATCCTCAATAGTGAGGTACAATCCTCTCATTGGAGTTCTCAAAATATATCCCTCAACAACAAGGCATTCTCCCTCTTGTTGGAGCTATGCAGCAATCCTCAATGGTAAGGCATAGCCATCTTACCAGAGCTCAAATTAATATAATATTAATAATATCAAATAAAATATACCTTTGAGATCACCAAAACAATCACAAAAAGCCTCTCATACAAGACCTAAATCCGAAAAAGTGACCTCACTGGACGAAACTGACAAATCTGGCATCACAGGGTAGAAAAATCCATCAAAAGACTAGATTAGTGCATCTGGGAAGCAAATTGGCACATAGGGGTCATTCCATAGTGCATCCATGGCATATTTTAGTGCATCTATAATATACTTTAGCGCATTCATATCAGAGTGCAAAAATGACATAAACGGAAGGTATAAAGTGGCAATCATGGTCAATCTTGCATATAGGCTCACAAAATGATCAATAATGCTCCGATAAGGTATAGGAGGACAAAATAAAGCTATAATAATATAAAATAGAAGTCACCAAGTCATACAAATGAAAATCGTCAACAAATCCTTGCACCTCCTTCACACAAGCCTACACAGAACTTGCCTAGATTGCAAAGAACTTCTCCCAATGATACAATGGGGTAAAGCGAAGACTCTTACACCATAATGAAAGGAAAAAAGACTCTATAAGACCATTAAGAAGGAAAGATAACAAGAATATCGAGCACAACAAGATAGTCACTTGCAAACATAACATACACAGTCACATTTCTTCATCCCACATAAGCATATGTATGAATAGAACCATGAAATTTATTCCCCAATATATATATAATATTTCAATATCAAATAGCATTCCCATTAACCCGCGAAGACAATCTTTGAGAAGACACAAAGAATAAAAATTATTTTTTGGAAATCAAAATGCAAGAATAAGATCAAGCTCCAACTTGGAGAATCGAAGTGATGGCCAAAGCAATTCGAAGAAGCGCAACCAACCCAATCCAAAATTATAGCAATCCAATTCCAAGATAAATCAAGAATCAAAAAGCTTCAATCAAAATTTGCAGAGATGCCAACCCCGACAACACACAACAAAAACCAATAAATAGAAAAATTAAACGAAAACTATAGAAATGCATCAGCCAATCAAAATATTTCTATAAACCATATATTATACCTACCATGCATAGAATCGAGACAAGTATTATTTAATAATACTATTTACTTACCCCCACCAAATCAACCAATCAGATAAAAGGGTAGGTAAACTATATAATATATCTGATTATCCAAGTAATGACAAGATAATAATATAATAACCATTAGTAACAAAAGAAATAATAAATCAAAACCAATTAATATATAAACAAATTAAATAAATAAAGCCAACACAAATAAAATCCAATTAAATATAAAATCAACCAGCATAAGAAAACATTAATAATAGCCAATAAACAATAAATCAATAGATTAAATAAATCAAACTCAATAAACATTAATCAAGCCAATACAAATAAATATTAAATAATCATCCAAATAATAATCAAATAATCAAACTATCAAATAAATCAGCTATAGTATTAATACTATATTAATCAAATATTATAAAAATATTATTACATACAACACCTCAAGCAATCTAACATAGGGTCGAACATCAACACAAGACTCTAACCATCAACTTAAGCAAAGACACAAACTGATCAGGTAGACAACTTAAGCCTTAAGTATGAAGAGGAAAACTCATGCCATCTCTGCAACTTGCCATTGCGATAAGACACGCTCAGACCTATGAGACTAGGTGGAGTTGATGTTTGGTACCTATAATCCTGTGATCACCAATAACCATGATACAACATATGTATACAATAGTATATCATAAATAATCAGGCAAGTGATAGAGAATCACAACACCATATCATGTTCGCAATGAGTGGTATGACATCATCCCTATCACAAAAACACTAGAAGATAGTCACAATCATCATAACATCAACTCAATCATCATCATAATCATGGAATAGGGTTAGCATAATCAAGATGCCATCATAACCTCATAAGCAATAATTCATACATGAATGGTGAGTGCATAAGCCTAATCAACATATTAATCCAAGACATAACTTCATCCATGCAAATCATAATGAATCCACTAATATCAAAGAGACTATCAAAGCACAAATATAAAAGTGTATATCACACCCTCTCATAAAATATGAGTCAGGGTGGGGCACTACAGACTAGTCGCAATGGTCATGAAATTTAAATTTTTATTTTTCAATTGCATTTGCTGAATTTTAAGAATGTTCCTCATTATCAAACAATAAAGACGCTTTCTTTATACATTTAAGAATGATATCATACTCTAATGGTTGTCCGTGCACATGGAGAGGATAGTAGCCAATTGCCTTGGAAGACATTGACATAGTTTGTGGAACTTGGCTTGACACTAGCCAATTGCCTTTGGTTGAGAGTTTCTAAAGAATTTTCAACAAACTAATTTTATGCATATCTTTGGGTAACAATGTTCCATGATATTAATTCTCCCTAGGCATGCTTGTGACTATGGCATGCTATGAAACCACATTTCTTTGAGCCTTTTTAGTTAAAGAACTCACATGCCTTGGGGGTGCTTCTGAGTAACATTCTAGCTTGCACCACCAAGAAAATCTTCTCAAAAGTTTCTAAGACCTTTCAAACAAATGATTTTGTGTATTTTCCTATGATAATTGTGCCCCTTGAGATACTACACCTCATTGAGGCATCTTGTCAAATCAATAGGAAATCATATGCTTGAGAGTGTTGGCTTTAGGAAATTTCAAGAAAATGCAACTCTTAGGTATAAAACCTTACGCCACAACCTTGAACTAGCATGGGGCCATCCATCAATTCATAATGGACATAATGTAAAGTATGCCCAATTCTATTATATAATCATAGACCTATATACAATAGTTTTAGTTAGGGGATTCCCTCTTCAATATTTCTTTCTTCTTCTTCATCTTTTTTCCTAAGCACATATATTTTGATTCCTTTTAGGCAATTATTTCTTAATTTCACTTCTATTTTGGTTATTTATGGTGTGTTTGGCTCACAAATGAGTCATTTATATATCATTAGATACTAAAATAATTATTATCGATGGATATTTTCTCTATATGTTATGGTCAAATTTTCCATCATCTAATTTTATTATAATATTTGTTGTATTATACACTTTTTTGAACACACTACATGAATAAGTGGGGGTGAAAATTTTTAGACCTTTTGATCCTTATATACCGATCTTCAAACTTTAAATCATAAGCATATAGTATTAACAATAACAAATTATAAAATTATAAAGCACAACAAACACATGTAACACCAGATTTATGTGGAAAACCTAATCAGGGAAAAACAACGTTGAGAATCAAACTCACAATATGAATATAATCTATTACAATGTTTCCTTTGAAACACCATGCTCCTGAGAGGACTTGTTGAACTAAGGTGCACAGCCTTAGGGAAAGATACAAGTGACTCACAAGACTGGAACTCATTTTTTTATGACAAGATATAGAAAGCTGCCAAGAGACTCATTATCTTCCAAGAGAGAAACAAAAAATTGAATTGGAATAAACAAGATAGATCTTGATCATGAAATTGATCTTGAGCCACTATTTCAAGTGATCAATATCATAAAAAACTCTTCTAATTCAAGAACACAATCTCTAATCTATGTCACGCTGAGAATATCATCATCAAAGCTCTTCACTATAGTATTTTGCACATATCCAATACCAAATCCTCTTGTAGGTCTTTCATACTTTCAGTAAATCAATTCACACCCATTGCACACTCTCACTATTACATTTGCACTCCTTTATATACAAGGTTCAATCATCAAAACCCTTAACTAGGTTAGCCACAAATAGAATATACATAATTATATAATTTTTACCACTCAAAACTAAAACATGAAATGTGATCCACTCTAGGACCCAAAAAGATTACAATACAATATTTCCAAATGATTCCAACAAACACACACACTAGCATATCCTCCAAGGTTGGCATCAAAATGAAACGTGTAGATGAACAATGAATCACACCAACCAATTAGCCTAAAACATTCTCCAATGCATGAAACTCAATGCAGATCTATACATGCCATGGTAAAACCCAAAACATTAGTCATACACATCCTCCAAAGTAAACTAAGACCAAAAGAATATGATCCAAGTAAAATACAACATCACAGTCAATCAGAGACCAGAATAGCTAATACCTAGATTTTGGAACATCATAATATTACTTGCCAATCAAGCTTCCACTTGACAATTAAATTAAAATACTCCATAGATCATATGAATGAATCCTCCAAACTACAACACCTAAATCCACATATTTGGAAGTCACTAGAATCTCTTGTAAACTTGTTCGGGTAGACAGCCTTACTAAAAGAAACAACAATAATTAGCTCAACCAACTAATCTATTGAGCATCTACAAAATATATAATGCAATGTATATGAACATAGAGCATATACATCATATGTAAAAGCATAGCATATAATCTTCACAAACTGGAGGAATTCAATGTTGTTGAGTAGTTGGCATTGATGTCTCTATTGTTCTTGGTACTCGTGATCTGGAATATGTGTTCCCAAAATCTTTGGTGCTCTGAAAGATGTCTTCGTAGATTAGATGTGTTAATAGTGATCTAGATATTTCAGGTTATTAGATAAGGTGTTGATCAATGGTATTCATGTATATCTTGGTCCCATTCTTATTCTTGTTGTTTTGGGTAATGGTTTTTAGGTCTGAATTAAGTCTAGAATTCAAGGATGTGCAACAATTATGGTGTAGTGTATGTATCATATTTTGGGTTTGGAATATGTAATGATTGTATCATGTTGATCTAACCATTGATGTGTGTTGTGGTATGGTCTACTACTCTATTCCCACCACCAAAATGTTTTGTGTTGACCTATTTCAGATCTCTATTTTAGCCAACTTGGAAAATTATGCTTCTCGGAAGACAATATATATGTGAGAATGATCTGATGAATTAGATATAGAAAAAGTGTGACATTGTTTTGAAGATATGTGAGATTAGAAAGGAAAGATCTAACTTTTGGTGATGTTTGTGAGTGTGTTGGTTTTGAGGTACTGGAAGCAATCTGGTTTGTGCAGATTGTGTTTTAGTAGTGGATTATTTCTTTATTTCTTTCTCTCTTTGGAAGTGAGCCTTTTTCTGGGTAGTGAGCCTGAAATGAGTCACCCTTTGTAAAAAACACCTTAACTAGTGTCATCTTAACTAGTGTTTTATATTGATAACTAACATTCTGTTGGCATTCTACACTCAGATGAGAATGGTAGATGTTGTCATTGATGGAAAAAAAAGTGGCAACAAGGTTCAATCGGCAACAAGCTTCACCTACCGGCATCGGCAGATACAACAAGGTTTATTCACATCAGCATCCAAAGCCGACTTGGCAATAATATTGTTTATGTAATGTAAATTATAATTGTATGGCCGACATGATGTATTGTAAAGACTCATATATGTATCAGATCTTGTAGGTCATTTGAAAAGAAGTAGGTAATGAAATGTGTCTATGTAAGCGGTATATGTGATAAGATAGGGATATGATATCGGATAATTATCACTAGTACATTTGGGCCTAATTTTCGACGGCTAATTGTCAGATTTGTGACGACCAAACATCGGACTTCTGACAAACTTTACCGTCGAAAACTCATCATCAGGCTGCCCAACGATGCCATTTGCATCAGTTGTCCGACGTTGTTATGAAATCCTCCGACAACGGCTATATTTGCACCCCTCACCACAAATATCATCATATTTCTGTCAGATTTCAGACGGAATTTATGATTGCTCCTCGATGACCGTCTAACATGGAAGTGACGTCGGATATACAGCATCCTTGTCAGACGTTCCATTAGTTGTCATCAAAATTCTGATGGCAAGAGATGATGTGGGTCAAATGGCTTTGCCGTTGGTGAATGAAAGCATTGAACGAGTTCTATTTTTAAAAATTGCATTAAACATTTTTAATTTATTTGATTCAGTGTTATTTGGAAAAAATGATTATCAATGATGTTTCCTTTCTCCAAGAATTGTCTAGGATCTTTCTGTCAGATAATATGTAACATCGAATGACTAAATATTTTCTTTTACAAATGCTTATTTTATTTAATTATTATCTGAGCGTGAATTAAAATTTATATCTGTATGGATGCAGAACATACAAGCTTTAGAGTCATGTGCAAGAAAATTTCCTAAAAGAAAGCAAGCAGGCATTATCTTGAATGACATGGAAACAAGCTCATCAGATGCCTAGAAGAGAGTAATTGGAGAAAAGTAGAGGAAAGTGTTAAAGGGTGATAAATATATAGAGAGTATGAAATACAAACAAACAATGTCTGGAGTGTCTGATGTGACGTCTCTAATTTATGTCCGGAGGGACTAACTGGTTTTGGAGTTCCCGCGAAACCTATTAGGCCATGCTTTGGAGGAAATCAATTTGTTCATGCAAGGAGAACCTTTTTCTATTATGAGAATGATTTTTTTGTACCGAAGGATATTTGGTAGTCAATATCCAAAAATTTCTATAGTGTGGAACCAGAGTTGCGGGCTCAAAGTAATTGTAAGCTTTCAGAAGACCAAGAGGTTATGTACACAATCTCCCAATAGAAGGGCGATTTCAAGCATTACCTCTCCCCCCCATGACTATTCAAGAAGCACTTCCTCAAACAAAGGACTATTGGCCTCCATGGGATCAAAGAAAAAAATTGAAGCATAGACTCTAGACGATGTGGTGGTGTTCTTCGTGAAGAACTCTACACTATAATTGAAAACTCATGAGGGAAACTACAAGATAGTGAAGAGAAATACAATCTTGAAAAGTGGGAAGAATGGATCTTCATTTGGGTGGGGCCAAGTCAGGTGGCTCCTCTAGAGGTTGATGAGATAGATTTTAGATTAGGATTTGAAAAAGATCATACTCATGGAACTTCGTGTGCGAGTGATCAATTGTAGTGTTTGGGTAATGCATTCCAAATAGATATAGTTGCATGCCATCAGGATAAAATTCTTTAATCAAGACATTACCCATTTGGAATGCAACTATATCTATTTGGAATGCATTACCCAAACACCACAATCGATCACTCGCACATAAAGTTCCACGAGTGTGATCTTTTTCAAATCCTAATATGATTTCTATCTCGTCAACCTCTAGAGGAGCCACCTAACTTGGCCCCGCCCAAACCAAGATCCATTCTTCCCACTTTTCAAGATTGTATTTCTCTTCACTATCTTGCAGTTTCCCTCGTGAATTTTCAATTATAGTGCAGAGTTCTTCACGAAGGACACCACCACATCGTCGAGAGTCTATGCTTTAATGTTTTTCTTTGATCCCATGGAGGCCAATAGTCCTTTGTTTGAGGAAGTGCTTCTTGAATAGTCATGGGGGGGAGAGGTAATGCTTGAAATCGCCCTTCTATTGGGAGATTGTGTACATAACCTCTTGGTCTTCTGAAAGCTGAAAATTACTTCGAGTCTGCCAACTCTGGTTCCACACTATAGAATTTTTTGGATATTGAGTTCCAAATATCCCTCGGTGCAAAAGCATCATTCTCATAATAGAAAAAAGGTGTTCCTTGCATGAACACATTGATTTCCTCCAAGTGTTGCCCAATAGGTTTTGCAAGAACTCCAAAACTAGTTAGTCCCACGGACATAAATTAGAGACGTCACATCAAACACTCCATACATTGTTTGTTTGTATTGCATACTCTCTATCTATTTATCACCCTTTAACACTTTCCTCTGCCATTCTCCAATTGCTCTCTTCTAGGCAGTTGATGAGCTTGTTTCCATGTCATTCAAGACAATGCCTGCTTGCTTTCTTTTAGGAAATTTGCTTGCACATGACTCTTCAGCTTGTACGTTCTATTTCTGTACAGATATAAATTTTAACTCTGGCTCAGATAATAATTAAATAAAATAAGCATTTGTAATGAAAATATTTAGTCATTCGATGTTACATATTATCTAATGGAAAGATCCTAGACAATTCTTGAAGAAAGGAAACATCATTGATAATCATTTTTTGTAAATAACACTGAATCAAATAAATTAAAAATGTTCCATGTAATTTTTAAAAGTAGAACTCGTTCAATGCTTTCATGCACCAACGGCAAAGCCGTCTGACCCACACCATTATGCATAATAGAACAAATCAATATAATAGGCTATTATAAAGAATATATACAAAAATATGAAAGAACATTAAATTACCATTACAAACCCATAAACCATTAAATAGTGAAAATAGATATAAATTTGTAAATGTCTCCCTATAAACACCAGAACCATAACCAAAACAAAAAAAATTGTTACCCGCAAAAACTAAGTAGCTAGTGAGTTGGAAGTCTACAACATCTCTCAGATGGTCAAACCATTTCTTAATTTTGTTCTTCTGATTAGTTAATGGATTTAGTTGCATGTACAAGTTTTCTATTTGAAGCCTTCTGTTTCCCTATATTTGAGACATAATAAAATTCTTGTGAGTAGGAAATTGATTCAGGAGTTACGTGTGAAGAATTTGGCAAAGTAAATGATGACAATCAAACTCAACTTTTATCTGTCTTGATTAAAGACTTTTATCCTGATGGCATTAAATTAAAGTTCTTTCTCTATTTTCTGGTTATCTCTGGAGCAGAGGTTGCTTTGCATCGACTTGGGATAAATTTAACTTGTGTTGTATCTGGGGAAATATGTATCCTAGGATGAAGTAATGCAACCTCTGCTCCACCAATACTAGATAGAAGAGAAAGTACTTTAATTTAAAGCCATCAGGATAAAATCCTTTCAAGACATATATTAGGTATAAAAGGAAGCCTATCCTGTCATTTGAAGGGGTTTACCTACAATTCAAGTGATCTCTTAATTATAAAATCAATTCAATTCCAAGTGAACAGACAATCAAGTATTCATCAAGAATTGAAGGAGAAATCAAGTTAATAAAGATATTCAATAGAGGAGATATTTAATAAAGATATCATCTTTTAAATTAAGAAATGGACATGAGATTAAGAATACAAACCTTCCATATTGCACACTTCAAGGTATATTAAAATCAGTTTAAAGTGTATTCATTTAGGGACCTTTCATAAAATATTCTCAACTTACACATCATAAAAGGATCTTAAAATATTCATTGTTTATAATGATAAGAATTTGGTTGTTCCATACACCTTCCTTTACTATTTTAAAAATATCATCAACCAAAATATTGTGCAGCAGTAGTATGAAGTGCATTTCATCTATTTTATGCCTAAATATTTTATCATACCACTTTCTTTTCAAAGGTGACTGATCGATTACGGTGTTTGGGTAATGCATTCCAAACAGATCCAGTTGCATACCATTTATCTATCTTGGTTAAAGACTTTTATCCTGATGACATTAAAATAAAGTACTTTCTCTATTTTTTGGTGATCTCTGGAGTAGAGGTTGCTTTGCATCGACTTGGGATACATTTAACTTGTGTTGTATCTGCGGAAATATGTATCCTAGGATGATACAATGCAGCCTCTGCTCCACCAATACCAGATAGAAGAGAAAGTACTTTAATTTAAAGCCATCGGGATAAAATGCTTTCAAGACATATATTAGGTATAAAAGGAAGCCTACCCTATCATTTGAAGGGGTCTACCTACAATTCAAGTGATCTCTTAATTATAAAATCAATTAAATTCCAAGTGAACATGCAATCAAGCATTGAAGGAGAATTCAAGTTGGTGCAAGTGCATTTGGAAGACCAAAGGACTCAATGAATCCATTAAATACTTTTGAAGGTAATGAACAAATAGATTTCCATTTTGATCAGTTTTATTTGCCAACGTACTCTCTACCTGTGCCAAAATGGGAGCTTTGGAACAAAGTATGGGCTTCCATCAAAGCAGAAGGTAAGGGAAATTAATATCAGATGCTTACGGTTGGAAATGCTCTGTTTGACATGTTTGGAAAATGTGGAAGTATAGACATGAATGAATGCCTCATCTACAGAAGCAAAAGGTACCTCTAATGGTTTCAAAATTTGTCAAAATAGTAATGATATACCAAATAATCAAGTGGAATATCCTTTAGGTAACTAATATTATCTTCAAACTATTTATTTTGATTTTCATCATATATGGACATAATTGCCCCATCTTTAGGAGATAATTTATTACATTTAAAAGTCCATCATAAATAAATTAATTATACATGCTATGTGAATGTTTACTATCACAAATTGATTTTAATTCATTTATCTACATGAATACACTCTTTATTTATTAGTTCTAGGAATGGAGCACTCACATGGGCAAACAAAATGCTAGGTTTTAGAAAAATAGTTAAGAGATTGGATATATTTTTTTATATTTTCCAAATGGCTTGAGTATAATGATAATATAATTTTTAAAATAGGTTTGTATCACTTTCCTTTGACTTGGTCATGGAAGATCATCTAAACCCCAAATGCACCTTCATCTTTAAAAACATGTAGTTTAAGGTCAATCATTCATATCTATCTTATCAAACATTAGAGGAGTGAGCTTCTAAAAGTAAGAAGTACCAAGATGCATGGTCTAGTAAAAATTTTGTACTCCTAAATCACTCAAAATCATAACCAAGGTTTTTGCATTGCATATCTATCATTTATTTCAATTTATTATTAAACCAAAGAAAATAGGATTCATTAAAATACATAATTCCATTTAAAATATTATTCATATCTAAGAAGGCATGGAGTGGGATGAGTATTCATAGAATTAACCCTTTATCCTTTCCATGTGCATTTCCCTTGGTTTTAGTCCCATTTTTTCTTTATTTTATTCAAAAAAAAAATTATAGATGCCTCTACTTGTCTCACCATTCATTAATTGTTTAGGATTTTCATTCCATTCACCAAGGTTGGCATCTATTCTAAGACTCTGTGTCATGGCCAAGCTAAATGATTTGACTCTAGTTTCTCTCCAATCTAGTCACCTAGTAGCATGTGAAATCTATCTCTTCCTAATTATTATTCTCTCCATCTTGTTAATGACCATTTCATTAATGAATCCTTCCTCATAATTTTGGACAAGTGAGACAATGTTAGCTCAAGGAATCTTTTCAATCCTCTTTCAAAATTCTTTCCCAAGTAATAATCTTGCATATTGGAAAATAAGTTATGCTTCTATTTTTCCAAGATACTCTTCCTTAGAATGTTTAGATTTACTCTAAAGTGCTCATTGTGACTCATGTTTACTACTCTTCCTATTAGTCTCATTCCAATATCTCCTACAAAAATATGGAATGATTATATTTATATTTTATTTGTGTCTCCTAAATATCCACAGATTTTGGAACAATAATACAATTTTTTAATAATATTTAATTGTAAAAGAAAGGATTAAAATGGAACTAAACACTCTAAATAAATTAATTGTAAAAGAATTGAAGGAGAAATCACTATTGAACACACCCCTATCTCATATAACCATATGTTGGCTAGGCCCCACAATAATTGGAAGATCCTAATTACTACTGTCCTAAACCTTGCATTGACTGTCACAATTTCATAGTGAGTTGAGTTAATTAGTCCATTAGCAAGATTGGGAAAGAGTTTTGTATTGAGTTTGGTGTTGGTGGAAGGTTTAAGGAGGTACACTATCATCATAATTAATGTTAGAGAGTGTTGTGTGAAGAAGAATGGCCACAAAAGGAGTGACTATCCTAAGTGCTTGAGACTATCACAAAAAGTGAGTGTTACAGCAGTGAATCTTCCTTTGACCTTTGTGTGTTTGGGAGGGTAAAGACCCATGGTGGTATATGTTGAGTGGTTGGGAGGGTAAAGACCCACATATAAACTATCTACTTTGACATCCTAGGATGGTGTCCACCTACTGTAAAACCTTGTGGGCACTCTCTGTTTGATACTAACATATACATAACATGTGCCTCTCATATAACCCTATGTTAGCTAGGCCCCACCATAATTAGAAGATCCTAATTACTATAAACACTAGATTCTCCCCTAAAAGGTTGTTGAGTCATAGAAGGCCTAACTTGATAGCCCTATAGTCTCTCATACCTAAAATGAGAGACTTTTCCATAGCTGGTTACAAACTTCTCTCATGCCTCTTGTGTCCTCCCATGTACCTCCTTTTCCATAAGAGACTTTTCCATAGCAACCCTAAAGTCATTTGGATTGGCCATGTGTAGGAAAACTAAAAATTTTGGGCTTTCCACCCCTAATGAAATAATTGACAAGTAACTTGTCTTGAATGTAATATACAAACTACAAGAACTCCAAAAACTAACTCTCATGTTGAGCCACTATGAAACCTTATTATGTAAATTGTGAAACTCGTCTATGCATCTCTGTCAAAAATATTTTGAAATAGAACACACTTTGAATAACTCCAAAATATTGGTATCTCGAGAGGGTTTCCAATGTGAGTTGGTGCATTTTATCCTCCTAGTACCACAAGGTGGAATCAAGTCCTCTCAAAAATTGCATTGAAAATGATGCCTTTAAGTTTCTCACATATAGATGCAACCCAAAGCATAAGTCCAAGATAAGTAACCAAGACTTAACCTCAACCCCATTTATGGATCTTAAAAATATAGAGGATTGGAGATGAAGCAACTCTCGAATATGATCCTTTGGCTCATGATATGTGTATTTATGCATGATGAGGCTAGGTAATGTGTATTGATCAATATCCTATCTCCTCTATGTGTATTTCCCAAATTCAAGTCAAACTCCTAATAAGCTCCCAAGATTCAAGTATATGCTCCTCTACTACAAGTGGATCCTCATGGCTTGTAAGATTTGAGGTCCATACTTGGGCTACTCATCTTGGTGAAAACTCTCAAAGTGATATGACCCTTCCTTCCATTTCCTACACCCTATTTTCTAACCCACAGCTCATAACCTTTACCTCACTTCCTATCATTATTACCTTCCATCTACCTTTCATATCCCTTATCTTAACCTCCTCCACTTTCCTACATCCTATCCTAAACCTTAACCTCATACACACTTACTTTTACTTCACCTACCTAACCACATTCCATCCTTCACATCCTTAATTTATTTCCCCCCATTCACTTTCCTACCTTCCAAACCCCTAACATATCCTAACTTACTCTTTCACCATTACATACTTCATCACTTAGCTCCCTATCTTACCTCCCTATCTTATCATCTTTCACCATTTTATAGCTATAGGAGATAATTTATTACATTTAAAAGTCCATCATAAATAAATTAATTATACATGATATGTGAATGTTTACTATCACAAATTGATTTTAATTCATTTATCTACATGAATACACTCTTTATTTATTAGTTCTAGGAATGGAGCACTCACATGGGCAAACAAAATGCTAGGTTTTAGAAAAATAGTTAAGAGATTGGATATATTTTTTTATAATTTCCAAATGGCTTGAGTATAATGATAATATAATTTTTAAAATAGGTTTATATCACTTTCCTTTGAATTGGTCATGGAAGATCATCTAAACCCCAAATGCACCTTCATCTTTAAAAACATGTAGTTTAAGATCATCTTGTCGTTACTTCATTTGTAAACAATGTTTTAGAATTGAGGTTATTGTTTGGGAAACTTCATTGTTGCATATCAGTTGTTAATAATGTTGTATCAATTGAGATTGTTAACATCATTAATGTATAGGTACATAACTATCCTTCTATGATTAGCAATCTTCTTTTGATCACTGGTCTGTAGCATTCTGTCATTATTGTGATTTGTATCATTCTTAACCAGTAAAGAATTCAGTAGCATCATTATTGGCACTGTGATTAATTAATATGTTCATCATTACTACTGCCATAACATTATAGGAAATATTGTTCATCATGATAATTAGTATAAAACATTGTTGTTAAGATAGGACATTGCTGTCCTGAAATGTCAGGCATGATTTTTATCATTGTTGTTAACTTAAGAAGTATTTGAAGAGGTCAAGCGGACTGTTGTTGTCAATTTGAGCACTGCAGTAACTATTTTGTGTACAAATTAGTCTCTTGATTAAGGACGTTGCTAGGGTTAACATGTCTTATTTACCTTAGTTGTGTTTTATCATACGAAGCAATCATTATCAGTTTGGCAGAGGCATTTATTGACATTCTTAATGAAATTTATATTATAATTATTTGTAATCAGTGATCTCAAAATTAATGAGAAAAATCCATATTTCAAAATTAATAGTGTATCCTCTCATTCACTTTCACTTTCTCACTCTCTGCACAATTAGGATTGATTTAAATTTTTAAATGTTAAAGAACGTCAGTTAATTCTCCTTTTCATTTGAATTTTTCTTCATTTTTGGGGGTTCACCATATGTTACCAGTTATTTTCGACTATCCAAAGAAATTGAAAGTATCTTTATGTTTTGGTAAGCCACAAAATTACCAAGGAAGTTATTTGCTTCTATGGTTATAACCATGTTGAATGAGTTAAGTGTCCCTATTATTCTAATATGAAACATGGGGCATGGACTGATGAGCAATGGACTCTCATGGTCGTGAAGGTGGGTACCATGTGAACATTTGTGAATGAGCATCATATAAAACAACAATCTTTACTTCATTTCATAGTTACCAGGTTTGAATAATTCAATTGTTCAAGAATATTTTTAAAAATGGGGAATACTGAATCTTCAAAAACAAAGTAAATTTTTAATAGGAATTGAGAAATCTAGATTGAATCAAACAAAATCCAGTCAGTCCAAAAAATTCAGATCCCACTAGATTCAACAACTATGATTCATTTAAATTTTAAATCATATTCAAAGAAAAAAAAAAGAGAATAAGAGGTAAAGGTAATAATGATTTTTAAGTCACCACCAAGAAAACTAAGAATTTTACCGTATAAGATCCCCTTTTAGTAAGCAACTTGCAAGGGAATTGGTTTTCCAATTACCTTGGACATTTATCAAATGAGGTTTCCAATCCTATCCCCCTCTGCATTGGAACATATAACCTCCATTTTAGAGTGCATCACCGTTCACTATTAGAGCAACTCATGTTGTGTGCTACTATGTTTCAAGTAAAGAAAATCAGTTATCTAGCTTTAAGAGTTTGGACTCACAAGGACATATTGTTTTGTTAGTCGGGTGCCTAGACTACGTTCAATGTGCATGCTATTGTCTTCTGGCCAGATGTCTGACAATTATATTGGATTTATATGTTACAGGGAAGCACACATATAACCTTGATAACACAAGTCCACCAATAGAATCTGTATTCCCAGTCGTCATTTGATTGCACAGAGATAAAATATGATACTCACTTGTTAAGCATATTTTGATAGAATCCTACACCACTAAAATGATTAACACTACCTATGCAAATGAGAAATATCGTTGCTATTAAAAGGGACTATTTTGAGTAGTTCCTTTTTTTCTTGCGAACAACTCTGTATTTAACTATAATGAATCAAATGTACAAGAATTATAGATGCCGCTATTGTAAAAAATTACTGCTTCAATGGCAAGTAGATTGATTTGTTTGAAAAAAGAAGAATTTGTTCGACTGTAAAATTTGATTTGTATCTAAGCAATAGTAATCCCTTATGTCAAATGCCAATCATAGTATAAATAATATAAAATCATATCAAACGTTCCCCAAAATAGGGAGAGAGTCGTAATAAAATGGCCGAACTCATTAAACCCTATATCCTAACAATGATAATTGGACTACAAATTCAATGAAATACAACCAGCTTCCATTCCTAGATCATGGTTTTAAAACAATAAAACTAAATTATAAATTTGTTTCCCTTCATACCATACGAATTTTCAAAAACATGACAACTATGTAAACTCTATGCAACAAATTTAAACCCCTATTGAATTCACGAAGTATTGACAACAGTCCCAGCTCAAATGAATCATAATTTATTTCAGTCGAGTTTCCTGTGAAAGCATTAAGCTCATCACAATGATATAAAGAGGCCATACATATTTCCAGTTCCTCATCAAACAACTACAGAAACTGGACTATAAAAATTTAAATGCAATCCATGATGTGACAACCCTAGCCTCAACATACAGAGATAAAATAACAGCATCAACGGAGGGTTTCAAAGGAACCTGGTTAAAATGTTGAGCTTCCACGATTGTTCCCTAGAATACCTCTACTCCCTTCTAACTATTCTTCCTAACTATTGTTTTGGCATTTGTTTGAATGATATGCCAATGATCCTTCGATTGGGATACACTTATAAATGTCCAACTTGTAATCGCATCTGCTATCGAAATTCCTTAATTCATTCGATATATTTTCTTGTTCAAATAATTGAAGAGGTTGGGTAGTTAAACCGGTGCTTGGAAGGAAGCTAAACAAATGAGAAACAACTTTACTGGAGAGCAATGTTACCAGGGGGTGCGGGTAGGCCTTCATTGTCATTGGATTGTTCTCCCTCATTATTGGTTTAAATCCTAAACCCATACACCCCTAACAAAATGCCAAATGACTTACAAATGGGCCCAAAACATGCCCTTATTACATTAAATAATGCCCACTTGAAAATGCCCCTAAACACATGACAAACACAAAAACATAACAAAATTCCTACCATGAAGCTGGAAAGTTTCCCATCGCTTGGTACCCTGGTATAGCTTCTTCTGGAGCACCACTTCATTCCACAGCTGGTTCCCTGTAGAGGCAGGATTTTGTAATGGTAGAGGTAGGATGAAGAGGCGGGATGAAGTAATGGTAGAGGTCAACGGGACGAAGACGCAAGATTTATGAAATGACTTGGTATTTTCTTTTTTTTTTTTTAGTAATGCATGCGGTTGTCAAAATTTTGATGAATGCGGGCACTTTTTCTAAAAAAACCCAAATGTCATTGACAATTCCTTCTCTGTCAAAACCAAATGTTGCATTATCGTCGGAATTCCGACGAAATCGGGTGTTTTTTCAAAAAAAATCTAATTTGATCACAATATACCTTCTTTGTCAGAAACCTCCGTCGGAATTTTAGGTCAAATGTATTAGTGTGTATATGCACTTTTATGTGTTTATCTTGAGAGCAAATAAGAAGTAGAGCAGAGAGAAGACTATTCTATGTAAGTAGAATCATTTACCAGCAAGGTTTTTGGCAGAGGTATCAGACAGAGCTTAAACCAGTACTAAATCCAGCATTGCAGATGCTATTTTGAAGCAGTACATTATTATTGGATTTAACCATCCAATTGTGTAGTCAGTGGGACTCCATTTTTGTTGTTGAGTAGTGAGCTTTAGGTAGTTGGCCTTCCTTTATTTGCAGGCCCCTATTGTACTAAGTAATATTTATTCATATTGGCCAGTGAGTAAATATTATGGGTCACAAATCCCATCAAGGTTTTTCCCTCATCGGGTTTCCTTTCCAAAATATCCGTGTTATGGTGTGTGTTGATGCTAATTATTTTGTTTCTCTTTACTAAATTATTGTTTTCTTATTGGTATATTAATTTCAGGTACATAATTACAATTAAGTTTAAATATTTCATCTACCGGTCAAACACTGATTCACCCCCACCTCTTAGTGTGTTTGGGATTAACCAAGTATCTAACAATTGGTATTAGAGCCTGGTCCTCTATTTGTAGAAGCCTAACAACTTGAGGAACATTCTGAAACTAGTACCGATGGAAAGTTTGAGACATCAATTGGAAGCGACTCTTAAAGATTTTGATGCAAAAAAATTGAAGAATATCAAACTGGAAGAAGAACTCAGATCTGCTCAGGAATTCATCAAAGCACTTCAAGAAAACCTAGTCATAGCACAAAATAAGAGAAAAGAATTACATGTGAAACTACAAAAACAAGATGATGAAGAAAAATAAACTCTTAGAGATATTGTAGAGAAACTAAGACAAGAGAATAGTAACATGAAGAATGAGACGCAAGATTTAACCATGAGACTATGTATGGATATTGAAGATAGAAAGAATAATGAGGAAGATTTGGTCAGACAACTTAATGAAAGATCAAATGAATCTCTAAGGCTTAGTTATGAAAATGATATGCTTGAAATAGAGTTGATTCAGATGCAACATGACAAAGAGGAACTTATGAGACAAGTTAGCACTCTGGAAGGTGAAATGGTCGCTGCAAATGAATACAAGGACAAATTCAAAAAGAGTTCAGACAAGCTTGATGATAGGCTGAAAAGTCAAAAACCTAATGGAGAAATAGTTGGACTTGGATTTGAACATGGAGAAAGTTCTAGAACTGCAAACAATCATGATCATAGCAAACCAGTAAGGCAACCCAATGCTTATAAATTCAATGGAAAATGTTTTAATTGCAACAAAATTAGGAATAATCAAAATACAAACTTATCTAGCGGTCAATGTTCCAAATGCAATAAACATGGTCAAACAGTTGTAGAATGAATGTAAAATTCTATGCTTGTGGTAGATTTGGACATCTATCTAATCAATGCAAAACTCAAACCGGGAAAGGCTATGGAAAAAGCTATTCAAAGAAACAATGTAACCTGTTATGCATGGAATGAGATTGGGCATATTGCAAGATTTTGCAGAAGCAAGAATGTACCGACAAACAATAGAGGATCTAATGACAAAGGCAAGGAAAAAGTGAATTAAATCAAGCAAGAATTCTCTAAACAATGGGTCAAGAAGAGAGATCAGAGAAATGATGAATTTGGCTCTACACCAGCAAAACAGAGCAATCCTTCACCGGTAGGAGATTCTTCATCTAACTAAGGAATAATCCTTAGGGGTAAGACAACTAATTGAATATCATGCATTTTACCCTCAGATGGAGGTACGAAGTCATAATTTTTCTTTACCAGCACATATGTTGAGTTACAATGGAAATTTACTTAACCGACAAAGCATTTAATGTGGATATTAAGTTAACTTTTTGGTTATAAAGCATTGAAATTTCTCATTTCGACTTACCAAGCATTCAAGTATTCAAAGAGGGCATAAGTTGAGCACCGACATTCAAGAAGTGAAGTAGCAAAGATTTTTCAAGGCATCCAAGGTTTTCACTTAAAAGGTATTTATTTTACGACATGCCTTCTTCATCTTCCATTCCTGAATTCATTGCAAATCCTATGTTATGGAAAATATCAAGCGTCCTAGACCAGTCTTTAAGATAATCCCTAAGATATCTAAGTTGGATGACTCCATTGGTGCATTTTCAAAAATCCCAAAGGGAGTTGCATTTGCTGAAGACCCTAGGGCATACATTCACTATAACATTGAAGATTTGGGGTTCAAGGATTTAAAGAACATGTTCATGAATATTTTCACAGACAAACAAGGTAGTCAAACCAAAACACAAGATTCTAGAAGATTTAGGGTTCGTTGACATCCTTCACATGCCTAAATTTTCAGATGATATTGTCTGTTATGTTCTTAGCAGAATTCACGATGAATTTTTATGGCTAGACTCAGTTTTCAAAATCACTAAGGAAGCAATTGTTATTGGTTTACCTTCTACCGACACTAGGTCTGAGAAGAAAAAGAAAATTCCAAACAAAGAGGTTATGAACTTAATCGACGCTACATCAGATAATAGATCACTCAGGGTTAGCGATATAACTGATAACAATGTCAAATATGCCAGTATGGTTATTGGATACAAAGTTGCTCATACAAATAGGCTGAATTATATTTCTAGTCTATACATTCATAGTTATTATGAGATGATAATGAACAATTCTCAAATTGACATTTGTGAGTGATTGAAAGATGAACTGTTAGAAAATTTGGATAAGATCAAAGGTGATAAGAAGGGAACCTTCAAATTTGGAAATTTGATTATATGTTTAATGCTTTACTTCTCAAAGGAGATTCTTGGTATAGGCCACAAAGACTTTGCCTATGATATTTCTGTTGGAAAATAGATTAAGGAGGCAATTACCAGCATCGGTTTAGAAGGAGACAAGAAAGTAAAGGAATATTTCAAAAACTTTCAAGCTAAAATGAAGCAAAGGGAAAGAATCCCTCAGAATATTATTGATAAATATGACAAACAGATATGCTTTGTTATTAAGAGAGATGAAGTATGGATGGAGGCAGTTAGACCTAGAGCTATCTAGGTAACTAAGATGGGTTATGAAGTGGATTCAAACATTCTGGAATCTTATGCCAAGATACTCCTCGATGCTCCAACGGAACCAATAGAGAAGATCTTTTGCAATGCTGAAACTATTGAAAAAGATGTTAAAATTCAGAAGTAGAGGAAGGAAGGACACAAAATATTGAAAGATGCTTCAAAGTTTGTTGAAGTTGTTACAAAGGGATTGTTGAAACTTGATCCAATGAGTGGTGTTGCTGCACAAGAAAGAAAATCAGAACAGCAACCAGTAGCATATATTTATCCTATGGCTACCTTATCCGACTCTGATAATGACAAGGCTGCAGAATTGAAAAGGGTGGATATGAAGAAGAGAAAATCCTCACCGGCACCTACTCCATCACCTAAGAAAATAAGGATTCTAAGAAAGAAACAACGAGCTATGAGAGAGCCCAGTGGTCCCAAGAAGAAGGTCACACAAAAGAAACTGAAACAAAAGGTATCTGATATGCTTTCACCGAAAGAGCTTGTAAATGAAATATCTCAGGATGGCAATCTTGGAAATGTTAGTTGTGAGGCCCTACCCTGACCCATCCTAGCATTTCAGTGATTTTCATGTTGGAACTATTATGAATGCTTTATTTTTATGCATTATGGATATAGAACTTTATATGATCCCAGGAATTGGATAACATTGATATATTGATGCTTCATTTCTATGCATTATGGATATAAAATTTTATATGATTCTAGAATAGGATAACATTGAGATGGTGTAGGTCATTATTTGATTTGCAGGACTTTATTATGATGCTAGAAGTATGATGCATATCTTATGAATGGATTAAGTTTTTAAGGATTATGATAATTGCTTATGTGGATTTGCTTTGATATATGGTAAATTGATTTGTATGATGTAAATTGTATGCAGAGTGATTGATTTGTATTCTTATTTATGTGGTTAATATTATATGAGGCTATTGGAAAGTACTAATGTGTAATTGAGATGCGTAGGAAAATTATCCATGTGACCATGGAAACATTATGGAGAATCAAGCTTAGGCCTATGCACGTTCGTAAAACTAGGGGTTGTCTATTTGGAGAGACAACACCCCGTATGTATCGTATTTTATTTGTAAACGTAAATGACTGGATGTGTGTTAAATTGTAATTATTTATTTGTGTAAATCCTACAAGAGACAATTGCCATGTGTGTATTAGTGATGTGGAATTATTTTGTAGTGTCACTTGACACATATGTTGTATGTTGTGTTGTCATTGTCATGTCACCTTTTTGAGAGATTTATTTTTGTTTAATTGATATATTTCCAAATTATCCTTGAAGGTTCCAAGAAATCCAGGATAGTGAGCCATAAGGAGGGTCAACTCAGAGTTGACTTGTAGGATAACTTTAGGTGGACTTTCTAAGGGTTAAACCAACTCCTAGAGTCAGTTTTGGAGAATTTTTAGAGGGCCCTATGGGGTACCTATGGGTGAAAGCCAAATTTTGCCATGTGTCATTCCCCTAGGACTTGTTTTACCTCCCAAAAAAATAGGTTTTCCTAGATGGCCGAATTTCATCTTTAGGAGTGCCATCCTTGGTTAGATAACCTTCTTGGTATGTGTCATTCATCTTCCCCATTACATTCCTCTTCTTGAGGTGCCTTGGTTAGGGAGTGTGTAAGACCTAGGGAAGACCAACCAATGGGAGCCTCTCACTCTATCCAAGAGGTTGGAAAGAGTGGGAGAAGCCTTCTTGGTTGGTGCATTTTCTTACTTGTATGTGGGAAATCTGTTTGTAGGATTGCTTGAATGTAAATGTTGTTTGTTCTTGTATTTCCTTTGTGAAAATATTATGTGATCTTTCTCTTATTTCTTGTTGTATGCATTTTCTTGTGTTTTGGGAGTATCCAAGGCCTTCTTACCCTTGGGTGGGTAGAATGGTCTTCAGAGTGGAAGGAGTTTGACAGGCTTAGAGTGAGAGGCTCTCATTTTGAGAGTGATCTCAAGGGTTTGTTTATGTGACCCTTGTTGCATAGTTTTGTTTATGCATTTGGGGGTCATAAAGGGAGAAAGTATGGCATGTATACCTTGGGGGTCATAAGGATGATTGGGTTGAGATGGATTTTTGTTGTGTTCTTGGTTGCCATGAGTTGGTTGTGATCTACTATCTTGCAGTTCTCCTAAAGGTACTTGGTCCACTTCCACCCTTGTAAACATCACATCATGTGATGAAGTTTCAGCCTTGGGATGGGAATGTGTTTGTTGAGTTTTTCTCATGCTTGTTTGTGTTGCTTGAGTGTAACCCATCTAAGACTTGGTTCTCCAAGCTCGGGGGTGGCTTCTAGTAAGCCTAGGCTAGGAGGTGAGCACTCCATGGTCACAGCCTTAAGATTTTGTATGCAGGTTCCTTGGAAAAGAAGAAAAAAAAAAAAAAGGAAAGCTAGGAGTTACTGATTTTATTTTAATTCCAGAAAGAAAAAAAAAAGAATGTAATTTTTGTATTTGTTGTAAAGAAAGGATGGGAAAGGAAAGAGTTTTTCTACTGTAAATATATTGTAAAATGATTTAAAAATTTATATTATTAACTAAGCCTTAAGAGGTATTTTATTGATGTATGGATCATTTAAAATGAATAAAAAGAGTGCATTTGGTCAACTCTATTTTGTATAAATTGCAAAGGAAAAGAAATGTATTATGTTGTTGTCTTTTAACTAAAATCTATCATTTATCTAAAATCTATCTTTTATTTCAATATGTCTCCTATTGAAATTTATCATCTATTTATCTCTGTAATTTATATAAAAATAGGGGAAATGCAGAAAGTGAAATGATAATGTTTTAAGTGTTTTTTTTGTACTATTTAAATGTTGTTGAAATTGTATTTATTACTGTCATTTTCCTATTTAAAAAAAAAATGCAGAAAACTAAAGTAGAAAAATTAAAATTTACCTCTTTCCTATAGTTATCTATTAGAAGTTAAAATGAAGGGAAATGTTGTTAAATAAATCTTTAGTTTAGAAAAAAATTTGTTATATGTTTCTTTTTAAAAAGAAAATATATTCATACACAGACTTAGTAAACTAGAAATTGCAAATAGATCTATGTCTAATTTTAAAAGAGGAAATGAACTGGTTGATATATTTATCAAACTGTTAAAACTGACAGTCATAATATTGTTAATGCTGCATAATAAAAATCTATTTAATCTAACTAAAGTAATATTTGTATGCATGTTAACTAGATCACATTTTGCAAAAGGAAAAACAAAAGGAAGTGAATGTGTATCTGTTGCATGTTGTCACTATTTTGCTATTTCCTGCATGTAAAATAAATAAATAAATAATCTAACTCTCAATATATATATATATATATATATATATATATATTTATATATAAATATATAAATATATATAATAAATATATATTTACATTAAATATATTTAAAAATATATATATATAACAAAAAAAAAAAGAATTGTTTCCTTAGAGGCCGAACCACTATGTTTACACACAGTGGATGGCATGGGCCACCACTGTGTTTACACACAGTGGACGGCATGGGCCGCCACCGTGGTTAACCACAGTGGTTGGCATCGGGCCGCCACTATGGGTAACCATAGTGGACGGCACACAGTTGCCGCTGTGGGTAATCACAGTGGCGTCTAGGGAGCCCCTGCCCTACAAGCTTGGACCTCCGCCCCTTCAAACCGCCACCTCCATGGCCGCCGCCTCCACCGTACCCTACAACACACAAAAAAAAATAAAAATAAAAAATTAAATAAACCCTAACCCAATTTCGGGTTAGGGTAAAAGCAATAGAGAAAGAGAGAATTTTTAGATAATAAAAATATACAACCCTAACCCAATTTCGGGTTAGGGTTAGCATTTAAATAGTAAAAGTATATTAGTAATGCAACCCTATCCCATATTCGGGTTAGGGTTAGCATATAAAAATAAAAGAGATATTTGAATTATAGTTTTTATTATAACTTTTAAATTCAGGGTTTTTGGTGTAAGTTGTAGTATTATAATTAGTTGGTATAGCTGGATTATTTAATTTAACACCATATATATATATATATATATATGGAGTAGGTATGATTTTAGATTTGTTTTTCCAATTGCATATATATATATATATATATATATATATATATAAGAGGTTAAGTTGAAACCAATTTGATTTTATTTTATTAATAAATATTAATGAACGCTTAAGTAATAATTAGACCCCTTTCACTTTTAGCTGAAATTAAATTGGGGGATTAATTTTATATAGTTCTAATATCACAATTATTGACGCAATTTTATCAAGGATTATTAATAAGGATATTTCATAGATAATTTTTGTATTTAATTAAATGTGGACATCAAGTTAAATTTAATTTGGGGGAAATTTGTAAATGAAAATTATTAATTATTTTATACGAATTTTTAGCCTATGAGGCCAATTTTGGCCAAATTATTTAATAGTCAAAATTTGAAGGTTTGGGGAGATTAAAATTGGCTATAGTATAAATTATATTTATTTGGAAAATAACATTATTGAATTTGTAACCTTATTGGTTAAATTTTTATAATGAATTTGCATGCACCCAATTAATTAATTGTAAATGTAAGATAACATTATCATTGTTTTGGCCTGGAATGTTTTAAATACAATTGAGATATGTAAATATCCCTCGACTTTATTTAGCAGCAAATTAATTAGGTTGATTAAATTAACTAATTAAATTGTGATGTCCCTCTTAGGGAATGATTAGTCTTCATTAAGTATTATCACTTCATTGATGGAGTTAATTATTTCAGCTTTAGTAAACACTTCTATTTACACCTTAGTTAAGACAAAACTTAAAAGATTTCGTTTTAAATGTAGATTATTTTGTGATTTTATGTTGTCAAAAAAAAAAATTTATTGTTCTGTTTTTGCCCAGAAGTTTGGGCACGACATTTTGGTATCAGAGCCAAGTTTCCAACACTAGGAACCTTTCTCCAATACGTTTCACTTTAATTATTTAATTAATTAATTTTTTCTCCAAAAATTATGTATTTATTTTATTTTCTCATAAGGATGCCTCCAACTATGCGACAAGCTCGCAAGCGCAAAAGGGGTCCTAGGCATACACGTATGGCATGTGAAGATGTTGATAAGAAGGAACTGGTTTCAGAAGGGAACCCAGAAGCCCCTCCTAAACCACCAGTTGACCCAAACCAGGACATCTTATTAGCACTTCAGAACCTGATTGGGATAGTTCAAGATAGACTTCCAACAGTCGAACGCCATGCAAAAAACCAGAACTCAGGGAGCCATAGATCAACAGTTAGGGAATGGAGTAGGAGTCCACCTCCTAATCCCTTAGAGGGCTAGGCTGAGCATGAACCTAAGTCTGTTCATCTACTCAGACCACCTCCAGTAGCCACACTTGTTTATATTGAGAGGGCATGTCAAGATCCAGGGGATCTGATCAGAGAGGTTTTGCGCCTCCAGACACCATCTTTTGGGGGATCTATCGATGGGGTAGAAGCTGGGACTTGTCTTTTGAGCCTAGATCAGTGCTTTGCATTGCATTCTTACGAAAGCAATCTGAAGGCACGAGTAGTAGTCCACCTTTTGAGAGAGATGACCTCCACATGGTGGAGACAGGAGGAATACAAGTGTGGCCTAGTTGCAGACGCCCTCACATGGGAGATCTTTACAGAGAGGTTTAGAGAGAGATACTTGTCAGAGCACTTCAGGAAGCGTAGGATAGATGAGTTCCATGACCTCCAGCAGAAGGGTCTCTCAGTGACCCAATATGAGAGTAAGTTCATTGAGCTCCTACCGTATGTGGATTACTTGAAGGACGAGAAGCTTCTCATCAACCATTTTATTAGGGGACTGAATGCGGGGATAGTAGGACCGGTGAGGATGGTCACTCTAGGATGACTTCTGGTTGTCATGGAGAAGGCCTTGATAGCAGAGGAGATTCAAGTCAGGCCACAGGACATGAGGGATCAGTTTCAGAACCGAAGCCCGACACCCCAGTCTTCCGGGTTTCAGAAACACGACTGGAAAGGCAACCACAAAAATGCATTGGGGTCCTTTTAAACCTCCTCCTCCGCAGTAGTCACAGTAGAATCAGAGGCAGAGTCCCCCTCAAGGATAGCAGGGCTCCAAGCCCAAGCAGTGGCATTCACAAGGTCCTAGGTGCGACCAGAGAGCACAGGGTACTTACACACCTCAGGCACAGACTCAGCAGTCCTTCAAGGGGGGGTACAGTGGTTCGAGCAGGATAGGTGGATAGCCTTTCTCTAGGCCTTAGGGTGCACAGATTCAGGCACACAGTGCTTGTTTCACATGTGGAGCCATGGGGCACATGGCGAGAGTGTCTGTAGGGTTAGATGGCAGGTAGTCAGAGGATGGTAGCATCAGAGCCTACAGTTGGAGATATGGGCAAGTCCCATAAGGTCTTCGTAGTGGTTGACAACCGCCAGGCAGAGCACCAAGCCACAGTTATTGAGGCTACAGGTATGATAAGAGGTAACAGTATTTCTATATTGTTTGACTTAGGAGCTACTGACTCCTTTATATCTCCATTGGTTGTGGAGCATTGCGGACTAGTAGTAGTTAGGCAAGGTGTCAATTGGGAAGTGGAGTTAGCTTTAGGGGCTAGAGTGTCAGTAGATTTAGAGGTTAGGGGATGTTTGATCTAGATTGGTAATACCGCCACCTTAGTAGACCTTAGAGTTACACCACTTAGATCTTATGGCATCATACTTGGCATGGATTAGCTTTACGCCCATAGAGCCAAGATGGATTGTCACCTAAAAAAGATTGAGTGTGAGGATGATCATGGTGCTCCCATAATAATCACTGGGATTCAGAGGCCTATGTCTCTTTGTATGATTTCCGCTATGCAGCTTAAGTGGAGCATGCGAAAGGGATGCCAGTTGTTTGCTATCACCATCAGTGATAGAGAGGAAGAAAGTGAGAAGGATCCTACCCTAGATGATCATCCCATCCTTGAAGATTTTGCTGATGTGTTTCCAGCTGAGCTACCCGGTATGCCACCTAGCAGAGAGATTGACTTTCACATAGATCTTGTACCAGGAGCCGAGCCAGTTTCAAGAGCACCTTATAGGATGACCATAAATGAGCTTAATGAGCTCAAGATGCAGCTTGAGGAACTCTTAGAGAAGGGTCACATTCATCCTAGCGTCTCCCCTTGGGGCGCACCAGTCATCTTCGTAAAGAAGAAGGATGGGTCCCTTCGGTTATGCATGGATTACAGGCAGCTGGACAAAGTAACCATCAAGAACCGTTATCCCTTGCCCAGGATCGATGATTTGTTTGATCAGCTTCAAGGTGCTAAATTGTTTTCCAAAATAGATCTGAAGTCAGGGTATCATCAGTTGAGGATTGTGGAGAGTGATATCCACAAGATCGCGTTTCATACTAGATATGGCCACTATGAGTTCACCATGGTCCCTTTCGGTCTTACGAATACTCCAGTTGTATTCATGAGTCTCATGAATGGGGTCTTCTGCACTTTCATTGACTAATTTGTGATTGTGTTACTCGATCAAATTTTGATATATTATCGGAATGAGAAGGAGCATGAGGAGAATTTGAGGCAGGTTTTGCAGTGTTTGAGGGACAATCAGTTGTACGACAGTTTGTCAAAGTGTGATTTCTTTAGATCAGAGGTCAAGTACCTTGGGCATGTTATATCCGGTGATGGGATCTCAATTGACCCATCAAAGATCAAAGCTATTATGGATTAGCCAGTGCCAACCAGTGTGACAGAGGTCAGGAGCTTCATGGGTCTAGGAGGGTACTATAGACACTTCGTTGAGGGATTTTCCAGAGTTGCACATCCCATTACATCCCTCCAGCGAAAGGGAAAGAAATTTGAGTGGACTGAAAGGTGTGAGAGAGATTTTTAGGATCTGGAAAGGGCACTCACTAGTGCACCTATTCTCATTGTGCCAGACCCCATGACTAATTTCATGGTATGCACAGATGCTTCTTTGGATAGATTAGGAGTAGTCCTTATGCAGGAGGGTCGAGTTATAGCTTATGAGTCTAGGAAGCTTAAGACTCACAAGATTAACTACCCTACACATGACCTTGAGCTTGTAGCAGTAGTGCATGCACTTGTGAGGTGGAGACACTTCCTTTTGGGTCATCATTTCGAACTTCATTCAGACCATCAGAGTTTGCAGTACATCTTCACCCAACCTAATCTTAATGCCCATCAGAGGAGGTGGATGGATTTTCTATACGAATATGATTTTGATGACCACTACATCAAGGGGAAAGAGAACGTAGTTGTAGATGCCTTGAGTAGGAGACGACATGAGGTATACTCCATATCTAAGAGCACAGATTTGAGAGATCGTATATTGCAGCAGTTACCAGAGGATGGATGGTATCTAGAGGTTTGTCAGATGATTCTATCTCAGGAGACCCTGGAGGGGAAGTATGTCGATTATTGCTTAGAGTCTGATGGACTATTATGCCATAGAGGGCACATCTATGTACCTTCTCCTAGGGGATTGCGAGAGTTCATTGTCATGGAGGCTCAAAGAGCTCCTTATGCCATGCATCCCAGGGTTAAGAAGATGCATGCAGACTTGAGGTAGTTATATCATTGGCCAGGTATGCGGCAACTTATTGCTGAGTTAGTAGCCCAATGCCTTGAGTGTCAGAGAGTCAAGGTGGAGCACCACCATCCTGGTGGGTTGCTCCAGTCCCATGCTATACCAGAGTGGAAGTGGGATACTATATCCATGGATTTCATCATTGGTCCTCCCATGTCATCCCGTCACCATGATGCTATCTTGGTGATAGTTGACAAGTTGACCAAAGTGGCCCACTTCTCACCAATCTGGACTACCTTCACAGCACCAATAGTGGCATAGGTGTTCTTGCGAGACATTGTCAGGCTTCATGATGTTCCTCACAAGATTATTTATAACAGGGATTCCCTCTTCACTTCTTCCTTTTGGAAGGCATTATAGGCAGCAATGGGCACCAAGCTCAATTTCAGCACGGCCTATCATCTGAAAATGGATGGACAGACAGAGCGGGTTAACAAGGTATTAGAGGATATGCTCCACATGTACATCATCGATCATCAGACCCGATGGGAGGAGTAGCTTCATTTAGTAGAGTTTGGCTATAATAATGGGCATCACACTTCTTTGGGGATGCCACCTTTTTAGGCTTTTTATGGTAGACCTTGCAAGACACCTTTCAGTTGGGACCGTATTGAGGATAGAGTGGCCATAGGTCTTGAGATGGTTTGTGATATGGAGCAATAGGTAATTTTGATTAGACAACGCATTAGAGAGGCATGGGATAGGCTGAAGAAGTATGCAGATGCAAAGAGGATAGACTGGAGTTACATGGTTGGGGACAGATTTTTCCTGAGAGTGCGGTCGCATAAGAGTCCAATCTGTTATGGAAAGGGTTCTAAGCTCGCACTTCGCTTTGTCAGACCATTTGAGATCCTTGAGAGGATAGGAATAGTTGCTTATTGCCTAGATTTGCCACCTTGCCTATCACGCATCTACGATGTGTTTCATGTATCAGTTTTGATGAAGTATATCTATGATGAGTCTCATATTTTAGATTGGGATGCCTTGCAGGTGGAGTCGGACGGGCAACTAGCTTTGGAGCCCATTTGTATTTTGGCTTGCCGGACGTTGGCCCTTTGAGGTCGAGAGCTAGACTAGGTTAGGGTCCAATGGGATTGTTGTGATGTGGTTACAACTTCATGGGAGGATGCAGCACGTATGAGATCACAGTACCCTCATCTTTTTTATGAACTCCAGGAGGAAGTTCATGCCTAGAGGGGGAGGGTGTGAGGCCCTACCCCGACCCATCCTAGCATTTCAGTGATTTTCATGTTGGAACTATTATGGATGCTTTATTTTTATGCATTATGGATATAGAACTTTATATGATCCCAAGAATTGAATAGCATTGATATATTGATGCTTCATTTCTATGCATTGTGGATATAGAATTTTATATGATTCTAGAATAGGATAACATTGAGATGGTGTAGGTCATTATTTGATTTGCAGGACTTTATTATGATGCGAGAAATATGATGCATATCTTATGAATGGATTAAGTTTTTAAGGATTATGATAATTTCTTATGTGGATTTGCTTTGATATATGGTAAATTGATTTGTATGATGTCAATTGTATGCAGAGTGATTGATTTGTATTCTTATTTATGTGGTTAATATTATATGAGGCTATTGGAAATTACTAATGTGTAATTGAGATGCGCAGGAAAATTATCCATGTGACCATGGAAACATTATGGAGAATCAAGCCTAGGCCTATATGCGTTCGTAAAACTAGGGGTTGTCTATTTGGAGAGACAACACCCCGTATGTATCGTATTTTATTTGTAAACGTAAATGACTGCATGTGTGTTAAATTGTAATTATTTATTTGTGTAAATACTACAAGAGACAATTGCCATGTGTGTATTAGTGATGTGGAATTATTTTGTAGTGTCACTTGACACATATGTTGTATGTTGTGTTGCCATTGTCATGTCACCTTTTTGAGAGATTTATTTTTGTTTATTTGATATATTTCCAAATTATCCTTGAAGGTTCTAAGAAATTTAGGATAGTGAGCCATAAGGAGGGTCAACCCAGAGTTGACCCGTAGGTTAACTTTAGGTGGACTTTCTAAGAGTTAAAACAACTCCTAGAGTCAGTTTTGGAGCATTTTTAGAGGGCCCTATTGGGTACCTATGGGTGAAGGCCAAATTTTGCCATGTGTCCTTCCCCTAGGACTTGTTTTACCTCCCAAAAAAGTGGGTTTTTCTAGATGGCCGAATTTCATCTTTAGGAGTGTCATCCTTGGTTAGATAACCTTCTTGGTATGTGTCATTCCTCTTCCCCATTACATTCCTCTTCTTGAGGTGCCTTGGTTAGGGAGTGTGTAAGACCTAAGGAAGACAAACCAATGGGAGCCTCTCACTCTATCCAAGAGGTTCAAAAGAGTGGGAGAAGCCTTCTTAGGCAAGAGATTGAGACTTAGTGAGTTAATCACCCACTCTCCATCTTTGGAGATCTTGCAATTTAAAAAAAAAATCAGTTTTAGAATAGAATTTTGGCTAAGTGTTGCAGAAAAGAATTGTGGAATTGGGCTGCTCTTCTCCAAGGTATCTCTATAAAACCTTTGGCAGATTCAAGGTTGGTGCATTTTCTTACTTGTATGTGAGAAATCTATTTGTAGGATTGTTTGAATGTAAATGTTGTTTTTCCTTGTATTTCCTTTGTGAAAATATTATGTGATCTTTCTCTTATTTCTTGTTGTATGCATTTTCTTGTGTTTTTGGAGTATCCAAGGCCTTCTTACCCTTGGGAGGGTAGAATGGTCTTGGGAGTGGAAGGAGTTTGATAGGCTTAGAGTGAGAGGCTCTCATTTTGAGAGTGATCTCAAGGGTTTGTTTATGTGACCCTTGCTACATAGTTTTGTTTATGTATTTGGGGGTCATAAGGGGAGAAAATATGGCATGTATGCCTTGGGGGTCATAAGGATGATTGGGTTAAGATGGATTTTTGTTGTGTTCTTGGTTGCCATGAGTTGGCTGTGATATACTATCTTGCAGTTCTCCTCAAGGTACTTGGTCTACTTCCACCCTTGTAAACATCACATTATGTGATGAAGTTTCAGCCTTGGGATGGGAATGTGTTTGTTGAGTTTTTCCCATGGTTGTTTGTGTTGCTTGAGTGTAACCCATCTAAGACTTGGTTCTCCAAGCTCGGGGGTGGCTTCTAGTAAGCCTAGGCTAGGAGGTGAGCACTCCATGGTCACAGCCTTAAGATTTTGTATGCAGGCTGATTGGAAAAGAAGAAAAAAAAAAAAAAGGAAAGCTAGGAGTTGCTGATTTTATTTTAATTCCAGAAAGAAAAAAAAAGAATGTAATTTTTGTATTTGTTGTAAAGAAAGGATGGGAAAGGAAAGAGTTTTTCTATTATAAATATATTGTAAAATAATTTAGAAATCTGTATTATTGACTGAGCCTTAAGAGGTATTTTATTGATGTATGGATCATTTAAAATGAATAAAAAGAGTGTATTTGGTCAACTTTGTTTTATATAAATTGCAAAGGAAAAGAAAAATTTTATGTTGTTGTCTTTTAACTGAAATCCGTCGTTTATCTAAAATCTGTCTTTTATTTAAATCTCTCTCCTATTGAAATTTGTCATCTATTTATCTCTGTAATTTATATAAAAATAGGAGAAATGCAGAAAGTGAAATGATAATGTTTTAAGTGTTTTTTTTTGTACTATTTAAATGTTGTTGTAATCGTATTTATTACTGTCATTTTCCTATTTAAAAAAATAATGCAGAAAACTAAAGTAGACAAATTTAGATTTACCTCTTTCCTATAGTTATCTATTAGAAGTTAAAATGAAGGGAAATGTTGTTAAATAAATCTATTAGTTTAGAAAGTCTTTTGTTATGTGTTTCTTTTAAAAAAGAAAATATATGCATACACAGACTTAGAAAACTAAAAATTACGAATAGATCTATTTCTAATTTTAAAAGAGAAAATGAACTGATTGATATATTTATCAAACTCTTAAAACTGACAGTCATAATATTGTTAATGTTGCATAATAAAAATCTATTTAATCTAACTAAAGGAATATTTGTATGCATGTTAACTTGATCACATTTTGCAAAAGGAAAAACAAAAGGAAGTGAATGTGTATCTGTTACATGCTGTCACTATTTTGTTATTTCCTGCATGTAAAAAAAAGAGATCAAAAATCTAACTTTGGAAATATATATATATATTTTAAAAAATAAATATAACAAAAAAAAAAGAATTATTTCCTTAGAGCTTGAACCACTGTGTTAACACACAGTGGACGACACATAGGCCAAACCGCTATGCTTACAAACAATGGACGGCGCGGGAAGGTGCCACCACTGTGGGTAAACACAGTGGATGACACAGGCCGCCACTATGTTTACACACAGTGGATGACATGAGCTGCTACTATGGTTAACCACAATGGTTTGCACGGGGCCGACACTGTGGGTAACCACAGTGGATGACTCACAGTCGTCGTTGTGGGTAATCACAGTGGCATCCGGGGAGCCCCCGTCCCTTCAAATCACCGCCCTGCCTCCATTTCAGCCGCTGCCTCCATTGTACCCTACAACACACACATACACAATATATATATATATATAATAAACCCTAACCCAATTTCGGGTTAGGGTTAGCATTTAAATAATAAAAGTATATTAGTAAAGCAACCCTGGCCTATATTCGAGTTAGGGTTAGCATATAAAAATAAAAGAGAGATTTGAATTATAGTTTTTATTATAACTTTTAAATTTAAGGTTTTTGGTGTAAGTTGTAGTATTATAATTAGTTGGTATAGCTAGATTATTTAATTTAACACCATATTTATATATATATATATATGAAGGAGTAGGTATAATTTTAGATTTGTTTTTTCCAATTGCATATATATATATAAAAGAGGTTAAGTTGAAACTAATTTGATTTTATTTTATTAATAAAATATTAATGAACGCTTAAGTAATAATTAGACCCCTTTCATTTTCAGCTGAAATTAAATTGGGGGATTAATTTTATATAGTTCTAATATCGCAATTATTGACGTAATTTTATCAAGGATTATTAATAAGGATATTTCATAGATAATTTTTGTATTTAATTAAATGTGGACGTCAAGTTAAATTTAATTTGGGGGAAATTTGTAATTGAAAATTATTAATTATTTTATACGAGTTTTTAGCCTATGAGGCCAATTTTGGCCAAATTATTTAATAGTCGAAATTTGAAGGTTTAGGGGAGATTAAAATTGGCTATAGTATAATTTATATTTATTTGGCAAATAACATTATTGAATTTGTAACCTTATTGGTTAAATTTAAATAATGAATTGGCATGCACCCTATTAATTAATTGTAAATTTAAGATAACATTGTCACTATTTTGGCCTGGAATGTTTTAAATACAATTGAGATATTTAAATATCCTCCGACTTTATTTAGAGGCAAATTAATTAGATTGATTAAATTAACTAATTAAATTGCGATGACCCTCGTAGGGAATGATTAGTCTTCATTAAGTATTATCACTTCATTGATGAAGTTAATCATTCCAACTTTAGTAAACACTTCTATTTACACCTTACTTAAGACAAAACTTAAATGATTTCATTTTAAATGTAGATTATTTTGTGAGTTTATGTTGTCAAAAAAAAAAATTGTTGTTCTGTTTTTGCCCAAAAGTTTGGGCATGACATTAGTAAGTTCTATCATTCTTTCAAAGATTTTGATAAGGATACCATTGGGGAGAGTATAATTTTGTACTAAGATATATATAAGAAAGTTCTTATTGAAGTCATTGATGTTCTTCCTAATGACTTATATCTGAGACTTGAAGCGAAAAGAAGGTCTACAATAGAATTGGATAAGAAATTGAAGGTTGAAGTACTGTTGGTTGTTCATCCAGTTAAATCTAGACAACAAATTGATGAATTGATAGCTGAAGCTAACAAAACTATTTTTGTAAGTGGTCACCAGCAAGTAAGCCTCATGGCTGACAGAATAAAGGAAATAGCAGATGAGACAACAGATAAATGGGATATTTTCTTTGTGGAGAAAGAGAAAAGAGAAGAAAAAGAAAGACAAAAGCTCAAAAAATATTTTACTAAGGTATACCAAAAAGGAGATAAAGGAAAGAATAAGGTTGGTAGTGTACCTAACTTCACAATAAAAGATAACCTACCCCCACCGGCTCAAGACACCCCACCAGCAGTAGCAGAGACACCAATAGATGTGCAGAATCAGTACAAAGAAAAGATATCAGATGAAGTGAAAGCAGATGATAGTGATACTGATTCAAACATTCTATTCACAATGAATGTTGATCACAATGAATGTTGACACTCAGGACATCAATATTGTAATGGATAAGGAAATTGTTGAGGAAAAGAAATCAAAATCTATCACAGTTGACACTCAACAGAATGTTGAGATACCGGAAGAAAAAAAATAAGAACAAATAGAATCTGAACCGGCAAAGAATAAGAATGAGAGTAAGGATGAGAATAAGGAAGTGGTTAAGATGGTTGAACGGGTATCTGGAGAAGAGAAGAAACTTAATGCAGAACCTAGCACTTCTCCTAGTACTTCTACTGTGGACTTCAGACCGACAACTGTCACTAATGTATTATTGGATTCTATAAAGAAGATAATTGAGTGCAATACCTTAACATTTAAGGCTATTGATCACTCTCTACCAATTTTGCAAATGATTGCACCGACGTGCAAGGTAGATCACATTGTTGGATCAATAGGTAAATTGGACACATTGTCTAAATTCATCTCTTCTAACATTCAGTCTTTAGATAAAATAAATGAGGAAACTATTCAGGAAAGAGTAAATAAAGAAAAGGAAGAATTCCTTGATAAAACAATAAAGGATTGTAATCAGCAGATTGATTCATTGCTACCTACATTGAATTCCACTATTTTGGAATATAAGGAATTGTACAGGGAAGTTTGCAAACCTCGTCATTTAACTGAAGATATTGATGATCAAATCAGGAAAACTCAGAAAGAGATTGATGATATTGCAGATAACATGATTGGTTCTTCGGAACTAACATCAATTTTGGATCAAGAAATGGCTATTCATGAAGAGAAAATTAAAAATTTGGAAAGAGAGAAAGCAATTTTGAAGATGAAAACCCGGGATAAACTTGGTCCAAGATTGGATAATTTATTAACACACCGGAATGAACTATCCAAGGCAACAATTCAAGGAGACAGATCACCGAAACAAAAAATGCACTATCTTAATGGGATGATCAAGAAGACTGAAGCAATAATTACTGATAGTACAAAATTCCTGCAGGGTCTTAATTTAGTTTTGGCGGATATTTTTCAAATTGTACATAACAAACTTCAGGTATCTAGGTAATTTTTGAATTTTTTTTTAGACTTTTGACATCCTTTGTCATTGATGTTAAAGGGGGAGTGGTATAGTGAGAAAAATGTATAGAGTAAGGCATAGTGACAAGTGAACAAAAGGAGATGATTTGCTCAGGGGAGCACTTTCAGTTTTGGATTTCAGTTTTTTATTTTTCTCATGAGTGTTGCCATCAATGCCAAAGGGGGAGATTGTTGGCATTATACACTCAGATGAGAATGGTAGATGTTGTCATTGATGGAAACAAAGTGGCAACAAAGTTCAACAAGGTTTCACAGGTTCAACTGGAAACAGACTTCACCTACCGGCACCGACAGATACAACAAGGTTTATTCACACCGGCATATAGTTTACACCGAAAACAAATCATACCGACATCCAAAGCCGACTTGGCAATAATACTGTTTATGTAATATAAATTATAATTGTATGCCGATATGATGTATTGTAAAGACTCATATATGTATGAGATCTTGTAGGTCATTTGAAAAGAAATAGGTAATGAAATGTGTGTATGTAAGTGGTATATGTGATAAGATAAGGATATGATATCAAATAATTATATATGCACTTTGATGTGTTTATCTTGAGAGTGAATAAGAAGCAGAACAGAGTGAAGACTATTCTGTGTAAGCAGAATCATTTACCAGCAAGGTTTTTGGTAGAGGTATCAAACAAAGCTTAAATCGATACTGAATCCAGCATTGCAAATGCTATTTGGAAGTAGTACATTGTTATTGGATTTAACCATCCAATTGTGTAGTCAGTGGGACTCCATTTTTGTTGTTGAGTAGTGAGCTCTAGGCAGTTGGACTTCCTGCATGTGCAGCCCCCTATTTTACTAAGTAATATTTATTTATATTGGTCAGTGAGTAAATATTGTGGGTCACAAATCCCACTGAGGTTTTTCCCTCACTGGGTTTCCTCGCCAAAATATCTGTGTTATGGTGTGTATTGATGCTAATTATTTTGTTTCTCTTTACTACATTATTGTTTTATTACCGGTATATTAATTTCAGTTATAGAGTTGCAATTAATTTTAAATCTTTCATCTACCAGTCAGACACTAATTCACCCCCCCCCCCTCTCAGTGTCTTTGGGATTAACCAAGTATCTAACACATTCTTCATGGTTTTTCCCTTCTTTGGCTTTGCACATCATATCTGGTGTTCATTGTGTGATCTATTGTATGTTTATGTTTTTCATGCTTAGTTAATTCTATTGGTTTTGATCTGGATGTGAAAAGAATAAATTAAATTGTTTTAAGCTATGAACTGATTCACCCCCCGCTCAGTTGCCCAAATATTTAGTAATTGGTATCAGAGAATTGGTTCCTTAGAGAAGAGTTGAACCACTTGAGGTAGATCCTAATCCGATGGTGCATAAGTTGACTATTCCTATCTTTGAAGGATCCGACTATAGTTTTTGGAAAGTGAAGAGGAGAGGCTACCTGATATATTTGGGGTACAACACTTGGAAAGTAGTGGAAACTAAGTATGTTCAATTGGCAAATGGTCTTACTACTCCAGATGAGATTCAAGCTTATGAAGAGAATGAAAGGCAAGGTATGCTATCTTTAGTGCTTCATCTAAGACTAAATTGATAAAGGTTATTTCATTCAATACTGCTTATGAGGTTTGGGAAAAGTTGAGAGATATCTATGAAGAAAATGACAGAGTCAAATTATCAAAGAATCTAATAGCTAAGCTCAAATATGAGAATTTGAAAATGGAAGAAGGAGACAACATAACTAGCTAATTTCAAAAGGTTGATATTGATGTAAATGAAATCAAAGAACCTGGTAGTACCTTGACAGATGAATATATAATTGAGAATATTCTGATGTCCCTACTTAGATCTTCACTATTGAAGAAACCTATTTTTCATGCCCAAACTTTTGGGCACGAATGGAATAATTTTTTTTTAAAACAACATAACCTAATGAAGCTAAGTTTGCTAAAATAATGTAGTATCAAGTCATGTCTTAACTACATTTGAATTGTTCTTCAACTAGAATTAATTTTAACCACTATGTCAAGTAAGCAGGATAATCTAATTTGCATGCAGGAAATTAACTTTACAAAGAATTTATTATTATCTCATTAATTAATTAAATAATAAATTCACTTAAGCAAAAACCCCTAAATTAATTGATAAGGGATATTATTAATCTTAATCAATCTTTTTAATCATTGTAGGAATTAATTAAATTAACTCTAGCAATTGGATTTTTAAATCCCATGAATTATTTTAACAATAATTATAATGTGTCTAAAGGGCTAAATAAATCCATAATAAAATTTGCCCTATAGAGTTTAATCTCGGCAAGCCTAAAATTTAGGTGAACTATAAAAAAATAATCCCCTATGGCCAAAATAACTTATAAAGTCATTATAAATTTCCTAAAAGATTAAACTCCAAAATAATTAAAAATTTATAACATCATGTTTAAAGGTTTATATAAACATATATAAAATATGAATGTTTAAATAAAATAATTAAACTCAAGTTGGAGTATACGTTCATATATATATATATATATATATATATATATATATATGTATGTATGTATGTATGTATGTATGTATGTATGTATGTATGTATGTATGTATGTATGTATGTATGTATGTACATATATATATGTATATACACATACATACATATATATATATGTATATATAAGGATATAGGGTTTTTAAATTCTTAAATTTTAAAATAAACATGAACCCTAAAATTTAAAAGTTATAAATAAAATAATTCATACTCACGTTTTTATTTTTTTTCTTTTATAACTTCGAAATACCCTAACCCAAACCGGGTTAGGGTTTCATGATTTTTTTTTGCAGGGAGGAGAAGAGTGACAGAGACCGAAGGAGGGCGGCCATAGTGTTTGAAGTTTGGTGTGGGGTGAGGGGAGGTTATGGGGGATTCCCCGCAGGGATGGCCGCAACCATGCCTGCGGGTCGCGGCCCATACAGGCGGCCTTGGTCGCCACTGTGGGACGTAGCCCGGTTGCACCACCGCTGTGGGGTGCCATCCACAGGGGAGGGCCGAAGCCTCCCCGACTGTGGGTCATGTCTGCGGCCGCCCCTGGGGGTCGTCGCCCACAGTGCGGGGAGGTCGCCTTGCAGGGGTTTTCCGCAGGGGCCGAGGCTCCCCGAAAACCTTGATGCCTTGGTTTTTTTTTTTAATTTATTTATTTTTTTTTTTTCATAAAATATATATATATATAATCTGAAACTATTTTCTTTGCTTCCTAAAATTATGCAAAAATTAATCAAGTATGGACATCATGCAAATAGGGCAATCTTTTTTTTCTTTTATTTACTTTAAACAAACTGTTTATTTTATCTAGGTTTGTTTTTTGCAATATTTGTAAGGAATAAAATGGCAAATTTATATAGTTTACAGCAACATTAATACACCTTAAAATTTCATATAAAACTATTTTACTAAGATGAATACAACATTTATATCCATACTAAAGTCTAAGTTACTATATTTGCACTTGGAATTAAATAAATAGGATTAAGAGATCATTTCTAGCTTAATACTTACATGCTATTCTAGTTTACGTATCTACACTATTTTCATTATGCATAAGAGATGAAATGGACTTTTATTTTCAGAATAAATATAAATACAACAAACATTATTTCAATAGCTATAGGAACATATTTCCAAAAATAAACATTTCATTTTTGCAATAATAACTTAATAGAAGAATATTTTTTTTTGATAAAACAAGAAATAGAAAACTGTTATCATTTCCAAAATAGTAACTTTTACAAAGGGGAAGAAAACCCCACTTAGCCTCTCTTTACTATCAAAGGAGGCTCAAACAAATAAATACATTTCTTTTCAAAATAAATAAAACATGCAGCCTTTCGTTTACATTTCTGCAACTAAAATATAGCATCCTATTTCTTATTCTCTTTTTGCAAATCAAGTACAAACAACTCCTAGCTTGTCTTTTTTCTTTTCTTTCCAAGCAACCTGCAAATAAATCGTAAGGTTTTGACCATGGAGAGCTCACCTCCCAGCCTAGGCTTACTAGAAGCCACCCCCAAGCTTGGAGAACCAAGCCCTAGACAGGTTACGCTCAGGCAAACACAACAAGAGAGGGAAAAACATACAACAAACACTTTCCCAACCAAGGCTACACTTCATCACAAAATGTGATGTTTTTACATGGGTGGTAGTGGACCAAATACCCTGAGGAGACTGCAAGAATGGTAGATCACAAAGCCACCTCATGGCAAACAAAGATATATCATAAGTTCATTAACCCCACATCCTTATGCCACCCCAAGGCATTCATGTCATACTTTCTCTCCTTATGACCCCCAAATGCATAAACTAGGCCATGCAGCAAGGGTCACATATACACCCCTTGAGATCACTCTCATAATGATAGTCTCTCACTCGAGGGTTGTCAAACTCCTACCACCCGCAAGACCATCCTACTCTCCCAAGAGTAGAAGGCCTTGGTTACTCCCAAATCACAGGAAATGCATAAAAGAATAAAAGATAGGTCGCATAATAATTTTCACAAAAGAAAATACAAGAAAACAATTTTTACATACAAACAATCTTTCCAACATAAACATGCAACGTAAAAAAAAACTAAAGAAGAAGATGAACCAACCTTCAATCTGCTCAAAGGTTTGCTAGAACTAGTTTGAGGATGAGCAGCCCAATTCCACAATTCTTCATTCTACACTTAGCCAAAATTCTATCCCAAAACTATTCTTTTCAAAATTGCATGATCTCCAAAAATGGAGAGTGGGTGATTACCCACAAAGTCTCTCATTCTTGCCTAAAAGGACCTCAGTGAGAGTTCTCACAGGTTTCTAAAACTAAAAAAGAAAAGTAAAAGAAAGTGGGAAAAATAATCTCACATCAAAAAGGAAGGTTATCTAGCCTAGATGGCACCTTCTAAATTGAATTTTCACTCACCTTAGGAAACCCACTTTTTGAGGTGACTAAACAGTCACATGCCTAAAAATACTCCTAACCCATAGTTATACCTTATGTACTTTAGGAAAAACCTTTAAACTACCCCTAGGAGTCCATTTGACGCCTTAGAAACCCATCTGAAGTTAACTTTTGGGTCAAACCTGAGTTGACCAATCCAAAGACTCTCTACCCAAGGAAAATTTAGAACCACATTCAAATGTTTGAAAAGGCTATGGTTGAAACAACTCCCTCCAAGAGGCAAGTCAAAAAACAAGACATAAATCAACACATGTGTCAAGTGACACAATAAAATACGTTACAAAATTACACCTGAAATTCGTCTCTTGTTGGATTTACACAAATTAATAATTCAATTTAACACACATGCAACATTTACTTTCACAAATAAAATACGATACATATGGGGTGTTGTCTCTCCAAATAGACAACCCCTAGTTTTACGAATGTACATAGGTCTAGGTTTGGTTCTCCATAATAGTTCCATGGTCACATGGATAATTTTCCCGCGCATCTTAATTACACATTAGTACTTCCAAATAACCTCATATAATATTAAACACATGAATAAGAATACACATGAAACACTCTGCATACAATTTACATTTAAACAAATCGATATATCTTATATCCAAATAAATCCACATAAGCAATTATCATAATCATCATAATTTTGATCCATACATAAGACATGCATCCTATTTCTATCATCATAGTAAAGTCTTGCAAATCCAATAATGAAATACATCATCTCACATTTATTTGAGACTCATCATAGATATACTTCCTCAAAACTGATACATGAAACATATCGTGGATGCGTGACAAGCTAGGTGGCAATGCTAAATGATAGGCAACTGGTCCTATCCTCACAAGGATCTCAAATGGTCCTACAAAGTGAGGTACACGCTTAGAACCCTTTCCGTAATGGATTGGACTCTTATGTGGCCGCACTCTCAAGAAGACTCTGTCTCCAACCAAGTAGCTACGATCTATCCTCTTCGCATCTACATACTTCTTCTGTCTATCTTGTGCCTCTCTAAGACGTTGCCTAATCAAATCCACCTACTGATCCATATCTCGAACTATCTTAGGACCAATAGAAACTCTGTCCTCTATGTGGTCCCAACTCAATGGTGTCCTACAAGGCCTGTCGTATAATTCCTGATAGGGTGGCATCCCCAACAAAGTGTGATGCCCATTGTTATAGGCAAACTCCACTAAGGGAAGGTACTCTTCCCATCTAGTCTAATGATCCATGACATACATGCGAAGCATATCCTCTAACACCTGGTTAACCCTCTCTGTCTGACCATCCATTTCCGGATGATAGGTTGTACTGAAATTGAGCTTGGTGCCCATAGCTACCTGTAATGCCTTCCAAGAGGAAGAAGTGAAGAGGGAATCCCTATCAAAAATAATCTTGCATTGAACGCCATGAGGTCTAACAATGTCTCGCAAGAACACATGTGCTACTACTGGTGCTGTGAAGGTAGTTCGAACTAGTGAAAAGTGGGCCACTTTGGTCAACTTGTCAACTGGCACCAAGATGGCATCATGGCGATGAGATGACAAAGGGAGACCAATGATGAAATCCATGGATATAGTATCCCACTTCCACTCTGGTATAGCATGAGACTGGAGCAACCCATGTGGATGGCGGTGCTCCGCCTTGACTCTCTGACACTTGAGGCATCAGGCCACTAACTCAGCAATGAGCTACCGCATTCCTGGCTAATGATATAACTGTCTCAAGTCAACATGCATCTTCTTAACTCTGGGATGTGCTGCATAAGGAGCTCTATGAGCCTCCGTGATAATGAACTCTCGTAATCCCCCAAAAGAAGGTACATAGATGCACCCTCTAAGGTATAATAGTCCATCAAACTCCAAGGAATGATCCACATAGCTCCCTTCTAGAGTATCCTAAGATCGTATCACCTGACAAACCTCTAAATACCATCCATCCTCTGGCAGCTACTATAGTATACGATCTCTCAAATCCGTGCCCATAGATATGGTGTATACCTTGTGACGTCTCCTACTCAAAGCATCTGCCACTATATTTTCTTTCCCTTTAATGTAGTGAACGTCAAAATCATACTCGCACAAGAACTTCATCCATCTCCTCTGTCGTGCATTAAGGTTCGGATGAGTGAATATGTACTGAAGGCTTTGATGGTCTGAATGAAGCTCAAAATGGTGACCCAAAAGGAAGTGTCTCCACCTCACAAGTGCATGCACTACTGCTGCAAGCTCAAGGTCATGAGTAGGATAGTTAAGCTCATGAGTCTTAAGTTTCCTAGACTCAAAGGCTATAGCCCTACCATCCTGCATAAGGACTGCTCCTAAACCCTCTAGGGAAGAATCTGTGCAAACCATGAAGTTAGCTTAGGGGTCTAGTACTACAAGGATAGGTGCGCTAGTAAGTTCCTTTTTGAGTTCCTGAAAGGCCCTCTCACACTTCTTTGTCCACTCAAATTTCTTCCCTTTGCGCTGAAGAGAAGTAATAGGATGTGCGACTCTAGAGAATCCCTCAACAAAGCATCAGTAATAACCTACTAAGCCCATGAAGCTCCTGACCTCTATCACACTGGTTGGTGCTGCCACTCCATAATAGCTCTGATCTTTGATGGGTCAACTAAGATCCCATCACCAGAAATAACGTGCCCAAGGTACTTGACCTCTAAACGAAAGAATGCACACTTTGACAAACTGCCATACAACTGATTGTCCCTCAAATACTGCAAGACCTGTCTCAGGTGCTCCTCATGCTTCTTCTCATTCCGAGAATATATCAATATGTCATCGAGGAACACAATCAAAAAATGGTCAAGAAATGTGCAAAATACCCCATTCATGAGGCTCATGAAAACAACTGAAGCATTTGTAAGACTAAATGGAACCACGGTGAGCTCATAGTGGCCATATCTAGTGCAAAATATGGTCTTGTGGATATCGCTTTCCACTATTCTCAACTGATGGTATCCTGAATTCAGATCAATTTTTGAAAATACTTTGGCACCCTGAAGTTGGTCGAATAAATCATTGATCCTGGGTAAGGGATATCGGTTCTTGATGGTTACTTTGTTCAACTGATGATAATCCATGCATAACTGAAGAGATCTATCCTTCTCCTTCACGAAGATGACTAGTGCACCCCAAGGGGATACTCTAGGACAAATGTGACCCTTCTCTAGGTCTATATGAAAGTCAATCTCCCTACAGGGTGGCATTCCTGGTAGCTCTGAAGGAAACACGTCTGAAAATCTCTTAAGGATAGGATGGTCGTCAATCGATGTTTCCTTTTTGTCCTCTTCCTCTCTATCACTGATGGTGATGGCAAATAACTGACATCCCTTTTGCATGCTCTGCTTAAGCTGCATTATGAAAATCATACGAAGAGACACAGGTCTCTAAATCCTGGTGATTACTATAGGCGAACCATGATCATCCTTACACTCAATCTCTTTCAGGCAGCAATCCATCTTGGCTCTGTGGGCATAAAGCCAATCCATGCTAAGTATGATACCATATGATCCAAGTGGTGTAACTCTAAGGTCTACTAAGGTGGTGGTATTGCCAATCTGAAGCTGACATGCCCTAACCTCTGATTCCACTGACACTCTAGCCCCTGAAGCTAACTCCACTTCCCAACTGACACCTTGTCTATTAGCCACTAACCCGCAATGCTCCACAACCAATGGAGATATAAAGGAGTCAGTAGCTCCTGAATCAAATAATATAGATACACTTCTACCTCTGATCATACCTACAGCCTCAATGACTGTGGCCTGGTGCTCTGCCTGGTGGTTGTCAACCGCTATAAAGACTCTATGGGACTTGCCCATATCTCCAACTATAGGCTCTGATGCTTCCATCCTCTGATTTCCTCCCATCTGACCCTGTGGACATTCTCTCGCCATGTGCCCCATGGCTCCACACATGAAACAAGCACCACATGCCTGAAACTGGATGCCCTAAGGCCTAGAGAAAGGTTGTCCCCCTGTCCTGCTAAAACCACTGGACCCACCCCTGGAGGACTACTGAGTCCTCACCGGAGGTGTTTAAGGAACCTGAGATCGCTGATCTTGCCTCTGACCCTTAGACTGCCACTGCTTGGGCTTTGCACCCCACTAACTCTACGGAGGCCTCTCCCTCTGGTTCTGTTGTGATTGTTGCGGAGGAGGGGGTTTGGAGAACCCCGATGTATGTCTGTTATTACCCTTCCAATGGGGTTTCTGAAACCCGTATGTCTGGGGTATAGGGTTTTGGTTTTGGAACCAATCCCTTGTATCCTATGGCCTGACCTGAATCTCCTCTTCTATCAAGTCCTTCTCCACGGCAACCCAAAGGATCCTTGGAGTGGACATCCTCACTAGTCCTGCTATGCTGGCATTCAACCCTTTGATAAAACGGTTGATGAGAAGTTTCTCGTCTTTTAGGTAGTCCACGTATGGCAAGAGCTCGAAGAACTTACTCTCGTACTAGCTCACTGAGAGACCCTTCTGTTGGAGGTCATGGAACTCATCTATCCTACGCTATCTATAATGCTCTGACAAGTACCTCTCCCTAAACCTCTCTGTAAAAATATCCCATGTGAGGGTATCTACAACTAAACCGCACTTGTATTCCTCCTGTCTCCACCATGTGGAGGTCATTCCTCTCAATAGGTGGACTGCTACACGTGCCTTTAGATTGCTCTCATGGGAGCGCAATGCAAAGCACCTATCTAGGCTCAAAAGCCAAGCCTTGGCTTCTACCCCATCGGTAGATCCCCCAAAAGATGGTGGCTGGAGGTGCATAACTTCTCTGATTAGATCCCCTGGATCCTGACGTGCTCTCTCATAATACACTAGCTCTACCACTGGAGGTGGTCCTGGTAGATGCACAGACTCAGGCTCATGCCCAACCTAACTCTTTACAAAATTAGGAGGTGGACTCCTACTCTGTTCCCTATCTGTCGATCTATGGCTCCCTGAGTTCTGGTTTTCAACATGATGATCATCTACTGGAAGCCTATCCTAGACTATCCCTATTAGGTTCTGGAGTGCTTCTAAGATGTCTCAGTTTGGGTCAACCGGCCATTCGGGAGGAGCCTCTAGGTTCCCTTCCAGAACCAATTCCTCCCTATCGACCTCTTCGCGTGCCATGCGTACATGCCTAGGACCCCTCCCTCGCTTGCGAGCTTGTCATGTAGTCGGAGGCATCCTTTAAGAGAAAATAAAATAAAATGAATTAAATAAATAATTTTTTTTTGGAGAGATATTTAATTAATTAATTTAAATTAAATATCAAAAAAATTAATATAATATAATTAATTAAATAATTAAAGCAAAACGTAATGGAGAAAGGTTCCTAGTGTTGGAAACCTTGCTCTGATACCAAAATGTCATGCCCAAACTTTTGGGCACGAATGGAATAATTTTTTTTTAAAAAACATAACCTAATGAAGCTAAGTTTGCAAAAATAATGCAGTATCAAGTCTTGTCTTAACTACGTTTGAATTCTTCTTCAACTAGAATTAATTTTAACCACTATATCAAGTAAGCAGGATAATCTAATTTGCATGCGGGAAATTAACTTTACAAAGAATTTATTATTATCTCATTAATTAATTAAATAATACACTTAAGCCAAAACCCCTAAATTAATTGACAAGGGATATTATTAATCTTAATCAATCTTTTTAATCATTGTAGGAATTAATTAAATTAACTCTAGCAATTGGATTTTTAAATCCCATGAATTATTTTAACAATAATTATAATGTGTCTAAAAGGCTAAATAAATCCATAATAAAATTTGCCCTGTAGAGTTTAATCTCGACAAGCCTAAAATTTAGGTGAACTAAAAAAAATAATCCCCTATGGCCAAAATAACTTATAAAGTCATTATAAATTTCCTAAAAGATTAAACTCCAAAATAATTTAAAATTTAAAACATCATGTTTAAAGTTTAAAGGTTTATATAAACATATATAAAATATGAATGTTTAAATAAAATAATTAAACTCAAGTTGGAGTATACGTTCATATATATATATATATATATATATATATATATATATATATAGGGTTTTTAAATTCTAAAATTTTAAAACAAACATGAACCCTAAAATTTAAAAGTTATAAATAAAAGAATTCATACTCACATTTATTTTTTATTTCTTGTATAATTTCGAAATACCCTAACCCAAATCGGGTTAGGGTTTCATGATTTTTCTTGCAGGGAGGAGGAGAGCAGCGGAGACTGAAGGAGGGCGGTCGCAGCATTCAAAGTTTGGTGCAGGATGAGGGGAGGTTGGGGGAGATCCCCGTAGGGACGGCCACAGTCGTGCCTGCGGGTCACGGCTCACAGAGGTGGCCTTGGCCACCACTGTGGGACGTAGCCTACAGCCCGGCTATGTCATCGCTATGGGGCGCCGCCCACGGGGGGGTTGAAGCCTCCCCGACTGTGGGTTGCGGCCCACAATGGTGACTGCTGTCGCTGCTGGGGTTCACCACCTACAGCGCTGGGGGGACACCCTGCGAGGGTTTTCCGCAGGGGCCGAGGCTCCCCGAAACCCTTGATGCCTTGTTTTTTCAAAAAATAATTTTTTTTTTTTTTTTTTCATAATATATATTTATATATACACTATATGTATACATATATATATATGTATACATATATATATATATATATATATATGTATATATATATATATATATAATATGTATATATACATATATGTATATATGTATAAATATAAATATATATATGCATATATACATACATACATACATATATATATATATATATATATTATATTTATATTTATTTTTTTACATATATACATATATATATATATACATGTACATGTACATGTACATATATATATATATATATATATATATATATATATATATATATATATATATATATATATATATATATATATATATATATATATCTGAAACTATTTTCTTTGCTTCCTAAAATTATGCAAAAATTAACTAAGTATGGACATCATGGAAATAGGGAAATCTTTTTTTTTCTTTTTTTTTTTTTAAACAAACTGTTTATTTTATCTAGGTTTGTTTTCTCCAATATTTGTAAGGAATAAAATGGCAGATTTAGATAGTTTACAGCAGCATTAATACACCTTAAAATTTCATGTAAAACTATTTTACTAAGATGAATACCACATTTATATTCATACTAAACTCTAAGTTACTATATTTGCACTTGGAATTAAATAAATAGGATTAAGAGATCATTTCTAGCTTAATACTTACATGCTATTCTAGTTTATGTATCTACACTATTTTTATTATGCATAAGAGATGAAATGGACTTTTATTTTCAGAATAAACATAAATACAACAAACATTATTTCAATAACTATAGGAACATATTTCCAAATATAAACATTTCATTTTTGCAATAATAACTTAATAGAAGAATTTTTTTTTTTGATAAAACAAGAAATAGAAAACTGTTATCATTTCCAAAATAGTAACTTGTACAAAGGGGAAGAAAACCCCACTTAGCCTCTCTTTACTATCAAAGAAGGCTCAAACAAATAAATACATTTCTTTTCAAAATAAATACAACATGCAACCTTTCGTTTACATTTATGCAACTAAAATATAGCATCCCATTTCTTATTCTCTTTCTGCAAATCAAGTACAAACAACAACTCCTAGCTTGTCTTTTTTCTTTTCTTTCCAAGCAACCTGCAAATAAATCATAAGGTTTTGACCATGGAGAGCTCACCTCCCAGCCTAGCCTTACTAGAAGCCACCCCCGAGCTTGGAGAACCAAGCCCTAGACAGGTTACACTCAGGCAAACACAACAAGCAAGGGAAAAACATACAACAAACACTTTCCCAACCAAGGCTACACTTCATCACAAAATGTGATGTTTTTACATGGGTGGTAGTGGACCAAATACCCTGAGGAGACTGCAAGAATGGTAGATCACAAAGCCACCTCATGGCAAACAAAGATATATCATAAGTTCATTAACCCCACATCCTTATGCCACCCCAAGGCATTCATGTCATACTTTCTCTCCTTATGACCCCCAAATGCATAAACTAGGCCATGCAGCAAGGGTCACATATACACCCCTTGAGATCACTCTCATAATGATAGTCTCTCACTCGAGGGTTGTCAAACTCCTACCACCCGCAAGACCATCCTACTCTCCCAAGAGTAGAAGGCCTTGGTTACTCCCAAATCACAGGAAATGCATAAAAGAATAAAAGATAGGTCGCATAATAATTTTCACAAAAGAAAATACAAGAAAACAATTTTTACATACAAACAATCTTTCCAACATAAACATGCAACGTAAAAAAAAACTAAAGAAGAAGATGAACCAACCTTCAATCTGCTCAAAGGTTTGCTAGAACTAGTTTGAGGATGAGCAGCCCAATTCCACAATTCTTCATTCTACACTTAGCCAAAATTCTATCCCAAAACTATTCTTTTCAAAATTGCATGATCTCCAAAAATGGAGAGTGGGTGATTACCCACAAAGTCTCTCATTCTTGCCTAAAAGGACCTCAGTGAGAGTTCTCACAGGTTTCTAAAACTAAAAAAGAAAAGTAAAAGAAAGTGGGAAAAATAATCTCACATCAAAAAGGAAGGTTATCTAGCCTAGATGGCACCTTCTAAATTGAATTTTCACTCACCTTAGGAAACCCACTTTTTGAGGTGACTAAACAGTCACATGCCTAAAAATACTCCTAACCCATAGTTATACCTTATGTACTTTAGGAAAAACCTTTAAACTACCCCTAGGAGTCCATTTGACGCCTTAGAAACCCATCTGAAGTTAACTTTTGGGTCAAACCTGAGTTGACCACTCCAAAGACTCTCTACCCAAGGAAAATTTAGAACCACATTCAAATGTTTGAAAAGGATATGGTTGAAACAACTCCCTCCAAGAGGCAAGTCAAAAATCAAGACATAAATCAACACATGTGTCAAGTGACACAATAAAATATATTACAAAATTACACATGAAATTTGTCTCTTGTTGGATTTACACAAATTAATAATTCAATTTAACACACATGCAACATTTACTTTCACAAATAAAATACGATACATACAGGGTGTTGTCTCTCCTAATAGAAAACCCCTGGTTTTACAAACGCACATAGCTCTAGGTTTGGTTCTCCATAATATTTCCATGGTCACATGGATAATTTTCCTGCGCATCTCAATTACACATTAGTACTTCCAAATAACCTCATATAATATTAAACACATGAATAAGAATACACATCAAACACTTTGCATACAATTTACATTTAAACAAATCGATATATCTTATATCCAAATAAATCAACATAAGCAATTATCATAATCCTCATAATTTTGATCCATACATAAGACATGCATCCTATTTCTATCATTTTAGTAAAGTCCTACAAATCCAATAATGACATACATCATCTCACATTTATCCTATTCTAGAATTATATAGAGTTCTATATCTATAATGCATAGAAATGAAGCATCGATATATATCAATGTTATCGAAATCATGGAATCATATAAGTTCTAAATCCATAATGCATAAAGATAAAGCATCCATAATAGTCTCAACATGAAAAACACTGAAATGCTAGGATGAGTCGGGGTAGTGCCTCACACTATTATCCTAATAAGTTCACTAGAGAGTAGCTTTATGGTACGCTATCAGCATTTGAGATAAGGAAGTTTGGAAAAGACAAATTTAAGATTGATTTTGCATTCAAATCATGTAAGGAAGATCTAGAAGATAAAAGTTTAGATGAGATGAAAGCAAATTTTGTAAGGAGATTGAAGAAAGGCACTAACAAATAAAAAGGTATGTTAACTCTTAAATATTTTAGATGTGAAAAGATTGGTCATATTTCTACTAATTGTCTGGAAAAGAATTCAAGAAAAAAATATAGATCAGGTAAAGAAAAATTTAATAATAGAGCCTATTATGTCAAAGATGATGATGGAATTTCAAATGATGCTATAATTTTAGATGATGAATCAAATTATGAAGATGGTGATTGTTTCTTCTTGGTAGAAAGAGATACACGTAAGATTGATATTCCTAAGACTATTTCTACTGCTTTACATGCTAGAAGAGATAAATAAATGACTAATGGATAGTGGATGTTCAAATCATATGACTAGTGACAAAAGTAAGTTTGTGAAACTTGATAAGTATGATGGTGATTCTGTTAGGTTCAGAGATGATCAAATAGCACAAATTGTTGGAATTGGTTCTATTTTTTTTATGAAAAGCATAATATTGATAATGTTTACTATGTGAAGGGTTTGCATCATAATCTATTGAGTGTTGGACAGATGTGTGAAAATGGTTACAATGTTGTCTTTCAAGATGATGGTTGTGAGTTCCAGAAAGGATCCGGAATTGTTATTGCAGTAGAGAAATGGACTGGCAGAAACATGTATCTATTAGAAGGATCTACAGAGCATTGTTTGTTGTCTCATATCAATTATAGTTGGACCTGGCACCAAAGGATGTGTCATATCAATTTTGACAACTTAGTGAAGACCAGTTCATCAAGTGTAGTGAGAGATTTACTGAGGTTGACCAAACTAGATAACAATATTTGTAGAGAATGTCAAGTTGGAAAGTAGAATAAAGGAACTTATAGAGGAAAGGAGCATTTGTCCACCAATTTTTTGGATTTAGTGCATATAAACCTATGTGGTCTAATAGGGAGACTCTCTCAAAAGAGTTGCAATTTGGTTTATAGATTAGCAAAAGGTGTTATTGTGGGCTTCCTTGTTTGTTTTATGCCCTACTCTCCTTGTGTGAATCAATCCCAACACCCAAACTCTTTTGGAGAACTCTCTACCAATTAAATTGCTCCAATTACTTAAATCTAAGGTTAGAACTCACATGCGTAAGTTCAACCTCCAACATGCCTAATTCAATGCTCTTCACTTGCAAGGGATTAGGAAGATTCTAAGATGGTTTAAAAACTCCCTTCATGCAGTTTTGGTGTTTCCTCCCTTTCATTTCCCTATCATTTTCATAGATTCCTATTATTAAGGCCTTGTAGTCCAATGAGCCCCTTTTAGCCCTCCTTTTATGATTTTTTCTCTTTGGCTCTAAAAATTGCCAAAGGACCCCTCAGAAGCTTTGTTGATATGAATACCCATTTGGACACCCTTCAATATTTCTAAGGATGGGTGGTATGTTACATCCGTACATGTACTGTCCCAAAAATGGCTCTTTTCAAGGGTTTTATACTTGTGTGCTTTCATCAATGGGGTTTGTAGGTTTCCACACCCTGTCAAGCCTCCACAATTATACTAAGGTTGTTCCCAACATCCATCCTCATTACCAATCACTTGGCACTATCAAATTTGACCACCCCTACAAGACACAAGATAAAGAGTAGTCATGTTCCCTAGTTGGGCTATGGCAGAGCTCTCCTAGGGCATGATTTTAAAATGATCAAATGCAACTTCCAGGTCACAAAATTTTGTATTTACACTATACACAAAATCCATAACTTGAATCCCAAAGTTTATTTTGAAACCACAATGGGAATTCAAGATGGAGCCATTTTTAGGGCCTTAACCCCTTTACATAGACCGAGAACATTGAAAACAAGAAAGAATTTTAATACACCTATTAAACCTACAAGATAAAAGGACAAAAATACTTTTTAAGCACCACAACAACAAGTTCTAAGCCTCCATGAATGTACAGTACTAAAACTAATCCATTTAGTACTGATTTTAATAAGCAATTTGACAAATTTCATTGAACACGTGGAATTTGCTTCAAGTTGCTATTGAAAATTCAATCTTAGAGGTTCTAACTCTTCTACAATGTTTTGAGAGGCCTTACAATAAAATCCAACCACCAATCGGACCACTAACTACCATTTTAAGCAATTTTCCAAAATTGCTCACATTGTTGACAAAATGTTGTCAAGCCACCATGACAACTTTGTACACAACAATGCATTTTGACAAATATGTCAAACCTTCACAATACTGACCACCAAGGATAATTTCCTAACATCAAATAAACATATTCAAAAGCCTTATGAGGCCTTACAAAGACTTTTACAAAAATTTCTATGTGATGCCATTTAAGGCTTACAAAGGCACATAGGCCCAAAATAGAGTAAAATAAGCTAAGTTTAATGACAAAGAAAACTACAAAACAAACTCAAAGCACACTTTTGGACTCTTCAATAGTCCTTTATTCAACCATTGACCCAATGAGGATCAGTCACACCAAAAATTGAAAGTTCACTAAGAAACCTTTGGTGCTCCTACACCATGGTCTGACCAGAATAAGGAGCATACAAGGTGAGAAATATTTCATGTTGTTGAATGATGATTATTCTAGAATGTCATGGGTTGCATTTTTTAGAAATAAGTCAGAAGCATTAGAAAAATTCAAAATATTCAAGGCTAAACTTGAAAATGAAGTTAATAAAAAGATTAAGTGTTTGAGGTCTAATAAAGGAGTAGAATTTACTTTTGATGAGTTCAACAATTTTTGTGAGAAACATGGTATTAGAAGATAGTTGTCTACCCTGAGAACACCTCAAAAGAATGGTGTAGTAGAAAAGATGAATTGAACAATTCAAGAGTTAGTGAGAACAATGATCAAAGGAGCGGAACTTTTGGAAGTCTATTGGAGAGAAGAAATTCATACTACACTCTACACTCTTAACAAAATTCTATACCAAAAGAGATATTGAAAGACATCTTATGAGCTATGGCATGGTAGAACTCTGATAGTAAAATATTTTAAGGTATTTGGAAGCAAGTGCTAGATCTAGAGAGATGAGGATAATCTTAGAAAAATTGACAGTAGAACTGATGAAGGCATATTCCTAGGATATTTTATAAGGAGCAAGGCATACCGGTGTTACAACAAAAGGCTAAACAAAATTGTTGAAAGTTAAAATGTGAAGGTTGATGAAGACACTTCTAGAGAATATGACAAATTGGTAGGATATGATTCTGATGAACTAGATGACAAAAAAAGGGAATAAAAGATTAGAGAAGGAGAAGAAGAAAAGGAAGTTGAGGAAGCTTCGATATCTATATCTAAGACACAAATTTATGTTCAGAAGAATCACTCAGTGGATCATATTATTGGAGATAAGAACCAAGGTATCATCACAAGAAGAAAAGAAACTCAAGAACAAGTTCTATTCGATGAAAAAAAGGCAGACAACTGAGAGGGGGGTGAAGTGATGAATACTAAGAGGGGGAGGGTGAATTAGTATGCCAAAAATATTTGCACTTAAACACTTTACAAGATTGACAGTAAATCGGTAAAACAGTTTAGCAGACAAAACCAGTTAGCACACATGCAAAACAAATAGCAAATAATGCATTCACCCACAAAAGCACAGACACCATAACACATGAGATTTTGATGTGGAAACCCAAATGGGAAAAACCACGGTGAGATGGAAATCACAAGTAACTATCTGCAGAATTGGAACCAGACCGGTTAAGGTCATACCGGTTAAGGTCTTACAATGTTCTTTACTAGAACATATCCTATTAGGAATCTCAATCTCTGTTAGGAGATAAGTTCATTTAAAGACTACCTTGCTAGAGGATTTACAAAAGGCTTTTGGGCCTACCCAGTTAAGGGCTATAGACTTGTCAAAGATGTGAGTAATCAACAAGTGATTGATCTAGCTAATAGCACAGACTGCTTGGTTAGATCCTTGATAGCCCATTCCTAATGCATTCCAGCATTGCTTCAGTCTTCTACACATTCATACTCTCTCTAACTCCTCAACCACCTTAAACCCTAGCAACAACATAAACTTTCTCTACAACCACATCAACAACCTAAAAACCCTAGACATGATGTCCTTATAAAGGAATCTAATTTCATATCGGTCCAATAGGATTACAATCCAATTCCCTAGGTTCAATGAATTTGGACATACTTGGTAACATGACACAAAAAGCACCATTAAAGTGTCGACACCATCAAACAATCGGTGGATGGTAACTCATCATAGAGTATTACCGGTTCATACAAAATGTCAGTTCAAGCAAAATATCGATTGCCGGTTTGACAAAATGAAGACTAGGAAATATGTGTTCTATCGCTTTGATCCTTCATGTCACTTGAGATCCTCGAACCGCTTGGGATCTACATACTGCTTCAGACCGGTAAACACATACTGCAAAACACCAATAGTCTAACGACTATAATACAACATACCGGTTGGAACAAATACCGGTTGTGCTCTAACTCATACATATAAAGGGGATCTCAATGCAAGTGTGTGTCCATCAATAACAATCACAACATAAACATCAAAAATGCCAACAATCTCCCCCTTTGGCATTGATGGCAACACTTAGGAAAATAAAATTTTGACATCTAAGCGTTTTACAACAAAATCATGCCATTAGCAAAATTGCTCCCCCTAAGCATATACACTATCCCTTTGACAATACAATGCATAAAAATTTTGCATATAGAGCATAAACATTGAGATATTCAGAGCATATATCAAAATTTTGATTACCAGATACTTCTCTACTATACTTCTCCCAAATAGAATTCTTCTCCTCCTTTGCCAACAATGACAAAGTACAGCTGAACAACCCTGTTTTCATTTGATATTAAAATCATAAAAATTTATGACAATAAGGAATAATACTTGTCAAAAACAGATTTAAAGTCCTGCAAGAATTGTTTCATCGATAAATGTTGGCAATATTACATTATTACAGACAATGAAAGATTGTTGACATTTCAATAAGGACATTGAGAAGGTTGTTGATGATTATGGACATAACTGATTAAAGATGTTTTACTATCTTGATATTATTATTTTGTCATTGATGTCAAGAAATTGATTTTCTAATTTAGTATGATGTTGCCATATCTTGAGAAGTATGATATGAAGATTATAAAGAAGTCGGTAAAGACACAGGAAAGAATATGATGAATAAGGGGATAAGTTATTCAACGGGCAACTACTACTGAGTCAAACAATGATGAGATCTTGATGTTTTAGATTGTTTTAACATCATACATATGTTGTAAAATGTAAAGGTTAATACTATACTATGTTATCAGGCAAAGAACCTAGTCGGTAAACCCTAAGGTTATCGCAGTCGGTTAATGAAGGCAGAATGTCTACCGAGTGAAGTTTAGTATTCACCGAGTTACAACCAAGCTATAATAGAATGCATTAAATGTTTACATGTGAAATTTAATGAAAGAAGCTAATGAGCTGGAGTGGATCAATGATTGGTAAGTCGTGGAAGAAGTTTGTTGACAAATCTAAGGCAATGGAAAGTTGGCATGAAGATCTACAGCTCAGATTGAACCGCATTACCCTAACACAAGTTCCAAGGTCGGGTAAAACATTTTCAGATCGAAAGATACATTGAACCTGGACAAGATTGAAGATCTGATGGCTATGATTGATCATGGGAAATGTGATCAAGGAGATTAAGCGGTTAGAAGATTGTTTATAAATAGGAAACTGTTGATAAACAATGAATGCGGGCAAGTGTATGCATAGGGATGCTACATAGTGATTACCGAGAACAGAAGTTTGAAGACCTGTTAGAATAATAGAGTATTGATGCCTAGCAGATAGACAAGATTAGTTCTATGTCTAGATTGTATTGAACAAATAGGAATCTGCTTTAGCATTTTAGATGTGAAGTTGCAGATAGATTTTTATTACTGTTATTTTGTGAAAGTGACAGAAAATGTTTTAACCGAGTGGACTTAATAGTCTTATATGTAAATCCTCTAGCAAGGTGACATTTTGATTGAGTGTTTTGAAATCCTTTGACAAGGTCACTTCTAACAAAGTGAAGATCCTAATAGATCTGAGGGAAATCCCTTAACTGGGTCACATCTAGCAATGTGTTTGTAATCTTTAACAGGATTTACTTTTAACCGAGCATACTCTAGAAGAGTATATTTCTTAATGGGTCCGAAATCCTATAGTGGTTTTTCCCTATTTGGGTTTCCACGTTAAATCTGGTGTTATGAGGTTTATATTGTTCATATGCTTTTGAGTTTGCATGTTTGACAATTTTTGGTTATATGACTGATATATATGTTACCGAGGTTGAATCTGATGTTTTATAGATGATTAAGTTTGTATGATTCACCCCCCCCTCTCATCTTGTTGGCTATTGGATATGTACTTATATTAAGTATCAGAACTATCAATTGGTATCAGAGCTTTGGACTCCGAAAGGAAAGTTTAAAGGCACTTAAGTTAAACATCCAAAGATGTATAAGAGGGATGCACCTAAGCTGAATAAGTCAAGTTTCTCTACATGGCAGAAAAGGATGAAGCTACATCTATCAGGAGTTGGAGAATATGCTATATACTATTTGGAGAATGATTTTGTTGCACCGAGCACCTATCCATTGACTATGGAAGAGATAAAGGCAAAGCAAGAACATATTCAAGCAATGATTGAAATAACATCTGCATTGACCGACTCAAAGTTTAATGATCTAGAAGGCTGCAATGATGCAAAGGCAATGTGGACTAAGCTCATATCTGTATATGGAGGAGATGAACATGTTCAAAGAGCAAAAGTAGATAGTCTAAAAGGACAACTTGAATCTATGAGGATGAATGAAGGTGAGAACATAACCCAGTACAGTACAAGACTAAAGGAGATTGTAAATCAAATCAAAGGAGCAAGAGGAACTATTGAAGAAAAGGATGTAACAAGTAAGTTGTTAAGAACCCTTCTACCTGCCTATGCAATCCGAGTCTCTACAATCAATGAATTGAGGTCTGTACCTAATATGCCAGTTTCCTTGGATGCTACTATTGGTAAGCTACATGCATTTGAGTTAAGTAAATTTGATAACAGTGGGTCATCGGTAAATAAAGTTGAATCTGCATTTAGTTCTTTTCATCTGAATGAATCTAATTATTACAATGAAAGAAAGTATAAGTACTCTAAAGGAAATCATAGTGGAGCAAGTGAAAGATTTCGGAAGAACATGGAAGAAGTACACAAACTGTATGAAGAAATTAGAAAGCAAGAAGAGTTTGAAGCACTATTGGCCAAAATGTTACCAAGAGGCAAAGGTAAGTATAAAGGAAAACTACCTTCGAAATGTTTCAATTGTGATAAGATTGGACATATGGCTTCTAACTGTCCTGACAAAGATTTTACTAAAAAGAGAGATTACCGAGATGACAGACAGAAAGATAACCATTACAGAGGACACCGAGACTTCAGAAGAAGGGATAGAAAGACATGCTTAATTGCTGATGAGGAATCTAACGATGATAAGTCAGATGAGACTGATATAGAAGAATTTTATGTGGCTATCAAAGATGGATCAGATGAAGAAAGGTATGAAGAAAAAGTCCTTATATCTCACATAAACACTAATGATTCTTGGATTATAGATAGTGGATGCTCACATCATATGACAGGAGATAAACACAAGTTTGTTATGTTAGAAGATTATGATGGAGGCTATGTTAGATTTGGTAAGATGCACCATGTCCGATAAGAGGTACAGGATCCATAACACTTCTTGATAATGAAAGATGCAATGATGTTTATTGGGTTGAAGGTTTGAAATACAATTTTTTGAGTGTAGCACAGCTAAACAACATAGGTTACCGAATAGATTTTCAGAAAGGAATTGTCAAAGTTCATGACAAGAATGGAAAGTTAGCTGCTACCGGGACACAAACAAAAGGTAATATATTTCACCTTGACTCAACTCACAATAAGTGTTTGCATGCAAAGATTGATGATACCTAGTTATGGCATAAAAGGTTTTGTCATGTTAATTTTGATAATTTGATCAAAATAAGTAAGAAGCACTGAGTAAGAGGTCTATTGAGTCTTGAAAAACCTAAGAATGCTATGTGTCGAGGATGCTAGATGGGTAAGATGACAAGATCAAGCTTTACAAGTAAGTCCTACACTTCTAAGGGAATTTTAGATCTTGTGCACACTGATCTTTGTGGTCCTATGAAAGTTCAAAGTTATTATGGTGATAAGTATTTCATATTATTTGTGGATGATTATTCAAGGATGATGTCAAATGTTTTTAAAAGAAAAATTAGAAGCTTTTCAAATGTTTAAATGGTACAAGGCTAGAGTTGAAAATGAAACAGGAAGACAACTGAAATGTCTTAGATCAGAGAGAGGAAGAGAGTTCACATCTGATGAGTTCAACCTATTTGCAATGATCATGGTATAAAAAGACAAGTCTCTGCACCGAGAACTCCACAGTAGAATGGAATAGCTGAAAGAAGAAACAGATCTATTGTGGATTGTGCTAGAACACTGATGATTGAGAAGAAGGTTCCACAAACATTTTGGAGAGAAGCAATAAGCACAGCTGTTTACACCTTGAACCGAATTCAATTGAAGAAAGGTACTTTGAAGACACCTTATGAAATTTGGTATGGCAAGAAACCTAATGTAAGTTATTTTAAGATCTTTGGAAGTAAATGTTATGTTCATAAAGATGATAGAAATGGCAAGTTTGATCAGAAAAGTGAAGAAGGAACATTTCTAGGATATTCTTCTAGAAGAAAAGCATTTAAATGTTTGATCAAATCATCTAATAAAATAGTAGAAAGTGCAAATGTGAAAATTGATTTATTTGCAGAAAGAAATGATGAAGGAAATTCCAAAGAACCAGAAGACTATGATGAATTTTTCTATGTGCAACCGAGAATTCCTACCGAAATAACTGTTGAAGAAAATGAAGAAAATATCCAGTTACCGAGTGATGAAGAAGATCATATAGATCCTACCGAGCCTATATTAGCCAAGTATGCTAGAAGACATCATGCACGAAGTCAGATTATAGGAGATAAGGATGATCCAGTGATGACAAGGAACAAACTGAGACATAACACATGTTTGATATCTGAATTTGAACCAAGAATAGTGAAAGAGGCATTTAACAGTGAAGATTGGACAAATGCTATGATAAAAGAGATTGATCAAATCAAGAAGAATGACACATGGACACTGGTCCCAAGATCGAAGGACAAAAATGTAATCCGTACGAAGTGGATCTTCAGAAACAAGCTAAATAAAAAAGGTGAGGTCATTCAGAATAAAGCAAGATTAGTTTGCAAAGGTTATGCCCATGAAGAAGGAATTGATTATGGTGAGACTTTTGCACCTGTTGCTAGACTTGAAGGAGTAAGAACATTGTTGGCATATGCTGCTTTCAAGAACTTCCAGGTATATCAAATGGATGTCAAATCTGCATTTCTAAATGGAATATTAGAAGAAGAAGTTTTCATTGAACAACCTGAAGGATTTGTTGAAGACAATGATAAATATCAGGTATGTAAATTGAAAAAAGCTTTATATGGTCTGAAACAAGCACCTAGAGCATGGTATGAGAGATTGCACTCTTATTTTATTAAGATTGGTTTTATAAGGACAAGTGAGAATAGCAACATGTACATGAAGAATGATGAAAATGGAATACTAATCTCAGCCATATTTGTTGATGATATTATATTCTGTGGAAATGACTCTTTATGCAAGAACTTTGGAAATGAAATGAGCAAAGAATTTGAGATGTCATTAATTGGTGAGATAAAGTATTTTATAGGCTTACAGATAATGCAAATGAAAAATGAGATTTTCATTACCCAATCCAAGTACATAAAGGAAATCTTGAAGAAATTTGGAATGGAGGATTCAAAACTAGTAAGTACTCCTATGACTACCAACTGTAAACTATCAAAGAATGATGAATCTGCATCTGTTGATGAGACACTCTACCAATCCATGATATTCAGAGCATATATCAAAATTTTGATTACCAGATACTTCTTCGCTATACTTCTCCCAAATAGAATTATTCTCCTCCTTTGCCAACAATGACAAAGTACAGCTAAACAACCCTATTTTCATTTGATATTAAAATCATAAAAATTTATGACAATAAGGAATAATACTTGTCAAAAATAGATTTAAAGTCCTGCGAGAATTGTTTCATCGATAAATGTTGGCAATATTACATTATTATAGACAATGAAAGATTGTTGACATTTCAATAAGGACATTGAGAAGGTTGTTGATGATTATGGACATAACTAATTAAAGATGTTTTACTATCTTGATATTATTATTTTGTCATTGATGTCAAGAAATTGATTTTCTAATTCTGTATGATGTTGCCATATCTTGAGAAGTATGATATGAAGATTATAAAGAAGTCGGTAAAGACATAGGAAAGAATGTGATGAATAAGGGGATAAGTTATTCAATGGGCAACTACTACCGAGTCAGACAATGAGGAGATCTTGATGTTTTAGATTGTTTTAACATCATACATATGTTGTAAAATGTAAAGGTTAATACTATACTATGTTATCAGGCAAAGAACCTAGTCGGCAAACCCTAAGGTTATCGCTATCAGTTAATGAAGGCAGGATGTCTACCGAGTGAAGTTTAGTATTCATCGAGTTACAACCGAGCTATAATAGAATGCATTAAATGTTTACATGTGATATTTAATTAAAGAAGCTGATGAGCTAGAGTGGATCAATGTTTGGTAAGCTGTGGAAGAAGTTTGTTAACGAATCTAAGGCAATGGAAAGTCAGCATGAAGATCTACAGCTCAGATTGAACCGCATTACCCTAACACAAGTTCCAAGGTGGGGTAAAACATTTTCAGATCGAAAGATACATTGAACCTGGACAAGATTGAAGATTTGATGGCTATGAATGATCATGGGAAATGTGATCAAGGAGATTAAGCGGTTAGAAGATTGTTTATAAATAGGAAAATGTTGATAAACAATGAATGCGGGCAAGTGTATGCACAGGGATGCTACATAGTGATTACCGAGCACAAAAGCTTGAAGACCTGTTAGAATAACAGAGTATTGATGCCCAGTAGATAGACAAGATTAGTTCTATGTCTAGATTGTATTGAACAAATAGGAATTTGCTTTAGCATTTTAGATGTGAAGTTGCAGATAGATTTTTATTACTGTTATTTTGTGAAAGTGACAGAAAATGTCTTAACCGAGTGGACTTAACAGTCTTATATGTAAATCCTCTAGCAAGGTGACATTCTGATTGAGTGTTTTGAAATCCTTTGACAAGGTCACTTCTAACAAAGTGAAGATCCTAATAAATCTGAGGGAAATCCCTTAACCGGGTCACATCTAGCAATGTGTTTGTAATCTTTAACAGGATTTGCTTTTCACTGAGCATACTCTAGAAGAGTATATTTCCTAGTGGGTCCAAAATCCCACAGTGGTTTTTCCCTATTTGGGTTTCCACGTTAAATCTGGTGTTATGAGGTTTATATTGTTCATATGCTTTTGAGTTTGCATGTTTGATAGTTTTTGGTTATATAACTGATATATATGTTACCGAGGTTGAATCTGATGTTTTATGGATGATTAAGTTTGTATGATTCACCCCCCCTCTCATCTTGTTGGCTATTGGATCTGTACTTATATTAAGTATCAAAACTATCAATAAAGACCAGGACTTAAGTAGGGAGGTGGCTACTTCTTTCTCTGTCTGCATCTAAGAGACCTGTTCTTCCATGGCATCAATTGTGCTCATCTCCTGTGTCACTGTTAAGGCATCTAGGTTTAGATAGCACTTCTAAAGACTTTGCAATCATGGGAGTAGAACCAGTTGTAGCTCTTGCAAATCTCTAGACTGGGTGCTGATCTCTTGCTCCATTTTTGCTGACTAGATGTGAAACCGGTGAACGGTTTGCCCATAAGTTGTAAAGGAATCATAAGGCGGCTTGAATGTGCTCATGTAGGACTGCAAGCCTGTTTGAAGCTTTTGCTTCTGAGCTAGCACACATCAAAGAACAGATGGGGTTGGCAGATCTTGCTGAGTAGCAGATTCCCCTCATCTAGAGCGTCCCTTATATCCTTTTGTTCTTTTTGCAGTTCAGACCGGAGCTCATTCAAATTCTTTACCAAAGCTGTATTAAGAGATTTTTGATGCTCTTTCTTAACATTTTCCTCTACTGCCTCTTCTAGGCTCTGCACCTAATCATCCACTACTGTGCATAGGAGCTTAAGTTTAGCCAGTGATGACTCAGTGTTGGGAAGGTTAGTACCGGGTATCAAATCGGTAAGAGTGTCCATAGCCGCTTGAATTACATCCCGCTCCTTCTTCCTCCATATGTTTTCAAACTGTTCTTGGGCAACTTTGATGCTCTACATCAGCTCCATTTCACTTGCGTACTGGAAGGTCGATAGGACTGGTGAGGTCAGCCAGTTTGGCTTGACTACCGGTTGCCTTCAGAGTCTCCATCTGGGTTCTCTTTGCCTCTTCTCTTTCCTTATCCTCTTCTGCTTTTTTCTTCTCCACTTCTCTCCTCTTCTCCTCTGCTTTGTCTTCCTTAGCCTTTTTCTTCTCAGCTTCTATCCTCTTCTTCTCTACTTTGTCTTCCTCAGCCTTCTTCCTTTCTGCTTCCTTTCGCTTCTCCTCTTCTTTCTCTTCCTCTTCCTTCTTCTTTTTCTCTGCTTCTCTCCTCCTCTCTTCTTCCTTATCTTCCTCTTCCTTCTTCTTCCACTTTGCTTCCTTCTTCTTCTCCTATTCCTTATCTTCCTCTTCTTTCTTTTTCCTTTCATCTTCTTGCTTCTTTTTCTCTTCATCTTCTTTTCTTTTCTCCTCTTCCTCTTTCCTCTTTTCCTCCTCTTTCCACTTCTCCTCATCTTCATCCTTTTTCCTCTGCTCTTCTTGTTCCTTTGCCACTTCCTGTCTGTCCTCGGCTTGCTTATCAACTTGTTTATCCTGTTGCTTCTATCCTATTGCCTCAGATGGTGTTTCCTGAGTAACATCCTCTACATCCATAGCATCAACATCAATGGTGTCGATCGGCTCAACAACCGGGTTTCCTTCATCATCAAATGCTTCTTCTAGTTTTGTTATTACCGGTTCTTGCTCAGCCTTCCTATTGGCTTCAGCCACTTGATGCATTTTTAGAGCTTCTAGAGCAAGGGTGTGTGTATTCTTGAGTAGTTCTTTACCCTTCCCTTCAAGTAACAAGAGTCTTCTTCTTCTCATGAAGAAGAGGCCTTTGTATTTGTTCATCACTTCAAACGGTTCCAAATTTGATACATCCGGAAAATGTTCAACAAAAACTTTTTCTCTCATTTCCTGTTCCTGCTCTATTGTAATGTGCCATTTATTTTCTAAGGATTTATACAAAGAATCCGGTGTCTTAGATCTAATTTCTGTAGGCGAACGATCATTAACACATAAATACTAAATTATTTCTTTTTCAACTGCTTTCTTTTCATCACCATTAAAGTCATCAAAACAATCAATTAAATCATTCAATACTTTTCTCCTAATGTTTTTTATAGTTCTTTGACAATGTGTCAAAGGTTTGTAGGAGGAGATGTCAATATTTACCGGTGTCGATGATGCTGGTTCATTCTTTGTCTTTTTCTTTGCTTGACGTGTCTTCTTTGGTTTTTCCTCAAACACAGTTTCTTCTAAGTCTAGAGAGGTATTCCTTGTCTTCCTCTTTCTCTCGAACACTTTAGCAGGTACCACTTTAGGTTTCTTTTTAGCCAGTGACCTCTTGGTCACTATAGGACTGGTTGTAGTAGCTAGTGCCGACGTTGAAGGCATTGTTTTTGCCTTCTTCACTGAAGGTTCATTTCCTTTCTTTGCTGAGGGTTCCTCAACCGGTGGTATCCTTTCTAGGTAGGTGTCGGTTCTTTTTGCCTTTGGATCAAGCAGTGAGGCAATAAGGGTAGAGGCATATCCTTCCAGCATATCATTCATTACCTCATAGCCCATAGGCTCCACTTCCTCTTGTCTGGGCTCAACAGCCTCCATTATGCATTGATCCACTTTAATGGTGAAACAGATATCATCTTCATATTTCTTGACAATATCCCCTGATATTCTCACCCTTTGACTCATTTTGCATCTTAACTCATCAAAGTACTTGTTTAGAACTTCAGGGTAACCGGTTCCAACTACTTGAATGCTTTCCTTGATTTGCTTGGTTACCGATTGGTCAGCAGACCATTGGACATCACCTACTTCTAAAAAGTAGCCTTAGAAGTAAAAGAATAGCCCAACTAGTAGTTGTCCAAACTTGAACCTTAAAGCATTATCCTATTTGATAGATTTTAGATTCAATAGGAGTTTCCTTTGCATACCGGTGCATAGGTCAAATGATGCATCCTCCTTGATCATCTGATAAGCGGCATTTACCGCTGTAGTAGATATAGAGTTAATTCTGCTGGCTGAGAATGTCCGGTATCCAATCACCATACATGCATACTTCACTAGATCGTCCTTGATAGAATTAACGGTCATACCTCATGAGTCGCTCACTGAATCGGTGAGCTTGGACATTTCAATTTTGCTTACCATCCTTACGGCTGGCACATCCCCTGTATTGCAGAAACCGATGATGGCATGAATTGCTTGTGGTGTTATATCATGCATTCTTTCCTAGTACATTTTGTCACCATGAACTCTACTCAGAATGATCCTAATGTGATCATCTGTGAAATCCTCTAGGAAATAAACAACATTGTGGAGCTTCTTCTTCTCCAAGATACTATACTCCGGTTTGATCTTTTTATCTTGTCCACAGAACAAACCTAGCTGGGGGTGGATAGCTAGAGACCCTAGGTCTTCAATCTTGCAATCTATGTAATCAGAAATCCCTTCTTCTACTATAACACCAGTCGGAACTTGTGATAGGGCATTATACTTAGACTTGCATTGAATAAAACTTGCAGACTCGATAGATGCACTAGAACTGGTATGAGATGCAGAAGCCATGATAGAAACTTAAAAACTCAAGAAATACCTTTTGAAACACATGAATTTAGGGCTTTCAGATTCTCCTTCACTTCACAATCCGTTGGTTTCAGAATCACCGCTTTGCGTTCTTCACTTGGTCGTTTGCAATTTGAATTTGAATCTCCTTTGCAGTTTCTCAATTTCTCAAAATCTCAGCACAAATCACCTTTTCTTCGCTTTGCTCTTTGAAAAACTTTTCTTCGCTCAAAAACTGATAGTGATAAATGATTTGAAAAATGCTTTTAAGCATATTCCTCACCTACCACCATTAATGCTCCTCCATTAGGGCGTAAACCCTAATTTGCCTTTTACCATTTCCAGTCTTCCACCAACTGACAGGTATCACATACCGGTTAAGGTCTTTTACTGGTGTAAACCAGGGGTTCAAAACATTTTGTCATTTTTTCCCCCTAAGCTTTTCTGGAGCTTAGTTTGTCGGTTTCATGATTTCCACGCTAAGTGCAGAAATCAGTTCCTCTTGTAACACCACTGGTTTCTTCTTCCAGGTTTTGTTCATGTCCGCTTGAACAGTGTCAACATCAATGTTTCCTTCCAGAGTGATCGGTATATCATCAGATATGTTCTTTCTTGATCTACAGAATCTGGCAATGTGACCCGGTTTGTTGCAATGACAGCAAACCAATCCAGGTGCTCTCCAAGGTCCATTGTTCATGTTTCCATTCTTCCTTCTGCATGTTGCAATAGTGTGACCATGACCATGATAGACCATGCAGTTTTCTCTCCATCTAGTTGCCGCTTAATAGCCATTGCTTCTTTGCTGATGAATGAAGGCATTAAACCGGCTGTGATTCCGATTCACAAAAGGTTCAAGACCAAATCCTTGGGTCCTCTGAGGATACCTTCCAGTGTTATTCATAACAGACCTGCATTCAGATGCTCTATGCCCAAACTTGTTGCATGCATAATAGTTACCATTAAATCTATAGGATCTAGGCTTATCATTTAGGAAATAAGGAAAATTGTTGTAAGTCTTACTCCTACACACATTTGCAGTATGTCCTTCTTTAAGACAGTTAAAGCAAATCGGTTTAAACTTTTGCTTACCTTTATCCTTTGATGTCAATTGTTTCTTTGATGTTCCAGCATTTGTACCAAAGGTTTCACCTTCCTCATGACCGGAATAACCAAGTCCATTGGTAGTCTTAACTGGTTTGGTAGATTCAAGGTTTTTCTCTTGCTTGAAAGTACTCTTGTTGAACTTAGCGAGTATTTCCTTTGACTCGGAGAGTTCTTTAGAAATAGCAACATTTGTTTCCATCAGGTTTTCATTCTCAGAGATGGCAATGTTTAGTTCTCCTTGCATGTCTTCCTTTTCCACTTTGCTTGCATGGAGTTGAGCACTTAGGGCACTGATCTCTTGTTTCAGCTTGGAGATCTCATGATCCCTGTCCTTCACCAGATCTTCAGCTTTCCTCCAGTTCTCAAGCTCTTGACACATCTAGATAGTCAGTCCTTCCAACTCCTTTCTCAGGTTGGAGTTTGACTCATTCAACTTATTTACTTTTGCAATTAGGGCTTCCATGTCTGCTTCATCTGAAGAACTATTTTCAGATAGTTCCATCAGCTTTTTAGCATGTTCTCTCCTTTTTTCCTGAGAGATCTTATATTTTGCCATAAGTTCATCATAAGCTTTCTCAAACTGAGTGAGCTGGTGAGTAAGTTCCCTTATAGAGTATTCCCACATATCTCTTTCCAAGTGGTTAAACTTATAGAAAGGTAGGCTCTGATACCAATTGATGAATACTAAGAGGGGGGGTAAATTAGTATGCCAAAAATCTTTGCACTTAAACACTTTACAAGACTGACAGTAAACCAATAACACAGTTTAGTAGACAAACCGATTAGCACACATGCAAACCAAATAGAAAATAATGCATTCACCCACAAAAACCATAACACATGATATTTTGACATGGAAACCCAAATGGGAAAAACCACAGTGAGATGGAACTCACAAGTAACTATCTACAAAATGGGAACTAGGCCGGTTGAGGTCAGACCGGTTAAGTTCTTACAATGTTCTTTACTAGAATAGATCGTGTTAGGAATCTCAATCTCTGTTAGGAGATAAGTCCGTTTAAAGACTACCTTGCTAGAGGATTTACAAAAGGCTTTTGGGCCTACCCGGTTAAGGGCTATAGACTTGTCAAATATGTGAGTAATCAACAAGTGATTGATCTAGCTAATAGCACAGACTGCTTAGTTAGATCCTTGATAGCCTGTTCCTAATGCATTCCAACATTGCTTCAATCTTCTACACATTCATACTCTATCTAACTCCTCAACCACCTTAAACCCTAGCGACAACATAAACTTTTGCTACAACCACATCAACAACCTAAAAAACCCTAGACATGATGTCCTTATAAAGGAATCTGATTTCATGTCGGTCCAATAGGATTACAATCCAATTCCCTAGGTTCAATGAACCTGGATATACTTGGTAACACGACACCAAAAGCACCGTTAAAGTGTCAGCACCATCAAACAATCGATGGATGGTAACTCATCACAGAGTATTACCAGTTCATACAAAATGTTGGTTCAAGCAAAATACCGATTGCCGGTTTGACAAAATGAAGACTGGGAAATATGTGTTCTGTCGCTTTGATCCTTCGTGCCACTTGAGATCCTCGAACTGCTTGGGGTCTACATACCGCTTCAGACCAATAAACATATTCTGCAAAACACCAATAGTCTAACGACTATAATACAACATACCGGTTGGAACAAATACCGGTTGTGCTCTAACTCATACATATAAAGGGGATCTCAATGCAAGTGTGTGTCCATCAATGACAATCACAACATAAACATCAAAAATGCCAAAATGAAGTCTGATCTGAAGAGTAGAAGAGATAATGTGGTTTGGAGGTTCCCTCCTCATGATTGGGTGAAGGTGAACTTTGATGGTGCCGCTAAAGGCAATCTAGGTAATGCTGGTGGGGGAGGTGTTATTAGAAATTCTCATGGCTTTTGTGTTGTTGTGATTGCTTCTCCCTTTGGAATTAAAAACAACCATGTTGCAGAAGCTCTGGCAATGTTAAAATGTCTTCAGCTTGCTTAGGGTTTCATTTTTAAAAAAATTTGGCTCGAGGGGGATTCCCTTAATATAATTTAGGTTATTAAAGGTATTAGTTCCCCTTCTTGGAATATCCAAAATATCATTGATAAGGCAAACAAAATGTTATATTCTTGTGATAGTGTGGTCATTACCCATACCTTTAGGGAAACTAATAGGGTAGCTGATTTGTTAGCTAATGAGGGGGTCATTTTAGCAGAAGATGCTAATTATATCGAAGAGTCATCATGTAAGAACAAAGTTCGAGAGAAATTATTTAATGACAGGATCAATGGTACATATTAATATCATCATTACCCTTTTTGGTTCGGACTTCAATGATAGAGTTTAGAGTGAGGTGGATTGTTAGATGATGACCTGTCTCAAGCATCTCATTAATGAGTATAGGTGTGAAAGGCCTTATCATATTAAATACTGGGTTAATTTGAATGTTTTAAAGGGCTACTTGAAAAACAAGATAATTACCTTGTTTTTCGCTTCCAGCTTCTATGTTCTTCAACATCTGGTTAGTTTGTGCTCCCCTGAGGGTTTGGATTTGAATTGCTTCTACATTATGGGTGGAAATCTCAACCTTAATGAGGCCACCAGTTGTGATAGTTGGAAGGGTGAAAGGAAAATTTGGAGAAGGCTGCATAAAAATGGCTTCACTGATTATATGGAGAAATTGCATGGGGGCAAGAAGATCATTTCCCATGGTTTTTCCAAGGGTTGGAAAAATAACAGAGTTACTTTGTTTGGTCAGACTTGGAGAGTGGATGAAGATTTGGTGGCCGAGGTGACTAGTTTGCAGAAGGACCGCATCAAGTTTTATAGAAATCATGAGTTCTCGGTGGAAGCCATCAAAAAATTTCCCAAGAACGAAGAAGAAAGGGCTCACCTTGCCAAAAAGGATAATATTTCCTATTATCTCCCTAACTAGGTAAACTCCTTTTGGCAGAAAATGTTGAAAGTGTTAATGGAGTATCTTACTGTTGATGGTAGGTTCTCAAAAGTCTATAATTATCACTTTGTTATCCTTAATCACTTTCACCATGGTTCTAACATATCTCTACCCTTCTATCTGGCCTCCTCCCTTAATGATAGTCTGGCTGACCATGCTAAGAAACCCAATTCCTACCCCATTGCCCACCAAGGTCTTATTCTAGTAATTCATGAATATCTTAAGGATAAAGTTAAGGCCAATAAGGATGATCTCCTTGTAGAGAGTGTCGATATCTCCGAGGATGACGATAGTTCTGAGTCTGATGAGGATTCTACCAATCGTCCCCCTAAAATGAAATCGAGGGTTAGTAAGAAAGCTGAAGAAGACGCTGAAGAGACAACTGATCTTGAGTAGGAGCAGGAGAAGGTGGAGAAGGAGGTGAAGCATGAGGAGGAGAAGGAGGTGGAGGGTGAGAAAGGAAATAAGGATATTGAGCAGGGTAAAGAGGATTTTGATGAGTCAGAGGAGAAGGAGAGTCCCTATGATACAGACAACAAGGATGAGGTTCAAAATAATATGGAGGAGGGAAACCCTAGGCCTGAGGATTTTGTCAAGGACATGGAGGATGCAGATACTATTCTGAATGTTGTTAGAAATAGCTCTCTGGAAATGTTTAAGTTCCTGAAGTGGGTGGTTGATAATATTAGCAACATTCAGGAAAAAATGAGAGAGTTGGAGCTCAAAATTGATAATGTGGTTAAGGATATTAATGATAAAGGAAAAGACAAAAATTCTAAGGATAATAGTGAAGCAGAGGATGAAAAAGATATCCCTAACTAGTTGGAGGGTGAGATCATAAAGGGAGATGTGAAGCACCTAGAGGATGTGGTGAGGACTCTCAAAGAAAAGGGTGAGTCTGATTATGAACTGATAAACAACAGGGTTCAAAAAACTGAGAGTGCTCTGAGGAAAATCATGGAGCATAGCTTGGTTGTGATGAAGGTGACCTTCCAAAATGTGAATGCGCTAGTTTCCTTCCTAGAGAAGGATAAGCAGAACAAAGATACTATGATTGTTGATGATGAGTCGGGTTCTAGCTCTATCCAACATTCTTCCAGATGCGTAACTCAGAAAAATGCTAAAAATTTGGAGCTGAAGACCAAAGGTAATCAATAGGTGCAGGAAAGAAAAGACCTTAAAGAGGCAGCAAATAAAATGATGATGCTTGTCAAGGATGCTGAGGAGACCATGAAGATTTTCACCTAGATGTTCCAGTTTTGTTTTAGGTGTGCTAGTTTCTCGTTGGTCTTTTGTTGTACTTTTCTCTGGGTGTTGTCTTTTGTGCTGATCTTTTGCTGCCTTTCTTTCTTCATTCTATCCTTTCTTGCTTCTCTAATGCTTTTCTTTATGATATGTAAGTGGGTTTCGGGTCCCTTAAAACTTGTTTTTCCTTAATAAAAAATTGAGAGGGGGGTGAATAAATTATCACCAAATTTTACAGCAACTTACTTTAATCTCAGATATGATAATTAAAAGTGAAAGCATAAATCAACAACACAACATGAACACACATAACACCAAGATTTTTGACATGGAAAACTCGGTCAATGGAAAAACCACAGTGGGAACCTACCCACAATATGATATACCCTATTAGAAGTATATGAAATATTACAATGGGGAATGCACATGCATTTAGGCACACTGTCTAGAACTCACTTCTCAAAAGAAACAAAGGGTAACAACCCTGGGAGGACTCTTACAAACACATTTAGATTACATCCAGAAGATCATGAACTAAGAAAATAACATCTCCTCACTCCTGGTTATAGTTCCAGTTAAGTACATGTAACTTCTTCTTTTCACACATGCTCTGCCACTGAAAGTTCAATATATTATTCGTACATACACTCATCCATGACATTCACACACTCAATTATACAGATATTACTTTTATTTATACATGACATCAACCTTGGATGAATATCATCAAGGTCAGCTCAACACATTTCACCTAATTACAAAAATATAACCATACATGCTACAAAATCAAATGTAGACCAAAACAATGTCAGCTAAGACATAGCATGGACCTAAATCACCACCTCGACTATGAAACACCTCCAATAATTATATCTCAAACATCTGCAACACGCTACACGCATCATATCGATCAAGAACATGAAGAACACCACCAGACAAAGGAAAGTCAACAATAACATGTTCACTGATCAATGTGGACCACCAACACGAATAGCACATGATGTAGAAACATTCACAAGCATCATGAATTACCACAGCAACATCTTCACCAACTCAAATTACTAGAATCATTGTTATCATCATACCGAACTTCAAGAACTTCAAGAATCATCGTTATCATCGTCCTGAACTTGGAAGATTATGCTTCCTGGAAGATAGTATATATATGAGAATAATCTGATGAGTTATATATAGAAAAGGTGTGACATTATTTTGAAGATATGTAATATTAGAAAGGAAATATCTTACTGTTGGTGATTTGTGTGAGTGTGTTGGTTTTGAGGTACTGGAAGGAGTCCAATTTGTGTAGAATGTGATTCAATGGTGGATTCTTTCTGTATGCGGGAAAAGTGGGCTGGTAGAATTCAATATGTGAAAATATTCTAAAATAACTAGTCCACACACACACACAGGACTTCTTGATGCAAGCTATGGAGCAACGACGCGTTACTCAACTTCCCAAGGAGGGTCCCATGGTTCTCTATCTCACAATGTCCCTCAAACCAATGTTTTTGCTCTCAGATCACTGAGCAAAATGGTTTAGGGATGGCAAATGTGAGAACGAGAGATGCTTTGATAGATTTTAATATGAAATGGATGTTAAGCTATGTATGATCTTAGAAATGCAATAGACTAGATGATAAGATGACAAGATTAGTATGAATACTATCCTAGCATACTATATTTAGTCTATGATTGAACTAGAATGATAAAGAAAGTAATCTAAATATGCATATTTAGTCTAATTCCTGATCTAAAAGAGGCTAAATGATGAGCATATAAGGAATGAGAAAGCTTGAAAGAATTTGAGCATAAGTGTAATGCTTCAAATTTGAAAAATGATTGTTAAAAATGGAGGAATGAGAGCTCTATTTATAGCATAAACAGGGCAATGGATGGTCAAGATTGAATGGTTTAATCAAGGGCTGAGTTTGAAAGTTGGGGATCCATGTACACAATTTGCACCAATGAAATGGTGACAAGTGTCAATATAGGATTGGGTTGAGAAAAGAAGTTGGAGGCATTAAAGGCCTGAGAAGACCTCATGGTTATCTAAAGGCTAAGGGTCAAGTCTAAGTTAGGCTTACCCACTGGATTAAGAGTTAATCCAAGGATAAACCTTTGTGCAAATGATTAAGAGATAATCATGGTCAAAGCATTAATGGCCTGATGAGACCTTTGGGTTGGGTAGAGGTTGAGTCAAAACAAATGTTTTAACCATGTGGGAGGGTTTGAGTTAACCATTAATGGTTATTGGAGACTTTGGGGATTAAGTGGTTGAAGGTTGAAAGCCTTCAATGGTTATCAAAGACTTTGAGCCATTTAGTGGTTAAAGGTTGAAAGCCTTTAATGGTTATCAAAGACTTTGAGCCATTTGAGAAGTGACTTCCCTTTGCTTAGGGATGTGACAAAATTTAGAGGAGGGTTAGGTTAATTAGAAGATTCTAGAAGGGATTAGAAAGGAGTTTGGGATTTTGCAAGTGGATGGAGGGATAATAGGATTTAATTGAAATAATTTAATTCATTCAATTTGGTTGTAATTAAATAAATTTGATTTATTCAATTTGGGATAACTATTTAATTAAATTTGAATTTAATTAAAAGTGGATAGGGGGGATTTTATTGAATAAAATGATTTATTCATTAAATGGGTATAGTGAATTTAATTTAAATAAATTGAGTAATTTACTTAATTAAATAGAAGAATGTGGATAATTTAATTAAATTGGATTTAATCAAATAGAGAAATGAACATAAAATATTCATTTAGGAATAGGGGCACGACTGGCAAATCAAAAGAACGACACAAAAATTGCATTTAATCATAAACCATGATAAGGCAGCATTTTCTTTGAAATAACATGTGCACACACGTCACTTCAAAGAGGGGCAAAATGTAGACATATAAAAATGACCATATTCCTAAATGAATATTTTATGTTCATTTCTCTAAATGTGTGCATCATGTCATGGAATATTGTGGTCATTGCTCTTTGATAAGTGGCCCCTGCATTCTTTAAGCCAAAAGGCATAACATTCCAACAGTACGTTCCCCAAGGACAGGTGAACGCTATTTTATCTTGATCTTCAGGAGCTATTTTGATTTGATTATAGCCTGAGAAACCGTCCATTAGTGAGAGCATTGCATGGCCTGCTGTGAGATCAACAATTATGTCGATACTTGGCAGAGGAAAGTCATCTTTTGGACAAGCTTTGTTGACGTCTCTGAAGTCAGTGCAGATTCTGATACTACCATCTGGTTTTGATACTGGAATGATGTTGGAAATCCATTCCGCATAGTCAATGGGTCGGATGAATCCGACGTCTAATAATTTCTTTAGTTCAGTTTTGACCATAAGTGCCACCTATGGGTTCATCTTGCGTAGCTTTTGCTTGACTGGCTTAACTCCTATAGAAATGGATAGATGATGCATGATTAAGTGTGGATCTACTCCGGGCATATCAGCATATGACCAAGCAAAGTTGATTTGTTGTTCTTTAAAGAAGATGATGAATGTCGATCTTTCTTCCTCTGTCAGAGATTCTGCAAGGTGTATGTTTATGGCTGCTTATGTGGTACCAATGTTAATTGATTGAGTGGGCTCAATCAAAATGGGCGATCGCTCATGAAAGTGCTCAGGAAGAGTGTCAAGTCTCCCATCGTTAGGTGCCTTAAAAAGGTTTTCACCCTCCGATGCATCCTTTATTTTTACTTTTTTATGATCTAGAGCTGCCATTGACTGGTTTTCAGCATTAGATTCTTTATTTGGTTCATTTTTGCGACTGAGAGACTTGGCACTCCCTGATTGATAGATATCGTTATTTTGTTCACTGGTAGAGCCTGTTTCGGGGTTTACGATACATAGGTAATGGATAATAGATGCATCATCTGGGAAAATGGGTATATCATGTGTTTCAGGTTCATCCCATTCGATGAGGTCAGGAAAAACAAGTGGTAAGGAATCGTTGGGTGGATCAAGTTCGGCTACTGTAAGTGTTAGGATAGAGTTTTCATCGTGTTGGGTTTTGGTTTTAAAGAGGTCCAGGATTTCGTCGAGGTCCTCAATGGTATCATTCTCCACATAGACTTGTTCATATTGTTTCTGTTCGCTTTCCTTGGCGTCATAGATATGTTGTGGTCCAAATTCAAGAGGTCTATCTCTTGCGTTATGTTCTTCTTGAGAAAGGGATATAGAATCAGTACCATCCAGGATATCAGTAGTAGCATTGGAGCAGGTACCCCATTCATATTCATTAGTGTAGTGTAGAAATTAGGAATCATCACAAGATAAGTAGATCAATTAAAACACAAGACATGATAGCTCAATCAAAAGAATACTCATTGAAATGAACCTAATTCCAAAGCACACTCAATAGAGGCATAAAAACAAAGCATTTAAAAGAAAATATCATGCAAACCATATAACAATTCGAATGCTTCTTCCATGCGGCTCCATTGTTGTTCTTTCCTCTTCAATGGGTTTGTGGATCTCACCTACAAGTGCACACACAATTGAAAGCAAGATTGATGAAAAGCTCAAGAGTACTAGAAGCGTAAGTTCGGTAGTTTGATATGAATTCGGATCAAGAATCAAGGGATTCGGGATCAGCTTTGATTGAAAATCATCCAATTTATAGAGAAATTGGATAAATGACAAGATTGGCATGATGCAATTCAAATGGAAATTGCAAATCAATATGACAAATTATGACAAATTATGCACTTTCCATGCACAATTTGATTGATTGTTAATTGATGACAAATTATGACACATTCCATGTCAAAATTGATTGATTATCAATTATGACAATTTCATGACAAATTGAAATGTCATTCCCATAGAATTAGGAGAGAAATAGGAGGAATTTGAAATTAGGAAATTAAGAAAATTAGAAAATTGAAATTGATGACAATTAGGAATTAGAAATTGATGGAAAAATAGGAAATTAGGAACTAGAAGAAATTAGGTAAATTAATTAACAATTTGTCATTTATTAATTAATTTACAAGAGGAAGAATAATTAGCCAATTAAATAAAGATTTAATTGTAACTTAGGATTAATAAATAATTTAGTAACCCTAGAAGAAGAAATGACAAATTAGGTTAAATGAATAAATCATAAAACCTTAGAAGACGAATTAGAAATGCGAAAATGACAATTAGGTCTTGATTGAAGATAATTAATGTCATGATTTTGAATTGATAAATGACCAATGTGATAAATGATTTGATTAAGAAAATGCGCCAATTGACGAGGAACAATGACAAATTGATCCAAATTGACATGATTGGAAAGGACAAGGATCGATGACGAATCGATCGCAATATGACAAGATTGACAAGGACAAAGATCGACCAAAATCATGATTGAAGGTTGTTGTCGACAAGACCAAATTCGAAGGCGAGATGATAGAAGAATGACTCGATGCTCGCAAATGATAAAAACTAAGTGCGTGACATAGGAGAAATGTTAATGCTACGCAAAAACCTAAAATGAGGCAATGCGCAAATGTTAAAGTACGATTCCGCAAGCGTTTGACCATTTTTAGGTGTCTACAATTAGAATCTGTCTCATAGGCATCGTCCCAGATTCTATCTGTGTTGTAAATAGGTATGTTGTATGGTGAAAACAAATCTTTGATAATGGACACCATTTTGATGGTCTTTGTAGATTCTGTATCAGATCCGTCTTCTACTTGCTGGATTTGTTCATAGACTGTGCTTCCTCGGGGAGGAATAACAGGATCTGGAGATGACATGATTTGTTCTTGAGATATTGGTGTTTGAATATGAGCTACCGCTGCAGATAGGGCCTTCTTATGACTTAGAAATTTTTCCTGATGTAACTTCTGATCTTGACGTTCCCGTGCTTTGCGGATTGTTTCTGCTAATTCAAAAAGTGCTTCCTGCCAGGATTCTTCTTTGTACTTCTTCTTTTCCTTCCATTGAGGTTTTGTAATTGTGTGTGGCGGCCGTTTCAATAGGAACGTGAGTTTAGAACCCAATCTCGCTTTGTTTCTACTAGGTTGTGAAGGAAGATCTATGGGTTCAGTGACACCTTCTTTGCGCTTCCCAATAGGTCCTTTACCGCCATATCCCATTTGCTTCATGATTAAGTAGCCTTTTCCATACAGGTGTGTTGGTAGAACAATGTCCAGAGTGGCTGCTCTATGATTTTCTTCTTCATCTTTATATAACCAGTTAAGAACGTCTTTGTCTTCTGATTCATGTGCTAGAGTACCCAATTGGATGAAGGTACCATCAAATTTAGTGATGGGCTGAGTAGCCAGTTGTGTTGATGTAGTAGGCAAACCATGTGATCTAGGTGATGTTGGCAATTTGGCCAAGCATAAAGGCTCTAGAGAGTATTCTCCCATGCCTTGGTCTTTGATTTGCATTTTCTGCTTGAAGTCTCCCCATAAGGAGTTGGATTTTGCTGTGTGTGGATCTGATGTTGAAGATTGTTTCTTTTCTCTATTATGAGGAACCAAACTATCCTGGGCTGCCCCCATTGCGTTGCAATGTTGAAATGGATTGTGATCAGCAGATATGGATATTTCTTGTCCATCATAAGGAAACTTGACACACTGGTGATACGTAGAAGGTACTGCTTGCATTTCATGTATCTAGGGTCGTCCTAATAAGATATTGTAGGTGAGATCAATATCTAAGACCTAACATATAGTATCCTTTTGTACTTGTCCTACTTGAATAGGTAATATCATTGTGCCTTTAGAGGATCTTTCCTCATCATCATATGCCTTTATGGTAATTTTCTTATAGGGATCAATAGATTCTTCAGAGAAGCCTAATGCACGGATAAGCTTTAAAGTACATATATTAAGTCTGGCTCCTCCATCTATTAGGACTCTTTTGACTCGGTGTTTGTAAACAATGACTTCAATATGGAGAGGAGTATTATGTGGATGGATCAAGGAAGCATCGTCATGCTCTGAAAAGGTGAGATTATGAGGTTCAGTCATATGGGCAACCATGGCTTGAAATCTGTCTGTATCCAAATTTTGAGGTACATTGGTTTCCAATAGTGCTTGTTCTAATATGTCTTTGTGCTTTGGTGATAGTTTCAATAATTCCAGGATAGATATCTGAGCTGGAGTCTTGCGTAGTTGGCTAACCAAGTCATATTGGATTCTTGGTGGAGTAGTTGCAGGTGCAGTATGTCCTTTCAAGACATATTTCTGAGTGCGGGTTGTTACATTGACAGATTCATGATCACGCTGATCTCGGATGGTGATGACATTTACTTGATGATCTTCAGATGATATATGGTTGATAGTGTTATTGTAGATGTGATTAATACGAGCTCCACGTGTATCATCTGAAGTTGATGCTCCATCCTTGTTGTAATTTGGGAGAGGATTTTTAAAGGCTCCGTGATCACCATTTGTTTTGAGACCATCAACTGTTAAGTCACCTTGATCAATCATGTCCTGGACTATGTGTTTTAATCTCATGCACTCGTTTGTTCTATGACCCTTATTGCGATGGAAATCACAATAGTGCGAATCATTCCACCAAGGTGGTTTAATTGGGGGTTCATAATTGTTGATTGGAGGCAAAGACAGAATCTTGTTTGCCAACAGTTCTCTGAATGCTGATTCTAAAGATTGTCCTAGTGGTGTGAAGATGCGCTTTTGGAAATTGTTTGTGTTGCGTGAATTGTTGTTAGGTCCTGGATTCATGTTTTTGCTTTGAGTATCATTGGTGTTGTTTGTATTGAGTTGTCCTTGATCAGTGTTTGATGCATATGTGTTAGTATTCAGAGCAGCATTTTTAAGATTTTTCGTGTTCTGTGGATTTCCAGATAAAGCAAGCACTGGTTGTTTAGATTTGGGATCATGTGATTCGTTGTTGCCTTCGTTTCTGTTTCGAGTCCAAAATCGAGATTTGTCAAGGTTGGTGTTGTTTTGGTTATTGTAGTTTGATGAGTTTGTTCCTTCCTTGTAGAACTTGAGTGTGCCCTTTTTGACACATGCTTCTTCCACTTGAATGCCATTTTCAATCAATTTAGTGAACGATGGTATGCATTGAAGTTTTAGTCGGTAACTCATCTCGTCGTTCAGGTTATTGATGAAGATTTCCATTTTTTCCTTTTCAGGAATATCTCGAGGATATCTGGAGACCATGCGTCGCCAGCGCTGAAGGAATACCATGAATGTTTCGTTGTTCTTTTGTTTGGTATTGCAAACATCTAGCATAGTTATGGCATGTTGGATGTTGTAGGAATAGTGGGTTATGAATTTGTTAACCAACTCATCAAATGATCTGATAGGTGGTGAGATTTTGGATAACCATTCCATGGTTTGCCCTCCCAAACTTCTGGGGAATAACCTCATCAAATAGGTGTCATCATGAGCAAATTCAAGGCTCAGTGTGCAAAATTCCTGAACATGCTCTCGGGGATCACTTTTCCCATCATATTTATCAAATTTGGGAACGTCTGAGTTTGGAGGAAAAGGCACCATGTTCAAGCTTTTGTCAAATGGATAAGGACAGATTTTGTTTAAAGAGTACCGCACTATTGTCCCTTGCTGCATATCCTGTATTTGCCTTTGCAACATTTGCATTTGTTGAGTAAGGACTGCCAAAGGTATATTGTCTTGTCGAGGAAAAAGTTTTTGCCTTGTATTAGTTCTCAGCTGAAAAGGTGTGGTAAATGGTATATGTTGCTCTGGTGTTTCTAGCTCAGGTATACGCATTTCTAGTATGCGTTGTTCTGGAATGTGTTGCTCAAAGTTATGTTGTTCAGGTATGCGAGTTTCTTCTTCCCTGTGTTGTTCTTGATATGCATATTATCGAGACCCGGTTTGAAAAATATTTGGGTCAAAATCTTCAGGAAGTTTAACGCCTTTGCTTGTAAGCATCAACAGATATTTTTCCTTGTCATTTTCCATGAGCTTTTCTATAAGTTTTTGGAAGGAAGGATTTTCTTGACATTCCCGAAGAAGTGCTTCAGTAATTTCAGGTTCTTCCACTGGTGGAACTTCAAAAGGATTTGATAATCTGCGATTCATACTGGACTCAGCGTGTGCCTCGCTTTGTTTGTTACTTTGAGAACGAGTAACAGGCATTTTAGTAGAACTTTCAGTGATGAAAGGGACAAAAGCCTCTTTGATGTGTCGCTCGGGTGTTGGTGGTTCTGGTCGAGATGTGTTATATGTGATGCACTCGTCGGGCAAGAATGCTGGATTGATTTTTCCTCCACGGTTTATGGTTTGATTAAAAGCAGACTTTTGACAGTATGCTCTTGTTTTCAAAGGTTCTTTGTCAAATTCGCTAGATTTGTTTTGGATATAACGTTTGACGTGATGAAGGAATACCCGATGAGATTTGAAAAGTTGACGATTGATGTATAAAAAACTTATTTCTTTTGATGAATTTGGAAAAACTAGGTTGTTGTTTCTTCAACGTGATGTTACGATAGAGGTTCTTTCTTCTCAGAATAAGGGGATTAGTCATGCATGAGTGATCAATGATTTCCTTTGATTGGTTTGGATTCAGTTGATTCTTGTTTTGAAAAATTTCAAATCTCACTTTATCAAAGTGAAGGTTTAGATGTCCCTTCACGATAAAGCGTGTCAAATGATATGGATAAAAGCTTCCCGATCTGGAAACTGGATTTGACGATTTGAGAATTTTAAACAAGTGTTTTGAGATAGAAATCCGTAAGATGGTAAAGGATTTTGTTGATACTAATGATGAAATTTCCGGATTATGATAGGAGAGACGTCCTCTATTGTGCGATTTGTTTAGGATTCTGACAACTTTTGTTTTGACACAAATTGAGCTCAAGAAATAGTTTTAGTGGTTTGTTTGTCACTCTGGTTTGATGAAAACTGATGTTGGACGAAAAAAGGCTTCTAAAAATATTTTTGAAATTTTAAAATTTTTTCTCTCAGTTAGCTCTCTGTTTTCCTGTTTTGGATTACGCACTAGAACAGAGTCTACATGCGCTACTGAATTTACTTGATGTGCTAAAATAATGAACACACACACTAATCTACCCCTAGACACACGCTAAAGTTCGGATTTTGTGAAAATGGCGGTCTAACAGTTTCAAAACTTTATGCGCTATCCTGGACTTCCGACGCGCTAACTTTTAGACTGTATGCGCAAATGTTTCTATGCTACGCGCTCAGCTGTTTCTTCTACGCGCTAAAGAGAGGACTGTTGAAAATTGTTTTTGAAATTGTTTGAAAAAGCTATGCACTACACTGGGCCTGTCACGCGCTAAATTTTAGACTTAATGCGCTAATTCGTGGTTCCCACGCGCTGAGATGTTGCTTCAACGCGCTAGACTATTGTTGGGATGCACTAAATGACTTTGCACTATTTTGTCTTAGTTGAAAACGCTACTGTTTTAACTTCACGCGCTAATTTGAGGTTTGAATGTGCTAACAAAAGTCTTCCACGCGCTAAGATGTTGTTCTTATGTGCTAGACTGCCCTGATTTTTCTGTTTGGGTGATTTCTTGAGTTTTTTGAATTTTGTTGATAAATTTTCAAGTGCGATGGATGATTTTCTAAAGTAATAAATGCAATCACGGCACAAAAAGTACAACCATTTTGCCTAATCTAACAAAAAGTGTATGTTCTGCGAGGATGTGTTCAAATCCCCAGTGTTTTAACAGGTTTGGATACAAGTAATACACTTCAGAAAGACTCTCTATTCAAGGGTCATAAATAACATCATAGCCCACTAGTCTCGATACTCCATCAGCTCAAACAGCCGTGTCACCCCCTAGAGGGCGCCCGTTTTTTTGCCTTTTGCCAAAAATTAACCCAAAGTGAATTGCTTCACAGTTGAGTAGTTATCTTGGGAGATATATGGTGAGTATACTTGGGGGTGGATTCTTCCCCACCCTTGCACTATGATGTTATAAATGTTTGGTTACTGATTCAGTTCAAAGCTTCTAATTCTATGGTTCGTAATCAGGCTTCCCGTTCGGCCGTCAGTGATAAACTCCCTCAGGAGGCTTCCCAACCTTTAGAACAAAGGTTTTACGTATCTCAAGGATACTGGGGGAAGGCTAATCACTGCGCGCAACCGTTGAAAAGGACTTTCGTCACTTTCCACATTTGATTATAGTGGGTTGGAATTCTTGGCATCAAAGTCATTCCCCACTTAGGTCATTCCCTTCACACCGGCCATAAATGGCTTTAAGAGTTGATTGCAACTCCTTGGGAAGGCAAGTTTGCTAAAGGTTTTAATACTTGAATTACTGAAAGTTGTAAGAGTGGTCTGGATTTTTGATCACCCAGTTAAGGGGAGAGCATATTCCTTCCACTTTCGAGACAAAGCAATCACTTGGGTTTGTTTTAACCTTTCAAATCAGTGATTTGTTAAAATCTAGGCGGAGATGTTGCTCCACAAAAACATGGTGTTCATTTTACCTTAAAATAATGATTTTCTGATCTATGGAAAGGAAATGGTCAACAAAGCAAATTTTTGATTTTGCAGTCAACAAAAGAAATCGTTTTTGAAATAAAATTCCCCGCTCTACCTGCAAGAAACCGTTAGAATCCTGCAAACAAAAGAAAAAAAAGAAAATGTTAGATGATCTGGGGGACTTTTACAAGCCTAAAATTTCAGTTCGGTTACAATAAAATTTTAATCCTCTGTCTACGATGCGCTACAGAATAGACCGCACGCGCTACAATAAAAGCCAGATGCGCTAAACTTATGTTCCTCTGTGCTATATTGTTGCTGGGATGTGCTACTCTGTGAATTGGAAGCGCTACTCTATGAATTTTCTTTCTCCCGTGCTCAGTTCTGCAGGAAAATTTGAAATATGATGCGCTAACTTTTGAGTTTTACGCGCTGGATTATGGACTATAAGCGCTAAACTGGGGATCAGATGTGCTAATATGTTAACTTGATGCGCTACTCTATGTTTTGCCCGCGTTGAGACCTACAAGAAAATTTTGGGTGAAGCCATGCGCTAAGAAAAGGGCTTCAAGCACTAAAGGATAGAGCCCACGCGCTAAACAGTAAGCGAGATGCGCTAGACTATTGATCAGATGCGCTATGGAATGTTTCCGACGCACCGATTCCTATTTCCCGCGGACCTGCAAAAGTCATTAATTTGAAAAACCGATTTGTTATTTGGGGTTGAGCCCCACGGTGGGCGCCAGAAATGTATGCGGGAAAAGTGGGCAGGTAGAATTCAATATGTGAAAATATTCTAAAATAACTAGTCCACACACAAACACAGGACTTCTTGATGCAAGCTATGGAGCAACGACATGTTACTCAGCTTCCCAAGGAGGGTCCCATGGTTCTCTATCTCACAATGTCCCTCAAACCAATGTTTTTGCTCTCAGATCACTGAGCAAAATGGTTTAGGGATGGCAAATGTGAGAACGAGAGATGCTTTGATAGATTTTAATATGAAATGGATGTTAAGCTATGTATGATCTTAGAAATGCAATAGACTAGATGATAAGATGACAAGATTAGTATGAATACTATCCTAGCATACTATATTTAGTCTATGATTGAACTAGAATGATAAAGAAAGTAATCTAAATATGCATATTTAGTCTAATTCCTGATCTAAAAGAGGCTAAATGATGAGCATATATGGAATGAGAAAGCTTGAAAGAATTTGAGCATAAGTGTAATGCTTCAAATTTGAAAGATGATTGTTAAAAATGGAGGAATGAGAGCTCTATTTATAGCATAAACAGGGCAATGGATGGTCAAGATTGAATGGTTTAATCAAGGGCTGAGTTTGAAAGTTGGGGATCCATGTACACAATTTGCACCAATGAAATGGTGACAAGTGTCAATATAGGATTGGGTTGAGAAAAGGAGTTGGAGGCATTAAAGGCCTGAGAAGACCTCATGGTTATCTAAAGGCTAAGGGTCAAGTCTAAGTTAGGCTTACCCACTGGATTAAGAGTTAATCCAAGGATAAACCTTTGTGCAAATGATTAAGAGATAATCATGGTCAAAGCATTAATGGCCTGATGAGACCTTTGGGTTGGGTAGAGGTTGAGTCAAAACAAATGTTTTAACCATGTGGGAGGGTTTGAGTTAACCATTAATGGTTATTGGAGACTTTGGGGATTAAGTGGTTGAAGGTTGAAAGCTTTCAATGGTTATCAAAGACTTTGAGCCATTTAGTGGTTGAAGGTTGAAAGCCTTTAATGGTTATCAAAGACTTTGAGCCATTTGAGAAGTGACTTCCCTTTGCTTAGGGATGTGACAAAATTTAGAGGAGGGTTAGGTTAATTAGAAGATTCTAGAAGGGATTAGAAAGGAGTTTGGGATTTTGCAAGTGGATGGAGGGATAATAGGATTTAATTGAAATAATTTAATTCATTCAATTTGGTTGTAATTAAATAAATTTGATTTATTCAATTTGGGATAACTATTTAATTAAATTTGAATTTAATTAAAAGTGGATAGGGGGGATTTTATTGAATAAAATGATTTATTCATTAAATGGGTATAGTGAATTTAATTTAAATAAATTGAGTAATTTACTTAATTAAATAGAAGAATGTGGATAATTTAATTAAATTGGATTTAATCAAATAGAGAAATGAACATAAAATATTCATTTAGGAATATGGTCATTTTTATATGTCTACACTTTCTTTCTTTTTTTCTTTCTCTCTTCGATAGTGAGCCTTTTTCTAGGCAGTGAGCCCACTTGTAGTGAGCATTCTAGGAGTGAGCCGCCATTTATAAAAATCACCTTAACTAGTGTCACCTTAATCGGTATTTTATATTGAGAACTAACATTCTTCGTGGTTTTTCCCTTCTCGTGTTTTCCATGTCATATTTGGTGTTCATTGTGTGATCTGTTGTATGTTTATGTTTTTCATGCTTAGTTAATTTTGTTGGTTTGAATTTGTATGTGAAAAGAATAAATGAAATTATTTTAAGCCATCAACTAATTCACCCCCTCTCAGTTGCCCATATATTCAACACGGAAGACATTCTTCCACTGACACATTAAAATATTTTTTCTTGCATATAGAGACTTCTACTATACCAATCTTCTAGAAGCACCACAACATCTTCACCAATGCCAGATAATTCAACATTGTACATAAATACTCATTCCTACATATAGAAACATCTTTTATACTACTCTTACTTCCATATCAATACAAGACACGTTGACATCAATGACAACACAAGATAGGTTGGCATCAATGACAACAAGTTTCCAACATTCTCCCCTTTTATCATTGATGGCAACATATGTATACCACCAATAGAAAAGACACCTAAAGTCAACCTATATATCTTTCCCCCTTTGACATCAAGGATAAAGGGCATCATACTAAATTTCATCTCTCTTTGACATCAAGGACAACAAGAACAACTTTTGATAGTTCTTACTATGATTGAAACTCTTTATCCTAATGAGTACTACACATCTAAAGTGTAGCAAGAGACAACATTTCACCCCTTGATAGGGATATTCAAAAAATCTCATCCTTATTTGCTCCCATGAGAGCAAAAATAACACCAATCTAGACAAAAAAAGTAGAGCCAAATGAATCTCCTTGGACAGATACACCTTATCTTTCTATCATCATAATTTTTTAATAATATATTTAGTCATTTCTTCCTTTGTCATACCTACATTGACTTTTGGATTAGCTCCAAACCATCTAGGAGCCCAAATAACTTATCCATCTATATGTATGAACAATTCTCTATAAAGTTTCAAAACCTCACAAATGAAGAGGAAAACACAATAATCTCTACCATCTTGAAAACATCTTCAGCAACAACCCGAAAGAGGGGACATAAAAATTTCATTTTTCTCTCCCCCTCAAATAATGCATACTATCTAGTTACTAAAAGAAGAATCAGTGCCACCAAATTTTACGAACCCATCCCAACATTTTTCCTCCACTTTTGATTCCTTCACCCACATCTTTTGTATCTTCTACTTTTCTAAATTGGTATCAATCTTATTTACTAGACAATTCCTCCCACATCTTTCTCTGTAGAATTTGGTAATGTATCCAAGTTTTTAATAGTTATAATATGCCAGACTTTGTTGATAAGCACTTCTATTTGTTCTAGCATTCCTATATCTTTTCATGCTTCCACTTCTTTTGATAACTCTTTTTCACTCAATAGCTTTATGACCTATATTGTTACAAGTATAACAATATCCATTGAAAGTTTGAACATTTCTATATTTCAAGTCCTCGTTATTCCACTTCTACACTTATTAGCCTTATGACCAATTTTTTTACAAATATAACACTAACCATTAAATAGTTGAGATTTGATTTGATTTATACAGTCACTAGCTATATGTACATGAAAAACATTTATCATTGAAAGTTGATGAGTACCTGATTTGAGTATGAGACCTCCTGGACACATCTTTATTTTGGATCTAAGGGAAAACATTTTGGCTAGGATTCATTTCTTCATTCATAACATTATCTCTACCAACTTCATTCTGGTTGTCTTTTTCTAGATTCTTGTCAACAAGGTTAGGCATTGGCTACATTGTCTTTCTTTTCTCTATCTAATTCAATTCTTCTTATAACATCTTTGCTAAAATTTTATCTTTTGATATATTCATCTTTATTACAATAGTAAGAGTATCCATAGTCATAGCTACATCCTTGGTTTGATTACAAACGTGTGCTAGTAAACAATTACCTCCATTATTGTCCTTTACATAGTAATAATTGTCATTAGTTCTTGCACCTTTGCAACCAATATTTTGGAGCTTTCCTTTCAATTTTCACATCTAATCCAATGATATATGACCTTATGCCCTTTGCTACACATTTGAATTACACTTAATAGATTATGTCTTAAACTTTTACCATAGTGAACATCATTAGTTGTATGCTTAACATCAATAGATATTCTTCCTTTTCCACAAATTGGTGCAACTTCCTCTTTTGAAAACTTGACTAATCTACCATCATATATTTCAAGGTTAATAAACTTGTCTCTATCACCATTCATATGATTATAACACCCAAAGTCGATGATACTGTTGGAAGTTTGGTGAGATTGTTGGAACAATGTTTCAAATATGTGCTTGATAGATATCTAAGAGAGGTGTTGTCATTGATGTCAACATATTTCTCTATCTATGGCAGTGATGCGGTGAAGTTCAGTGAGTTAGTTTGTTCAACATGGTAAAGATCAGAGTTTGTGGATTAAAGGGTTTTTAGAGGGATGTCTATACTTGATTCAATTCAATTTTTAGAGGTCTGCATGAAGATTTTATTGAGTTATGGGTATCTATGTTGTGGCTAGTTTATCAGTTGTTTAGTGATGACAATGTTTAGTATTTTGATCTGCATTGCTTCGCATTGTAATACTTTGATCTATGGATTTGGAGATATGTTTGGGACATCAATGTGTATCCTCAATTTAAGTGGTTTGTGGTTTGGAGCTCCGAAAGTGATTTTTCAAGGTTGACAATGATTACAGTTAGTGTTCCCGAGGTTCGGTATGAAGATGTTGGTGATTCTAGTAATTTGTGTCAGTATAGATGTTGCTATAGTAATGATGCTTGTGAATGTTTCTAGATCATGTGTCTTTTGTGTTGGTGGTTTTCATTGATCATTGAGCTCGTAATTGATTATTTTCTTTGGTTTATTGATGTTCTTCATGTTCTTGGCTGATCAAAGGCTTGTAGTGTGTTGTGGATGATCAAGGTGTAATTTTTGGAGGTGTAGCGTGTCCAAGGCGATTGATTTGGGTTTGTGCTATGTCTTGACCAATATTTCTTGGTCCACATATTATGTTGTGTTGAGTGTGATTATATCTTTGTAATTAGGTGATGTGTGTTGAGCCAACCTTGTTTATCTTTCCAAGGTTGATATCTTGTATAAATAAATGTATTAATCTTATGTGAGATATGAAGAGTGGATGAATGTGAGTGAATAATGTTTTGATATTTCAAAAGTAGAGGAGTGTGAAGAAGAAAATGAAAGTTGTTATGTGCTTAACCGAGACTATAACCAAGCCTTAAGGAGATGCTATTTTCCTGTCTATTACTTTTGGATGTGATCCAAATCTGTTTGTAAGGTAGTGAACCTTCCCTAGGTTGTATCTGTTGGATATTGGCTAATATGTTGTCATTGATGTCAACATATGTGGGGATTGTTGATGAGGAGACACTGGAAAGCTTTTTGTGTATTCTAGTGTTGCAGTTTCATGGAATGAGTTGGTTTAGCATGTGTATTGCAGATGAAATGATGCAGTTTAAAGGGTTTCTAACATGTTGTCTATAGATGGTTCACTCACATTTGTAGAGGTCCGCATGATGTTTTGATCTAGTTAAGAGATCTGGTATTGAGGATGTTATGTAGCTATTCGTGTTATTTGGTATTCTGGTTTGTGCTCTGTATTGCTACGGAATTGATATATCTTTAGTTGTGGATGTTTGGGATGTGTTTTGGATGTTGATATGTGTCCTCGGTTCATTTGGTTCATGATTTTGATATCCACAAGCGAATCTTAGGTTGACAATCAGTTATGTTGATGTTCTTAAGCTCCGATAGAGAGATGATGATGATTCTAGTAATCTGAGTTGCTGCGGTTATTGTGATGCAATTTACATTTCTTGTGAATGTCTCTACATCATATTCTATGTGTATTGGTGGTCCGCATTGATTATTATGTGCGCTATTGAATATTTTCCTTGTTCGGTGATGTTGTTCATGTTATGTGACATTCTTGGTGATTGTAGCATGTTGCAGATGATCAAGGCATAATTGTTGGAGGTGTTTCATATTTGTGGTATTGATTTGGGTCCAGACTATGTCTTAGCTGACATTGTTTTGGTCCGCGTGTATTGTTGTAGTGTGTGACGATATTATTTTGTAATTTGTATTGAGGGTTTATTAGACCTTGAAATATAGGTTGAGGGTTTGTATAAATATATTTAATAATCATGTAAAGTGTATGTCTTTGTTATGTATGCAAGTGAATGATCGATTTGGATTTACAAGCAAGTGATTTAATCTTTTGGAAGTGTGAAGAAGAGAAGTGTTGCAGAGCAGACTGTGTGCTTAACTAAAACTGTACTCAGGTATATGGAGATGCTATTTTCATAGTTCATATGATCTAGATTGTAGTCTAAATTTTTTTGTAAGTCAGTGAGACTTCCTGTAAGGAAGTGAGCCTTCACTTAAGATTGTAGCCTTTCTAGGTTTTATATTTTGAGCAGTGAGATCTAGGAAGTGTGCCTAAATACATGTGCATTCCCCATTGTAATATTCACATTTACTCCTAACAAGGTATTATCTCATTGTGGGTAGGTTCCCATCATGGTTTTTCCTTTAACTGGGTTTTCCATGCCAAAAATCTTGATGTTATATGTGTTATTTATGTGGTGTTGTTTCAGGCTTTAACTATTAATTATGAAATCTATTTTGTGCTTTAAGTTGCAGTAATTTTTTGTGCAAACTGATTCATTCTCCCCCTCTCAGTTTATTGCATTGTTTCCAACAATTGGTATCAGAGATAGATCCTATGGAAGAAGCTTGACCGCTTGAGGAGATTAGAGATGGCTACCTTTTCTTTCAAGAAGGATAGTTTGAGATTTGATAGAACGAACTACATTATCTGGAAGAGCCGGATGCAATGTCATTTGAGATGCATTGGAGAAGAGTACTAGAAGATTACTAAGAATGTATATAATGTTTCGTAGAATGGTCCTACTACTCTGGATGAGATAAATGAAGTAGAATTCAATATTAGAGCTAAGGAAGCATTGTCGAGCACCTTATCAGATTCTGAGATAACAAATATGATGGACTTAGAGACCGCTCATGAGATCTGGGTAAAATTGGAGACCTTGCATGAAGGTGATAGCCATATGAAGATTGTTAAGTTGCAAAGCTTGAAGGGTAAATATGAGAACTTGAAGATGAGTTAAGATGAGAATATTACTTCTTATATAAAGAAAGTGAATGAGATTGTGTGTGGAATTAGATGTGCTGGTAGAGTTTTAGAAGAGTATGAGATTTTTGCTAAAGTGTTGAGATCCTTGCCTCCTACTTACAAGCATAAATTTGTTGGTATTGATGCGATCTGGACTATGATGAATGTGACAAGAGACATGTTGATTGGTAAGCTTGTTGCTTTTGAGTTGAGTGAGTTTGGAGACTCTCTTCGTGAGACTGAATCTACATTCAAAGCTACTGTTTCTGGGAAGTAGAGATATGATCCAAGAGAAATTTTTATAAGAGTATTTAGATATGAGGAAGAGATGAAAGAAATGGAAGATGAAGAAAGAGAGCTTGAGGAGCTTGAAGCAATTATTGCCAGAAGATTGCCTAAAGGTTTTAGTAAGTATGAAAGGAAGTTAATTCTTAAATTTTTTTCATGTAATAAGATAGGATATTTTGTATCAAGGTGTCCTGAAAGAGACATAAATCCTAAGAAGTCATTTAAGCCATATAAACCTAAATATCAGAAGAAGTGTTATTATGTTGATGATGAAGGTGTGACAGATGATGAGTTGGATAAGGGTAATTTAGGAGATGATTTTTTGTTAATTGCTATCAAGGAAGATGATTTTGTAACTACATATTCTACAAGATGCACTAATAAGGAAAAAGATTTATCTGCTAAAGTTGAGGAAAAAGATGAATGGGTAAATAGCAGTGGTTCCTCTCATCATATGATAGGTGATAAGAGTACATTTGTGAACTTGGAAAGATATGATGGTGGTATAGTAAGATTTGGTGATAAAAAAGGCTTGTGTAATCCATGGTAGAGGTTCTATTTCTCTTGATGGTAAGCATAATACTGATAATGTATTGTATGTTGAAGGATTAGAGTATAATCTTTTGAGTGTTTGTCAGATAGTTGATAAGGGATATAACTTACAATTTAAGAATGGAAAATGTGGGATCTTGAGTAGCTTTGAAACTAAGATAGAATCAGGGACAAAGACTAAAGGTAATATCTTTCACTTGAATGTTGATGGTAAAAGTTGTCTGATTTCTCAAATTGATAAAAGTTGGTTATGGCAAAAAAGGATGTGTCATGTAAATTTTGATTGCATGGTTAAGATAAGTTTTAATTAGGAAGTAAGAGATCTACAAAAGTTAATAAAGCCTTCTAATCTAGTATGAAAGGAATGTCAAGTAGGGAAGCAGACAAGAGTTACTTATAAGAGAAAATAGTATAATTCTAATGGATTGTTGGATCTTGTGCATACTGATCTGTGTGGTCCTTCTAGAGTGAGAAGCTTGCAGGGTGACAGGTATTTCATGATGTTGATTGATGACTATTCAAGGATGATGTGGGTTACATTCTTAAGGGAGAAGTCTGAAGCGTTGGATAAGTTCAAGATTTTCAAAGCTAGAGTTAAATCTGAGACTAGAATTAAGCTAAAGTGTCTAAGATCTAATAGAGGTGGAGAATTCACTTCCGGTGAGTTTAATGCATACTATGAAGAGCATGGAGTTAAGAGACAATTATCTACTCCTAGGACACCATAGCAAAATAATATTGTAGAGAGGAAGAATGGAACAGTTCAAGATGTTACTAGAACCATGATGATTGAAGGAAATGTTTCGCATGTATTTTGGAAAGAAGTTGTGAGTACTGCAATATACACTCTTAACCGGGTAAATGTGAAAGGTGATACTAGTAAGACTCCTTATGAGTTATGGTTTGGTCATGCTCCTATTGTTAGATATTTCAGAATTTTTGGTAGTAAATGTTATATCAGAAGAGATGAAGATCTTGGAAAGTTTGATACTAGATGTGATGAAGGAATATTTCTTGGTTATTCAACTAAAAGTAACGCCTATCAAGTTATAATAAAGGAAAGCTAGTGCAGAACCAAAATCAAGTTCAGATTGATCTAGAAAAGTCTCAGAATGAAGGTGTAGATGTTAATGCAAAAGAAAGAGCTCAAGAACCTAAAATTAAATAAAATCCTAAAACTCCCAAATATGTAAGATTGAATCATTCAAAAAATCAGATTATTGGTGATAAGAATAAAGGTGTGATGACTAGAAGAAGACTTGCTAAAGAAATTTGTTGATTTCTAATATTGAACCTAAGAATGTTGATGAAACATGCAAAGATGAAAATTGGATTAAAGCTATGGAAGAAGAATTGAATCAGATTGAGAAAAATAATACATGGACTCTTGTTCCTAGACCTAAGGATAAAAATATAATTGGAACTAAATGGGTATCTAGAATAAGTTGAATGAATAGGGTGAAGTTGTCCGAAATAAAGCTAGACTTGTTTGTAAAGGTTATTCACACATGGAAGGAATTGACTATGAGGAGAATTTTGCTACAATGGATAGAATTGAAGCTATTAGATTATTTCTTACCTATGTTGCTCACAAAGATTTCAAGGTTTATTAGATGGATGTCAAATCAGCTTTTCTTTATGGCGAATTGGAAGAATAAGTTTACATTGAGCAACCAGATGGATTTCAACTGACAGATGAAAAGGAAATGGTTTGTCGGTTGAAGAAAGCATTGTATGGATTTAAGAAAGCCCCTAGATCTTGGTATGCCAGATTGGATAAGTATTTTATGAAGCCTGGATTCAGTAAAAGTATTGCTAATAGTAATCTTTATATGAAGGAAAGAGATTTTGGATGTTAAAAATCTTACACAATAAAATCCAGAATCTCTTTCCTTTGTGTTGTAATGGATTGTGGAAATTTGGTAGAATTGATTAAAATTTATTTCAAGATTGATCAGAATAATATCTTAATTATTGAAGTTTTTGTTGATGACATTATCTTTGGAGGAAATGATTGTCTATGTAAGAAATTTGTTGAAAGGATGCAGAATGAATTTGAGATGTCTATGATTGGTGAAATGAAATTCTTTTTGGGATTGTAAATTACTCACTTAGATAAAGGTATTTTCATATCTCAGTCTAAGTATGTGAAGGAATTGTTGAAGAAGTTGGGTTTTGAGGACTCTAAACCTATTGGTAGACCTATGGTGACCGGATGTAAGATGTCAAAGGATGATGATTATTCAATCTTCGAAAGCTAATCAAATCAGATATAGATCTATGATTGGTCGTTTGTTGTATTTGACTTAGACTAGACCTGATATAATGAATGTTGTATGTCATGTTGCTAGATTTCAAGTTGATTCTAAGGAATCTCATGTTACTGCTATAAAAAGGGTATTCAGATATTTGAAAGGAACAATTGGTTTTGGCTTGTGGTATTCTAAGAATGATAAATTTACTTTGAGTGTCTTTACAGATGCTAATTAGGCAGGTGATGTTAATGACCGAAAAACTACTACAGGTGGTGCATTATTTTGGGGAAAGAAGTTAGTTTCTTGGGTAAGTAAGAAGCAAAATGCTATTTCCTTATCTACTGCAAAAGTTGAATACATTGTTGTTGCTAGCAATTGTACTCAAGAAATTTGGATGAAGCAGATGTTGAAGGATATAGGAGTTATTTATGATGAGCCTATTGCTATATACTATGACAATTCAAATGTTATCAATATTTCAAAGAATCCAGTGTTGCATTCTAAGACAAAGCATATATCAATCAAGTTTTATTTCTTGAGAGAGAAGGTGAATGAGAAAGAAGTCAAATTGGAATATGTATCTACAAAGGAATATATTGCAGATACCTTTATGAAGCCTTTGCCTAAAGATACTTTTGAGTATCTCAGAGAGAAGTTAGGGGTAATTGCCCCTCTTGATGAGAACTAAGATGTATGGATTTGCATCAGTCCGGTGAAATTCACAGAGATATTTTATGCTCTGGATTGATGAGTACGGCTGCTACTCAGGGAGACTAGTCAGTGTCAGTGTTGGTGGTTCAGATGTTTAGATTTGTGAAGCTAATTCAAAGGGGAGGGAATCCTAATTTTTGAGCCTTTATCATTGATGTCAAAGGAGGAGAGAAGGATGTGAAAACCTTAAAGTATTTTGAGTTGTTTGTCAAAGGGGGAGTGAATCCTTGTGATTTTGAGGGAGATTGTTATGAGTTGATTTCTTTCTTTTCATTGATTATTTTTCACATCCATATTTTGTCATCAATGCCAAAGGGGGATATTGTTGGATATTGGTTGATATGTTGTCATTGATGTGTTTTCATTGATGTCAGCATATGTGGAGATTTTTTATGAGGAGAAGTTGGAAATTTTTCTGTGTATTCCAGTATTGCAGTTTGATGGAATGAGTTGGTTTAGCCTGTGTATTGCAGATGAGTTGATGTGGTTTAAAGGGTTTTTGGTATGTTGTTTGTCGATAGTTCATTCCCATTTGTTGAGGTCTACATGGTGTTTTGATTGATTTATGAGATCTGGTATTGAGGATGTTATGCAGTTGTTCGTGTTATTTGATATTTTGGTTTGTGCTCCGTATTGCTCCAGAATTGTTATATCTTTAGTTTTGGATGCTTGGGATGTGTTCTAGATCTTGATGTGTGTCCTCAGTTCATTTGGTTCATGATTTGAATATCCAAAAGTGAATCTTTCAGTTTGACAGTCAGTTATCTTGATGTTCTTAAACTCTGGTAGAGAGATGATTATGATTCTAATAATCCAAGTTGTTGCGGTTGTTGTGATGGAATTCACATTGTTTGTGAATGTCTCTAGACCATTTTTTGTGTGTATTGATGATCTACATTGATTATTGTGTGTGCTATTGAAGATTTTCCTTGTTCGGTGATGTTCTTCCTGTTATGCGACATTATTGGTGATTATAGTGTCTTGTGGATGATCGAGGTGTAATTGTTGGAGGTGTTTCATATTTGTGGTATTGATTTGGGTCCATACTATGTCTTAGCTAACTTTTTTTGGTCTACATGTATTGTTGTAGCATGTGAGGATATTATTTTATAATTTGTATTGAGGGTTTAGCTGACCTTGAAATATAGGTTGAGGGTTTGTATAAATATATAAAGTAATAATGTAAAATGTATGTCTCCAAATATCTATGTTGTATATGCAAGTGAATGATCAATTTGGATGTGTGAGAAAGTGATTTGATCTTTTGAAAGTGTGAAGAAGAGAAGTGTTGCAAAGAAGACTGTGTGCTTAACCAAAACTGTACTCAAGCATATGAAGATGTTGTTTTCACAGTTCATATGATCCAGATTGTAGTCTGAATGTTTTTGTAAGTCAGTGAGACTTCCTGTAAGGCAGTGAGCCTTCCCTTAAGGTTTTAGTCTTTCTGGGTTTCTTATTTTGAGTAGTGAGCTCTAGGTAGTGTGTCTGAATGCATGTGCATTCCCCATTATAATATTCACATTTACTCATAACAGGGTATTATCTCATTATGGGTAGGTTCTCACCATGGTTTTTCCCTTAACCAAGTTTTCCATGTCAAAAATCTTGGTGTTATGTGTGTTATTTATATGGTGTTGTTTCATGCTTTAATTGTTAATTATCATATTTGTTTTGTGGTTTAAGTTGTAGTAAGTTTTGTGCAAACAGATTCACCCCCTCTCTTAGTTTTTTGCATTGTTGCCAATAGTAGCCATTTTTATTTTGAGTAGTGAGCTCTAAGAAGTGTGCCTGAATGCATGTGAATTCCCCATTACAATAATTTTATACTTCTAACAGAGTATAGTCATATTGTGGTTGTGTTCCCATCAAGGTTTTCTCCTAACAAGGTTTCCACATTAAAAATGTTGGTGTCATGTGTGTTTAAGATGTGTTGTTGATTTATGCTTTGATGTTTATTTATCAGATCTGAGAATAAGTTCAAGTTGTGTAGGTTTTAGGTGACAACTGATTCACCTCCCTTCTCAGTTGTCTATCCTATTTCATCAATTAGTATCAGAGCTATTTCAACAATTGGTATTAGAGAAGGTTCCTCCAAATAATATTGACCACTTGAGGTGATCCAGGATGGCAACCTACAATAAGGATAGTTCAAGATTTGATGGTACTAACTACTCTCTTTGGAAGAATCGCATGAAGTATCACTTGAGATGCATTGGTGAATCTTACTAGACAATTACCAAGGACAAGTATACCATTCCTCAAAATGGTCCTTCAACTCTAGATGAAATAAAGGAAGCAAAATATAGGGCTAAGGAAGCATTGTTGAGTGCTCTGAGTGATTTTGAGATGATAAATGTGTTAGGATAACCAGTGAACAACTGAGGGGGGGGTTGAATCAGTTGTTAATAGATTGTACTTTTAATCCACAATAAAACCTTAAGCAAATTAAGTACCGATACAGACAGATGTCGGTAGGAACAGATACCGGTAAGCAATACAACTTAACAATTAACTAGATAATCAATGTAAAGAAACTATAACACATAACATCATGATTTATACGTGGAAAACCAGGAAAGGGAAAAATCATGTCGGGAAGCCTACCCACAGTCAGATGATACTTCAGCAGAAAGTATGTGTTACAATGAGGAGCCTGCACTTGTAGGAAGGCACATTGCCTAGAGCGTACTGCTCATTACAAAAGGAGTCTCGTTGACTACAAAGAGGCTACAACCTTCTCAAGATAAATGGACAATAATCTAATAGAGTGAGCAGTTGGAAATATCATCAACTATGCCTGATTACAGTCTCAGTTAAGCTCAATGCTAGAGGACTAAATCCTCTTCTCAAACCAATCTAATCACCAATGATGTATCAACTCCTCTGCCTAATGATATTACAATATTCACACATTACATTCCTTTATCATGACCTTTCCAATAGCCATGATACTTTACAAAGAGTTTCTACCTCTTATTTATTCAAACCCTAAGGCCTAAACCAATTAGGTCAGCCACCTAAAGATATTACAATAATATCATTATATAATTCCTTATTACAATGATATGCCATGTCGGCTTAAGATCAAAACAATAATAACAAATCCATAAAACATCTCGAATCATCTAGGTAACGTGTAGAGTACATGCTAGCATGATATCAGTTCATAACCTAGATAGGTACCAGACCTATTTTGGGTCCACCATGCCAAAGCAATGTCTTCAAGCAATTGAATCACGATCAATGAACATCTTCAGCATCATGAAATCCTCAAAGAAGCTACACCAACACCAATTGTGCATCCTATCATGATTCCTCAATGAAAGCTCTATCAGTAAAGCCTTAAACCAGTGCTAGTAAGGGTTTACCAGTGTGTATGATAACATCCAATTATCAAGCCAATACCAACTGACCAAAACATGCTTATGGAGCATATAACACATGAAATCCAATATACTTTTCTGATCCAAACATGTCGGAAGAGCCAACAGATAATACTTTTTACCGGTAACACTAGATCTTATACCAATAACCTGTCTGTCGGTAACATATAGTGTTGACATCAATGACAAAACATCAATACCACACATAATCAATTCACCCATAATGCTAACAATCTCACCATTTGGCATTAATGGCAACATGAGATGTGAAAAACATCTAAGTACCAAGAAATACCAAACAAGTCTCCCCTTGTGGAAGACAACCAACAATCAATAACTTTCCCCTAGTGAATGATATCTCTATAAGGCTCTGAATAAATCTCTCACCCTAATTTATAAATTTTCTTTTATTTTCACATAAACATCTCTCCCCCTTTGACATCAATGCTAGAAACCTGACAAAAATATCAAAGCAATGATATAAACCTCTGAATCTCAAAGCTGACTACTCCCCCTGAGTATTAGCACCATTCATCGGTGCTGAAAAGAATAATGTTTCTGATAATTACATGTTAGACTGATGACAAAATTCATCACTCAAGTCTCCATCGGAGGGGTTGAAACCCCTAACCTATCTCTCAAGTATTCAAATGATTCTTTAGACAACGGTTTAGTGAATATGTCTGCAATATGTTCTTTAGTGTTTACATAAACCAATTTGACTTCCTTTTCCTCTACCATGTCCTTCATAAAGTTTATACTTTATTGAAATATGCTTAGTCTTAGAGTGAAATACTAGATTATTAGACATGTTAATAGCTGCAGAGTTATCAAAGTAGATAACTACTTACTGCTTCACTATAATTTACCCTGATATCCTTCAACATTTTCTTCATCCACAAAAATTCAGTGCAATTAGTTGCTGCTGCAACATACTCAGCTTCTGCAGTAGATAAAGAAATGCATGACTATTTTTTCTTATCCATTACACCAGTTTCTTTCCAAGAAATAAAGCTCCATTAGAAGTGCTCTTCCTATCATTAGTATCACTTGCCCAATCTGAGTCAGTATATGTACATAAAGTGAAATCATCATTTCTAGAATACCATAAGTCATATTCTGTGTTTCCTTGCAAATACCAGAATATCCTCTTTACTACACATTCATGATTTTCTTTAGGATTACTTTGATATCTTGAAACAATACTTACTACATTCATAATATCAGGTCTAGTCTGAGTTAGATATAACATACCACCAATCATAGATTTATACCTTGTTGGATTTACTAGTGAAGAAGTATCCTTGATAGATAATTTCACTTGTAGCCATAGGAGTACTTACTGGTTTGGAATTCTCCATACCAAAAATTTTCAACAATTCCCTCAGATACTTAGTTTGACAAAAAAAAATGCCTTTGTCAATTTGAGTAATCTGCAAACCTAAGAAAATGTCATATCACCAATCATGGACATTTCAAATTTATTTTTCATGTTGTTGGCAAATTCCATTCACAGTTTATCTTCTCCTCCAAAAATGATATCATCAACAAAGACTTCAATAATTAGAATATCATTATTAGTGATCTTATAATATAGATTACTATCAGCATTGCCTTTAGTAAAACCAAGCTTCAAAAGATATTTATCCAACCTTGCATACCAAGCTCTAGGAGCCTGTTTCAAACCATATAAAGATTTCTTCAATCTACAAAACATATCTTTGTCATCTGTCAGTGTAAATCCATCATGTTTCTCAATGTAAACTTCTTCCTCAAGCTCACCATTCAAAAATGCACATTTGACATCCATTTGATAAACCTTATAGTTCTTATAAGCTGCATAGGCAAGAAATAGTCTAACAGCTTCAATTCTAGCTATAGGTGCAAATGTCTCACCATAACCAATTCCTTCCATTTGAGAAAATCCTTTACAAACCAATCTAGCCTTGTTCCTTATAAGTTGACCATCCTCATTCAGTTTATTTCTAAAAACCCATTTAGTTCTAATAACATTCTTATTTTTAGGCCAAGAAACTTAGGACCAAGTTTAATTCTTCTCTATTTGATCTAATTCATCTTCCATAGCCTTTAACCAATGTTTATCCTTACAAGCTTCAATAATAGTTGCCGGTTCAACTTGAGAAATAAGACATACCTCTTGATTTTCCAGTTTTCTTCTTGTCATTACTCCCTTGTTCCTATTTCCTATAATTTGATGTTCAGAATGATTTAATCTTACATACCTTGGAGTCTTTTGAACTTTAGGTTCACCACTCTGATCATCAGTCACAGATGAATTTTTTGATTATGTCGGTGTAACTGCTTTAGCTTCCTATACTGGTTGAGGCATTGCTGGTTCAGTTTGTTGGTGCCCAAAACCACAGATTGGAAAACCAAAAGACTTTCCAAATCCTCAAGTAGTCCAATCAACCTTGGCCAACGAACACGGATGGTCGAAGACCAAATCCTTCTGCACTTTAGGCTCCACTAAACCAAGGTGGGTGTGCCTCTTCCTCTCAAGCACAAAAGAGGCTATTTATAGTGGATTTAAACCTTTTAGAAAGTTTACACAACTGGCAAATTATTGTTCTGCAACTATGCTTTATTATGTGCTTTAACTGAATGCTTTGAAAAGAAATGATTGTGAATGTATATTGAAAATGAGATTGCTTTTAGGACTTAAATAAAATCTGCATAAACCAGTTCATATAGGATTTGGGAAGAACATTTCTCTATCAAGGACCTTAAATGCATACAGATCAAAACCTTAAAAGATCAATAACAGACCAGTGCCTCTATGCGGGGATATATATGACACTCTGTGGACAAAATATCTTATCAACTCAAGAGACAATTTCTCATCAACTATGAAGGTTCAGTATGCATTACACAAACAATAAAAACTCAATATTTTACTTAATGCAACGACATGTGATTCACATCATAGCAAATCTATAAACTGATTTATCAAGAAGACAAAGATAACTCATCAACACAAAAGTGTACACAATATTTAGAAAAAGAAACAGTGAACCTTGTATATTAATCTTCAGGAAATGATTGCATACATAAGCTGCACTTCTAAATACTTCATTACAAATTGCTTGCACAAAATGATACTTCTTCCTATAGACTTCTCTGATACAAAATAATATTCAATCCCTACAGCCTTATGTTGTTCTTCTGACCTCTTTTTTTTTTTACATTAAAAATGACTGCCTATAAGTATGTGAATCAAAAGACATATATGAAAGGACACACCCTCTCATACAAATGGGAGTTACAGATAGTTTCCCTCCAAAGGACACACCCTTTTGATGGGACCGCTGCTGATTTTTTTGATGAAACTGTGGCTTTCGGTGAGTCTGTTTTGAGATCCATCGCGACCTAAGTTTGTTCGATAATCTCAACACCGTCGGACTGTTTCACTTCAACCATTTGTCTTAACTGCCTCATTCTACTACCTTCCACTATGGTTAGTTGCCAAGTCGTGATGAATACACATCGAGCACCTTCTGATCACGGTATAGCGACCACCATTGGATTGATTTGTCTGATCATCCGATCTTCCTCATTTGCTCGGCCTTTAACCCTGCTTGAGAGGCTCTCTCTCTTTTCTTTGTCTATCTGTGTCGCATGTCGCTTTTTGGTTCACCCGTGGATCCACCTTGACTACCACGGGACACCATTTGTCTTGCCATTTCATTTGACACTAGACGTGGGTTCTTCTTCTGTGCTCCACCACGTGGCACATCCTAATTCGCTTGAAGATCAACTCCTCTACCTGATGATATTACAATATTCACACATTACATTGCTTGACAATGACCTTTCCAATAACCATGATACTTTACAAAGAGTTTCTACCTCTTATTTATAAAAACCCTAAGGCCTAAACTAATTAGGTCGACCACCTAAAGATATTACAATAATATCATTACATATTTCCTTATTATAATGATATGCCATGTCGGCTTAAGATCAAAACAATAATAACAAATCCATAAAACATCTCAAATCATCCAGGTAATGTGTAGAGTACATGCTAGCATGATACTAGTCCATAACCTATATAGGTAGCGGACCTATTCTGGGTCCACCATGCCAAAGCAATGTCTTCAAGCAATTTAAGTGTTATCAACGAACATCTTCAACATCTTGAAATCCTTGAAGAAGCTGCACCAACACCAATTGTGCATCCTATCATGATTCCTCAATGAAATCTCTGCTGGTAAAGCCTTAAACCAATGCTGATAAGGGTTTACTAGTGTGTATGATAACATCCAATTATCAAGCCAATACCAACTAAGCAAAACATTCTTATGGAGCATATAACACATGAAATCCAATATACTTTTTTGATCCAAACATGTCGGAAGTGCTAACAGATAATACCTTTTACCAGTAACACTACATCTTATACTAGTAACCTATCTGCCGATAACTATCTATATCAATCAGTGTAAGTTTGTCTGTCGGTAATAGCTAGTGTTGACATCAATGAAAAAACATCAATGCCACACATAATCAATTCACCCATAATGCTAACAAAATGTTATGGAGTTACAGATTGCTCATGAGATCTGGAAGAAGTTGGAAACCTTGTATAAAGGAGATAGATATGTGAAGATTGCTAAGTTGCAAAGCCTTAAGGGTAAATATGGGATGTTGAAGATGAGAGAAGATGATAACAACACTTCTTTCATGCATAAAGTGAATGAAATTGTCTGTAATATCAGATGTGTCGGTGGAACGTTGGAAGAATCAAAGATTGTTGCTAAAGTGCTTAGATCCCTACCTACATCATACAAACACAAAGTTGTTTCTATTGAGGATATCCAAACTATGTCTAGTGTGGCTATGGACATGTTGAATGGTAATATTTAAGTCTTTAAATTGAGTGAGTTTGATGTCTCTCTTCCCAAGACAAAATCTGCATTCAAGGCTACTATTTTTGAAAAGGTAAAGCAAAGATATGATCTGAGAGAAATTTCTTCAAGGAGGATATCCAGATATGAGAAGGATATTAAGAAAATTGAAGAAGAAGAGAAAGAGCTTGAGGAGCTTGAAGCCCTTATTGCCAAGATATTACCCAAAGGAGTTGGTAAGTACGAAGGAAAATTGTCTCTTAAATGTTTTTCTTGCCATAAGATAGGTCATTTTGCCTCAAGGTGTCCGGAAAGAGTTCCTAAGCCAAGACCTAACAAACCTAGATTTCAAAAGAGATGTTATTATGTTTCTGATGAAGGTGTGTCAGATGATGAATTTGATAAAGGAGGTTCAATTGATAATGAATGAGTGTTTATTTCTATCAAGGAAGATGATTTGAAGCCTACTAACTTTGCTAGTTGCATCAATATGGAAAGTGCCTTGGTTGCAAAAGTTGCAGAGAAAGATGAATGGGTGATTGATAGTAGATGCTCTCACCATATGATAGGTGGTAAGAATAAGTTTGTGAGTTTGGAAAAGTATGAAGGTGGTGTTGTAAGGTTTGGTGATGATAAAGCTATTATAATCTATGGTAGAGGATTCATTTCTCTTGATGGTAAGAACATTACTGACGATTTGTTGTATGTATAATGTCTAAAGCATAATCTTTTTAGTGTTAGATAGATGGTTGACAAGGGATATGATCTTTAATTCAAGAATGGCAAGTGTAGAATCTTGGGTAGTTCCAGAATTGAGATTGCATCAGGTACAAAGACAAAAGGTAATATCTTTCACTTAAATATTGTTGGTAAAAGTTGTTTGATTGATCGGGTTGATGAAAATTGGTTGTGGCATAGAAGGATGTGTCATATGAATTTTGATAACATTATCAAGATAATTTCTACTCGAGCAGTGAGAGGTCTTCCTAAGTTGATGAAACCTACTAACCTTATATGCAAGGAATGTTAGTTAGGGAAACAAACTAGAATTACTTTCAAAAGTAAGAAGCATTGTTCAAATGGATTATTGGATCTTGTGCATACCGATTTATGTTGTACTTCTAGAGTTAGAAGCTTGCAAGGAGATAGATATTTCATGTTGTTGATTGATGATTATTCTAGGATGATGTGGGTTACTTTCTTTAGGGAAAAGTCTGAAGCTCTAGATAAGTTCAATATTTTCAAAGCTATGGTTGAGACAAAAATAGGTTTGAAGCTGAAGTGTCCGAGATCTGACGGAGGTGGTAAATTCACTTCTGATGAGTTTAGTTCATTTTGTTAAGAGCATGGGGTAAAGAGACAGTTGTCTGCTCCTAGAACTCCTCAATAGAATGGAGTTGTGGAGAGGAAGAACAAAACCATTCAAGAAGCTGCTAGAACCATTGTGTTGAGGTAAATGTTCTATATATCTACTAGAGAGAAGTTGTGAGTACTATTGTTTCCACTCTTAACCGGGTGCATATCAAAGGTGATGCCAGTAAGACTTCTTATGAACTATGGTTTGGTCATGCTCCTACAGTTAAATATTTTAGAATTTTTGGAAGTAAATTATATATCAAGAGGGATGAAGATCTAGGGAAGTTTGATGCTATATGTGATGAAGGAATATTTATTGGTTATTCTACCAAAAGAAAGGCCTACCAGTGCTATAATAAGAGACTAAGAAAGATAGTTGAGAGTGAAAATGTTAGGGTTGATGAAGGCAAAGAAAAATAACCAAGATCCTCCTGATATTATTCACATGATGAGAATGACAACTCAAATAAGGGGAAGCTAGTTCAAACTCAGAACCAAGTGCAGATCATTCTAGAAGGAACAACTATAGTTGTTGAAGAAAGAACACAAGAAGCTAAAGTTCAAGAAAACCCTAAAACTCCTAGGTATGTAAGGTTGAATCATTCTAAAAATCAAATCATAGGAGATAGAAATAAAGTTGTTCAAACAAGAAGGAGAATTGTTGAAGATCAAGTTGATTATTGTTTGATTTCAAAGATTGAACCTAAAGATGTGAATGAAGCATGTAAAGATGATCATTGCGTAAGAGCAATAGAAGAAGAATTGAATCAGATTGAAAAGAATAATACATGGGATCTTATTCCCAGACCTAAGGACAAAAATATAATTAGAACCAATTGGGTCTTTCGAAACAAATTAAATGAGCAAGGTGAAGTTGTTAGAAACAAAGAAAGACTTGTTTGTAAAGGATATTCACAAATGGGAGGAATTGATTTTGAAAAGACTTTTTCTCCTATGGTAAGGATTGAAGTTGTAAGATTGTTTCTTTCTTATGCTGCTTACAAAAATTTCAAGTCTATCAAATGGATGCCAAGTTAGCATTCCTAAATGATGAATTGGAAGAAGAGATGTACATTGACCAACCAGATGGATTCAGTTGTCTGATCAAGGTGATATGGTTTACTGGCTAAGGAAAGCATTCTATGGACTGAAGCAAGCCCCAAGAGCATGGTATGCCAGATTGGATAAGTATCTGTTGAAGCTAGGATTTAACAAAGGTACCGTTGATAGTAATCTATACTTTAATATTAATAATGATAACATTTTGATTGTTGAAGTTTTTGTTGATGATATTATTTTTGGTGGAAATGAGAGCCTATGTAAAAAGTTTGCTGATGAGATGCAGAATGAATTTGAAATATCTATGATTGCAGACATGAAATTCTTTTTGGGATTGAAAATTACTCAGTTTGATAAAGGCGTCTTTGTATCTCAGTCCAAGTATGTGAAAGAATTGTTGAAAAAGTTTGGTTTGGAAGATTCGAATCCAGTTGGAACTCTTATGGTGACTGGATGTAAGTTGACTAAAAATGATGATTATCCTAAGGCAAATCAGACTAGATAAAGATCTATTGGGAAACAGAACAAAAGACAACATATAACAAGGTTTATACAAAAACCTTCTACACTTAAAGCTTTCACTTAGCTTAGGTGGGTTTACCCTTTGTGATTACTTTTCATAACTATGATTGGAGATTTACATAGAAGACATATACCAACCCCTGCAAACCCTATCACTTTGAACATAAATGAACATAAAAGAAAGGCTTGTAATCATTTTCATTGATCCCCATGAAGCTTATAGAACCTAGAAAACTATACCAATGCCTTATCTAGGGCTTCAGAGTCACCTAAGACTAAATGAGAATTCTAAATTGGAAATCTACATAAATTTCATCATTCTGACTTCACTAAACTTATATATGTCTGACATACATAAATTTTACCTTTATGCTAAACCCAGTTATCAGATTCAAGTAGAATTACTGATTACTATCAGAGAAATTCTAAGTGTATTTAATCCCCCTCCTTGAGAGAAAAACCTAAAACATCTCTATGAATTTGCCTTGCAAATCATTCAATTAAATAACCCTGGATTATCTAACCAAACTAGTAAATCAATCATACATACAAGAAGACAATGGGAATCTAGGATCAGAATGCTTTGATCTATGTATTGATGTCCATCATTAAATTCTACATCACTCAGAATGATCTTTCAAAACCAAAAAGAAAAAACCCCCAAATATATTTTGCCAGAGCTTTTTTACAAAAATCTTGTGATCCTCAAAATGAGAAGAAATTGGGACTAAGAAGAAGAGGGAAAAGATTAGGTTTGCAACCGAAATTGCTAAGTGTCTTCTTTTTTCCTCAACTACAAAAATATATCCTTCCTTCCCATCAAAAATACTCTCAAAATATCCCAAATTGGTTAAAATTAACTCCCTAATTGCATTCCTCATCTTGAGAGCTTTCCGACAATATATAATACTTGCCATTTTGACCAAAAATAGATCTTTGGGTGAATTAATCATTCACGTGGCTCTATCATTTAAATTTTTCAATTTTCTATATAGTTTTCAACTACATATTTAACTTGATTTTAACTTTGATTATTGGCCTGATTTTTCCCTGACGCCCTGCCACGTGGCAGCCTTTGATTGGCTGATGGGGTCCACTGGGCGCCACCTCGGATGACACCTCATCACTCTGCCACGTGTCTGCCTCATCACTGCCACTGGGTTGCTTGCTTATTGCCACATCATCGCCATGTGTCTATCACCTGTGCGCCACCTCAACACCACTCGACGGGACCCGCGAGCTGGACCGCCATGTCATCCTACCACCTTTCTTTCACCATTTCGCAGGGTTTAACTGGCATGCATCTTCGGGCTCTGAAGTCACACAGGTCATTGGATCCTCTACAAGATGCATGCACTTTGACTCTTCGCAATTTCGCAAACCTTAATCGGCGAGCATCTTCCTTTCGCGAAATCGCGTCGACCATTGATCTCCTTGGAACATGCTCAACCTTTACCTTTTTTCACTGTTTCGCAGGGTTTAACTGGCGAGCATCGTTTTCTTGCAAATCAACGCGCTTCGTCAGCTCTACAACTTGCTCACTGGTTAAGCCATCCATTCTCTGCAAAATTTGACTGCCTCAAGATCTGTGCCTATGTGGGGTCCACCTAGTCGCCACCTCTCAGTCAGCCTCCTCGGTCGCCTTGGGATCCATGCCCGCAAGCATGGGGTCCACTTGGGTGCCCATCAGCACCTTGCGTCAAAAGCCTCTAAGCTATGACACTATGTTATGGTGGAGCCTTGGTTTTAAATGTTAAAAATTCCCATTTCCCAGCGAATGTGGGATAAAGCATTTCGCCTAGGACTGCACTTTTGAAGGTTTTCAATGGTGCCAATGGTGTTCGCCTGAGTTTTTGAAAGATTGATCTTTGTATCCTTATACATTATCACTGTATTCTTGTTGAGCATTGTTATCCCATGTTGGCTCTCTAAATCATTGGAATCCATAATTTCTTTCATGAGCAAACAAAATGACTATCAACACCTTCTACATAGGAGGGAGGACTGATTTCATTTTGCATTTGTTTTAATCTCTCTACAACTTTAGACATGCCCACGTAGAGGAGAAAACCTGGCTTTACAACTGCAAATTGCATCGCTTGGAAGGAGAGATTAGCCTTTGATTTTCAACGCAGAGAGGAGAATAGGGAGCCATTTACCAATAGCACTTGCATCCTTGTCTGGCACGCAGGGGAAGGTTATGGCTTTTAGCCTGCCCACAGCATTTTCTGAAACTCTTTTTCAATCTCTCCTCATCCATGCAGGGAGGGGTTGGGCTCATAGCGTGGAGTTTGAAGACCCCCACGCAAGCTACCAATTTCCATTTGGTTTCAACGCTTTTTACACAACCACTTACATAGAATAGATTAAAATCTATCATATTAGAATTTAACTTGGACGATTACAATTTAAGGATAATATGATGACATCCACTCATAAACCAGGAAGGATTCTATCACATAGTTATTGAGGCATCATCCTTTCTCTTGTATTGACTACGGTTATTTATCCTATGTTCACTTAGTCTTCTTCTACAACTTTCTTGATAATACAATGACAAGATCATCCTTGTTTTCTTAATTTGTGTGTTGTAGTGCCCTTTGTGACAGTTTTGTGCATGTTGTCATGCAAGTGCGATAAGTAAGTTCTGTTTACTTATGACTCCAATGCTTTAAAGGTTTCCATGCTGCCCTTGTCACCATGGTGAATGCAATGCATTGTCTTAGTAAGGTGTAAATTGGGTATTTAGCGACACTGTCTTATGAGAGGGTTGCAAACAATGAACTTGCTATTAAGTTGACTCAAAACAAATTAAACCTCCTGCAGATGCTATTAGCTTTGACACATTTTACTAAGCCCACATGGAACTTTAATGTGGTGCCACTTATACACTTTTGTGTCATACACCATCCCTTGTTCAAACTTTGAATCTACCATGTAGATCCATGGAGCTCGGGATGGCACCTTTGAAAAAAAAAACATGCAGAAAACTTAGAGAATCTAATGCGTCTATACCCAACTTGGTTCTGGAAGATACATGTTTTTCTTTAAGACTATTTTGCCATAAAATTGATGCACATGCACGAGCCAGGTCGGGCCCCAAAGTGGGTCCGACTAAAAAAAAATTGTTTTCATGCAACTGACCTCTGAAATACCTTAGGAACCTTAAACTTATCTCTGGAATCGATCGGCACCATTTTCGGATCATCAGACTGAGTTTTGCAACTTTCAGGCGCTTGTGCCACATTTTCACATTTAATCACGAAGACGTAATTTTTAAACCTATCAAAACACTTTTTTGGACCTCACCATCTGACAGGCATGTACTCTGATATACAAGGATGAAATCTACCAAACGGTTTCTCAAAATTAATCCCGAGCGAAGAGATATTAATTGTCGAAAATGACCAACTGGCTTTGTCGACACTGCGGACCTGATGAAGTCAATGTTCTGGCAACACAAGATGCCTTTCTCAAAAATATCAAACGACCTCTGTAGACCCTCAAATTTGAGACATAGATACCTTGAAGTACATATTAAAACTTAGAATTATCAGTTTGACCAAAATTCTGACATGGTGCAAATGGTGCGCTCATGAAAATAGCTACATTAACTGATATAGCAATGAAAGTGCGGAAGACTGAAAACAATGGCTCAATGAACCCTTTTGAAAACCGACTAAACGGATTGGTAGGAGCTTGAAACTGGAAATATAGCTTTTTATTTATACCAATTATAACCTGGATCAAACATTCTGACATGACACTCACTGAGGCAACTTTTACACTATGCAAAACAGGGCTCTGACTAGCAGCTGAAACAAGGACTAGTCACCCCACACAAACTGCAAATGGATTGATCTTCAAAAACTGAGTAAATGGATTGCTAGAGGCTTGAAAATTTTCAAGCTAACTCACATTTATGCATAGAATTGAATCCAATTTGAAATTCTTCATGACGATCAACAGGGCGAAAGATATAAACACCCAAAGTAGGCTACTCAATAAAATCTGCATATGTGCCTAATATGCACTTTCAGCTCACCCCTTGAAATGGGTACCTGATACACTTATCCAAACTAAATTCTGAAAGTTACACATCACTGCATAGGCCAAATGAAAGGTGTAGGACACATTTCCGGATCCTTACCCTTTGAAAATCAACCGGCTCCATTTTGCCCTCTCTCTAACTAGGCCATTCAAACTGACTCATTTGGAAATGCAGAGCAAAATTTTGAAATGGGCCTCTAAACTTGACTCAGAATTAATGAGTACCAATAGTGGCTCTGACTGGGGATGGTTGATTGCAAGGTCAACACAAGAATCTAGAGTCTATGGTTAAGCAGACCAACCAAAAACGGATCATTCTCTCATCTCTTCTCTTCTCTTCTCTTCTAAAAAACTGAGGGCTCCTTATTCTACCCAAACAGCAGGGCACTTTATTGAAAACCACACAACTGAAAAAAAGAAACTATACGAAGATACAACTATTATTTATAAAATGACTCCCAGCCACAAAAGTCTAAACCAACTCTTTCCTTTATAAAAAATCTGATTCTCATCACTTAATAATGTAAACAATCTGAAGCAAACACTGATCATCAGAGAAATGTTTCTATTACGACACACATCTTTTAGCACACTTTTCCAATCAGCATTATATGCATACTCATCATGAACATAATTTTGAACCTTACTTTCATGATCAACTACTGAAACATATCCATTCTTTTCATCATCTACCAAGTGAAATAAATCAGCATCTTTAACATCCCACTCTTGAAAAAATGAACATACCTCTGGCTCAAGCATATACTCTAAAGTAAGATTTGCACATTCACTCATCTTTGGATGAAAAAATTCAAGATGGGGTTCAAACACACTAGCAAGCAAACCATTACAAAAATCTCCATCCTGGCACATGTCACTGTTGCATGGAATGGTATCAGCATCATGGACTGGTTCATCATTTACAACATTTGGCTGATCAATTATTTCTTCATACAAAGGGTTAGAAACCAAATGAAGAATCCCCTTATGAACATTATGACAATGAAGTGGTTGGTCCGTATCTATATCAACATTGAAGAAAACATTAGAAAAATTGCTAAAGATATCATCCACCCTGAGATGAATATCACTGCCATTTACTTCCTCTAATGAATATCCTGCATGTTCACTTAAATTTTATGTCATAAAACCATCTATTAGATCAGCATGTTGTTCATCAATTGTATAAGCATTCAATTCACAGTCTTTTTCTGAAGAATCCTCTTCACCATATTGCAGGTCTTCATTAACAACTCTAAGGCTCTCCAACATTTGAACTTTCTTATCCACAACTTCAAGAGCTTGCCTAAGTTCTGCAATCTTCTGGAATTGCATTGCACTTTGTTGTTCCATATGACATTGTTTAAAAATTTGTTCATCAATGTGTGCTACATTTTCATTGCAATCATACATACCATTACAATTTTCTAAATTAACTTTGTGCATAACTTTCAAATTAGAAAGATCATCAACATGATTAGAAGAAGTGAAATCTGAAAATACCTTTACTTCATCCTCAACACAATTGACATTATCAATATTTAAGTGAGGATCAACCATTGTTTCCACCAAACAACTCTGATTTTCAAAGGGAATTAAATTACCGTGGTTGCCGACACAAGTATGAACACCAAAACTCTGAACATTACTTCTCACTTCACACTTAGTTGCAGCATTACAAACATTATGACAGCAGAAACCAGCAGATACAAGTCTTTTAGGAATGCCATATTTTAATTTTTTCTCTATGTCCATGGCTATCACAAATGCCCGATGCAATGTCTTTGGCTCCTTATCCCTCAACCTGTAACTCATCTTACTTCCAAAGGCATCCAAATAAATCACTAAAGACATTTCGTCATTTAGTTTATACCCTTGTGGGATCTCAGCCAATGCTTTGAAAAATCTGACATTGAAGGTTAGCACTAACTCACCTTCCTCAATTTTGATCTCCATCAATTTCCTCAGTGCATCATTAAAGTTTATTCTCTCAGCAAATTGCCCAAGAAAAGATGCAACTAATTCTTCCCATGAGGGAATAGAAGCTTCCTGCAAAAAAGAGAACCAAATCCTGGCATCCCCTTTCAAGCTCTGCACAAACAACTTCATGCAAACATCCTCATGACAGATTTCATAGTCATTCAATAAGTCAACAAAGTTTTGCACATGCATTCTTGCTGATTGTAACTGGTCCTCATTAAACAATGGTAAATGCTCCCTAATGTCACTTGGAATCTGATTCGAGTAACCAGGTATGCCATCAAAAAAAATGGCACATAACCTTTAACAGATAAATTTCTACAACAATCCATTACTAGCTGCAATCTTGCCTGAATACATTCACTATTTTCAATCAATAAAATTTATTTGCAGCTAGAGTTTATCTTCTCTATTATTCAAAATACTTCACCCATGCTTTAACTAAAACTTTTCACTATAGGAAATATGTGAGGTATGGATTTATTTTCCTTTTTTATGGTGACTTTTCACCTAATAAGGAACAAATAACTACCTCAACAAGGAGGAATACCTGGAGTAAATTTGCTGCTACTGCTGCTCTGATATTTGGTAAGATCTTTCTGAGATCTTCTAACATTATACATTGATCTTCATACAGAGTCGCCACCTCCTTCACGGAGGAAAATATCTTCAATAAATTCTTTGGGATTTACAATCATAAAACCCAAAGCAGCTGCTAAATCTTTGATGCAAGTTCACCAAATCTTTTAAATTTTTTACAATAACGCACACTGGTGCAGAGATCTTTCAGAGTCACCACTCACTGCTGTGAGAATTTATAAAATTATTTGTAGAACATGAACAAATCTGGAGTCACACAAAGATAAACAGATAGCAAATTTTCAACACTTAGCACATAACACTACCGGGCAAATAACTACAGATCTGAAAATGGTTTCAGATTTACAACACTTTTATGACTCTTTCCTCAAATGGATGTGGCTAGACTAACTGGCTTTAATCTGACAAAAAATTTACTTCACTGAGTCCCCAGCAAAGTTGCCATTTTTGTTGTTCTCAAATTCTGATTGCTTTGTTTTCCCTACTCGAATCTTATATCTTTGTCGCTTATGGAGAGAAACAACAGGAAATAGAACAAAAGACAACATATAACAAGGTTTATACAAAAACCTTCTACACTTCAAGCTTTCACTTAGCTTAGGCGGGTTTACCCTTTGTGATTACTTTTCATAACTGTGACTGGAGATTTACAGAGAAGACATATACCAACCCCTGCAAACCCTATCACTTTGAACATAAATGAACATAAAAGAAAGGCTTGTAATCATTTTCATTGATCCCCAAGAAGCTTATAGAACCTAGCAAACTATACTAGTGCCTTATCCAAGGCTTCAGAGTCACCTAAGACTAAATGAGAATTCTAAATTGGAAATCTACATACATTTCATCATTCTGACTTCACTAAACTTATATATTCCAGACATACATAAATTTTACCTTTATGCTAAACCCAGTTATCAGATTCAAGCAGAATTACTGATTACTATCAAAGAAATTCTAAGTGTATTTAATCCCCCTCCTTGAGAGAAAAACCTAAAACATCTCTATGAATTTTTCTTGCAAATCATTCAATTAAATAACCCTGGATTATCTAACCAAACTAGTAAATCAATCATACATACAAGAAGACAACGAGAATCTAGGATCAGAATGCTTTGATCTATGTATTGATGTCCATCATTAAATTCTACATCACTCAGAATGATCTTTTAAAACCAGAAAGAAAGAAACCCCAAATATATTTTGCCAGAGCTTTTTTACAAAAATCTTGTGATCCTCAAAATGAGAAGAAATTGGGACTAAGAAGAAGAGGGAAAAGATTAGGTCTGCAACTGAAATTGCCAAGTGTCTTCTTTTTTCCTCAACTGCAAAAATATCTCCTTCATTCCCATGGAAACTTCTCTCAAAATATCCCAAATTGGTTAAAATTAACTCCATAAATGCATTCCTCATCTCAAGAGCTTTTCGACAATACATAATGCTTGCCATTTTGACCAAAAATAGATCTCTGGGCGAATTAACCATTCATGTGGCTCTGTCATTTAAATTTTTCAATTTTCTATATAGTTTTCAACTATATATTTAACTTGATTTTAACTTTGATTTTTGGCTTGATTTGCCCTGACGCCCTGCCATGTGGCAGCCTCTGATTGGGTGATGGGGTCCACTGGGCGCCACCTCGGATGACACCTCATCACTCTGCCATGTGTCTGCCTGGTCACTACCACTGGGTTGCTTGCCAATTGCCACATCATCGCCATGTGTTTGCCACCTGTGCGCCACCTTAGTGCCACTAGACAGGACCCGCGAGCTGGAGCACCATGTCATCCTGCCACCTGTCTTTCACCATTTTGCAGGGTTTAACCGGCATGCATCTTCGAGCTTCGAAGTCATGCATGTCGTTGGATCCTCTGCAAGATGCATGCACTTTAACTCTTCACGATTTCGTGAACCTTAACCGGCGAGCATCTTCCTTTCGCGAAATTGCGCCGACCGTTGATCTCCTTGGAACATGCTTGACCTTTACCTCTTTTTTTTGTTTTGCAGGGTTTAACTGGCGAGCATCTTTGGCTTGCAAATCAACGTGCTTCGTCGGATCCTCTGCAACCTTCTCACTGGTTAAGCCATCCATTCTCTGCAAAATTCGCCTGCCTCAGGATCCGTAACTGCGTGAGGTCCACCTGGTCGTCGCTGCTCAGTCAGCCTCCTCAGTCACCTTGGGATCCATGCTCGCGCACATGGGGTCCACTTGGGTGCCCATTAGCACCTTGCGTCAAAAACCTCCAAGCTTTGACACTATGTTATGGTGGAGCCTTAGTTTTAAATGTTAAAAATTCCCCTTTCCCTGCGAATGTGGGATAAAGCATTTCACCTGGGACTGCACTTTTGAAGGTTTTCAATGGTGCCAATGGTGTTCGCCTGAGTTTTTGAAAGATTGATCTTTGTATCCTTGTACATTATCACTGTATTCTTGCTAGGTATTGTTATCCCACGTTGGCTCTCTAAATCATTGGAATCCATAATTTCTTTCATGAGCAAACAAAATGACTATCAACACCTTCTACATAGGAGGGAGGACTGATTTCATTTTGCATTTGTTTTAATCTCTCTGCAGCTTTAGACATGCCCACGTAGAGGAGAAAACCTGGCTTTACAACTGCAAATTGCATCGCTTGGAAGGAGAGATTAGCCTTTGATTTTCAACGCAGAGAGGAGAATAGGGAGCCATTTACCAATAGCACTTGCATCCTTGTCTGGCACGCAGGGGAGGGTTATGGCTTTTAACCTGCCCACAGCATTTTCTGAAACTCTTTTTCAATCTCTCCTCATCCACGCAGGGAGGGGCTGGGCTCATAGCGTGGAGTTTGAAGACCCCCACGCAAGCTGCCAATTTCCATTTGGTTTCAATGCTTTCTACACAGCCACCTACATAGAATAGATTAAAATCTATCATATTAGAATTTAACTTGGACAATTACAATTTAAGGATAATATGATGACAACCACTCATAAACCAGGAAGGATTCTATCACATAATTATTGAGGCATCATCCTTTCTCTTATATCAACTACGGTGATCACTTAGTCTTCTTCTACAACTTTCTTGATAATACAATGACAAGATCATCCTTGTTTTCTTAATTTGTGTGTTGTAGTGCCCCTTGTGAGAGTTTTGTGCATGTTGTCATTCAAGTGCGATAAGTAAGTTCTATTTACTTGTGAAATCAGTGGATTTGGAGATATGTTTGGGAAATCAGTGTGTATCATCAATTCAAGTGGTTTGTGGTTTGGATCTCCGCAAGAATTTTTCAAGGTTGATAGTCATTATAGTTAGTGTTCTTGAGGTTCGGTATGAAGATGTTGTTGATTGTATTAATTTATGTTGGTGCAGATGTTGCTATAGTAATTCATGATGCTTGTGGATGTTTCTAGATTATGTGTCTTTTGTTTTGGTGGTCTGTATTTATCATTGAGCTCATAATTGATGAATTTTGGAGGTGTAGCATGTTCGAGGTGATTGATTTGGGTTTGTGCTATGTCTTGATCAACATTGCTTGTTCTGCATATTATGTTGTGTTGAGTGTGATTATATCTTTGTAATTAGGTGATGTGTATTAAGTCGACCTTGTTGATCTTTCCAAGGTTGATGTCATGTATAAATAAATTTAATAATCTTGTTTGAGATATGAAGAGTGGATGAATGTGAGTGAATAATGTATTGATATTTCAAAAGCAGGGAAGGAGTGTGATGAAGAAAATGAAAGTTGTTATGTGCTTATCCGGAACTATAACTAGGCATTAAGGAGATGTTATTTTCTAGTTCAACTTCTGGATGTGATTTGAATCTGTTTGTAAGGTAGTGAGCCTTCCCTTGGTTGTATCTCTTTTTATGTTCATTCCCCATTGTAATACTTCTATACTTCTAATAGAGTATACTCATATTGTGAGTATGTTCCCACCATGGTTTTTCCCCTAATAGGGTTTCCATGTCAAAAATCTTGGTGTTATGTGTGTTTATGATGTGTTGTTGATTTATGTTTCCATGTTTATTTATCAGATCTAAGAATAAGTTCAAGTTGTGTATTTTTTTGTGACAATTGATTCATCTCCGTTGTCTCAGTTGTTTGCCCTATTTCATCAATTGGTATTAGAGCTATTTCATTAGATACATGCCTTTGGTTCCACTTTAGCATGTAGAGTAGATTTGTCTTTTCAATTTCTAGACTATCCATCATTATTTTCTTCTAAATCCAAGAACACGTATTCTTCATTCATGTCCTCCTCTTCTCTAGATGACTAGACCCTTTTTGAATAGAAACTTCTCTTATGCTTGTCTCTATCATCTCTTATCATATCTATGTTAATCCATCTATAGTTTTCCTTTCCTTAGTTATCATCATTAGGTCTTCCAACATAATCTTCCGTACACATACATCTAGAAGTATAATGGCTCATTCTTCTATAATTGAAACATTTTAGGGGTAACTTATCTTTGTACTTTCCAAGTTCCTCTCCTTATTCTTCTTACAAAGTTTGCTTCAATCTCACCCTTGTCTTTTTTTCCTTCTAGTTAATCTTCAAGCTTTATTGTGGGTTTGAATGTTTCTTCCTTCCTTTCCTTCTTGATATCATCTAATTCTACAAACTCAAAGGTAGCAAGTGACCTGAGAAGTTGATGCATAATGCATTTATTCATGTCACGACTTTCCTCAATGGCATACTTCTTTGGTTTTTATATTTTGGGTAATGTTGTCATTATCTTACTTACAACTTCACTTTCTTCTACCAATCCACCAAAACTTATAAGAGAATCTACTATTTCATTCACTTGATGAATGTAGCCTTCAGTATTTTCATCATTAGGCATTCTCATATTCTCGAACTTGTGCTTTAGATTTGTATTCTTTGATTTCCTTTTCTTCTCATCTCCTTCAAATACATTTTTTAGCTTGTCCCAAATTTCTTTAGCCGACTTAGCCCCTATACTTTTGATGGACACTACATCATTCAAGCAAGTAACAATTGCAATAGTGACATTTGTATTAATCTCATATGTTTTGATTTCATTCAAAGTTGTAGAACCATTCTGTGGAGAAGTTTAACCTTTCTTACTATTTCCCAAATCTTAGTTGACATAATAGTCAGATGATAGTCCATCCTTCTCCAATAAACATAATTTGTGCCATAAAACTTTGAACACTTGAATGTATAGTCATGTACCATCCTAGATCTTCCTCAAGTGTTTAAGCTTCAAAAGAGGAACCTTGCTTTGATACCAATTGTTGAACACACCACATGATTGAGAGGGGGGATTAATCAAACCAGACCTCATCATTATTATATATTAATCTTTAAACTTTAAATCACAATCATATAATCTTAGCAATAACGACTTATGAAAATATAAAGCACAAAAACACATCAACACTAGATTTATGTGGATAACCCAATTAGGGAAAAACCATGGTGAGAAACAAACTCTGTGTGTGTGTGTGTGTGTGTGTGTGTGTGTGTGTATATATATTATAATGTTTCCTCCTACTCCTAAGAGGACATGTTGAATTGAGGCACACAAACTTAGAGAAAATTACAAGTGACTTACAAGACTAAAAATCACTATTTTAGGGCAAGATACAAAAAGCTACCAAGACACTCGCTATCTTCTGGTAGAGAAACAAATAACTGAATTGGAATGAGCAAGATATATTGATCATGAAATTTATCTTGAGCCACTGTATCAAGTGATAAATAGCATAACAAACTCTTTTGATTCAAGAACAAAATCTCTAGTCTTTGTCACACTAAGAATAACATCATCAAATCTCTGCACTATAGTATTTCACACATCTCCAATACCAAATATTCTTGTAGGTCTTTCACACCTTTGGAAAATCAATTCACACCCATTCCACACTCTCATTATTACATAAATTCGTCCATTCGGACCTAAAATATCAAATGTGGTCCACTCCAAGAAATAGAGAAGACCCAAAAATATTACAATACAACATTTCCAAATGATTCCAATGAACCACACACACTAGCATATCCTCCAAGGTTGACATGAAATGAAATGAGTAGATGAACAATGAAGCATGCCAACTAGTTGGCCTAAAACATTATCCAATGCATGAAACTCAATGTAGATGTACACAAACCATGGTGAGACCTAAAAAAATAGTCATACACATCCTCCAAAGAAAACCTAGACCAAAATAACATGATCCAAGTAGAATACTATATCACAGTCAACCAAAGACCATAATAGCTAACACCTAGAACTCAGAACATCAAAACTTCACTTGTGAATCAAGTTTCCACTTGATTATTGAATTAAAACACTATATATATCACATGAACAAGTCCTTCAAACTAGAGCACCTAAATCCACATATTTGAAAGCCACAAAAGCTCTTCTAGACTTGACGAACAACCTTAAAATCAGAAATAACAGTAATCAACTTAGCCAACTAAGCCATAGAGCATCTGAAAAATTGATAGTGCAATGTATATGTACATAGAATATAGACATCATGTATAGAGCCATAGGATATAATCTTCACAAACTGGAGGAATGCAAAACATTCTTCCTTTGAGATATTAAATATTATTTCCTACATATAGAGACTTCCACTATACCAATCTTTTGGAAACACCATGTTAGGACTGCCAAAATTTGCAAGTTATTTGGTTATGAAAATGCTTTGGGTCCCCTTGTGCATGTGTTAAGGTTTTGAAATTTTTCCAAAGTTTCAAAGAAGTATATATTATCTCTGGCCTATTTATTTTTTTGTTATAATCTCATTTTTACTAGTTGAACCAGTAGGCAAAGCCTCTAGTTATGACTTTAAGCTTTCTGTGTTATTTGTTAACCGGCCCCATTGCGTTAGGATATCGAGTATCTACTAGCTCTAAATATATTTACCTAAGTCTAACATCAAATGTTTTAATCTTTCCTAGCAGACGACCCCCATTCCCTCTAGAAATTTAAGTTGTTTTGGAACTTGCTAATTATAATCACTTAATTGATTAGCATTTTGTATATCCCACAATTGATTATTAGCTTACTTTTGTGCACCTATAGAGCTGCAGGGTGTAGGTTTTAATAGCTAATGATTTGCAACTCTGCAGATAGAAAATAAGGTTCAAATGTATACCTGAAGAGTTGCAGAGGGATCAAAATGAATCATGCAAGGTGAAACAAGTTACTTTGCAAATCCACAAGTGGTAATAAATGAAGAAAAATGGATTTGTGGAGCTACGGAGGAAAGGGAGTAAGATGACATGATACTCTGCAATTCTGTAGGTGAAAAAATGTAAAGAAAAACAAACATGTGGATCTACTAAGGGGCACAAAGCAATAAAGTCGGTCTGAGGTTATCAAGGTGGCATAGCCATGAAATGGTGTGGACGGACATGGTTGATAAAGACTTCTCAATCAGTAAAGGTCAAGGCAAGGAAGACCAAATCATAACCATCCAATTTGCACAAATGTCAAGATCAATGTCTTAGATTTAAATGTGAGCATAGCTACCAAATTCAAACTTCTCGCATCAAATGGATTAATGTGGACATGAATAAAGTTGGCTATGAATCAGGAGTAATAATTTCATTAATCAAAGCATCATTTTTACCTTGCATTTGAGAATTCAAAGGTGATGCAGCATACCAAAGTCAAAGTGATTTCAGTGTGAGTGCAAAGTTAGGGTTTCAAAATAGTTAATTAAAACAATAAGTAATATTGTACCTATTGTGCATGAATTGTGGTAATTATAGTTGCTTTGGTATCTATTCTTTAAATTTAGAGTATAACGAAATTGTAGTGAAACTTTAACTTGTTCTAGTTGTCAAAATGCCAAAAAAGGGTGAATCGTTGAGGAAAAAAGGGAAGAAGGTGCCAAAGGTGGTAGTAGTCCCATATGAGACAACTAACGAACTAAATTTAGAGTCATATGCTAAACCCATTATAGAACCAGGCATAGGGACAAGCGCAATTCCCACTGTCACTACAACTAAGCCAAAACCTCAAAAACCTAGGGCCTTGAGGAAAAGAAAGGATACAAATTCTGGTTCTAAAAAACCTAAACCCAAAAAGACAAGAGCCCCAAGAAAGAAGAAGGAAGTGGCCCCCACACAAACCAATACCCCTACACAAGACCAAACATAATCATATACTAACATAATCGGAGTGGATCATATGAGTACTACAAAGAAACCTACAGAACAAGAAGAAGAAGAGGGAAGGTTATATGCTCAAGACATTTTGGATATACTACTTGAGTCGAGCATGAATTGGAGAGAGAGTATTTTTATGGATGCATGTGCTCATTGTGGAAGTGCCTATCTCCTTGTCATATGATGGAGCTTGTTTTCATACTTTTATAAAGGAGAAATGATCATGTCCTCTTGTCCCATACCTGGTCTCTTAACATATCTACGTTAATTGCTCCAAATGTTTTTATTGAACCTAAACTAGTTATAATTATGGCTCTAAGATATGACTATGCAAAAAAGATAGTTAGGGGTGTTGAAGGAAGGATTCTTGTAGATGCGAAAAGAGCTGCAATTGTGGAATGTTTTGGATTAAGTGGGTAAGACCTCATTGAAGTATACTACAATAAATTCCTAGTGAAGTACAATTAAAATAAGATTCTACTTAGGACATGTTGCTCACCAAAAGTGATTAACCCAAGTACACTTGCAATCCTTCTTTGAAATGGCCAATTTCAGTCTATGAAACACATCAGGGCTTGGACAACATAACATAGGACCCTAATTGATCCTCCTGCACTTCAGGTTCTACTAAACCTAGTGGGGGACACCCTTTTGATGCATGAAATTAACTCATTTACTCACCATGAGAGCATCAATGAAGCAGATAAACCATTCCACAAGCTCAACAAATTAGATAATACGTATAGATTGGTTGTATCTTGTACAAATAATGGGTGAAATAGAGCTTTGGAAGGATAGAACACAAACCCCTAAACATAAAGGGAAATAGATTTGTCTTTAATTTGAATTAATCTGAAACTATCCCCAAATCTGCAAGACCAGTGCCTTGTTCATTGGGCAACAGAGTCACACACAGAACTACAAATGTGCATCCATAGTTACAAATTGGTTTTCCTTAAACAATATTACTACATTAACACCTTATACTAATGCATTACTTAATTCCATTCATAAAATTTATCAGATCTGGGACACATTCCATTGTTTATGACTGATTATAGAATTTAAACTCTTCACTGAAGAATGCCTACAAACAATCATACGATCTCCTTGAGATGACAAATTATAGCCTCCTTGAGGATTCAATTCATAACAATGAAATATATGCACAGAGACAATATTGTGGGAAATTTACTCATGCCTGACACAAGTAAGACCTACAACTAAGAAACCACATCTACAACATTGCACTGCCACCTCTATACCCTGAAAAGATCCGTATAATTTTACACATTTGGGTCAAGTAATTCAGAAAATGGAAGCCATGAAAACTGGAGCACTTCCTCACAGAATTATGGAACCCTTACAATGAGAAGAAAATTGGAATAAGAAGGAGAGGGAAAAGACTAGGTTTCATCAGAACAAGCCAAGTGTCCCCTCTCTCCAACTGAAATTCATTCTCTTCATCTTTCCCGTGGAACCTTCTCCCAAAATATCCAAAAAAATTTAAAACTAATTGCCTTATTGGATTCCTTATCCTGAGAGCTTTCCGATGATATATGATACTTGGTATTTTGGCCAAAAATGGACCTCTGGGCAAATTAATTCTAAATATGCCTCTATCATTTAAATTTTTCCAATTTTTATATAGTTTGCACTATATATTAAAATTGATTTTAACTTTGATTTTTGGCCTGATTTTACCCTGACGCCCTACCATGTGGCAACCTCTGATTGGCTGATGGGGTCCACTGGGTGCCACCTCGAATGACACCTCATCCATCCGCTACGTGTCTGCCATGTCATTGCCACTTGTGCGCCACTGGATGGCCAACTGTATGCCATGTCATCACCACTTCATCAACACCTCTGAGCTGTCTTTCCACCTAGACCCGCCACCTATCTTTTGCCATTTCGCAATGGCTAACTAGCGATCATCTTTCCTTCATGAAATCACGACAACCGTTGGATCATCTGAACTTGCTCACTCTTTAACCTTCGCCATTTGAGCACGTGCTTTTCGCCATTTCGCGAAGGGTATTCTGTGTGCATCTTTCTTTTGTGAATCCACACGCACCATCTGATCTCCTCAACTTGCTTGCTAGTTAATTTGCTCCTTCTCTGCAAACTTCGCCTACCTCGGGATCCGTGTCTACGTGGGGTCCACTTGTTTGTCGCTTAGTCAGCCTTCTTGGTCACCTCGAGAAGCATGCCCACGCGCGTGGGGTCCTCTTGGGCGCCCAACCGGCACCATTCGTCAAAATCCCAAAGCTTTGACACTATGTTATGGTGGAGCCTTATATTTAAATACTAAAATTTCCCTGTGCACAGCCAATGTGGGATAATTATCTTATGCCTAGTATTGCAAGTTTGAAGGTTTTCCAAAGAATTTTAATGGCTACCAATTTCATGTCAATCTGGAGTTTTCATTACCCATGTGACCTGGCAATTTGTGTTTGCATAAATCTGAAAACCCCCAAATATCTGCCAAAACCATGCTCCACGTGAAAGAGGGGTTTGTGGCTTTACCAGCCCATTGCATTTTCTTTATTTCTAGTAGCCTTCTCAAACACCACGTGAAGCTTGGAGATGGGGAGGCACGTGAGGGAGGAGACTGATGTTACCTTGTTTGCATTTGCTTAAAATCTTCTGTAGCCTTTGCCAAACACCACGTGAAGCTAGTTTCCATTTTCTTTGTTAATTTTCTGCTACATAACATTTGATGTTGGTGTTCAAATGACCCTTTTATCAGCTACGCAGAGGGAGTGAAGGAGGCAACACGTCATTTCCACCCTCCAGCTACATCTTCTTTTACCAGTAATAGTTCACGACAAGGAAAACTAGGGAAAATCATGGAACTCTGGGCTTTGATCTACCATATGAGTAGGACTTCCCTGGGAACATGGTTTCCTTCTTTGATATCATGTTGGTGCAAAGTTTCTGATAAAGTGCTCATCAGTGGGGCTATTCCACTTCCTCCACCAATAAGTATCAATGCATCATGCCTTAGAAATTCCATGGAAGGTGGACCATAAGGACCTTCAACAGATGCATCTACCGCTAGCAAGTGCAAAGGACTCTCCATAGAGCTTAGAGCGTCCATGAAGTTGTCAAGCTTTTTCGTCCAGCCCTGTTGACACTTTTCTTGAAGGTTATGCTTGCTCTGCCATATCACTAGATAGCCCATGCCATGAGCTGCAATGATGCCTAATTTTCTTTGCCACGGTTTGACTCCTGGTTTTAATGTCATATGGTTAACTTCAGCTAGGCCATTGACAATATAGAATGATAAGGTCCATATCACTAAGCCTAGAAAAATAAGAAGAATGAGGATTTCTCCAGCAGTAACAGTTCCAAGAGGCCCCCCTATGAAGATTGGATATGTCCATAGATTAACTATCCTTTTCCTAACTTTTGACTTGGTGATTTGCATCATTATTTGAAGACTCTGAAATTCCCCTAGTAAACAAAAATCGTCAATAAAAACAATGTATGGGCATGAGCCAGGTCAGGCCCCAAAGTGGGTCCCACTAAAAAAAAATTTGTTTTCATCCAAATGACCTTTGAAATACCTCAAGAACCTTAAACTTACCTCTGGAATTGATCGGCACCATTTTTAGATCATCAAACTGAGTTTTGCAACTTTCACGCGCTTGCACCACATTTTCACATTTAATCGCGAAGACATAATTTTCAAACCGGTCAAAACACCTTTTTGGACCTCGTCATCTGACAAGTGTGTACTCTGATATACAAGCATTAACTCTACCAAACAGTTTCTCAAGATGAATTCCGAGTGAAGAGATATTAGTTGTCAAAAATGACCAACTGGCTTTGTCGACACTAGGGACCTGATGAAGTCAATGTCCAGGCAACACATGATGCCTTTCTTAAAAATATCAAACGACCTCTGTAGACCCTCAAATCTAAGACATAGGTACCTTTAAGTACATATTAAAACTTATAATTCTCAGTTCGACCAAAATTCTGACTGGGTGCAAATGGTGCGCTCATGAAAATAGCTACATTAACTGATATAGCACTGAAAGTACGGATAACTGAAACAGAGGGCTCAAGAAACCCTTCTGAAAATCGATCAAACAGATTGGTAGGAGCTTGAAACTTGAAACATAGCTTTTCATTCCTACCAAAAATAGCCCGGAACAAACATTATGTCATGACACTTATTGAGGCAACTTTTACACTTATGCAAAACAGGGCTCCGACTAGCAGCTGAAACAGGAACTTGTCAAAACACACCAACTGCAAACGGATTGAGCTTTGAAAACTGAGCAAATGGATTCATAAGGACTTGAAATTTTTCATGTTGACTCACATTTATGCATACAATTAAATTCATTTTGAAATTATTCATTACGATCAATAGGGAAAAAGATATAAACACCCAAAGTAGGCTACTTAATAAAATCTGCATTTGTGCCTAAAATGCACTTTCAGCTCACCGCTCGAAATGGGTACCTGATAAACTTATCCAAACTGAATTCTGAAAGTTGCACATCACTGCATAGGCCAAATGAAAGGTGTAGGACATGTTTTCTGAGCCTTACCCTTCGAAAATCAACTAGCTCCATTTTGCCCTCTCTCTAACTAGGTCATTCAAACTGACTCATTTGGAAATGCAGAGCAAAATTTTGAAATGGGCCTCTAAACTTGACTCAAATTTAATGAGTCCCAATAGGGCAGAGGAGGTGCCACTCTTCAAGAAGAAGGGTTGGATAACAGGAAGGTCCCCATTACAAATGCAGAAAGAGATCCATTCTCAATGGATAAGTTTGAGAATTTTTTTGTTAACACTTAATCTGCCAAGTTTTGGGAAAGGATCCAAAAGGCTATACCAATTGGAATGATGTTAATGGCAATGAGAATTCAACCTAAGTTTGTGAACAAGTATTATGATTTTGTTGCATTCATTAAGGAGGAGATACATCAGGCACTCATCAAAGTCAAAGAAGGAGAAATAAGTATTGTTTTCAAATACAATGCCTTAGCATGTCATTTAGACCTGCACCAACATAGGTATGACTAGAGTAACAAGTTAGCATTAAGGTTTGTTGTGGAAGGGCACTACCAATTCAAAGGTGTTACTACTCATTAGATAGCTAGTGTCCCACTATTGATTATTTAACCTTTCATGAATTCTTTTTTGTTAAGGTAACATCATGGTGTGGTTACCTCCTCAATAGATTGCCAATAAAGATCAAGGAATTTTTAATGCCAAAGTCAGAAAGGGTGGATTAGGTTGGGGAATTCAACCATGGCGATTAGTTATTTTTCTTAGATTACACCCTTATAATAATTTATGGTTCCCTTGTTGGCATATGTGCAAGAGTATGATGACATGATGATATTGTATGTTGTCATTGATGTCTATATGCTGAGAAATGATCTGGTATATTGAAGTTAAGCAACTGGCAAAGAGAACTGGTATGGTGGTGTAAACCGGTATATGTGCAATAAGTGAAGTAGTATGCTTGTCCAAGTAAACCGGTATGATGTTTGTGAACCGGAACTGGTATGTCGGAACGAGAACCGGTACATGGAATGTGGTAGGACTACCGGTTGCTAGTCTTAGCTTCAGGGTTTTCGGTTGAAGTGTTCAAAGCCCAATGACATTGTGTGATGAGTTAGTATTGTAATGAAGATCAGATCATGTTGCCACATCAGTCTTGTAAACGTGAAGGATCTTGGATGAAGAAGATTGATCTTATCTACCTCAGGAATGTGTGAAGTCTTTGCAAGCGGTGGAAAATGCGTGATGGGTTATCGCCTCCATGAAGCGGTGAAGAATGAACGATGGAGAATGTCTTGAGATCTGTTCAAGACCATTGTATTCAAATGCAAAGTGCTCAATGGTCAGGATTGAACCGATCAATTTCTTAACCTAAGTGTTTAGGGTTTAGGGTTTATGTTTCCGACCTATCTATGTTCTATAAGGTCGATGTTGTGTTTCATGTTGAGGTTTTTGGAAAATGTTGTGTGTGTATCTAAGTGCAGAGATACGTGATTCTTGCCAGACTAGATAAGAGGATTGATACCTGCCTAGTGTGTGTGCATAACGAAGGAACTAAAGCGGATCTGCATTGGCATTGAGTGCTATTACCAGATCATTGTAATACCTATTGATCTTTAACTACTTCAATAGTTGGAAAATCCCTTAACCGGGTAGCTTTAACCAGCTTGTTGTAAATCCTTTAATAGGGTGACTCAAAGCCATTGAGTTCATAAAATACTCTAACAAGGTAACCTCTAACGGGGTTTAACCCTTAACCGGGTATTCTAGCCATCCCTTAACCGGGTGATCCCTAACAGGACCGGTTCCTAACAGAACTTGTTGTAACAGTCTTTAACTAGACTAGGCTTCTAATAGAGCGGACTTCTAAAGAGTTCAAAACATCTTGTGGGTATTCATCCCCACCATAGTTTTTCCCAGTTGGGTTTCCACGTGAAAAATATGTGTGTCATATGTGATGTCTTTTTCATGTGATGCTTTGTTGTTTTCTGTCAAGCGGTGAATCATGTTGATCTAGCAAGTTATTATATTTCTGATGATAGATTATTTGTTTATGCATAAGGACAAAGTGGAAATGAGGGAGTAGGTTGTGTGGAAAGATAAGAAGATTGACCGGTTCATGTATTTCACAGTTGCACTATGTTTAACCGGTAGTAGTCTGGTTTGTACCGGTGTTAGGGATTGCCAGTAGTTTACAGTCTACAATCAAACCGGTTCAGGAGAAGTTTTTGTTTTGTGCCTGTACTGATTCACCCCCCCCCCCTCTCAGTACCAATTTGGTACTCACTTTTCATCATTGAGTTTTCAATTGGTATCAAAGCATCCTCTAGGTCCTCTGTGTTGTAAGCTTAACCACTTGAGGGAAAGATCCTATTGTAATGGTGAAGAGGGAAGGTCCAAAGTTCAACAGAGATAACTTTAAAATATGGAAGGACAGAATGAAGATATACATCAGAAGCATGGGTGCTTGATATTGGAGCTATGTTGAGAACATTTATGTTATCCCTACCGGTACTCTCACCGATGACCAAAAGAGAGAGATTCAGGAGAATGGGCAAGTCATGGAAGTCCTAATCAGTAGCTTATCTGACATTGAGTTTATTGATGTCCAGGATAAAGACAATCCCAAAGAAGTATGGGATACTCTTGAAAATATCTATGGCATGATGAGCATGTAAAACAAGCTAAGGAAGAAAGCCTTAGAGGGAAGTTTGAAGACATGCGGATGGTTGAAGGTGAGACCATTCAACAATATGGAATACGAATCAAAACCGTTGTTGGAGATATCAAGAGTGCAGGTGGTAAAATGGAAGATTCCACTGTTGTTAGCAAAGTTTTGAGATCTCTATTACCGGTCTATGCAATAAGGGTTGCTACTATTCAGGAGTTGAGATCAATAGACAAGACTAAGGTATCCCTAGACTCCATCATTGAAAAGTTAACATCCTATGAGCTAAATAGTTTTGATGGCAGTGTTCAAAAGACTGAATCAGCTTTTAGAGCATCTGTTGCACCATCTAGAAAAGGAAAAGAAGCAAGCACCAGCGGTGAACCAAGACAGAGTAGAGAAATGGATGATGAGGAGATTCTGATGGAATTTGAAGATCTTCTTGCCAAGAGACTTCCTAAGGGAACCGGAAAATACATAGGTAAGCTTCCTTTGAAATGCTTTTCTTGTAACCGGATAGGACACATCACTATAAACTGTCCTAATGGTGATATCAAGGACAAACCGGAAAGGTTCAAGAAATTCAAAGGAGGAAACTGGAGAAACTGTTTTGTAGCAGTTGATGAAGGTGTCACAGATGAGGAATCAAAAGATGAATAAAATGAAGATATTGTGTTTGTTGCAGTCAAGGAGGATGTGTCAGACAAGAAGGCTCTTGTCTCCCACTTTGATAATTTCAATGAGTGGATTATTGACAGTGGTTTCTCTCACCATATGACTGGTGACCGGAGCAAGTTTATATCCCTGGAAGAGTATGATGGTGGTGTGGTTCATTTTGGTAATGATGCACCATGTATGGCCAAAGGCAAAGGGTCCATCTCTCTAAATGGAAAGAGCAGTGCTGACAATGTGTATTGGGTGGAAGGTCTCAGACACAATCTATTGAGTGTTGCCTAGCTGAATGACAGTGGAATCACTCTGGAATTCAAAAATGGAGTCTGCAAAATCAAAGGAAAGAATGGTGAACTGATGGCCACCGGTATGTAGACCAAAGGTTGCTTATTTCAGCTGAATGTAAATATAAGTACATGTCTTATGGCTAAGTTTGATGATAGCTGGATATGGCATAGGAGACTCTACCATGTAAACTTTGATAACATAGTAAAGGCCAGTAAGATCAAGGCAGTTAGAGGACTGCCGATGCTGAGAAAACTGGAAAATCCTTTGTGTAAAGAATGTCAAAAGGGGAAAATGTCTTCCTCAACCTTCAAAGGTAAATCTTTCACTGCTGACAATTTACTTGATCTTGTGCATATTGATTTGTGTGGTCCTATGAAGACTACGAGTGTGCAGGGAGATAGGTATTTTATGATTCTTACAGATGATTGCTCAAGAATGATGTGGGTCGCATTCTTGAAGGACAAATCTGAAGCTTTTGGAAAACTCAAAGCCTTCAGAGCACTGGTAGAAAAGGAAAGTGGTAGAAGAATCAAATGCCTTAGAACTGATCAAGGAGGGGAATTCACTTTCGATGAATTCAACGAATATTGTGAAGAGAATGGTATCAAGAGGCAACTATCTGCCCCCCAGACTCCATAGCAGAATGGCTTAGCAAAGAGGAAAAATTGGACTGTGGTTGAAGCGGCTAGAACTATGTTGATCCAAGGAAAAGTTGCTCACACCTTTTGGAGAGAAGCGGTGAGCACTGCAATCTACATAATGAACCGGGTACTCATCAAGAAAGGTAAGGATAAGACTCCTTATGAGTACTGGACTGGTAAGACACCTATGGTAAGCTACTTTAAAGTGTTTGGTAGTAAATGTTACATCAAGAGGAGTGAACATCAAAGCAAGTTTGATGCTAAATGTGATGAGGGAATATTCCTAGGGTATTCCACTAAGAGAAAAGCTCTCAAATGTTTCAACAATAGGACTCAGAGAATTGTTGAAACCATCAATGTCAGGGTTGATGAAAACTCTGAGAAATCTGAGGAAACCGACAAAGAGCATGTAGGAGATGAACCGGTAGTAACCTTCTGGGAACTGGTTACAAATTTGCCTAGTACTAGCAACTGTGCTCCTACACTAGTAGATGTTGATGAAGATGAGGATGATGAAGAAAAGAAAGAGGAAGTTGTTAAGAATATACCTAGGTATGTCAAACTCAATCATCATCCAAAGCAAATCATAGGAGACAAGGATGCAGGAGTCCTTACAAGAAGAAAAGTTAGAGAAAACTCATGTATGATCTCTGAATTTTAGCCTAAATCATTCAAAGAGGCACATAAAGATGAAGATTGGATAAAGGCAATAGAAGAGGAACTTGATCATATAGAAAAGAATGGTAGATGGTCTTTGGTACCCAGACCAGAGCATAAAATGGTCATTGGTACCAAATGGGTTTTCAGAAATAAGTTGAATGAAGATGGGATAGTGATAAGAAACAAAGCCAGACTAGTGTGTAAGGGGTGTGCTCAAGAAGAAGGAGAAGACTATGGAGAAACCTTTGCTCTAGTAGCCAGATTGGAAGGAGTTCGTATGCTTCTTGCATATGTAGCTTTTAAAGGATTCAAGGTATACCAAATGGATGTAAAATCTGCATTCCTAAATGGAATAATTGAAGAGGAGGTGTATATAGAGCAACCAGATGGGTTTGCCCTATCAGAAGATAGTGACATGGTGTGTAGGCTACATAAAGCCTTGTATGGACTAAAGTAGGCACCTAGAGCATGGTATGAACACTTGCACTCCCATCTTGTGAAGATTGGATTTGAAAGAACAAGTGAAGATAGCAATATCTACTTGAAATCAGAAGGAGATCAAACTATGATCTGTGAAGTATTTGTTGATGAAATCATCTTTAGAGGAGATGACAAGATGAGTCATGATTTTGTTGATGAGGTGAAGAAGGAATTTGAGATGTCACTCATAGGGGAGATTAGGTTCTTCATTGGACTACAGATTCAACAAATGAAAGATGGAATCTTTATTACTCAGTCCAAGTATGTCAAAGAGGTGTTGAAGGCCTTTGGCATGGAAGACAGTAAACCAGTTGGTACACCAATGGTGACTGGTTGTAAACTATCAAAAGAAGATGACTCAGCACTGGTAAATGAGAAGGAATATCAATCAATGATTGGTAAGTTGCATTATGTAGTGCATAGTAGACCGGACATTGCACATGTAGTGGGTATTACCGCTCGGTTTCAGCAAAGCCCAAGAGAATCCCACTTGGTAGCAGTCAAGCGGATTCTTAGATATCTGAAGGGAACTATTGACTATGGGTTATGGTATCCATACAATAATAATTTCAACCTGAAAGTGTTCACAGATGTTGATTGGGCTGGTAATGTAGATGACCGGAAGAGCACAACCGGTGGTGCATTCTTTCTCAGTGGTAGACTAGTCTCATGGATGAGTAAAAAGCAGAGTTGCATCTCTCAGTCTACATCAGAGGCGGAGTATGTTGCAACTTTTATGAACTGCACCCAAACTATTTGGATGAAGCATGTATTGAATGGCTTCAAAGTTCCTGTATCTGAACCGGTAAGTATATTTTGTGACAATACAAGTGCAATTAACATTTTCAAGAATCTGGTTTTACATGCTAGAACCAAGCACTTTGAACTCAAGTATCATTTCTTGAGGGAAAAGGTTCAAAACAAAGAGGTGGTATTGGAACATGTTTCCAGTAAGGAGTAGTTAGCAGACATATTCACCAAGCCTCTACCAAAGGCTACTTTTACCTATCTAAGAGGCGAGTTAGGGGTGTTGCCCCTTCAAGAGGTGAACTAAAAGTATGTGCTCCACATCAGTCAGGTATTGTAGTGTCCAATCTTTTTTAGGATTGATTTGTTGAAGGATGCTACTCCTCAGGGGGAGCAACATAGTGGAACAAAGAAGCTTGTGCCTCCACTTTGGCATTGTTGTCAAAGGGGGAGAAGATTTGAAGCGAGGAAGATATTTGTAGCAATAGGGAGAAGATGTGATGTTGAGTGATATCTTTGTATATTCCCATCAATGCCAAAGGGGGAGATTGTTGGCATATGTGCAAGAGTATGATAACATGATGATATTGTATGTTGTCATTGATGTCAATATGCTGAGAAATGAACCGGTATATTGAAGTTAAGCAACTGGCAAAGAGAACCGGTATGGTGGTGTAAACCGGTATATGTGCAATAAGTGAAGCGGTATGCTTGTCCAAGTGAACCATGATGATGTTGTGAGCCAGAACCTGTATGTCAGAACGAGAACCGATACATGGAATGTGGTAGGACTACCGGTTGGTAGTCTTAGCTTCAGGGTTTCTGGTTGAAGTGTTCCAAGCCCAATGACATTGTGTGATGAGTTAGCATTGTAATGGAGATCAGATCATGTTGCCACGTCAATCTCGTGCATGTGAAGGATCTTGCATGAAGAATATTGATCCTATCTACCTCAAGAATGTGCGAAGTCTTTGCAAATGGTGGAGAACGTGTGATGGGTTATCGCCTCCATGAAGCGGTGAAGAACGAACGATGGAGAATGTCTTGAGATCTGTTCAAGACCGTTGTATTCAAATGCAAAGTGCTCAATGGTTAGGATTGAACCAATCAACTGCTTAAACTAAGTGTTTAGGGTTTAGGGTTTATGTTGCTGACCTATCTGTGTTCTATAAAGTCAATTTTGTGTTTCATGTTGAGGTTGTTGGCAAATGTTGTGTGTGTATCTAAGTGCAGAGATACGCAATTCTTGCCAGACCGGATAAGAGGATTGATACCTGCCTAGTGTGTGTGAAGAAGGAAGGAACTAAAGCAGATCTGCATTGGCATTGAGTGCTATTACCAGATCATTGTAATACCTGTTGATCTTTAACTACTTCAATAGTTGGAAAATCCCTTAACCGGGTAGCTTTAACCAGCTTGTTGTAAATCCTTTAGCAGGGTGACTCAAAGCCATTGAGTTCATAAAATCCTCTGACAAGGTAACCTCTAATAGGGTTTAACCCTTAACCGGGTATTCTAGCCATCCCTTAACCGGGTGATCCCTAATAGGATCGGTTCCTAACAGAACCTGTTGTAATGGTCTTTAACCAGACTAGGCTTCTAATAGAGCAGACTTCTAAAGAGTTCAAAACAGCTTGTGGGTATTCATCCCCACCATGGTTTTTCCCAATTGGGTTTCCACGTGAAAAATATGTGTGTCATATGTGATGTCTTTTTCATGTGATGCTTTGTTGTTTTCTGTCAAGTGGTGAATCATGTTGATCTAGCAAGTTATTATATTTCTGATGATAGATTATCTATTTATGCATAAGGACAAAGTGGAAATGAGGGAGTAGGTTGTGTGGAAAGCTAAGAAGATTGACCGGTTCATGTCTTTCACAATTGCACTATGTTTAACCGGTAGTAGTCTGGTTTGGACCGGTGTTAGGGATTGCCAGTAGTTTACAATCTGCAATCAAACCAATTCAAGAGAAGTTTTTGTTTTGTGCCTGTACTGATTCACCCCCCCCCCTCTCAGTACCGGAAAGAATGAGGTGAGAAGAATAATTTTTGAGAGTATTTACATTGGGAGTGTTGTTCAGAAAGGGAAAAGACCAATAGTTACAGATAAGTCAGAAGTAACAAAAGAGACAATCATTAAAGAAGTGGTAGAGAATGTGCCTCAAGAGGTTGAGAAAGAACTGCCAAAAGTGCCTCCATAAGAGGTAGAGATGTCTAAATATATTCCTCCTAGGCTAGAGGAACTCCTGGAAAAAAGAAAAGTTGTGCTCCTTGATGAGCCAAATATGGGACCAGGGCCTACCCCTATTGTAGCCTGTTAGGATACATAAGATACAAATAAAGAAACGTAATCTTTGCATGACATAGTTGTAGGACAAGAAGTGTCGATCATTTGTATGCGAATGTTATATCATGCAATGATCTATAGATAGCTTGGAAAGAATTCTTGGAGGAGAAGAGATACCCGTAGTAGTGTTCAGGGTTTATGAACCGGTACAAAGCAGAGCTAGAACCAGAACTCTATTTGTCATAGCAGATGCATTTTTTAGTTCAATTTTATTGTTTTAATTCAGTAGAAGCTTGTAGTTAGTGAGACTCTTTAATGATGAGCTATATACTCTAGGCAGTGTGCCTTCATGCATGTGCAGGCCCCCATTATATGTGATATCCTTTCATATGGCCAGTGAACTGATATTGTGGGTCACAAATCCCATTGTGGTTTTTCCTCTTTGAGGTTTTCCACGTATAAATTATTTGTGTTATGGTGTTCATTTATGTGGTTGGTTTATTTGCTTCATCTTATATGTTTATTTGTTTATCGGTTTATATGTGTATGGTATAAAAGGATAAAATCTTGTGTTACCGGCAGAACACTGATTCACACTACCCCCCCCCCACCTCTCAGTGTTCTTGGATCCCAACATAATTAACATGGTGTGAATGCATAGACACAAGAGAAATACATCTAAAATTAAAGGCAAGATGAATTTGCACAAGATATCTAAACTAGAAAAGAGGTTAAAGGCTAGTTTACAGTTGCAAATCAAAGCTCTCTACAAAAGAAATGAGAGAACATTTTTAGATAATATTACAATTTTTTCCTTTATAGGTCAAACATAACTAAGATAAGCATTTTGACTTTAAATTTTGACTCCATTAGGATTATCCACATGGACTATTTGAAAGAAAATCAGATCTTTTAACGTGTGAATTTTATCCTTCTAAAGGGAATGATGGGCTAGATTTGATGAAATTGTTGTTGGGAAGAGATGCCTGCACAATCTGGCAACTCTAAAATCTAATATGACATCTTCTATCAGGGAAGGAGTTGTTTGAAAGTTGTAAGAAGCATAGCATTCTTGATCTTGCTTATGTAGGGTAAGGGGTAGATTAATGGTGTTGTTATGAACATAGGGCATGGGGACAAAGTCAGTATGGTGGTTGCAACATTGAAATCTACATTGAACTCCACTGTGTAGTTATTGTCATTTGAATGTTGGTTTTCAATCCCTAAAGATAGCATGTGATTGGATGAATGAGGTGTCCCAAAATCCTTTTAGAGATAAATTTTTAATTCTTATCAAGAAAGCACAAAAATTGCCACATGTCACAATATTGCATCCTCACAAGGCTTAATAGGCTCTACTAATTCTAGTGTAGTGGGGATGTGTGATAAGCCTTTCTTTATATTGGTGGTTAGTGCATCTAGTTATGTGTTCATCATCATGCAAAGGCATAAGGCTGACTCAACTCTAGCAACCCTAACACTGCACTGATGTGATCCAATAAAAGCAAGCCTAGTTCCTTGACGAGTTGAAGAATGAGTAGGGCCCAAACTTAATTGGACAAATCATGCGATCTTCTAAGGCTAACAACTTTGACATGATAGAGGTTTGTGAGCACATGATGATTGTTCATCTAGTGGATAAAAAACAATGCAGGTAAATATTGTGACACTAGATGGGAAAATAAAGAATGATTAGGGTAGTTGATTTCTAGGAAGGAAGGACCAATGAAACATGACTTTGATTCCCTCACGTTATGACTTAAGCAACTGGCAACCGGGAATACCAATTCATCATTAAAATATAATAGGTAGGGTTTAGGGCTTAAGGAATGAGTAAGGTTTATCACTAAGCAAAGGCCTATACATGGCTTCTCAGATCAAATGTCATCAATGGGCACCTATGGGGTCATGAATGACAACAATTTAGTTGTCTAATTTAAATTATCTCATATCAATTTTATTTATCTTATTATATAGTGAATTTTAAATTAAATCTTGGTTATTTTTTGGGAAAATTAATAAAAAATAAATATATGATTGAAAAAGGGCATTTGTTAAGAAACAATAAGTTGATTTGGTGCTAAGAGTTTGTTCTTAAGTTGTCTTGGTTGTAGTCCTATTTCATAATGTTGGTAATTAATTGTTGGTTTTTATACTTTTTGTTGTTGGTAATCCAATTATTGTATAATGTTATATGGTGAGAGTGAATTTTTTTACTCTCAACATGATGGAATAATTACACGTGCATATTTTTTGCATTTTTATATGTATGTTTAATTCTAATATTATAATTATTATTTATGTGAATAATATTTTGTGTAAATATAAATAATTTAAGAGATGCACATTTATAAATACATACACATACATCTATTAGTCTATATGGATGGAGTTATATAAGTATATGCATGCATATTTAGTAATAAATATAACAAAGTTATATGTCTTTATCTCAAACTATTGAGAAGATGTTGAAACTATAAGTATAGTCAAAATCTTATTATCGCCCCAAGGTATTTGATTTAATGGAAAAGTCCATGTTCTAGGCACCTAGATGGTTTTGAGTTTTAAAAAAAAACCTTATTATCAATCATTAGTTTCTATATTTCTTCTACACTGCATTGCATAAGAGAATATTGGCGGGTGACAGATCAATGACATTAGGTCCATGGTGGGTCCATTTCGAAGTGTGTTGCAATTTGAATGAATCAACTAACTACATTTTTCTAAATTGCTTGTATTCCTTTGCTTGTTGGGATAGGATCCTTGATGTGTTGGGATGGATGACTCTAAGGTATGAAGATCTAATGTTCTTTTTGTTAAGTTGGCCAAACATGGCTCATTATGCCGGAGTAGACATTTGGACTATTGCTCCATCAATGATTGCTTGGCATTTGTGGAAAGAAAGAAATCATCAAATCTTTTGTGAAAAAAATAGGGATGTAAGAGAATTAACTAAAAAATTGGAAGGTGCCATTTGTGAAATGGTTAATACAAAAATGGACAATCAGAAATACTGAAGGTTTACTTGTCACGACTTCAAAATTCAAAAAAGATAGAATAGTTTAAGGCTTATTAATGGAAATATCACTAACAAATCCAAACATAGGAAGTTTGTCAAATGGTGTGCCCAGCAAATAGTAGGCTCAAACCTAAATTCAATGAGGCTACAAAAGGCAACCCAAGGCTAGTTGGGGATAGTTACATCATTAGGAACCACAATGGGCATGTTGTTTGGGCCTTGGCTCAAAATATTGGTACTGCCATTAGCAATGACGCAAAATTTGTGGTCCTAACTAGAGGGATTTGGTTATGTATCAATAAGGGAATTGTTATCACTAAGGTTTGTACCCTACCTAAGCCTAAACTCAGCTAACCTATGACACATGGGACTACCACCAGGTTGTGGGTACCCTATTGTGGAAGAAGACCTCCAGAGAGGGTTGGTTCCCTTTGAAATTTCCTAAAACTAATGACTCTTGCAGACAAAGGGGATGGAGAAATGATTATAAATGAAATCCTACTAATAACCTATGGTGATGCACCAAGATGTTTTGATTTTTGATGTTTTGAAATGACTGATTAAAACTAGATTAACTCAAAAATAGCTATTGTTCACAGCTTATTCGTACTTAAGTGGACCATAAACATTTCATATGAAGGATGCCTTATTTCAGCTCCATATAGATGATGAATTTCATACAATATTGCCTACTGAAACTAAGTTTCTACACAGCATATAACCTGATCAACACTTAAGGCTAATTGCCAACAAACATTGCATAGATGAATGAAATGAAACCAAAGGACTAAAATATTCACAATAGATTTCATAAAATCATACAACACAATAAGATATGACAATAGAATGAGCAGGAATAGTAGTCTTTCTCGTTGATTTTCAGAAGAATCATATTACAATACACAACAAACTTGAAAGAACTCAAAAGATTTGAGTTACAAGGCCTATTTCACTGTTGTTCATACAGAAAAGAAGGCAAGAACTAGAGAAGAAAATGAGGAGAAAATTGACTTATATTCAAAAAGTCTCCAAGATATTTGAATTTTGAACTCTTGGTTGTCTTTAGCTCTTGACTATTGACTGCTCTTCAAAATCAGCTCCAAACTGACTATTAATTTCAAAAACTCAAATGTTGGGCGGATGAATTGAAAATCTCTCAAAAAAGGGCCTTGAACTGAAGGTTACTTGTTGTTTTTACTCAAAAGACTCCCTTTGACTGATAAACAACCCTCTTGGGCCTTCAAACCAGGCAAATAATTGTTGATTTGGGTGACCCCCCTTCACTTAATTTTGAATTTTAAATTAATTGCATTAAAAGAAAATTTGAATTTGAAATTCAAATCCTATTCCTCATGACAGACAACCTTAATGGCAGTCTTAAGATGACATACGGCATTTGACTATTCCTTTGTTATGATGCCTTTCACTGTGTGTTGTTTTGTGTATTGGAGATTATGATATAGAATACTGCATAATCTTTTTGGTTGCTCATTTACTATACCACTGTCACAGGTTTATGCTTGAAGTTTGAAGGTTGCCCATTATGTCCTGTGAATGGATTCTATGAACTTGCTTTAGGACTGCACTGTCTATTGATTGTGACTTCATGATTGCTAAAAGAAGCTATAGATCATAACTTCATCATATAATGCTCTTGGATGCCCTGCTATGACCTACCTTGAGTGACTGTTGTAGGTCTATGTCATGACTTTATTGTGACTGTTCTTTAATGACTGCAACAAAATGCCCTTTGAGATGTTGTATCTTAAAACATTATTTCAAGATCACTTTCATGGCTCTATCAAACATTTGCCAAAACCCTTTGTCCCTCATATGCTTTTGGACGAGTCCTTTGGTAGCAACCATTATCATTGTGATCATTGGATTGCATTTAGACATTAAAACCTTAATATTACATGCACTTTGTAGAGGGTTTGGATTGTGGTTTTCCACTATTTAGACCTCTTCCTTTTCACTACAAACTGCACTTTGCCATTATCCATCATTATAAGGATTGTCCTAATGATTCTTGAACCGGTTCACTTTGTTTTGAGCATTGATGATTGTAATTGCTATTTTGATGTTTGCCATGCATTGGTATCCTGTTCACTGATACATAATCACTGTCCTTCTCGGGCTATGACTATCACCTCTTATCGTTAGACTATTTGAACACTTAATGTGGCACTGTTATAACCTTGTTGTTAAACTTGCTCTCAATCTGAAACTTGGTCACAAATGAGTGTTCTAACCATGAAAAATCCTATATAGTGTTATGACTGCAAAATATTTTGGACTGTTCACTGTGCTTTTCTGAAGATTTATCATTTTGCACTGTTATTTAGGTTCTTTGGACAGTGAGTACACATCACTATAACCTTGCTCATTGATACATAAGGCTTTGTAGTTGATATGAATGTTTCTTTAGCTAGAATGCATACTTTTAATGGAAAACCCCTTGCCTTGGACTGTCAATGTCTTCATGGTCTCTATCTTCCTCATCATAGTCTCACACACTTGAATGTAGATATTATTTTGGTTACTTCATTCTTTGTCTTGACAATAAATTGTATATTGTCATTACTTTATGTTTGACTGTACTTTTCATAACTGACTCAATACTACTTCATAACTGCATTATTCTCTATCTAGCTTGACTAATCAGCTGCTCTGATTCATGCTTGTCAGTCATTAGACTTTTTTATTGCCTTTGTTGCTATAACTACTCATTTTGACTTTGCAATCTCTACAATGAGTGTGTCACTATCATATCAATCCCTTCAATCTCTAGACTATTGCTTTATGCTTCAAGAGTGACATTGTTATCATAATTTGTCACAATATATGTGGTTGATGGCTGATGATTGAAGTCTTGAATAAAAATTTACACACCCATGTCTGCATTAATGTTGTTGTCCATATGCCAAGTTCAATCTCTACAATGGTTGCTATTCAGTGTCACGAGATTATTTTTTCACTATATTCTCCTTTCATTCACTGTTTATGACTGAGAAAATACCCTAAGACTATATCTTGGGGTTCTAGCAGTGATGACTGTCTTAAAACTTCCCTATGGACTGCTATATGGACAATGAGACTGTTCTCGCCTTGACATGAATGAGCCATCTAGAGCTTCCCAAAATCCAATGAATATATGACTACTCTGTGATTGCTGCTACTTTACTAAGACTTTCACAGGGAGCTTGCCTTTATAGTTATGCCTCTTACTTGTTCAAGAGATGCTCTAAAACTTTCTCTAGATTTGGTCTCTTAGAACTGCTAATTTCATGGCTAATGGCAGTGCCTTTGTCTCCATTCATGTCATGGACTACTATGTCTGAGATGATTTAGTGACTGCATTTTGAATGGTCTTGCTCTTTGGCTGATAGTTCTTACTTTGGACTATCTCTTCTATTAAGATCTCTATCAAATTTGTCTTCAACATGACCTGGACTGTCAAACAATGATTGGCTACATCTATGGGTGTTTTGACTACAACCAAGATAGTCATATGCTACAATTTAGTTTCTCTTACTTTCCACTTTTATAAATCATTATCAATGTTCTTCAAAATTTCATACTTGTGTGGGATTATCATTATTTTGACCATTCCCATGACTTACTAAAGAGTTTCATACCATATACTCTCTTTTAACACTTGATCACCTTCAAATAGTCATAAGAAAGGCAACTAGGACTGCATTTTGGACTGTGAAAGGCTACTATATTCACCATATGTCTAAGACCTTTGGCTTCCACTATCTTGTATGTTGCTGCTATGAGGACTGAGACTAATTGAAACCCCTTTCACATCTTCCTATAATTATGTTCTTAAGCACTTCTCATACATTTTGTATATTATTGTCTCAATACTCTCTGCTTTGAGCTTCCTTATGCTGCTAAAACTGTACACTCTAGCTTTTGACTGGTATCTTCCTTTGTGAAAAATCAGAGGGGTTGTTTTATATGTTGATTTCCCTTGTTTTGCTGTAAAATCTTCAATTATTAGCTTCTTGTGCAGTCAAAAGAAAGTCCATATTGTCTATACTCTATCCCTTTTGGTAGGCATATTCTGATAGGAGATTGTCTTATCTCTGTCACTGTCAATCATTTGTCTCTTACACTATGAATACTGTTAATGTATAGATAGCTTCGGTAAGATAAATGATTGAATGAGAGATAAATGAAGTCTCTCATTCAATCATTTATCATATCGATTATTAAAATGAATCAACTCAAGCATTCAATTGATAAACATTCCTTTTATATTAACTGTTCATTATCATAGATTCCAAAATTGATAATCTATTCACATTCACTGATTGACAAGTCGAATTAACCTTTGCTAATTCGACTTAATGGTTATCGAATAGACTATCGATTGGTATCGATATTAGCCTATGTTTGCACTGATTAAATATTAGGTGATATATTAAACTCACACCAATTATTTCGGGTGTTAAGGATAGCAATAATATAACCATGCATCGTTTGACATACACCGATTATATTGGGTGTTAAGATAGTGTTAATATAACCTTGTACCATTTTGCATACACCGATAATTATCGGGTGTTTGAATATGCATTGGTTGGTAAAGTAAAACACCACTATAGTGAGGGGGCACGATCAAGTGATGTCTTGATCGGCCATGTCCAAAAGACATGGTCGGTCAAGGCATCGCTTGACCGTACCCAACCCACTATATATGTCAAATGAAATATGTGAGAATGGACATCAAAATTTATAAATGCTCCTCCTCTCCTGCCACATAAAAGAAGACAATCAGATTTATATAATAATTCAGTAATAGATAAAATAAATATTAAAGTAGAATATAACTTGCATATTGAATGTAAATTGAACATCATTTACATGGTATCAGAGCTATAGTTAAATCGAACTTGAGGCTGTTCAATTTTACGTAAAATTCAAATCAAGTATATATTCAAAATCACAATCCTATCATTGGCTGGTGCTATCAGATTTGAAGACAAGCTCACAGGGGGTGACAACTTCTCCACATGGAAATTCAAAATTCAAGTGATTCTAAAAGATAACAAAGTTGAATCATTTGTAAAGACTGAAACTAAAGAACCTGAGACTGAACCTGACCAAGCAATTTGGAGAGAAGGAAATGATAAGGCTATCAAAATAATAGTTGATGGGGTAAGGAACAATATTATGCCCATTATAAAGAAACACAAAACAGCCTTCAACATGTTCAAAGCACTTGAAGATGCTTTTGAGATATCTAATGCCAGTAGAACCTTGGCTCTAAAAAGAGAAATAAATCATATAACCATGATAAAAGGAGAAGCAGTCAATGCCTACTTCATACGGATATCTACCTTAAGGGATGAACTAGCAACCCTTGGATATGAGATCCAAAGCAAAGAATTAACCCTCATTGCTTTAGATGGGTTGCCTAGTATCTGGGAAATGTTCGTCCAAGGCATTAGTGCAAGGGATAACTTTCCAAAATTTGATAGGCTAAAGGTTGACTGTCTCCAAGAAGAATCAAGGCAAAATAAGAAAGGGATCAAACAAAAGAATATAGATGAAGATCTTCAAGTTCTAAATACAAACTCAGATAGAAAGGGCAAGAAGAAGCAATTTAGGAAGAGAAAAGGTCGTCGCAGCAAGAACTCCTTCAAGAAGGACCTCTCTCAAATTCAGTGTTACAGATGTGACAAATTTGGGCACTATGTTGCCAAATATCCAGAAAGAGCTAAACAAGCCACATTTGCCAAAACAGGAAAATTGAAAAGGGAAGAGGACTCTGAGAAGTATGTACTCTATTTAGCACTCACAAATCAAGCATCAAACAAAGTGAACTCTTGGGTGATCGACAGTGGCTCATCCAGACACATCACAGGATTCAGAGAAGTACTAGACTCCATGAAAGAGGAGAATGATGAAGAGGTAACCATCGAAGATGACTCTACACACCCTGTCAAAGGAGTTGGAAACTGCACCGTCAAACTAAAGTCAGGTGTATCATTACAACTTAGAGGAGTGATATATGTTCTAGGCATTAAGAGGAATCTTGTCTCAATATCAGCACTGGAGGACAATGGATATAGAGTGACCTTCATGGACAACAAAGTGTTAGCTTGGCCAAAGAACTCATCCATCAAGAAAGCTAAAACAATTGGTCAAAGACAAGGCTACTTATATGAGTTATGCACAAAGCCCAACTTAGCCCTAATTCAAGAAACTACATATGCCAATGAAATCTGGCATAGAAGACTAGGCCACCTAAATTTTAGAGCTTTATCATCAATGGGAGACCTTGTCACAGGTCTACCTAAGCTAAAGCAATATCATTCAGGGGCATGCACAGGATGTGCCCTAGGTAAAAATATTAAGGGTGCTTTTCAGAGTAGTACTAGGAAAACAAGTAAAATTTTAGAGTTAGTTCATTCTAATGTATGTGGACCTATGTCTGTAAATTCATTGGGGGGATTTCTGTATTATGTAATATTTGTTGATGACTACTCTAGGAAAACCTAGATCTACTTTCTGAAATGTAAAGAATCAAAAGAGATCCTTAATAGGTTTAAAGAATTCAAATCAATAACAAAGAACTACTCAGGAAACAAAATTAAAACCCTAAGAACTGATAATGGGGGGGAATACACATCAAAATTATTTAAAGAGTTTTGTAAAAATTCAGGGATTAAGAGGGAGTTAACAATACCTTACAACCCTCAACAAAATGGGATAGCAAAAAGGAAAAATAGGACAATCATTGAAGCTGCCAAAGCTATGATTCTTGATCAAAATCTAAATATCAATCTTTGGGCAGAAGCAACTAGCATTGCGGTATATATTCAAAACAGATTTCCTCACTCTCATCTTGAAGACAAGACCCCTGAGGAAGTCTTTACTAAATCAAAACCAGATATAAGCCACCTTAGGATTTTTGGATGCCCTGTCTATATTCATGTACCTAAGGAGAAAAGATTAAAATTAGAGCCTTCTCGGAAAAGGGGAATCTTTGTAGGATACAGTGAAACCTCCAAAGCCTATAGGATATATATACCTAGTCAAAAGAATATTGAACTAAGTAGGGATGTGATCTTTAAAGAAAACTTAGCCTTCAAAAGAGCCCAAAGCTCTCTAGATCTTGAAGTCTATATTCCCAACCCTAGCTTAGATAGAGATCCTACTCCTGAGCTTCAGAGGGAGAATCCTGAGAAAACTATGAGTGAAACTCAAAGTCCACCTAGAGAAAACCTCAAGAAAAGACCACTATGGGCCACCAAAATTGTAGAAGAAGCTCAGAAGTTTGTTGCTCCCTTAGGAACCTTCAGAGAAAGCAAAAGGCCTAATAAATTCACTAGCTATGTTGCTCTTATGAATGACCTCTCTAAAGTTGAACCAAACAATGTATCAGATGCACTTGAACATCAAGTATGGAAGGATGTCATGTCTGAAGAGTATTAGTCCATTATGAAAAATGATGTTTGGGAGATTGTTCCTAGGCCAACCAAGAAATCTGTGGTTTCATCTAAATGGTTGTTCAAAATCAAACTTACTGCAGATGGCAGTATTGAAAAACACAAGGCCAGATTTGTAGCCAGAGGCTCCTCGCAAAGGGAGGGAATAGATTATGAAGAAACCTTTGCACCTGTTGCCAGATATACATCAGTAAGAGTTGTATTAGCCATTACAGCAGCAAAAGGATGGAAGGTACACCAAATGGACGTTAAGACAACTTTTCTAAATGGTGAGATCTCAGAAGAAGTCTACCTAGAGAAACCTGAAGGTTTTGAAATTCATGATGCAGAGTCTCATGTGTGTAGACTCAAGAAAGCTCTCTATGGGCTCAAACAGGCTCCCAGGGCCTGGTATGAAAGAATTGACACCTATCTCTCAGGACTAGGCTTCTCCAAAAATGATGCAGATCCTAATCTCTACTACAAAAGAAATAAAGGTGATATGCTAATATTGATTTTATATGTTGATGACTTATTAATCACGGGAAATGATCACCTCATAGATCAATGCAAGAATGATCTATCCAAATAATTTAATATGAAGGACTTAGGACTCCTTCATTACTTCCTAGGATTGGAAGTATGGCAGAATTCTGACAACATTATACTAAACCAAGGAAAGTACACCTTGGATATTTTGAAGAGATTCGAAACGCTAAATTGTAGACCCATGACCTATCCTATGGAAACCAACTTACATAAACTTAAAGAAGTAGCAGTAGAGTCACAACCCACTGATCCTACTCAATACAGACAGATGATTGGGTCCCTGATGTACCTGGTAAATACAAGACCTGATATTTGTTATGCAGTTAATGCTCTAAGTCAATTTATGTGTGAACCGAAGGAGATACACCTAGTTGCAGTGAAACACATTATGAGGTACCTACAAGGTACTCTAAAACTTTGTCTCAAATACGAGAAGGTTGATATAGACCTACATGGATTTACATATTCAGATTGGGCTGGAAGTGTGACAAACAGGAAAAGCACTTCAGGGTGTTGCTTCAGTCTAGATTCAACCATGATATCTTGGATCAGCAAGAAATAGTCTTTGGTAGCTCAAAGCTCCACTGAGGCAGAATACATTGCAGCTTCTATGGCTGCCCGAGATGTAGTATGGCTAAGGAAGTTGCTTGTGGGGTTGTTTGGAGAACCTATGAAACCCACTGTTATACACTGTGACAACCAGAGCTGCATAAAACTTTCAGTAAACCCAGTGTTTCATGACAGATCCAAGCATATTGAGATTCCATACCACTATGTGCGAGATATGGTAGATAGGAATGCAATCCAACTAGAATATGTTTGTACAGGAGATCAAACTACAAATATTCTGACCAAACCTCTTTCCAGAGTGAAGGTTGATCACTTCAAAAAAGGTTTAGGTATGATAGAAAGGTAATTTGCTTTGTAATCTATGTTTGCATACCTATAAGATGTTTAATGTGTAAACCTCTTTGTCATGATAGGACAATTTTTGGATTCTATCCCCTGGGTTCATATCTAAGAGGTGATGATCTCTCAAGATAGTGAACACTTGTATGTGGATATTATAAGATGACGATTTTATAATGTCCAAACCAGTTATCATGTTGGATCTTTGGTGGATCATGGATGAAGCCATGATTGTGTTATGGTAAAACATTCATATGAAGTGTTAGTGCACTTACCATAACTTGGATAAAGGTGAGAATTGAATATTTTCTCATATGATTATCCTTAAGTATTACGTGCTTAGGTAATACTGGTATCACGTGCTGAGGTGATATTCTGTCATCACAAGACTAATGTGATAGACATTTTGTATCACATGATTAGGTGATACTTCATATCTTGTGAGTAGATGATATGATCCCCTAGAAAATTAAAATATGTAAAAGAATGCTAACTATCAGATGAATTATGATGCTTGATACACTACTCTTATTTATCTTACCTAGCTAAGAGGGAGTATTAATGTATAGATAGCTTCGGTAAGATAAATGATTGAATGAGAGATGAATGAAGTCTCTCATTCAATCATTTATCATATCTATTATTAAATTGAATCAACTCAAGCATTCAATTGATAAACATTCCTTTTATATTAATTGTTCATTATCATAGATTCCAAAATTGATAATCTATTCACATTCACCGATTGACAAGTCGAATTAACCTTTGCTAATTCGACTTAATGATTATCAATTAGACTATCAATTGGTATCAATATTAGCCTATGTTTGCACTGATTAAATATCGAGTGATATATTAAACTCACACCAATTATATCGGGTGTTAAGGATAGTGATAATATAATCATGCATCGTTTGACATACACCGATTATATCTGGTGTTAAGATAGTGTTAATATAACCTTGTACTGTTTGGCATACACCGATAATTATCGGGTGTTTGAATATGCACCGATTGGTAAAGTAAAATGCCATTATAGTGAGGGGGCACGATCAAATGATGTCTTGATCGGCCATGTCCAAAAGACATGGTCGGTCAAGGCATCGCTTGACCGTACCCAGCCCACTATATATGTCAAATGAAATATGTGATAATGGACATCGAAATTTATAAATGCTCCTCCTCTCCTGCCACATAAAAGAAGACAATCAGATTTATATAATAATTCAGTAATAGATAAAATAAATATTAAAGTAGAATATAACTTGCATATTGAATGTAAATTGAACATTATTTACAAATACATATGTGACAAAGTCTTCTAAATGGTGGATGAACAAATCTCATAAGTAATGAACAGCTACATAACTTTTGCAAACCCATGAAATAAATGAAACTTGACCAGTCATACAATGAAAATATGCTCTCTTAAGAAACGAAGGCTTTATATGAAAATGACTAAACTTGAGGATCACAATAGAGACATGGGTGCACTCGCATATGAAAAAGGATCCTACCTTTTCTCAAGAACATGCTATTATGATGGGCAAATAAAGGTTCATTCTTTAAAGCGCTACCATCATCTAATGGTATCACCTGTGACTTTCCTCCTTAAATGCCATCTGCTCTTCATTATACAGCAAACTGTTGTTATATGTTGTTACATATTTTTGGTGACCATATTATAAATTTGATGCTTCCATGATTTTCAAACTACTATTCTCACACCAAAACTTTGGAGTCTTTCAAGAATCTACCTTCCTTGAGCTATTGTTATCACAAAATCTCTGCATTACAGTTCATTTCTTTCCACCTCTATTATCTGTCGCTTGACTGAAAGTTCTCCATTTTGGTGGCCATAAGGGACACAAAGAAAAGTAGGGCTTCAAAATAATACACGGGTTAGGGCAACTTTTCAAGCATTTTATTTTGACACAAATAAATAAGTCAAATGCCTTCCAAATATAAGTGGACTTGGAAATATCTCATAAAAAAATAATATTTTGACAACCTTGGACAATATAAAGCTATAAGACGATATAAAATTTTAATGATCCTTCCAAAACCTAAGACTAAGATGAAAAATTTTAGTACAATTTATACCAAGGGGATTAAATTGGGTTAACATTTCTGGTGACTTCTAGGGAAGGTTTGCCTGCTAAAAACTAAAGACCAATAGCCTGAAGCAATCTATTGGGTACAGAGTCTCAAAAGCTCAGACATCGGACTTGACCAAACCAAGACAATTGCTGCTAGAAACATTAAACTACACTTCAAGATTCAGACCAGACTGAAACCAACTGAAACATGACTAAAAACTACTCAGAAAGAACTAAGAAGCTGCGATTAAAACTTGTGCCAAAGCACTTGGAGGAAAACAAACTAGACTAACCTAATTGAAGCAAGATGTTGCAACACTTTATTGGAAAGAAAAGATAACCTACTCCTAAACTAATAAACAAAAATATGACTCAAACAAAACCATTGACTGGTTTTGAAAAAAAACATGTTTTTTTCCTTAGCTTTGGATGAGTTACATACTTATAGGTAGTTGAGAAGAGATGGAAGCATGAGAGGTATTGAACCAACTATTGCAATATTTCATTGAGAACAAAGACAAGTTCACCTACCTCCTCTAGCTGATTGTACATATAAACTTGTTCTTGTGGGTAGGTGAGTGAAAGTTGCTCATTTTCAGCTGCAATTTTCTCTTCTTGAGTAACTTCTTCATGCTTTGCTTTTATCTTGTATGTTAGTTTCTACTTTGACAATTGTATCTTCAATCACCACCTTTTCTTGCATTACATCCTCAACAACTTGTTGCTCCTGATTCTCTTGATTTTCATTCATTTTAGCCATAATACCATATGTGATGCTAAAAATGTTGTTAGTATAAGAGGCATACACATATAATGAGACAATAAAATGTAATTGAAAAGCTTAATTTCAAAACTAGATTAGAAATGCAAACCACAAGCCTTCCTTGAAATGTCCCATTTTCCTCTATTCTTGAGGACCTTGAAGGTGTTGGATTGATGGGCTCTCAGTAGAGCAATGACCTCCAAAGTGACAACTCAAGAGTTGAGTAGCTATTTGATCATGATTGACTATGGAGATGATATGAAATGCATGATTTAAGAAACTAGATTAATATGCTATGATAAATTCAAAAGCTAATTACTAGGTAATTGAAATGCAAATTGCCTATAGTAATGATGCCTAAATTGATATGAGATGGGATCCATATTGCTCCAAAATGAGGGATATTTTTAGGAATTCCAAGGCCAAAGCTGAGGTGGCAGGAATAGACAGTCCAGATTTGATCTGAAGATATCAAGGGCCAAGATTGAGGAAGTTGGAGAAGAGGTTGGAGGAAGGGACACTTGTCATCTCTATGGTGACAAGTGTCAAGGAGCCTTGCTCATGAGAGGGCAAGTGTCCAAGGGAGGAGACATGTGGAAAAAGTGCCATGTGTCTCAAGGAGAGAAAATCCACACCATGGGAGGTTAGGATAAGGAGGTTAGAATGTGCAAGATAGGATAGGGTTAGTTAGACCCAAGATTAGATTGAATGGGTTAGTTAGGGGATGGTTAGGTTAGTTGGTTAAAAGTTAGGAGCCATGTGCTCATTTGAATTTAGAAATTCAAATAATTGGAAAATGGTAATTAATCTCAACAAACTTGAGTTTGTTAATCTTAATTAGGGATTAGAAGATTTGATTAATATGGGGAGACATTAATTAATTTAGAATTAATTAATCAAAGGGGGATGTGAGATGAACTATATAAATAAATCATTTAGATTTATTTACTAGTAGATGAATAGAGAAATTCATTAAATTGCTTGTGAATTCAATTAATTGGGAAGAGGAATTAATCAAATAATTGCATATTTAATTAACTATCTTCAGACCATTTTTAGGTGTATACACCATATATATTGAAGCAATCACCGATGAGGAGGAACCTCAAAGAGATTAATCCAGACCGATTAGATAGAGTAACACAACGGAAACACAAAGATATGATGGAGGCAATGCAGAACAAATTGTTTTATTTCATGAAAATTGATTACAACCAACTGGTAACAACCGGGTTACAACATAACCAACTCACAAGCCTGGTAAAACATACATAATAGGTCACAACCGGGACCTTGAATCTTAAAATCTATCTTCTATGCATAGTCTCACTACTTGATTCTTCAATTGATTACATTCTAATGTGCAATTACAATTATATTTATGATCCAAAGGATCCGGTTAGGCCAAAAAGGGATCAAAACCTGAAGAACAAGACCTAATGTGTAAAATTAACAAGGTCGGCCTCCACCAAGAGATTCCTTCGAAAAATCCAAAGGATGAAGTGCAAATCATGGGAAAAGGTCGACCACACACCAAGGAATATTGAAATCAACACCTAAGGCTCCGTAAGCTTCAAAAGGGGTTCCGGTAGATCACCAAAATAGGTCCAAGGAACCGGTAACAAGAACTGTCAGCCGGTAACAGGAAACTATCAAGGAAATCGATAGCAATAACTTGTCAGAAAATTATCCAAATGCGATGTGGTCTGGAAATAAGAAAGATGATCAATTCTTCAAGTAGTATCCAACTCCACAAGATCCGGTGAGCCAAAACCAGGACACAGAAAGAAAAGTTGAAACTGCAAACAGAAAGAAAATGTTTTTGGTTGAAGCAAGATGGCTATGAATCAAGGATGCTCCTACATCAGACATTCAGGGTTGTTAAAAAGTGAGCCTCTCACTTTGCTGGGGTTAGAGGAAAACCAAGGCGGTCTACCTCTTCCTGAGAAATCTAAGATGAATCTTTAACTGGTCTAGCCTTCCACTTCACAAGATACTCCTTATACTAACCGCTCCAGGTACTACACCCAATCCTACTGTCCAAAATTTCTACAATCTGAGTCAGTTCCTTCCGGGGTAACTGTTTCTCCAAGTCTGCAATATTGTCCTCACTGAATTCCGGTTCTTGATACTAAAGAAGATCTACAATGTTAAACACAGGTGAAATACTCAAACTATTCAGTAACTCCACTTCATATGCATTTCTAGAACTGAACTTCCTCAAAATCCTGCAAGGTCCAAACTTCTTCATCTGCAATTTGTTATAAGTTCCAACCGAGAATCTCTCTTTTCTCAGATATACCATCACTTCATCGCCAAATTCAAATTCCTTATGTCTCCTCTTCTCATTTGCCTTCTCCTTATACTTGTTGTTCATGTCCTCCAAATGTTGCTTAACCTGAATATGCAAGGCTACCATGTGATCTGCAAAATCTTCTGCTTCTAAACTTCTCTAGTCTTCACTGCTAATGTCTCTCAATTCTGATATACCTCTAGGATGCACTCTGGTAACAATCTCAAAAGGTGTTCTTCCGGTACTCCTATTTACTAAATTGTTGCAGGTAAACTCTGCTTGTGCAAGGATCAAATCCCAACTTTCGGTTTTATCTCCCACTAAATATCTCTACAAATTTCCCAAACTCTGATTAACTACTTCTGTCTGTCCATTAGTCTATGGATGAAAAGTAGAACTAAACTTCAAATTTGTCTTCATATTTTTCCAAAGTGCTCTCCAAAAATAGCCAACAATCTTAGTGTCTCTATCTAAAACTATGCTCTTAGGCAATCCATGCAATCTCACCACTTCCTTCAAAAATAGGTCTGCTACATGTAATGCATTTGATGTCTTCTTACAAGGTATGAAATGAGCCATTTTTGAGAATCTATCCACTACCACAAATATAGAATCATTCTCTCTCGGTGTTTTAGGCAATCCAAGTACAGAATCCATGCTTATATCCTCCCAAGGTATTATCGATACTGTCAAAGGTTTATAAAATCCCACATTCTGACTACTACCCTTTGCAACTTGACAAACTCTACAAATCTACACATATTTCTTAACATCCTTATGAATCTAGGGCCAAAAGTACTACTCACTCACCAATGCTACTATTTTGTCAATACCAAAATTTCCAGCTAATCATCCACTGTGTTTCTCCTTTATCAGATTCTCCCTCATATAACTCTTAGGTATGCACAACTGAACTCCTCTAAATAAAATCCCATCCTGAATGAAGTAATCCAACCACTTTCTTCTATCTACCATAATCGGTTCTCTACATGCTTTCCAAGGTTTTTCAAAATTTGGGTCATCATCATACAAGGTCTTCAAATCTTCATATCCTAATACTGTCACTCTCATCTCTATCAGCAAATTCCTTCTCCTACTCAATGCATCAGCAACTTTGTTAGATTTTTCACTTCTATGCTTCAACACAAAGGTGTAACTCTACAAGAATTCTACCCATCTCATATTTCTCTAATTGAACTTACTCTTACTGATAAAATACTGCAAATCTTGATGGTCTGTATACAACACAAACTCCTTAGGCAACAAGTATTGTCTCCACTTCTTCAAGGCTTGAACTATGGCATAAAACTCATGATCATATATTGAATATCTCCTTCGGGCATCATTCAATTTCTCACCGAAATAAGCTAGTGCTCTCCCTTCTTGACTCAAGACTGCTCCTATTGTTGTTCCACTTGCATCACAATCCACTTTAAATACTTTATTGAAATCCAATAAAGCTAACACAGGATACTCAATCACTTTCTACTTCAACAGTTCAAAACTTTTGTTTGCTCTGGTGGTCCAATTGAATTCCTTCTGATCTCCTCTCATGGTCTCAGTCATAGGGTTATAAACTGAACTGAAATTTCTGATAAACTTCCGGTAAAAACTAGCCAATCCATGAAATGATCTTACCTCTCCAATGCTTTTTGGTGTAGTCCATTCAACAATTGATTTCACTTTCTCAGGGTCCATCTTCAAACCATCCTCAGATATCACAAATCCCAAATAGACTAACTCATCCTTCATGAAACTACACTTCTTAATATTTATCAGCAACTTCTCTTCTCTCAGCCTCTGCAAAACTTGTCTCAACTGCAACAAATGTTCCTCCTTTGTCTTACTGAAAACCGGAATGTCGTCCAAATAAACAATAACAAACTTACCCAATAATTTCTTAAATACCTCATTCATTAGCCTCATGAAATTTCTCGGTGTATTAGTTAACCCAAAAGGCATCACCAACCATTCATATAGTCCTTCATTTGTCTTAAATACTATCTTCCACTCATCTCCTTCTTTGGTCTTGATCTAATGATATGCACTCTTCAAATCTATCTTAATAAGTATTTTTCTCCACTCAAACAGTCCATTATGTCATCCATCCTAGGCAAAGGAAACCGTTATTTCACTATGATCTTATTTATTGCTCTGGAATTAGTACACATTCTCCACTCTCCATTCTTCTTAGGTGCTATTACTTCCAGTACTGCACAAGGGCTCAGACTTTCCCTAATCAAACCTTTCTTCAATAGCTCCTGCACTTGTCTATCTAGCTCTTCATTTTGTGTCGGTGTCAACCGGTGTGTATCTTTGTTAGGCAAACTAGCTCTGGGAACCAAGTCCATGCAATGACTAATACTTCTCATATGTGGCAATCCATCAGGTACATTATCTGAAATGATGTCTTCATATTCTGTCAGCAAATCTTTTATCTCTTCCGGTTTCAGTTTCACATTCTTCTCAGGAATTAAGGTAAAACACACATTCTCATGTCTTAATCCATCCAGGAATTTCCTTCCATCTACCAAACAGATTCTAGCATTCATACAAACTTCATTCTTCGAGGGTTCCTCCAAAGGCAACAAGGTTTGCTTCATCCCATTGGCCACAATAGTGTATGTATTCTTCCTCCCATCATGTATCGTCTGTTTATCAAACCGCAAAGGTCTACCCAACAAAAGATGACAAATATCCATAGGCATAATATCACACAAGACTTCATCATGATAATTCCCAATTTTTAATCACCAAACATTGCTCACTTACTAACAACTTATGTTCATCCTGAATCCATGCTATCTAATAAGGCTTAGGGTGTTTTAGTCTCTCCAAATTCAACTTATTCACCATCTCTTATGAAACAAGATTATTTGAACTACCACTATCAATAACAACTTTACAACACTTACCGGATACCTTACATTTGGTCTTGAACAAATTCTTCCTTTGCAAGGGCACTTTATCTCCTTCGGTGTGACACAAAGCTCTCCTCATCATCAACAGCTCTCCATCTTCTAGTTTGTTGTCTGATCCAGTGGAGTTTTCTTCCACCACTACTGCTCTTCCGGCATTCTCTGTGTTCTTACACTTGAATGCATGATGTCCTTCTCCTCCACACTTATAGAAAGTTCCTCTAAATGCTCTCTTGTCTTGTCTTCCAAAATTCTCATTCTAGTAGCCATCTAGTTCTCTCCTCTAGTAGAAATTTCTATCATCCTTCTAGTATGAATTACCTTCTTTGTTCACTTTCTTGTCCTTGTTCTGATCTATATAGGTTCCTCTACCTCTGGTATATCCTCTTCCTCCTTGAAATCTTCCTCTGGTAAACCTTCCATCTCTGCCTCTCTGCCTCTACTCATGTCTTTTATTTAGCTTCTCTTCTACCTGTAGAGCATACTAGTAAGCCTTTTCAACACTCTCCAATTTGATCAAACTAAGTTCATCTTGTATAGACATCTGCAATCCATTTAAATATATTGCAAGTTGTTCAACTTCATCATCAACATGTTTGGATCTGATATTCAATTTGTAAATTGCTTCGGTGTATTCCTTCACACTAGATTCCTTTTGTCTCAAACTTTGCAACTTCCGGTACAGATTCACTTGATAATCAGCTAGCATAAACTTTGACTTCAACTTAGCAATCATCTGATCCCACATCTTAATCTTCTCTTTACCTCTTATCTATCTATCAACTTGCAAATGCTCCCACCAAAGAGATCCATGACCTTTCAACCGGGTACAGGAATATTTCACCTTCCTCTCTTCTGTAGTGTTTTCAAAATTGAAATACTTCTCCTTCTCTGAGATCCAATCCATCAATTCATCCGAATATAACTTCCCATCATATTCCAGTGGGGTAAAATGTCACCCTACTCAAAACCCTCAAACACCTTTCCTCATCCGAATCAATCGCCGGTGGGTTTTCTTGTTCTGTCAGGGCTTCTTCTCTTTCATCTTCACTTACATCTTCAATATGTCGGCCTCTTCTCTAGGCTGTCTCCACGACTTCCAACCGGGATGCTATACCTCTTAACATCTCCATCACAACAGGGTTTTCATTCCCACGTGCTCCACCATTCCTAGCTCCTCTTTGCACCATCGTTCATGCCGATTCTATACAACTATAGGTCGGATTCACAATCCACCACCCTCCAACAAAAAATTCAGGACACACAACCTTTGGAATGAAACTTTGCTCTGATACCACTTGAAACAGTCATCGGTGAGGAGGGACCTCAAAGAGATCAATTTGGACAGTTAGCAAGAGTAAACACATCAAAAACACAAAGATCTGATGGAGGCAAAGTAGAACAGATTGTTTTATTTCATGAAAATTGATTACAACCAACCGATAACAACCAAGTTACAACATAACTAGCTCACAAGCCTGGTAGAACATACAAAATAGGTCACAATTGAGACCTTGAATCTTAAGATCTATCTTCTACACACAGTCTCGCTACTTGATTCTTTGATTGATTACATTCTAATGAACAATTATAATTATATATATGTTCTAAAGGATCTAGTTGGCCCAAAAAGGGATCAAAACCTGAAGAACAAGACCTAACGGGTAAAATTAACAAGGTCGGCCTCCGCCAAGAGATTCCTCTAGAAAATCCAAAGGATGAAGTGTAGATCATAGGAAAAGGTCAACAACACACCAAGGAACATCAGAATCAACACCCAAGGCTCCACAAGCTTCAGAAGGGGTTCCGGTAGATCACCAAAATAGGTCCAGGCAACTGGTAACAAGAACTATCAACCAGTAACATGAAACTATCAAGAAAACCGATAGCGATAACTTGCCAAAAAATGATCCAAATGCGATGTGGTTTGGAAATAAGAAAGATGATCAAGTCTTCAAGTAGAATCCAACTCCATGGGATCCGGTGAGCCAAAACCGGGACACACAGAAAGAAAAGTCAAAACTGCAAACAAAAAGAAAAATAGAAAGAAAATGTTTTTTGTTGATGCAAGATTGTTATGAACCGGGGATGCTCCTACATCACATATCAAGCTCTCAGACTTTCTCACCCATGCTATTTGACTAATCTTCCTAATGGTTCAATAATTAGACCTTTAAGTCATACCTCAGGGATTGGACATCTGACTAAGTAATTATCTCTCACCATGAAGGTTCATCTCGTTGTCAACCCGGGGTGTATACTTGAAATGGGTCCGCAAAGTATATGCACTAGAAAGACTGAAACAACCACTTTTTCTATTGCTGAAATTGAAATGTTGCTCTAAGACAATGCTGGAAACAAATAATTGAAATGCTTGTAAGGAAAACTAACTATCTTATAAGAAACAACTAAGAAAAATAGAACTTATCCATGATCAGCAAACAAGATTCTACCTAGTTCATAGTGGTTGCAGGAATAGTCACAGGAAGTATTCCAATGACTGCAGGAACAATTCATGATCAAGATAATGCTAAGTACAAAATAAGAAATGACTGATAAAAGAAACTAAAGGAATAATCACTAAGTGGGCCCCCTTAGCAAGCATCCAAATAACTGAATCAAACATCTGGAGCTTAAAGTATCATCTTTATTGATTTAAAAGTACTTGACAACATAACAACAAATTACTGGAAGTCTGCTTCTTTTTACTCAGAACTGTATTACAATAACTGAAACTATCTTCTTCTCAACCACCATACAAGAGAAGGTGGGAGGTTATTTAAAGCATGAAATTCCTAACTAACTAGCATACCACTTCCAAAGTTCAAGGAGGATGCTTTTATTGAACAAGGAGAAAAAGAAGGTGTAATTACAAATGTTGAGAATCAGTCAAAGTCTGTTGGAACAGTAGAGAGAATCTAGCGTAACCTCAATCCTAAATCTACTCCTTCAACAAAGGAAATCTTTAAGTCTTTAGATAAGTCATAATGAACCACTTCCAACCGCCAGTTGACTCCTTCAACAACAATCCTTATTGTCCCTTTCCCGGCCAACAACTCCATAATCTTTATTGCTAAACATCCTAGACCGGTTCAACATTCTTCTCTATTCCTACATGAAATTATTAACATGCACAAATACAGGCCTAATTATTCCTACTAGAGTAACATTCAAAATCTACATGCAACATTACCGTGGATATTCCTCATAACACAATTACCTATTATATTGCATAAAAAGGAACACATATAAAATGAGTTTATGTCATATGACCATATCATCAAGACATATAAAATATTATCACTTAGAAAAGGTTCTAAACTCAAAAGAAATAACTAGACTCTTAATGTCTCAGTAATGACACATACATGGATAAAATAGAGCCATTCTTTTGGCTCATCATTGTCTTCATTTATTTCCTCGTGGATTAGCACCTTGTCAATCTCATTTCCATTATCTTGTTGATCACAACTTGCCAAATTTGTGAGCACACACACATTCTCTTCATCATTAGCAACAAACAAAGGAAGCTCAACAAATAAATCGGTTTGATTATGAGATTCAATAACCATTTCATATACAATACCCCGTTGTTCCTAATTTGCTTCTTCTAAAAATGAATAATTGGCATCTAAATTTGAAAGAAATATCTCAAGGTCATCCCAAAATGAGTCATCTTCATTAATGTTTTCATTTTGTTGAGGAGAAGGATTGTCTTTTACCTTGTAGCAGCTCTCTTAAGTGGTCAAAACATTAATGTTTTGAACTTCTTCTTGTTGTTCTAAAGCTTCATCTTTCTTTTCACCTTGTTGTTCCAACTGATTTATTAATATTGAACACAACAAAACTTCCTCTTCTTCAACAAAAAGTGGGATCTCATTAAATAAATCAAATAAAACTTCATGTTTCTCACCATTTTCTTTCTCTATACTTTGTTGCTCTAGCTTGTTATGCTCAATGTAAAAGCTTTCTTGAGATTCAAGAGGATCCACTAGATCAACTTGTGAAGCTTCTTGGGTTATTGGAAGGGAAATAGGTTCTTCAAGAGGCTTCTCTTCTATTTGAATTATAGGCTATACTTGTTCATGTACAGGGTCTTGGAATGAAGGATAACTCCTAAAACTTGGGATTTTACTTTTAGAAGGCTCAATAGGCTTATTTGGAATGAAGCATAATGTCAATGTCTTGAACATGGGAATACCCATTTCAAAATATGGATTTGGAAAGGTAATAGTTGGGTGAGTTTTTTGCTTAGTTACATGTTCTTGCAGTAAAGTTGACCCTCTAAAAATAGGAATAGTAACTTTAGAGGACTCAAGAGACTCACCTTGCATGAAGCTTGGAAATTTACGTGCATAAACCTCTTTCTCAATAGATTGATTTGGAATGCAATGTGTCGATTGAACTCCAATTTTCTGTATTTGAGAAAGTAAAATCTTTATATGACCATCTCTTGCAATAAGATCTTGTTCATGTATCTTTCTTTGCACCTTCAACTCCTGTTGCTCATGAAGATAGGATTGATAAGCCCACTCATCTTGTTGCATGTCAAGCTCTCTTTCCCTTTTGATTTTATCAAATTGGTTCTGAAAAATATGCAACCATGTCCTTTAGGCTCATTGAATCAGTACTTTGAAGCTGAGTACCCACATATTTAGGTTGTGAAGGAGCTTGAGCAGGGGTGGGTGGGTGATATGCATAATGGGCATGCCTACAGTTGGTTGCTAATGAGCTATTTAGACTTGGGGCAGTAGCTTAGTGAGCTTGACATGGCAAATAAGAAGGCACATGTGGAGCATTTTCATAGTATGGGGGGTGATAAGCATCATTTCCATGAAATGATGACATGTTAAAGCATTTATATATGCTACAAACTCATGGAAATCTCAAAACTAAGGACAAATCAAATTTGACCTTAGCACATACTAGCACAAATCTGCTTGAAACCAGAAAATATGAACTTAGAGTCGCCAGGTGTTCAATAAACCACTGAAGAAAACAACCAAGGTCAAACTAAGTTACACGGAGTTTGATCAAGGGAGGGGAACTACATATTTCCTTAACTTCCATAGGAATAAGTACAACACTAAGCACAATATTCTTAGGCACATGAGTCAGAAGGGGGTGAAGATTCTCCATTCAAAGAACTTACTACCAAGATTAAAGCAAGTTGATTTGTATTTCTATGAAAACTATGTTTATGGAAAAAATGAGAGTAAAATTTCTCGAAGTTGGGAAGGAAAAGAAGAGTAAAAAGTTAGGGGGACTGGAATAGGTATCATATCTTGGTGGCCCTTATTATTATGTTAATTTTATTGATGATGAAACTAGAAAAACTTGGGTTTATTTCATTGCCAAAAAATCTAATGTATTTGATAATTTTAATAAATTGAAAGCTTTGGTTGAGAATGAGACAAAAATTAGTTGAAGTGTCTCAGATTAGATAATATAGGTGAATAATGCAACAAAGAGTTTGATAGTTACTATTCATACCATGGGATTCCTAGACAAAATATGGTTCCAAGAATACCAAAAGAAATGGTGTGTTTGAAAGGATGAATAGAACTATGATGGAGTGTGCAAGGAGTATGAGATTGCATGTAGGATTTCCATTACAATTATGGGAAAGTATTGTGAATATTATTGTTTGATTAATAAATAGAGGGCCTTCAAGTTTCTTAGATGGGGGTATTCTAGAGGAGGAATGGATGGGTAAAGAGGTAAACTACTCATTTCTTAAAACTTTTGGTTGTGAAGCATTTGTCCATTTTGACATAGAAAACAAAACAAGGCTTGGGATAAAATCTAAGAAATGTGCCTTTATTGGATATGTAGTTAATGATTTTAGTTATCCTTTATAAAATTATGAGAATCACAAAATCATAGGACTAGAGATGTCGTATTCAATGAAAAGGTCATGTACAAAGTTAAATTGTAGGGAAAGAAACATGAAAGGGAAAACACATAATATATGATCCGCCTAATTCAATCCTAGAAAATAAAAATATTCAACCACCAAAACAACAATAGATACCTCGAGATGGCATTGGCATGCAGTGATGGTTAAGTTGTGCTGCTCTTGTTCTTTCCATCAAGGTTCAAATCCTATTGGGATGTTATTATTGAATGTTTAAATGGGGTTGAGCTCCCCCATTTGTGGCCTCACTAGTTCATAGCTCTAGATCAAAGTATTTACCCCTTTAAAAAAAATATATATGTGCCTCATACTCTTGCAAGATGATCTACCAAAATTAGTAGATCACTTGAATGATACAATGATTCATTGTATTATGTACCGATAACTGATTCTAGTTAACCAAAATTTATGAAGATGTAATGCATGTAGAAACCAAAAAGAAGTGGGAGAAAGGAATGAAAGAGGAGATGGACTCTTTGGTACAAAACCAAACTTGGGACATTTAAATTTCATAAAGGTAAAAGATAAAAATTCCAAACAAGTGGGTTTATAGGTTGAAGGAAGAACATGGAGGCAAGAAAAAGCATAGGGCTAGATTTGTGGTAAAAGGTTTTGCAGAGAAGAAAGGTATACATTTTAATGAAATATTTTTTAGTATGTTGTTAAAATAGCTTCATTTAGAACTATTTTAAGTCTTGTGGCTACAAAAGACTTGCATCTTGAATAATTAGATGTAAATACAACTTTTCTCCATGGAAATTTTGAGGAAGAAATCTCTATGCAACAACCATAGGGATATGAGGTCAAAGGAAAAAAAGACTTAGTGTGTAGGTTTAACAAGAGCTTATATAGCCTGAAGCAAGCACCCCAACAATGGTATTTAAAATTTGATAGTGTTATGGTTGAAAAAGGTTACAATAGATGTCACTCTGATCATCGTGTCTATTTTTAAGAGATTAGATAATGATGGTTGTTTGATCTTGTTATCATATGTCAATGACATGCTTGTTGTTGGTTATAATATCCAACATATTTATGAGATCAACCAAAAATTAGCAATCATTTTCTATGAAGGATTTGGGTGTAGTGAAACAAATCCTTGGTATGAGAATAATACAAGATAGAAAAAATCGCACATTAACATTGTCTCAAAGTGATAACATAGAGAAGGTGTTGAAAAGATTTCAAATGCAAGATTCAAAACTATTTAGTAAAAATTTGCCCAATCATTTTAAGTTGACTAAGGAGATGTGTCCCAATACACAAGAGGAGATAGACTACATTTCCAATGTTCCATACTCTTTAGTAGTTGGTAGCTTGATGTATGTCATGGTGTGTACAAGGCCAGATATTGTACATGCAGTGGGAGTTATGAGTACGTATATAAATAATATTAGAAAAGAGAATTGAAACGCAATAAAGTGGATTATCAAGTATTTGGAAGGTACTACTACTTAGGCATTATGTTTTGAATGTTCCAACTCTACTAAATAGGGGTATCTTGATTCAAATTTAGCAAGTGATATTGATAGCCAAATGAGCACCACAAAGTATGTGTTTACTATAGGTGGAACGATAATTTGTTGGATTTCATGATTGCAAAAGTTTGTTGCACTTTCCACAATATAAGTAGAGTATGTTATTGTTATAAAGGTTAGTAAAGAGATGATTTAGTTATAGAGGTTTATAGAGGAATTGGGTAGGCAGAAGGAGAATAGAAAGTTGTACAATGATAGTCCAAGTGTCATTCATCTTGGAAAGAACTTAGACTATCACTCTAAGACTAAACATATATAAAACTTTGGTACCATTTCATATGATTAGTTTTAGAGGATGGATAGTTGAATCTAGAAAAAATGTATACTAGCTAGAATCTTGTAGATATGTTAACCAAGACAGTAACTTGAGAGAAACTGATTTCTTGCTTATTTTTTCTTGGCCTTCAAGCATGATAAATGTGGAAATGAGAAACAAGCCAAGTCCACATGCATCAATTTAGTGGGAGATATAGGTCCAGTGGTGTTTCTACAAGACTAGTTTCCAAGTGGGCGATTGTTTGGTGTGGAGCTTGATTAGTCTCTAAGTGGGAGATTGTTGGTATGTGGAAATTGATCATGCTACTAGGCTTAAATTTTAGTGACTTTATTAGCCACTTTTCTCCCCTAGTCAATAATGAGGGAGTATAATGGGCAAATCCCCTCCTATAGGGCTTAGGGGTGGAGACCACAATAAGGATTTTGGGGGCAACACCCCCAACAAAGCTATTGAGGGCAGTGCCCTTGAAGCAAAAATTGAGCATTATTTAATGAAGGAGTCGATCATTATTTTGGTATGTAAATCAACCTTTGTAAACTATCAAAATGGATTGATAAATAAGTGATTGTGTAATGTGAAACATAATTAAATTATAATTTACTCTTCATTGGATAATAAAAAAATTGGACAATTGTTTTCTCTGTGGATATAGCCTACATTGGGTGAACCACGTTAAATCTCTGTGTTATTGTGGATTGTTATTTTTTCCTCTCTTATTTTACATTATATTTAATATTGTTTATTGCCTTGGTCTGCCAAACCTTAACAATTTGGATATTTTTTGGCTCATTCTGTTTCTCATGGATTTGTCTAGGGTATTGCCCAACTCGAGTCATCAAACTACTTGGTTAATGTTGATTTTGTAGGTGACTCTTTTTCTCACTCTCATTGAAGGGGAGGTAAATATCAAGAGTTACTCTAGTGTCTAGATACGTTTTGTTAAGCCTTTGGATTAGCCATTTAATGGAACAAAACTCAATATCATTAATAGTTCATTCTTCCTATGTCTAAGTGGCTTCATTCCCTTGGCCAGAAGTTGATTGATCATACACAGATCTTAAGGTTCTTAGGCATTCCTTTTTATTTTCAAGCTTTGCATGTGACCTTGTGAAATGTGGTCCTTTCTAGAATTGAGAAAAAGCTTGCCTATTGGATCGCAAAGCCTCTTTCTTTAGCAGAAAAGTTTCAAATTTGTTCTAAAATTCTTGTTGCTACTCATGTCTATTACTCTTCATGTTGGGATCCTTTTAAGGCTTCTTACTTGGAGTTAGAAAAGCTTCTTTGATATTTTTATGGGCCTATTATGAAGACCACAATGGTTTTCAATGAGTTTCATGGGACATTTGCTACCCCCCTCACGAATTTGGAGGATTATGGTTGTTATCCACTCAATATCAAAGGTTTTCCCTATGTGTGAATTGGATTATCTATGCTCTTTATGGGTATGAAGCTCAAAAGATTCTTCTTTGGAATTTTATTTCTTCAAGCCACCCATTCAATAGACCTTCCTAGAAGGGGATTGGGTTTCAAAACCTTCTCCTCATGAAGGATTTTATTCACATCAAGGGTACTTTTGTTGCCAAAAGTATTTGGTATGCTTAGGAATTTGTTAAGCCTTAGTTTCTATAGGATGGGTCTAGCTTTTGAGATGACCTCCCCCTTAATCAACAAAATCTCTAGTAGTCTCCTCTTTTGCAAAATCAATGTCTCCCTCTAGCTTGGTTTCTAGGACTTAATGCCTTACAATTTCATAAAAAAAGCATCTAATTTCCTTGAGATTTATTCTCTTGAACATATATGAGTCTCATGTCCTAGGATGAACTTAAGGCTAAGTTCTTCGTTTCTCTTTAGGATGGGGAGATGTTTGATATAGTTATGCGGGCCATGCCTATAATATAATACATATTGGTGTTTATTCTACTAGGCCTTGGTGGAAATATTGGAGATGGAGTCCCAATACGACTTTTTGCAATTACAAGCCATGTCTTATATGTCATTGGATTTCTCCTCATCTCTCTATGGTACTCAGTTTAAACCAAAAATGGCATGTGCAATTATCGATCTCGATCTGGGTACATCGATTCTTTAACAATTGGTTGATTATTGTGGAACCTAAGCTTTTCGATTTTGCTCGATGTATTATTTTCCACGGCTTACCAATGGGGTATGGGCTCTATCATATGGGTGTTTAGGACCCTTGTTGCCCTTTTTGTAGTTAGTTGGAGTCTTCTAGGATTCATGACTTCTTTTGACCTTTTTGGTGGAACCTTTCTCTTGTCATTGGCTCTTTTGGGAGATTGGCCTCACATTCTCAATAAATATATTAAGATTTGTCATGATTTTAGGGTGGAAAATCTCTTCAGCATTTGGGGAAGACAATTTTTTTTCTATTTTTGCTCATTGTACAATTGATCATAATGTTTCACTTTGTTCTTAATCTATTATTTGTTCTAATGTTTTGTTATAGATTGTTCACCCCAACAATAAGAATAATAACTCTAATTGAAGTATCAATCCAAAGTTTGGACATTCATTTGGTAAAGTCACTATTTCCATAGCTAGTGTTCATTTGATTGTCAACCCAAGGACGTAGTACTTGAAATGGGTTTGCACTATATATGCACTAAGTTCTGCAATAGCTATTCTGCATTACTACAGTAACTAACATTATGAGGAAAAAGATAAACAAGAATGGAAACTATGGAAAGGCTTCAAGAAAATTTCTGAATAAATTCATAAAAGCAGTGCTGGATAAATTCAATATGGATAAACAAAAATTACTCAGTTCTGGCTTGGCTGTAGGAACAATTAGTGGATCTGTTTCTAGTGGCTGCAGGAATAGTCAACCCAAGAACTTCTACTGCAACTAAGGAAAAAAAACTAATTTTAATGAACACACAGGATCACTCACCAAAGTGGGCCCCCTTGGATGAGTGATACCAGGCTTCCCGAAAACAACTCTTAACAGATCAGAATAACATAACTTTATTCATTGCTTTCTGAAAGTGATTACATAGTTTTAATATGAAAAGAAACTCAAGAATGATTATAAAAAATCCTCTGCTCTATTCTTCTCCCTTCTGGCTAACTAACCCTGAGAAGAAGAAGAGCTTCTTATTAAAAAGAAATTAACTACAATAGACAACACAAATCACATCCAGAAGAAGAGGTGGATAATTGATCGATAGAAGAGATAAGTGGAGTTATGCTACACGAAACGTGGATCTAAATCGAACCATAGTCATTGCATGTCGTGGCGGTATTTGCAAATTCAATGCCCACTGAAGTTAGACATTGGTAGTGTTGCTTGACTGCTCCACTTATGCTATCCCTTACGCTTGCTCAACTCTTCTACAATTTGATCTTCAGTTATCACTTACGTATCCTTCCCTTCAATAGGCGCGATAGGAGAATATCCACCGCAACATGATTTATTACCTACACTACAACAGAAATAACATACAAGGACATATACACACATTTTATTTAATTAACACATCTATTAATTCACATATAATATTGCCCTAAATAATCTGCATGGCAACAAGAATAAATCACATGGCTGCAGAAATAACTGACATGGCTACAGGAATAGACTGGAAAAGATAAAACATGATTTAATAAGTTCAGGTTTAACATATGGAATACATATAATCAACTTCCAATACATCACTACTACTATGCAAACCAAAAGATAACAAAAAACCAAGAGTTCTGAAGATAAAAATATGACAAAGTCTCAACTCATCATGCCCCCCAACTTTAAGAGCTTGGTGATCCTACAACAAAAGGAAATTTTTTGACTCTTGCACTAACTCTCAGATCACCAATGTTTCCTTGACCTGTTCCTCCTGAAGCTAAATTCTAGTAGAATCCTTTCATCTTTTCCAACCTGGACCATTTGGTTGATTCTTCTGTAACTGCATGATAAGGCTGATCTGTAGGCTGACATCCCAATAGTGGCCACATAAGAATAGGAGGTTGAAAGATCAATGGTAGCCAGTTTTTGATCTTCTCTCTGCCTAACTATATATATCTGGGGGCTCTTTGCATAGCTGTTTGAAAAATTTGCAGTGAACAAGGTTCCCTCTGCTTTAATTTATCTAGTAAGTTATTCCAGTGTTGAGTTAACCCATCTATTGCAGCTGCACTGTCAGTCTGAACTAAATGCTCATATGTCTGGTATATCTCTTCTCTCATTGGAAGCACTAGTTTCCTAACATCATCTCTTACCAGTAATTTCTGCCATTCATAATAAAGAACTCTTGGTTCTTTTGATTCTTTCCTTAATGGTCATGGACAATCAAACTCTAAATCTTTATATGCTCTGGGTTGTGCCCCCATGTCGATCTCATTTTGGATCCAATACATTAAAGCTTTGATATGGATATCACCAATATATAATAGAGGGTTCCACTCACTATCTGAGGGTACAACATAGTTATGTAAATAAAATTCACATAACAAATTCTTCATAGTTGCTGGAGAATTCTGGTAAGCATAATAAAATTCTTCAAGGGTTTCTAAAGAGGAGCTAAGGTCCCTAACAATGTGGTTCAATTTGAAATTCAAATACCGCTCCTTCAAATGCATAGAATAAATCCTTGGAGGTGCCCTACATTGCATCAATTCGGGGACCATACTAGCAATTGTTTCAACCTTAGCCTCTAATTCCTCAATTTTGTTATCCCTCTTTTCTATTTCTTTTTGTTATTTATCAATAATCCCTTGCAATCTAGCCCTCTCTATTTCCCATTGTCTATAAAATGTTAAAGCAATATATAAACTTCTTAGGGATGAAGGAGGTCTAATAGGTGTTACCTTAGGCCGTGGGATCTCTTCAATAAATTCCTCAATCTATGTTGGAATCTCTCCAACATTTTCCTCAAACTGATGTGAAGTGTCTCCAACAGTCTCTTCAAACTGCTCTGGAATCTCTCCAATTATTTCTTCAGACTATTGTGAAATATCTCCAACAGTTTCCTCAAGATGCTGTAGAATATCTCCAACAATTTCCTCAAGATGCTATGGAATATCTCCATCAGTTTCCTCAAGATGTTGTGGAATTTCTTCATTAACCTCCTCAAGCTGTTGTGCCACAAAAGCAAGATTTGACAATCTATCTTCATCAACTTCTACCTGGATTTCAGCATCCGCAAGGCTTCCTTCTTCTTGTATTTCAATATTTGCAAGGCTTCCTTCTTCTGATGTTTCCACTGCAATAACCTCTATCGGATCACCTGCTGGATGAGCCTTCTGGGTCCTACTTCATGTTCTTCTCACATAAACTTTTGGAGTGGCTGCAGGAATGGTTTCAGTTGCTGCAGGAGTTTTTCTTTTTGTCCTACGTCTCTTGGCTGCAGGAGAAATTTGAGTTGCATGCGGATGGGCCATGGGTTCTTTCCCTTTTCTCTTAGCAATTGGCGACTCTCTTTGAAGAGAAGTGGAGGGTTGCTCCACATTTGCTTCACTCATCTCTTCTTCTACAATAATCGCAGCTCCTTCAGCAATGAGAAAATCATCCTCTGCAACAACTACAGGTGAAGAGGATTCTGCCATATTTTCTTCTTCAACTAGCGGATTCTCTGCAACAGGAGCAACCTCATCCCCAAACTGCAATATATCCTCAAATACCCCCCATTCCATCTGTGAAACGTCTCTAAGAGAACGTTCTACAAGCAATTTCAGCAAACCATGATGGCTGACGGAACGATTTCCATTCTTCCATGTTTCTTAAGCACTTGTAGAAATGAGGTGGTATAGAAAATTAGGGACATTCACCCTCTGGCCATGCCGTAAATGAATAAGTAATTTAAAATGTGGTGAATGTAGATTTGAATATCTCCCTTCACAAGTAATGTATTTCATGACATACAAAGCTACCTGAGGCCATTCTGCTGGTAGGGAAACTCTTCTAGTTCCTTTCTTGTCCACAGTTAGAGGTCCATTTGTGGGAATTGTAAATTCTTCCCTGGTGCTCCTTGCATCTTTTGATTCTGGAAACAATTCTCCTTCCTACGACAACCTTGTTACTTCATCTATTCATTGCTCCATAGCAATAACCCTTAAGCCTTTAACCATAGCTTCTCCTTCATTAAAGGAATGCATAAATTTTGCAACTATTTCTTCATTAAAGTCTCTGATTTTCAAAAAGTAATCAATCCAGCCATGGTGTCTAAAATAATGCTCACAAAGAGCATCCCGCAACAACACTTCATGAACTGTTGACTCATGGCGGATTAGATCACCACCCATTTCTTACTCTATTAGTATTGAACACTCTGTAGCTGAGAAATGGAGGAGCAAAATATCCGACAGACTTGCTAAATTGAAAATTCCATACATATCTCAATTTTGGTGGCAGAATTTATTATTTCCTTGCGTGAAATAATAATTTGTTAAACAATGATGGCAAGCAATCAATTCTAAGTACCAAAAAGGACGGATAATCACTAACTTTGGAAACCGAACCATAAAGCACCCCCCCAACTTAACCTAGCACATGTCCACACAAGCTGACGAGATTTCGGGGAGTGTACACAGATTTAGAAAGTCTTAATCATAATGAAATAATAAATGCGTAATTAAAATAAAACACAACATGTACATACCTGCAGTCGTACGAAATTGATGGCAGAATGAAGTGAAATGACTGATAAGAAAGTGGGATGGAATGGTGTGGATGGAATTTTATTTATGGAGAAGAATATTCCCATAAGATATGGAAATATTTATTGTGAAATTATGCGAGAAAAATTATGAAGCGGCAAGCATGTTCACTGCAGTGGCTGCAGGAACCTTGCCTTTATTACTTTGCTCAATTGCAGCAGAAAGTTGAGCAGTTACTGCAGGATCCTTGTCAGTTGCTGTAGGAACCTTGTTAGTTGTTGCAGGAACCTTGTTAGTTGTTGTAGGAACCTTTGTTATATCCTTTTGGTCAAATTGCTGCAGGAACTCCTCTTTAGTGGTCGGCTTATGATACAGACGCAATCGGTGACCATTCACCAAAAGCTTAAACCGAACAGGATCAATTGTGGTCAAACAAACAACTCCATTATTGAAAACTTCTTCTATCTCATATGGACCTAACCACCTGGTTTGTAACTTCCCCATAGCATCTTTATATTTGGAATCATATAGTAGTGCCCAGTCACCTGCTTTTAACTTCTTCTCTTTGATATACTTATCATGCAACTTTACTCTCTGATTTTGAATCAGTTCTATCTGCTGGACAACTATTTTCCTCCATTCATCCAGAGCATTCAATTACTGAATACATTTTTTTTGTGCTTCAGATAATGTCATATTTAATTGCAAAGCTGTCCTCAGAGTTTTATGCTCAAATTCAATAGGCATCATTGCTGCTTTTCCATAAACCATCTCAAAAGGTGTAAAACCAATTGGTGTTTTCCAAGTTGTTCTGTATGCCCAAATTGCTTCTGAAAGCCTACGAGACCAGTCTTTTTTATGAACAGATATTGTTTTAGTAAGAATAGCCTCAAGCTCCCTATTTGTAACTTCTACCTGCCCATTAGCTTGTGGATGATATGGAGTAGACTTCATGTGTCTTATATTGTATTCATTTACCAAAGTTGCAATCAATGTTGAAGTAAATTGAGGTCTCTGGTCTGAGACAATCTCTCTTGGTACTCCATATCTTGTAAATATCTCTTCATAAAGAAACTCAACCACCTTATTATCTCTTGCATGTGTCATGGCATGAGCTTCCACCCATTTTGTTACATAGTTTGTACATACCAAAATGTAGGATTTGCCATTAGAAGGTGGATCAATTGGGCCAACAAAATCTAAACCCCATTTATCAAATGGTGCTACTGATATTTGTGGATATAATGACATCTCATTAGATTTTGTAGGTCTTCCCATACGCTGACATCTGTCACATTTCCTTGTATACTGTGTTGCATCGTTGTGTAATGTGGGCCAATAGTATCCTATATTTAGTACTTTGAGTGATGTTCTTTTGGCAGCAAAATGTCCTCCACATGGCTCATCATGACATGCATGCAAGATATCATATGTTTCATCTTCTCTCACACATTTTCTCATGACTTGGTTAGGCCCAGTATAAAACAAACAATCAGCAATCCATGAGAAGTTAAAACTTTTTTTAACTAACAATCTTCTTTCTTTAGGGGAGAAGTGAATTGGCATTTTAGCAACAACTAAAAAGTTTGCAATATCAGCATACCAGGGAGTGTGAGCTTGGATAAGAAATAAATGTTCGTCTGGAAAAACATCATCTATCATTGTAGAATCCTCTTGCAACTAGAGTCTTGAAAGATAGTTTGCAACCACATTAGACTTCCTTGGTTTATCAACAACTGTGATATCAAATTCCTGCATCAACAATAACCAACGAGCTAATCTACCAGTAATTGAAGGCTTATTCATGAGATATCTAATTGCAGTATGATCTGTATGCACAAATATGGGATATCCTGTGATATAGTGCCTGACTTTGTTGAGTGCATATATAACAGCTAACATTTCCTTTTCGGTGACTGTGTAATTTAACTCAGGTCCCTGTAAGTTCTTGCTAATATAATATATTGCATTTTCCAATTTGTCAATCTTCTATCCTAACACTGCCCCTATTGCATAATTAGATGCATCTATATGAATTTGAAATGGTAAAGACCAATTTGGACCTTTAAGAACTGGTGCTTGAGTCAAGGAATGCTTAAGCTTTAAGAAAGCTTCATTGCATGCAGAGGTCCATTTAAATTCCATATCCTTGGTAAGAAGTAAAATAAGAGACTTGCAATTTTGTTGAAATCTCTGATAAACCCTCTATAGTATCCAGCATGACCAAGGAAACTTCTTGCATCTTTTTGCTTCACAGGGGCATTGATATGCTGAATGACTTCAATCTTTGTTGGATCCACCTATATTCCTTTTACAGAGATATGATGACTGAGGACTATTCCTTCTTGCATCATGATGAAACATTTCTCACTATTTAATGACAAACTATAGTCCTCACATCGCTGTAAAACTTTTTTCAGATTCCCTAATGCTTGTTCAAATTCAGAACCATAAGTTGTAAAGTCATCCATATAGATTTCCATAATGTCTTGAGAAATATTAGAAAAGATGCCAATCACTACTGTTTGAAAAGTGGCTGAAGCATTACACATTCCAAAAGGAAGAACAAAATATGCATATGTGCCCCAAGGACAAGTAAATGTTGTCTTCTCTTGATCTTCTGAGGCTATCTGAATCTGATTGTAACCACTGAATCCATCAAAGAATGAAAAGTATCTTTTACTAGCCAAGGAATCCAATACTTGATCCACAAATGGTAATGGAAAATGATATTTTCTTGTTGCTAAATTCAGGGCTCTATAATCAACACATACCCTCCATTTTCCTCCTTTCTTAGGGAATATGACCAAAGGTGATACCCATTGGCTATCAGAGATAGGATAGATAAATCCGGCCTTTAACAACTTCTGCAATTCTTCTTTAACTATCTCTTTTAAGACAGGACTAATTCTTCTTTGAGGTTGTCTGAGTGGGCAACACTCTTCTTTTATATAGATATGGTGGGTGCAAACTATTGGATCTATCCCATGCATATCCTTGTAATCCCATGCAAAAACATTTTTATGATATTTCAACAAGTCCACAAGGGCCTCTTTTTGAGTATCTGAAAGATCTCTATTGATATTTAAACATTTATTCAAATCAACTTCTATCTTGATAGTAAGATCAATCTGGTTCATATCAGAAAAATGAGAAGAAGATACTTCCTACGGCAACAAAGTATGCAATATATCAGTGGCTGCAGGAAAGTCCAAACCTGCAATATTCGAAACCAACTCCTGCAATTTATGTTCTTCTATTAACTCATTTATCAGAATTTTATAAAGAATTGATTCTTCATCATGTAATTGCATGAATGACCCTTGATTAATCATCATAAGGTGATTAATAGAGTCAACTCCCTCAGATTCGTCTCCCAAAATAGGCCAAACAACTTATTGTTGATCAAGTTGGGGTTGTGCAGGAGAATACAAGGCTAATGTTTTTGTAGAGTTCCCATCTGAAATAGTCATATCCCCTGATCTACATCCAATATATGCATCAACTGTGGCAAGCCAAGGTCTTCCTAAAATCACTGGATATCCTCCCAATGTTGCCTTTGGAGATAGAATCATAAAGTCTGCAGGGTATTCCCAGGAATCCAAAATAACCACTACATCTTCAATCATACCATCAGGTCTCACTGTAGAGCTATCAACAAGTTGTAGAACTGTGGGTGTAGGCCTTAGACTATTGATTTCAAGTTGTTTCATTACTTCTCTTGTCATCACATTAATGGCTGCCCCTAAATCAATTAAAGCATTTCTTATCCGGTTGCCATTAATGACTATACTTACCACAGGACTACCTGGATCAGAATATTTTGGAATTGCAACCTTGCCTAACATAATATCTGCCAGTTGACCCATAACATGCAATGTTTGTGGATCCTTCTTCTTCTTGCCAGGTTTTTTTATACAAACTTCTCTCAGTGCCTTACCATATATGGGAACATCTTTTATCGCTTGCAACAATATAATTTTAACACAAATATGCTTCAGTTGATCTATAATATCAAAGCCTTGCTCTTGTTCTGTGAGAACTTTTTTTTTCTTGCAATCTCTGGGGAAATGGCGGTAATATCTGCTTCTGAGGTATTGTATCTGTTGGATCAGATATTTCTTGTTCTTCTTGTGCCTCAGTGATAACTAGAGGAGATGGATTAGGCAGTTTTATCCCAAATCAGAGGTGAATATCACTTAGAGATAGAGAATAGGTTGGGTATTGATTAAGATCAGCTGAATAAGCTTGTTGCTGTTGTTGAGATTTAATATTAGGATTTGGCAGTGGTTGAGTAGGCAATTGCGTTGGCTTAGGTGGAACTGCAGTGGCTGCAGGAGGAGGCATTATTGCAGGAGGCTGTGGCTACTGAATAGGCTGTTGATAACCAGAAGATTGGGCATTCCATGGCTGACTCCCCCTCCATTGAGAAGTAGGTTGCCAATTACCTTGAAACTGACTTCCTTGGCTTTGAGGTGGATACCAATTCCCTTGTGGTTGCTGCCACTGTGACATTTGATTACCAAAATGCTGCCCTTGGCCTTGAGAACCGTACCAGTTTTGATAATTACCAAGATTTTGAGCATAAGATGGTTGCCATTGATTATTTGGTGCATAAGAATTTCCACTATAACCAGAAAAAGAAAGTGGATCCAGAGGCATACCTTGTCTTTGGAAATTTGGCCTTCTTTGAGAAACATAGAAGACTTGCTCATCCTCACCTTGTATTGGCTTGAAGTCAGGAACTTCCACATTTGCAACCATTTTGCATCGGCAATCCTTCTTTCGTTGTCTATAATGAGGGCAAAATTCTGTAAGAAATGCATTAGATTCTTCATGTTTCTTCTTAGCTGCAAGTGTATCCAACTGGGTAGCCATATTATTTATAATGTCCTTAAAGTCCTTCAATAAATGGCTAAGTTTCAATCTAGAAACTCCAGTACCAGATGTTGATGATGGTGCTCCTGGCTTGAAATGCCTATTCTTCTTAGAAGCAGATCTGGAATACTTCTTACAAATTTGTCCTATTTCAGCCCAAGTGGACTGCCCAAGTGGACTATGTAATGTCACCTCCTCCCATAAGATCCAAAGAATTAGTGCATTCATCACTGATTCCCCTCAAAAATATCAACTTGAAGGAATCTTCATTGAGAGTACTATGTTTGGACTTTTTGACACTAAACAGAAACCTCTCTAGATAATCTTCAAGACTCTCATCTTCTTTCTGTGTCATTCTAAAGATATCATCCCCATGACGATCAGTGCCTCTACAATAATCTTTGTATTTTGCAAGAAACAACCGTTTCATCTCATCCCATGTATTGATTGTGCTACTACCCAAGCTCATAAACCATCTCAAGGATGACTCCTTCAAGGTGGTAGGAAAAAAATTGAGTCTATGAACATCTGTAGTATAGTCAAAACTCCTACAGAGAACATCAAACTCAAACAGAAATGTGTTTGGGTCCTCTGTCACCAATCCATAAAATTTAGGGAGGGAAGAAGCTGGAATGTTCTTGAGATTGACATTATCATGCTGATCAGATATAGGAAACTCAAACGCTGGGTCTAGTTGTGGTGGTGGATTATTTCCACCAGGAGGTGGGTTTTCTTGCATTTGACTTGTGGGGGTTGTTACTATATGGAATTCTTCTTCTTGAGGTCCAAAGAGGAAATGAAGACTACCTTTTGGGAATTCAGATTCAGGGTGATTCAAATTCTCTAGGGTTTGATAAAGTTCAGCAAAAGGATTTATATCTGAGAAATTATTTTCTGCATGATTAGGATGACTGGGCAGAAATCTACCTAGAACATCTCTTCTTCGTCTATGCATGCAGATTCATGAAATTTTTCGAACAATCAGGTATACCAAAAAAAAAACAATTAACTGAAAAACTGAAAAGATAATAACCATAACAGGTTCTTAGTTTGACACCATCCCCGACAACGGTGCCAAAAATGTTCACCCCAACAATACAAATAATAACTCTAATTGAAGTCTCAATCCAAAGTTTGGACATTCATTTTGTAAAGTCACTATTTCCATAGCTAGTGTTCATTTGATTGTCAACCTAGGGACATAGTACTTGAAATGGGTTTGCACTATATATGCACTAAGTTCCTGCAACAGCTATTCTGCATTACTGCAGTAACTAACATTATGCAGAAAAAAGGTAAATAAGAATGGAAACTGTGGAAAGGCTTCAGGAAAATTTCTAAATAAATTCATAAAAGCAATGCTAGATAAATTCAATATGGATAAACATAAATTACTCTGTTCTGGCTTGGCTGCAGGAACAATCACTGGATCTTTTTCCAGTGGCTACAGGAACAGTCAACGCAAGAACTTCTACTGCAGCTAAAGGAAAAAAAACTAATTTTAACGGACACACAAGATCACTCACCAAGTGGGCCCCCTTGGATGAGTGATACCAGGCTTCCCGAAAATAACTCTTAACAGATCAGAATAACATAACTTTATTCATTGCTTTCTGAAAGTGATTACATAGTTTTAATATGAAAAGAAACTCAAGAATGATTATAAAAAATCCTCTGCTCTATTCTTCTCCCTTCTGGCTAACTAACCCTGAGAAGAAGAAGAGCTTCTTATTAAAAAGAAATTAACTACAATAGACAACACAAATCACATCCAGAAGAAGAGGCGGATAATTGATCGATAGAAGATATAAGTGGAGTTATGCTACAGGAAACGTGGATCCTAATCGAACCATAGTCATTGCATGTCGTGGCGGTATTTGCAAATTCAATGCCCACTGAAGTTAGACATTGGTAGTGTCGCTTGACTGCTCCACTTATTCTATCCCTTACGCTTGCTCACCTCTTCTACAGTTTGATCTTCAGTTATCACTTACGTATCCTTCCCTTCAACGGGCGCGATAGGAGAATATCCACCGCAACATGATTTATTACCTGCACTACAACAGAAATAACATACAAGGACATACACACACATTTTATTTAATTAACACATCTATTAATTCACATATAATATTGCCCAAAATAATCCGCATGACAACAAGAATAAATCACATGGCTGCAAGAATAACTGGCATGGTTGCAGGAATAGACTGAAAAAGATAAAACATGATTTAATAAGTTCAGGCTTAACATATGGAATACATATAGTCAACTTCCAATACATCACTACTACTATGCAAACCAAAAGATAACAAAAACCCAAGAGTTCTGAAGATAAAAATATGACAAAGTCTCAACTCATCACAGAGTAATGTGGAAGCCCACAAGGTTGCTCTAGAAGTGACTCATCTTTAGGAGTTGCTCGAGCATTGGGGCAACAACCCTTGCACTGTTACTAGAGTGCCTTTGTTTTTGGTTTCTTCTTGTGACTATTGTCGTGCTAATGATCGCTACAAAGGGAGGAGCCACTTTGCTTCTTACATGTAGTCTCCTCATTCCTAGGCTTTTCTCTGTCAAATTAGCAGTCACAGAAGCACATCACGTTGCGACATGGCTAGCGATGCTCCACTTCTTCTTCCCCTCAAGGTGCCACTTTTGGGTGGCCTTCTAGGTATGTTGGGATGTCAATTGGTGCTACTCCTAGGTAGCCTCCTGTTGATTCCTCAAAATGGTCCCCTTGTCTTGTCCTAACGATTTCTTTGACTCACATTTATGCTCAAGATAAAGACAAAAACATAAATGAAGGTTGGGAAATCCCTAAAGTCACTTTGAACCTTGTTAATATATCGGGTAGGTCAACTGACTAAGAACCTCTACCTCCTCCTAGTGCTACCGCTCTTGCCGTTGAGTGAATTTATTTATTGGATGTCTTACTTCGGGTTTAATCTCATGTGACTTTTGAAATGAGATCTTATATTTACCCATATTTTTATTTGAATATATGTACTTTTATTTCGTAATTAATAGAATGGTAACATATATTCATTAAAAAATTGACAAATTTTTTTTTGTATAAAACGACCAATTTTCAAAATTTTTACAATTTAATCTGCACTACAAAATTTATGGTACCATATTCCAAAAGAATTTAATACCACCCACATAAATTTTTGAGGAAGCCCGTCCATGGGACCCCACCCTTAGCATCGTAATAACAAGGACGCAAAGCGTCAAGTTCCTGCCATTAGTGTGATGAGTTTAGATTAGATAAAAAAGAAATAGATAATGACCATTACAATATAAACTATCAAAATTTGAATTGTTTTTAAGATAATATTTAATTATTTTATTTTTAAAATTTGATTCAAATTTAACATTTATCTTTTTAAAAAACAAGTATATGTATTGTATAATTAAAAGTGTTGTAATTACCTTCTATTGTGAATAGAGGAGGAAAAGAATATGTTAAGAAAGGCTTTTATTTTTTACCTTCAATTTGACAATCATTTAGATATCAAAATGTTAATATTTAATATAAATATAATAATTTCAAGATAAATAAAGAATTTAAAAAATTAAATTTATAACTTAAACTATAATTTTTAGATAAATGTATAAATATAATTTTTTAATTAAACAATTAATCAAAAATTTAAAATAAATAAAGATTAAATTTTAAAAATGAATATGTTATTTCATAATTAAAATTTGTCAACAAACCTCTAAAAAACATATTAATTGACCTTAAAAAAATCCTTTTTTTACATTAAATATTTCTTTATATTTTATAAAATAATAATAAATTAAATTATTTGAAATAAAATAAAATAAATTTTAGTAAATAGAATAGCTCCAAATTGATATCTCTTTACATTTTGATATACATGTTTAAAATATTTATATCAATTTATGTAAAATATATTAACAATAATATAATTAGCAATATATTTTTCTATGTGATATATAATCTTTTATAAATTAAATGAAGAAAATAAAATAATTTTAAAGAGTGCTGCGTTTTCGACGTTTCTCTGCATCAATCGTTATTCGTTCTGTGCGTTACGTGGCGACAAGGTGGCAGGCGACGGTGGGAAGACGACGACGGTTTCCGGCGATGTCAGGCCAGGTGTGTTTACTCCAACTTCGCCTTTAATTAGAATGGCATTAAATAACTGTCCTCCCCTCGATGGCTCACCCGCTCCCGTACCCATTTCACCACTGGGCAACCATGAATGCCCATCGGATGGCATTAATGGCTCTCTGCCCAGCCCTCCAAAACCTGATAATACCTCCATTAACAGACCAAAAACATTCACAGAGGCAGTGTCGAAGGCTGGAGTGGCGGTTGACGCTAGTGCTAAGTTTATATCCTCGACACTTGATGGAGCGCCCAACTCCGGTAAGGGCCCTAGGGTTTCTAATAACCCATTCTCTGTTATGCCTAATCTAGAAATGTTAGTTGAAATATTGAACGAAAAGAATAGGCTTAGAAATTGTGCAATTTTCTTCTCTGCTGTGGAGTTAGATAAATGTCGTCCTCGCAAATTCCTCGATGACTAGCTTCACAATTACTGGAGTTTGAAACTAGGTTTTCACATATCGTTTTGCAGACAAATTCAGCGAGGTCTGTATGTAATCTTTTTTGTTTCACAGGAATCATAGGCCGAGGTTCTAAAAAAACAATATTGGAATGTTGGTTCCACCTCCTTCCGCGCTCTGGCGTGGTCACCCGAAGCCATTCATGAAGAAATCATCGCCTCTCCGCCCCTAGGTGGGTCTTGGTTAAACATATCCCCCCCTTCCTATGGAGATTTATTCCGCAGCTCTTGGAACCCCTGGGTAGAGTCATCCGAATGGATGATACTGTGAGGCTGGTTCCCCATCTTGATGCCCGCATCCTCATAGCTATTAAACCGGGAATTGATATACCAGAAGCCCTAAATGTGAATATAGCTGACGAAAGGATAACATGCCCTATTGAAATACGTGGTGGGTTGAATGCCTGCTTTCTATGCCGAAGAGAAGGTCATAGACGTAAAGACTGTCCAATTATTAAAAAGAAATCGGTTACTACCTCTGATAAAACCACTAGTGATAACACCCCACAAGCTCCTCCTGTCCATACTGCTTCCGATACTCAAACACCTCGGCCAGACACCCAAAATGCTCAAAATAACCTCCATTTCACACCCCTTTTCGCAGCCTCTGCCCCTCCACAGATCCCCAATTGTTCTGATACTCTGTCATTGCATAACACTGAAACAGCTGCGGGTAACTCGAATGGATTCCTAACCATTACCAAGAAAAGGAGAAGAAAAGTTAACAAAAACAAAGATGTTTCATCCCCGCAAGCTCCCCCCTGTTTAAACAGCCCCGTCTCTGTTTTCCCTCAAAAGTGCGATCCTACTGATAAAACTTGCACTAATTCTAAGACATCTGACTCACGTAAAGCTCTTAAAGAAATAGAAGATGGTTGTATTATTGAAGTTATACCTGCATGTAATCCCACTATGGTCTCTTGTAGCACCAAGCAGGCCATGGAAGAAGACAAGCAGACACTGTTTGAGTCGGATTATGAGTATGATGGTATGGATGATCTTCCCATCTTGAAAAGAAGGGGAAGACCTGTGGGGTCAAAAAATAAAAACTCTGGTAATAAAAAGAAAGAGGATTCCTCCCCAAATAATGTGACTCCCATCCAGGGAGCGGCTATATAGGACCTTCCCCTGAACATTGTTTCTCAATGAATTGCGTTTCATGGAATATAAGGGGCCTAGAGTCCCCGGATAGGAAATTTGTTATAAAAAAATACATTGACTCCCAAATTAGCCTGGACTTCTTGATGCTCCAAGAGATCAAAGCAGTGGATTTCACCCTTTATAATAATCTGGCCTATATTTGGAAGGATGTTGTTAAATTTCACACTCTTCACACTAGAGGAAAAGGAGGGGTTGCTCTTCTTGTTCATCCTAAATGGAGTTCTTGCATTATTGATCATGGAGTATCACCATGCAATCGTGCTGTCTGGGTTACTATTAAGTATAATAATAACAGTTTTGGTATATGCTCTGTTTATGCTTCAAATGACTGGAAAGAAAGGATAACCCTTTGGGACTGGATTGATAACCTTCCTGACTTACCTTGGATTGTGGGGGGGGATTTTAATATGATCAAATCACAGGCTGATAAGGAAGGAGGACTCCCTTTTACCTGGAAGGATGGAGAAAAACTTCATTGGGATAGAATGAAAATTAACAAACGTCTATATGATCCCCTTGCTGGAAATAAGGACCTCTCTCCTGGAATTTGGCACACATGGTGCAATTTCCAGCAAGGGGCTAACAGAATCTATTCGAGGTTAGATAGGTTTTATGCCAACAAGAATCTTTTCTCTGTCCTCCCAGATAAATGGGGTAACACTGTTCTTGCCACATCTACCATTCTTTCTGATCACCACCCCATAAAAACTAGATTTATTTTTAACAACTCCCCGGCTCACTGTAGGGCTTCTGATTCTAAATTCATATTAAATACTAGTCTACTGGAAGATGAGGATGTCTTAGCTGTTGTTCATATCATTAGTCTGATTAATAAAAGTCATTTTCCTCACCTTAATAATATTGAAAAATGGGACCTAAATGTTACTACTTGGCAAAATTTCCTTAAAACCATTGGCCAGAAAAGAGCCAAAGACTATAGACGCATTGAGAAGACCCTCTCTGCTAATCTTCAGGTTGCTGAATCTCACATTCAAGCCAACCCCTCTGACTATAATCTTACTGCCCAGGTCATTTATGCTAAGAATGCTCTTAGCCGACATCTTCAGGCCAAAGCCCGTGGTGCAAAAATTAGATCTCGAGCTAATTGGCTGCAGTTCGGTGACAGGGGTTCCAAATTCTTCTTCAATCTTTTGAAGCATAAACAGACTAATGAATCTATTGATAGAATTGTCATTGATAATCAGGACATCACCAACCCTGATTTGATAAAGGAAGCCTTTGCGAAATACTACCAGAATCTCTTTACTTCTGAGGATTCTGTGGAAGCTAATAACATTAGAAACCAATGTCTCTCCATTATTCCTAAAAAGATCACTGATCATGATGCTGTTATCCTTTCTGCCGAGATCACCTTGGGAGAAATCGAGAAGGCAATCCTCTCCCTCCAAAAAGACAAGGCCCCCGGGCCCGATGGCTTGCCTGCTGAATTCTATAAAACCAACATTGGATGGATCTGTCATGAACTTCTTAAAGTTTATTCTGATGCATTAGAAAGAGGTTCCTTAGGAAGAAACATCAATAGGGGTATCATCAAACTTATCCCCAAAGAGGGAGATAAAGCTCTTATTAAAAATTGGAGACCGATTACTCTTCTTAATGTGTCCTATAAAATCTTAGCCAAAATCCTTGCTCTTAGGCTTCAAGATATTCTCCCTAAGATTATTAGTTCAACGCAGACTGGATTCATTAAGGGAAGATACATTTTAGAAAATGTTATAACTAGTTGGGAGGCTATGAATTGGGCAAAGCTCTCCCAGCAAAATTGTGCCATGTTACTGTTAGACTTCGAGAAGGCCTACGATCGTGTAGAATGGAATTTCATCTCCATGACTCTCGAAGCTTTTGGTTTTCCCACCAGATTTTGTAATCTTGTTAAAATGATGATGAATGATGTCTTTGCCCAGATTGATATCAACGGATCCTTGTCTGATGCTTTCCCGCTTGGGAGATCCATCAGACAGGGCTGCCCTTTAGCCCCTGCCCTCTTCGTGATCTCCTCCAAAGCTTTCCACTATATTCTCAAAGATCACTCTATGTCCCCTGCTGTTAGAGGTATCCGGCTCCCTAATAATGAGGAGCTCATCACCAGTCAGTTTGCTGATGACACCACTGTTTTCTTTGAGGCCCGTGACAGTAATTTGGAAGCTCTCCAATGCAAACTTAAAACTTTCTGCAGTATATCCGGAGCAAAGATCTCCTACTCGAAATCTGTTTGCCTTGGGTGGGATGAGACCCCTCCTGACTGGAGCAATAGGTTCCATTATCAATGGGGAGGTCCCCATTTGGTTGTTCGGTATCTTGGTATTCCTTTTTCTGTTGACCCCTCTCTTAAGGCCATGTGGAATTGGATCAAGGACAAAATTAACATCAAACTCAATAAATGGCATAACCGGTCCCTTTCTCTTGCTGGCAGAGTACAGGTTTGCCAAAAGATTCTCTCATCTTATAACATATATTACTCTTCGGCCTGGATGTTTAACAACTACCAGATCTTAGAGATCCAAAAGGCTATTAGGAACTTCTTATGGTCCGATGGCAGAGGATCGAAAAAACTTCATGCTGTTAAGTGGCAATGGTGCCATACGAATAGCTTACTTGGGGGGTTGGGCTTGAAAGATCTTAGAACTTAGGGGGTTGCTCTTGCCGCCAAGTGGATCTTCCACTCTATGGAGGGTGATTCCCCATGGAAAATCCTCATTAGAAACAACATTGAATTGGGTTTCCCTAAACATGCTAAAACTTGGAAAGGCCTGCCCCTCTCTGATCTTATCATGGGGAACTTTCCCATTAAGGTCCATGGCTCTGCTGTCTTTTGCTCCATTTGGAAAGCTTGGGAACAAGTTAGAAAGTTTGTGTACAACAAGGACTTCCATGATAGTCAAACTCTGTATGGTGAAAGATCTATATGGTGGAATTTGGAACTCTCTGGTAAGCCCTTAGCCCTCTCACAAGGTTGCTCTGCTAAAATTTGGAATAAAAAAGGGATTTCCCAATTGGTTGACTTATTTGAGCATAATCAACTTATACCCTGGAATGATCTTAAAATTAAATTCAACATTCCTAACTCGCAAAAAAAAACCTACAATATGATTGTCAAAGCCACCAAAGATCTCCCTGTGACTTGCGATGTGGATTCCAATAGAGTCCTTCAGTGCAAGTGGCCTGGTGGTAGCATCTTTAGCAAACTTAAGGCAAAAAACATATATAATGTTATTAATCACAACGAATCCATTATTGATCATATTAATGCTCTCTGGTATACCTCCCTTGATAGCTGCTCCTGGAAGAAACTCCTCAATCACCTTTGGAAAGGACCCATTGAACCAAAAATCAAATATTTTAGATGGCTGCTGTTGCTGAACAGACTCCCTGTCAGAAACTTGGAAGCTAAAACTGATTACTGCAACATCTGTAAGATGCCTGAAACTAGTAGGCATATTTTTTTCGATTGTACTTTTGCAAGAAGGATCTGGCAAATGTTTGATATATCTTATCCACTTGATTACACTATTATGAATATTGTAACTGGTCATATTTATGGGATTAAAAAGGATACTAATCTTTTTTGGTATATTTTATCTTCTAACATCCTTTGGCAGCTCTGGAAGTGCAGGAACGAGGAAAGGTATCAGGACAACCCCCGGTCCCTTACTGAGTTTTTCTGTAAACTCACATATTTTAAAATCCTTTTGCAGGTCCGTATCATGATGCTGATTGATAAGGACAAGCTTAGGAGTTTCCTGAAGACCAGTCACGCCACTTTTTTCGTATATGAGATGCAGCATGGTTACGAGTGGAGGAGGAACATGGAGGACATTAAAGCTTTTGAGAAGACCCTAAACAAAATGAACCAAGAAGTCAGAAAGAACAAGAATACCAAAAAAGAGGTGATGGCTATGCTGAGACAGATACAGGAAAGGAAGAAGGTTGTCTGGATTGAAGGGGAAAAGGGGTGGACAACTTGGGTTGATGCCATTGATGGCATCCTACTATAAGCTGTATTAATTTTGTTGCTGGCCCCTTTTTTGTCATGTTTATTCTGGTTACTATCTCTTGATTTCTTGCCGGGAGGCCATGTCTCATACTCTCTTTTTGCTGCCTCTATGAGGCCCGGACTCGTTCTTGTATAATTGTGACTTTTTGAAATCCTTATTATTAATACAATTTTTTTTTTTTTAAAAATTAAACTAAAATAATATTATATTTTAGTCATATATTTAAACATTGTTAAAAAAAAAAAATGATTAATTTTAATAACCTACCTTCTCTAGATTTTTAATGAAATTGTTTTAATCTAGCATTAAAAAAATAAATAGTATTAAATATATAATTATCTACATTAATACTTAAACTTAAAATAAATCTCACATTAAACAATATATATAAAAAAATATATTAAAATCAATTCAAAAAATATTGACCATCCATGTGAACCCATGTATTAATTATTAATTTTTTTCACATTAATTATTAAATTAAATATAATACACGTTTAGTAATTATTAAAACATCCAATCATATAGTTTGAAAGTTAAAAGAATATAAATTGATGTGCATGTACCTTGTAGTATTTACCATATCGGATTGATCTAAATGCATTGCACGGTCTAGTGTTTTAATATATATGTGCAATTAAAACCGCCAGTATGAATGCCAACTAAATAGCAATACAGAGAGATTGCATTAAATCTCCACGGTTAGGTTTGAGTTTTCTTTTGGTACGAATGACTAGTTATTTAAATCGAATCAAATATATAGAGATGTAAAAAATAATATTATAATCAATTTCGTACAGTGGTCAGATTAGTATTATTAATGAAAGGATAAATATGTTATTTTTTGCAAAGAAAAATTATTTTTTTACCTACTATTTTTAAGATGAGCCAATAAGAATCAAAATAAATGATATTTAAATAATTCTGTAAAATATCAAATAAATATAAACTATAGAATTTTTGATTAAGTTTTTTAATTCTAGATATTGATTGGTTCAATTAATTGAAAAAGTACATTTAGATGAATGCAATAGTATTCCTGCTGTGGCAGGAACTAATAATTCATAACGGTTTTAATTTGTCATAAACGGATGTTTGTATCACGCTTGTCGCCGGTTCGACAAGTCCCGTCCCCAAGGGAAGCAGCGGGACAGAGATAATATACCTTAAAGTTTATTTACGATGGCGCCTTCTCCTTCTTCTTTAGCAGGTTTGCAGTCTTACTTTGAACAGTTAACAGTTGCATTTGTATATTTATTGTTAATGAAATGATATTTCTGTTACATTATTGCTCTTTTGCTGTTTCATTTAATTATGAAACAAATCATGGATTTCAAATGTTGCACGCTATTTTTGAAATCTGCACATGTTTATTAGATATTTCAGGTACACAGGAACTTCATTTCAAACTAAAGTTAGACTGCCTTAGGGTTTCAGGTCATGTTAATTTTTTAAAATAAACATTGCGTGCCTTTCTACATACTCTCAATATTCATTACTAGAATGCATTCTATTAATAATGCTCACCATAATAATGGAACCATGGTGGGCTCTACACAGGTCTAGCATACTCTCCAGTGAACAACAATCGCATTAGTATAACTTTCTTTGGTTTTTTGTCTTCAAATGGGCCTTTTATTGGTCACTGTTCAAATGAGTGACTTGTTCCAGCCATAATTCAAAAGCTTGGACTTCCAAAAAATTGGGAGGCATAGAATTTTGACTCAAATTTGGTCCTCCAAAAATTCGAGTATATCAAAAAATACATAAATTTGTAAAATAAACTTAAAAGAGTAAATTGCTCATTATAGTGTCTAATATGATATGATGATTGATCAGTTGTCATATCATAAAAAGTTACACATCCATATAAATTCTTTCGAAATGTTTTTTCATTAAAAGCTCCTTATTGCTGGTGGCCTTGAACGGTAAAGACTTATCTTTAAGAGTGATATCTCCTCAAACATATCATGATCATCATCTAACAGAGCCCCTCTTGATGCTTATTCTTTTGCTTGCACTTGTGATTCTATATCCACTGCCTATGCTGCTGCTGTGCTCTCAAAATATGCAATCTTCCTGCACATCCTTGGCAACCCAATCCGAATTTGAATCAATATAATTTAAGTCAATCATATTATGAGTCTCTTTTCCCTTTGCGTTTCTGAGGCAAAGGCAACGGTTTTACTGCACACAAATGAGGTCATTGATGTGTTTTTGGGTCAATTTGTTGTGCTTCTCCACATGAATGGCCCCAAACATGCTTTAAACGCTCGCACATTTAGAAGCACTACATGATTGGCCCAAAATGTGAATGGCAAGGCCTTGAAAATTTGGTTTTTTGCACCATAATTTTTCCACCACATATCTGCAAAGCCATTTATAACTTTGTAAGTAAACCACTTTTGCACTTATTAAATATGTGTACAATCTAGAAGACTATAATTTAATTTTTGAAGGATTTAGTTTTTTACCCTAGCTATTGGGTCATTCTCCTTCAAATACATATAGCTAAAATACTCCATACGCTTGTAAATCTCCGACTTCACAAGAATTGTGTCTCTATGGGCTTCATTTGGCATCATCTTCTCTATTCATGTTTTGAGGCCATCCATAATCTTCTCATTGGTCTTAAATAATTGGAAAAGTAAAACCTAGGATTCAAGTAATAGATAGTTGCATATACGTGTAGGTGGAGTTGCATGTTTCACCTTTGATCAAGTATGTGCGAAATGGGCTCATTTTTTCTTTTGTTGAACCTTCACAATAATGTTGTATGGCCTTCTTGGCCTTGCCCCTGACCTAATACAATAATTCACTGGGTTATTATCTTTATTCACCAACCTTGACCAACAGTTCTCACTTAAAACAAAATAGTATATTTTTTCAAATAAAAAATTTAAATAGTATGTTTTTGGAAAACTCGGACTCGCGAAAGGACTCTGCAAAAAAAAAAACCCGTAGTTTTACAAAAAAAACAAACAAACAAATTATTGCATTTAGAGAACATAATAGCCATAATTGAAACATTACACATGTCTCCAAACACTCAATATTTGAAATTTCATCATTCATATTTCAAACTTTAAAATGTATAACAGTAGCATAAGTTTATAAATGTTTACAAAATTACATATAATGATATGTCCAAATGTGAAAAACAACAATGATCAAACTAAAGAGAAGATTACATCTTCCTCTTCCCAGCTCTAGTGAAAACCAAGGGAGAGATAGAACTAGAGGGTCTTGTTCTAGGAGTCTGTGATGAACCCTTGCTGGTTCAACTCTTCAACCTGCTGTAATTTGTAGATCTTCTTTGTAATTTTTTATTATTAAGATGGTCTTTCAGAAATAGACAGAAGTTGCAGAAGAGGGTTTCTTTAATTTGCAACACATATTGAATAATACATGAATTTAATCAACTGAAGCAATGAATTGGAGAATTTAGAAGCATACCCGTAGGTCCTTAGCCAATTTATTGAAAAGAAAGAATAAATCAGCAGCTTACAAAGTTTTGATTTTTATTCTGGAACAATTCAGATCTGCTCTTATTTAAATACTAAGACACCCAAACAATGGAAGATGGTGCCAATAAATGAGCAAGCCGTGTGTTTGGGAAAAGAAGCCTCCAAACCACAGAAGAATCAACAAAAAACAGTAAATAGGAAAACCCTACAACAAATCTGCCTTGTAAGAAGCCAAATCTGCCCCAATTCAATTCGATTTGACTTCTGAATGAAGCCAACCTAGTTGCAACAATTTGATTGATCTTTCACAATCTCAAAGCTACTGAATTCTGAAGAATGCACATTCTCCAAAACAGGTCCAAACCCTAGCCGCGATAGCCAAGTGCTCAGAAGAAAATGTCAAATGCTCAATAACAAGAATGAGGTCTAATTTCCATCTTGGCTGCCTAAATACCCAAAAAGTACGATTTTTGGCAATTAGGGATTTAAAAATTATAACTTGCTTTTAGGGTTCCCAACTTAACCCTAAAAGCAATGCCTAGCTTAGGAGATATTAATTTTCCACTTAAATAAATTTAAGTGATGCACTTTGTGATTTTATATTAATATTTCATTAAAATATTAATTGCCTGTGGAACCACTTAAAAATTCATATCTCTCTCATTATTGCTCGGAAATTGAATCTGTCAGAAGCTGGGGCCACAATTCGCCACGCCAATGAAAATAGGACCATGTCTATTTTTAGCAGTTTTTCCCTAAAAATTAGGAAATCCTCATATAATGTCAGAAACTGATGAAACGAAGACCAGAACTGAACTCAACCTTGAATAGAACAAATAGACTGATCACTCCTCAAGATACTGCATCACTAACCCCCTTATACACACCCTGTTAGCCTACAAGGGTCCAAAAATAGGCTAACTCCTTGAACTCTGATGCTCCCGAAAACGGGGACATTATAGAGTCCGATGTGGCTTCTCCATCTCGCCAAAATTAGGTTGAGGGTAGCACCACTTGTTGGGGTTTGAGGGTGAGAGAGAGGGGTAGAGAGATAGGTCTAGATCTTGGGGGAGAAGGAGAGAGTGAGATAGAGAGTAGTAGAGAGAGGGGATAGAGGAAGAGTGATAGGGAGATAGATAGGTCTAAAATCTGGGGCAGATAAAATGAGTGAGATAGAGAGAGCGAGAGAATGCTAATAGGAGCTTATTGATTACTGAAATTTGACTTTCTGAAAATTTAAAAGATCTAAAACTTAGAATTTGCATTATAACTCCTAGAGATCTGAAACCACTCTCAAACATCCTGCCAATATATACATGAAATATAACTTAAAGTATAAGAATATTGAAATGTGACTTATACTTAAATGTTATTTTTCATGTATATATATTCTAATGAAGAGAATGAGATTGACTTGAAAAAAAATTTAGATGATTTTTTGATGTGTTCTTATCTCTTTTGTTGGGCGTGTTTTAGTGCATCGCTGTAATGTACCGTACGCTTATCCTGCCGTACGACAACACAACCTCCACCGTACGGCCAACACACCCTCCATCGTACGGCCCTCCACTCCGTACGCTTCTTGCCTTCTGTATGGTCAATTGACTCTCTTGCGTACGGAACTAATAATCTTGGCCTCGGAAAGATGGTTCCATTATATGCAATATGTTGGTGCTATGACTATGTGAGAGATGTAAAGACAAGCAATGATGTTACGAACAATTACTAGAATATTGGAATGCTCGGATTATGAATATTATTCAGACAGCAATATCAGATATTGCTGTCTAATACAAATTTCTCTTCGAATGAAGACTTCACAAATTTGTAGCATAATAAGAAATATCAGAATGATATTTCCAATGGCAGGCTAGGGTGGCTATGAACCACCGAAATTGCGAATGCCAATTAGGGAGGATCTTCCACCTTCGAAATGGCTGACAACTGAACTCCAATCGGAATTCGTACATATAGAGAAAACACCAAATTCGCATACCTACAACAATGACTAACTTGGCCATATATATGGCTTTAGGGAAACTTCCTGAAGGATTACAAAAAGTGCCGACACGGCCAAAATGTTACCGCCAAAAGTAAAAAGGGCCCGAGATATAATAAATTTAACTTTCGGGGCCATACACACACAATTATTAAATAAGGGCCCGAGATATAATAAATTTAACTTTCGGGGCCATACACAATTATTAAATTATTTAATAATATCGGGGACATTACAGTCGTGAGTCTCTAGGTTGGACTTGCGAGTCCTTGTAAAAAAAATTGCGAGTCTTTTGTTAAGACTCGCCAAGACTCAGCTCGCGAGTCCTTGGCGAGTCAACTTGGCTTGCCAATGGACTCGCGAGTCTGTGGCGAGTCCCACGAGTCTTCCATCTATGGAGGTAAGGACACAGGGGAGGCTTGAATTCACTTACATGTAGCCAAGAACCATTAAGGCACACAAACCCCGCACCATCTTGAGTCATTCTCAGGAAGCTATCAAAACCTCCACACCACTCTTCCCGAACACATCCTCGCACAATCCACTCGACTTGCTCCTTGCTTTCCAATTCGAAGCACCTAGCCGCAAACATGGAAGCAACTTTAACATTTGTTCTGTATTTGAATTGTCCTTGTAGATACACATCTCCATAGACAATCTTGACTCTCGTGAGGAATTCTTTCTCCTCAAACTGGAATATGTTTGCCAACCTCTCATCAGAGATTTGGCCCCAGAATGCCATCATCGGTCTTGTGGCCTGGAAGGAGAAGTTGGGCTCCATTCACACTCCCTGCAGTTCGGTTTGACAGAAGTAGAGTTGGGCAGCAAAAATGTGTTATTTTGAGTCGCTTCATCGTCATATATTGTAATGTCCCCTACCTGATCTATTTCAATATACTAAAATTGATTGATATTCTTCAATTAGTTATTAACAAGTTCTTATTTATTTTCCTCATTAGATTTTTAATTTCATTATTCATAGTTCTTAATATAGTTATCAGACCCTGCTACTACTTTAGTTTTAAGGGAGAAGGGTTTATGTATGTTACCAAAGCGCTTAGAGACCAAATACAATAAGTTCCCTCAAAGTTTATAGATCCAAGCCCTTACCTATCTTGGGTCTATACCCTCAAGGCTTATGGTTCGTTGATCCACCACCCTATCTTGGGACTTAACCCATTGCTTGGATTTAGACTGCCCCTCTTTGGAACATCTCATTCCCATCTTCTTAAATACTGACAGTAATAACATGATTTAGACTATAAGTATACTAATTTCTTATGTATTATGAATATATATGAAATTAAGTATGATTGTCATACATATTGCAGTCCATATTAATGTTACTATTAGTTCTGCATAAGAACATTATCAGACTTAATAAATTAAGCATACTTATTAAACACATCCCCATGCATACCACCAAGAACAAGGATGTTACTGCCTATAAATTAATAATAACAGTTCTGATCTGATCTGCTTGATGGTGCTCTTACTGGATGCTTTTATTCCTTTCTTTTATATCTCTCAATGTGAGGGAGAGGTCACACCTCTTCATCATGCATGCCCTTTGGCAAGAGACACACCCTTTCGCCATTAGCACCTTTTGAAATAGTGCAACTCATCATTATTTCTGCCCTTTGAAAGGGACACAACCTTTCATAATCAGATGTGCACTTCTTATTTAAATCAGATGTGCACTTCTGATTTCCAAATTATACCCCTCTCAAATGAGGTTCTCTTCCCCCTTTTATATCTCATTGTTGAGGGAGTCACAACTTTTCATTCCATGTCTTTTGACCATTCATTAACTTAATTAAATTTAATTAATTATCTTTGATTATATTTTTTTTTTATATTTTTATTCTTTTGTATTTTAATTTTTTTATTATTATTAAATTATATTTCAAAGTAGGGACATTACAGTCCGCCCCTCCCAAATTTGCTTGTCCTAAAGCAATATCGATTTTAATTCTCTCAAACTAAGTCATCTACCAATATGAATAAAAAACACAGAACATACACATGAAAAACACGAAGCATACACATGGATATTTGCAAACACAAAGCATACAAGTGAATACACGTATTGTCAGATTTCTTCTTATTGACTAGAATGATTCATTGATTCACCTTTACTCTGCAGGATGGCAGGATCATGGCTCTGATAACATTTGTAATGTCCCCTACCTGATCTATTTCAATATACTTAAATTGATTGATATTCTTCAATCAGTTCTTAACAAGTTCTTATTTATTTTCCTCATTAGATGATCAATTTCATTATTCATAGTTCTTAATATAGTTATCAGACCCTGCTACTACTTCAGTTTTAAGGGAGAAGGGTTTATGTATGTTACCAGAGCGCTCAAATACCAAATACAATAGGTTCCCTTAAAGTTTACAGATCCAAGCCCTTACCTATTTTGGGTCTATACCCTCAAGGCTTATGGGTCGCTGATCCCCACCCTATCTTGGGACTTAACCTATTGCTTGGATTTAGACTGCCCCTCTTTGGAACATCTCATTCCCATCTTCTTAAATATTGGCAGTAATAACATGATTTAGACTATAAGTATACTAATTTCTTATGTATTATGAATATATATGAAATTAAGTATGATTGTCATACATATTGCAGTCCATATTAATGTTACTATTAGTTCTGCATAAGAACATTATCAGGCTTCATATATTAAGCATACTTATTAAACACATCCCCATGCCAACCACCAAGAGCAAGGATGTTACTGCCTATAAATTAATAATAACAGTTCTGATCTGATCTGCTTGATGGTGCTCTTACTGGATGCTTTTATTCCTTTCTTTTATATTTGTCAATGTGAGGGAGAGATCACACCTCTTCATCATGCATTCCCTTTGGCAAGAGACACACCCTTTCGCCATTAGCACCTTTTGAAAGAGTGCAACTCTTCAATATTTCTGCCCTTTTAAAGGGACAGAACCTTTCATAATCAGATGTGCACTTCTGATTTCCAAATTATCCCCCTCTCAAATGAGGTTCTCTTCCCCCTTTTATATCTCATTGTTGAGGGAGTCACAACTTTTCCTTCCATGTCTTTTGACCATTCATTAACTTAATTAAATTTAATTAATTATCTTTAATTATTTTTTTTTTTTATATTTTAATTTATTTTTTTATTTTTATTCTTTTGTATTTTAATTTTTTTATTATTATTAAATTATATTTCAAAGTAAGGACATTACATATATCTAAGGCTTGTTGGTGAGGCCAAGTCAAAACCACTTTGACGTCCTTTACAATGGAGATTAAATGCTCTAATTATTTTAAGCTGGTAGTTTTAAGTGGAAAAGACACTGCATTCATTCGCATGCGTGAGGTACTCAACTTCGCCGCCACCTTTGTTCATTATGAATGCCTCGATTTGAAAATACTAATCCGCTAGAGATCTGGGGAGATTGCATAGCTTTGCATCCAAGATGGAAGATGGTCATACATGAAAGCTGGTTTGCATTAATTTCCTCTGAGTGGCATCCGTTCATCGATCAACTAACCATTCTTACCGTTTCTAACATGGTATTTGAAACATCTCTATGTTCTAGCCATTGGAGAGGAGTGTATCCAACCTAAGATCACCAACTTGCAAGTCAAACGCTTGGTTGGCGCACTCATCAGCATCCGTATTCCCTTCTCTTAAGACATGGGATATCTTGAAATCTTGAAAAACATTGAGGAGGTTTTTGATCCATTTAATTTCTTTGTCAATCTTCCAATTTTGAGTTTCTCTTTTAATTATAGCCTATGTTATTACTTGGGAGTCTCCTTCCAAATGGAGCTTTTCCACACCTAATTTCTTCGCTACTTGAACCGCCAAGAAGGCTGCTTTTGCCTCACCTTCGTTATTAGTGCCTAGGGTCAAACGCTGCTTTCACCTAGCAATGGTCACTCCATTACAATCCTTGGCTACACAACCTGAACTAGAAGGTCCCGGGTTATCGCGAGATGCACCATCGAAATTGATTTTTATCCATCCCGATTCCAGGGGGACCAATTAAAAGGACTCACTGCCTGAGAAGAAGGATTAACCCTTTGAGACCCATTAACTGGTCTATATTTAATAAGGGGCGAGTGAGATTGTATTCTGCTATCCCACATATCATATGGGTGTTTGCATTCATTGATTTTCTTGGATGTAGAGTTAACCAATTCTGATATAGATCTCTCTATCCGATTCCAAAGGCGAGTTTCATTCTCCTCCACGTTTTGAAAGATGCGACGATTGCATTCTTTCCACACTTCCCAAAGAAGAGCTGAAGGAGCAATGCACCATATATTAGAGTAGACTTATTTGTGCTCTTGAATTCCCCACCACGATCTTAAGTCTACATTCAAAGGGGCGAGCCATCCCAATCTTCCTATCAACTTCATCCAACATAGGTGTATGACTGGGCAATGCAGCAACAAGTGATCAATGGTTTCCTCCTCTTGCTTGCACATAACACATCTAAACGATCCCTTGAAGCCCAATTTATTCAAGCATTCCCTCGTCAAGATTATGTCCCTTATTGCTAACCAGGTAAAAGAACCCGCCTTTGGAAGGCAGTTTGCATTCCAACATAGATGAGTTGGCCAATTTTCATCTCTTAATTCTGCATCCACCAGATTATAACCAATTTTGACGGAGTTTTTTTCACTCTTTACTCCACACCAAATCACTTTATCCTCTTCATTTGTTAATTTAATGGATCTGCTCTCCAAACTTCCTTGAATCAATTTTCGATCACTAGATCCAAATTAAGATCGCTTATGTTATGCCAGATCCATTTAACAATGCTCTGATCCTCTCTTTCTATCACATAGTCCGCCACCCTATAACCCCACACTTGCTCCACCATATTCCTGATTGCCTGCAAGCTCTCATCATTTCCTAATGTAGGGAATCCCTCCCAAGAGTCTGTCCAAAAGTTTGCCCGTTGGCCATTTCCAACCTTCCATGAGAGATGATTAGTGATGATCGACCTACATTTAAGAGAAAGTTCCATATGGCCGATCCTTTGCATGGATTTCTAATTGTTAAAATCCTATCTGCATCCTGATTATCTAGATATTTGTGAGACAAAATTTTCACCCATTTGCGATTTGGATGAGTGTACATGCTCCATACCAATTTTGCACCCATGTCAAGATTCACCAAATTCCATTTTCTAATGCTTTCACCACTCGCTTGTTTTTATTTGCAGACTTTGTTCCAAGCTAGTAGAGGGATCTTATCTTTCTCTTGTGTTCCATTCCAGAAGAACCTTCGCATGCCTTTTTCTATAATTCTTAGAATTTTTGTTGGGATTTTCAAACATGACATCGAATATAGCGGAATGGCCAAGATCACAGATTTTAGCATAATTATTCTACCTGCCGATGATAACCACTTCCCTTTCTAGCTCTCCATGTTGCTTATGCAGCTATCCACCAATTTGTTCCAAAATGTAGATTTATATGCTCCCTCAAAAAGGGGAATGCCTAAAAATTTTCCCAGCAAGTTTCCCAATTTGATACCCAACACCTTGGAGATATCCCTTTGCACTTCTTTTGATGTATTGAAACAATATATATCAGATTTGTGCCATTTCATTGCTTGGCCTGATATTTGATAATACTTTTCTAGCACTAATCTGATGGTTCTAGCTTCTCTTATTGATGCCTCACCGATAAGAAGGGTGTCATCCGCCAACTGAGTATGCGTAATAGCCTCTGTCCCTCTTGCAATACTAATGCCCTTCCATCTACCTGCCAATCTGCTCTTGGTGATCATGCGCCCTAGGGCCTCCGCCATGATGATGAAGAGAAAGGGTGACAAGGGATCCCCCTGCCTAATGCCTTTGTCCCTCTTGCAATACTCTTGCAATACTAATGCCCTTCCATCTACCTGTCAATCTGCTCTTGGTGATCATGCGCCCTAGGGCCTCCGCCATGATGATGAAGAGAAAGGGTGACAAGGGATCCCCTTGCCTAATGCCTCTCGTGGATGAAAAAAAGCCTTGCAGAGACCAATTGACCAATATTGAGAAGCGGGGAGTTGAAATACAGCTACAGACACATTTAGTCCAAACCTTTCCGTCACGCTGACGAGAAAGGATCGATTGACATGATCATAGGCTTTTTTAACATCAATTTTGATCAACATTCTGCTAGTTTTGGCTTGCCTGACCGAGTGTATAGCCTCATGAGCTATAATGATTCCCTCAACAATGGATCTGTTGGGCATAAAGCCACTTTGTTCTTTAATAATAATCTTGAGAAGGATGGCCTTCATTATATTGGCCATTACTTTGGCAATGATCTTGTAAGTTGTATTGCATAATGAGATTGGCCTCATGTCATCAAAGGTTTGCACAACCTTTTTTCAGAATGAGTGCTATCATAGTGTTATTCAACTCCTTGGATAGGTATTTACCTTCTCTTGACTCCACCATCTCTCACAGGTCCATCTTCAAAATTTCCCAAAAGTGCTGGAAAAACAATGGAGGGAATCCGTCCGGGCCCGGTGCCTTGTCACCATTCATGGAAAATAAAGCCTTTTTTACCTCCTCTAAAGAAATCTTATTCATTAGGAATTCTTTCAGTTGATCACTAACCAGCTTAGGAATAAAATTCAGTTCTATCCCGCCATCAATTCGATCGTTGATCCTATCTCTTGTTAATAGTTCTGTAAAGAAAGAGACCGCTTCCCTATTAATCTCCTCATTTTCTGCAAGTAGGTGGCCCTCTTTATTCTTGATCTCTATAATTCGATTGATGCTCCTTTTAACCTTCACCGATTTATGGAAGAAACTTGTGTTTCGGTCTCCCTCCCTCAGCTAGCATTCTCTAGATTTCTATCTCTAGTGGATTTCTTCCCTAGCAAAGATCTCTATAAGCTTTTGATGTAGCTCCTTTTCTTGCCGAAAATCCTAAGTAGACATCCCTTGTTTCAAAACCATTTCATTTAGCACCTCAAGCTCATTCTCAATTTCTCGCTTTTTCGCAAATATATTCCCAAAGTGGATCCTATTCAATTCTTTGAATCTATCTTTGACAAACTTCAATTTTCAAACCATTTTGAGAGCTTTTGTCTCTCGGGATACCGGAGCATCTTGCCACCATCTCTCCATTAGATTGTATAAACTTTCATCTCTCAACCACATCTTCTCAAACTTGAAAGGGCACCTTATTGGTATAGAGTCATGCTGTAGGATGAGAGATATAGAGAAATGGTCCGATCTTGTAAAAGGGAGAATGGATGCTTCCCATGAGATTTGCAGGTTTTTCAAATTTTTGATAACAGGAAACGGTCAAGCTTTTGGGAGATACAATGAACTCTGCTTTGACAATTTGACCAAGTGAAGCACCCATTTCTGAAATTGGGGTCCAAAAGGTTGTTTCCTGTGATGAAGTTTTTGAAAGCCAAATGCATCTTGTTGAAACCACCTACTCCCCCAACCTTCTCTATAGGATTTCTAATGACGTTGAAATCCCCACCCAGAATAACCAAATCGTTATTTGATGCATTGAGAAAATTTGAGATTTGTGACCATACCTCTTCTTTTTCTTTACTTGCTATTGGTCCATACACATTAACCAAGAGAAAGGTCCTCTTTTCACTCACTGCATTGATTCTGGCTACCAACCAGTTTTTGCTTTGTGTGATCAACTCACTTTTTACCATTTGCACTCTCCATAGAATATTGAGTCTACCAGACGCACCTTCTGCCTCTGCAAACACTCCATCCCATCCTAGCCATGGCAAACACAAACCTTTGAGTTCACCATCTTTTAGTTTTATTTCTTGTATGATGACTACATCCAGCTTCGCCTAGTCAACACCCCTCTTGACCTTGTGTCTCTTGTCAAGGGCATTGAAGCCCTGACATTCTAGGAGAGTGATGCAAAGGTCTTCAGCAGTAGGGTGGCAAACCCCTCACACACTCACCTTTCACTTTCTCTTAACCTCAAGCCTTTGAAGGCTTCAACTCACACCAACAGCCAAATTTGAACTTTTAACCTTCACAAGGATTGGGATACACCTTTACAATGTCCTTAGGTCCTAACAAGACCTTTCACAACTTTTTTGTTTCACAGGGGTGTGTTGACGTGTATTTTGTACACCATCATACACAGAATAAAATACCTAAAGGCATCTTATCCTCTCTTGAATAAAGTCTCTAACTGCTGAAGATTCGCATGAAGGATCAGTTAGGATGACTCCAATGTTCTGGTTAGTAGGGTCTCTACGTGTGGATAAGCTCCAGCGGTATGATGTGATTTGCTGTGTTCTTAAGGGGCCTTACACTCCGAAAGTCTTACTAAACTAAAGAAGGTTTCAAAAAAATAACAAAAGGATAGGGTTTACAAGAGATCTAATCTATTCTAACCCTAAGAATGACTTCATGTAGACAAGACTTGGCAAGATTCTACCAACTTCAATTTCGCCATAAAATAACAACTTAATTGAAATTGGTGCGATCTTCTAAGGTAACGAAATGATTTTCAATGCATCAAAGATCAAAGACACTACCACGAAGGTACATATCCAAGATACAATAATGATTGAAGGTTAAGTGATTCAAATATCTCCAGTTGACCACGCAAGGCGTTCCTACAATCAGCAAGAAGCTAGTGGTATGGAAAGCGAATCCTACCAAAGATTAAGTCTCACACTATGTCCTTCGAATTAACACACTACTTTGATTGAGCATGATTCAAGTAAATTGAACAACCATGAAGATAACCAAGAAAGTTGCAACAAAACACCATAACTTCAATATTTCATTGATTTCAAAGTCATCATATACAACAATTGTTTGAATTCCTTTCCTCAAACTCAATCTTGCTACAAAAGTAAAATTGCTTCTAACTCTAATCTCTCTAATACATCAAACTTTCTTTCTAATCTCTTAACTATCTCTATTACAAATGAAATGAAAATGAGGGTATAAATAGCATCCTCAATTACAATGAATGGTCCAGATTGAAAGCAGATCAACGGTCAAGATCATGACACCTAAACCCTAATTAGGGTTTGTTACAAAAGTTCCCCTTTTATTGCACAACATTAAATGCATAGCCAATTATAAATTTGGCACAAAAATCTAGGAGACATAGACCAATGACAATTAAGGTGCCATGTCATCTATAACAACCTCTCATCTAGAATCTTATTCCCTTTCCAATGCTCCTTTTTAGCATATGCAATGAATCTTGATACGATTCCCTCGATCTCAGCAATTGGAATCTCGGGAAGATTCTTCATTCTTTCTTCCAAGTGGATGACCTGATCAAATGCATCTAGAAGAGCTGCGTCCCATGTAAGTTCAAGTTCCTTAGTCTTTTCAATCAGGAGCATGGTAGCAAACATCTGGTCCTGTTGCTCATCTGTGATATTGACGTCCTTGCAAAAGATGACCTTGATTCTATCTTCCAACTCTTGCAAATCCACATCTGTCTCAACTTCGATCCTCCTGCCAAGAATGGTACGTAGTACCTCAAATACTCTGTCCTGGATCGGGTTGATCACCTCCTCAACATGACTGCACCTAGTACTGATGTCCTCAAAGAGAACTTCTTTCATCTGGAGTAAGGTTGACCACTGAAGTAAACTGTGAGGTCCTCCATCCATAATCTTTTCCTGCGCTAAGACCTTCCTCGATGTTTGTCTAATTACTTTCAAGACAGGAATGATAACATCCTTGGTATGAGCAAAAGCGGCTACCGTTATCATCAAATTGTGGATGATCTCAAGAACCTGAATAGCCCTATGAATAGTCTTCATCATCCTTGTTGCAAATTCTACGCCAACTGTATGAGATTTATCCATCCAAGTACTCATACGCTGGACCATACTCCTGAATCTCTCTGCTTCACCAATTGATTGAAGGGGAAGTGCCTGTATAGGTGATCTTGCTGGATCCTGACGTCCCAAAGGCTGATTGAGATGGCTGAAATATGTTCTCCATGCACCGACCTCCCTCTCAAGCTTTCTACTCTTCTCCATTTCTTCTCTAAGCTTGTCCTTCAATGCCTCAAAGGAATCGGTGGCATCATCTAGTGTCTGCTCGGCTGTGGATGGACCTAGCTCAAATGTCTCTACATCATATTCCTCTGCTAGGATCTCACCTTCATACTTGTCTACTGCCGGTGTAGCTATCTGCAATTTTCTGGATCCAGTCTCATCTCTAATCATCTTGGACATCTTGGTGGCCTTTCTCTTCTCTGTCACTTCCTGGGAATGTCCAACAAGGCTCTCTAAATCAATCACATTGTCTTCGTCCTCGATCACAATCACCTTTGTTAATCTTTCCTTCAACCAATCTGGAATGGCTGATCTTGTCTCTCTAACCTGAATCTCCTTATGCAATATTTCTTCTTCTCTGTGAGGAGATGTTACTTCGTCATTATTCTTGTCTTCATGTAACTCATAATCTTGGAGAGATCCACTTGGCGACCCTTGAGGTACCTGTCCTTCTTTATCATTCTGAACCATCGACTCCATAGACTCTTCCACTTCAAGTGTCCTTTTCTCTTGTCGAGAAGATGTACCGAATGAACGATCTCGGCTGGCCTCTTGTTTCTTCTTGGAAGATTCTCTCTTTCCTCTTCGAGCCTCTTGGATGGAGATCGCCTTCACTTGCACTTCGAAAGTTGCCTTCATTTGCATTTCTGGGATTAGGATTACCTTCGCTCACACTAGCTCCACCTTCGGCTGGCCTCTCTTCCAAAGTAAAAGTCATAGCTATGCCTTGCTCTCTCAACTTCTGATGCTGCACATCAACCCATCTGCGAGTACAAGACAAGACTGGAGCCATCAAAGCATCTAGATCCACGACCTCGGGTTCATTCCAATCTAACCTTACTGATTTGCTTTCTCGATCATAGGATGACTGGAGATGTCTGCCACTGTCCTGTGCTTGGTCGGCCACTCTGTAAATCTTGCATTTCCTGATGAAATCCAAAGGCAATCTAGAATGCATCTTTCTTTTTACTTCAAGATCATCCAAGAGATTCATCATAAAATCTTCAATCTGAAACTCATGCTTAAACTTCCTACCGTCTCCTCTATATATCCATGTGGATCAAAGCTTTCTCTCAAGGCAAAGGATGAAAAAGAATACAAAGCCAACTCCTTCTCTGCGTCATCCATGGCTAAAGCATTAGGACATACCTCAACTGAATTGCCCAATATGATAGGTACCGGAACTCCATTTCCATGTCTGTGTCTGAATGCCTTCGCATAAGCTGCCAACTGTCTTGTTACCTCAAGTAACACAATTCTGTCTGTCGGATATCTTGGCAACATGTATGGAGGTGAAGGACATCCATGAACTCTGATATAAGTAAACTTCGGAAATTGGATAAACCAAGCACCGTACCTCTTTACTAGTTCCTGTGCATCCTGAGATAATCTGTTGTGAATCCCACCTTGCAACGTCCTTGTGATGTTCATCGTGAAGGTATCATTAACTAACTTGTAGTTGCTTCCTGGCGGATGATGCAAGTGGACATAGGAATCACAAACTCTGACCTCGCCGGGTCCTCTTCCAATCACTCCTCTGTGAGGTAGTCCTGCGTACTCGAAGCTCCTGATCAAGGCATAGATGACGTATGAACTCATGTGGAAGGACTTGGTAGCTTTGAGTCTCCTCAACTGTACGTCCAAGCAATGGCTAATCATCCTAGCCCAATGAATTGTTCCTTTACCCTGAACTATCACCTGGATGAAGTAGAACATCCACTTTTCAAAGTAAAAAGCTTGAGGGGCTCCTGTGACTCGGTTGAGCATTGTAATCAAATCTTTGTACTCCTCCTGGAAATCAATCCTGTGTGGTGTGTTCGGTACCTTGCTCAGGCGAGGACGACTCTTGAGTAACCAGTTCTTGTTAATGATGCTTAGGCAAGCATCTGGATCATCTTCATATATTGACCTGGCTCCTTCTATGCTCTTGTAGACCATATCTCTGTGCTCTGGAAGATGGAAAGCCTCACTTATAGCTTCCTCTGAAAGATAAGCTAAAGTGTTTCCTTCCTTGGACACGATCGTTCTGGATTGAGGATCATAATGACGAGCACACTCGATCATCAACTCATGACACTATACTGCTGGAGGGAAGCCGGCCGCCTTAATGATGCCACTTTCAATTATCCTCCAGGCGACAGGTGATGGCTTGCCAATGGAAGGGACATCTCGAAACTTCTTCGTGCTGAAGTTGCCCAAGTTAGTATCTCCAATGTTGCTCCACTTCGACACGATCTTGGTCTCCACTTCTTCGGTCTTTTGATCTTCCTTCATGAGAGCTGGACGACTGGTGGATGCTCCCGCCTTTGGGGTCGCCATACCTACACAACATTTCATAATAAGTACTAGATCTTGCAATATATATCATAAATTAGAGAGTAAATTTTAGGAAACATCATGATAAGTCTTTGAGTTATCATTTCCTAAAAAACGATTGAGCTAGAGGAATTCAAAATTTCAAAATTCAAAACTTGAAGCAATGACGATCAATAATTCAAAATTAAAACGATAAAAACCATATCGCCATACCTCACTTGAGAGCTAACTCTAGAATGTAAAATAGAGGAATTCGTCTAGGCAAAAATTAACGTTAGAAGCCTTCAACGTGATCTTCAAACAAACGTCCTTCTTATCAACTTCGCCACCCTTGGAGTCTTTGACGTGATCTTCAATGTCCTTGGCATTTTCGCTCAAATGGAAACTAAGGTTCGCACGTACTCTCCTTTGACAATGTTTCGCCCCACCTTGCTTGAAATGAAATTCGCACCACCTTGAATACAATTCGCACTTCTCTTTTGTCTTCCTCAAATCGCATGAAAAAATGATTAAACGATGATGTAAAAATGCAATCTTTCACCTCCCTTTATAGGCGCTCATACCATAATTACCTTGAGGCCGACTTGTATAAAATTAGGCAATTTAAGATGATTTTAAATAAATAACAAAGGCCGACCTTATAATCCAAGCGCTCCATTTGATTTTTTATCAATTAATAATTAATTAATTAATTAATTGCCATCGTTTTTTAATTTAACAAATTCGATTTTTTTACAAGGCAAAAATAATTAATTAATATCTTGCGCAAATTTTAAATGCTAATTTAATTGAATTTTTAAATTTATCGAATTTAGCATTTAAAATAAATTCAAAAAAAATGTTTGCTTTGGCGCCAAAATTTGAAGATGAAAAAATACAAACCTCATCGCCCTGGTCCCTGACTGAGGGACAGGAGCGATCTATCAACTTGGTCTTGATTCTTGCTTTTTGACGTTCAAAGTCTCCATCCTTACGTTGAAACTGGCGTTTTTGCTATGAATTTCGAACTTGGGTGACTTGACTTTGCAAATGAGTACCTCTTGAGGTGATATCGCTCTGGTCCCTTGGAGAGGGACAGGAGCGATCCCTATGTTCTTACTTGAAATTCTTCGTTCTTGATTTTAACTCCTCGTTCATTGCCTTCCAAACGACGTTTTAAACCCTTTGTAACTTTGCTTTGACATGATCTTCGAAGGATAACAAGTGTTTTAGCAAATATCGCCCTGGTCCCTTGGTGAGGGACAGGAGCGATCCTGGTGTTTCTCTCCTTGATCTCGCTTCTTTAATCACCCATCCTCTTTATATGGCAAGCAATGACATTGTTTCTCCATTCCACGCTTGTTTCACTTGTTTTATCAAGGCATTTAGATGTTTGGAGGATTATCGCCCTGGTCCCTTGGTGAGGGACAGGAGCGATCTCCATGTTCTACTCAAAACTCGCCATCTTTCAACCTTTGTTCTTCGTTCATTGCTTCCTAAATGATGTCCTTGATCTTGCCTATCCTTGCCTTGTCTTGATTTTGAAGGAAAATGAAGGATTTAATGAAAATCGCTCTGGTCCTTGCCTGAAGGACAGGAGCGATATAGCTTCCTTGGCTCAATTGATAGTCGTTTGACGTTTGAAACCTTCGTATATCATCTTCTTAAGACGCCTTAGACCCTTTACCACCTCGCATGATCTTGACTTAACGTGATTTTGGAAGGATTTGGCCAATATGATAAATATCGCTCTGGTCCCTGCCTGAGGGACAGGAGCGAACTTCAATGTCTTGGGCTCATGCTTGCTTTTAACAACTTGCCATTACTTTCATCGTGTAAAATGAAGTCCTTTGATCCTTCTTGGTCGCTTAATACTTGTTAAACTTTCAAAATCTAGGCCTTTATGAAAATTTCGCTCTGGTCCCTGCCTGAGGGACAGGAGCGAACTGGGTGTCTTGGTGTAATTCCTTCAACATTGGCGACTTTGGATACTTCGTTCTTCATTGAGATGCCTTAAAACGTCCTCACCACCTTGTACTTCGTCTTGGAGTGTCTTGAACTTGGAGGAAAGGCAATATAACCATCATATCGCCTTGGTCCCTGACTGAGGGACAGGAGCGATCTTGCTCTTGTAGGCTTCATCTCACTTTGCTAACTTCAAAAATTATCTTCAATGGTCTTGTAATGCTCCGTTTCACTCATCCATGCTTTGGAATTTGCTCTTACTTGGCAAGAAATTTGTCTAAGGTAAAAATCGCTCTGGTCCCTGACTGAGGGACAGGAGTGAACTTAGGCATTTGGGTCCCTTGTAGATGTTTTGTAATCTTCAATTTGTCTTCAACGGGTTCAATTCACCTCCTTTCTTGCCATCAAACTTAAAACTTGCTTGATCTTTGTTAAAAACATGCCTTATGAAGAATTTCGCTCTGGTCCCTGGGAGAGGGACGGGAGCTACAATGGATTTCGCCCTGGTCCCTGACTGAGGGACAGGAGCGATTTTTGCAATTTGGTCCACTTTCTTCATGTTTGTACCTTCAAATTATATTCATCTGGTAAAATGCACTCCCTTGGGTCTCTCCAAATCGTCAAGTTGTTAAAATCCTGCAAGGACGAGGTGATGTTTGATTTTAAGCTCCGGTTCTTCACTGAGGGACAGGAGCGATTTTGCTTCCTGAGGCATTTCTGTGTTCGTGAAATTCTTCAATTTATATTCAACGGAAAGATCACGCCTTTCTTTACTACTTCCATTCGAAAAATCATCTTGATCCTGCAGAGATAGTAAGATTTTTGAAAACGAGCTCCGGTCCTTCACTGAGGGACAGGAGCGATTTTGCTCCTACAGGCCAAAATATCATGATTTCACAAGTTTAATCACTTCACAAGGCAAAAACAAATCATTCCCCATGCCCAGGATCAAATATCAAAAAACTCAAAATTTAGGTCAAAATTACTCAATTGAATAAAATTCACATTTTCATCTTCAACACTTAGACAAATTAAGACTCTGCACTCAAAATTCCAATTGAAAATAGACCATTCTGGCGAATACATTCCATTCAAAATTGCATCCTACAAAAGGAAGCTTAAAAAGCTCTCAAGACTGACTGGACTCTGGCCTGAAAAGACAGTAACGGAAACCCTAAGGCTTGACCCTAAATCCAGACAACTGACGAACTACCAAAACCCTAAAAAGCAAAGCGAAAGGCGAGCAAAAACGAGCAAAAAGAGGGGGTCCCCATTTTAAATGGGGCGATGTGTGAAATGGTCACAACAGGGTGACAACTTGGTTCTTTACCCCTATTCACACCTACCCGGCTAGTAGCCCTATTTTCCTACTTTTTCAGTCTTTACTCCAAAAAGTGCCAAACAAGGCCCAAAACAAATTTTAGTTTCAAATACCCTTTTCGAACCTCTTTCAAACTCCAAAGAACCAGGTCTCCAACCTGCTCCAGCACTCCTAGACACCTACTTGGGTCACAGACCTAGTTGATCAAATTAGGCCTGGTTTGCAAAGAAAGTGTATGGGAATGGGATCACAAGGAAGATCCAATGCTTCAGAGGGCTTGTCCAATGTCTCAATGCACCAATTCAATCATCTAACTCATTTCCCCAATGTTATGCATCTTGCAATCAATCAATCTTTGACTGTTCTAATCTAAACCGTCACAAAGTTTAGACTAGGGCTTGGTGGCAAAATGCCAAACCAACTCCTCTGACCTCGCCCCTTTGGAATCTCATAATGCACCCTCCTAATTTGTATTCTACCAATGGCCGTTGAAAACCAATGAATAGATTGCAAGTTAGGGCATCATCTATATGACACCCTAGGAAAATGGAGGGTTTCAGAATTGTAGAGGGCAAATTGTCAATATCTTCCTCCAAACACCACTTCAAGGGGTCAGACCATGTTCATTTGAAAGGTAACTCAATGCTCTACCTTACCAAGCCAAAATCTTACAAAACCATTCAATGCTCTATACGGACAGTACGGAAAAGTAACACAATTCTGGCAAAATCAGATTTGTTTTATTCCACACTCTCCACCAAACTTCTCCAAATCACCAAAAACTATCAACCAACCTTGCACATCGGTTGTACAAGCATATATGGGCTCCTCTCAACGACCGCAACCAACTTTGAAATGGTTGTGACCGTTGGAGAGAAGTTACATTCCAACCGGCAACTTTTGAAAAGTTGCTTTGACAACAATGACAACATTTATGCAACTTTTGCAACTTTTAATCCCTAAACACCTAAACCTTATCAAACACATCTAAGATCATCATTAGCCTTTAAAACACCTAAGACAAACATTCTAGGATCATAAAACACAAACAATTCATAATTCAAGCCCACATGGCCTAATAGACCTCTAGGCTTATATGTGCACCTAAGAGGTTATTGACCACATAGAGGCATTTTATTACATCTAGGGTGATCCTTGAGATCCAACCCATTATTGCAACACAAGTAAGCACAAAACAAACACTAGACACCCCTAAGCCATGAAAACACTGTAAAAAGATACAGGTGTCTTGGATCATACTCCCCGGGCCAAAGAAACTCAAGTCCCTTGAGTGGGTATGTCTCCAATTTTGGTTCCTATCTTCTCAATGGCCTCTAAAGTCATCCATGTAGCATCTTCTAAAGGTTGATTTCTCCATTTGACCAAGTATTCCAAATAAGTTTTCTTCCTTGTTTGCTTGCTGACCCTTTGATCCAAAATAGACTCAATTTCAGGTTTGAGTTGTGTGGGAAGTCCTTCCATCATGTCTGCAGTAGATGAATCAGACTGACTTGCATCACAAACATCATTAACAGTACCCTTATATGCATATACATCAGAAACATTGAATATAGGTGACAACCCTACATCCGGGGGTAGATCTATTTTGTATGCGTTGTTTCCACATCTTTTGAGGACCTTGAAAGGACCTATCTTCTTCATGAGTAGCTTGGTGCATTTCTCCTTAGGGAGTCTTTCTTTGTTGAGATGAATCATCACCATATCTTCCACCTTAAACCGAACATCTCTCCTTTTTAGATCTGCTGCTTGCTTGTATTTTTCAGAGGTGTGAATCAACTTGTCTCTTACCTGCTGGTGTATATCCTTCATGACTTCAGCAAAGTCATCTGCCTGAGCACTTCTTCTATCAATATTCTTCACATCTCTAAGTTCAAGAATACCCTTGGGATGTGTGCCATACACAATTTGGAAAGGACTTAACCCTGTACTTCTGTTCACAGAGTCAGTATAGGAAAATTCTGCCTGTGGAAGAATGGTATCCCAAGTAGTTCCATGATCCTTGGTCAAGCACCTTAACAAGTTTCCAAGGGACTTATTTATTACCTCAGTTTGCCCATCAGATTGAGGATGATAAGCATAAGAGAAAGACAAGTTAGTCCCTAACTTATGCCACAAAGTTCTCCAAAAGTGTCCTAAAAACTTAGGATCCCTGTCCGAGATAATGCTCAAGGGTAACCCATGAAGTCTGACAATTTCCTTGAAGAATAAATCTGCAATATTAGAAGCATCATGTGTAACCTTGCATGGTAAGAAGTGTGCCATCTTTGAAAACCTGTCCACCACAACATATACACTGCCATACCCTGATTTAGTCCTAGGAAGGCCTAAGACAAAATCCATACTGACCGAATCCCAAGGTTTGGTAGGGATTGGTAAAGGAGTATAGAGACCTGCATTTGAACTGGTACCTTTAGCTCTTTGACACACCACACATTTTGAAACAAATTTCCTCACATTTGATTGCATTCTTGGCCAAAAATAGAACCTTATAACCAACTCAAGTGTCTTATCAAGTCCAAAATGTCCTGATAAACTCCCACAATGCTTTTCCTTGACAATATTCTCCCTCATCGAGCAATTAGGGATACAAAGCTGACTTCCCTTGAAAAGTAAACCTTCTTGAAGCATATACTCAGAAAAATCAGTATGATACCTTTCATTCATAGCTTGACAAACCTCATAAGCCTCCTTGAAATCTGCATCTTCTTTGTTGAGACATGGACCAGCTAGGACTCGAACCTAGGACCTTCCATACGCTGCTGGAGTGCTCTACCACTGAGCTACTGGCCCCTCTTGGACCAGTCCATCGTCGGTCCAAGTGTGGCTTATTTCCAACACCAACACCCCCCCTTAAGCCACACCTCTCGTGTGCTTGGGGCTCCTAGCCTGGACCTGGCTCTGATACCATGTTGAGACATGGACCAGCTAGGACTCGAACCTAGGACCTTCCATACGCTGCTGGAGTGCTCTACCACTGAGCTATTGGCTCCTCTTGGACCAGTCCATCGTCGGTCCGGGTGTGGCTTATTTCCAACACCAACATTCTTGGTACATGTCCTTCATAGCAGTGATCCCCATGCTTTCCAATTGAATCTCTTGGATTACCAAGTTCCTCCTACTAAGAGCATCTGCAACTTTATTTGCCACCCCTTTCTTATGCTTGATAGTGAATGTGAAAGCTTGAAGGTACTCCATCCACTTCATGTGCCTGTGATTGAATTTCTCCTGCTGGTTCAAGAAGCTTAAAGCATGGTTATCAGTATATACAACAAATTCCATAGGCAATAGATAATGCCTCCACTTCCTAAGAGATTGCACCAAAGCATACATCTCTAGATCATAGGTTGAATATTTTTGTTTTGCTTCATTTAACTTCTCACTGAAAAAGGCCACATGCCTACCCTCCTGACTCAAGACTCCTCCCATAGCCTTCTTAGATGCATCACATTCAACAGTGAAAACCTTATGAAAATTAGGAAGGATTAAGATGGGCTGCTCTGCAATCTTTGTTTTCAAGAACTCAAAAGACTTATTGGCTTCATCATTCCAAGCAAATTGACACTTTCTTCCACCCTTGATAGTATCTATCATAGGTGCACTAACCCCACTGAAATTTCTTATAAACTTTATATAAAAGCTTGCTAAGCCATGGAAACTTTTTACCTCACTTCCAGACCTAGGTGTTGGCCAATTGAGGATTGCCTCCACCTTAGATGGATCCATTCTCAGGTTACCTTTGGAAACAACAAATCCAAGAAACACTAGTTCTTCCTGCAAGAAAACACATTTGTCCAAGTTGATCTTCAACTGCTCCTCATGCAACCTTTTCAACACCAAATCCAAGTGCATTAGATGTTCATTTTTATCTTTACTGAAAATCAGTATATCATCCAAGTATACTACCACAAAATGATTGATAAAGGGCTTAAGAACCTCATTCATTAACCTCATAAGTGTACTAGGAGCATTGGAAAGCCCAAATGACATTACCATCCACTTAAATAAACCTTCATTGGTTTTAAATGCTGTCTTCCATTGGTCTCCATCTCTGATTCTAATTTGGTGATAACCACTCTTCAAGTCTATCTTGGAATAGTACTTGGCCCCTCCTAGAGAATCCATCAAGTCCTCTATTCTTGGCATTAGGAATCTATATCTTATTGTTATCCTGTTAATAGCTCTAGAATCTGTACACAACCTCCATGTTCCTTCTTTCTTAGGAGCTAGCACTGCCGGGACTGCACATGGACCTATACTCTTTCTAATGAACCCTTTCTCTAGCAATTCTTGGATTTGTCTTGCAACTTCTGCATTTTGTTCAGGGGTCAGTTTATAGGCCGCCTTGTTAGGCAATGTAGCACCTGGTATAAGGTCAATGCAATGACTGGTTTCTCTTTGAGGAGGTAAGGTATCTGCGGTATTGTCTGCAACTATTCCCTTATACTTACCTAGCAGATCTTGAACCTCCTTAGGACCTACTTTCCCTTTTGCCTCTTGGTTCTTAGGCTGCTTCTTAGGTTCATCCTTAGGCTTGACAACTATTGCAAAGCAAGGGGTATCCTTCTCCTTCAAATCTTTCATGAACTCCTTCTCATCTACTAGCATGACACTAGTCACAATGTGCTTATCCTTACTGTCATCCGGGAGAGGGGTCATGGTGAAGTTCTCTCCATCCTTGGTGATGGTATAGACATTCTTCCTACCTTCATGCCTAGCATCTACATCATATTGCCAAGGCCTACCAAGTAACAAATGACAAGCATCCATTTCTACCACATCACTCAACACTCTATCCCTATATCCACCAATTGAAAAGTCTACCCAAACTTGTTCACTAATCAACACTTGTCGTCCTTTGTTTAACCAAGATACTTTATAGGGATAGGGATGAGGTATTCTTTGCAGGTTAAGCTTGGTGACCATTTCAACAGAAGCTATATTATCTGTGGACCCGGAATCTACAATGACTCTACAAACCTTACCTCGCACCTTGCAGGTGGTTCTGAAAAGAGACTTCCTTTGAGGTGGTTCCTTGCTGATAGGCTCCTTCAAGAGTGTCCTCTTGATCATCAAGAGCTCTCCTTGCTCCGGGTTTGCAGGTCTTGAAGTTGATGTGTGGTAGGAGGTCATACTTTGACTATCTTCCTCTCGAATCAAATGTGCTCTTCTTTCACCCCCTTGGCTACCATTTCCTTGCTTCTCTGGACACCTAAAGGATTGATGTCCAACTTGGTTACAAGAGAAACACCTACCGGTGAAAACACTAGGTCCTCTTCCACCAAACCTTCCTCTACCACTTGCTCTTCTTCCTCTAAAACTACCTCTGTTCCCTGATTCTCCCTCATGTTCCTGACTGCTTGTTTCTCCTTGGGGTTTAGGATATGATCCTCTACCTTTGAATCTGCCCTTACCTCTGAAATTTGTACCCCTTCCTCTATTATGGTGTTCTCCTCTCCTCTTTTGCTTCTCCTCAATTCTAAGTGCCATTTGATAACACTTATGAACTGATTCGGGGTTAAACAAACTTAGTTCATCTTGAATGTTGAACTTAAGGCCATTCATGTACCTTGCTAGCTTTTGTGTCTCACTCTCCGGTATCTTTGCTTTAAGTGTCATTTTGTGGAACTCCTCGGTGTAAGCACTAACATCCAAATCCTTTTGCCTCAAGTTTTGTAGTTTCTTATGTAGGATTATCTCATAATCCTTAGGGACAAATTTCTTCTTAACTTCTGTTACCATCTTCTTCCATGAAGTGATGGGGTTCTTACATTCCACCATTCTTTCTCTTTGTAGGACATTCCACCAACTAAGGGCAGGACCCTTCAATTTTGACTTAGCCACCTTTACTCTTTGGTTATCTACCACCTCCTCATATTCAAAATAGTTTTCTAAGGCCTCAATCCAGTCCATGCACTCCTCTGGATTCATCTTCCCTTGAAACATGGGTAATTCTGCCTTAGTATCTTTTCCACCTACTCTTTTAAGGGCCTCAATAAATTGCCTTGATCTGTAGGTACAACTGGATTCTCTCCTTGTTGTGCTCCTCCTCCTTCTTCAGAGTTTGAGACAACTTCCTTCCCAGCCTGATCCTTCTTCAACTTTGCTATTTCCGCTTCCATCTTTCTGTTCTTGGCCATTTGCTCCCTCACTATCCTAGCCAATTCTACATTGGTGACTCTAGACGGTATCTCGTCTTCATTTTGCCCCTCTGTCCTATCTCCCATGGTTTAAACTCTTCCCAAGGTTCTTCTAGGGCTCTGATACCACCTGATGCAGAGGTCTTCAGTAGTAGGGTGGCAAACCCCTGACACACTCACCTTTCACTTTCTCTCAACCTCAAGCCTTTGAAGGCTTCAACTCACACCAACACCCAAATTTGAACTTTTAACCTTCACAAGGGTTGGTATACACCTTTACAATGTCCTTAGGTCCTAACAAGACCTTTCACAACTTTCTTGTTTCACAGGGGTGACAACTTGGTTCTTTACCCCTATTCATACCTACCCGGCTAGTAGCCCTATTTTCCTGCTTTTTCAGTCTTTACTCCAAAAAATGCCAAACAAGGCCCAAAACAAATTTTAGTTTCAAATACCCTTTTCGAACCTCTATCAGACTCCAAAGAACCAGGTCTCCAACCTGCTCCAACACTCCTAGATACCTACTTGGGTCACAGACCTAGTTGATCAAATTAGGCCTGGTTTGCAAAGGAAGTGTATGGGAATGGGATCACAAGGAAGATCCAATGCTTTAGAGGGCTTGTCCAATGTCTCAATGCACCAATTCAATCATCTATCTCATTTCCCCAATGTTATGCATCTTGCAATCAATCAATCTTTGACTATTCTAATCTAAACCCTCACAAAGTTTAGACTAGGGCTTGGTGGCAAAATGCCAAACCAACTCCTCTGACCTCGCCCCTTTGGAATCTCATAATACACCCTCCTAACTTGCATTCTACTAATGGCCGTTGAAAACCAATGAATAGATTGCAAGTTAGGGCATCATCTATACGATATCCTAGGAAAATGGAGGGTTTCAGAGCTGCAGAGGGCAAATTGTCAATATCTTCCTCCAAACACCACTTCAAGGGGTCAGACGAGGTTCATTTGAAAGGTAACTCAATGCTCTACCTTACCAAGCCAAAATCTTACAAAACCATTCAATGCTCTATACGGACAGTACGGAAAAGTAACACAATTCTGGCAAAATCAGATTTGTTTTATTCCACACTCTCCACCAAACTTCTCCAAATCACCAAAAACTATCAACCAACCTTGCACATCGGTTGTACAAGCATATATGGGCTCCTCTCAACGACCACAACCAACTTTGAAATGGTTGTGCCCGTTGGAGAGAAGTTACATTCCAACCGGCAACTTTTGAAAAGTTGCTTTGACAACAATGACAACATTTATGCAACTTTTAATCCCTAAACACCTAAACCTTATCAAACACATCTAAGATCATCATTAGCCTTTAAAACACCTAAGACAACATTCTAGGATCATAAAACACAAAATTCATAATTCAAGCCCTCATGGTCTAATAGACCTCTAGGCTTATATGTGCACCTAAGAGGTTATTGACCACACAAAGGCATTTTATTACATCCAGGGTGATCCCTGAGATCCAACCCATTATTGCAACAGAAGTAAGCACAAAACAAACACTAGACACCCCTAAGCCATGAAAACACTGTAAAAAGATATAGGTGCCCTGCACCAGAGAGGATCTTCATTGCTCTCCAGGAAGGGGGCCACTCTTCCGGGATCTCAATTTCCTTTGTCCTACCGCGTTGCCTGCAATGTTAATGATTTCTCTTTTATTTTTTTTCCCCCTTCTTTTATCTCTCCATTTAGGGGTTTTATTGTCAATGAATCTGTTTGTTCTATTGTTCTTTTTTCAACTATGTCTTCCTCCTTTGCATTGAAAGGGTCCTCTTCCTCTTGTTCGGAATGGCTAGGGCTTTCAAAAGTCTTTTGGGCGATTTACCTCTCAATGTCGTCTTCAATTTTTTCTCCCCAAGAGATATGGTACTTCTTGTGGGTGGTTTCCTTTTATCTTTCATCTCAGACCTACTTCGGTTCAAGGGAGACTTCCTTTGGTGTCACTGCCGGAAGATTATCAACAAATACAGTACTCTCTTTTGGACCCCCCACATGAGTTCGCCTTTCTTCCACGTTTGCAATGATAAGTCCCATATTATTTGTTGTTTCCAAACTTTCCAAAGCATTATCTGGGAGTGCGAAAGCCTTACCAACAGAATCATGATCATTCCCATAGAAAGGGTGTTCGTGTTTGTCCTCTCCTCATTAGCCTTCTTTGAATCTTGACCCTTTTGCCTTGGACTTTCATTTTCCTTCCCCTTTCCATTTTCCATATCTCCATCCCTGATTTGGCCTGTATCTTCCGTGTGCTTTTAGGACTCTAGATTATTTAGAGTTCTTTCGGCTGGTGCTACAGGAATCTCATCTACTGTACATCCCGCTTCGCCAATCTTTTGTTTGGCTTTCTCCCTTCTAGAGAATTCCTCAGTTCTATGCCCATCTCTCCTGCATATTCTACAATGCTCTAGGTTTGTCTTGATTTCAATCTTTTGGACCCAAATATCCTCATTTGTGATCAACTCCATCTCTTGGGGCAGAGGAGGGATAGGTCTCCATAGAATACAAATCCTCGTGTAGACACTTGAATCAAGTGAATCCATTGCTTCATCTGACTTGACATATCTCTCTAACTTGTTCCCTATTTGCTGCAGTGTTTCCTCCTCCCAATATTCTCTGGAAAGATTGTATAGTCGGATCCACGTTGGCACCTCCTCCAGTTTTGCTTTAAGAGGGTCGAAATTTGGCTCCCAGTTTTTTATGAAAGCCCCCATACCTCCCATCATATAGGGCCCTCCATTTAAGATTCCCTCTTTAGTTTTGTTGTCTCTGCAGATGATTAGATAAAAGTTGTTTGGTAGTGATTTAACAATGAATCCCTTACCCGACATCTCCTCACACCATTTGATTACTTTGGGCAACGCCGAACATTTTCCAATCCATTTGATGAAGAAAGCTCTTTCCCTGAAAGAACTAACTGCTAACTTCTAGTCTTTGTCCTCTATGTGCAAAGAGACCTGTTTCCCAGGCTCTATCTGAGCGCTCAGTGGTTTTTGTGTCTCTAATGCTTTGTCATCCTTTGGCCGCCAAAATTTCTTCATAACTCGGACCGCATTTGCTCCTCTTGTTTCTTTCCCCTCAAGGTCACCCCATTTCCACCCCTACTAGCGTCGTCGGCTGATAATTTCCGGGCTGTTCAATCTCTTGTCAGCGATGCTAGAGTGAGGAAACTGATCCTCCCAAACCTTTTGTGGAGGTCTTTATGGTAGATATCTCCCCTTTTGTAAACCCCTACCGCGTCCTTGAAACAATGATCGTTGCAATCTTCGGCCCTCCATTCTTAGACCAATCCTACCGGAAGCTAGATATTCTCTGTTACATAGTCTTGGTCATAACTTTTGAATACATAATCTAAATTTTATTGTTTTCATTGTCTATGTACATATACAATAAAATGCCAAAAGGCCACAAGTACAAAACAAAATATAAAAAATATTAAAAACTATATACCATATAGCAACTAGATCTACCATAGCTAGGTGTCATTTTTGGGTGCACCAAAATTGGAGTTTAAGATTGAGTCACTCCGATCTGAGGGATTGCCTCATTCAATGGAACTCCAAGCAATCCCTCCTATTCCTTTTCGTTATCAAAATATATGGTATCTTTGGGATCAGCATACCAATGTACGACATGAGTCTTTTTTGATTCTATAGTCACAAGACACTATGCCCAATCACCAACTTCTTTGCAATAGAGGAATTGGCAACCTATCCTTTTCCATGCCCACCATTTGACAGAGTTGTTTTGAGCTAATGTGGCTGTATTTGTTTTAGCCTTTGGTTTATTGAAGGTTGGACCTTGAGGATTGACAATAGCAATTCATTGGTATTGTTATTAAGCATTCTGTTAATATAGATGGAAGAATGACTAGAGAACTAAAAATGATTTAAATTATCACATATAAAATAGTGATAAACCACCCCCAAAGCTTTTCAATCATGCAAATAAAGTCTTCACAACATGCTTTTCCAATTATTAACCACATGTACAATTTTGGAAAGTGTTGCTCATAACTTTGTCCACACAAAATATTTTATGGTGAAATAAACACAAATGATACTAAAAAACCTAAAATGGCTGTGGAAAGCCATAATGTAGATGCTACCATGATAGGAAAATGACATTACAAAACTCCTGATGCTACCACAAACTCTAGATGTGACTACAATTTTGTGTTTTCTCAAGAATTAAACAAAATCTAGAAATGTAATTCACACAAGTTTTATGATTTATCTATCTAGACTTCCAAAGTGACAAATTACAATTATGATTACTATACACTACTAGATAAACTCACAAAGGATAAATTGAGATTCACATGGGTAGACAACATCCATGGATGTAATTTTTTATAAGAACTTCACAAAACTTGAACAAGATGCATACATTGATATATAAACATAATGGACCTGCACTATAGCCCAATCCATCACAACGAACTCAACAACACACTATCGTCACAACATTTTAGAAACAAGCATTTTGAGAACAAGTTTGAAACCCTCTTACCATAAATGACTAAAACATTAAAGTATAAAATTCTTCTATTAGATGTATAGATGGAGCTTCACAATCTACTTTCTCAACATCAAAGAGCAAAAATTAAAAGAATTAATTTCAACTACAAGACTTTATTCAACTTTAATAAATGAATGATCTTTAGAAAAACCATGGATGGATCCAAGTGAGAACCCATCGAAAAGGCCAATGGGAAAGAACTACCTCCCAATTGTATGACATCATCAAGATCAATGGATGCCCACACTACTCTAGTCAAACCCTCATGGTTAAGGAGAGGAGTCATAGATCTAAAGAAAACACCAAGTTTCAACTCAAGACACACACAAGGTTGTCACACAAGGCACACAAAGATGCTCGCTCACAACACACAACACGATGGCACACTTATGGTCTCTTTCAAGGCACCTATGGATTTACACAAGGTTTACTCGTTACTTAACCAACCACTCATGGTTCAACACAAAAGGAATAGTTGAGGAAGAAGGTTTTCTAAACTGTGGAGGCATAGCAATCTCCATTAGAGTCCTTTTCTGCCAACCAAGAACACTTATATTGACATAAAGTCATAGAGAAGCCACACAAGGGCTCACACAAAAGCCATAGGCTTCATTCACAAGGCCATCTCAAGTCAACATAATTTAAATCAAATAATCTACACAAGGCCATCTCAAGTCAACAGTATTTAAATCAAATAAATCTACGCAAGGCCATCTCAAGTCAAAAAGAGTCGAATCAAATAAATCGACTCAAGGCCATCTCAGGTCAACAATATTTAAATCAAATAAATCTACACAAAGCCATATTAAGGCAACCAAGAGTTTTAACCAAACCAAAGAGCTTAAAGGTCAAATACGCTACTTTTCTTCACACATAAGCAAGCAAGAATCTCTACAAATATCGATTTCATCTAAATACATAAAACTTAAAATACTCAAGCTTTTAATCATGGCAAAACAAAATTTTAGTCATTTCATAGTTTTCTATGAAGAAAGAATGCAATCAAAATTTTTTAAACAAAGGAAAATATGTTATTTTGCAAGCATTGGCCACAAGATGAAGGAAAGCCAAATTTTGTTTCTCCAAAGGTTTTGAAGAATGTCCATGGGAGTCTACGTGAGCTCCTTCAAGCTACCCAAGAAAAAATAATAAGAAAGGTCTTCTTTAGCACACAAAGCTACAACATGTCCAAAACCCACATCCCCAAGCATATGTGAAGCACCTCCACCATTGTTTTTGTGATTCCACAAGCTTCATGCAAAAATCCACATGGGAAATAAATTTTCAAGTTCTGATGAACTCTCAAACCCTCAAAAACTCTATTGGAGCTCTTTATCAAGCTTTTTTACTTAAAAAATCCATGCCTAAATGGAATATAATGGAATCGTAGAGGAAATAAGCCCTTCCTTAAACTTAAGTTTAGAGTTAAATGACCAAGCTGGAGTTAGATTTACTCCACCTCCAAAATATCTAAAATATATTAAAATTGTACAAATATCACAAATCCACTCAAGTGGATATGAAAGCCACTTGACCCACTAGAAGCTTCCTTGGATCTCTAAGATGCTTCAAGCACCTTTTAATTTAAAAGAATATAAAATTTATATTTAATAATTAATATAATAGGGAAAACCAATAGAATAAACAAAAGGAATTGAATTTCAAAACTCAACTAAATTGAATTTCCCTATGATTTAAAGCAGCTTTTAAAATGTTATGTAATTATTAATTTATTATTTTCCCTAGAAGCTTCTCTTAGAGAGCTTATAAATGAATGCCTTGGGCACATAAAATGTAATGAAAATTTGTGGTCAACCTGTGGTGCAAAAGTTTTCATTTAACCGAAAAATTTTGAATATTATGTTGTAGATGTGAGAGTTTGTCAAATTAGCAATAAAGAAGATCCGTGTGTAACTTTGAATAGCATCTATCTTCTATGCTTTGGAGTAATCTTTTCATGCTTCTGGGTTATTATTCCTTTCCAATATTGTGTTTCGTTCATTGTTGTCATTGATATTGTTCCTATTGGAGGTGTGACAACGGACATTGCTACTCCTATGGATTTACAGATTACTTCAGTTGCCCTTGGCCGTACTACAAGAGAGCAAGAGTTTTAGAAGGTTGGTGATAACCTCAAGGCGATCAACGCAAGGTTAGATAGAGAAATTGAAGAGAAGGAGAAATACAGAGAAGAGAATATTAGACTTAGAGAGTATATTGCAGGGATAAGGCGTGAGAATCCCACCCTTATTTCCCCTTATTGCGGCTGATCATGGACTACATTCACACTATGAGGCAGCGAGAGATACGCTCTCGAAGGTGGAGAGGTGGATTGAGAACGCAAGAAAACAGGCAGATGATTTCCTTACTCAGTTTGTCCAGGCATATGATAGGACAATAGGGCTCATGTTTAGAATCCAGTATTTGGAGGGATTTTGGGAAGAATTCCGGCCTATTCAGGAGAAGACTATTCCATGCCTCAGAGCTTTGAAGAAGATTCCTAAGTCCACGTTGATCAGCGAGAGCATTGTGCATAGTGGAGACGGATACGATTTCCATGGCAGGTATTGTTCATTGGCCGTGAAGAAATCAACTTATGAGAGCGCCCGATTGAGTTGTACAGAGATGGAAGGATTAATTCAAGACATTCAGTTGAAGATCCTTGCCTCAATTGAGGAATTATTGGGTGTTGATATTAGTAATGCTAGTGGTTTACAGTTAGCCGAATTAAGAGACAAGATGAAACTTATGTATTTTTGTCAGTTGGACTCTTTGAAGAAGAGTCAGATAGATGATTTGGTCTCTTTGTTGATTCATGTTCATAGTTCGCAGAAGCTTATGCCAGATTGGGAGAACACTTTGGACGCTTGCTCGGATTCATTGGATGTGATTGATTTGCAGCAGGATAACTTGCCTAGCATTTCCATGGAGGAGTTAGATTCTGTATTGGCTAGATTCTTGGAGTATGCTAGGAGAGAGAGAGATGTAGGGAGGAATCTTCTAGAAGATTCTCTATTTGATGGCTAGGTATCTTTTATTGGACCATATGTTGGTGGCGCCATTTTTGATGTAAACCCTAATTAGGGCAATTCTAGGGTTTTGTTGGCATGATCTTGGCCGTTGATCTTGAATCAATCTCGGCCATCCATTTTTGTAAGAGACTATATATACCTCCTTGTCTCTCATTTGTAAGGGAGAGTTTTTGTAGAATTGTTGGTATATGTTGTAGCTATTTGAATGTAAATCATTGTTCAATTGTTGGTGATTTTGCTCTTCAAATGTTGTCTTTGCATTCATGGTTCTCAATTCCTCCAAGTTAGATTAGAATTTATTTTCATGTTTATTAGATTGAGTGAAAGATTTGTTGAATATATTTGTGTGGAATCCTTATTCCATACCACTAGCCTCTTATTGTTGGTAAGTGCACCTTGTGTGGTCAACTGGAAATTTGAGTAAGCTTAACTTCAATTATTATGCGTCCCTTGACAAGCATCAACATGGATGGTGTCAATGGTTGATGGTAATAGTCTGAAAATCTTTGAGTATACCTTAGACAATTGCACTAAGCTTGTGTCAATACTTGTTTGTGAGACCTTGCCTAGTTTGATTCCATTAAACTTGTTCATCATTTCCTACATTCTTAGGCCTAGAATAGATTTCCTGAAACCTATTCCTTTTGCCCATTTTTTAGTAAGAATTAAGTCCGGAACTACATTGCTAAATCCTAAGTTGTCAGCATACCTATTCCACATATTTCATGATCGAAGAAGATAATCCTAACATTTGTGCAAGTCCCCAAGTGAACACAGCAATTTAGATCGACCATTGAGTTACCCACTCGTCAAGACCTGACATGTAGAAACCTTGGAATCATTTTAGTTGATCTTACCCTTAACATCTGAGGTGATTTTGTTCAAGAGAGGGTAAATTACTTTGGTATTTTATTCTGAAATGTTATGTGCATAAAACACATCAACATTCTTTTGGCGCTAGGAGGGCTAATCATTATCAAGTTGTTCACAGATGATCATATCAATTCATATTCGCAAGGAGTTATCCAAGACTTTTGTCCCTCCTTCGCGCTCAACAGTCTTTTGGCACTAGAAGGAGGGCTGATTTGCGATCATCTTCAAAGATTATGTTCCGGAATGGTGTTGCCTGAAGAAGAACTTATCCAAGGTGAAAAAAGAGATATCATTTCACAATTCAACACTCTTGGTTGGAGAAACCAAAGTAGTCACGTTGAATTCAGACGAGTGAGAGCAGTGATAAACAAAGAAGAACAGTCGGGAAACTTGCCTCCGATTATCATTGTTCTTGGAGCAGTTTGAAATATCCCAGACCAATTTTTTTCAATTTTTCAATTACAAAGAGTAATGCAACACACATCTGTTAGGGTTAGCACTTAAACCAAAACGATGCGAAAAACAACTCTAACCAAGAATGTACACCAGGATCTCGGGTTGGGCAAGGCGTGAGCATATGGTCAGAGGGTCTTAAAGCATTCTGAAAGCAACTCTAACCAAGAATGTGCCCAAGATGGACTAACATATGGTCAGAGGATCTTGGTGCATGCTGAAAGCAACTCTAACCAAGAATGTGCCCAAGATGGACTAACATATGGTCAGAGGATCTTTACAATTACAACTGCTGAAAGGAAAACTCGACACCAAGCATGTGCTTTCAAACCCAGGGTGGGAATGGAGCTACCATATGGCGGAGATGCTACGAACTTAGAAATGGAATTAAATGTAAATAACAAGCGTGAAATGAAAATGAGAAGAAATGCTGCCAGTATTACTGTTCAGCTTACAATATGATAGTAAATGCTTGCCAAGATCATAGGATTAAGACTATACAATGTTGTAACAATATAGAAGGCTCTCCCGGGCTTAACAAAAATGATAAGTCCAAGAAATTCTACTCAAGGATCAATCTTAATATTCTGATTTATGACAGACCTGCACGTGAAATGCTTAATCAGCAACACATGGAATCACTAAAATGCTCATTACTCTCTCAATACTAGTCCGAATGACCCAAAACCAAGAAATCAGACATTAACCCAACCAATACCATGGAGGCGACCCAACCAATACCAAGAAATCAGACATTAACCCAACAGATTATTTATCACGAACCCTAGGGCAATTCCCAGCAGTGACGCCAAGCAAGAATGGCGATTCTTCTCTATAAAATAAAACACTTCATATTAGAATCTGCAAATTTGCACAAAGGAGCGCCTAGCCAAAACAAGAGGAAATATGCAATACCCAGAATGAATATGTTTTTATTTTGAAATATATGAGTGAAACTACAAATCTGCCTTGGTAACCGCGACTCCCGAAAATGAAATGAATTGCAAATAACTGAACTTCAAGTACAAGTCAAGCTACAATGCAATCCCCACTACAAACTCTCACAACTACACTAAATCACCACTAGTTGCTATCTTTCAAGCAAGAAGCAATACCAAGGCTAGGAGGCATTCATTCTTCGAAGCAACCCCAATATCATTCTGGCAGAGTAACATTACAATAGACATAAGATGCCAAATGAAGGGAAGAGGCCTCCATTTATAAGCTTAACAAGGGATCTCTAGAGGCTTCTAGAAAGTGCGCCCTAATTTCACATTTGAATTTTCCTCCAAGAGATGGCGCCACTTTTAAAAGCTTAATTAACCTTTATTTTAATTCACTTCTCTTCATAAAGTTGGCACCCCTTTTCATAAGCAAGATTTTAGACCTTAGGAAATATTAAATCCCTTCCATGATGCGTCCACCCTTGAAGACCACCTTTTAAAACAACTTGAAGTGATGAAGCTAGGCCAAGGGATCAACTTTAAAATATAACATTAAAACATAACATTATTTAAATGAAATGAACTTATCTCTCCAAAAACATCCCAAGGCCAAAAGTGACGAAGCCAACTGAACCAACTGAAGAAGAGAACCAACTGTGTCGAAATAATCAGGACCACTGCCAGAAATAGAATTTACTAAAAATAGTAAATTCCAAAAAGTGCTCGGAATGCAAAGCCGGACATACCACAACGAAGCTCTTTGAAAACCCAGAAAGAATCCGCGATCCAAACTCTAATTCACGAGCAACAATAAACTCCAAAATTGGAAACCCTAATTTCACCCATTGAGTAGCCTACGGGTCTCCGAAATAGGCCATCGGTCAACTGAAACATTACGCCTGAGAAGGGGACATTACACAGTTTATCGTGAAATCCAGTCTACCAATCAGCCTAGAAGAAATCGAACCAGTTGAAGATTTTTAAGTTGATATGAGACACAATGGTGCTGCCTGATCCTGATAGAACAAACGAGCTTGAATTGGACGAACTCGAGTTTAAGCAACCAAACCTGGGAGACGAAAGAAAGATTATATCCAGTTTGAACAACCTTGCCTGGGAAGTTAAACCGAGTGCACCACAATGCATTGGAGTTTCTTTTGTGCTGGATGAAGAAGAAGAGATAGCTGAACGAATTGACGAACAAATTGAGGAGCAGATTGAAAGGGATCTACTTGCTCGAAGATTACAACAAGTCCGGATTGATCCCAGATAGATCACACTGGAGCGCATCAAGTCCTTTTCACCCGAGAGACTTCAGAGAATTTTAAGGTCAACTCCTGGAGAACGAAGACATTGTGAGTTGAGGACTCCTCGCAGATCCAGACTTGGAAGGCAAGAGGCTTCACCGAGTTCAGATATATCAGATAGAGATAGATTATTCAATCAAAGGGACGTGCTTAGAGAAGACAATATTTTTCAAGATCGTCCATTTCAGGATCAAGATCCAAATTAAGAGGAAGCTCAGCAATTTCAACAAGAAGACCGAGAGATGGCCCAGAATCAAGGACCACCTCCAAACGGTGCTACCTGGTTGGTTACCAATCCGTCACTGCTCGCTTTCAATGACATTCATGAGATGTCGAAAAATCCGGAAAATTTCTGTTCGAAATACAATACTAGTGACTCAAGCCGGACGATGGAAGATCATATTAAGATGTTTGAAGACCATTTGAGAAATAGAGCAATTGAGTATGGAGATGTGGCTTGTAGACTCTTTTCCTATTCCTTGGGAGAAGAAGCGTATCATTGGTTCATCCATTTACCTGCAGGATCCATCACCACATGGGAGGAATTGAAGGAAGCATTCATTGGAAAGTTTGGAATCTAGATTTCCCCATCGGAGTTGCATAGACAGTTTGTTAAATGTAAAAGACAAGAGAATGAACCTAGCAATTCATTCAACAACCGATTTTAGAAGGCTTATACAAGGTTGCAGACTCCTTATCTTATTTCAGATGCTCAAGAGATATACTATCATGCTATAGATCCACTTACAGCTATGTTTGTGCGAACTCATCCCTCTCCAACAAATTTGAACGAAGCATATGCAAAGGCAATAGAAGTTAGCAAAATATTGCGTCAGAATCTTAGTGGACCTTTGCTCAATTTGGGGTCGCCTGCGGCTGCAAATCAAATTCAGAATTTAAGTCAAACTTTGGTGCATCATACGCCAATAATGAATCAAGTTCCACAACTGATGTATCCAGTTGCTCAGTCGTTGAATCAGTTGGTACTCCATCCTGGAGCACCCATTTCTCAAGCTCCGTAGACGCATCCAGTGTACTTGCAAAATGCTGTGACATCCACGAGGACACAGGAGGAGAAGGAAGAAATGAAAGAGTTGATATACCAAGTAAAGAAAACATCTACAGAGGTTACCCATTTGAGGAATCAGAACAATTAGCTCTACGATATGCATAGAAATTACCAAGGTGGTAATCAAAATAACAATCAAGGTTACCAAAGTAACAATCAGAATTATCAGAGCAACAATCAAAATAACCAAGGATATCGTGGCAATAATCAGAACTATTAGAAGAGAACGTGGAATACTGCGCCCAACAATGGAAATGTGCCATCACCTCTTGACAATCCACTAGCTTTGGAAAGTCGATTGACTGACAGAGTATTCCTTGTGGAGGCTGCCTTATCAAATTGGTGTAGATTACACAACACTAGTCAGCATTCAAAATTGCATTGTCCCGAATTCAAGGTTGTTGCTTATATTTTCCAACAGGAAGTGCGAAATAATAAAGCATCAGAAAGCACTCCGACAACGGGATATGAAATTGTTCCCGCTACGAGATATGATCAAGCATTAATCATTGAGGATTTCAAGTTTCCTCTAGTTTATGAAGAAAGTTTAGTGTGTGAACAAAGTGGGAGATTTCCTCCAGAATTGGTGAATGGACCTATGGTTCCGCCTAGTTCTGAGTTTCCACCTGCTTCAGCTAATGGGCCTATTGAAGATCCAGAGCACTATTTTCCACCATTGACTAACAACGTTTTGGTTGAAGGAATTAAAGAAGCGTTTCACCAGTCGTCAGGAAACACTGGACCCAGAGTTTATCAGAGAAATCAGAGGAATCAAGAGCCTTTAACTACTTCCATTCCTCCGAATAATTTTGCTACGCCACCAAATCCAAATGCTAGCAATACACCAAGCTATCCACAAGATTCACCTGAGTATAGACAGAAGAACATTCCCCCTCCAAGAGAGGAGTTGAAGCGGCTGAGTTTGTGTGTGTTAGAAGAATTCAAGAAAGTCAAGGTAAGCCTACCATTGTTCGAACTAATGAAGGTACCTGAGATCAGAGATACATTAATGAATGGACTAAATGGGAATATTGTCGGGAGAGCTACAGCTCAAACCAGTTCCAACGTTCAGAGAGGTACAAATGTTCCTCAAGCAAGCATAAATGTGGTTAAGGATGAACCGAATATTCAACAATTATCAGAAGAGGCATGTGTAGTTCAAGATTCATCTAGTATGCCCAACAAAGAAGAGTTACTTAAGACGACAAATGTGCCAAAGAAAGAAGACATGTTAGAAGGCAAATCTTTTCTCACAAGAGATAATGTAAAGAGAGTTAAGGATTCACCAGTAATGACTGAAAATCCTACCAAAGGTGAAATCCTTCCTAAGAGTGAGATTGCTTCCATCGAAAGTGTGGTTAAAAATGATGAAGTTTCCAAAGAAAGTATGAAAAAAGAAGAGAACTTGCAAGTTCATAGGGATAAGCCAGCAGTGAATTATTAAGATGAGCCAACCCCATTCTTGCTTTCGGTAAGAATATTCGGCAAACTTTTGCATAATTGTCTGGTAGATTCCGGAGCTTCAAGTAATGTAATGCCAAAGGCTATATGCGAGAAATTGGGTCTCATTCCCATACAGACTAGTAAAAGAGTTACACAGTTGGATAAGACAGAGTTACCTGTGATTGGAGAGTTAAACAATATTCATATGCAGTTGGCTGCAGATCCGAGAGTCCAACACTTCATAGATATATCAGTTGTAGACATTCTAGATGGATATGGCATGCTCCTAAGTCGATATTGGTCAAGGAGATTGAATGGTTAATTTTCGACTGATTTCTCTCATATGTGGCTGCCATGGAGAGGTGTACCAAACCAGATCAAGATAGATAGTACCCCAAGATTAAGATTGATGATAACTGAATATGGGGAAAACATTGAAATTCTTTTCCTAGAAACCGATGTCGGGAATTACAAACCAAAAGTTGCAGAGGTTTTGATGCTTCAAAACCCAGTTGAAAAGATAGAAGAAAATCATGAGATTGTGAATTCCATAGAAGTTGTAGTAGAAAGTGATCATGATACAGATGAAGAAGTTGATATGTTTGAAAGTTTTAGAGGATTTATGTTCAAGAATATTCAGCAGGGATTTGAGTTAGGCAATCGTGCTCGCATTCAAGATTTATTGTTGCCTAATTGGTGCCGAATTCACAATGTTGCTCATTCTGAATTCTCTTGCGCAATGTGCAAGGTAGCTTTGAATCAAATACACAAGAGAATTCCTGAAATTTTGACACTTGAAGAAATTGAAGAGGCCTCTCCTAGGTCTCTCCTAGGTCAGATGAAGAAATTACAGATAAAATTAAAGAAGAAATACATGATGAAGATCAAGTTTGGAAATTGAGATTTGATGGTTCAAAGTCAAAGAAAGGATTAGGAGTCGGATTTGAATTGATTAGTCCCTCATGGGAAACTTATTTGGCCTCCCATAGATTACAGTTTCCATGTACGAACAATGTTGCTGAGTATGAATCCTTAGTTCATGGTTTGCTGTTAGCCATTTAGAAGAAAGTGAAGATTTTACATGTGTTTGGAGATTCAGAGATTGTAGTTAGACAAGTGCGGAAGCAGTATGTCTGCCACAACAAAAGATTGACAAAATACTACAATAGGATATGGGATCTCATCGAAAGCTTTGATGCTTTCAATATCAAGTCAATATACAGATCACAAAACCAAGTGGCAAATGCACTTGCATAGGTTGCTAATTCCTAGGCATCCATTGCCATGGAAGGATTGAAGAAATTTACAGTGGAACTCGCATCAGTTCCATCCGTACCAAATAATGTCACCAATTTCCAAGTTTTTGAAGACGATAAGCATATATTGGATTTTCTGACAAACACAGATATCTTTATTCGCACATGAAATTATTACAGAGAAGAAGATCAGAGTTGGTCGGCCAAAGATTACAATTTATCTGACTATATCGTACCCCTTTCCTTGGCAGTACACAACATATTTAAAGGACCCAATGGTTGTTGAGAGGAACACAACTGTCAACCAACAGACACATAACTACTTGAGCGACAACACACTTAATACAATTAATTAATACATTGGCAGATAACAAATAATATCAAACATAACAATAGGCATTTTATGTCGACTACATAATCCCCCCCAAAAGAAAAAATCGTCTTCTAGATGACAAGTAAACATCAAGTAATATTTGGAACGACTAATGATAGACAATGACTTGGACTGGATGACCCCAACTTGTAGTGTACCTTCCAAATCAAATGGGGGTTTGGGGGCAATGCCCCCAAAGAGGTCAAGGGGCAGCGCCCCTCACGGGGTCCTGGGGTAGCACCCAGGGCGTGCTCCTTGTTGTGATACAGGGTAGGGTCAAGGGGTAGTACCCTCGTCACCAAGCTCCAATTAAGACCTTCAAAACCACATGGAACTCCATGGCGCACATGATTTTCGTGATTTTTTATGATGCCAAAAATATTGTTGATGAAGCCAAAAATTGGAGATTTCGCTCCTACCACTTGCTTTTTCTGCCCTTCTCGTACGACCTGACCACGTAGGCTCCTCTCACCTCATGTACGACTTGATACACATCACGTACGACCTGAAACAAAACACGTACGGTCTGAAACAAAACATGTACGTTTTGAAACCTTATGTACGGGCTTGATTGCCTTGATTTGTTTTTCATCACGTAGGGTTTAGTGTTTTTGTACAGTGTCTTTGAATTCGAGTACGACTTTTCCTTTGCCCCGTACAAACTTGACTTCTCTACTATCACGTGCGGCCCCGTGTATGACCTCAACCCGTTCATCCTCTTCTCTTGTCCGTACGATGCGTGTAAGTATGTTCTTGCGGTTACATATGGTCTTTCATGTTCGTACTACTTACTATCTCCCCCTTTGTACAGTGTGCTATCGTTCCTTCCATATGGCATACATATTTGCTCTTCGTACGACCTCCTCCCTACTTGCCCATATAGTGTACTCCTCTCCTCTGTACGGTATCTTAGCAAACTTTCCTTCGTGCGTTTCACATATTCCCTTGTGCCTTGTACGGTTTATCTCCATCCTCGTATGGGTCTCTATGTGCATTGTATGGATTCTGGCGTACTTCCTTCAATTGTTATATAGATTTGTCGCCTATGCTTCCTTCGTACGGTGTGCTCAACTTCAACGCGTACGGTTCCTTCAAATTTACTTCCCACCTCCATACTGTTCTTGTACATAGCTCGTGTGCGGTCCTTTCCTCAACCTTGTAGGGCTCCCCAGTGCTGCTTTGGCCCACGTGCGGGCTCACATATGGATTTCCCTTCTCTTGTCCGTAGGGCTCACCTCCACTCCCATATGGATTCCTCCAACTTCTCTTCACCTTCTCATACGGCTTGACCCTCGAGCCTATCCCCGTACATAATGTTTGGACTTGGCTTGTGTACGGACTTTGCAATTCCTCAATTTCGTCGATCTGTAGTTTTTGTAGTCGGGGTGGAAGGCTTCGTAGTCCTCCATTTGCCAGTGAAATAATCCGTTCAGAGAACTTGTTTCATCCTCCCAACAATCTTCTAGTTCCATTACCCCTTCGTCATTTCATTTCATCCTCCCAACAACTTTACATGTTCCGGTGCTTTCCCTGCACTCTCAGCCACACGCATGTCCTCTACATGTCCACCTCCAGCGTCCCCAACACTCCAGGCACTTCCAAGCTTTGACTCGTCCTTGTGCTCCCTTCGGTCGAGGGTTGGCGGTTCGAATCCTCCAAATCTCGTCCATCTAGACTTTCCTCGAATGTTTCTTGGAATCATCTTCTTCATTCTTTTTGTTTTACAATCTTTAAAGCTCACCTAATTGCTTGTTCTTGACCCTATGTGGCCTCTTCTCACCTTTATTGGGGTCTAAGGACATGAATCACTCAAGGCTGACCCAATTTCTTTTAAGGCAATGACACCAAATGTTTACTGCTATATTTGATAAATTAAGTACAGGAAATAATAATACAAATGATAATACATACCATAAACAACAGTAAAATATATCTATTTGCACATGAAATTATTACAGAGAAGAAGACTAGAGATGGTCGGCCAAGGATTACAATTAATCCAACTATACCGTATCCCCTTCCTTGGCAGTACACAACATATTTAAAGGACTCGATGGTCAACTGTCAACCAATGGACACATAACAATCCAAGTGACAACCCACTTAATACATTTAATTAATACATTTGCAGATAACAAATATTATCAAACATAACAATAGGCATTTTATGCCGACTATAAAGAGATCTTGAAATTTTGTTATGAATATGGTATGATCTTAGATTATTCATCAAATTACTATTTGCATGGAAATGGAGAAGTGAAATCTAAGGTTTGAGCAGCATAATGTGTGTGTTGGGTTTCATGCCTAGGGGCCAACATGTAATTCTTTCATTTCTATGATTGAGTATATAGTTTTCTTGTTCAATCTTTATTGTTCTTCCTAGATCTATTTTCTTGTTGCATTGTGCGACCATTTATTGGTTGTTAATTTGAGCCACATTTGATTGCTGCACCAAAAGTTCACTTGCAGTTCAACTCTGTATATAAACATCAGCTCATTGCATTTTTTCATGCCCATGCCTTGTCTTTCTATAAGTAACTGTTTGAGACGCTGATTTACATGCTCCTTTTGCAACTAGAAGCAAGTTAAGGACTATTTAATAGGGACATAAATTCGGATTCACTTCCAATATAGCCTTGAGATAATTCCTTATTGTCTTTGTTTTGGTTTCATTCCTAGGATAGATTGTAACATGCTGTCTTGCTTGAGATTTTTCTTTAAGAGATTGTCTGAATAGATATTAGTTGCAGATTTTAACTCATATATCCCTTTATAGTTAATGGCAGCTAAAAGGACTACAATTTTAGCACAAGCTAATTAAAGTGTAATCAGCTAACTTTCCTCTTTCTATGATTCTATCTTATGAGATTCAATTTGTATCATTCCTAGGATCTTATGTAGGAGTTTCTGATTAACACATCTATAGCACCAATGGGAAGCTTTTCTTTTTCAATTTCTCTAGTGAATTATTTTGTTTAGTGTTTGGCAAACATGTTTTCTAGTCAGAACTTGTGTCTGCTCTCTGAATTTGGGAAATTCTTTCTTAGTATTCACTGTCAATGAAAATCATACCCATTAATAGGGTGTGCCTGTTTTTTTTAACAACAGTTGGGATGTTGTGGAACTTCTTGATATTAACAAAACTTAAATGGGGTTTCCACGCAAGAGTGCTATTAGGATATTTCTTTCTAGAAAATTGCTAGTGTAGGTGGTATTTGAATATTAGATGACTTGTTTATGTCTACAGGGTCTTGCAAGGATGATATTCAGCACATTTCCATTCCCTCTGTCAGCAAAATTATAAGGCAAATTTCTACCAGTGGAATAGCTGTTGCCGTAGCAACTGCAGTCACGCATCCCATAGGTTGGTTCTGAGCAGCAGGCATGTTTGAATGGTTTGTTTTTGATGTAGTTATCTTTCTTTATTGCAAAATAATATATTTTGTAATAAAATCACAGATGTTTACGGTTCATGCAAGGTTGATGGTGGGGGATCTAGCAACTACCTACACAATTCAATCATAGGGTATAACTCTTCAACGAGATACCAGCATTCACAAAACCCCTAGCAGACTGCAATCCTAAAATCAACATTTGACAGGCCTGAACTGAGCTCTAAGATTAATATGCATTCTATTTCACCACTACATCATACTTCCTCCATACTTATAACTAACTTGAGCTCCTATTTGGAAATTGAAAAAAATTGAATATTTTAAATACTGGTATCACTTTATTAACTGTGAATACAAATAAAATTTTGATGATGGACCATGAAGTGTGATCTGATATGTTTGTTGGTGTTGGAGATAAGCCACACCCGGACCGATGATGGACTGGTCCAAGAGGGGCCAGTAGCTCAGTGGTAGAGCACTTCAGCAGCGTATGGAAGGTCCTAGGTTCAAGTCCTAGCTGGTCCATGTCTCAACATGGTATCAGAGCCAGGTCCAGGCTAGGAGCCCCAAGCACACGAGAGGTGTGGCTGAAGGGGGGGTGTTGGTGTTGGAAATAAGCCGCACCCGGACCGATGATGGACTGGTCCAAGAGGGGCCAGTAGCTCAGTGGTAGAGCACTCCAGCAGCGTATGGAAGGTCCTAGGTTCGAGTCCTAGCTGGTCCATGTCTCAACAATGTTGATGTAAAACATAAGCATACACAATTTTAACCAGAAGCTTTGAAATTTATTCTTCCGGACTATGAAAACTTCATGTTTAGTACTAACAAAAATGCGTTTATAGTTATACTACCGTTTGTATGTTTCACAAGCTTTATTTGTACTGGTTGCAAATGTATCAACCTATTATATTATGCTTTGAAACTAACTCCTGGATTGTAGTAGATGTGTGGCATCCTTAACCCTCATGTAATGTCCCCAAATTGAATTGTTTACTGATTTTTCGCTTTCACAATGAACAAGAGTAAAATCTTCACCTTTTGATTGCCAGGATCTTCATGTGGGCAAGGTCAGAGCATATATTGAAAGTGTTAGAATGATATTATAATAAAATGCTTGTTGGTGGCAAGCCACACAACTTAATATTGCAATTGTTACAAAATTGGAAGTAAATATAAACTTAATTTGGCGGCAAGCCTTCTAGATGAATTACAACTGAAAATGAAAGTGAGTGAATTTGGTTATGGTGGCAAGTTTTCTAGAATAATTACAAAAAACAAATCCTAGCAGAGAACTACACATTATCTTTAGAAATAATAAATGCTAGAAAATGATAGCGATTGCTAAATGTTGTGGTGGCATAGCCATCCAGACTTACACTACCAAAATCAATTGCTAAACTTTTATATTATTTCTGGCTGTAAACTGTATAGAAAATTTAACGAGAAATTTCAACCTTTTGATATATTGAATATTAGCTGCAGAAATATCCTAGAAATGATCATTATAACAGTAGAAATATTATGATGAAGCCTGACATTAAAATCATACCCTAAATATTTGCATCGTTTCCTAAATTCGTATAACTGCTTTAGTAGATGTAAGGTTGTTTGAGCGAAATAGATTGGCAGCTTTTAAAGTTTGCGACCTCCCTTAGCATGGTATGACAACAACATTTACCTCCAAGCTTATCAATATTACCTCCCATTTGGATTGCCTCAAAAGGATACGGCAACCCAAAATAAAGTAAATACAAAGTATTCAATATTAATCAGCACCTTAAAATGATTATAATAGCAATAAGAGGTATGTTTGAATAATAAATGGTACAGCCAGCTAAGGAAATGGCCATAAACTAATATTAAAAGATTTTAACACTTAATCTTAATAAAAGAAATATTTTGAAATCATCTTAATTTGGTACTAAAAAAATTTCACAACTAAATCTAGAAACTCTACACACACACACACCTACAAACTTTGGAAAATAACACCAAACTTTTATATATCTGGAAAATTCCACACAACCAAAATAACTAAAACTCGAAACTTATGTAACTGTTAAGTTCAAATGTAATCCTTGGATGAAATTGTTCAAATGGAGTAGAAGGGCTTTTGTCTTCGAATCTGTTCCTTGCCAAAGAGTTTTCATCCTAGGGCAGAAAAGATGAACAATATTCAACCTCAAGAGTCTAAAGTTTGATATATGAATTGTTAACTCACTCTATTGCCCAACTCCTTTTTATATAGGGTTTTTGAGGAAAAATAATATTAATTTCTTCTTTTCCATCCAAAATTTTATTTTGGAAAAGTGTTTACAAAATATTTTTAATTAATACTACTTTTGGGCTCCATTCCTAGCAACACTTCTTGTTCCTCTTTTTACAACAATCTTTTAATAATAAAGCATAAGTTGCCATTTTATGAATAAATCATGAAGTTACTTTTTGGACAACTTAAATTGTTAAATTAATTCCTTTGCACCTGTTGTGACATTTTCACACATCGCCCCATTGCAAATGGGGACCCCTACTTTTTTGCCTTTTAGGGTAGGTGTTTTGCTTAGGTTGCCTTGGTTTAGTGGTAGTTTCCTAGTTTTAGCCTTTGCTTATGAGAGGATGTCGGTCAAAATGTTGAAAGGATGTTAAAATCGTTAATATGATCCTAAGTTTCAAGGTTGCAACAATTTTTAAATTTGAGCGTAAATGTGTCTAAGTGTTGCAAGTCGGTGATATTTTTGTGCTTGAGCGTCAAGAGGTCCTGTAGGGGTTATTTTCTTGCTCCTATGAGGTGATTCAAGTCAAAATTGCACGTTATCCCAATGAAATCCCTATTTGCTTGCTCAAATTTTGATAAATTTGGCCAAGTCTCGACGCGGAACGATGAAATTTGACATGTTTAGGTGTTTTTGAGTGTGGAAATCATCAAATTCCCGATGGAAAGCCATTAAATTGAAGTCTAAGGGTCAAAAATCTTGATGAGGGGCGTTTTTCCCCAAGTTTTGAGCAAATTTCCGATGACCCATGATTTCCCCCACTCAAAATCCTGATGGAGGGCGTTTTTCCCCCAACTCTCCTGACATTTGTCTCGATGGACCATATTTTTCCTCTAGGTGGCCCAAATTTTGTCTAAGTGTTGGAAATTGTTTTGACGGACTGTTGGTGTATGTTTTATCATCTACCAAACATTAGAATAAAATATCCAAAGACACTCTATCCTCTCTTGAAAAATCACCACCTATGCTAATATCATATGGCGATTCCAAGGTCTCTTTTGTTAGGCCTTGACATGTGGATAAGCTCAATGGGCGTTGTGATATGCTGGTAATACACAAAGGGACTTACGCTTGGCGTGTTCAATTCACAATGGAGGTTTAGACAATGAAGCTCTATCATCTGAGACTTGAAGCTCTATCATCTGGGACTTGGATCATGGACTTCAAGAAAACTGAAAAGGAGATAAGGGCTTAGAAATTCTAATCTATTCCTAAGAATTCAGGAGACGGTAAAGACTGGGTGAAGCTAATAACAACACTTTGTTTCGCCACACTTAGGACAACTATGCAAAGCATGTGCAATCTTCTAAGGTTGTGCTCAAGATTTTCACACTTATGAATAATACCAACAATTGAACAATATTACTCAAAGTAAAGTTAAGCATCCACATCAAAAGCTCAGGCTAAGTTTACACATTGAATGAAAATCATCCATCCAACAAAAGTATGAGCAAAAAGTTTCACCAATCTAAACTATCAAATCCTTTATTCATCTAACATACATGAAATAAAATCTAAACTATGATGAGGGATAAGAACCATGCAGACTCCAAAATAAGGGAAATAATCACGATCAATTCAAACTATGTATTACTTATTATTTTGGCAATCCTAAGCAACAATTGCTTATCTCAACATGTTTTGCAACATGCTCCCATGATTTACAAATGAGGGGTGAGCTCAATTTATAGGCTCCCCAATTACAATTCAGTGGCCAGGATTGATTTCCAATCAACGACTGAGATTAAAACAACCTAACCCTAATCAAAGTTTCCCAAAATAGGTCAAATATCCGTCGGATGAGAGACAAGGGGCACAAGATGCTACTTTTTAGGATTGCACCCCCTTATTCTGATGAGAGGTAGTGTGTTCAATGAGCCTGGACGTGTTGACTTGAATTCCCCAATTTGTGCTAAAAAATTGCCCAAGTATGGAAATTTGTCTGGAATACTCTTCTTGCCGCCAATTTATGTTGTGTGTGGGAGCTTGTCTTTGACTCTTCAGAAATGAAATCCTTCAAGAAATCTGGAATTTCTTTCCATACTTTCGCCAAGTCTGAAGACTTTTCTTTCTTGATGCCTGGAGACTCTTTCAGGTGCCTTGAATTTGGAGAAGATTTGATTCATGTGCTTGTCTTGTCAAATTTATTTCTTCCTGGCATGGCAGACTTGGATGAAGTCCAACCAACCTTTGTTTGTGCTTTAATATTTCTTCCATGCCTTGGCATGCTTGATGTCAATTTGTTTGCCCTTGGACTTGGAATGTTCTTGGACAATCATCCTTCAATTTGCCTTAATTTGTTTTATGCCTTGGAAAGAGGCGGGGTGAATCAGTGGTTTACAAACTTTTCCCTTTATCTATCCTATGTGTCTATACCGGTTATCAGATCTAACAGAAAGCAGACTTACCAATTAGATGGGAGACTGTCACAAATGCAATCACACATTAAAGGGACATCACATTATGTGCCACTGAGAGGGGGGGTGAATCAGTGGTTTACAAACTTTTCCCTTTATCTATCCTGTTGTGGCACCAGATGGAAGAGTGTTGGCCAATATCAGTGATGAGGCCGTAAGGGAAGCTTTCAGAATTCCGGAATATCATAATGCTGTATATGTGACCAAGGATGAGGCTGATCAAATGTATCAAGACCATTTGGAAGAGTACGGTGCCATCAATCATTCCTGGTTGGACAAGCCAAGAAAGGGTACCTCCAAACTATAGAGGAAGAGCTTGGTAAGGGCGTATTTTAAAGAGGGTATTGGAGATATGATTGTCCCGTTGAACAGAATAATGGGTAATGCCCAAGGCGCTCCATTTGAGCCTTGGATGTATTATTTCATAAGCGAGATAATGAGTGGTGTCAAGATAATTGACTGGGCTCAGATGATAAGCAATAAGTTGGACAGCCAATTGAGAAATCTGGAGGCAGATAGGACTTTTTACATGAGCTCATACTTGTTTTATTCCCTCGCTAGAACCTATAGATACAGAGGCCTCACCTGTAGAGGGGAAGTGGGAAATAAAGAGAATCAATTTCCTGTCTACGATTGTTACCCTTAGCTGCACATGGAAGAAAAGTTACTTTTCAAGAGGGTAAATGATACATTTTTGATGCATATCACACAAACACTGCAAGGTGGATTACATCAGAGACTCTCAAGAGTCAATGGACTTCATAAGCAGATTCGAGTATTGGTATATTCAATACCCGAAATTCACCGACATCAGAATTTAGGGATTTTCTGGATCTCCCTATAAGCTCCCAGTCTACCCTACCAACTGAGTTGTGCTATTGGAAGTTGTGAGGCAACTAGAGGGCTATATGACAACCCAGAGAGATAAGCAAAAGAAGGCAGAAACATCCTCTCTCACGATTGGAAATGGACTAGAGACATGCCCATCATCACAAGCCGCTGCCACTACAGAGAAAGAGCTGGCTTGGTACCCTTTCTACCACTACAAGCCAAGAGGGAACTTTGATCCATTCCATAAGATGAAGAAAGTAGAAGGACTGGTATTTGAGCATAGAACTGGTGTGGAAGATTATTGGGCTAATGCAGCCGATAGTTTCAAAATCAGGAGAAGATTTTGGTCAAGGATTCCCCTGAGTATGGTGAGAGCAACATAAGTATTCAGAGTTGCTTATCAAATAGAAGACAGTTCTGAGCTTCAACAACCAGACTTTGAGAAGATGAGAAATGAGCCACTGACCTTGGTTGATTGGTCAGAAGGAGAAAAGTCAGATTTGGCAGACCTTATGAGATCAGTGGTCAAATACTCCAAGTGGTGGACATCCGAGAAGACAAAGCAACTGAAGTCCAAAGGTGTTGCCCTGACTTATGATTTAATGGGAATGGATGACTCTATGTCTTCCAATCCTTGTATCTCTACAGGTCATGCTTGGAATCGAAAGAGTGTTGGGTCCCGGAAAAGAAAGGAACTGGTTGGAAGCTCTAGAAAGGCCAAGGGAAAGAAAGTTATTGGGGAAAGACGTGAATCCAACTAAGGTCATTCCATTTTGAGTGCCGCATCTGTTGTACCTGACCAGAATGTAGTTGAAGAACAGGAGATGGACACAGATATGGGGAATAATGAAGTAAGAGTGCCTTCTCCTTCGATTGAAGAAATAATGAGAGAAGCTGTGCAAAACCCGGACAAGGAACAAGTTCTTAACAAAGCCACAAAAGTTGAAGAGCCTGAGCCCCCAGTAGTTTTCCTTGATGGTATAGTCATTGGACCAGGAGCAACAGATGGTGGATTTGATCAAAATATTGTGGAGCAGTCAACCATTCCCGATTGGTTGAGAGAAAGGATAAGGGCTAAGGTTCCTAATGAAACCCACTCTGAAGAGAATACAACAACATTTTTGGCCAAGGTGAACGAACCAGTTGTAATTAAACCACAAAAGACAGCTAGAAAATTCTCTTTGATTCAGAGGGATAGTGCAGGGTTTAGAACAGTTCAGATAGCTGTGCCAAAAGAAGGTAAGACTCGGGACAATATTGGCCCAGAAGATTATAAGATTACTACTGTACAGCTGGGTAAGCCTACTCAGGACCAAGAAGTCCAATACTTTGACGACTCTTGCAACGCCCTCAAGGCAAGGCTAGCCAAGGAGAAGGAAAAAAGAAAGAAGGTTGAGGAAGAGAATCAACAGTGGAGGAAATATGTTCTCCATCTAACCAAGCCACTTAACCATGAGATACCGGTCACCCCTCCGCAGCCTCTTCAGCCAGAGTCGATGAAAGATTACAACGACATGAAGGGCAGGTTCATACAAGCTAAGGAATGGACCTCAGATGCTTCGGCACGTGCTGACATATTTGTGGAAAATTTGGTATCAGCACATGAGTCTACTTCTTCATTTCATTAGTCAGCAGAATTCAGGACTTAGCTACAAACTGGGAAGATATTGAAGAAATCCAAGATGAAATACTTCCACAATTGAGGGTTATCCGAGGTCTGTCAAAGCGAAGCTTGGTAGATGCAGGTGTCATCCAGGTTGGGGCTATGTATGATTTTAACACTTGGTATTATGCTTTGGTCACCAGGATTGAAGTCCTGAAGAAATCTGAAACTAAGTGTTTTGAGATGGAGGAAAGTGTATGAGAGATTTTAAGTAAGGTGTTTCGTGTGGCATCAAAAATTTGGAAGAAAGAGGGTATACGAGAAAAACACTTGCAGGCAGAGAACCTGAGAGCCAGAATTCAGTCGAGCTTTTTCAAAGACTCGAGGATGATTGATAAGAGTGATCTCTCAAGGATCGCAAGTTTTCTCCTCATTGACGAGAACTTTCTTGTCCAGGCAGTTGAGTGGGAAGGCATCCTCGCCACGTGTACTGATGATGTGGACATCGTCGACTTTCAGATTAGTAACTTGCCAATGTCACTATGGAAGAGGTTCGGCTCATCATGTCCAGATACATGGAATCTGCAAAAAGGGAAACTGGACACTCACCTCAGTGACAATAGCAGCTATGCCACATGTCACTCTTTTGTCTGTTTTGACTGATAGAGTTTTGAGAAACCCTAATTAGGGTTTATACTTTCAATCCGGGCCCTTGATCATTGTTTGATCTCGGCCATTCATTATTTTCTGAAAACTATATAAGGCTACCTCCTCTCATTTGGAGAGTGTGAGGTTTTTGATATATTGTTGCGTGAAGGTCATTTTTTCAAATAATATATTGCATGTGCACTTTCTCTTAAGGCTTTGTAATCTTTGTTGTTTGAGTGATTAGCATGGTTTCAATTTCCTCAACACATTATTTAAAGTTAATTTAGATTTGCTTTCATGTTGTTAGAATTGAATGAAGGATTTGATAAGTACTAATTAACGGTGCATCTCTACTCATACTTTTGGTGAATTGATGTTTCCATTTTACTGTGCAAAGTTAGTCTGAGCCTATCCTCTGTGTATGCCGACATTTTGATCATAAGCACAACCAGTTGAAGATTGCACCCGTTTTGTGTAGTTGTCCTCAGTGTGGCAAAGCTAAGTGTGGTTTTTCGAGAGCACCTAATTAATACTGTCTCTAGAATTCGTAGGTTTAGATCAGCTTTCTTTACCCTTTTCCCTTTTTCCCTTTTTTGAAAGTCTAAATCCCGGAAAATCCAAAAAAAAAAAGAGAGAGAGCCTAGAATTGACAAATCCATCTAAGTCCATAAGCTTAAAAGACATTCATAAACGTAAGTCCCCCTTGAGATTTTCAGCATACACTACTGTTGTAACCATTTCACACATCGCCCCATCAGAATGGGGACCCCCTCTCTTTTTTTGGTCTTGCTTTCTCTTAGCTTAGTTTTTTCTCTGCTTGCTAGGTGTTTTGAGTGAGTTAGTGGTCGCCTAGGCTGGGTAAGTTAGGGTTTCTTTCACAGAGCTTGCCTATGGTTCCTTTCAAAACCAAATTTGACCTAAGCTTTGGAAAGTCATTTGTTTTGTGCCTAGAGCCCTGATGTAATTTTAGAGGGATCTTACCTTTGAAAGATGGAAAATGTATATTTTGCAAAGAAGTCGAGAAGTTTGAGGCAAGATGAGTCAAGGTTGTAAGTTTTAGGGCCAGAGTCTTGTCTTCTGTCGAGTCAGAGTCAATTGAATGAAGCCAGTGATCAGAGTATAGGCTCGAAAGGCGAATGCTAGCATGAACAAGCTTGGAGGGATGTAATTATAAGGAGTTGGCTTGAAAATTTGAAGAAAAAGTTAAGGATGTAAGCTAAAGCATGAATTTCGCTCCTGACCCTTCCAAAGGGTCCAAAGCGAAATCCTTGAAAGACCTAATTTGTCATCAAGAAACATTGAATTGATATCACCTTGAAGGCGAATGGACCTGATTAAGATGAAGGAACGATCTAACAACCAAGTCAGAGGGCAAAGTTGAGGGGAAAATGAGAAAATTTAGCCCAATTCATGAATTTTGATCCTGACCCTTCCAAAGGGTCTAGAGCGAAATTCTAGGATAGGTCCTGTCCTTCCGGGGGTACTTGGGCGAAATGGTTAAAATGTCCTTGTAATCCAAGTTTTTGAGCCAGGAACTCCTCAAGGTGGTTTGTTAGAGGTAAGAGCAATGTGATTGAGGCAGAAGCTTGGATGTTTGAGTGGTGTCCAAGGCAAAATCTCAAATTTCGCTCCTGACCCTTCCAAAGGGTCCAGAGCGAAATTTCCCAAAGGACCTAAGATTTCACCTAAGTCATTGGATAGTTGGGTAAATTTGCATGACTATGGAAGGAAATGCATCAAGGATTAAGTCTAAGGCGAAGCCAAGTGGAAAGGAAGATGATTTGAGCCTAGAGGAGAAATTTCGCTCCTGACCCTTCCAAAGGGTCTAGAGCGAAATTTCGCAAAAACCCTTTTTGTTCCTTGTTATGACCAACACTTTGACTTCTAAGGCATGGTTGGGAAATTTTTGATGCGTAATTGCCTTTGAAGGGTAGTTTGAGGCAAAGAAGTGGTGAAAATCAACCTAAAAGAAGAATTTTGCTCCTGACCCTTTGTTGATGTCTATTTTGTACACGACCAAACACAGAATAAAATACCGAAGTATCTTATCCTCTCTTGAACAAAGTTCCCGACTGCTGAAGATCTCGCTGAAGGATCAATCGGAGTAACTCCAAGGTTCTGTTATGTAGGATCTCTACGTGTGGATAAGCTCTTCGCGGTATGATGTGATTTGCTGGAATCACAAGGGGACTTACACTCAATGACCTAAACGTCTGATTTGTTGGAATCACAAGTCCTATTAACTAACTGGAAGACAAACAAATGACAAAAGATGCAGGGTTCAGGAAGTCTACTCTACTACCTAGAATGCGAGAAGATGGATGAACGACTAGGTGGAGTCCTACTGGGCTGGGTCTCACCATCAAGTTGAACAATTCAACACCAACTCAGTGCGATCTTCTGGGGGATGCTTCAAATATATTCAAATCGGACACCATCAGATATTGATCATCATTCAAGTTAATGCATGAACAATAGACGTGTAACGACTTGAGATTAAGCTCATTTTATGCCAGTTGACCACGCAGGGCGCACTTACAATCAGTAAGAGGCTAGTGGTATGGATTAGACGGATTCCACACAGGTGCATTCAACAACTTCTTTCATTCAATTTAATTATCTATCATCTAAAATGAAGATTCAACAAGAGACCATGCATATTGCAACGAAACGACATATTTCACCATATCTTCAATGAAAAAGAAGTCTTTACAATTGAGGCAACAATGTCTTGTCTTCTCTTCCTAGTCTATTCTAATTTCTATTCTATCAGCTGACTATTCACTATTAGCTAACTACTCACCCACTATCAACTATTGACTAACTATCAGCCTTTACAAATGAGGAGCCAGGGCTTATATAGTGCCCTCAATACAATTCGATGGCTCAGATCAACTTGAGATCAATGGCTGAGATTTTACAATGAAAACCCTAATTAGGGTTTGTTACAACAAACTCAATTCTGGCCAATGAAATAATTGCATTATTTGGACACATGTCTTTTCTGGAATATTCAACCAATGGATAACCGGGGTAGGTACATCGAAGTTAGTGTCATCTTTGATGAGTCAGGTACATTGAATCTGGACACGCTGAGGTGGATCAATCCAATTGGAGGAGTGATGATTGGGACGCCACCTTGTTTGACACTTGGTTGATGCTCAATTTGGTGATGCTGAGAAGCTAACTTTAATTAATTCTTCTGAAACTATCTGCTTCTCCAATAGACCCTTGCTTTGACCTCCTTTGTCTTTGATGTGCAGGATGGATGATGTACCTTTTCTTCAAATGCTGGACTGGAAGAGGTCGTCCTTGATGATGCTGGACTGGAGGAGGTCGTCCTTGTCTTGGCTTGGTCTTCTTTTAACTGCAAGACAAACCAAAAGATGATTAAGGACACATAATAAATTCATTTCAACATAGCATTTTCTACCTTAAATCATCAACAAGAAGATGTTAAAATGAAGTTTGTTCAAGATTCATTCCAAGGACAGGCTCTATAAGAATTTCGCCCTGGACCCTCTGGAAGGGTCAGGAGCGAAATTTGCATTCCTGGCTCAAATTGTTCTCACTTTGCAATCGTACTTGCTTAGATACATGCCCAAGGACGCCTTCATTCTCAACCAACACCAATCTTGATGCAAATTTGGGGCAAAAGAGAGGTTTTTAAGAATTTCGCTTTGGACCCTTTGGAAGGGTCAGGAGCGAAATTCACTTTTTAGGACAAAATCTATCATTTTTCCTCTCCAAAATACCTTCAAAGGCGAGCACACACTAGTTTTCCTTCCTCCAGAGCCTAGGGATCCACACCTTGACCTCTATCCGCAATTTGAGTGAAATTGGCAATTCCGCTCTGGACCCTCTGGAAGGGTCAGGAGCGAAATTCACCTTTTAGGTCACAACTCTTCATTTTCTTCACTTCAATTCATCTTGCAGGGCAAAGTAACATCATTTCAACCTCAACTACGCCTTAGGACTCCTAGTCTTGACTTGACACAAGGAGGAAATAGGTAGATGAAGAATTTCGCTCTGGACCCTTTGGAAGGGTCAGGAGCGAAATTCACCTTTTAGCTCAAAATTCACACTTTTGAAGGTCAAACATCTTTCCAAGGCATTCCAAATAGTTTTTCTCACCCTAGTCTAGGCCTGACTTAGCACAAAATCTGGAGGATAAGATGGTTTTTAGGATTTTCGCTCTGGACCCTTTGGAAGGGTCAAGAGCGAAAATCTTATTTTAGGCTTATTTCCTCATCTTTTCAACTCCAATCCACCTCCAAGATCAAGGACACATCGCCTCACTCCTATCTAGGCCATAAAAACCAAAAACTTGACTTGATTTGCAAGGAAAAAAGGGTGATCCTAGGAATTTCGCTCTGGACCCTTTGGAAGGGTTAGGAGCGAAATTCTCGTTTTGGCTTCAAAATTTGCATTCTTGGTGACCAAAATCCACTCTAAGGCAATCCAAATGACTTCTCTCACCCTTGCCCAGGTTTGACTTTGCTCAAATTTTGGAAGAAAAGATGGTTTTTAGGATTTTCGCTCTGGACCCTTTGGAAGGGTCAGGAGCGAAAATCACTTTTTAGGCTCAATTCCTTCACATTTGATAATCATTGATAAGTCAAAGCTATTTCTAAGGACCTCTCCCATCAAAACTCACCTTAGTCAGCACTAGGCTTGGCACAAATTTGAGGGAAAAGATAGTTTTTGCACAATTTCGCTCTGGAACCTTTGGAAGGGTCAGGAGCGATTTTCCTTTTCTAGCCCAAAATCATCATTCTTTCAATCCCAATCTTCTTTGCAAGGTAAAATTTCATCTCTTTTCGCCTAAGGAATAAGGTTTTAAGCCCTAGCAAAGTTGAAAATATAGGTTTGGAAGGAATTTCGCCCTGGACCCTTTGGAAGGGCCAGGAGCGAAATTTCCTTTCCTGGCCAAAACCGTCATTCTCCAACGCTTTCAAACATCCCCAAGGATTTCAATATGCCCATTCTCTCTTTCAACATGCCTTGGACATCAAAATTGGGTCAAACAAGGAAGGAAATGCATCTTAGGTAGATTTTCGCTCTGGACCCTTTGGAAGGGTCAGGAGCAAAAATCTCATTCTAGGCTTGATATTTCATCTTTTATTGCTTTCCTTCATTTCTCAAGGCAAGAATATGTCTATCCCTCCTCCATCATGCCTTGGACACTAAGAACTTGGCCTAACAAGGAAGAGGATGAGGTCCATGAAGATTTTTGCTCTGGACCCTTTGGAAGGGTCAGGAGCGAAAATCATGTTTTGAGCTTGATTTTTTCATTTCTCCAACTCCAAACCACTTCAAGAAGGTAACTAAACATCATTCTCACGCAAGGAACAAAGTCTTAAGCCTAAGCAAGGTCAAAAAGGTAGGCTTGTAAGGAATTTCGCTCTGGACCCTTTGGAAGGGTCAGGAGCGAAATTCACCTTCTTGGCTAGAATCCTTCATTTTTTCAAAGCTTTCAAACATTTCCAAAGTCCAAACATGTCCACTCTTCCCTTCAAGATGCCTTGCAAATCAAAATTTGGTCAAACTAGGGAGGAAATGAGCCTTAGGAGGATTTTCGCTCTGGACCCTTTGGAAGGGTCAGGAGCGAAAATCACAATTTGGGCTTGATTGTTCATTTTTCAAACTTCAATTTTCTCCTGGAGGCAAATATAGATCATTCTTTATCAAAGGAGCAAGGTTTCAAGCTAAAACAAGGGAGCAAATGAAGTATATAATGAATTTCGCTCTGGACCCTTTGGAAGGGTCAGGAGTGAAATTCTCCTTTTGAGCTAAAATCTTGATTCTTCAAAGCTTCTAACTCCCTCTCAAGGCAAAAACATACCCATTCAACCTCAATCAAGTCAACGCCTAGACAAAATAAGGAAAAAAAACAAGGGTTATAAGGATTTTCACTCTGGACCCTTTGGAAGGGTCAGGAGCGAAAATCATGTTTTGACCTTGATTCTTGATTTTTCAAACTCTAATCTTCCTTGGGAGGCAAACATAGATACTTCCTCATGCATCTCCATCTTGATCTTGACTTTGGCTAAGGGAGAAATTAGTGTTTTCAAGAATTTCTCTCTGGACCCTTTGGAAGGGTCAGGAGCGAAATTTGACATTTTGGACTTTCCGTCAGGATCATTTTATGGAATATAACATTTAAGTATATCTTTCTTCTTTCTTATACTTTAAGTTATATTCCATATATACTGTCAGGATGTTTGAGAGTGGTTTCGGACCTCCAGGAGTTATATTGCAAAATCTAGTTTTTGGAGGATTCTTCAGTTTTCCAGACTTAGTCAAATTTCAGGATCAGGACATTCCAGACTTAGCCAAATTTCAGGATCAGGGCATTCCAGACTTAGCCAAATTTCAGGATCAGGGCATTCCAGACTTAGCCAAATTTCCGGGCATTTGAAGATTAGGATGACATTCCAGACTTCATCACTCACTAACTTGACCTAGCTCGGACCTTCAAGAATGACACTCACTCACCAAGCAAGACACAATTAGCAACAAGAGCAAAACCAGGCCCTAAGGAAGACTCTCAAAGAAACCCTAATTCTGGGGCCCCAAAGACTCACCTCAGCTCAAGTAGAGCTTGCCATCCTAGTGATCCCCATGGCGACACTCGGAAAGCAAAGGCTAAAAGACAAAACCCTAAAAGACCTAGAAAACACACCCCAGAAGGCAAAAAGCAGGGGTCCCCATTTGCAATGGGGCGATGTGTGAATACGTCACAACACCCTTCCAAAGGGTCCAGAGCGAAATCCCCAACTTGACTCTCTATTTTGCATAATGCTTTAAAAGACCTTGTTTTGAGTTAGATAGATGGCAAATTGACTTGATTATGGTGAGAAGAGATTGGATAGATCAAGTTTGAAGGTGAGTTGAGAGGACGAAGTGAAGAATGCACAAGCAATTTTGATATTAAAAGGCATATACCTCTTGAATAAACAAGGGCGAATATGTATTGCATTATGGTAAAAACCAAATGGAGAGGAAACTTAACACAAGTCGGCCTAGAAGCAAATAAGGCGGTTTGATACATTAAATAACCTAACCCCATCCTTGGCGCCAAAAATAAATTTGAATATCCAATAAAGAAGTCGGCCAGATTGGGAGAGATGCAATTAAATTTTTTTTTATACTCATAAAGAGGTCGGCCTCTTGGGGAAAGGGTGGAAAATGCCTATAAAGGAAAGTAAATTTCAAAACCATTAATCATTCATTCACATCTTCTTTTCTAAAAGCGAATTCAAGGAGCAGACCTAGGAGGTGAATTTTATCAGCAGACTGCATCAAGTGTCAAGGAAGCCGATTTCAGACCTAAAGATAGAAGGTTAATAATCTTCATGAGCCAAATTAGACAAAGAACAAGCTAGAAAGAAAGCAAGTTCCAGCAGATGGTGGGCAAATTACAAGTTTGAGAAGGCGAAAGACATATCCTATCAAGGCAAATTTAACCTTTCAAAACTCAGATCTGATCCTCTCAAGGACAATTCAGAAGATCAGCAAGGGCGAAGTTGAGGTGCAGATCTGGAGCTTTTAGCAGAATAAACTCCTTTGAACATCACTTGGAAAGAAGGCAAATTCAACATTTTTTTCCCCTTTTACCCATCTTTTTCAGGTTGATAGCTAGAAATCAAAATTAAGGTCTGTGCAATCTAATTTTTTGAAGGTGTGATTCAATTCAATATCAATTCTTTTGGAGTTAAGTCTTCATGATTTGGCTTGATTCATAGGTGATATCAATTTGAAAATTCATAATTTTAAAGGTTTATCATTTTATTTTCAAAATTGAAGGTCAAATTGTTCTTTTAAGGTCTCAAATCAACTATCTAGGTCACTATACCTAAAACTAACTTAAGCCTTTTTGTAGGTAACAAATGGCGGCCCCCAAAGCAAGTGGATCCTCTACCCGGCAAGCTCTCATTAAAGAAGATCAAAAGAATGACGATTTGGAGACAAGGATCTTATCCAAATGGAGCAATATTGGAGACACCAACTTAGGAAACTTCAATGTGAAGAAGTTTCGAGGAGCACCCTACATCGGCTAGCCATCGCCCATAGCCAAGAAGATAATTGAGAGTGGGATCATCAAGGCCGCAGGCTTCCCTCCTGCCGTTAGATGTCATGAGCTAATGATCGAATGTGCCAGGCACTATGATTCACTTTCAAGAACAATTGTAGCCAAAGATGGAACTATCCTCACCTATCTCTCAGAGGGAGCTATAAGTGAAGCTTTTCATCTTCCAGAGTAGAGGGATATGATCTACAAAAGCCTAGAAGGAGCCAAGTCTATCTACGAAGATGATCCTGATACCTGTCTAAACTTCATCAATAAGAATTGGCTACTCAAGAGTAGGCCTCGCCTAAATAAGATACCCAATACGCCTCACAAAATTGATTTCCAAGAGGAATTCAGGGACTTGATAACCATGCTCAATCGAATTGTAGGTGCTTCCCAAGCCTTCTTTTTCGACAGATGGATGTTCTTCTTTATACAAGTGATCGTTCAAGGGAAAGGAATGTTCAACTGGGCTAGGATTATTAGCAACAACCTAGATGTGCAGTTGAGGAGGCTAGTCCCTACTAAGTCATTCCACATGAGTTCATATGTTATATATTCTTTAGCCAGATGCTTTGAATATGCAGGACTACCACACAGAGGAGTTGTTGGGAGAGGACCCGGAGAGATAAAAGTATGTGATTCTTATGCTCAATTGCATCATCCACCTAAGAACTACTACAAGCTAGTCAACGATACTTTCACAATGCATATCACCAGGACATTACAAGGAGGGATTCACCGTCGACTATCTCTAGAAGCACAAGAACTCGTGAAGAAACATGGTGCATGGTTCATTCAATTTCCTAAATTCACCTACATCAGGATCCGTGGATGTCCTTCACCTCCTTATATGTTGCCAAGATATCCTACAGATAGAATAGTTCTACTTGAGGTGACTAGACAACTGGCAGCTTGTGCTAAGGCATCAAGACATAAGCATGGGAATGGTATCCCTATACCTATTTCCCTTGGAAATTTAATTGAAGTATGTCCTAATTCTCAAGCAGCTGAAGATGCAGAAAAGGAACTATCTCTCTACTCATTCACATCTTTTGCCCCGAGAGAAAATTTTGATCCTAATGGTCATATGGAAGAAACAGTTGGGAAGAAGTACAAGCATGTATTTCAAGTAGAGGACTTCTGGATGAATGTTCAGGATGATGTAGAGGTAAAAAGAAAGATGCACTTGCGATTGCCCTTAGATCTTATCAGGAAATGCAAAGTTTATAGAGTAGCAGATCAAGCACAAGACACTAGCAGATATCTTCAATCTTCCTATGAGAAAGAAGACAAAGAAGTGAAGATAGATTGGGATGAACAAGAAGTAGCAGATTTAAGAACATTGATGGATCCAGTCCTGAGTTGTACTCGCAGATGGGTGAATGTCCAGCATCAAAAGTTAAAGGAACAAAATATAGCTATGACATTCAGCTTAGAAACAAGAACGGAAGAAGGAGAGACTAGTGCAAGTGAGAACATTTCTCATTCTAAGGGGTCGAAGAGAAAGGAGGGGCCTGAAAAAAGAGAATCGTCCAAGAAGAGACAGAAGCTGAATCTTGATGATCCCTCGAGTGTTTCTTCTAGACATGAAAAGGAGATAAGTCAAGGAGAGGATCAAAGGCAGAAGGTGTATGAGATAGATGAGTCTATGGAATCCACAGTACAAAATGATAAACAAGACAAAGGAAGGACACCTCAACACTCATCAAGTCAGTCTCTTCCGCTCCAAGTTGATGTTAATGAGCAACAAGAGGAAAGAAATGATGATGAAGCGACATCTCCTTTTAGAGGCGAGAAGCCATTGCCTAAGGAGGTACAAGTAAGAGAAAGAAAGTCTTCCATTCCAGATTGGCTTAGAGAAAGACTTACGAGGGTAGTTGTGGTTGAGGATGAAGAGCAAGTATTTGATTTGGAAAGCCTTTTAGGCAATTCTCAAGAGGAGATTGAAAGGAAAAAAGCTACAAAGATGTCAAAGGTAATCAGAGACGATGCAGGATCCAGAAAGATACACGAGTAGTAGACAAGTACGATGATGAGATTATGGCAGAAGAATATGATTTAGAGACATTTGATCTTGGTCCACTTACCTCTGAGCAAGCCATGGAAGATGCCACTGATTTAGTAAGAGCAGTTAATGATAAACTAAAGGAAGAAATGGAAAAGAATAAAAGGTTGGAAAAGGAGAATAACGCTTGGAGGAATTATTTTAGCCACCTTAACCAGCCGTTAAGGCGACAGGATCCAGTAGTCTCACCCTTGCAGGCACTCCCTCTTGAGTCAATAAATCAGGTAGAAAAGATGAAGAACTTGGTCGAACTCATGAATACATGGATTGATGGTTCCTACAAGGTAGCCAAGGAATTTGTAGCAAGAATGATGAAGACAGTCCATAGAGCTATCCAAGTCCTTGAGATCATTTATAATCTAGTGGTAACTGTTGATGCGTTCACTCACACTAGAGACATTGTCATCCCAGTATTGCAAGTGGTAAGGAGGACATCAAGACAGGTTTTAGCACAAGAGAAGATAATTGATGGAGGAACCCATAATCTTCTACTATGGTCAACTTTGCTCCAATTGAAGGAAGTTCTATTCAAGGACATCAATACTAGATGCAGCCGAGTTGAGGACACTGTCCATCCTATTCAGGATAAGGTGTTTGATGTATTATGTACAATCCTTGACAAAAGGATAGAGATTGAAACAGATGTGGATGTCCAAGAATTTGAGGATAGGATCAAGGTCATTTTTTGCAAAGAGGACATGATCATAGAGGAACAACGAGATCAGATGTATGCTACTATGTTCCTATTCAAGAAAACAAAAGAACTAGAGCATAGGAGGGAGATGACTCTTCTTGCAGCTTTTGATGAGGTCCTTCATTTGGAGGAGCGAATGAAGAACCTGATTGAGATTCCCATTGCAGAGATCGAAGGGATTACGTCTAGATTCATTGAATATGCCAAAAAGGAACATGGAAAAGGGAACAAAATTGTAGATGAGAAGTTGCTATGAAATGATGTGACAATTCAATTCCTATTGGACGATGTTTCCTCGTTATTTGTGCCAATTTCTATTGGCTATGTTATGATAATGCTTATTTGATTAGGGTTATTTTTGTGGCAAACCCTAATTAGGGTTTAGGTGTCAAAATCTCAGCCCTTGATCTTCTTTAAATCTGGGCCATTCATTGTATTTGAGAATGCTATATCAGCTCTCACTCATTTCATTTGTAGGAGAGAGTTAAGAGGAATAAGTTTATTAGCAGCAGAGAAGAAGAGTAGTTATACAAATTTGGTGAAGAGAGAAAGTTGAACAATTGTTGTTCTATTTTGCTATGAGATCAATGAAATATTGAATTGAAGTTAAGGTGTTTTATTGCAATCTTTGTGGCTTCTTACATGGCTGTTCATCTTCTTGAATCGCTCTTATTGAAGATAGTATTTAGATGTTAGAGTTATATTGAGTGATAAATGCTGTGTTTGATCTTTTAGTGAAGCTCAGAATCCAAACCACTAGCCTCTTACTAATTGTAAATGTGCCCTGTGTGGTCAACTGGAGATATTGAAATTGTTTAGAGTTCAATCATTATTTGAATACCGATATGTATCCTATTGATAATATCTATGTTCATTAATGATTTGAAAATCCTTGAATTCCCTTAGAAGATTGCACCGATTCCAGTAGAGTAGTTGTTTTATGGCAATACTGAAATTGGTAGAGTTTCACCAAGATCGCTCTCCATTTAGTCATTCTTAGGCCTAGTTTAGCATAGCCCTCTCGAATCCCCTATCTTTTGCCTTTTTTGAAACATCGGTTAGTATTAGGAAAATCCAGTTCCTCATTGGAAAAGTAGTTACAAGAGCCAGCTTTAATAGAAAGTACGTAAGGCCCCTTGATGAAACAACAAACACAATGAACACTGGTGCTTATCCACAAGTAGATAACCTACATATTAGAACCTTGGAGTTGCTTTGATTGATCGTTAGGTGAAATCTTCAGCATTTGGGGAAGCTTTATTCAAGAGAGGATAAGGTACCTTTGGGTATTTTATTCTTGTTTGATCGTGTACAAAAGACACATCCACAAAATTGGTGCTAGAAGTAGGGCCCGCCTACTTTTCTATACAAAATTTGATCATCAAGAGGAACAATGCTATTCAGAAAATCCTACCTCAAAAGAATTCAGCAAAATTCGAGATGAACATGTATCACTATGGTGTTGCCACATAAAGGATTGGACGAGGTAGTACAACCCAATTTGGAGATAGGCAACATACAAGAAGACATTGTTTCAGGATTGAATGACCTCGTGTGGAGCCTAAGGAGAAGTGACACTGAGTATACTAGAGTTAGAATTGTGTTGGAACAAGAAGCATATAGAGTTGAAGAACGCCAAAGAGTTGCTGCCAAAGAACTTCGTAACCAAAGGAACCTGTAGTAATTCTCAAAAGGTAAGATCTTCACGCTGGATCGTATTGGTTCTTTCTCGCCCGAAAAGCACCAAAGGATATTAAGGTCTACACTAGGCACAAAAGAACTGACTGAACTTCAGTTCACTTCAAGATCAAAACGGGCTAAGAGAGAAAACACTTCAAGAGAACCTGAATTGAGGCCAGAGGATACGTCTGACTCATCACAAGCTCCATCCCTTCGAGAACAAGTACAAGTAGCAATTCAGGCAAGTATCCAGGCAATTACACAGCCAATAAGTCAAGTCAGTTCATCAAGTTCTCAATCAAGTTTCCAACCTTCGGGAAGCACGATGGCTCACAAGCCTCCTCCTCCTCCTCCTCCTCCTCCTGCTCCTCCTGTTGCTTATGTAGTCAACGGTGCTACATGGATGATCGATAATCCATCACCATTAGAATTTGCAGTATATCATGATATGCCTAAGAATCCGGAGAACTTCTGTCCTAAGTTCAACACCAATGATTTCAATTGTACAACAGAAAATCATATCAAAATGTTCGAAGACCTTCGCAACAGGCGAATTGAATACAAAGACATAGCTTGTAGACTTTTTCCATATTCATTAGGAGAAGAAGCATACTTCTGGTTCATTCATCTACCAACAGGGTCAATCAGAACATGGGATGCAATGAAAGATACATTTATCGCAAAGTTTGGCATTCCAACCACGCTTGCTAAGTTATATAGGCAATTTGTTGAAATCAGGAGAGAACATGAGCCTATCACTTCTTTCAATAATAGGTTCCATAGAGCTTACATGATGTTGCGACATCCATATCTCATTGCTGATCCAAGGGAGATTTATCATGGAGCTTTAGATCATCTCACTGCCATGTTTGTAAGGGCCTATCCTACCCCAAATGATCTAAATGCAGCATATGCAAAGGCTATCGAAGTCAGTAAGCACATGGGGCAAAATATCACTGGGCCGCTTCTTCATATGGGACCTACTGCAGCACCGAACCAAATTCAAGTAGTTAGTTTGGCTTTGGCACATCAAACCCCAGTCATGAATCCAATTCCGCAAGCAACGTATCTCAGCATGCAGCCGTCAAATCAGTTGGTGCTTCATCCCGGAGTTGCACTTTCACAAGCCCCACCAGCACAACTTGTGTACCTGCAAAACACAACAACCTCCACAAGAACACAGGAAGAAAAGGAGGAAATGAAAGAGCTGATTGAACAAGTCAAGAAGTTATCAACTGAGGTGACCTACTTGAGGAATCAAAATAATCAATTGCAAAGCATACAAATAAGTAATCAGGGACAACAAGTGAACAATCAAAATTTTCAAGGAAACAACAATCAAGGTTTTAGAAACAATAATCAAGGTTTCCAAAGGAGAACATGGAATATGGCCCCTAATAATGGAAATGTGGTGACGCCACTAGACAACCCATAAAGCCCGCAAAATCAAGAGAATCATCCCACCAGTAAGGTGTTTCTAGCTGAGGTGGCATTATCCAGTTGGTGTAGACTTCACAACACGAACCGACATTCTGAATTGCAGTGTCCTGAATTTAAGATTGCTGCCGACATATTTCAGCAGGAGATGTGTAGCAATGATGCACCTAAAAACCCTCTTATAACAGGATATGAAATGGTCCCTACCACTCGATATGATCAAGCCATGGTCGTAGAAAGTTACAATTATTCGCTGAAATGGGAGAACGACCAAGCTCGAAACGGAAGGTTTCCACCAAAATCAGCTAATGGACCGATGGTACCTCCTGGTTCTCAATTCCCACCTGCTTCAGCAAATAAACCTATTGAGGACTCAGAATATTATTTCCCTCCCTTGAATAACTGTGTCTTGGTTGAAGGAATAAAATTAGTATTTCAGCAATCCTCAGGAGGCGTAGGTTCGAGGGTATACCAAAGAAATCAGAGAAATTAAGAACCTCTGACAACATCCATTCCTCCTAACAATTTCTCTACTCCTCCAAATCCAAAGGCTAGTAATACCCTGAATTATCCGCAAGATGCACAAGAGTATAGACAAAGGAATGCTCCTTCTCCTCCAAGGGATGAAATGAAAAGGCTTGCTATGCTTGTGTTGGAAGAACTCAAAATGGTTAAGATTAGCTTGCCACTCTATGAGTTGTTAAAGGTGCCAGAAATTAAAGACACCATGATCAATAGCCTGAATGATACAAATGCAACGAGGCGAAATAGTCAGAATACTTCCAAAGAGGCAGCCAATAATACTCAGGCCACGGTCAATGTGATTCAAGATGAAGTTGATAACAGGGAGCAGTCGGAAAAGGACGAATGTATGGTCCAGACTTTATCCTTTCCAGCCAAAAAGGAAGATATGTTAGAGGGAAAGATGTTACTTAAAAGAGGTGATGGTAAGAAAATGCAACCCACTATTAAAGAAAGCCTCACTTCAAGCCAGATTCTCCCCAAGAAAGGGACTGCTACTAAAAAGGATGCAATAAAGAAAGAAAAACCCCCAAAGAAAATAGAAAATTCAAAGGGAGAAACTTCAGAAAAGGATAGCAATCCAAAGGTCAATGAAACAAAGAATCAAGAACATGATGAAGACTCGTCAATCCTTTGTGAGGGAAAAGACGAGCCAGCCCCATTCCTGCTATCAGTCAAAATCTTTGGGAAACTATTGCACAACTGTCTATATGACTCAGGAGCTTCTAGTAATGTGATGCCATTAGCCGTTTGTCAGAGATTAGGTATAACTCCTGCACCCACCAGAAGGAAGGTCACTCAGTTGGATAAGACAAAAGTTCCAGAATGGGAGAATTGAACAATATTCACATGCAGTTAGCAACAGACCCAAGAGTCCAAAACTTCATAGACATATCAGTTGTAGATATACTTGACACATATGGTATGCTCTTGAGTAGAGATTGGTCGTGGAAATTGAATGGATATGTATCAACAGACTTTGCACATATGTGGCTACCTTGGAGAGGAGTTCCAAACCAGATCAAAATCGTCAGTACTCCAAGATTGAGACTCATGATAACCGAGTATGGAGAAGACAATGAAGTCCTATTTCTAGAAACTGATCTTGGAACGTATAAACCTAAAATAGAAGAGGTCTTGATGCTACAAAATCTGCAAGAAAGGGGTAGTAAACAAGAGGTGATGGAATCTACATAAGTTATTGTGGAAAGTAATCAAGGATCCGACCAAGATGACGATGGAATGTTTGAGAATTTTAGAAAATTTGTACATAAGAATGTGCAACAAGGGATGCAACTTGGCAACCTAGCATGTATTCGAGATCTACTCCTTCCCAACTGGTGCAGGATACACAATGCTGTCCATTCAGAATTATCTTGTGCTATGTGCAAGACTGCATTAGAGCAAGTATACAAAAGGGTCCCACAAGCATTGACTGTTGAAGAAATTGAAGCTCCGAAGGTTGATAATTCCTCAGAAGAAGAAACTTTATCAAACACGTTAGGAGAAAGCGAAGGGGTCGAAGAGTCAGAAGACCAGGAGAATCAAATTTGGACACTAAGATTTGATGGATCTAAATCCAAACAAGGATCAGGAGCTGACTTTGAGCTAATCAGTCCATCAGGGGAAACCTGCCTTGCCGCTCATAGACTACAATTCCCATGCACCAATAATGTTGCTGAATATGAATCTTTAATTCATGGATTATTGTTAGCCATCAGAAAGAAGGCCAAAATATTACATGTGTATGGAGATTCAGAAATAGTAATAAGGCAAATCAGGAAGCAATATGTGTGGCACGACAAAAGGCTGACAAGGTACCGAAACCGAGTTTGGGATCTCATTGAAAGTTTCGATGCCTTCAATATCAAGTCGGTATATAGACATCAGAATCAAGTAGCCAATTCTTTTGCTCAAGCTGCTAGCTCTTTGGTTCCACTCGCCATGGAAGGATTGAAGAAGTTCACAATAGAATTAACCCCAGTACCATCAGTTCTTGACAATATCGCCAACTTCCAGGTCTTCGAAGATGATGAGCACGTATTGGATTTCTTGACCAACACAGATGTCTTCTTAGCTCAAATCATTGATGAAGAAGAAGTAGAAGGAGCAGAACTGGATGCGGAAGGAGTCCTGAATTTAAAGACAAATACTATGAATCTTTGATCCCGACAAATTGAGGGAGGTAAAAAGCCATAGTATTGAAGGAAATGCATGCAACACCATCAATGTTGGTGATGGCAAAGAAATAAAAAATGTGTTCGTCAGAAAGACCTGTAATTCGCAAGAAAGAGATGGTATAGTGAAAAATGTGAGGGACTTCCCAGATGTCATTACTTGGAGCTATGAAGATCTCAAAACTTATGACACTGCAATCATCACTCATACAATCCCTTTGAAACCAAGAAGTAAACCATTTAGGCAAAGACAAAGACCGGTCAACCCTTTATTGGAACCCTTGATATACCAAGAGGTCAAGAAGCTGCTTTCAACCAAAATCAACTTTCCAGTAAGACATTCAATGTGGGTCGCCAACCTGGTCCCTGTTAGGAAAAAGAATGGAGAGATTAGATTGTGTGTTGACTTCAGAAATCTCAACCGGGCATCGCAGAAGGATAATTATCCACTGCCATCACTAGACGAAGTGTTACAAATTGTTAATGGATCACAAATGATGTCATTTCTGGATGGATATTCGGGCTATAATCAAGTACTAGTGGAACCAGAGGACCGATTGAAGACCGCTTTCACCACGAAGTGGGGAACGTTTGCATATAAAAGAATTCCTTTTTGTTAGAAATTAGGATCTTAGGATACTAATCATTATAAACAAGATTATAAAATAAATGAAATGAGAAACATACATACATAAATGTACACATTACACAAGATATACATGGGGAAAACCCTTCCAGGTAAAAAACCCCATAAAGCATCATTTAATTAAACCACTTACAAATATTATGTTCTAACACTCCTCCTTAATGTTAATAGGGGATCACATGTCAATTTCCATAAAAGAAAAAATGAAGCACCCCAGTAACGTAGGTCTTTTTGATAGTGATAAACAGGGACACAAATATAAGCCAACATGAAGATCATGCATTCCGAACTACATGAAAGTCATCTTGTCATAATTTATAATCCCAATGTTTTAAAAATGATGCTATGAGGTCTTAAAAAATTATATTGGAGCTGCGGTCTCCTCAAATTAGCCTCTCCCCAGGTTCATTACATAGTGCCCGTAGGACTTAATACAATGCTTTTACAAGTGGAAGATTTACAAGGAGAAGAATTTACAAATGCCCGTAGGACTTAAGCATAAATGTGCCTATAGGACTTACTAATGCCTACCTGCGGTAATTAAAACAAAAAAGGACTTACATATGCCTATCTGCAGGCTTAAAGGACTTACTAATGCCTATATAGGTCTTATTTCATACTTATTAGGACATATGCCTACCCGTAGGATTTAAAAAACTATGATTTAGCCACAAGGTGGTGTCATTGACATGCACACTCCCCCTCAATGGCATCACCTAAGGCCAAGCATTATTTGAATTTGGAGCATATAATGCCTAAAGGTCTTATGCCTATTAGGTCTTACATCTAGGATTTAGCCACTAGGTGGTGTCATGTACACTCCCCCTTAATGGTATCACCTAAAACCAATCACTGCACAGAGGATTTCAAAGTGATGGCTAAATTTCCAATATATAGCATGTGCCCATCATCTTCAAAGTGTCTATTATAGAATGATTTCTCTTGAGTGAGGTGTCCATGATCTTAAAGGTGCCTTTATTATAGAATGCTTTCACTTGAGTGAGGTGCCCATGATCTTCAAGGTGCCTTTACTATAGAATGCTTTCACTTGAGTGAGGTGCCCATGATCTTCAATGTTCATTTTTATTTTTAGGAATGATATTTTCTAGGAGTAAAGTAACTTCAAGTAAGATGGTACTATTACATGTATCCAAATGGAACTCTTCCATAAATCTTCAAGGCCATATTGATTCTTCAGGAGCTACTTTCATATTTTGCCCATTTGACTCAAAGACACATAGAAGATAGTCTTCTTCTCAAAGTATTGCATCATCTGGATGTAATAGCACTTGCACCATATGTTTTGAAGGCATAACCTCGCCATAAAAGAAACAATATAGTTAGTATTGTAGTAATCAATTAAAATTGGTTTTTGGTGCAAAGAAAGATCATAATATTATGCATTTGTCATTTGCCAAAGATCATATAATATTCCGCATAAATATAAAATATAGTCCAATGATTGGTAGCAAGGGGATCAACAAATATTTTCATGAGAATAGGCATGGATAATTAATTATCTTGTTTAAAATACAAACTAGACATGCTACTACATATAGTAATGATCCATAAAAAATTAGGCAACGGGTGAGCTATCCTTTCTAGGTTTGCTCCCCAAACAATTTATAAGGGTGATAGCCACCCATTATAAGTAGATGCTTTACACCTAATAAATGTAGAGGATACTTGAAAGATAATTAAAAAATGTTAGCTAAAGTAAAATAATCAGCCCCCTTGTTTTTTGGCTGCTTTTAATATCAAAAACACCCAGGAAAGAAAATAAAATAAAATAATGTATTAGCAAAAGATCCTTTGAAAGGTTTATGTAATCCTCTGTGTATGGATGTGCAAAAGTTTGAAACTTTTTTCCTTAACTTTTATATTCACCTTTTCATCCTTATATCTTAGTGAAAAAAGAATTAATTTGTCAAATTTAATATAACAAGAGTTTTGAGTTCTTTGAGAGAAATAGTGACCTCCTTAGATGGTTGTGTAGACCACCTATGTTCTTTAGGGTCCAATTTGTTCCAAAAGATTATATCAACTTTGGTACATATAAATTATCAATATCTAGTTATAAGTATGAGGACAAAAAGATTACTCTTTTAACATACATTCTCAATAAATGTATTTAAACCTTGTTACTATGAGTCACTTAGTTGTTTACCAATTTCTATATAAACCTCTTTGCATTGGTTCATTAATAATTAATAATTACTCAAATGTGTCACCAAGTGTCTCTTTTCTTTTATGAATTAAGATTGAACTTAGAGGGTTTTGTTAATACAAAATTTTATGATCTATGTACTCAAAGATGATATAATGCTTAATGACATATATAATTGTATATAATGTGGTTAGGATAAAAGATTCACCCCATAACATTTATGAAAAAATATTTTTGTTCTCCAAAAAATATTGATCCACTTTATGTAAATACAGAAAAATAGAAGAAATCTCAAAAAAAAAATGATTCTACTCTAATGTATATTCCCTTTTCCATATTCAATTGTGAAATAAGAATATGAATGCAAATTTTTCTGCTACAAGAAGAATACTGTGCAAACATAAATAAAAGGCTTTAGTAATAGCACAGAGAAAGAAGATGTTGATATGACAATGTTTGATTGGTTGGACTTTCTAAGCCTTATTCCCATACAAAATAGACCTGAGTTATTCCCAACTTTGTTAGAATATTTAACATTCTGACAAGAAACAAAAAGTACGTTGGATCTCCACATAGGCATCTCTAAAAGATTCTAATTTGAGAATGGGGTGTCTGCAACAAAGGTTACAATGACTAATTATACACTCAAGGATTAATTCAATGTTACTGATATTGATGGGGTGGATAAGAGCAATTCCTTGCATTCAACCAAGGGAACGAGTATGCAGCCGAATCCCCTCAAGTCCAAATTATAATTCAAAAGAAAAATATAACGATATGTAGCTCTTGGATCGGTTGTTCAACGTTTACACCTTTTGGTGATGAAATGGGGTGTATTTTCCAATGTTAGAGCACACTATTCTATAAGTGACGTTCATAAGTAATAGGAGGAGCAAGTAACATTTACTTTGCATGGAATCCATTTGAGCATTAAATTTAGGAAATATAATTGTATAATATGTATGGTTTAATTATAAAATATAATATCAAAAATATATATTTTCTTTTAATAATATCAAGATTTTATCATAAATTTTCAAATGTAAAAGATTGCATATATTCTCTAAAATATTAGTAGGATAAATAAATATATTTTCCAATCTTTCAAAAAAATGATGAGGAAGGTAAGAATTTAAAATCTTTTAGAATTTATAACTATTTGTCTATTCTTCTTAAAGAAAAAACTTTCTTTGAAAGAAATTTCAAATATTTACTTCTTGGCGTTCAAGCTCAACTGTTAGCCCTTTTTTTGTTTGGAAAAAGTGTCCTTATAATCATGCTACTCAACTAATGTAATATATGATGCATCTCTTCCTCAATACAATAGCAATGAAACATTATGTCACTTACTCATATTTGCGACATGGATTGTAATAATTTTCATAAAGAGATTTTTTATCAAGTTCACACATTTTTTTTAATATAACCTGTAAAAATGATTAGTATAGCCTAACTAGCTCTGATACCATGTTAGAAATTAGGATCTTAGGATACTAATCATTATAAACAAGATTATAAAATAAATGAAATGAGAAACATACATGCATAAATGTTCACATTACACAAGATATACATGGGGAAAACCCTTTCGGGTAAAAAACCCCATAAAGCATCATTTAATTAAACCACTTACAAATATAGTCTATCATAAAATAGACATGAACTTGGGGATACTCCTCCAATACTTCCACATGGCCAATAATACCTCTTGCATAGTGATGTAACTCACCACAAATCTCCAAATTCGTATATCTCTCAAATGAGAGAGAACCTCCTTAAATATAGGAGGAAGGGTGGCTTCACTAGTCACACCTTTTCAATAACCCCCACTCATAAATAATTAATAATCTAATAGTTATTAGATTATAATTATTTCAAATGGGATATGCTTGTAAAGCATATAATATATAAGATTTTATAACTTTATATTAGAACATTATATATAAATGTTATAAGGATGTGATCCCTAATAACATTATGTTCTAACACTTTTGGACTCATCAATGGCGGTGCCACATTTCAGAGAGCTATGGATATCGCTTTCAGGGACTTGATAGGGAAATGCATCATCATATACATGGATGATATCACAGTTTTCTCCAAAAAAAGGGAAGATCATGTGGATGATTTGAGAAAAGTTTTCCAAAGATGCAGAAGGTATGGTGTTTCTCTCAACCCTAAAAAATGTATATTTGGAGTAACGAAAGGAAAGTTGCTAGGCCATGTCATATCAGAAAGGGGTATTTCCATCGATCCTGACAGAGTAAAAGCTATATCAACCATCAACCTGCCAGCCAGTAAGAAGGAACTTAAATCATTCTTTGGCAAGATCAATTTTGTCAGAAAATTTATCACAGGATTTGCTGAGATAGTAAGACCTTTGAATGATATGTTAAAGAAAGATGCCAAGATAGAATGGACGGCACCAGCAAAAAGGGCATTCGAAGAGATAAAGTCGGCAATCGCAGAGGCTCCGGTACTAATCAGTCCTGACTACATGAAGCCCTTCTACCTGTATTCATTTGCCTCCGAATATACATGTACAACTATCCTTACGCAAAGGAGTGAAGAAAGGGACGAGAACCTGATTGCATTCATGAGCACTCCTCTAAAGGATGCAGAGCTTAGGTATCCTAACATTGAAAAATAGGCCTATGCGTTGGCTAAGGCCATCAAAAAATTCAGACATTACCTTTTGAGGGCCAAAGTGTATGCAATTGTACTCGATGCAGCCGTACAAACCCTCATGCAAAATGGATTGGGAGAGAGAAGAGGTAAGTGGGTCGCCATCATCCAAGAATTTGATATTGAAATCCAACCCATGAAACTTGTTCGAGGACAAGCCCTAGCACAGACATTGACAGTTGATGGGCTCGGGATATTTCAGCAGATATATGAATTGGAGGATGTCACCCCAGATGAATGTTATAAGGGGATTGCGACTTACCTGCTCTATCAGAAGTGCCCCGCTCACATGACACCTTCCCAGAAGAGAGCATTAAGGTTAAAATATCAGCATTTTATGCTTCAAGGCTCGGTCTTATACCGAAGAAATCACGAAGGGGTATATCTAAGGTGTGTTGGCAAGGAAGAAGCAAAATAGGTAATTGAACATTTTCACTCGAAGTTTGGTACGGGACATGGTGCTAACCTGGCCACAGCTCATCAAATTCTAAGAGTAGGATATTATTGGCCAACACTATTCAAGGATACATATGATCATGTCAAGACTTGTCATACTTGCCAAGTCGTTGCTTTAAGAGAAAGAAATCCTGCCATGCCGCTCAATCCAGTGATCGAAACTAGACCATTCACGAAATGGGGAATGGACTTTATTGGTGTCATCAACCCCTCATCCTCGGCGCAACACAGGTATATCATCACTGCGACTGACTATTGTACTAGGTGGTCTGAAGCTCAAGCTCTTAAGGTATGCACTACTGAAGCTGTGATTAAATTTCTTGAAGAAAACATTATTACCAGGTTTGGTTGTCCATACGCTTTGGTTTGCGATAATGGTTCCGCCTTCACATCATTAAAATTTTCAAATTGGGCTTTTGAATATGGTATAACCCTTAAATTTTCATCCAATTATTATCCTTAGGGTAATGGGTTAGCCGAATCCACGAATAAAAATCTGCTTATCGTAATCAAGAAATTGCTGGAAAGAAGCCCGAGAGATTGGCATACCCAACTAAGACTTGCCCTTTGGGCAGATCGGATGAGGACCAAAGCCTCATTAGGGATTTCACCCTATTTTCTAGTTTATGGTCAGGACCTTGTATTCCCAATGCAATTAAGGATCCCAACCTTAAGATTCATCCAAGAATACATGGAAGACACAGATGTTGTGCAAGCTCGATTAATACAACTCCTGAACCTAGAAGAAAAGAGAGATCAAGCTTTAGAGAACTTTGCGAAGCACCAAGGGGTTATCAAAAGGTGGTTTGATAGACAGGCGAGAATCAAGGCATTCAGAATCTCAGATCTTGTCCTATACTGGGATAAAGCCCACGAAAAGAAGGGTGAGCACGATAAATTCGATAAATTATGGAAGGGCCCTTATCAGATCTCTGAGATAATCCTCCTGGGAAAGAGTGCTCATGCTTATTCTGCTAACACACAGGGCACTCCCTCACATATTGTAACACCTCCATCTTGAACCCTTTCCATGTAAAGTGCTCTCTCACCTACCTATAAGTTTTGAAATAACCTGGGTGTTCAGCTAATGGTGAGTCATGGAAAGCTCTCAAGATCTTCTGCTTGATAGCAGATCTTGGCACCAAGAAGACCCTCTCCTTGTAGATGATCATGTCATTTACCACTGTGTACCTGTCATCCTGGATAGTACCATCAATAATCCCAGTGGTCCACTTGTCCTTCACATACTCTTCAGAAATCATCTCCCTCCAATCATCCGCCAACACTCCCAAAGCACACAAGTGAGGTCTTCTAGATAAGGCGTTAGCAACTACATTTTTCCTGCCCTCTCCAACTCACTTAGCTGCTCATCAGTAAGGAATGGATCCAAATCATTATCAACATCATCAGGAGCAGCAACCCATTTTGTTGCGTATGGATCAATGTCATCCAAGTCAAGTCCAAGTATTCCTACCATCCGTCCACCCATCTGAAAGAATGGTGCAGCCATTCTTTTCCCAAATACTCCTTTGCTCTTCCACCAATGCGTGAATGTTTTGGACCTCATCTTGCAATAACGGTCCACTAATCTCATAACGACTTGGGGACTTGATCCCCTTACCTGCCACAGTCAATGTGGTGACCAATTGGTCCCAAGATGGACTCGAAACAACATTGAACGGAATATCGTTGTAGATCCAAAATCTAGCATACGCCACCTTTGCTTGTTGGTGAGCCTCTTTATTCCATGCAGTGCCTAGCAATCTAGGTTCTGCATCAGGAGTGTTACGTGGAACAAAGTAGTTTTCCATATGTCTGCCCACACTTCCCATTCCTCGTATCCGTGGCCCAAGGGAAGAACTAGATGCCCCCACATCTGTATGTGACCCTATAGAACTCAAATCTGCCATTGGGGCTACCATTGCCTCTGCTGTTCTCTTTTTTTGTTGCCTTCCTTTGATCATATGCTTCAAGCGTTGCTATTGCATCCCTTGTAGCCTCTTCAGGACATTTCTTACATCCTTTGGTATCTCGGCATTCAATCTGTGCAAGGTGATATTTGAACCTGTTAATGCCACCTTTTATAATCTTGGTGCAATGGTTACAAATGACGTCTCCTCGTTTTGGACCTGGTGTCCCATGTTTCCAACAAAGGTCTCGCTTTTTGCCACTAGAAGCCATTTTCTTTCAAAAAAATTGGAAGAGAACCTAGCAAAAGAGAGAGACGACATTTAGAAAACAATAACACTGTTATTAACTTATTACATTCCTAATTCTATTTGTATCACAGCTGTACAATTTACAGTGAAATTGTAAATAACAGTGTTATTGTTAATAAGTAATAAAATGCAAAATATTCTTCAAAATATTAATACAATCATAATACATTCACAACTTGGACGACATATTTCAGCTTGGAAGTAATTTTTAATATATATGACTGTAATAAATTAAAAAATCAGACTGTATATTTATCAAACTGTGATACTAAATTACTAATAATTATTGTATAATATGACTGTAATTAGATATTACAATTTGTAATAATTAAAAGAATCTGACTATAATTATTAATAACTAATAGTCTAATATGACTGTAATTATATAAAAAATCAGACCGTGTAACTGTATAACAGTATAACTATATACTATATAATATATATATCGGACTCTAAACAGTAATACACTAATACTAATAGTAATAATTAAAAGTAAAACAAATCGATTTGAAACAGTTTATATAACTGTATAACAAAATTACAAATATTTAAAAATCAGACTATTATAAATATATATAGTTATACAGTTATGAGTTAACTATACAAATTACAAAAACAGTCTGAAAGAAGCTACAAATTACTATATTTATCGGACTGTAATCACTAATCAGTAATAGTGTAATACTGTTAATTAAAAAAAATCGAGATATACATAGTTTGATTTTAAACAAGAAGAAATTTAAAAAGAATCTGAAGGTCCTGAACAATGAAGTTCATCGTTTTTCCTTGGATGACTGATGAAAGTTTGAAACCCTAGTCGCGACGAACTGCCCGTGGAAAAATTGCGGCCTTTTTCTGCTCCCGTCGCCCATCGTCGCGTGAAGGAAATGAAATGCGTTTTATTTTCGCCTTTTCGGACTTAAGGGTCGAGATTTCGTTTTCGCGCCGGGTTTAGCGTCGATTTTCTGCGTTTTTTGGCAATTTTCGGCCATAAAAATCGCGGCGAGTATTATGTAAACTTGTCGCTGAGTATTTCTGCGAGTGACTCGCTCGCCATTAGGGCTCGCAATTACTTGCGAGTTTTCCTAAAACGCGCAGGGTTTTTCAACCTTGATATTAATCAAAGACGGTGTTATATGGATCTATGAATAACAATGCTGATCAGTTGGGTGACTGAGGCATATGCCATAAAAGAGAACTAATGATATTGAATCAGTCACGAATACTAACTAATGGCTCGCAACGGTTAAAAATGAATTGGTTATTTATGCTGTTTGGGAAAGGCCGATCAAGATTAATGTTAGCATTTGGCAAAAATTAGTCAAGCTATGACTAATGATCAACATCTATAGATAATAGATCATGATTATTGCTAGGCACCGATAATGACAAAGTTATAATCAAAACCGATTTGGTTGTGAAGAGGCACAATTAAGATTGATAATGGCAGCAATTAAGGTATGATTGGATAAACCAATTGTCAAGGAGAGATGCAATTGTGAAAAGATGTATCTGTTAGGAGGCAACTCTTTCATTGTGCAAAGTTATATATGGGAGTTCATATTCATTCCAACAGGCATCGAAGAATCTGTATTTTATCCTTTATTTCCAGATTTGGAAGAGCTCGTGGTGAGCAAGCCGAAGGCCCAATTATCGAGTGCATAATCCAATCAGCAATACATCTAAAACAACACCAATAACACAATGTTTATGTGGAAATCCTAATGGGTAAAACCATGGCAAATCAATGCTTTTTATATAATTCTTCTTTTACAATGTTTGTAGGCACCAACCCCTAACTTAGTTTGTGAGCACCTACCCACTAGAAGCACCAACTCCTACTTTTGAATTTGTAGGTACCAACCCCTTGTTTAGTTCGTGAACACCAACTCACTAGAGGCACCAACCCCTCACCAATTATAAAGCACCAACTTCACCAATTTGAGGCACCAATCTCACCAATATGAAGCACCAACTTCACTAGTTTAAATTTACACCTTGAACATTGCTTTTCACAACAGGTGATGGATGTTCTTAATTTTCACAAATTATGCTATAAATTTGCTATTATATTACCTTTGAATGTGCCCCACAACTCACTTCGCAATCTGCTATGAAGCTGTTCTTATATCTTCTCGAAACAAGGCTTCATATATCTGCAATTGTCTTCTATAACATCCTCATAAGTTTGTTCATGCAAGTCTTCATAGATATGCAATGCTCCTTCTCATCAATGCCTTTGGTGCATATGATTGTAATCTTTAATGCTCACACATCACACATAACACTTAATGCACAATCTTCCTTCATATACCTTTCTTCTTCAAGTCTGTATGTACTCTTTGAAATCTGTATGTTAATATTCTTATCATGTCTTCATGTATTCTTCTTTAACCTTGCATGGACCCTCTTCACAAATCTGCTTCAATCTGCTCTCATACTGAGAAATCTGCCTTCAATTCCTCTTTATATCTGCCTTTATGATCTTTTATTACTTTAATGTACAGATCTGAATGTGTAGATCTGATATATTTTTTTTCTTGACACACTCTTACAAATTACCAAACTCTCATCAAAGTTGTGCCTGGTTTTGCTCTGAATTCCAAAGGCTTTTTTTCATAAATCTTCAAAAATCATAGATTGAAATGCCCCCCTTATTTTTCAATTTTTAACACCACAATGCACACGTTAAGGTTAGGAAAGAAAATATAATATTGCTGAAGGCAACCCTTCCACTTTCTAATCACCAAGAGCTCAGCGTGGGAAGGTGAGAGCATACGGTGAATAGGGGATCGTTAGCTCCAAAATAAACTGAAAATACAATGCTGGGTGGCAAGCCAACCCCTTCCGCTTGTCCAGCAGGCAAGAACAACTTAATGTAGAATCACTCTACCACTTTTCCGTGGGAGGATAGTTATTACAATTCTGAAAATAGATCACTCTACCACTTTTCAGCGGGAGGACAGTTATTACAATTCTGAAAATAAGATCACTCAACCACTTATTCAGCGGGAGGACTATGAAACCAACTGGGAGAAACAAATAGGCGGCTATGCCATCCTCTTCCACGTTTTTCAGTGGGAATACAAAATGTAAAATGCAATTAAACAAGGCTGATCAGTACTACTGATTTAAGCGTTACAATGAGAGCATTAACTTGCAGATTACAATGGCAAATGGATATCTAGACACACCAAAATGTTAGGAATTGATCCTCTAACAATTATAAGCTATCTAGCATATGAAAAGAATCCAAACAGGTAAATAACTCAAGTCTGATATAAAGAACAACTAACTAAAATAATAGACCAGCAATGAGAGAAATCGCCTAAATGCTCATAACTTTACCCACACACCTCCGAATGACTTGAAATCAAGTGCAAAAGATCTCTGAAGAGAAGGCACCCAAGCCAAAGCCAACAACTCGCTACAAATATGAACCAATATAACTGCACGCTTCCCAACAAATATGAACAAATATAATTGCATGCTTCCCAAGGCAGCCTCCAACATGGTACGACTAGGCAAGAAGGGCGATTTTGTCTAGAAAATCCAAATCAACACCAAAATGCATGAAACTTAGCAAAATGGATTGCCTAACCAAGAGGAAAACAGAGGAAGAATACCCATGAATTTCATGTTCAGCACCACACAAAACGACAACTCCAAAACTGAAAATAACACTCAAAATCATAAAACAACAAATATCTTCATCTTCGCTAAGCTCAATCTTCTCCTTTGAATTAGAAACAGTCACAATATTCAGCTAGGGGCTATCTTTAAAGCTCAAAACTGAAGGTACTAGGAGGTATGCATCCCTCGAAGCAAGAGTTTGGAATAATTTCGACAACACTTCGTTATATTAGCAATGGATACCAAAAACAAGAGCCCAACACTCTTATTTATAGCCTTTGAAGCTCCAAATTCAAATTCAAATTCAAATTCAACTCCCTCTAAATTGATATGAAATGAAATGAAGTCAAATGCCAACTTGGATGCCCAAAGCAATATAATATTTGCCTTTATTTCAAATCATATATTCCTCCAAAAGGGACGCCAAAATCAACTATTGCTTGGACACTTTAAAGGTTATAATCTTTAAATGAAATATCTCCAAAATGGACACCCACCTTATGTCTTGAAATGATACTTTATAAAAAATATCAATAAAGTGCATTATGGTGTCCAAAGTAAATAAGTGAATTATTTCATAAAATTAACTTTTTCTTCCTATGGTGTCCATCTTGCCTTATTAATAATTCACTTATAAAATATTTTTCCTCAACCATGAATTCGCCCAACATAAGCTCAGACTTGCCAAAATAGCTCCAAAAATGCTGGAAGACCAACTGCTCAAATTGACCTACCAGAAATAGCCATTTGAACAAACATGTTGAAACCCTGCTAAAAATAGCATACTGCTAAAAATAGTAAGTGTGTCCAAATGCATTTTAACCACATTCTGAGCAGCAGTCGCAACTTACTAAAAATAGTAAGTCCGGAAAAGTCTTCAGATTCATTTGCATGTCACACCATCACGAAGCTCTCTCAAAACCTAGAAAAACCCCGAAAAATTAGCTGTCCTTGCCCCCACTTACTAAAAATAGTAAGTTTACCAAACTCCATTTATTGCTACGCATGTACCATCATTGCAAAACTTTCTGAAAACCCAGAAGGAATCTAGAATTAAAATTGTAAAACTCCAACATGCAAGCCGCTAAAAATGCCAAAACATCCTCCTAGAAAAAAGGAAACCCCAATTCTACCTTTGACTGACCAACGGGTCTCGGAATTGGCCAACAGTCCCCAAAACAAAATAGAGCGGAAAAGGGGACATTACATAGATTTTTGTTTTTGTCTAGAAAATGCTGCCTATTTTGGAAGGAATCGCCATTTCTTCCTCGAATCACATTTTGTTTCTGCATTTTGAGGCCACATAACAACTTGGTAAACAATTTCGATTAGATTTTTTGATGTTTTAGACAATTTTAAAGGGTTTTCTACTTGTTTTTGGCTGTGATGAAGGGTCTTTACACTTTTTTTTAACCAATTTTTTTAAAAAATAGAGGGTTTCTAAGGCACAAAAAGTTCTTGTTCGTTTTGATGATTGTTTGAAATAAAATTGAGTGTTTTATTGCACGTGACACCTTGGGCGTTTTGAAACTATCCCAACTTCTTCCATCATGTTTATCTGTCTCGTGGAACATGCAATATGCACAAGATGAAGATTCATTTGCTAATAGCCTTGTTGGAGGAGTAGGAAATTGGGGACCCTTGCTGTTATAATTCATGAAAATTTGAAATAATTATTCTTGTTTGGAGGAGGTGAATACCATTGAAGTGATGGAATACTCAAGGGAAGTTGTTTCTTCATGTTTGCCACAACACTTCTAGTTTTTGCAATAGAAGATCAACTTTTGCAATAGAAGATCAACTGATGCTTGTTTTAATGGCTTGATCGAATCTCTTTGAATCCTTTCAAAGTGATCATTTGATACTCCAACTCAATTGCTTGTGCTTGAGCATCCTTCAATTTAGTGGCATGACCTATTTTTATAAAAAAGACAATATTTGGAGGCAAAGAATTTCTGAAGCAACATAGAAGAATGTTATTGGAAGGATTTAGAGTGTCAAAAATCTTGGTAACTAGATGGTTGAATCTCATACCAAACTCCCTCATAGGCTTGCTATTGTCTTTCTTGGCATTTGAGAGTTGTGCAAACAAGATAGGACTATCATCAGATAGCTTGAAGCATGCAAGAAAATTCTCATGCATAGACCACCAACTAGTGATAGAACTAGCAAAAAGATGAGGAAACCAATGAGCTGCTATTCTTGTAATGTCTCCAAAAACAAGCGACTACAACACAAAATGCCACAAAAATTTAATTGTAAACATTTAAATTAAGCCATAAAAGTCACAAACAATTTCCCATGTCATGGTCTTAGTGCATTCAATGCATAAATTCCATGAAATTCTTAACATTACCTATCTCATTCAAAACTAACCAATAAAAATGTAATGAAATGACTTGCACAATAGAAGAATAAAATATACTTGAAAATATAATAGGAATGCTTGCAAATACTTGATAATAATAAGCCACTACGAGGGGTCAAACCTCAAAAAAGTTTCCAACAAGAATATAATTTATAATATGATGATAACAAACTAACCACTAGCTCCTATATATACGATACTTATGCCTTGGATGCCACCCAAGTTGACCTAAACACCTCTGTAAGATTGTATAAATGATCATCTAACTTTAGTAAGGGTTATGCTATCCACAATTCGCTTATACATTTCTCAATACAATTAATAGGTTAAGGGCATATTATGCCCCCTCTTCAAAGAAGCATTGTCTTCAATGTTGATTAATTATGGGTTCTTTTGCACAAAATCTTCATTTTTTAATGTAGCTTCATCAACTAGAGAATTCTTTCATTTGATCATATACTCTATGATTGCTATTGTCTATTCCCTCTTAGTGCATGTTTGAAGGATTCCCTTAGGTTCCAAAATCAATTCATCAAGATCTGATAATGCAATCTAGGTTGCAACTCTTTGTACAATAACCTTCTTCAAGCGTGAAACATGGAAGATTGGATGTATTTTTGTTGATATAAGTAACTTGAATTTGTATGCTATGTTGCCAATCCTCTACAACACTGTTTAAGGACCATAATACTTGGGTGCAAGATTGCTATCCTTCTTCTAATCTTCTGTTATATTAGTGACATCTTCTTAAATGGTTATAATCACACAAAGACATAGTCTCCCACTTCGAAATTTCTTTCATTGTGGTGACAATTTTTGATTTTGTGCCATTGCCATGTTCTCTTCAAGGCTATCAAGTACCTCTTGCTGATGCTAAATATGTTTTTCAATTGTTTGAAGTTGAACCTTTGGGTGTGCTCATGATGAAGAGGTGATTGATGGTGGATGGTATCCATATGGTGCCAAAAATGGAGAGATTTTGAATGAAGTATGGTAAGAAGTGTTATAATATTATTTTGTTATTGGCAACATTTGCACCCATCTCTCTTATTTATTCGAAGTAAAACATTTGACACAGTCCTCCAAGCACTTGTCAAACACCTCAGTTTGCCCATCTGATTGGGGATGATATTGCGAGCTATGGGCAAGCTGAGTGCCCAAACATGAAAATAAGTCAGTCCAAAAATTACTTGTAAATATAGAATCACTATCAGTTCCTATTCTTTTGGAGTCTTGAGTAGTTTCCAAATAGCATCCATAAAGGTTGTTACTACAGTGCTTGCTACAATGGGTGTGACAAAGTACAATTATGGGCATATTTGGTGAGTTGATCCACAACAACCATGGTGACTTTTTCCCCTTAGACTTGGCCAAACCTATGATAAAATCCATTGTAACCTCCTCCCACCTTTGACTTAAAATCAATAAGGTTTGCAAAAGATCTGGATTCATAATTGTCTTCCCTTTATTTTGCTGGCATACCATGCAGTTTGCAAATACCTGAACGTCCCCCTTAAATCCATCCGAAAATAAATCTGGCTTGATTCTATGTTGAGTATTAAAAAATTCTCAATACCCACCTATTTGAGAAGCATGTAGTTCAGCCAAATTCTTAAAAATAATGGTTGAGTTCTTACATAGATACAAGCTGTCCTTATACCATAAAGCATTTCCTTTTCATGCAAATTTGTCTAAAATACTTGAGTCTTGTTGGAGTTTCTCAATGAGAGTTTGAGTATCCATGTCCTTCTAGCACTCTTCTTGTGCCTCATTTACCCAATTATGGAAATAAAATGCAACAATAATCCCTCTTAAATAAAGCCTCAACCGGCACATTCTCCTTTCCTTTTATTATATATAATCTCAAAGTTGTATCTCAACATTTTAGTGAGCCATTTTTGTTGTTCTTTAGATGTCGACTGCTATTTTAAGAAGTATTTGAGAATATCATGATTTTTCTTTACCTTAAAGTGTCTTCCCATTAGAGAAGAATTCCATTTTTTAATTGCATGCAAGATAGCCAACATTTCCTTCTTGTAAATTGACTTGAACTATTTTTTTCCTGAATTGGTGACTCTCAAATGCTATGGGTCCCTCTTGTTTGAGCATTGCTCCTATGCCATGCCTAGAAGCATTAAATCTCATAATGGATGTTTTAGACATATTTGGGGTAGCTACAATTGGAATTGTACTCATGGCTTCTTTTAGCTTGTCAAATGCCTTGGTGGCTACCTCATTCTATTGGAAGGGATCCTTCTTCAAAAAGCCTATGAGAGATGTTGCTATGTTATCATGATTTTTTTTCATAAATTAGTGATAGTAATCTATAAGCCTTAACAAACCTTATATGTTTTTGATGGCCCTAGGCATTTTCTAATCTACTACAGCCTTGATCTTGTGAGGTTCCATCTTGACCCCTTGAAACGAAAGAATATGACCTAGATACTCCACTTCTATGACTCCAAAAATGCTCTTGGATGGTTTAACATAAAGTTGTTCAAGATGACAAAAACCTAATTCACATGTTGCAAGTGTTCCTCCCAAATTTTTCTGTATATTAAGATATTAAAAAATACCAAATCAAAATTCTTCTGAAATGTTCTAAAGATAGATTTCATCAAACTTTGAAATGTAGATTGTGCATTAGTGAGGCCAAAAGGCATCACCAAAAATTCATATTGATCCTAATGGGTTTGAAATGTTCCCTTATGTACATTCTTATCTCTAATTATGGTTTGAGGATAACCAAAATGAAGATCTAGTTCACTAAAATAAACAACACCATTAAGCTCATCTAGCAAGTCTCTAATTATTGGAATGGAAAACGTATCTTTTATGGTGTATTTGTTGAGGTCTCTATAATCATGTCACATCCACTAAGTGTTGTCTTTCATGTGTAGGTAGCATTACCCTTGGAGAGGAGTAAGCAATTTGATATGCCTATTAATACCTGGCTCTAGCATCTCCTAAACCATCTTGATTTGAATTTTGTGTACATATGGGTACTTGTAGGGCTTGATGTAGGGTTGTTGACTCCTTGGTACTAGTTGAATGTCATAATCATTGTCTTTTTTAGGAGGCGACCTGTTGTGACGTTTTCACACATCGCTCCATTTGAAATGGGGACCCCCACTTTTTTGCTTAGATTAGGTGTCATAGTTTTTTTTTTTTACTTTAGTATGTTAGGTTGAGGTCATGTGCAAAATTGCTTGAGGATAGGGGAAGTCTCTAAGTGTGCCTGCAGATCAACCTCTATCGATGAGAAGTCCCCTTCAGATCAACTTAGGTTGATAGGAAGCTAAAATTGTCTAAGTATGGAACCTGCGGATCAACCTAGGTTGGTAGGATGTCAAATTGCTTAAGTTCAATCTCAACTCTCAATGATGAGAAGGAAATTCAAAATCAAACCTCCAAGGCTGTAAGTTGATAAAATTATCTAACATCATGCAAATCAATTTAAGTTAGTTGGTGATTACAAGCATTATCAAGATGAGAAGGAAGGATGCAACCAAGGTGCTGAAAGATGTAACTTGCATGATATAAAGTTCACTGGAAAAGACAAGTCAAAATTTGAACTTCTAAGGATGGAAGTTAGAATCTCCAAGGATGAGGGTTGGAAGTCTCTAAGTCAAAACCGAACCTCTAAACAAGCAAGTTGAAATCAAATTCTAACTTACACAGCTGGAAGTTGAAATCATTCATGGCAAAATTCGAATTCCCTAAACATTTAAGGCGAATTTTCCAAAAGATGACAGAGCAAACTAACTTGAGGCGAAAATCTTGAGTCTCATGGATAAGGATTGGGAGATGAAAGATGAGACCTCCAACTCGCACAGCTGAAGGTTGAAAAACTCAGATTAATTCGAACTTCCAAACATGAAGACAAGGCAGATTCAAGTCACACGGCTGAAGGTTGAAAGGCACAAGGAAATGAGACGAAGTTCAACTTGGACGGATAGATGTTGAAAATGGTTAATCGAACCTCCAAAGATGGGAAATCTAATCTCCAAGGGTGGAAGTTGGAATAATTAAAGATGAAAATCAAACGTCTAAAGATAGAGGTTGAAAATGACTAAGTATTGAGATAGAACCTCTATGAGTGGAAGTTCAAACCTCTATCGATGGGAGTTGAAAATGACCAAGTATGGAAATCAAACCTCTATGCATGGAAGTTCGAACCTCCAAGGGTGAAGGTTAAAATCATTAAGTATTAAAATCAAACCTCCAAGGATAGAGGTTGGAAATCACTAAGTCAAATTCGAACCTCCAAGGGTGAGGGTTAAGATCAAAATCTAACCTCCAAGGGTGGAAGTTGAAATGATTAAGGATGAAAATTAAACCCCTAAGGATGCAAGTTCGCTGAAAGGAATGAAGGATGAATTCACTAAAATCAAGGAATAAAAATCGACATCTCCCAAGCATAAGACGTCTAAGTTGCAACGGTGAGGGTTAGAACAAATAAAACAAAATTTGAACTTCCAAGCATGACACTTTTAAGTTGCAAAGATGTAAGTTGAAATCATCGAACCTCTAAGGATGAAGCTCAAAGTCATAAAGTAAAAAATTCGAACCCCTAGACATGCAGGTTGGAAGGTCGATGGATGGAGGTTGATGGGCGTTTCAAAACAAGATGACATTACATTAAGTCGGCTAAGAGGAGAAGTAAAATCGAAAGGGGTTTAACTCAATGCAAGGCGATTTAGATTAATTAAATAACAAAGCATTTCTTTATTAACCAAGTCGGCTTTTGAACAGCATAAAGATGTGTGACTTTTAACCCCAAGCCATATAAGTAAAGGGAAGAAGATCTCTTGAATGATACAAACACAAATGCAGATCATAAACTCGCAGAGCAACAAGTTCGCCCAGTAACAGGTTCGCACAGCAGATAAGAGGAAGAAAATCGTCCAAGGTTGGTAATATTGCCTGAAGGAAGAAGCTCGCTGGCCTTGGATACACAGGTTCGCCATCAAACAGCACCACAGATCCATTCATTACAGCTGGAAAAAGAGATCTTCAAACATCAACTCGAGAAAGGAAGAATCGAAGGGGCTGGTCAAAGACCAAAGCCCAAAGGGTTTTAACTCTGATTTTCTGAGTGTAATCAGACTTTTTAGAGTCACAAATCAGATTTTGTAATGCAAATTGAATTAACTATCATGCTATTTTCCAGAATTTAACATAGATAATTCTAAGTTTTGATTTGAAAGCATTTGTATTCACAAGAAGAAATCAGAGCTTAGGAATATTTTTTGAAATTAAGTTTTAAATTGTCCTTCAAATGTTCTAACTTCTAGTTTCATACATGAACATGTCAGGGGAAGATACCACTATGAATCAAGGCAACTTGGAGGAGGTGAATTGGCATCATAAAAGAAGGTTGAAAGCTCAAAAGTGTAGAGATAGAGAGCATCACAACGTCAACGCATTTGATTCAAGTCAACAAGGAGATCCACACATTGAGGTCTAACTCAACGTTCCAAGGGAAGAGCATGCTTCATATTTCAACGTCAAGGTCATCAACATGATAGAGGATACCTCAAAGATGCATGAAGAGGATACACGCCACATGAACTCCAAAGCACCAAAGTCTACATTTCAAGACAACATGTTCCAAGTCCAAGGCAAAGAAGTTCAAGATCAAAGAAGGTTAAAGAAGGAAGTACTTCAAAATTCAAAGGTTGAGATCGTGAATGCATCATAAGGAGGAAAATTTCCAAGTTAGAGTGAAGGAGAATGAATGTGATCAAGGAATGGAGATAATTTCAGAAGAGGCTGATATGGCATCCTATTCACTCTCAAGCCAATCAAATTACTCCCACATCAACAAGCCTAAGTTCAATGAACCTAATTCATCTCATGGTGGAGCAAGTGACACTTGGCGCCTCATCAAATGCTATTTTGTGTACCTAACCTATTCTCTCATTGGTTAGAAATCAAGATGGACATGTGTCCAATCCATTGTAATGATCTTATTGGCCAGAAGGAAGTTTGTTATAACAAACCCTAATTAGGGTTTTAGTGTAAAATCTCGGCCATTGATCTCAGATCGATCTGAGCCATTCATTGTAAAGAGCTATCTATATAAGGCTCAATTTTCTCATTTAAAAAGGTTAATAGTTAATAGGAGGTTAATAATTAATAGCAGGTTAATAGTTAGTAGTTGATCAATAGATAATAGTTAGTTGGCAATTAGAATAGAAGCTAGATTAGGAGAAGGCAAAAGATTGTTGCCAAGATCTTGTTGTAAAGGACAATTGATTTCATTGAAGTTATGGTGAATTTGATTTGTTATTTCAACAACTTGCATGGTCTTTACTTCTCAATTTATTTTCATGTTGTTTAGATGAATGATAGAGTGTTGTGCATGATTCATGGTGAAATTCCTAATCCATACCACTAGCAGTTTGTTGATTGCAAATTCGCCTTGTGTGGTCTATTGGAATATTTGAATGAGCTTAAGTTCAATTGTTATCCGATCATTGATATGCATTCAAATAATGGTGTCTATGCTTGATAATGATTTGAAAATCATCTAATTTCCTTAGAAGATTGCACTAAGCTTTGTGGAGTTGTTGCTTTGCATGGTGAAGCAAAGCTTAGTCGAATTTCACCGAATCATTCACTCTTCTTTTGCATTCTTAGGATTAGAATACTCCCTAAAACCTATGTCTTTTGCTCTTTTTTTTTTTTAATTTCCCAAGCAAGTAGTTAGGATCTGAGTTCCAATAATTCAAGAATTCAACAATTCAATGTAAGTCCCCTTGGATTACCAACAATCACATCAACCAATGAGCTTATCCACAAGTCGTGACCCGATATATAAGAACCTTGGAGTTATCTCAAATGATCCTTAAACCAATCTTCAACATTTGAGTAACTTTGATCAAGAGAGTTAGATTGTGTCTAGAAAACACATCAACACAACCCTTTTCACATCTCTCCAAAAAATGTTCAATGCTTGTCTATAATTGCTTGTAAATCTAGCTATGTAGAGGCTTTTGATTGATTTGCTTCTAAGGAAAACAGTTGGGCCCCAAACCCATGTGCCACCTTATTAAGTGTCTTTTGCATTTGATTGGAGCTTACCATTTGAGAAGACTTTGCATGTAAAATTCTTAGTTTTACTATCCTACCATTTGAGTGAAAACACATGAATAGCTCTTGAAGTTTCATCTCAATTGCTCCCAATGTAGTAAGCCATTGGATTCCCAAAACAATGTTTGCTACATCCATGGAGATAAAAAACATAGCGCAATCTAGTTTTTAATCTCCCATTGGAATCTTATTCCTATAAGTTATAACATTTGCCTAAACAACTAATTGTAACCCCATCTACAATCATGAATTGAAATCTTGGTGCCAAACAGATAAAACAATTCAACTGAGAAGCTAAATTCTTGTTGATAAAATTGCGAGTTCTACTTGAGTCTATCAAGATTGTTACTCTTTTTTATTTTATTTTTTCAGGAAACCAATTATCTTGAGAGTTTGTGGGGTGCTAATTGAAGAGAAAGTGCATGATAAGAGATTTCCCCATTTGGATCATTAACAACCTTTGATACTTCTTCCTTACTAGGCCCTTCATTGTAAATATCTTAATACATTTATGTCTTCGACCATACTAGCTATCGCAAATAAAGCATAGCACTTCATCCCTTTTTTCTTCAATTTGTTGAGTAGTTAGTCTAGTAGATATAGTTCATTCAAATTTTCCTCTATAACATGCTCCACTCTTAAAACTAGGATTTGGAATTGTTAAGTATAGCCGTTGACTATGGTTATTTGCCTTAATTTGGCAATTTGGCTAAAGTAGCTATCCATAAGATGATTACCATAACATGATGTGAGATCTTTATAGAAAACAAACCATTCAATTACACATCCCTTCGTTTTCTTCTCATCACATAGTCAACTATACCAAATGAGCTGATTTGGTTATAAATATAATGATGCCATTGCAACCATTTGTTGACATGGTACATGATGAAGATTAAAGAACTACCCTATTTGGCATAGTCAATCTAGTGGAACCTTGCCATTGAACTTATTCATATTCATGCTCAACTTGAAGTGCCTAGATTTGGTGATAGAATTATTTGTGTAATGGCCTTGCTTCAGATCTGAGTCAAACAAAGAAGCTTCTTGTCCCTTGAGAACAAAATTTCGCCCTGTTTCTTGTTATGTGAAGCTTTAGGTCCCAATAGATTAAGGAAGCTATTTCTTTAGCGATCCTTTTCATTCGCTCCACCATTTTTCACTTGATTTCCTCCTTAACCTTGGTGGTTCCCTCATTTATAATTGTTATGGCATCCATTCCCTCTACTATTGTATCATCTTTGTTAGGAGTCTTTCTAGGAGTAATTGATCTTCTTTTGCATCTTGTCAAAGTCCAATCTTGCAATAAATAACACAAAACAAGTCCAAATAATCTGAAATTTTAGTTGTAACTTACCTCGGCCTCAATCTCACACTTTAGAAAAAGTCTTCAATAAATTCCTTGATTTGCATCTATATGTTCCATGAATTTTCGGGGATGGGGACAGCGGGACGTATTTTCGGTACAGAGTACTTTTGGGCCATTTTCTAGGGGACGACAGCGAATGACTGTAAAAAATATGGGGGGATTTTTAAAAATATAGAGAAATTTCAAATATGCATATCATAACAATGATAAAGCATTCATCATGGACATTAATACATAGCATTAGACTTGAATTGAGATTTCACATGAGAATCGATAAAGTAGTTAGGCAAAGCATTGATACGAGATATTGCTGATGTAAATCTTATTTAAATGTTCTGATTACAAAATTAGTTTGCTGCTATATCCAAAATGAGACCAAATATTATTGATAATTCATATAATCCTTTACCCAACCCAAGATACCTCACATCACGATTAATGTGGCTGAGGATGATCTGTATTCATGCTGAAATTGCTGTAACGACTGTCAAAACAGAACTAAAGCACATTGAAATCTCATTCAAATCATTTTAGGAAGCTGATGTAAGGTTCACCCCTGGTTTTTTTTTAATTTTTGAAAACACTGAAGTTGCTGCCTGTTGTGACCATTTCACACATCGCCCCATTGCAAATGGGGACCCCCTCTTTTGCTCGTTTTTCGCTCGCTTTTCGCTTCGCTTTTAGGATTTTGTTAGTCAGTCAGTTGTCTGGATTTAGGGTTAACCCTTAGGGTTTTAATTAACGTCTTTTCAAGCCAGAATCCAGTCAGTTTTGAGTGCTTTTGAGCTTCCTTTTCTAGGATGCAAACTTTGAATGCAATGATTTCGCCAAATTGGTCTAATTTTCAATTGGAATGTAGATGCAGAGCTTTAATTTGTCTAAGTGTTGATTATGAAATGTGAATTTTTGTCCAATTGACTAATTTTGACCAAATTTTGACTTTTTTGATTTTTGATCCCGGGCATTGAGAATGATTTGTTTTCGCCTTGTGAATTGATAAAATGTGTAAAATCATGATATTTTGGCCTGTAGGAGCAAAATCGCTCCTGTCCCTCAGTGAAGGACGGGAGCTCGTTTTCAAATATCTTACTATTCCTGCAGAGTCAAGATGAGTTACGAATTGTAAGTGATGGCGAAAGGCGAGATCTTTCCATTGAATATAAATTGAAGATTTTCATGAACACAGAAATGCCTCCAGGGGTCAAGTTCGCTCCTGTCCCTCAGTGAAGGACCGGAGCTACAAATCAAATTTTGCTTTGTCCTTGCAGGATTTTAACGTCTTAACGACTTGAAGATGTCTAAGGGAAGGTGTTTTATCAGATGAATATAATTTGAAGTGCAAATATGAAGGAAAATGACCCAGAATGCTAAAATCGCTCCTGTCCCTCTCCAAGGGACCATGGCGAAGTACATTATAGCTCCCGTCCCTCTCCAAGGGACCAGAGCGATTTTCTTCATAGGACAAAATTCAGGCAAAGTTCAAGGCAAGTTTGTGTTTGATGGCAAGGAAGACGATGAAATGAACTTATTGAAGACAAATTGAAGATTTTGAAACGTCAGCAAGGGTCCCAAAATGCCTAGTTCGCTCCTGTCCCTCAGGAAGGGACCAGAGCGATTTTTGTTATAGATGATTTTCTTGCCAAGTTACAATCAATCTCAAGGCATGGATGAATGGAAGGGCGCATTACGAACCCGTTGAATATAACTTTGAAGGTGATAAAGTGAAATGAAGACCACAAGAGCTAGAATCGCTCCTGTCCCTCTCCAAGGGACCAGGGCGATATGATGGTGATATTGCTTCTTATTCAAGTTTAAAACCGTTCCTCCAAGATCAAGACCTTCCAAGATGAGGAACAAGGAGGCAAGGACGTTTCAAGGCATTTCGATCAAGCACAAGGATACAAAGGTCGCCACGTTGAAGGAATTTGCACTCTAAGGCCCAGTTCGCTCCTGTCCCTCAGGAAGGGACCAGAGCGATATTTCCATAAAGGCATGAATTTCAAAAGACAAGCAAGTGTCAAGCTACCAAGAGAATCGAAAAGACGTCATTTCACGCGTTGAAGATAATTGCAAGTTGAAGAAAACAAGAACAAGCTCACAATGTTGAACTTCGCTCCTGTCCCTCAGGAAGGGACCAGAGCGATATTGGGTATATTGATCAATTTATGCAAAAATGACGTTAAGACAAGACTTCACAAGGTCGTAAGGGGTCCAAGGTGTCTTTTGAAGGTGATATATCAAAGTTTGGAACGTCCAAGTGTTGTCAAACATGCTAAAAGGCTCATATCGCTCCTGTCCTTTGGACAAGGACCAAAGCGATTTCATCAAAAACACTCATACTCCTTCAAAGTCAAGGCAAGGCGAGGATGGACAAGGTAAAAGATGCTATTTGGAAGGCAATAAACGATGAACAAAGGTTAGATGTTTACGAATTTGAGCCAGGACATGGAGATCGCTCCTGTCCCTCTCCAAGGGACTAAGGCGATGTTAGCCAAAACACATGATATCCTTTGAAAATCACGTTAAGATAAAGACGCACAAGGTTTTAAATGGCATTTGGAAGATGATACAAGGAAAGTTCATATCAAGATGGAGAATTTCAAGCAAAAACCTTAGGATCGCTCCTGTCCCTCTCCAAGGGACAAGGGCGATGATACATCCAAAGCCACTTATGCGCACATGCAAGACGATCTAACTTGAAGGACCCGACAAAAATGATGATTTGAACGTGGAAATGAAGAAGTTGAACGTGGAAGATTACAAGAAATCATGACAAAAATGGTGAATCGCTCCTGTCCCTCTCCAAGGGACCAGGGCGATAAGGTTAGTATCTTCTATTTTCAAAATTTTGGCGCTAAATGAACATTGTTTGAATTTATTTAAATGCTAGCAAAATCGATATTTAATTAAAAATGGCATTTAAAAAATTGCGTTTGGCATTTATTAATTATTTTGCCTTGTTTAAAATCGAAATTTATTAATTAAAAATCAAAGGCATTTAATAATTAATTAATTAATCAATTAAAAATCGAAGGGAGCGCTTAAATATGGAGGTCGGCCTTCATTATTTAATTAAAAATCGTTTAAAAATTGCTTTATTTCACAAAAGTCGGCCTTAGGGTTAATGGTGAGGTGAGCGCTATAAAGGGAGAGTGAAATCTTCATTTTCACATCATCATTTTACCTATCTCATATGCGATCAAAGGGAGAAGTGCGAATTTGTATCCAAGGAAGTGCGAAATTGTGTTTGAAGAAGTGCGAATATCATCCAAAGGTGGCGCTAATACTTCCAAGGTGGTGCGATATTTGAAGATCTATATTGAGCGAATTTGCCAAGATTTGAAGGTCGCGTTAAAGGCGATATTTGGAGATCACGTCAAGGACAAAGGTGGCGAAATTGATTTCTTGAGGAGATCACGTTGAAGATCATTTATACCTCAATTTTGCCTAGGCGAATTTTGTTCTTTTTGCATTCTAGAGTTAGCTCTCTATTGAGGTATGGCGATTTGTATTTGATTGTTTTATTTATTCATCGTCATATTTTAAAATTTTGAATTATTTTGAATTTTGAATTCCTAGCTCAATCGTTTTATTTTAGGAAATGATAACTCAAAGACTTATCATGAAGTTTCCTAAAATTTATCCTCTAATCTATGTTATTTATTGCAAAATCTAGCTTCTCATTATGAAATGTTGTGTAGGTATGGCGACCCCGAAGGCGGGAGCATCCACCAGTCGCTCAGCTCTCATGAAAGAAGATCAGAAGACCGAAGAAGTGGAGACCAAGATCGTGTCGAAGTGGAACAACATTGGAGATACCAACTTGGGGAACTTCAGCACGAAGAAGTTTCGAGAGGTCCCTTACATTGGCAAGCCATCACCTGTCGCCCGGAGAATAATCGAGAGTGGTATCATTAAGGCGGCCGGCTTTCCTCCAGCTGTTCAGTGCCACGAGTTGATGATCGAGTGTGCCCGTCACTATGATCCACAGTCCAGGACGATCGTGTCCAAAGAGGGAAACACTTTGGCGTATCTTTCAGAGGAAGCTATAAGTGAAGCTTTCCATCTTCCAGAGCACAGGGACATGATATACAAGAGCATAGAGGGAGCTAGATCAATGTACGAAGATGATCCAGATGCTTGTCTAAGCATTATCAATAAGAACTGGCTACTCAAAAGCCGTCCCCGTCTGAGCAAGGTCCCGAACACACCGCACAGGATTGATTTCCAGGAGGAGTACAGAGATTTAATTACCATGCTCAACCGAGTTACAGGAGCCCCTCATGCCTTCTATTTTGAGAAGTGGATGTTTTACTTCATCCAGGTGATTGTTCAAGGGAAAGGTACGATACATTGGGCTAGGATGATTAGCCATTGCTTGGACGTACAGTTGAGGAGACTCAAGGCTACTAAGTCCTTCCACATGAGTTCATACGTCATCTATGCCTTGATCAGGAGTGTTGAATACGCAGGACTACCTCACAGAGGAGTGATTGGAAGAGGACCCGGCGAGGTCAGAGCTTGTGATTCCTACGCTTACTTGCATCATCCGCCAGGGAGCAACTATAAGTTGGTTAACGATACTTTCACGATGAACATCACCAGGACGTTGCAAGGTGGAATTCACAACAGATTATCTCAGGATGCCCAGGAATTCATAAAGAGGTACGGTGCTTGGTTCATTCAGTTTCCCAAGTTCACTTATATTAGAGTGCATGGATGTCCTTTACCTCCATACATGTTGCCGAGATATCCGACAGACAGAATTGTGTTACTTGAAGTAACAAGACAATTAGCAGCATATGTGAAGGCATTCAGACACAGACATCAGAATGGAGTTCCAGTACCTATCATTTTGGGTAATTCAGTTGAGGTATGTCCTAATGCTTTAGCTATGGATGACGCAGAGAAGGAGTTAGCCTTGTATTCTTTTTCATCTTTTGCTTTGAGAGAAAGCTTTGATCCACATGGACATTTAGAGGAGACAGTCGGCAGGAAGTTTAGACATGAGTACCAGATTGAAGATTTTATGATGAATCTCTTAGATGATCTTGAAGTGAAACGGAAAATGCATTCTAGATTGCCTTTGGATTTCATCAGGAAATGCAGGATTTACAGAGTGGCCGACCAAGCTCAGGACAGTGGCAGACATATTCAGTCTTCCTATGATCGAGAAAGCAAATCAATAAGGTTGGATTGGAATGAGCCCGAGGTCGTGGATTTAGATACTTTGATGGCACCAGTCTTGTCTTGTACTCGCAGATGGGTAGACGTTCAGCATCAGAAGTTGAGAGAACAAGGCATAGCTATGTCTTTCACTTTGGAAGAGAAACCAGCCGAAGGTGGAGCTAGTGTGAGTGAAGGCAATCCTAATCCTAGAAATTCAGGTGAAGGAAACCTTCGATGTGCCAGTGAGGGCAATCTCCATCCAAGAGGTTCGAAGAGGAAAGAGAGACCTGGAAAGAGAGAGTCTTCCAAGAAGAAACAAGAGGCTAACAGAGATCGATCATCCGATACTTCTTCTAGACCTGAGAAGAGAACAATTCAAGTTGAAGAATCCATGGAGTCGATGGTACAGAACGATAGGCAGGAGGAAGGACAGGCACAGCATGGTTCACCGGATGGATCTCTCCAGGACTATGAGTTAGATGAAGATAAAGAGGACAATGAAATAACATCTCCTCCCAGACAAGAAGAAATAGTGCATAAAGAGATTCAAGTTCAAGAAACCAGATCGATTATCCCAGATTGGTTGAAGGAAAGATTAACCAAGGTGATCGTAGTAGAGGATGAGGACAATGCAATTGATTTAGAGAGCCTTGTTGGACGCTCACATGAAGTAACAGAAAAGAAGAAGGCTACCAAGATGTCCAAGATGATTCGAGATGAGACTGGATCCAGAAAACTGCAGATAGCTACACCGGCAGTAGACAAATATGAAGGTGAGATCCTAGCAGAGGAATATGATATACAGACTTTTGAGTTAGGACCATCCACAGCAGAGCAGACTTTAGATGATGCTACCGATTCATTTGAAGCATTGAAAGACAAGCTTAGAGAAGAAATGGAGAAGAATAGAAAGCTTGAGAGAGAGGTCGGTGCATGGAGGACATATTTCAGTCACATCAATGAACCTTTGGGACGTCAGGATCCAGTTAGATCACCAGTACAAGCATTGCCGCTTCAATCAATCAATGAAGCAGAAAGATTCAGGAACATGGTCCAACGTACAAGTAATTGGATGGATAGATCTCATACAGTGGCTATTGAATTTGTAACAAGGATGATGAAGATTATTCATCAAGCTATCCAGGTTCTTGAGATGATCCACAATTTGATGATAACAGTAGCTGCATTTGCCCATACCAAGGACGTTATCATTCCTGTCTTGAAAGTTATTAGACACACATCAAGGAATGTCTTAGCACAAGAGAAGATCTTGGATGGAGAACCTCACAGTTTGTTTCATTGGTCAACCTTACTCCATATGAAGAATGTTTTCTTCGAAGACATCAGTACTAGATGTGGCCAAGTTGAGGAGGTGATCAATCCGATCCAGGACAGAGTATTTGAGGTACTTCGTACCATTCTTGGCAGAAGGATCGAGGTCGAGACAGATGTGGATATGCAGGAACTAGAGGATAGAATCAAGATCATCTTTTGCAAGGACGCAAATGTTACAGATGAGCAGTATGATCAAATGTTTGCCACCATGCTCCTGATTGAAAGAACGAAGGAACTTGAACCTTCATGGGACGCAGCTCTTCTAGATGCATTCGATCAGGTCATCCACTTAGAAGAGAGTATGAAGAATCTTCCCGAGATTCCAATCGCAGAAATCGAAGGAATCGTTTCAAGATTCATTGCATATGCTAAGAAAGAGAATTGGAAAGGGAATAAGATTCTAGATGAAAGGTTGTTACAGATGACATGACATCTTATTTCTCATTGGTTTATGTCTCCTAGGTTTTTGTGCCAAATTTAATATTTGGCTATGCATTTAATATTGTTCAGTAAAAAGGAGGCCATTTGTAACAAACCCTAATTAGGGTTTAGGTGTCATGATCTTGACCGTTGATCTACTTTCGATCTGGACCTTTCATTGTAGCTGGGGATGCTATTTATACCCCCATTTTTCATTTCATTTGGTAATAGTTAATAGTGTAATAGTCAATAGTTGATGTAATAGAGAAGAGAGATTAGAGTTAGAAGCAATTTTATTTTGTAGCAAGATTGAGTTTGAAGAGAGAAATTCAAGCAATTGTTGTATATGATGACTTGGAAATCAATAAAATATTGAAGTTATGGTGTTTTGTTGCAACTTTCTTAAGTTATCTTCATGGTTGTTTAACTTACTTGAATCATGCTCAATCAAAGTAGTTTGTTAATTTGAAGGACATTGTGTGAGACTTGATCTTTGGTAGGATTCGTAATCCAAACCACTAGCTTCTTGCTGATTGTAGGAACGCCTTGCGTGGTCGACTGGAAAATACTTTGAATCCCCTAATCTTCAATCATTATTGTGTCTTGGATATGTACCTTCGTGGTAGTGCCCATGACCTTTGATGCATTGAATATCATTTTATTACCTTAGAAGATCGCACTAATTTCAATTGAGTTGTTATCTTATGGCAAAATTGAAGTTGGTTGAATCTTGCCAAATCTTGTCCATACTAAGTCATTCATAGGGTTAGATTAGATTAGACCTCTTTCAAACCCTACTCTTTTGTTATTTTTGAAAAGTTTCTTAAGTTTAGTAAAATCTTGAGCTTTTGGAATACGTAAGGCCCCTTGGAGGAAACAGCAAATCACATCATACCGCTGGAAGCTTGTCCACATGTAGAGACCCTACTAAAAGAACCTTGGAGTCTACCTAACTGATCCATTACGTGAATCTTCAGCAGTTAGAGACTATTTTCTCAAGAGAGGATAAGATGCCTATTGGTATTTTATTCTGTGTATGACGGTGTACAAAATACACGTCAACACTGCCCTGTTGTTCTTTTAATTTAATAAACTATGTTATGATTTTTTCTTTTTGTTCTTTTAGACTAGACAGAAGATGTAGAAAGGGTTTCATGTTTGTTTCTTTCATTATGTTTGAGATACAAGAGATACATTGCATATTCAAGAATTAACTTCTTTTTCATAAGGAAATCATAACATAAATGAAGCAAATCATAAAGTATTCTAAAATTCAGACCTGAGTGTGCAAATCAGACCTGGTACATTCACCCAAAGGCAGATTTTTTCAGGTCTATACGACAGAAGACGTGATTGTGCAATAACCCACAATTGGCATGGCTCCCTAGGAGGGGCAATTTTCTGTAGGAAATCAAATCTTCTCCAAAAGACACAAATGCATACTCAAAAGATGGAGCTCAACTTTGAGGAGTCTTTTGAGAAAAATACCTAGAACTGAACTTCGATCACCAATGGAGCTACAAACAAAATAATACTTGCAGCCACGGTAAAAAGTGAATTTCCAGAATTATAAAACATATCGGACCTCTGAAAATGTGTGCAAACATCTCCAAAACAAATACCCAAATGAAGCAAATCATCAACACACCAAAACCCAAAAACACCACACTGAAATCTGCAGACCCACTTCAAAAAATACTAAGATCTTCATTCCAACTTCACCAAAAGATAGAAATTAGGAACTCTGTGAATACAATTGTGGCCCTTGAAGTATAATCACTCCTTCTGGCTAGGGTGGTTCTCTCACCAATGAAACCAACAAGCAAAGATGAGGGTTTTCGTCCTCAACTAGCAAAAAACAAAACCCTAGAAGCAATCCAATAACATCCTGTTATGTTGCCAAAGTAGAGATGATCGAATGAGAGCCAAAAGTTGAATATATAGAAGAGGAGAGGAGATTAGGGCAACACAAATTTGAAATCACTTTTCCTTCCAAGAAATCCCACGCCCACTTCAAGAGATTTTAATTTAATTTCAATTTCATATGTTTCCCTTCCTAGGCGTCTACTTTTGAAGGCTAAAATTTAGCCTTATAAAAAGACGAATCTCTTAATTCTTGGCATCTCATTAAGACATAAAAAGGCCCCCATTTTAAAAACAAAGTTGTGCAACTAGGTCAAGGGGTACAAATCACTTAAGTTATAAAGCAACAATATTAAAGACTTAGGTGACAAAAATCAAAATATATTTCTTTGAACATAATAAAACTTCACCCAACGTCCAAGTATGAAATATTACATTGCTGGAGAAACATAAGCCAACCCATATGTAAAAAATAGACACTAAAAATAGCAACTGCTAAAAATAGTGTGTTCAAACACCAAATTGGCCCAATCTAAGATATACTAAAACTTACTATAAATAGTAAGTGCCAAAATGACCATTGCTAAAAATAGTAACCCCTACCAGAAAGCACCAAAAACCACGACCAGGCCCTGCATAGGCCCTAAGTTCCCTAACCAACTCCACTTAGCCTACGGGAACTCTATAATAGGCCAATGGACTACCAAATTGATTAGGGGCAAGAAGGGGACATTACAGCTGGAATCAAACTACACAGAAGCATCAAACACAACCAAATCAAACTACAGCTACAAACACACTCCAAACATCCTTTGAAAACACCTGAATTTATTACAACTTAACAATACCAAACTTCTAAAGAAAATCAGACTTGTTCAGGTCTGAAATGAAACTAGAAAAGTAGGTACAAAACTCCCAAAAAATCTACATACTCAACATAGATGCCAAAAACGTCCCCCAACCTTGTAGGAAACGTCCTCTCTGGTTTTCGCGAGTGGGAAATGTACAGGAAACGACAAAAAAAGGTCCCCATGTCCCTGTACCATTTCCAATACGGGGACGGGGGTACCAAGCCCGGGGATGTGTTCCCGTGGAACGTAGATTTGCACCCTTGGGAGCGAAAGCCTTAATTTCACAATAACTTTTTCAAATCAGTTTCAAATGACCTCAAATTTGTATTATAGTAGCTCCAATACGTCCTTGATCAACACTCCAAAAATCAGATTTTTTTTCTGTCAATTTGCAACATTGTGAGTGAATTTGGTGGAAATCCTACTTTTGCAATAACTTCTTCAAATGTTTTCCAATTTGCACTATAGCATCTTCAATATGTTCTTGATCAATCCTTCAATTATTAGAAAAGAAATTGCCAAATTGAGAGAGATATGTGGTTCACAATTTAACTTCCAAAATTTGAGGAAAAAAATACCTTTTTTCTTGTCTTCCTATTGTGAAGATCATGCTTTGATACCACATCTAATGAAATGACTTGCACAATTGAAGAATTCAACAAGGGATACTTGGAATTATAATAGGAATGCTTGCAAATACTTTATAATAATAAGCTACTTTGAAGAGGGGAACCTCCAAAAGTTTCCAACAAGAATAATGTTCAGAATATCATGATAATAAACTAATTCCTAGCTCCTATACATACTGTACTTATGTCTTGGATGCCACCTAGGTTGACCTAACTACCTACGTAAGACTATATAAACGATTATGTAACAATTAAGGGTTATGCTACCCACAAGCTGGCTACACATATCACAATACAACAATCAATGGGCTAAGGGCATAGCAAAGAAAGTTGCGGCTGTAACAAATTACCATCAAAACCATAGTTGAAAAACTCGCCAGATACTTGTGGAAATTGCGAGTAATCGTGAGTGACTTTTGCAAGCAAGTCACTTGTAGAAAAAACTCGGCCATGAGTTTTTGCTATAAATGGCGACAAGTTTTTGTTCTAAAATTGCCAAAAAACATGTGGAATCGGTAAAAAAATCACTAGTTTAAACGGAATACTTGCCCTTTGAAGATGTCTTACACATTAGCTATTTGATTTCCGTCGAAATCCAAAACCCTACGTTAAAAAAACATTGCAAATGAACCCTGCAATTCTTGAATCCACGAATGGCCGTGCCTTTGAATCTGCGAATGGTTGCTTCTTTAGGGTTTTCTCTTCTTATTGAATTGAAGTGCAGATTAAATTAAGGTCATTCTATAGTAAAGATTTGGATATTTTATATTTATATAATGTCATTTTAAAAAATAGCTGTCATATTTGTTATTTCAAAACATTTAAAATCATGTTATAATGGGAAAAAATATAGTTTTTAATATTTATTTCTTTTGAATTTTATGTATGTTTTTGATGTATAGTCATTACAATATAATAATTAGGAAAGGAAATGTCCATATAAATATTTATTATATTAATGACAATTTTATTTACGTTAATATAATTGTAAAAAATGTATTTTATACTTTTTTTTTTCATTTAAAAATTAAATTCTATTTTGAGATGATTATTTTTAATGAATGTATGTTTGTTTTTTAAGAATATTTTAAGAAATTATATATTTTCAGATGTTCAATAAATTTGTTGAGTTATTGACAGTTTTTTCCCAAGTTTTTTAAAAATTTGGGGCCACTGAGTCATTGCAGAGTTCGAGTTTTTCAACTACGATCTATACGAAACTTAAAAATTTGATTGTACTATGTAAACTAAACTTGTGTAAAAGGAGCAGATGTTATTTATCCATATAATGTTCTCAGTAGAAGCAACGGACATTTCTATGGTATCTTTTTGCAATTACATATTTAAAATAATTTACTGTCCAAAAAGTAAAGTGGATCAGCTGGGCTGTGAATAAATTTTAACCTAAAGGTTGAGTGACTAAAGTTCTCCAAATCAAACAAATAGTTTCTAGTGCTGAACTAGTTAAATGAGTTAAATAGCAATCTTCTTATTCATCCATCATGAAGGCAGTCATTCACGTGCTTAACTTTTAGGGCCTTTAGATTGAGGGTCTTTAAATAGGAGGTCGATATGAATCTGGACTCTATTGATTTTTAAAAGGCTCCATATTAATCAGGGCATCTTGAGGGCATAAAGTTGGAAGAATTCAGGCATTCATTCTGATGTCAACACATTTAGGCCCCTCTTTTCAAAAGCAGGAGGGATAACTTAAAGTCAAGTTATATGTGGAAGTTACTTTCCATCCAATATGGAGAAGACATTTAGAAAATAAGACGTCAGTATCATGGGAATTAGCTATTGAGTAGCTTCTAATCCCATACTGTCTAATGTGTCAATTAAAAATGTGGGCAAGTTTGACTTTAGCATGTGTTGTTTTTCATTCAGTTTGAAACAATTGGGGATATCCTCACAATTTAATATCTTGGTCAACAATCTTCTTTCCCGCATATGTCATTCTTATGATCATGGATACCTCCTCTACCAGATAATAAGTATGCATATGTCATTCTTATGAACATGGGTATGTCTTCTATGTACAGAGAGCAATCTCCATTCTAAAGGGACATGGGAGTAGAGAGAAAGGAATAGAAGGGATGGAAAGGAAGGGGTCAGGATTATCCAAACATTTCCTTGTTATGTCAAAAGTGCTTAATGATAAACTCTTGCACTACTTTAGGGCAGATTGCATTTTTTAATTCAGCATGATTGTGAATTCTACTAGTTCATTTATGTGCTAATTTTACAAATTTTGTTTCTTAGTTTGATTCAGTAATTACCATAATTAATTGGAGAATTTCAATGGAATATAGATGTTGTCAAAGTTCGCCTGCAGATGGAATACGTTGGCCAGCGAGGTCCACTGACTGGAATGGTATTTTCACGGTCTCTTTATCAGTCTTATTGTTATTTGCTGACAGTGGTCATTATGGTATGTTTTGAAAATTGTATTTCCTGCTGTTCTGTATTAATGGAAGTTCTCCCTCTGTGCTCTAAAAGGAAGTCATATGTATGCTTTCCTTCTGTGTTGTTTTAGTTCTTTGTTGTCTTCTCATTGGTTATTGTAATGCAGTTATTTTCTGCATCACACTTATTAAGACTGTTACATCATTTTTCATACAGACAAAAACATTTGTTCAATTAATAAAAAACGATGGACTTTGCACATTATACTCAGGCTTGGCACCTGCCCTTTTGAGATCTTTTGTTTACGGCGGTTTGCGGCTGGGTTTGTATGAACCATGCAAGTATGTCAGTGATGCTGCTTTTGGGTATACAGGTATAATGACAAATTTTGCATCAGGGGCATTCTCTGGTGCTCTAGCTACCGCTCTGACAAATCCTACAGAGATTTTGAAGGTTTTTATCACTCAACTTAATTCATGATCTTCTGTTGAATTTTATAATTTTATAACAAAATCATGGGTTTGCGAGGCATTATTTTCATTACTTAATTATTTGAGATGTTTGTGTCCAGATTCGTTTACAAATGAAAAAGGGATCTGGAAGCAAAGGATCAGTTCATGAATTGTCTCACATTGTTGCAACAGAGGGAATCACTGGTCTTTGGAAAGGGGTGGGTCCGGCAATGACAAGAGCTGCTGCATTAACAGCATCACAACTAGCAACATATGATGAATCCAAGCAGGTTGTTTGTTATATGGTGTTTCTTTTCATTTCTCTTACAACAATTTGTTAGTGAGATTTGCCGTGCACATTGCTACTACTTGGACTGGATTTTGCTTAGTTGGCAAATGGTAATATTTATCTCTGATAAGGTTAATTGTTTTCACTCAAATTTTTTGGGAACTTCAATGACTACATGGATATAATGTTTTCCGAAATTTGTCATAGCAGGTTTTAACACGATGGACATCTCTTAAAGAAGGATTCTTTCTACATCTCAGGTAAAGAAAATCTTGTACATGGGGGCAAGTTGGTATATAAAGTTACCATGTTTTTTAGTTGCACACCTATCACAAATTTAAGTCAGTATCAATGGATTTCGTACAATGGTTGTATACACTTATATTTTCTAGATTTGTGGATTTGAAATTAATGGTGATCTATTGTCTGCTAATATGATATGCTTAAATGTAAGATTGTATGCAGTGCAAGTACAATAGCAGGCATCATGGGAACTTTAGCAACCGCACCGATTGATACAATCAAAACTCGACTTATGATGCAGAGAGAGTCTGCCCGAATTGGAATCTATAAGAATGGGTTCCATTGTGCATACAAGGTAGAAAACATTCCTTTGAAACTGACTCATATTTTCAATACAAATTAGTGTCATATCATAAACTTCTGTTTACATTTTTTTATTTTCTTGTGATTAAGGTAGCATGTTAATTAAAATCAAACTCTCAAAATATTAACTGAACATTTCCTTTTTTTTGATCAGTGACACATGGTCTTGGTGACTACTCCCGTTATATTAAATATCTGAATTTTTTTTGGTCAGTGAAATGTGGTCTTGGGGACCACCCCCTTTATATTAAATAACTGAATATTTCTTATTAAAGTTGAAGTAAAATGTTTGTCAAAACATCAACATTGCTTCCAATCATAGCATATAAGATATGATCAAACTTCCAAAATATTAAAACTTTAGGATTCTAATTGTTTAACAGCACATCTGTTTAGTGTCTTGAAATACAATTAGTACAAACCAGAAAAAACCAAACTGAGCATCCCCATTTTTAACCTAAGTATTTCCTGAAAACTTCTAAAATATTATTGTGAGATGCAAATTGTTTTTCTGTAGCATATTTTTTGGAAGTGTGTATGAGTTGTTTAGCAGCGACTTTGTTGATGGAATAATATTGTGGCACTCAACGGGTAGCCCCTTGAGAAATAAGGTTACTTTTGGTTCTTAATCTATTTCACTAGTTGTTTTTCTATCGAGTTCTTGTAGATTTTCCATTTTGATTTTTAAGGTACTGGAGGTGAGAAAGGGGATTGTTATTTGATAAATTGTAGCCTAGTTCTTCTTTTACTGTTCTCTTTTTACTCTAAGATTGCCTTTTATTTTGAAATTTTGTTATTCATCTCATATTTTTCATGAAGAGCATAACATGTGATTTTTTGTCTTCTAGGCCTAGTTTATAGTTAGTGTTTGCCATGGTGTGAGGAATGCCAGGAAGAAAATTAATTTGTTTTGATGCCACTGTTACAGATTGCCTGATTTCTGAGATCTGTACACAACATAAACATATAAACATTATGTTAAAAAAAAACAAACGTATAAACAATACCTTTGAAACATACGTAGACTAAATGTTAATGATGTTTGCCTCTGAAGTGAGAATTAATAAGGAATTAACACTATAGATGATTGTTAGACATTGAGGGATTCTGATCAGAATGAGCTGTGAAAATAGTCAAGGGAATTATCTAGGATATTATAAATAGAGTGCAAGAATATAGTCAAGAATGCCATTTTTTTTTTGATATTAAGTGCAAAAGTGAGTTTTTGAAAGAGCCCAAACCCTTTTACAAGTGGGAGGCAAGAGCACAATGGGTCCTAAATGCAAAGGAAACAAGAAACAGGATCGCATGAGAAATGAAATGCCTCAGTATTAACCAAAAGCAAAACCCAAACTTAACAGCAGAATTACCACTCAGTGATTGTGGAGAGAATTATGCAGAAGAAATTAATTTTAAGCTTTTTATTGCATTCCATTTCTCTTTGAGGAAGCCCAGTTGTTCCTCCATGACCTGACTGTCCACATTGATAATCTCTTTTTCATTGATTTTCTTAGGATAACTTTTCTTCCTCTTCTTTTGCATTTGGGAAATAAGGCCAAGGTTTGACTAAGGTAACTAGAAAGACAGCTAATGTGGGAAGTGAAATCAGAAGATGTTGACTTAATACAAAATAGAGATGACATTAAACAGAACCAAGGTAGAGAACTGCAGGAACTGCTGATGCCAGTCAAGCCCGGAACTTATACACCTGCTGCATCCTCGCCTGAAAACCCTTTTTTGCTACCATCCGATGCTCAAGTGTGGATGTCACCATTATTGCTTCCGCAAAGAGTTCCTTTTTCCTTGACATCACAGTCCGCTTGTGCCTAAACCAAACTTGTCTGCAAAACACATTTTTTAGTCTCAGCCTCCACCAACTGCTACTCAAGTGATATTGTCTCCCTAGCCAATTTGTCCTCGATAGCCACCCGCGCTGCCCTCTCGGCATCCAACTCTTGGGTATGTTGAGCTAAGTCTCACGCTACTACTGCCTCCAACCTGGTGGTCAGCTCCTCCCGAGCCCTCGATGCATCCACCAAGGCAACCTCACGTCCAGTCGAGACATACTCCGAGTTCCTCAAAGCGTACCATTCATGCCTGGAAGTGGCCACAACCTTCTGGCACAAAGGCTAGGAGACGCCTCAAATCCTCCATCACACTCCCCAAAGGCTGATAACTGAACTGAATAACTCCCTGGTGACGTACGACTTTGCGTTCCTGCAATGCCTTCCTTCAAACTCTGTTTGTTCGCAACCTCCAAATCCGTCTTCCTCTACAGCTTATGGCTTCCCCGCCAATGCTTTGCTTCAGGCTTCTTTCTCACAATACGGAACAACCCCAACACTTACCGTGACTTCTTGGATGCCCTTCGCCCAACTCCAAAAAGTGTATTGTAGCTCAAAAATAAACTGGGGGTCGAGGGACAGCGCCCCTCGCGGGGCTAGGGGGCAGCGCCCCAGGTGCGGCCATGGTATTTTCCCTTTCACCCTCTTTTAAACCGCCGTTGCTGTGCTCCTTCAGGCCTACAGACTGTAATGTCCCGAGCCCGTACAGAGGTTATCTGCCAGACGATGGAGTGAACCCGTACGGTGGCTCAGCCGTACGGCGACTGGGGTCACCCGAAGCTTGGTGTCGTACGGTGATTGGTCTCCCGTACAGTGGTTGGGAAGGTCGTATGGTGGATGAATACCCGTCGAGTTCTGCCCTAGACCAATGACCTCTTTCGATGGTGGTGCACTGCACAGGGCCTCACCGCACGGTGGTGCACCGTACGGGGTCCCACCGCACGGTGGTGCACCGTACGGGGTCCCACCGCACGGGACCTCACCGTACGGTGTCCCTCGACCATGGTGGTTCCACCGCACAGTGGTCTCCCGTGGTGGTTCCGCTGTGGCCATCGATTTTTTTTTTTTTTTTGGTACTTTTCAATTTTCTAATCCAATTGTCTAGAGAGTCTTCGGCGCGGGTCCCGTGTCTCTGGGATCGCCCTTCATCCTTCTCGGTTTGCCTCGCCCGAGAGTCTCCCGCTTTGGTCCCGTGCCTCTCGAGTTGCCTGCCTGGCCTCTTGAGTCCCCTTCCATCCTCTCGGGTCCCCCTTCAGACTCTCGGTTGTCCTTTCAGCCGCTCGGGTCCCCTGTGCGCTTCTTGTGGTAGGGTTTCCATTTGGACCCGTTGATGGCAAGTCTATTTTCATGGCCATCCGAAGTCCTGGAACCATAAATTCTATAGGAACCACGGTCTCCTTCCCGTACATAAGAAGAAGAAGAAGAATAAAGATTTTGAAGGTTGCGGCCTTCCACACAAGGTTCCAATCGTTGCTGACACGAATGATCTTGGGATTATCTACGTCACCGAGGTTTGGGGCGTCTCCCTTCCAATATTCTTTGTATTTCGGCAAGTACACCTCCTCTGTTACTTGCTCTGGTTCCTCTACTTCGAGCCTGTAGCTCTGGAACATTTCGTAATCCTCCATCTGCCAGTGGAAGAGCCCGTTCAATGACCCTGTCTCATCCTCGGAGCACTCTCCTAGTTTGAGAATCCCTTCGTCGTTGGGCTCCTTGCAGCCCCGTCCTTCGTCCCTCAGGTCGCCTTCTCCTTCACCCTCCGATTCTGAAGATGATGCCAGTTCCTCACTAACCAACTGCGTCCCAAGGTCTATGATAAACTTCCTTACTCCATTCTCCATAGACAGAGTGTTCTTCTTCCAGTTGTGGGTGGCCTTGGCTGCCACCAGCCACCCTCTCCCTAAGATCGCATCATACCCTTTTTTCTTTAGTGGGATTACCACGAAGTCTAGTATGAAGGGTTGCGTCCCGATGGGTTTGATTCCATGTTGATCTGCTCCCAGCAGATTGAATGTAGATGGCCACAGTGTCGGCTTCCCTAGCTTCCGCCAGGTTTCTTCCGGAAGAACATTCACTCTTGATCCACCATCGACGATGGTATCGGTTAGAATGGTGCCAAGGATACCCATCTCCACAATGGCCGGGTTCTTTCCAGTGTTAACTGCCAGCAGCATGGGGTCTATTGCAGACCCCCCAGGAACATCTGTGCGGTGGTTGGTATTGGTGCGTGGTTGGGAGAGATTATTCAGCAACGCCATTCGTAATTTAGGCATCGTCTGGAGGAGTTCGTGTACCTTCACAGGCACCTCCAGATTTAAAATTTGATTTAGTATAGCCTCCTCCGCCTCCGGTCGGCTGGAAGTACTCGCCGTACCCTTCGCCTTCGCCCCCTCTCGTATCTCTTTCTCGATTTCTTTCCGTGCTTCCTGTACCCTTCGCTTCTCCATCTCCGGGTCTGGGCACATTGCTTGTCTGGCTTGGGCGCGGGTTACGGCCAACACTTCCTCTTCTTTGGTTTCCTTGATATTGAGCAAGTTGACGCCGGACTTCGGGCAGGTGGCGTCTTCGTGGTCTCCTGGTCTGTACCATTTGCACAGATATTGTGTGGCCTCTCCCTTCGGGCAGTCTTGGGCGAAGTGCCCCCACTGGCTTCACGCTCTGCATTGTATCATCGGTCGGCCTTTGGAGTCGTATTGGATCTGGCTCCTTGTATTGTTATTGTTGTTTTGTCCTCCCCACCGGTTATCTCGGTAGCCTCCCGATGTTGCATTGTTGTTCGCCTGGGAGTTGGTACCGCCCAATGTAGTTGGTTGTTCCTACGTAAGCAATACTTGTTGGTTTCGTGCTAAGTTACCGGTTCGAGTATGGATTTGCGGATTTGGAAAAAAAAATAAAAATCTTGGGTACGGGTACGAGTACGGGTTCGTCCGTACATTTATATATATATATTTTAATTATATATATATACCCATATACTATATATATGGTCAATATATACAATCCATACAAAAATAAAATATAGAATGTGACTTTCCATACATAAATGATAAATGATAAATGATAAATCCATAATTATTAATTGCCAATGCTAATAAATATTCATATATCGCAAATGTAATCAGTAAACTAATAACTAAAGTCTAATATCATATTCATAATTTGCAAAAAAGATAATATTCAAGTTTCAAGTCTTTTTTAAAAAGTCATAAAGGGGCGAATTAGAGTTTTATTATTAAAAAACTATTTTAAAAAGTCTTTTTTTATTATTTTTTATTGTTTTTTTGACCCGTGGGCCCCGTTTTTGGGAAACCACGGGCCTGGGTTCACGCGGGTCCTCCTGGGTTCGACCTGGGTTCCACCCGGGTCCTTCCCAGGTGGCCGGGTTCCCTGGGAACCTGGCCACCTGGGAAGGACCTGAGAGGAACCCAAGGAGAAGCCGGGGAGAACCAGGACCGGGCAAGAACCAGAACCGGAACCTAGGCCAAAAGGGGAAGAACTGGTAACTTAGGTTTCGTGTTTTCATGTTGTATGGGCACTCCTTGATGGAGTGTCCCATCACTTGGCAAATCTCACAAAAGGCCTTCTTTGGACAAGTACCCTTGGTATGTCCTTCCTCTTTGCACTCCGTGCACCATACATCCCCTTCGGTCCGACCCGTGCTTCTCATTGCTTTAAATTCTCTCCTCATTCGCTCCATGTCTTTCTGGAGCGCTTGCACCTTTTTGCCAGACTCGCCATCGCTGTTGCTTCCCTTGGAAGAGTCATCATCCTTGGACGAGCTATCCTTCTTTTTCTTCTTGGATGTCTTGGTCTCGCTCTCGAGATCCATCGCTCTATTATATGCCTCTTCGTATAAGGTTGGTGGAACAATTTTCATCTTCTTCCGGATGGAGTGTTTCAGTCCCTCCACGAACCATCTCTTTTTCAACCCATTCGTTGGTTGACTCTCCATTTTCCCCAACAGTTCCTTGAGCCGCTGACTATAGGCTCGGACAGTCTCGTTCTTGTTCTGCTTTGTGCCATAGATTTCGGCTACTATTTCATTGTCGTCTCTGAGGAGGTGAAACTCTATCTTGAACTCCTTCAGGTTGGGCCATGTGCCGACTTTGGTCTTATCCGTATCGGAGTACCAGTTGATGGCCACTCCCCTTAAGGTTGCTAGAAATTGTGTTACCCATTTGTCCTGGTCGGTAACACCGTTCGTTGACCATATGGTTTCGCAAGTGCAGCAATGGCGGACGGGATCTTCCTTCCCGTCACCGTTGAACTTCGGCAGCTTCTGCTTACTTACCATCCCACCGCTGGGTCTCACTCCTCTGGTGCCTTGTGTGCTTGTACCTGGTGATCCTCCGTCTCTGCCTCCTGCACCTAACCCTCCACTTGTGGGTCCTCCGGAGAAGGTTGTTGACCCCGAACTGAACAAATTGCCTCCCGTACGGTCCCTTGTGCTCCCTCAGCACCGTCAGCTGTACTGTCACCTTCGGTCGTCTCCCTCTTGTTGTCCTCCAAAATGGACAAGTTCTTTAGTAGGTCTCTGGTAGTGTCGATCAGGTTTAGACTTCGCCTTGTTTGTTGTACCAACTCTTCGCGACTTCTTACCCTACAGTGGTATTCTGGCGAACTGTAGAGTTCTCCTTCGGCACCCTCCGTGACTCCTAGGTTCTCTTCGGGCAACCCTACGACAGTGTAGAGAGTGTAATTCTCTCTGTCTATCTCTGCCTCCGCAACCTCCGTGACTCCTAGGTTCCCTTCGGGCAACCCTACGACAGTGTAGAGAGTGTAATTCTCTCCATCTATCTTTGCCTTCGCAACCTCCGCGACACCTCCTGGGTTCCCTTCGAGCAACCCCTCGGCCGGTCGTCCCTCGGCAAGCTGCCTTAGCCTACGCCTTCGTTCTATTTGCTGTCTGAGATTCAATGCTCTTTGTGCCACTTCCCATTCGTCACTTTGTATCTTTTTATTTTTGTCCTTATTTAGTATATTGGGCATAAATCACTTCCGTACATAGCAAGCACACGCCATGTACACAAAAAAAAACAAAAAAGCTTTTATTATTTTCCCTTTCGGCCACAATTTATGTCAACATTGTGTCGGGATTATTACAGGGTTCAATTTCCCCTTGGCCTCATGCCATCACGCTCCGCTTCCCAGCGATGATTGTTTTCTTGGTACTGTTGGAGTACTTGTTGGCGTCGCTCCTCATGACAATCTCCTCCAGGCGAGTTTGTTGTGCCAGTGATGCTTGTGCAAGCAACCGGGGGAGGTGGTTCATCAACCGATTCACTATGGGGCTAACTTCCAGTGGGGTCCACACGACACTTGTTGGGACTTCAGCTTCCGTGGCCTCTCTTTGGACGTAGGTCTTGATGGCCACTTGAAGTAGGATTGAGAATTCCCTCGTTGCAGTGTCTTCTCCGTCGTAGAGCTCCGTTTGCGCGTCGTCGGCCTCTAGGTTAATCTCATCGACAGTTAGGCCCATCGTGTTCGTACGCCATCCGCTCCTTCCTTTCCCGAGTATGTCTAGGCAACGACGCCAAATGTTTGCCACATACGGGTAAACGATTAAACACAGGAAGTAAATGCACAGAACATAAGGGAAATATATTAAATAACCAGTCTCTGTATTAATTCAGCAGTCCATGTACATCAAGTGCTTATAACATTACACCCAAATACCACTATCATGATGCCACTAAGAAGGAAAGGTATGCAATATATAATAGCCGAAGGGGTGCGACCAACCGTCGCGTCCAACTGCCCTTCGGGATGACTAACTGACTGCCGTAACTCATAATTATCGACGACAACATAACATAATACGACAACATGACATAATGATTATTCCCGGCAACAATCTGTTTGCCATACCTCTAAGCCTAGACAATAGTGTAGTAGCCCGAGATCTGTCATATCGAATGCCTTCTTGAGATCATTCTTGGTTGCTTCAACCATTGCTTCTGAGCTACATGTGATAACCAAGTCATCAACATAAACATTAATGATTAGAATATCCCCTCCTTGATCTTTGAGGTAGAGATTTGGATCATATGGATTCCTAGTGAACCCATGTTTAAGCAAACGCTCATCAATTTTGATATACCAGGTTCTTGGGGCCTGTTTGAGACCATATAGGGATTTGACAAGTTTGTACACCTTTTCTTCTTTACCAGGTGCAACATATCCCTCTGGTTGGGTCATATAGACCTCTTCCTTAAGGTCTCCATTAAGAAAGACATTTTTTACATCCATTTGGTATAATTTCCATCCAAATTGGGCAGCTAAAGCAAAAATCATTCTAATGGTTTTTATCTTTGCAGTGGGAGCAAATGTTTCCTCATAGTCTATCCTGTTTTTTTGGGCATAACCCTTGGCTACAAGTCTAGCCTTATGCTTATCTATACTACCATCTGCTTTATACTTAGTTTTAAAAATCCATTTACAACCAATTGCTTTCTTACCAGGTGGTAGATCAATAAGCTCCCAAGTGTTGTTTTTCATCAGAGATTGATACTCTGCATCCATAGCCTCTTTCCAAGGCTTTGATTCAAGTGCCTCCTGAACAGTAGATGGCTCAAAATTTTCAATAACTGAAGTCATCAGTGCAAAATTTACCTCATTATGAGCCATGCTGCGAGTCCTCGAACCTGAAGTTGAAGTGTTTGGAACTCCATATAGCTTTGCATCTCGAATGGTACTAGTATACCATTTTGGCAATGGTTTTGTTACATTGATGGGTGGTGATTGACTATCAACATTCCCATCACTTTTACCATCCATATTGAATATAGGAGCACTATCTCCAGTAGGTGAAGATGTAGGAGGATAACTTATATCAGTCTTCTCATCAAAGATTACATCCCTACTAATATATATCTTCTTTGTTTTAGGGTCCATAAGGCGATACGCCTTAGAGTCACTACTATAGCCAAGAAGTATACATTTCATGGATTTTTAATCAGGCTTCTTTGCCGCTTGTTTAGGAATGTGCATGTAGGCAGTGCATCCAAAAACACAAAGATGTGTGATAGAAGGCTTCGCCCCTGTCCATGCTTCTTTTGGAGTGATGCGATCAAGGGCTTGGTTGGAGCACGATTCAGAAGATAAACTGCAGCGTGTACAACTTTAGCCCAATATGCACGCTCTAGTTGTGAATCCTTCAACTTACTGTGGACCATCTCCACGATGATGCGATTTCTCTGTTCTGCAACACCATTTGTTGGGTGTGTATGCTGTAGTCAGTTGACGTCGAATGTCGTTTTCCTTCAGATATGTGGAGAATTCGGTGCCGGTGTATTCCCCCCCTCGATCTAAGCGGAGGACACGAATACAGTGATTCGTATCTTTCTCCACTTGAGTACGAAACTCTTTGAAATAGGAAAGAGCTTCATCTATATTCTGCAAACAAAATGCCCACATTTTCCTTTTATGATCATCAACAAAAAGTTGAAAGTACTTGTATGATTGTATCCATTGTGACTAGGTGGCATGGGACCGCACAGATCGGTATGCACCAACTACAAAGGTTGGCTTGCATGATGCTCTGTGTTGTTTTCCAGCAATACAACTAGAACAAATTGCATTGGATTTTTCAAGGGATGGAAGCCCTTTGACCATGTTATTTTTACAAAGTTTGAGCAAGTAACTAGTGCTCAAGTGACCAAATCTACAATGCCAAAGCATTGAAAGATCATTTTCCTTAGTCACTAAGGCTTGATGATTTGCTACTGTATCAAGCCTAAAGATCAAATTTCTTCTGCTCATCAAAGTCTGTTTTATGTCGTGTTGTGTCCCCACTCACAACATCCCAAACTTCCTCAAACTCAAGCTGAGTTTTGAGTTTGGTCTTCCAGGAGGAATATTATTTCCATGCAAAAGTTGAGAGTTTGGAAGAAGGAATTTTGGAGAATTGCTAGCCATTGTCTTTTTTCTTTTTGGTATTATTTTTCCTCGCTTAGGTTAAAACCATGCCAGAAAAAAACGCCTTAAGGAAAAGCACATTTAGTCATTATTCTAGACAAAAAATTCATCTCCCCTCAAATTTTTGCTGGAAAAGTTTTTTTTCTTTTTCTCTTTTCTCTCAAATTATCATGAAAGAGAGAAAGTCATAGTTTAACATCATTCACTCTAAAAACGAATTTCAATTCCTACTTCTCACAACTCCCTAACAATCATAATAAAAAATGGTGCTCTAAAAATAAAATAAAACTGGGAATGACGGGAAAGATGAAACAAGATCCAACCTCCTATACTAGAACCAGCTCAGGTGCAAAACTATGGTTGTAGCTCCAAATGGCGATATCATTATCAAAATTGTGACTGATGATGATGGCATATAGATTGCGATCTCCCACATGCTGCTCCACATTGCAGATCACGACGTATACAAGTGGTCTCGACCCTTTTCTCCATTTGAAATGCCCGAATCTGCAAATACAATCAAACATAGCCCACCACTGATGCACAGGGCTGATGAACGTTGAATGCCTCGAGGTGCCATACTAGCTTACATGAGAGGGGTACTCCAAATGCCAAAATGAACTGCTTTGGAGTTTTATGTGAATGTCGTCGATTACAAGCAAGCCGATGCAAGGTTGACTATATCAGACTCAACAACAATAATTCTGATAACCACGAATTTCTTTCCTTGCAATCTCCAATACAAAAGGAAAAATCTATCTCACGATCAGAGAGTCTCATCGGCTACTAGTATGTGATGGCGGTGAACTGTGTTGGCCACAAAACTGGCTTTGAAAGGTTCACGAGCTTCCTCTGCAAATGCTCTAGACCCGCACACACCTCATCTCACCATCACCATAGTTCGTGAATTTCAATACACCCTTGTCTAGGCCATGAATTGGAAGGTGTCGATCCAAAAGGACAATGTGACATTTGCCTCTAGAATGAAGCGTGGATAGAACAATATGCTACAAACTAGAAACCTCCAACCACGACATGCTACAAATTGCCAATAACAGCTGATCCAATCACATGAATACAAAATCCTTTCTGTAGAGATGAACTATCAGAAATCCCTTAGCTTTGATACCATATCAGCATTTGCAGAGCAACCCGATAATTAACTTTCTTAAATTCATGGTCCAAATGCCCATCAAGGCTACAAATATATAGGAAAGCATGTAACAACCGTGTGCATTTATTTAGCATTCACAGGTTTAACAAAATAACAAACGCTATCCTAAATAGGCTATCAATTAATAATAACTCTAACTACACAATAACAAACCACATACGGGTGGTCAATGATGGAATATGCCAACATAGAGTGTGGTCAAATTCTACATAATATAAAACCACCTTGATATTTTGTTGCTTAAAGAAGTAAAAGACATTTTTCTTTAGGAAATTTTTGCTTTTGTTAGCTCAGATGGCACTTTTGGTGGGATTAGAACAATGTGGAATCCCTAAATTCTTGATGGAGAAGTTATAAGGAAAGATTAACATTATCATGGAATATTATTTCATAACAAATCCAATAAAGATTATTGGATTCTTTCAAACTTATATGCTCCAAAATTTAGAGGCAATAAAAAATAACTGTGGAATGAGTTGCTTGTTTTCAAGAATGATTTTAAAGACCTTAAATGGATGCTAGTGGGTGATTTCAACACCCCTCTTCTTCCCTTAGACAAAGCTGGTGGTAGTGAGGACTTTATGGATAGTATGACATACCTTGCTGAGTTTATGGTTAATGGTAGATTAATGGGCATTGTACTAATGGGACCTCCTTTCACATAGTCTAATAGTGGTTCTGACCTGTTGATGAGGAAGTTTGCACTTTCGAACTACGTAAAATAAAATACACTGAATGTATCCTATCCTCGCTTGAATAAGGAAATCTCATATGCTATGGATCTGATCAAATGAGATCACCTCAAGATTCCAAATGTCAGGTCTCGACTGTACTTAGGACAACTCAACGATAATGTGATTTTGCTGGTAATCACAAGGGGACTTATGTATTTGTTTCTAGAATAGATTTTCTGGAACGTTTGCCCTTTTAATTTACTCTGAAACCCTGCTGTAACATTCTGGGATAAAAATGCAGCTGATAATATGAATTTGTTTGGAGACCCTAGCCGCCATTATGCTAAAAACATGAATTAAGAACTTGCAATAAACTCCATAGTGATTCTTGAGTGAAACCACCTCACAATGGTGCGTGGGTTTTTGTCCAACACCAAGAAATTCAAAGGTTTTTGTCCTTAGAACAATCCAGTCACTGATTTTCAGCAACAATGGAGAAATAGCTTCAATGAAATAATCTCACAACATGCTCTTGAAGGAAGACAAGGTTTGTTTACAAGTACTCCTCAAACTCCAAATCAATCTCCATGCTCAATGTGGGATAAATCCTCCTTTACTTTTAATTCCTCATGAAGTTGGCCATCTAGAATCTTCTAATAAATCATTAATAATATAATTTTATATTTGCACTTTGTCATTTAATTTCCTCCTTGGCTAGGCGCTCAATAATTAATTAAAACATGGCCCCATTTTAATGATGAGTATGACCCTTTCTTTTCTTTATGAAATAATAATAACTTATAATATAACATTAAATGGCCTCATAATAAAATTTATTAATAAAGTTATCACTTTATTAATAATCAAATAAGTGTAACACCATGATTAATCAATATTTCTTCATTCTGTCTGCACGGAGTTGACTATTTTGTCCTCTGTCCAACACACTTACTTACTAAAAATAGAAAGGGTTCCTCTCAATCGCTTCATGACTTACTATAAATAGTAAGTATATGAAACTGAGCCCAAACGAAGTCCAATTTGAACCAAACGAATAGCAGTCCTGAACACTTCTGACCTCCAGAATGGGAATAAGCCTTCTGCACTGCCAACTGGAACCCTCTAACCGTCAGTCTTAGACTACGAGGGCTAGTAATACATTAATCCAATCATAAACCATATCATCTGAAAAAGGGGACATTACACCATAGTTGGGAGAAAGGCTGTGTATGTGGAGTGAGTTGGAAAAGGTTGCCAGGAACCTGCCACTCTCGGAAGACGAAGTAAGTGGGGATCTCATTGACCAGGCAAGTAACCAAACTGTACACTTTGCTTCAAGCGAAGACTTCGAATTTATTGATACTACCAGTACCAACAGACCATCCATATAGTTAGTACGGAATGAAGGGGAAGAAAGGAACCTCTAGGCCGAAGTAGCTGAACTTTTTGAAACAAACTTGCACTGTATTGAGAACATGTCCTTCACAAAGGAACTGTGAATAGGGGGATTTGAGCTGAAGACTCTAAGGAGGAGAGAGTATAGAAACGAAGAAGGTGACCAAGGTGTAGAAGACACAAAAGGTGGACGTGTAGAGAGCTTGTGCGTGGTCACGAGTGTAAGAGAGGCGCAAGAATGTGGACAAGAGCAAGACGGTGCAATTTAGTCGGATACACACGACACCTTCTGAGTGAAAACAATGGACACCTAGGAGAAGCAAAAACTCCCTAATTCACAAGGGACAGATCAAAGGATCCTGTATGCCATTGCAAGACTTGTATAACAATATGGGAGGTGAATGGTCAGGATGACTACGATTACTGCCTGAAGGCATTTCCCACCACCTTATGGGGAATCGTCATCGACTGGTATACTAACCTAGCAGTTGAGCACAAGGCGGGATGGACTAAACTAAAGAAGGTATTTCAAGAGGAATTTAAATTGTTGAGAGATGACAATGAAATTGTTGCCAAAATTTACAACACTAGACAAGGGAAGAACAAGAATGTATGGGCATACAATCATAGGCTCAAAGAACTGTTAAGCAAGATACAAAATGAATTGGCCAACGGGTTGAAAAAATGGTGGTTCGTCGAAGGGTTGATCCCCTCCCTTAGGAGAAAGATGAAGGTGGTGCCCCCATCCTCGTATTGTGAGGCCTACAATCGAGCCATGGACATTGAGGGGGAAAAAGAAGATAAGTGATAACGATAGTACAAATGAGAGCAACGATGGAGAATCCAAGACAATGTAGGCCCTGCAGAGGGATATGTTGTGGATGATGGAGCTAATGGCGGAGACAGATGACGGTAAGGATGGTAAAGTGTTGTGGTGTGTTGACTGCAAAGTAGGTCATAGAAAGGCTACTTGCCTGAAGAAGTCATTCAACAACATCTATTAGGTATTGGGACATTTCATCAAGGAATGCCTGTACAATATGAAAACGAGAAGTACACATGTGCTCTTTGCCCAAGGGGAACAAACAACCCCTCCGGCCACACCTCCAAAACCACCTGCCAACTTTAATGCATCTCTTGGAGGGTATCAAAATAACAAGGGAATAACAATAATAGCAATAACAACACCCCACGAAGGAGAATATAGTATGATGCGAAGGATAGACCCATGTTCCAGTGCCAGAGTTGCAATGAATGAGGTCACTTCGCGCAGGATTACCAGAGTGGCCAAAGTAACAATGCGGGCTTGCTATGCCAATGGTGTGGACCCAAAAACCATGAAGACACTGACTGCTCAAAACAGAAAGGGGTGAACATGTTGGACGTAAAAGAACTAGATGAAGAAGTACTGATGATCACTAGATTCTCGACTAAGAAGGCAGTATATGTTGACCCTTGTACGGAGAAGAAAAGACTTCGGGAAGCTAAGGCTGATGTTGAACAGGCGATGGTGGAGCGAAGGGTTTTGAATGAGACCGCCAATACTCCATTGTGGTCGGAGTTAGAGAAAACTATCATGAGATAGGTGTTGCAGGTCACTGTACTCGTACGAGTATTCGATCTTTTGCAAACCATGCCACAATTAAAGATGGCCATTACCAATGTAATCAATGATAATGCAGTCGGCCAGGAGCATGACAAGCCAATGGAGAAGCCAATAGGTAGCCCGGTCACTGATCCGATGTTGTTGACGATGGGCATTAGAAGGAAGCCTTCCATTGTCGAGATGGAGATAATGGGATGTCAGTTAACAAACACCATTGCCGATGGAGGCTCTAGCGTGAATGTACTATTGTGGGAGACATGGAAGGGGTATGGCAGGCCAACACTCTGGCCACCAATCTTCCATCTGGTAGGTGCTGACCAACATGACATCAAACCACTTGGGACGCTCATGGCACAAAATGTCACCATTGGCACTCAACATTTCTTTCTATACTTTGTTGTCATCCTGCTAGAGAAGAAGGTGTACGATGCCCTCCTAAGAAGGGGTTGGCTGATTTCAATGAAGGCGAACCACAATTGGAAGAAGAATACACTCTCCATCAAGAGTGACTAGAGGAAGTAGGCCATTGGCTTGCGAAGCCAGTTAGTAAGCCAGGAGTTGGCATTAGACTCAGAGTTTGAAGGCAGAGATTTCGGGATGGAGGAAGGCAATGGAGCCCAACGACGAAGGGGTGCTAGAACTTGAAAGCTGCTCAAAGGACGAGACAAGTTCTCTCAACAAATTGTTTCATTGGTAGATGGATTATGAAGTTTTCCACGACAAGTGCAACATGTTGCAAATCAGAGAGATTGAAGAAGCTGGTACGGAGAATACCACCTTCCCCCGAAATATGAAGAGAACAACGAGGGAGTGGCGAGAGTAGATGATATGCCCGCCCATCGGTTTGAGAGGGATAAAATGATAAAGTATGAGGAACCGAACATAAAGAAGGTCAACCTGTGGGAAGAGGACAACCTGAAGGTGATACTGATAGGGGACGACTGGAATCTCGTACTCAAGACAACAACATTCAGAACCTTCATGGATTAAAAAGATGTCTTCACTTGGTCATACAAGGAAGGGTGTGGTCTGTATGGTACAAGGAAGAGCTATCCATACAAAACAGGGAGTGGTACATAGCAATCGAACAAGGAGGGTTGTATGAAAAATTTTCATCCTCTAAAAGGCAGTGTCGAGAATACCTTGCGGATGGCGGTTTGGGGAATAGGGTGCCAACAAACGAGGTGATTGTGAAGGTTATGCAAGTTGCAGAGGAAGCGCCTGTAGAGGATTTACTTGTGGTAGAGGATGTCCAAGTTGGTGACAATGTATTGTTGGGAGCATTAGGTGCAATTGGAAATTACAATGAGGATGGTGATGACGAGGCAATCCAGATTGGCCATAGTTGGAGTAACAGTGGTCGGGTCAAGTGTGCCCACACCATCGGTGGCAAGTGTGCCCACACCATCGACAGTGAGTGTGCCCACACCATCGACAGTGAGTGTGCCCACACCATCGGTGGCGAATGTGCTAGGACCATCGACACTGGTAGAGGCAGGGTTGAGTGTGCCAACACCCTCAACATTGAGACCCTTGGCAACCTCGATAGCAACACCCTCAACATCCTCGGCTGTAGCACCCTTAGTGACAGTGACCGAGGGTATGCAGAAGGAACCATCGGCCATAGAGGTGATAGTGGCTGAGAGAACCGTACCTTCGTCAAAGGTGACAACTGCTGAAGAGGTTACGAGAGGACAGCGGCCGAGAGAACCGTACCTTCGTCGAAGGTGACAATTGCTGAAGGGGTTACCGAGAGGACAATGGCCGAGAGAACCATACCTTCGTTGAAGGTGACAATTGTCGAAGGGGTCATGGGGAGGACAGTGGTCAAGAGAACCATACCTTGGTCGAAGGTGACAATTGGTGAAGGGGTTATTGAGAGGATAGTGGCTGATAGAACCGTACCTTTGTCGAAGGTGATAACTGTTGAAGGGGTTACCGAGAGGATAGTGGTTGAGAGAATCGTACCCTCGTCGAAGGGGTTACTAAGAGGATAGTCGCTGAGAGAATCGTACTTTCTTCGAAGTTGACAACTTCCAAAGGTGGAATTGGTACGACCAAAAATGGAATTGGTACAACCCAAGGTGGAATTGGTACAACCAAAGGTGAAGTTGGTATGGCCGAAGGTGGAATTGGTACAACCGAAGGTGGAATTGGTACGGCTGAAGGTGGAATTGGTACGGCTGAAGGTGAAATTGGCACATATCATGAGAGTTCCACATGGAAGGAAATGGTCAAAGTTAGTTATGGGAATTCTAGTAGAGGCAGTTATTTGACAAAGGACAAAATTGGAAAAGACAAAAGAAAGATGTCACATCATGCAACCATGGCAACAAGCAGTAGCAAAAAGAAGAAAATAAGGCTGAAGGTGTAGAAGGATGAGAGGGTGACAGTGGACACCCTAACATTTGAGAGTGTCATTGGTAGTGATTGTTGCACATGGTGGGATAGAACTGTAGATGACCACCCAATGAAAACATCGCTCAAAAGGGCAGAGGTAGACAAATTTTTTGATGCCCGTGTTTAACATACGAGATTTTGAGTTGGAACTGCGGATGATGGTGGCAGGATACGACTCATTCCAGCACAAGTCCATTGTGTAGTTCCAGGGAAATTCAGTTCTGATATCGTTGAAGCCAAAAGAGTTCACAAGGGTTCTCGGTATCCCATCCAACAATGCCAAAGTGGCCAAGCCCTCGACTAGGATGCCCACCAAGGAGAAAGACAAGTTGCTCAAACTAGTTTGCCAAAGCGACCTCTCACTGAAACAGTGGGATAGTCTATGTGTAACAACCAACATTTCTAAAATAGAAATATAATAAACTTTTCTAAACTAAGAAAATTAAATTCTTATTTTAATACATGTTTAGCTGAACTTGAAATCATAATAACATAATTGAAAGTAACTAACCATACCAACGAATGGTAACATTAACTAACTTTTTTCATTTTTTGCAACATAAAGTAGATAGAGAGAGAGTTAAGAGATTACAGATTTTTATCTCTCTGATGCCAAACTTTATCCAGAAACATAAGGAAGAAGGAGAGCATCATCAATGACTTTTTCGCCCAACCATGGACCTAAGTCCCCCTTGCCGCTTCCTACTGGAAGGGCCTGACCCTTCATGAGGAAAGAAGATATAAGATGGAACAATAGCAATGAGCCACTGAGCCTGGCATTTAGAATCTACTCTAACTGGTCATACATTGAAGGTACCTCCTAACTTGTATGACTCTCTGGCTAGTAGTGCATCTGACTCTTATGAACTGACAGACGCATGCAAACTGTTACGCTACCTTGGCCAAGGTTTTCATAATTAGCACGTTGAGTGCTGTCCATGTTCACTACCCTTGGCTTACAAAGAAAGGATGCATACTTGCATCAACACATGGGTCCAACTGACCATCAAAAGGCTCTACCAGATAGGTAATGTAAAAACTAGCTCAAGAGATACTTCCCTATACTCTCCTAGGTAACAACTGACTTATGCATTCAAGCATGGATTCTTATCAGGTTATAGTCCAAACAAGATGTTTTACATTGATCACGTTGGCTTACTACCAATCCTTCGAGCTATAGAACAGATTTAACACAGAATCACGAAGTCTGGTCTTATGCAATAAGACCGACGAAACAACATATTTAAAAGAACATGGTCTGATTTGTTCTATAAATGGTTACAGGTAAACAATGCAACTCTGCAAGAATATATTACTCGATCCCAGAACAGAGGATTTGAACTCAACATTAATAATCAATTTAACCACAAGAGGAACACATCCATTCTATTTCATGGTTGGGACGGAGTTGCAGAGTTTCCTCTAGCCATACTATGACTTAGTATGCTGAAGGAAGTCTGCAACTGATCCACCTTTCGATGGATTAACAATACATGTACAAACAAAATACTGATTGCAGATTATACATCAACTATACGTATCCAATTGTATCTTTCAGAATCAAACAATCATGAATGATTAAAACTTGTTACAGAACTGCATTAAAAACAAAGCAGAGTAACAACTCTTGCCTTGAAATGACAGAGAGAAATCTACCTCAAGACTTCCACAATTCAAGACAGCCACCTCGGCTTCTCTCCCCAATTGACAACTATACACGCAATATTATATTCATAGCACACTAAGACCCTAGCCATGATATCTTTAGTGTGGGGGCATGACCTTTAAACTTAATCCTGGCTGATAAAGGATTAATAAACATAAATGCTTTGTAATTTTAGCAAACTCTAGATGGCCATGTCAAAATAATAAACGAAACATACATTGAAAGGGTGTAAGGTGTTTGAAAAATATTAACTAAAATGTACCTGGGGCATAGGAGACGGCTAGCTGTTCACAGATGGAGGATGTTTGGATGCCCCTAATGGACTGAGGCATCCTCTAAACAAAATGTGCATACCAGTGATGTTCCAATTCTTTTTTCAAAATAGGGGTCAGGGTGGGAAGTTTTCTTCCCATCCTTGCATCCTTGAAATGCCCCCTATGAGGTACGGGGTCATATTTGGCAGGGTATGCGTCCGCAGGGAGCACTGATTCAGGTAACTATGCAAAACAGTCAAGGGTGAAGGAATCCAAACTGTGATAGGCTCATTATTAATTCCACTATGATGCCATCACAGACTCAATTATGTTTGATAAGTCCAACATGGAGGAGTATTATGGGGGCAATTTGCACTTGTGTATGACTAGGCAACTTGTCATTGTGTGATTATCAGTGCATAATGTTATGATTCTGTGATCACTAGGAGGTTGCATGGAATCTTTTCTAGTATTGTATTATAATTATTGAAATACCTGATCTTTGGTCATGACAGTTTGCTTGGTTTCCACACCAAGTGTCTATGGTCTGCTTGGAGCCCCTACAATAGCTGTTGATTGAAAAATACCTTCTTCACCTTACTGAATTATTGGTACAGTGTTTATGATAATCTTTGTTGAAGCCATAATCTAGCCAACCTAATGCTAGGGGATTGGTGATAAATGTAAAATGGTGCCTCACCACAAGGGTTGGATTCATACCTTCTTGCCCCTTGAAAATTTCAGTGGGTTTCTTTATCACTTGAATGATATATTCATCTATTTACAAATTATAATTGTGCACATTTTCTTATGTCCAGAGACAGGGAGATCAATCTGTAACATTTCCCAAACCACGGGCACAGTTAGTAGATGTCTTGTCTTAATTTTGATATGCCTGAAACTTAAAACTTCATTAGTTTGTGGTATCCCCATCCTAGGTATGTGTACCTGTGCAGAGTGAAACTCTGATTACTTCTAACAGTCTAGTTCCACTTGAGATAATTTACTAGATAGTTTTCCATCCCTATTTCTGAACAGGACTGTTATGAGGAAATTTCTATGTTCACTATACACCGCAGCATTAGCCATAAGCAGTGGAATAGATAACATGCATCAAATGAAAATATTTCTTTTGCAGCACAATACAACATTAGTTAGCCTATATATTGACGATGCTAAATTGCTAATTGCAGGTGATGCTGAGTGAGGGCCTGCAAGGACTTTACAAAGGGTGAGATTTTTCTTTTTACACAAACATATTAGGTCGTAGTTAACTCTTTCATGTAAGTATTAAGAGGGTGAAATGGATATAGAAGGCATTCTAGATTGTGTAAAACTAGTGTTCTTATGTTTTTTTTTGGTGCAACAGATCATTGTTTTAGTTTATGCCCTTTATGGTGAATTTTTTAATTTTCTGTACATGTTTGTGCAGATCACATTTTTGGAAACTGTGTTGACTTTATTGTTTTGATATTGACATTTCAAGCCATTTTTCTATCCAAATTTTAGGAAACTTGTCAAATGTGTCTATTAAGATAGTAGTGTAGAAGCAAAATGAAGCCCTGGTGGAATTAAGACTTAATTTGATCAAAACGAATAATGGAATTGAAGTAATAAATCAAGGAACTGCAATTTTTTGGTAGAAACAATTTGAGAAAAATAAAACATGAATTTAAATTTGAAATTGCTATTGAGAGTCTCATTCACCCAACTTAATTCCTTTCTCTTCCCTCAGCTATGAAGAATGCAGTTGACAGAGAGAAGCTTGAAAGTAAATACAAAAAACCTAGAGAAAAATAATAAACATAATTGTTGTTGCAATGGCTGGTTATGTAGCTTGGAAGCTGTCAAATAAAAACCTGGAGGTTGTAGAGAGGCTTAGTATGAGAAGCTTGTGCAAAAGTAATGGACTCTAGATGTATTCTTCTTGGACTTGGCAACAAAGCTTGTTGCTATAGCTATGTGTGAGAAAGATGGAGCAAGAATTTTCCCAAAAAAAGCCACCAAAAAAATCTGTGCAAATCCATTCAAAGGGATACAAATTTGGCCAGATCCACAATTAGGGTGGTTGACTAAAATATCTCTTAGTGCTATGTGCAGCTAAGGGTGAGTTCATCTCAAGTTCAAAAGCTAGAACTGGTGTAGAAATGGTGCGATCCAAGAAATTATGCCAGTTGGATTTTAATTACAAATCACCCATTTTATTGGTAAGGAATTGCTAGGGTGATTAAAAAAAAATGCCTGAATGATTGGTGAATGGAAAAGGTGATTTGACATAAAAAGGACAATTTATAACTTAAGGGAAAAAGCACTAATTTTTGGAAAGCGACAAGGCACATGGGCATAGTCAAAGGTTACCAAACATTGAAAGGAGGTAAGGGAGGGTCCTATGAGCTGACTTAGCCACTCCATCACATTTGGATAAGTTGAGAGTTGGTCATTCATGTCACGTGGGTCAGATCATCATTAGATTGCCATGTATGCTTGTATAAGTTTAGGCATTTGCAAAAAAATTCATATTGAAGCATATAGGGAAATAGTACTTTTCTTCATCTAATAGGTCAGATCCCAAAAGTACCATAGGAGTCTTGAAGAAGAAGGGAATTAAACTTGTACATTTTGTTAAAACTAAGGTGTTCTAGTCACTTGTAGATGTTGGTATGAATAAGATGTTTTACCTAAGTATTTTACCTAGTAAGTCCTATTCACATGTTAAGTTTACTTAGGTCCTAAGAATCTTTCTAGAAGTCTTAGTTATCTTGAGGAGATCTCATCTTATCTTGTCATATTTACTTCTTGTGTCCTAGGTCATTTAATATTTGTTTTTGTGAGTTGTCTCATGTCATAGGATTAAGAGTAAGACACATGCTATGATCTCTTGTCTAATCCTATGTCTTATCTTGCCTATATAAGCAAGGTACCTCTTGCATGGTAATCATCTCATCACATAATCATCTTGTAAATATTTCTTGACTGGTGGAATAACATCTTTTGTTGTTGCTTCTGTCTTGTGTGTGTGGAAGGTTATTTGGTGTTGCAGATCGTAGATATTGGTTATAGACTAAGTTACTGATTCGGGTAGGGGTATGGATACGGAATCGGGTACGAAATCAGCAATTTTTTTCCTTGGGTACAGGTACAAGTACATCCGTACACAAAATATAATAATATAATAATATATTATTTTTTTGATCAGTTAATGTTTCTTCTATTACTTCAAAAAGTTGTTACATCTTCATAGTTATTCGAGAATACGACATAAGATTTATAATAACAGCGTCTAACTCATATTACCAAGCCCCCCATCTAGTCCATGCAGAGATTAAAAAGATCAAAAAATATCAAAACAACCCCCACCCATCACCTGAGCAATGCCTATACAAAATTACATCACATATGTACGCTGTGAAAACATTGCAAAAAAACAAAAGTGTATCTGCATTAGATCACAAAGACTATCTCCTTGCCTTTCATGTAGGGTGAATTGGACTGCTCCACCTGCTCTTCGGAATCCTTATTGTCGTCATTGTCTTCAGGGGGGAAATCGGTCTACAATGTGCGATGAACCTTCCCCTTCCTCATTCCTCTCGGGCGACCACGTTTGCATCGTGATGATGAAGGCGCCCCCAGATGGGATGACTTAGCTCCAAAATCACCTCACTTCTCCACCTCCAGCTTGGGTTCTTGTTTCTCCCACATCTCCAAAAACTCCTTGATGCCATGAATTCCTCTTTGCGTCAAGGCCTTATTGCAGTTTGCACTCCAAAGGAGGTAAGGGCGCATAGGAGGTTTGAACTCACTTGCGTTTATCTAGGCACCATTTGGACACACAAATCCTGCCCCGTCCTTGGTCATCCTTAAGAAACTATCCTAGCCACCACACCATTCCTCCCGAACGCAAATTTGCACAATCCACTCCACCTTCTCCTTACTTTCCAACTCAAAACATCAAGCCACAAACATGGAGGCATTCTCAACATTTGTCCGATATTGAACTCTCCACTCAGATACTCATCTCCAAACACAATCTTCACTCTTGTCAAGAAGGTTTTCTCTTCAAACAAGAATATATTTGTCAACTTCTCATCTGAAATGGGTCCCTAGAAAGCCATCATCGGACACGAAGCATGCAGAGAGAAACTCGGTTCCATAACACTCTCTATGAAAATACCCTTCCAGCAAAAGAAAGGCAGAAAAAACAAGTCTCAAGCACACCTTAATACAAGACTTACCAAAGAATCTAAGTCTAGCAACCTTGCTATAGAAACTTGCTAAGGAAATTCCACACAAACTGCAAGGCTGCATATTCGATGGGCTTCAAATGCAATTTCGAAGGGAGGGATAGGGTGGCGGCATGTGTGAAGACTAAGACGACTTTAATTCTCTTGTACGGCCCTACATCGCATGAAGGGGAAACCACCATCTTGGCCAAGTGGAACGTGGCCAAGTTCAACCTACTTGCCCTCCCGAGAAATAGTGGAGGATATCATCGGATATGGAGAGATCCGATCAACTCCCCATACTGACAAGCTTTAAATGTTCTCCCATACTTGCCGATAAGCAAACTGACGGTCAACCCCTCGAGTACACTAACAAAAGGTTAAACAGCCCCACAATTCAAATAGTAGCCATTGGGAGTGTAATATCAATGTTGACTTCTCCAACTTGGAGATCAAAAGCTTTATTAGCAAGATTATCAGCCTCTTTGTTTCCTCTTTGTTTCCTGTAGTCCCTCCTTCCCAGGGTTTCTGGGTCTGACCCTCCTATTTTGGTTTCCTTCGTCAAGGACAAATTCCTGATGCAGGATAATGTCGTTTCAAAAATATCGGCAATCTCTTCGTGCAGATCCCGTACCGCCTCCTCTCCTTGTTCAGAATACTTTGACGGACTGCTCCGCGACTCGGCCCTGGAGTCTTCTTCACTTGACGTCGAGTGTGGGGCCTATTCGGCGAGGTCTTCCTCCACTACGCCTGGAAGTGGCAGGTTCCTGGCGACCTCCTCCAACTCCTTCCACGTACACAGTGTTTGTCTCTCCTGACTACGACTCCGACTCACACTTCGACTTCTGCTATGTTCCTTAGGGCTCCTTGAGTCAACAACTTCCCTTAGTTGTCGTCTCTGCTCGACCTGTTCTTTTATGCGGAGGTATCTCCGTACGGTTCTGTTGTGACGTTTTCACACATCGCCCCGTTGCAAATGGAGACCCCCTACTTTTTAGGCCCTTTCAATCTTTTGGCTTTGTTTTTTGGGTCTTTTTCGCAGCAGTCTCGTCAGTCTCTCTGCTTTGCAAGTGTTTGGGGGTCATATTGATTAAGTTTGCTTTTCGTTTGAGCAAATTTGGTTAAGTCTAGGACTCGTTTTGTCAATTTTAGGGTTTTTGCCTTTAGTCCTAGATTTTAGGGGTTTCAGGGTTTTGGAAAACTAAGCATACAACTGGAATCAGGACCCTTCAAGGAACCTCCTAGTAAAATTTGAGCAAATTCTGAGCACTTTCTATTTTTAGTAAGTTTCACTGCCTCCCGGATTGGTCTAATTTTGCCAAAAATCAAACCTACTATTTTTAGTAATTTCTATTTTTAGTAAGTTTCTATTTTTAATAAGTTTCTATTTTTAGTAAGTGTTTTTTTGACCTATTTTGTCCAAACCCTAACATTTTGATACACTTACTATTTGCGAAAATCTATTTTGGCAGGTTCATCCCTGAAGACGTTGAACACTGAACGTTCCTGAAGATCATTTCTAAATCCAGAAGAGTCGGAAGGCAGACAAGTTGGATAAAAAAAAATGGTTAAGTTTGGAACTCCTATTCCAGAAGAGGAAAGTATGCAAAATCATCCAAGTTTGGAAATTCACATCAGTCCACCAATGTTATCCTGATCCGAAAATGGTCTGAAATTTGACTAAGTCTGAAAATTTGAAAGATCTTCCAAAATCCAGAATTTGCATTATGATTCCTAGGGACCTGAAACCACTCTCAAACATCCTGACAATATATATGAAATATAACTTAAAGTATAAGCTTAAATGTTATATTTCATATATATCCTGATGAAGAGAATGAGGAAAAATCATGAAAATCCTTCCCCAAGTCAATTCAGCGCCCAAGTTTGGCCAAGGGCGCCAAACAAAAGAGTCCATGGAGAACGTGGAGAATGTGAAAATCCTTGCCTAGGTGGTTTTAGCGCCCATACTTCACCAAGGGCACCAAAGTGAAGTTGACATGGAAAGCATGGAAAATTGTGAATTCGACCACTTAGTGAAAAATTCCACCCTAATCCAAGGGAGGGCGCCAAAGTGGAGTGCTCAAGGAGAATGGAGAAAGTTTAGAATTCCACACCTAAAGGAGATTAGCGCCCAAGGCATGAATAAGGCACTGAAATGAGGTCCTCAAGGAATTTATAAAAATGAAGAAATCCATTGCATAGTGATTATAGCAAAGGTATCCATGGAGAGCAGGAAAGAATAAATTTCCTCCATCAAAGTCAAAATTCTATTCCAAGTCAGGAAGTTGAAATTTTTTCTAAGGCTTGGAAATGATGAATTTCACCATGAAGAGTGAATTCCATGCCTAAGTTGGAAAACTGAAAAAATTGTCTAAGGCATGAAAATCCAAGGGTCAAGGAGGAATGAACAAAAGCAGGAAATCTCCTCAGTAAAAATTTTGGAAAATCTATTTTTAGACACCAAATCTTATCAGAATTTGGAAAGTTTTGCAGATTTGGACTCGTGAGATAATTCTCTATCTCTGGGACCCGGGTCCTAAATTTTAGGAAAATTCCTAAAAAATAGAAAATGTGGCATATTGGTCAAAAAGCTCCCTGCAAACATGATGAATTCAAAGACCACAAAAATTCCTTCCTTAGGGAAGAATTGCGCCCAAGAAGAAGAAATTCCAGGAAAGGTGAAAATTTGGCTAAGTGTCGGAAAGGACAAAATTCCAGGAAAGGTGAAAAATTGACTAAGTGTTTGAAATTTCTTCCTTCAGGACATAGTTCTTGGAAATCATGAAAATTGGCTAAGGCATGAAGAATTTCCTTCCTCAGGGTAAGGAACAAATTTCTTTCCAAAGGAGAATTTCCTTCACAACATGAATTCCACGCTGGGATGAATTAAAGGTGGAAAAACAATTTCTTGGCAAGGAGGGAATTAGGGATGAATTGAACAAGAAATTTTCCCCAGGAAAAGTTTTAAAAAATCCATTCTCGAGCATCAAATCACATCCAAATTTCAAAACTTTTTACAGATTTGGATTTGTAGGAGAATTTTCTCTCTCCTGGACCGTGGAACCCTAATTTGGAAATTTTCCTAGAAAATAGGAAATGTGCAAAATTGATGAAAAACCTTCTCCGAGCAAGGAAAATTGAAGAGACTTCAAGAAAATTCTTCCTGAATCGAATTTTCCCTCTCCAACAATTCTAGATGTGTAGGAGCGGATATACGATGACAGGGTCCACTTGCATGGCGAGGATCTATTGAACACGTGGCAGTAGAGTGGCGCATTCATTACCGGAATATTTGACCAAATGGTGACCCGGTCATTTCATGTTAAATTAATGGCAGATTCTTTTCGCATGCAGCCACTGCATGTGGAAATGATGGAGCATTTATGACATAATGGGGTGATTTTTGCATGGATGAATATTCAACGCATGTTGGGCGAAGTTGAAAGTGGTGGTGCATTTAATGCGCAATGGATGCTATTTTGGGTATTTTTGAATTAATTGTATATGGGCATGATGGGTTATCAATTGGAGATTCCCACCTTGTTGCATCTTGAGTGGAGAATCTTTTAGGGAAAACCCTAATTAGGGTTTGCATGTAATCATGGTCTGAGGCCTATATAAAGGGGTGATCCCCCTCTTTTGTAAGGAGGGAGACTTGTATGAAATTGTTGCGATAAGTTTTGAGATAATAACAGTGAAACATTGTTCTCTGATGGTGTCCACTTAAATTATTTTTTCAAAGCTTTCATGGTTTCACTTTCCTCACTTAGATTAGAAATAGTAAAGTGCTTCGATTTCAATGGAGAATGTAATGGTGTCTGATGAATTTCCATGCTTCATACTTTTTGCATCTTGCCGATTGTAAGTTGCAGTGTAAAGTTAGTCTGAGCCCCCTAAATTTGTGCTAAGTTTGATTGTGGATAGTCGTTTGGATTGCGTCGTTTTTGGGTATTCAAATGTACTTTTTCAATTTGAAAATCCTCTAGCATCCCCAGAAGATTGCACTGGTTCTTGCAGAGTTGTAGTTGATCTTGGCGAAGCAGAGCTTGACTTATTTGGAATTTGTCCACCAAAGCACTATTCATTGTTATCACTGCCCTTAGGAGTAGATTTAGATCCTTCTAAACCCTTTCCCTTTTACTTTCAGTTCATTTTAGTCCGTCCGAAGCAACAACATCGCTGAATTGCCATATCCGATGATGGAGTTCCAACCACAACAAAGAAGTGAAAGAATGATGCAAATGTAAGGCCCCTTGGATTACTAGTAATCACATCAGCCAACTGAGTCACGTCCGTAGCATAAAGGAACCTTGGAGTCGATTGTTTGAACTTCTTGCAATCTTAGCGTGCAATCACACTTTGATCAAAAGAGAGTGAAGTGACCGTTAGGCAACTTTATTTTGTGTTCGACGTAGTCATAAAAAACACGTCAACAAGTTCCCTCGTCTACTCCCTCGGTGGTAGTGGTACATTTGTCTTTGTTTGGCCATAGGGGCATTAAGTGCTGGGGGTACGACGTCGACTTGTATCCCTTTCCTCTTCCTCCCTACGGTTCCGCTCTTCGTACCTTTGGAGTACTTGTTGCCAACGGAGTTCCCGTGCAGTTTCCTCTCTTCGGTCTTGGAGTGCAATCAGATTTCTAGCGAGCAACCTTGGAATACTTCTGAGAAGATCAAATACGGGAGTACTGACGGTGAGTTCACCATGTACCATGCCTTCAGAGACGGCTCTCTCCTGAGCCTCCCTTTGCAAGTACTGTGTGACCGACACGTCCCACAACTCTACCAAGTCTGTCGTCAACTGATCCTCTCGTGCCTCTTCCGCGGTACTTTCTTCCTGTGTGTCACTGTCTACGACAGTTAATTGTTGGTTAAATGGCCGACCCATTAATTCCTTCTGCCTGCAGCCATAGTTATCCCCAGGTTCGTTTAGGAACGACGCCAAAATGTTTAGTCCTTATGGTGAGGTTGATAAACTCACGAATAAACAAAGATATTCCACACGTACCAACAATTCATGTAACAAAACATTAACATATATCAAAGCATAAATAACAATTACAAAACAGCTATGGCAGAATAATGATATCTTTATTGGATTCTCAAATATGCCAGTACAATACCAATCTGCCGAGGTTCCATCCATACCATATATAGACTCGACGGTTGGCCAAGTTGCCAACCGTCACTAACTACCAACTACCCCACGGGAACCTCTCGTCAACTCATACATAACAAATCATAAACACCCAAACCAACTATAAACTAACATGTGTTATTGACCCCTAACAGTGACGTGGTTGGTCTTGGGTTTGATTATCAAACTAAGCTTTTGGAGAGAGATACTTATGAAGATATCAGTTTAAGTGAATTGGGAGGTGACTTATTCAATGAGTCAAGACTCCAAGAGTATGATGAGCACTTTCCTTTTGATCAGAACAATCAACCCCTTAGCACTTGGAATCCGGGTGTGATGGCACCTAGTGATGACAAGGAACCTGTGTGGGATGAATTTCCCTTTGATCCGGATGATGAAATGGAACTTGATGGGGATTCTATATCAGTAAACAATGGTGACATTACACTTGATCTTGGGGCTGCCTTCTCGTTTGATCAAAGTGACAATGAGGTGGAAGCAGATTTAAGAGTCTATAAGGCTCCTGATATTGAAGTGTTTGTTGGTGTTCTTGAGCATAAATCAGATTTATTAGTGCACAAAGCTGATCATCATCTTGGTGTAGAGCATTGTCATCACGTGGATGATGTGGGGTGTGAGACTAGGGACAACCAAGGAGTCGTTGAAAACAAGAATGAAAATTTTGATTGTAATCAAAGGCTCAAAGACTTAGTGGAGTCTATCCTATTTATGATATTGATCATTTTCAGCTAGTTGGTGGAGTTAGACAAGAGTCTTGGAGCAGCTATGGGAGCAACGATTGCAAGAAACAAAGTTCTGATTTTTTCTTGCAGCCTATCAGTAGTACACCATCTCTGTATTTTTATGAGTGGGATGGTCAATTCAAGGTGTCTTTTGAAAACGAAATGCAATCTCTATCCCAATTTGATCACACACATAGTTTGATTGAAGAACTCTACTGGAAGACTCAAATTGATGAGAGACAGAAAGGGGTTAAGGATGAAGTTACGCTCCCTAATCTGCAACTTATCAAACTCTTTGGATATATTGAAATCAGATTACATACACTTGATTGAAGATCGAGATTATGCCTTCGAACTTGCAAGGAAGATCGCTAGCGCATTCCAAGGAAAAGAGAGAAAGGTTAATGAGCTTACTCTTGAGCTTGAATCAACAAAGGATATGTTAGAAAACATTCAATTGGCTCTAATGGAGGTAGAAGGTCAGTTTGTTGATTTCAAACTTTTTAGGGAGCAAGAGAATGCACTAAGAGCTGAAGAAATCGAGCAAGTAATTGGTGAGCTTGATAGTCTTCGAGAAGAGTTTGATCTCGAGAACTTCACAAGAAAAACAAAAGTTGCATGTGCAGATTCGGATCAGCAAGATGGAAGTGAGCAAGGGGAAAGGGATGGCTTCCAAGTTCTTGATAACCCTCTCTTTGAAGTGGTTATCGAGAAAGTTATGAAAACCCTCTCTTCGTGATGGATGATAAAACATGTGGTGAAGTGATTGAACATGAGATTGAGCATGGTTTCCAGTGTATGGATGATGTGATGTCAAACCATGAGGATGTGCCACGTTTTGTGAATAGTAATCTTCCGAGGATGCTTGATACTGAATGCATAAGTGGGGTTGAGGATGAAGACTCCACTTGGGAAGTGTTGTATCAAGATGATTTCAACATCTTTTGGCATCAAGGTGTTGTCTAAACATTGTTTAGTAGCCGTCTATGGTTTCATTGCAGCAGCAAGGAGTGAAGATTTCAGACTTGTTACTCATAAAGTAGGGGAGAAAGAAGGGCCAGAACGTGGTGATTGCATGTTTGATAACCTATTCCTTGGGTTGAATAATAATAAGGCTCATACTAGTCCATTTTGGGAGTTGGATTTGAGGACAACATTTGTCCCATACTCCAATGTTGTTGAAGCTTTCATGGTTAGGCTTCAAGGGTTTGCTAGAGGAGACATCAATTTCTTAAGTATGCACTTGGTCCTTACTAGCACTTGTGGATGTGTTGAGTTTTCTTTTCAGTGTGTTGAAGATCACTTTTGGTTGGGTATCCAATCTCGAGATCGTCAACATGGTTTGATGGAGCTTATTACATGTGGAAAGAAGGATCTTTGGAGTAATAAAGAACAAATTTTCAGTCTTGATGTTGTTGTTCCCTTCTTTACCAACCATTTGATGGTTCCTTTTGCTCATCAACTAGTAGATTGGGAAGATATTCTGAGCAAAGGATGGTTCTATGTGGAGTTGGAGTCATGAGAGGAAATTTCCAGCCTTGGATGTGAGCAGATGTGTTGTTTTGGATGACGATTTCCTGTGTTGCAGCAGCTGTTCATCTTCTTGGATGCTGATTTTCCTAAAATCAGATCTCAAGTCAATCATTTCAGACTTGGTGAGCTGCTGGTGTACTTTTTTTCAGACTTAACAGTCTCCTGGTAGGACGGGTTTATGGTCTCAGATGAGAGGTATGGCGAGTTGGGGCAATTAGTATCTGTGTATGGGAAGTGTTCAAGCTCTAACTAGTGGTTATTCTTATGCCCTCTCTTCTACTTATGATTGGGACAACGAACCTTTGCTTTCTATGGTTCATCATTCTGAGGTGCTTGGAGTGAGAACTAAAAGAGATTTCAGAAGTCTCCATGGTTGTATAAGAATAATTCAATTGAGGCCTAGTAGATTCATGTGGAGTTATGAGAATGAGTTTGTTGAGCTCTTGCAAAGGATTGTTTTCCTCCTTGCAGGAAGATTTGGAGAAGTCATATTTACAGTCATGGCTCTCCTTGACACCTTGGGGAGATATGTTGTGGAGTTTGATCGTGAGCTGAGTAGACTTATTTTCCTATTGCGCAGGCTTGTGATAGACAGTGGCATTGTTGATATTGATTACTCAGAGCTTTATGGGCATGAGATGCTGCATGATATTGATTTCAGTCCTTCAAGATTTTTTAGTTTGAGTATCATGGATGGTAACATTTTGGAGTCACAAGGGAGGATATCGCAGTTTTGGCATGATGTTTTCATTGATGTGATCAGAGTGGAGCAACATTGGAAAGGTGGGTTGTTCCTGAGACAGTTATTGGACCTTGGGATTGTACTTGTTTGGGTGTGGATCAATTTAAAATTTTCTAGAGTTGTGGTGGCATTGCTTGAGGACAACCAATTTTGGGAAGGGCAGACTGTAATGTCCCCTTTTCCGCTCTAGTTTGTTTTGGGGTCTGTTTGCCAATTCTGAGACCCGTTGGTCAATCAGAGGCAGAATTAGGGTTTCCTATTTTCTAGGAGGATGCTTTGGCAGTTTTGGTGGCTTGCATGCTGAAGTTTTACAATTCTGATTCTGGATTCCTTCTGGGTTTTCAGAGACCTTCGTGATGGTGTGACATGCAACTGAATATGAGGACTTTTTCGAACTTACTTTTTTTAGTAAGTGGGGGCGAAGACAACTTATTTTTCTGGGTTTTTTTGGATTTTCAGAGAGCCTCGCGATGGTGTGACATGCAAACAAATTTGAAGACTTTTTGGACTTACTATTTTTAGTAAGTTGCGACGGTTGCTCAGAATGTGGTTAAAATCACTTTGGAAACGCTTACTATTTTCAACACTGTGCCATTTTTAGTAAGTGCTATGTTTAGAAGCACTATTTTTAGTAGGGGTTCAACAGGCCAATTCAGATGGCTATTTCCGGCAGGTTAGTTTGAGTAGTTTGTCTTCTAGCATTTTTGGAGCTTATTTTGGGCAATTTATGCTTGAGGAAAAATATTTTACAAGTGAATTATTTTTAAGGCATGATGGACACCTTAGAAATATGTTAATTTTATGAAATAATTCACTTACTTCCTTGGATGCCATATATCACTTTATGAATATTTCATAAAGTATATTGCTACCTAGAGGGGGGGCGAATTGATGTATTAAGAATTATTTTTGGCCTAAGTTAAGTGGTCGACCCCTTTTGGTGAGGATACATGATTTAAAAATTACAGCAAACATTATCCTAGCTTGGATGCCCAAATTGGATGAAATTGCATTTCATTTCATGGCATTTTGGAGGGAGTTGAATTTGAATTTGGAGCTCCAAAAAGTTATAAATAAGAGTGCTTGGCCTTCATTTGAGACTATCCATTATTGCTTGGATAATGAAGTGTTGCCAAAATGCTGTCAGACTCTTACTTCAAGGAACGCCTACGTCCTAGTGCCTCAGTTTCGTGCTTGAGAGATAGCGCCTAGTTGAATGTATGACTGTTTCTCATCCAGAGGAGCAGATTGGACTCAATGTGGTGAAGATTTGTGTGGATTTTTGAGTGTTCTTGTTGCTGGTCGCGGAGTGTGTTGAAGTAGATTCTTGGTTGCAGGTCTCAGTGTGTCATTCTTCTCGTTCTGGGTATTTCTTCTATCTCTTTTTGTGGTTTGGGCGATTCATTTTGTGAGTTTGTAGAGTCTAAAATGGTGTTTGGGATTTTACTTTTGCAAAATCGTACCCTAGTTGGCTGAACCATTTGGTTGAGTGTTTTGGGATGCGTCCATAAATTATTGGGGTCAGTTTGCCATGTTTTGTTGTCTTAGGATTGATCGCCTACCTCCTAGTGATCATATGCTTTTTGTTTCATGTCATTTGGTTAAGAATTGGGTGAGTTGTGAGTGTTTTAATGGGATTTGGTGTTGCTGGTCTGTGTGTTTTGAGCGTGTTGGGAGTATATCAGATTTAGAGATTTTCTGTTGTGGAGTGTCTTCTTGTGTGGAGTTGGTTTTAGGGTGTGGGTTCTTTGGTGTGGAGAGAAAGATCTTGGTAATTGTTTGCAGCTGTTAGTTCTTCATTCTTATCTTCTATGATTCATATTGTAATGCTGGTAGTAGTACTAACAACAATTTCTATTGATCTTTCTTAGATCCACTGCAAAGTGGAAGAGGTTGGCTTTGCCGCCTATCTTTGGAGTAATAATTTCTCTTAATTTGTAATCCATATTGTGCATTGTAAAGCTGGTTAGTAGTACTAACAACTATCTAATTGGATTATTGCTCTTAGTCCCACTACATAAGTGGAAGAGGCTGGCTTTGCCGCCTACTTTGAATATTGTAATACTGTCCTCCTGCTGCATAAGTGGTAGAGTTGATTTGTAATTTCATTTCTAGTCCTCCCGCTGAATAAGCGGTTGAGTGATTTCAATTTCAATTCTTGGCTTGTCCTTGGCTGGTTTACTGCCAAATGATTTTCAGTATTCTCATTATCCTGCTGAAAAGTGGAAGGGGCTGGCTTGCCGCCCAAGTATTGTAATCAATTTGAGTTTCTTGCATCTAATGATCCTCTCAATACTGTATGCTCTCACCCTCCTAGATTGGGCTCTCGATGATCAAAAGGTGGAAAGGGTTATTTTCAACGGTATTGGGATTTCATTTTCTAACTCTAATAGGTGTTTGTGTTGATTGTGAACTGAAATAATCGGAAAAAATTAAAGGGGATATTACATCTATCATGTCTTCATACTGAAATCTTACGATTACTATATCTTTTACACTTAATTAATTGCTTTAAGTCATTGCAATTTCTTAGGAGATTCGTGGCTAGTGAACAATCCTAAATTTTACTTCAGTGCCATTGTAATTTTCAAACCCATTATTAGCTTCCCTGCTTATGGCCAAAATGTAGAATATGGAAAGAAAAGAGAAAAGAAATATCAAAATATTGATTTATCTGCATTGGGAAGCAAATCTTGTACAAAGAGCTAATACTTCAATTTTTTATAACATAGTTGTAACTGGAAGAAGTAAAATCTGGTAAATTCTCAAAAGTCATCTTGTATCAAACACAAATTCAATGTGCGAAGCTTCAGAATAATGTTATTTCCAGATGCAGTAGTGGCTTGTGTATTATCTCCATTTTTCAGAGTAAATGAGTGCTATGTTTGCAGGCTATATGGAAACATATACATATGTAATGTAAAGCTGGATTTTAGTATTATAATTTTGTTTTTAATGGATTGCATATCTAATGTTTCCTTGAAGTTAAGAGTTAGGCTGTTTCTGCTGTACCTTGATATAGCCCCACTGCATCCCAGTCAGCTGTGAACGTTTCAAATTTTTTGTTCCTTATATATGGTCAATAAACAATTGATCGATCATCCTGGCTCAATAGGTCCAAGTGATTGCCTGCTCTCTCAATCTTCTTAAGCATTATGTCAAAGCCCAGTTATGTTTGGAGAATTGTTCTGTAGTGGTTCATCTTATACAGTAACCTGTTTGCAGGTACTTTACCTTTTTTCTCCATTTCATAGACATATATGGCTGTTCAAATTTTCTAATAATTTTCAAAGGACTTTCTGAATCTAGCATTTCTGGTTTTACCTTCTGCTACACCCAACCTTTAGTGGCTTTTGACAAACCCATTTATAATGATTGCCTGCCCTTTACTATTAGTGGAATTTGGATTTCCTATTGAACACCACCTTCTTGGAGGGATATTAGGTAGGAGCTACTAGAAAATTTTGCCTGCTGTTTAGTTTTTGGCTGTTGCCAGATCCCATCTGCATTTATTTTAATGCAATTATAATCATTTGATTACTTCTCCTTTTTTTTGGTTTCCTCATCATGATGCACCTGCTTTTTCATGGTTTATCTATTTTTAATTCTGATAATGGGATGGAAACAGGGGTACTGCATTGTTTGCAAGATTGGGCCCGCAGACTGCAATTACCTTTCTTGTGTATGAGAAGATGCGGGAGTTTACTGGGATGAAAGCTTTGTGACATTCTTCTTAAGTAAAAATTATTGCTGTAGGCTGGAACAAAAGGCTTGTTGCATCAAACATCAACAGTAAGAGTCTAAGTGTCTTTTCTTAAAATTGGATAAAACATAACCTATTCCTTATTTTTTATGTAATATTTATTTCATCAATCACAAAGTTCTGTATTCTTTCCTAGTTCTCCTTCAAGAAGAGACTGAACTAAATTCGAATTTCCTTCTTGCGGTATGGGACAACTTGCCTTTTCTGAATCAAATTGTATCAACTCTTGCCGAGTAGGATTTGTAACATTATAAATGAAGCATCAACCTCCATTATTATCACACTCTGGGAAAATATGATTGCAGGTCTGCACTAATGTTGTGTGCATTGATCATATACTTATTGTGGAAAGTGGTAATCTTGTTTCTGCTTGTGTTTAATGTTGTGGACTGATGATACAAATTTTTCCGCTTTTAAAATTTTTAGAAACTGTAAATTCTAGAATTTCACTCGATAGATTTTATTCACTGCTAGGCTGGTCAAGTAAACTCGTGAAAGGAAAATGGTGCATACGCAAACATATACTTAATAGCCACAGAGAATTGAACCTATAAATTTGTTTTTCACTTGCCAAGATACCATTTGCTGATATGACCAAGTTTATAGGGGTTTAGCTTGTAAGTATACCGGTATAAAAATCTTGATTGTGTCAAGCATTCTGGTGTCTAGCGGCTCCAGCTGGCTGTGATAGGGGCATCTAGAGTGGAACCACAATTTGGAGTTTTATTTTACCTCCCAGTGAATTACAATTATTTGGAAACTTATATCTACTTATTTTGTCAACACAAGTTTCAAATGTCAACAAAGACATGCATAGAAAGCCCTTAAGATCGTTTACTAGAAATCTTAACAATGTTGCAAGTCTCTAATACAAAATAAAAGCTTGTATTTGGTCAATTCATGTTTCAATTCACCCATTATACATTGCTCTGTTGGCTTGTGATTTCAGCAGTTGGTTCCATAGAGTCTTGATGGTTGTTTGTTTGCCATCTCATGTTTGGCATTGGTGTTACCAATCTATATTTGCCTGTTCTTTCTGTTCTTTCTCTTTGATTGACTATAATTATTTGTCAACAAACTCTTATGGTACTAATTCTTCCATCTTTGTGTTTAAACTTTAAAGATACATGTACGTATTGTAAGGAAGAAACTCACCATGGCAGTTTTATACATTAATGTATCTGGGGAGCTATGCTAAACTTTTACTTTTTCAACTTAATAACTAAAACATATTCTTCATATAAACATGCACATAAAATCTAACTACCATATAACACAAGTAGAACATAGGATATATATGTGGAAACCTTTACGGGAGAAAAACATTGTCAAATAGCTTCCTTATGTTAATGTTTTGTAGCTTCGGTCAGATTATTCTAACTGATGAAATCAAATACTTAATTGGCCTATCAGCCTTAAGCATTTGACATCTATCCTCCATAAGACATAATCAGATTATTTGCTTTATGTGCTTATTAAGATTACTTGCTTTAATTGTTAATCTATGAAACATGATTATGAATTAATCATATGTATGTATTTAATAATGTATATATTCATATATTATTAAATACATACACATAATTAAATTGATTATATTAATTATACTTTAATCATGTGTAAATCGATATTGAGTATCGATCAGATTATATATTTAAAGTAAATCATAATTGATAAAGTGTATCAATGATAAAGCAAAACAAAATCGATAATAATTATCGATTAACCAATATATATCGCTATTGTGAATCGGCGTATTTAGTGACAGCCAAAACTATGAGACATGCTCACATAGAGACATGTCTCTACGTGGACGTAGAGGCATGCCTCTATGTAAGCATGTCTACTCTTTATATATATAGAGGTGGTCGATCGGTACTTGTGGATATATAGAAAACATTAAGTGTTGATACAAGAATCTACAACCACTTTCACTACAGCGATATACATACTGGTAATTCGATAAGCATTATATCAATTACTTCGTTGTTCTAAACAACACATACAAAGAGATCGATATTGATATAAATTGATCATTGTGAACAACAGTTCATATTGAAAGTAAATCAATATTCTTAGAGATTGCTAATATAGTAAATAAGAATTGGAGATTATATTCTAAGATTAAAATTTCATTTACCCTATATTCAAATCTGATAAATCTTCAACATGGTATCAGAGCCAGTCTAAGGAAGATCCAATCAGATTTGAATCAAAAGGCTGTCAAATTTATCATTTGAATTTTTAGAAAAACATATTCATTCTCCAAATGGCCAACGGTGTTAGGTTCAAGGATCGTCTTGAAGGAGCCTCTAACTTTGTCTCATGGAAATTCAGAATTATGCTCACATTAAGAAAGCAAGAGTCGGAAGCATTTGTAGAAAAAGAGATAACTATACCAAATGAAGAAGACGAGAAAAGACAATGGATAAAGAACAACAATAAGGCAATGAAGCTATTAGTGGATGCAGTTAAGGATCACATGGTACCTATAATCTCCAAGTTGGATACAGCAATCAAAATGTTCTCAACATTAGAAAGCATGTACAAGATAAACAATACGAGCATGGTTCTATCCCTCAAACAAAAACTTCATCATGCGAGGATGAACAAACGAGAAACAATTTCATCATACTTCATGAGGATCACGGAATTAAGGGACCAACTCTCCACTATTGGTCACTTATTGAAAGTAAGGAGCTAACTATGTTGGCATCGAATGGATTACCAGCTTCACGGGAAGGATTTATACAAGGAATTAGTGCTCTTTCAAAACTCCCTAAATTTGATCGGTTGAAGACAGACTGCATTCAAGAGGAATCCAAGCTAATCACAAGGGGGGATGGTCATCTACAAACAAAGACATTCATGTGCTAAACTCTCATTCTCACAAGAAGGGGAAGAAAGGGAACTTCAAGAGGAAGAAGAACAAAGATGCAAGAGGCAAATACTCATCCAAGAGAAAGAGGGATATGACCAAGGTGCGATGCTTTAGATGTGACCAGTATGGGCATTACGCCATAAAATGCCTTGACAGGTCAAGACCTCAAGCCACTATTGCAGAAGTTGGTAAGACAGGGTTAGAAAATGATTCGGAGAAACTTGTGTTCTACTAAGCCCTGTCAAGCCAAGTATCAACCAGTCCTAATACTTGGGTGATTGATAGTGGAGCATCACATTACATTACAGGATTCAAATAACATCTTGATAGTCTAATAGAAAAATCTGATGAGGAAGTAACTATTGGGGATGACTCCAACTATCCCGTGAAAAGAATTGGGACCTGCACTATAAACCTTAAATCAGGCATTTCTCTCCAACTCACAGGTGTGTTATATGTTCTAGGGATAAAGAGGAACCTAGTTTCCATTTCAGCTCTTGAAGATAAAGGATATAGGATCACCTTTATGGAAGGTAAGGTCTTGGCATGGCCCAAGAACTCAACCATCAAGAAGGCTCACACTATTGGAGTGAGACATGGGTGCCTCTACAAACTTTGCATTTCTTTTTCTCATACCCTAATACATGAGTCAACGAGTACATGTGAAATTTGGCACAGAAGATTAGGACATCTCCATTTTCGAGCTCTCCCTTCAATTGAAAAAATGGTAATAGGTCTACCTAAGATTAAGCAAAATCATGAAGGAACATACAAAGGATGTGCCTTAGGGAAACTCACGAAAGGCACTTTTCACACTAGTGAGAGCAAATCTAAAAATGTACTAGAAATTATTTATTCCGATTTATGTGAACCCATGTCTGTAACCTCTATAGGAGGGTTTTTGTATTATGTTATCTTTGTAGATGATTTCTCTAGGAAGACATGGATATATTTTTTAAAATGTAAAGAGTCAGAAGAAATCCTTATGAGGTTTCAAAGAATTCAAGGCTCTAGTAGAAAATATATCGGGAAAGAGAATTAAAATACTAAGAATAGATAATGGAGGGGAATATACTTCAGATAACTTAAAATTTTTTTGTATCAATGATTAAGAGAGAATACACAATTCCTTATAACCCTCAACAAAATGGGGTGGCAAAGAGGAAGAATATAACTATTGTTGAAGCTGCTAGGGCTATGATGTATGATCAAAACATAGAAACATCATTTTGGGCTGAAGCCTCTAGTATTGTTTTATATATACAAAATAGATGTCCTCACTCCCTCCTAGATGACAAAACCTTTGAAGAAGCATTCATTGGAGTTAAACCTGACATAAGTCACCTAAGAATCTTTGGATGTCTAGTCTATATTCATATACCCAAAGAGAAAAGATCCAAATTAGAACCCTTAGGCAAAAAGGGCATATTTGTAAGATATAGTGAAACATCTAAAGCCTACAAAATCTACATACCTGGACAAAGACTAATTTTGAATTAAGTAGAGATGTCATATTTGAGGAAGACATTGCTTTCAGAAAATCCAAAAGCACTCATGAGATAGAAGACCAAGAATCTCCTCTAATATGGAAGAGGATCATGCTCCTGAGATTCAAAGGGAGACTCATGAAGTAATAGAAAATGAAGGTCAAAAGGAATTCATGGACCCTGCCAATGAACCTAGAGACACTAATGTGAATCGGAAGAGGCCACTTTGGGCAAGAAAAATGATTCAAGAGGCTAAAGACTATGTAGCACCACAAGGGACCTTTAGGGAAAGCAAAAAACCTCACAGGTTCTCCAGCTACGTTGCTCTGATGAGTGAGATCATCAAATCAAAGCCTTCTAGTGTCAAGGAGGCCATTAAAATTCAAGTGTGGAAGGATGCTATGACAAAAGAGTATCAGTCCATCATTAAGAATGATGTTTGGGACATTGTGCCCCGACCAAAAGATAAGTCAGTGGTGTCTTCAAAATGGCTCTTCAAAATCAAGCATGTTGTAGATGGCAGTATTGAGAAATACAAAGCACGATTTGTAGCCAGAGGTTTCTCTCAGAAGGAAGGGATTGACTATGAAGAGACTTTTGCCCCAGTTGCCAAATATACTTCTGTTAGAGCTGTCATTGTCATTGCTGCATCTAAAGGATGGAAGATTCACCAAATGGATGTGAAGACAACCTTCCTGAATGGGGTAATAGAAGAAGAGGTATACTTAGAACAACTTGAAGGGTTTGTCATACATGGAAATGGTTCACATGTATGTAAATTGAAGAAAGCCTTATATGGGCTCAAACAGGCTCCTCGAGCCTGGTATGAAAGGATAGATAAATATCTTTTGGGCTTAAACTTCTCCAAGAATGATGCAGATCCAAATTTGTACTTCAAGGTAATTAATGGTGAAATGTTAATTCTCAGTTTATATGTTGATGACTTACCGATTATAGGAGAAGATCACCTAATTACCAAATGTAAACAAGATCTTGCATCAGAGTTTGATATGGACTTGGGTCCTTTACATTATTTCCTCGGTTTAGAAGTTTGGCAACAGACAGATAGCATTGTCCTAAATCAAAGTAAGTAGACTATTGACATTTTGAAAAGGTTTGGAATGATGGAGTGTAAGCCCATGTCTACCCCTATGGAAACAAACTTGCACAAGCTAAAGGAAGCAGCAGTAGAATCAAAATTTGCAGATCCCACTTTATACAGGCAGATAATTGGGTCCTTGATGTATTTGGTTAACACCAGGCCAAACATTTGTTATCCAGTAAAAGCACTTAGTCAATTCATGTGTGAATCAAAGCAGATACATCTGGTTGCAGCTAAGCATATTCTGAGATACCTGTGTGGTACTATTGGGTATGGTCTCAAATACACTAATGTTGAACTAGATTTTCATGGATACACTAATTAAGATTGGGTTGGAAGTGTGGTAGATAGAAAGAGCACATCAGGGTGCTGCTTCAGCTTAGGATCAGCTATGATTTCCCGGATTAGTAGGAAACAATCCTCAGTAGCATAGAGTTCTACAGAAGCCGAGTACATTGCAGCCTCAATGGGAGCAAGAGAAGCAGTATGGCTAAGAAAACTCCTCGTGGGATTGTTTGATCAATCTTTGGATCCTACTATCATCCATTGTGACAACCAGAAGTGCATAAATCTTTCAGTGAATCCAGTGTTCCATGACAGGTTGAAGCATATTGAGATTCCTTATCACTATGTTAGAAACATGGTTGAAAGGAATGTGATTCAGTTGAAGGTTGTCAGTACAGGCGAACAGACTGCAGACATTCTCACCAAACCTCTATCCAAGACAAAGGTTGAGCACTTTCGGGATAAACTTCGTATGGTTGAAAATGTAAGTTAATTTGAGATTGAATCTAAATTATTTAATTTTGTTGTACTAATATTATGAAAGATGTTTAATGTGTAAACTCTTTTGGTCATGTGTGTGACTCCATGACTGCATGGGCCCTGTGAACATTCTTGAAAGGTGACGACTTTTCAATGATGAACACTTGTATTTGGTTGATATTGTAAAGTGACGGCTTTGCAATAGTTGACATCACTATCATGATGGATATCATGGAACTTGATATCTATGGACATGTCATGATAGTTAGCATCTCTGTAGACATTATGGTGGATATCATGAGACTTGATATCAATGGATAACCATAATAGTTGAGATAATCATGATGGATATTATGTGACGTAATACCCATGGACATGCCATGATTAAATATCCCTATGGTAGGTATCATGTGACGTGATGCCAACACACACATCATAGTTTATGGACATATATGAGAGTCATGGCAAATATCATGTGACTTGATATTCATGGACATGCCATATCTCTCAAATATCACGGTGAGGTGATATCATTTATTAATGGATCTATTGTGTTCTGGGATAGAATTAATCCTCCCTAGCTAAGAGGGAGTGTTAATGTTTTGTAGCTTTGGTCAGATTATTCTAACTGATGAAATCAAATACTTAATTGGCCTATCGGCCTTAAGCATTTGACATCTATCCTCCACAAGACATAATCGGATTATTTGCTTTATGTGCTTATTAAGACTACTTGCTTTAATTGTTAATCTATGAAACATGATTATGAATTAATCGTATGTATGTATTTAATAATGTATATTTATATATTATTAAATACATACACATAATTAAATTGATTATATTAAGTATACTTTAATCATGTGTAAATCAATATTGAGTATCGATCAAATTATATATTTAAAGTAAATCATAATTGATAAAGTGTATCAATGATAAAGCAAATCAAAATCGATAATAATTATCGATTAACCAATATATATCGCTATTGTGAATGGCATATTTAGTGACAGCCGAAACTATGAGACATGCTCACGTAGAGACATGTCTCTACATGGACATGCTCCACGTATAGGCATGCTTCTACATAAACATGCCTCCTCTTTATATATATAGAGGTGGTCGATCGGTACTTGTGGATATATAGAAAACATTAAGTGTTGATACAAGCATCTACAGCCACTTTCACTACAGCGATATACATACTGGTGATTCGATAAGCATTATATCAATTACTTCATTGTTCTAAACAGCACATACAAAGAGATCGATATTGATATAAATTGATCATTGTGAACAGCAGTTCATATTGAAAGCAAATCAATATTCTTAGAGATTGCTAATACAGTAAATAAAAATTGGAGATTATATTCTAAGATTAAAATTTCAAATACCCTATATTCAAATCTGATAAATCTTCAACACCTTATATATAGAAAACTTGTTTTACAAATTCGTAGGTATCAATCCATTGGAGGCACCAATCCCTCATTCAATTTGTGAGAACCTTCCCCACTAGAGGCACCGACCCCACATTCAGTTAGAGGCACCAATCCCTTGTCCAAATTTTTACCTTTTAATAGATCAATGATCATGGATGATCCTATTCTTCAGAACTTATGCTATAATTCTTCCTACTGCTATTACTTGATCATAATTCTACCACAAAATGGTCAAAATCTTATCTTCAAAATATACATATATTCTCATGTTCTTCTCATCAATTCTGGATCTATCTTCTCTTATCAAATCTGCAATCTCTTTTCTCATAAATCTGTTATAAAGTTTGCCTTCAACTTCTCGTTGAAACTCTCACAATTCTTTGACAAGGTCAATAATCAACTCCTCATGATCTGCTCTTAAAACTCTTCATTTCTCATAGTTTCCTTTTACTTCCTTCTTTACTTTATCTTGCTGGTGTATCTCTGATATACTCTTTTCACAGCACACACTTCACAAGTCTGGAATATTCTTTGATAAAATCTGCACTCTTTTCATTAAATCTGTACACTCTTATCTTCTCGGTGCATAAGCTTTTATCTATTAAGACACACTCCACACTCTCCACTACACACCCTTTTCCACTCTTCATACTATCTTGGTTATATACCTTTCCTTATGCTCTTTGATGAAAGGATGTATTACTTAAGACATATCTCTTGGTCATAATCAACCGCACCTTTTGGAATAACAAAAAGAATATATTTTTAATTGAATCAATTATTGATCTTCTTGGATGCAAATCGCATCACTTGCAATAACTCGATTAAATCGCACCTTTTGAAGATTGCCTCCCTAAATCCGTTTCTACCTTACTAATATAATCCCATGCTTTTCAAAGAGAATCTCCTATTAACAAACACACGATTTTTTATTTATTGTCATGGCTGCAAATAAACAAGCTTCCTTTGATCGATGTTCTTTCCAGTAATTGCTGCCATTTGACATATAAATTTTGGCTTTCTAATTGCTGCTTTCTTCATTAATCGAAAGTGCTACCATTAATTCATATATCACTTCTCTAAGAATTGCACATTTGATTCTTTACTAATCGCACCATTTAAGAATAAGTTCTTAATCAAATCACTCGGCACTCACCTTGGCCTTTTATGAATCTTTGTTTACACCTCTTCATTAAAGAGTCCTGTAATCTTCCCTTTTGGCTTAAGATATAATTAGATAATTGAAAGCATGTTTAATTATTTAATAAGCCATTAGTGTAGTTATTTAATATTATTCTTTTTTAAAAAGTACATCATAAGGATAATATTATATAATTACTTAAGTGACTTAATAAAATGGGAAATCAAATTAAGTCACCTTTAATTCAAAAGTGAAATAAAAGAAAAGAAAATGAAAAGGCAAGAGGAATTGGAAGGCTAAGGGACATTCAGAAAGTTATAAAAGAGTATTGAGAGGATTGTTTGAGCATGTTGGATTTATTCATTTCTTAGTTGCAACCCTGCGAGGTTTTGGAGATTTGGGCTTGGTCCATATCAGTCTTCTTGAGGATGAAATCTCTCCCGAAGAGTAGTTACGGTGGTGAAAGATCTACTCTGGCTAGTGTTTGCTGAAAATTTCAGATTGTTGTTGGTATGTGGATTTCCAATCCTTTTGTACATCATGTAACTGTGATTAGGAGGTTTCCTATACATCCAATAGTTTTGTAAGTTCTGTGGCTATGATTGGGAAGATAATTCTGTTGTTATTTTGCTGAAGGTAGTAATGATATATCTATTTTGATGATAATAATCATATTTAATTTTAGATCTCATTTTTAATATGATATTATATGATTTTCAATATGATTTGTTGAATGAATAGAAATCAGTTTTCATGCAAATTGTTTGTTTAGGTTACTTTGGAACATTCGGTAAAATTTGGAGCAAATATTCATAGGGGATATTTCAGTGGTATCAAAATTAGTTTTTCTGCCAACGTGTGAGGTTTCATGAATGAGAAATGTGTGTAGCCTGGGTTGTTGAAAATATAAGCTTCACTCTTGATGTTGGATTTCATATTAATTTTGTGTCTGTTGGAGAGTTTATATTCTGAGTATTGTGTGGTATTGTTGTAATCTGTATTGGTGCTCATTGTTAAATCGTGGCTTGATGAATATCGTGGATGTTATCATAAAGGGACTGATTCACATAATAGTCACTTAATTCTGAGGCGCAATATGTTTTTTATTAGTAAAGCAGTGTTAACTAGGGTGCTGACCCTTAACATAGTAAAAAACTATCAATCGAAAACAAGCAACACCAAAAAAACATAATGTTGGCAACAAAAACAACTGCCCAAAGGCATTAAGAAACAAAACACAGTCAGACAACAAAACCTCTATCAAGGAGGGGTAGAGACACCCAAACCCCGACAAAGGGGGGTTTGGGGAAGGGAAGAAGACTTCCCCTTCCGCTTGTGAGCAACCACTGTCCAAGTGATGTTGTCATTAGGACCATCAAAAGAAAGATCAAATGAAAGGGACCCCATAGAGTTACAGTCAGTGGTGTCAACAGAGTGCTGCAATAGAACAATAGGAGGCTGCTGCACAACAACAACAGGTTGTGAGAAAACAACACCAGAAGCAGGTCCAGTAGGAGTAGATCGTGGCTGCGGAATAGGAGAATTTGTAGTGGGGACCTCAAGAAATTAGGCCACAAAGGGAGGATCAACAGGAACATCAGTAGCCCTGGGGAACGACTTCGTCCTGAGAGGAGACATCATCCTCATGAGAGGAGCCAGGGGAAGCAGAGTCAGGAGCATTGACTGTTAAATGATCATGAGGCGTAATATGTTAAGTGATATCTAATAAGTTTATATTTTGTCAACGTTTTCAATAGTAGCGATAAATATTATTGACCGTGGCTTTATAGCAATCACTAATATATTAATGAGATCCGAGACATTAATTTTCTGATGGTCTGATGTAGTGGTGCGACTATTTATCGAACTGCATTGCGTTGGGCAATTTATAGTATGAAGTCGGATGCTGCATACGTGACAGAAGATATTTGTTGAGCGCTGCATATAGTTGGTATTGAAGCGGAATAATTATATGACCCGTCTATTATTAGGGTAATAAGGTGCTGAGGCCTAACATTGATTTAATTCTCTTTGGGCAATCTTTGTTGAAGGAAAAATATTGACAGTTTGGGTGCGGCTAGTCTCACAAGAGCACAGGTTATCTAGAGTTCACAAGAGGATACATATTCTTAGCCAAATACCATACAGAGCTTGGGCTATGTAATATAACAATAACCTTCAAATTGCTAAATATCAATGTCAAATCGTGGAATGGTGTCCTTGTGGTGTGCCATGGCTAGTGTTCAATCGTTTCTGCAGAGCTAGAGCCATGGAGGATTGTGAGCTTATATCTGTTTTGGGCGTTGATAATTTTGTCTGTACTTGCAGATTGATTGTAGAATGCTGGCAATTGTTTATTTTGGTAGTTTTTACTGGAGCTTGCAAACTGAAATTGTAAGTGTTACTTCTAATTTTCATGGCAGAATTTTATCGATTAATGTCTCTATAACCTGCATCAACTACAGTTGGCATTTTGGTAATAAATTTATGTTTTTTATGGTTTGATGCAATGCAAACTAATGTGTTTCAACACTATGTTGTTCTCTTCACTTTTTGAGTACTCTCTGTTATAGATGTGATGAAACGAGTATCGCTATTTGTTTTAGCTAGGGCTTATTTACAAGTTGTCATTGGAACAAACATGGAAGTTAACATTCAAGTGAACCTCAGATTTATTGCACAAGACCGAACAATCTTCTAAGGTTATACAACTGTTTGTTATAATGTTATGGTTATGAGTGCTAAACATAGAGAGAAAATCAGAAGGTTTATAACTGTTTGCCTTAATGCTTATGTACTAAATTAAGGAGAAACGTGTGAAAAATATCTATTCGAATAGGGCAGCCTATTACAAATTTAAGAAGGGACAAATTTCAGAAATGAATCATAGCTAATGATTGAAAAAGACAAACAAAAACATAGATGAATCACAACACAAAAGAGGACTTCAATTTGATTAATGATTTAGAAGACAAAGATAGAGGACACGATCTATTGTAGATGTTGAATAATTCGAATATGAAGAATGGTGAAACTGAAATGTTTTTGCTATCCTGATCAATCTCAAAGTGGAGGGAGGGATTGAATAGATATACGTAGCATGATATCTAATTCAACCAACACGACTTCCTTAGCCATCACGTCTCTCCCTAACCATCACGATTCTCCAAGATCGATTAGACAAAAGCATGTCTAACATCAAGTTTAGATAAAATAATTAAACATCAAATCGGTTTATATATTAATCGATTCATAAGCTAATCATAACATAGAATCGATTCTTAAATTAATCGATTCATAAACATATTAATCATAGTATAAATCGAATCATATATAAGTCGATATGTATATAATTATTATTTTGACATAACGATATATAATTAATTGGTCAACTAAGTTGTCTAAGGCCGATTAGGCCAATTAGACAACTTAGACGACTCAGTCTTATCAGATTCTGACTGACGCTATTCTTCAACACTCCCTCTTAGCTAGGGAGGAATCCCACTCAAGCTCTGAGTCACATTGTGATCTTCACCATGGCTATTCAAAGAGTGAATCTATCATGGCTACATCCATGAGAGAGAATGCAAAAGAGCACAACTACCATGGTTACTCCCATGGACAGTGAACAATTGGTTATCACCTCAAACATCATGGCATATCCATAGACATCACCTCATGTGATGTCCACCTTTATGGCTTATCCATGGATATGACCTCACGTGATGTCGACCATAAATATCTCCTCAAGTAATATCCACCATTATGGCTTATCCATAGATATCACCTCACATGATATCCACCATTATGGCATATCCATAGATATCACCTCATGAGATATCAATCATTATGGCATATCCATAGATATCACTTCATGTGATATCCACCATTATGATTTGTCCATAGATCACCCCATGTGATATCAACCATTATGGCATATCCATAGATATCACCTCATGTGACATCCACTAGTATGGTTTATTCATAGACATCACCTCGCGTCATATCAACCATTATGGCATATCCATAGATATCACCTCATGTGACATCCACCATTATGGTTTAATCATAGATATCACCTCACGTGATATCAACCATTATTATGAGATCGTCACCTCACAATAATGGTGAGATGTACAAGTGTTCATCATTGTGAGATCGTCACCTCACAATGATATTCACCATGGCTCATCAAGAGGGTAAACACACAAGTACAAGAAAATCATCCACCATGAATCATATCAGGGGGTGGAGATAAGGTCTTTCACCTCAAGTCTCTCTTAAGGAGAAATGCATTAACAAGTGTTTATACATTAAACATCAATTCTCAATTAGAAGAATACATTAGTATAACATATAACTAAATCAATGATGCTGAGACTCAATTTCAACTATGGCTTCATTCTCCACCATACCAAGTTTACTTCAAAAGTACACAAACTTTATTCTGAAGAGAGGCTTGGTGAGAATGTCTATCGTTTTCTCATTTGCATTAATGTATCTTAATTAGATAGCATACCTTTTCACCATGTCTCTAACTTGATCTCCACATGCTTTGACCTTTCATGAAAAAAAAACAAGGTTGGAGTCTGCATCACACTTGGTGTATTCCAAGCTCACCAAGTATTTATCTGTCTAGGGATATTATGACCTAAGAGCTAGCATAAAGGCCTTCCACCCTACATACTTAGGTCTCCATCCCATGAATCATAGTCCTTCGACTGATCACTAGAGAAACCATCTTGACATGGTCCACTCCCTCTGAACCAATATGACCAAGATCCTCAGATATCAATCGAAGCACGTCCTCTTAGTTGCTCCCTCTGTCACAGAAGCGTCCCTTGCTCACATGGTCCCAATTATGGAAGATATCTTGTTTTAGGAGACTCTCATCATCTGGTATGATCCTCATACGGTTGGAAGTGCTAGATCCAAAACCACCATGGATCTACTATCATAAGATCGAGCCCTAGGTAGGAATATGATCATCTTGAGATTTAGAACAAAATCCCCTTTCAGTATGCTCCCTCTCACATAGAGAGCCCTCTTGTCTCAATCTTGGCTTTGTAACCCTAGATGCTATCATTACCAGCACAAGTGCCTCTAAGGCTTTCACAAGTGAACTGTTGCACCTCTGCAGATAGATATTTGTTTTATATAAAAAAATGGAAATGCAAAATTTCAGAATCTCCACTAAAGTCCTCTGCATATTCCTCTTGAGTTTCAATCTCTTTATCACAAATAGAACTTCAAAACTCTATAGCCTGAAAAACAACAGACTGTGATTCTAAAGATGTCCTAAATGTAAGGGACAAATTTCTCATAGTACATTGAAAAAATTTAAAACACAATATATCCAAATGCAACCCCTATTATACATGAGAGTGATGTTATATCTCAGCCCCTATTATACATGCTAATGGTTGTTTAAAAGAATGAGTGGGGTATCTCTTCCACTGCAAGTACTGCAAGTGAATTAGTCAAAGGTGTGTTCAGTTCTTGTGAGGGAAAATTGAAGCCTATTTTGAAGAGAGAAGAGCAGAAAATAGAAGATGAGAGATTCAATTCAGAGAACAAAGATAATACCTTGCGTAAAGATGAAAGTGTGTCAATTCTCCTAGATGTTTCTTCTGATGTTCATGCATCAACACAAATTGAAAATTAAAACGATTAAGTGGTCAAACCAATAGCCTTGATTGCCCAAGAAGTTGATACAAATTTAGAAATAGTGAATGCACTATCTGGGGATAGAAATGAAGATGTTGGTGAATCATCCTTTCATTTTAATGACACAAGAGGTTTCTAGTTTGATTTCTAGAACAGGCCTTTAGCTAGACAAAATGAAATTTCTTTTAATATTGTTTATACTTCCCCTCATGATTCATGTAGTAGGACTAATATTGGAACTGTTGATTCTATTGAGTGCAAATTGGATTTTCCCTTGCTTGCATCTAATTTAAAGCAAAGTCCTAGTGTCTCTAATGTTTCAGATTCTCAGCTTCTTGTTGCAAAGATAAAGAGGCACACCAGATTGGGAACATGTCTATGATTGAGAAGTATTATGATTTCCTTGTGCAACATGATAGCAGATCATCATCTTTGAGTGATCAAGATTGGGGAAGACACCTCTTGGCATCAGCTGAAAATGAAGTTCAAATTTTATCTATAGTGGATGGCACACATAGGTATGTGGAAAATTTAATTCATAAGATACCAAGAGATCAAAATAAGGTTAACGTCTCCCTTGCTGATTTACAATCAATTAAGAATAATATGGAAGAAATCAAGACATCCTTTTTGCATGTAATTCATGATAGAGATATGGCTACTAAGGTTGCAAAAGAGGCTACAGATTTATACAAGGAAACTCATAAGAAGTTGAAGATTGCTCAAAGGACCCTACAAGAAACAAAAAATCTGTTTATTGCTACTTAACAATTTTGGAAGCAAAAGAATAAGGGAGTGGTTGAGGACATCTAGGAGACGATTGAAGAGCTTGACATCATACATGAAGCTTTTTGTTCAAATCGACATTGCCCAAAGTCAGAAATTAGAAATTTGGATCAACAAGAACAATGGTTTGAAATTATTGATAATCCTTTGTTTGAATTTGATGATGTTGTGATTCATGACAATCCACTTTTTGAGTTGGATGATGGAGTTCCATCCAATTCTAGTGATGAAGACAAAGTCGAGCACAACAATATAGTGTTGAAATAGGATGAGAGTTGTGAGCTTTATAGTAGTAATGTTGTTGTTCCCATAGTTCTTCGCAGAATTACAATCTATGGTTTGCAAATGAGTACATTTCCCTTTGATCAACAATCAAGTTTGGTTTGGTTTGATTATGGGTAGATTAATGGTGAGTTCTCACAAGTTTTAATGCAGATGGTGGTGAGAATTATTACTAAATACCATTCCTACGTAGGTTGATTTCAATTTTTAATGATGACATAAACTCCTTTGAGATGTTGGTGCACTATATGTTTCCTAATATTGAATTTAGTTTCTTCCAATATTTCAAACTAGCATCCATTGTTACCATGCTTACATTGTTCCAGGAGTCCTCGACAAGCTATATTGGGAGAGAATGGTTAATATCATAAGGGGAAGAAAGGTTTGGAAACTCATGCTTCAAACGACGATCATTCTAGACAATAGTGAGATTCCTACTGTCACTCAAGCCTATAAGGACCTAAAAGCTAAGAGTTCTGTTGCGACACCCATTGAAGATGCATTTGCAAATCCATCGTCTTGATTCATTGCAATTTGGACACAAGACTTGTCCTATAGTTCCTAGACCATGCTATCTTTTCATTTAGTGGACACCATGGTTAATGAGTCTTTTAAGACTTATTTTAACTTTTAATTATGTTTTAAAGACTTATTTCAATTAACTGGTTATTTTTTAAATTGATTACTCAAGTGACAGTTGTAGAGCTTTCTTTCAAATTATGGGAAAAGGACTTTAGAAGGGTCAGAGAATTTTATATGTTTTTGGCACTATGTTGCAAGATTCATCAAAAAATTGAAAGAACAAAATAGAAATATGGTTGTTTCTTTTAGAAACCTCATTTTCTCTATGCATTGAGTTGCTATCTCATTTTCATGTGTCATGAAATCAGTGTGCTTATACATATGAAATGGATGCAAGACAGGGAGGGAGAATTGGTCTAATTGCCGTTAAAACCCTAGTTACCCTAACTAACCAGGTCACCATGTGAAAAAATGCTATAACTTCTTCCTCACAATGAATTAGAAACTCAAATCACCGACAAATGGGAGGTAATTTAATGCTCTATCCATACATATGACTGTCCAATCAATTTAAATCCGTACAACACCATACAGGTGCAGAAAACAGAGTAATTGCAGAAAAATGAGCTCCCAATTAGTTGCTAATGATTTCAAATTTGAAAATTATGTTGCAGAATCAAATTTCAGAAATTCAAAATTTTAGAATTCACATAGTAGAATCTGTTTCCAACCGTTGGCTTGTACACTTTATACCAAAATTTGCACTTTCCCGTGGTCACAACAGACCTTTGGGCTGCATGACTGTTCGACTCCCAAATCTTGAAAAATCAAATTTAGACACTGATATCAGAATAACAATCTCGAATTGACAAATTAATGTTGGACACCGATGTCGGAATAACAATCCTGAACCGAGGTCTTGATCACCCATCAGAATAACTAATACAAGTAGAGTAACCATTTTATGCAATTCCGATAGAGTAAACTTACCTCGATGTCCCTATTTCGGTATAGCTATATCGAACAAGGCATTTGGATGTCTATCGGCATAGCCATCAAAAGTCAGCTAAACAATATTTTCCAATCCCAATAGAGTAAACTATCCCGATGACAACATTGACAACTTTTTACAATGACACTTTATCGGGTTAACTATCCCGTTGACAACAATGACAACCTTATAACACCTTTACAAACTTGCAAATTATGACTCCAGATTTGACATACCCACCTAAAAACATAAAATAACATTACAAATGGTCTCAATAGACCTTATTGAATCAAAATGACATGGCCCCTGACTCGTAAGACTCAAACACCTAATTGACATGGTAACTAGACTCTAGGTGCTCCTGCACTGTACACCTGGAGAGGAAAGATTTCATGCTCTTGATGAAATGAGATCTGCAACTGAGACCCCATGATGTGCTATATCCTCCTCTGACATCCAGGTGGCATCTTCATTTGGTACTCCCAACCACTTGGTGCTCCTTATAAACTTTCCTCGTCCTCTTCACTTCTCTTGAGTCCAAAATGGCTTCAAGTTGTGTAGGCTGAGCAAGTGAAAGGTCGTTGACCCATTCCATATCAGCATCTTCAACTCCTCCTTCTCCTTGACCTGCAAAATCAGATTCCTTATAGGGATACAAATCTGTTACATTGAATATAGGTGAGATAGCAACCCCCGGTGGGAGTTCAATCTCATAAGCATTATTGTCATACTTGTGAACCACTTTACATGGCCCTATCTTCTTCATCATCAACTTTGTATACTTGCTCTTTGGCAATCCCTCCTTGCTCAAATGTAGATCACCCACCTTGAATTGTACATCTCTCTTCTTCAAGTCTGCCTTCCTCTTATACTTGTCCACATTCTTCTCAAGTGTCTCCTCGACTTGTTTGTGGATGTCATGCATGGCTGCTACAAAGTCTTCACCTTGGGCATTCCTATCCATTCCGCTCAAATCTCTCAATTCATAGATACCTCTAGGATGCACTTCGTAAACAACTTCAAATGGACTCTTCCCTATACTCCGTGTAGTGTCCCTCAGTTTATCTTTTGATCTATGCATCGATAACACTTATTTAGACATATTGATGATACTCTGATGATTGCTTATGACTCTATTCATATCGTAGATGTTATTTTATGATGTTTTAGATTATGATCGTGACTCTATTTACATTGCAGATACTCATTATGATGTTAGGCATTATAGGAAAATCTGATACTTTGATGACTTATGTGGATATATGCAATTTTGATGGTTTATATGGATGATGGTACTATCATTTTTTATCATGTGATCTGATGAGTATAAGTGTTGATGGATCTTATATGTGTTCATATGCTTGATGAATTTTACATGCCTTACTATATTGATGAATTATACTAACCATGCACTTGATAATGTTTTGATGTACTGACCATATTTAATGATTATCCATGATGAGTTGATCTTATGGTGTGTTTGATTGTTGTATGACTGTCTTCGGGATAAAGACGATGTCACATCACTCATTGGTTGCGATTCTCTAACCCTTGTCTGTTATATATATATATATATATATATATATATATATATATATATATATATATATATATATATATATATTTGCAGGTATCAGAGACAGGTCTGAGCATGTCTTTAAATCCCAATAGCATGTGGTTTAGAGTTGACACAAGTTCCCCTCACATACTCTACGTCTAAGTTGTTCACTGTGAGTCGTCAGCGTCTTGGTGTAAGTCGCTATGACAGTTAGTAAGCTTGGTTTCTTCTGTGTTGTGAGTATGCTAGTATTGGTTGGTTTATTCTATTATGTGAGATGATGTGTTTATTAAGGTTGAGACTAATTATTTGATTATCAATGCGAGATTAAATAGTTAATAATATTTATTTTAATTATTTTGATAAATAGCGATTCGATTATTTGATTATCTAATGTTTAATTTAATTTATTGGATTATTGGCCTTTTGGGTATTTAATTACTCGATACTTAATGTTTATTTATTTTAATGATGATTTAATATTTATTGTTTAGCTTATGTTGTGATTTTATATTTATTTGATATTTGTGATTTGACCTTTATTGGTATTTAATTGTTTATTTATTTAATCATCTATGGTTTAATATTTATTTGGTATTTAATATTTATCTGGCTCTTTAATTCATTTATGAGCCTTTGGTTTATTTAATTTAATTCCCCTATTTGATTTATTTAATTGTGGCTCATGTTTTATTTATTAAGCTTGACTTTCATTTCCTAAGTGGGGTGTACGATTACATTAAATTAAAATAATAATAAAACATTCCCACTTTGCTTGATAAATATATTTTATAGTTACTATACCTGCCCTTTACACTCGTTGGCTAAATTCAAAATGGGAGAATAAATTATAATATATGGTGGGTTGGTAAAATATATTTTAAAATAGAATATTTTGATTGGCCGAGATTGAGGCTAGGGTTTTGATTATTGTTTGTTTTTTATTTTCATTCTCGTGATGTTTTTCGGGTTGACTATTCTTTGAAATTTTTTCCTGCAAGCATTTTTTCCTTTGGCTTTGGATTTACACTCGGATTTTGGTTAGAGCTTGGTTGGAGTTTGACTTGTCTTTGTGGGGAGCTCTTCTTCAGCTACATTCCATCACTTCTGGTTGCAAGTTGGAGCTTTGAGCCTTTGTATTATTTTTATTTTATCGGCTTCCCTATATGCTTCGTGTTTGCACATTGTTTTCGGGAGATGGGTTGAAATAATATATATTCAATGGTTTTAATATAGTTTTGGAAATAAATATTTGGAGAGAAACTTTATATTATATGAGTTTTTATATAGTCTGTTGGAAAATATATTTTGGCTTCCTGTACATGCAGTCTCATAGCTCTGTGGAATTTTTGTATGAATCTATGGTTGTTGAGCCATTTGATTGTTTGGGAGTGTGAATAGTTTTTCCTTTGTGAGTCTTTTAGTCTGAAGGTGTTTTGATTCGATTGTATTAGAGTTTCTGTGTGTTTTAGGTGGTTCTGTAAGCATTTTGCCGTGAAGGAAATCTTATTAGAACTTGGCTTATAGTTTCTATCTATCTATTTCATTTATGTCATTTTATTCTTTATTTCTAGGCAACCTTGTTGGTCTTTGTTTCGTAAAATTTGGTTAAGCGTAAGATTTTATTTTTCTACCATAAGTTTTTTGAGTTTTTTTGTTTAATTTATGCATTTGCACTGTTTTAACAAAAGTGCTAACCTAGAATATCGCTCAAGGCATGGAAGGCGGGCGGTTTCAGGATTCAAATTCGAGCGGGAATTCTGGATCGACATCGGGATAGCATGCGGCAGATGATTCAGAGATTCCTGCGGAAGGAGAAGGTTCAGATGGTAAGGGCCCCGATGATCTCGTGAACTTGGGGGACCCAGGGGGAGGATCAAAACCACGTGAAGAGCAGTTAGCACTAGAGAGCGGGAAAGGGTAGGTTCAAACTTAAAAAACAGAAGACGACAACTCGGAAGGAGCCCAAGGACAGCAAACGACTTGCGTTTCAGAGAACACGGTGGAAGGTAAAGATCATCCGGAAAAGGTTCTTTTGTCAACGGACCCTAAAGGGGGACCCAATGGATAGACACGTAAGTGGTCCTCGTTGTTTGGGGTCAAGCCCAAAGGTAAGTCCTCATCGCTTCCTGTTAAAAACTCATCGAATGTGTCTCAGGGCAAGTTTGCTATCGTTGTTCCTGACCAAATCATTGATCAAAACATCACTAGAATGGAAAACACTTTGATTGGTTATTTCTTTGGATCTAGACCTGACATAGAAATAGTTCGTGGATTTGTAAAAAGAAAGTGGAACTTGAAAGGTCAGGTAGATGTGGTAGCAATGAACAAAGGCTGTCTATCCTTCTCCTTTTCTTGTGATGAGGATAGAAGAAACATTCCTTGTAGTGGGTCTTGGGCAATAGGCAAATACATCATGTACATCCACAAGTGGTACCCTAATGTAGCGAAAGAAAAGAATTTTTTGGCCCAAGTCCCGATGTGGGTCAAACTCCCTGGGCTCCCAATGGAATTCTAGGAGGAAGACGTTTTTGCAGGAATTGCCAATACCTTTGGGGAGCTAATTGCCATTGATCAGATCACGGCTTCTAGAAGAAGGCTGATCTATGCAAGGATCTGTGTTGGAGTTGGACCTGACACGAACTTGCCAGAGGAAATAGAGATAGAATCAAAACTGGGGAAGTGGAAGCAAAACATTGTTTATGAAACAATCCCCTTCACCTGTTATCATTGTAAAAAAGTCGAACACTGGGCAAAAAATGTCCATCTAAAGAGGATAAACCCCATACCCAAACTAAGGTTTGGAAAAAAGTGGACAAGCCACTAAAAGTTCGGGATTCCAATGACCCTAATCAGGAGAAGCACTCCCAGATAGTAAGGGTGGAGGAAGAAATCACTAGTGAAGTGGGTAATGAACCAAAGATTCCGATGTTGGAACAGGGTGTTGAACACAAAGAAAAAGACAACACTCAGCAAGAGGATCAGAAAGGGGACAAGACAGAGGTAGAGAAAACAGATAAACATCCCACAAATAATAAAGAGGAAGGAGATAACTTCAACCTTGTCTCAAAATCTCAAGATCAAGATAAAGAAATAGACTGGTTCCAAGAAGCCCAACTTGATACCATTTTGGGCCAAGGGCTATCGGAAATCTCATTAACCACCCCAGTAAAGGGAAAGCTGGCTACTTTGGTGGAACAAGATCCAAAATGGGGAGATGAAGAGGACATAAAAAAGGCACTGGGGAAGAATGAATCAAAGCAGGGGGACGAAGAAGTTGCAGAGGATAAAAGAAAGAACAAGCAAAAGAAAAAGAGTAACAATAACCCATTAAATAGCGCACTGACTAGAAACACCAGAAGCAGGCTTGGTGATGTGGGAGCGCAACACACTTCTCCAGGAAGACACTCAAATGCCAAAAAAAGAACATTGGAAACAAGTAGGAATTTAGCAGATGGTACCCAAAGAACCATCTTTGAGGCAGGTATTTCTAAAAATCCATGAAAATCATTTCCTGGAATATTAGGGGACTTAATAGTCCTCATAAACATAATTTAGTTAGAAATATGATTAGAGACAAAAACCCTAACATTTTTTTGATTCAAGAAACTAAGACGGTGAAAGATAAATTTGAAAGTTTGAATATTTTCAAAAATGGAGGAGTCAGCGGAGGTAGTTCAGAAGGTGCCTCGGGAGGAATTGTTACATTCTGGAACAAAAACAATATAGAAGGAGAGGTGTTAATTCAGGACAACAACCTGGCCTATATTAGATTTAAGCACATTAAGAATTGCACTACGTGGGTCCTAACAAATGTTTATGCTCCTAACACTAAGACTGACTGTAGCGAGATGTGGAGATATCTCACTGGGCTGAGAAGAAGATTTGCTGAGGATAGCTGGATAATTATGGGAGATTTCAACACTCCCCTGAAGGAAAATGAGAAAAAGGGAGGGAGTCATGCTAATTTGGATAGCAGATTGGACCTAATGGACTTTATAAACAATAATGCCATTCATGATTTGGAGTTGCAAGGAGTCAAATACACCTGGACTAATCAAAGAAGTGGTGAGAATTTGATTCAGGTCAGACTAGATAAAGCTCTACTTTTCTTAGACTGGTTTAATCTTCATGAATGTTCTTTATCATCTCACATAAGGGTAGGATCAGATCATTACCCTATAACCCTAACGGCTGAAGTAAAAAATAGAAGGAGACACTTCCCTTATAGATTTGAAAAAATGTGGACTAGACACCCGAATCTGGAAAGTAAGATTAAGGACTGGTGGCAGGTCAGTATTGAAGGCAATGCCATGCATAAAGTGGTCAAAAAGCTGAATAATGTTAAAGATAATGTCAAGAAGTGGAATAAGGACTGCTTTGGGAACATCTTTACCTCAAAAGCATCGACCCTCTTAGAACTCAAGGAGATCCAGGATGAGATACAACACAATGGTTATACCTATATGTCTAGAAATACTGAAGATGCTATTCTGATGAGATATCATGAAATAATAGCTAAAGAGGAAACCTACTGGAAACAAAGATCGAGAAATGTCTGGTTAAAGGAGGGGGATAGGAATACTAAATACTTCCATATGTCCACACTTAGACATAAGGCTATAAATAGAATTGTACATATTAAAGTGAATGACAGATGTGTTGAAGATGATGATTCCATGAGCAAGACTGCAATGGAATTTTTCTCTAATCTACTTGCTAAGGATCAGAATCTGAATAAACAGGCCCAAAGGGAACTTCTTGACAGTATACCTACCACTCTGGGGGAAGAGCACAATGACCGTTTAACTGACATTCCCTCCCATGATGAAATTCTGACAACTGTTAAGTCCTTTGAGGGCAGCAAAGCCCCAGGTCCAGATGACTTTCCCATGTTCTTCTTCCAAATGTACTGGCATATTATTGGAGATGATGTTACAAGAGCTGTGAAGGAGTTTTTTGGTGCTAGAAAACTTTTGAAAGAAGTTAATGGTACTTTTATAGCTCTTATACCCAAAAAGATGGGGGCTGATTCAATGGATCTTTTCAGACCTATAAGCTTATGCAACTCTTTCTACAAGATTATCTCTAAGGTCCTTACCTCTAGAATTCTCAAATTGCTTCCTTCCATTATCTCACCTCAACAAAGTGGTTTTGTCCCGGGAAGGCAAATTTTGGACTCTATTATCTCTGTTCATGAAAATATCCATTCGCTGGCCTTTTCTAAAAATGAAGGTTTTTTTTTGAAGCTTGACCTCTCTAAAGCCTATGCTAGAGTGGATTGGGAATTTATGATGGATGTCCTTTCAGCTTTTGGTTTTATTCCTAGGAGTGTTGGACTTATCAGGCAACTTGTTTCTTCGGCCACTTTCTCTGTGCTAATGAATGGCTCCCCCTCTCCTTTCTTTAAAGCCTCAAGAGATCTCAGGCAAGGGGACCCCCTATCTCCAGTGATCTTTATCATCATGGTGGAATGTTTGGGGAGATGTATTGGAAAGCTGGTTGAGAAAAGGGAGTTTTGTGGTTTGAAACCTTCTTCAGCAGATCAAATATGCTCTCATCAGCAGTTTGTTGATGATTCTATAATAATGGGAAAAGCCACTGTGAAGGATGCTAGAAGACTAAAAAAAGCTTTGGATATCTATGGAGAGGCTACTGGTCAGCTTATAAACTGGTCTAAAAGCTTTGTTTATTTTATCAACACCCCGAAGAGAGGGAGGATTAAAATTAGTAACATTCTGGGTGGCCAAATTGGTAGCTTGCCTGCCTCCTATTTGGGGCTCCATTTAGGCCAGGATCCTCCAGATACCTTTTGGGGAGCCTTGGTGGATAAATTCCATAAAAAGCCATCTAGATGGAAGGGAGCTCTACTTAGTCAAGCAGGTAAGGTTCAAATGCTAAAAACCACTCTTCAAAGTATCTCTCTCTATGCCATTAGTCTGTTCAGGATTCCTACTAAGTATGCTGAGGCCATTGAAAAAATACAGAGATCCTTTTTATGGACAGGGGTTGAGGAGAAGAAGAGAATGAACTTAATTGCTTGGGAGAAGGTCTGTAAGCCTATTAATAAAGGCAGTCTGGGCCTTAGAAGAATAAGAGACATAAATGAATACCTTATGGCTAAGTAAATTTGGAGAGGATATAGAAATCAAGGAGAGTGGAAAAAAATATGGGACAACAAATATAAAAGCCAATGTCCAAATCTTCAAAGTTTCCTCAAAGCGGAGATTATCCCAATTGGATCCAATATTTGGAAAAATATCTCTAGGACTAAAGACTTCATTATCAAAGGTACAAAATGGAAGTTGGGGAAAGGGAATCTTATTCAGTTCTGGGAGGATCCTTGGCTTATGGAGACCCCTTTAAATGAAAACTTTGAGTGGAACAGATATCAAAACCAATGCAAGGAAAGATTTGGAACCAAGGTGGAGGATTATTGGAAAGATGGACAGTGGAAAGACTTATCTCAAGTGGATCAGTCTTTGGGTAGTTTGAACAAAGTCATGAACTCAATGGTGAGGATTGAAGAAGAAGACCAGTTAATTTGGAAACTCACTGCTAGTGGTACTTTTACAGTGGCATCTCTTTATCATCAACAATACAATAACATGGAAAGTCCTTGTTGGGCTAAAACATGGGTGAAAGGCCTTACCCCCAAGATCAACATTTTCTTTTGGATAGCCCTCCAAGACAAAATTCTAACAATAGAGAATATAAGAAAAAGAGGTATCAACATACCAAGTTTCTGTACACTCTGTAAGCAAAATGAGGAGACAATAAATCATATGCTCTTTCATTGCCCCTTCTCAACTGATGTTTGGGGAAGTTGTTTAGATCAATTCAATATCAGTTGGAGCTTCCCCAACTCGATTCAGGAGATTTTCAAGTCATGGCATCATCCTTCAAAAAATAGAACTACTACCTTGCTATGGAGAATTGCTTTACCACACATGTGCTGGGGTATATGGAAAGAGAGAAATGATAGGATTTTCAGAGAAAAGTACACTAAGGCTAACATTGTGTTTGAAAAAATAAGAAGCATAGTGGAAATTATGAATATTATAGGTGGTATTGATAATCCTAACACTAAGGAGGATCAACTTGTCTATAAAAAATGGAGATTAAAAGCTCAAGAGACTATCCAGAATAACCCTAGAGAGGGAGTGATATGGACCAGCCCACCTAGGGGATGGATGAAAATCAATTTTGATGGGGCCTCTAAGGGAAACTCGGGGGTTGCAGGATGTGGAGTGGTCCTAAGGGATGAATGGGGAATATGTAAAATCATAAAATGTATTCCTATAGGAAAACAGACCAACCATGTTGCCGAAGCCATGACGGCTTATCATGGGATTATCCTTGCCAAAGAAGCCAAATGCACTAAAGTTTGGTGTGAAGGAGACTCCTTAAACATTATCAACTGTTTAAATATGAAATTCCCGCCGTCATGGTCGATTAGTAATGCTATTAAAGCAACAAGGAAAATCAGCGAAGAGTTTGAAATGTGTGTTTTTACACATGTTTATAGGGAGGCCAACGCTTGTGCTGATTGGGTAGCCAACTTGGCTTGCCAATCGGAAAACATCATCACTAGTTATGGTGAAAAGGAGATTGCAAGTGAAATGAAATGCTTACTCAATCAGGACCGAAGCTATACAAGGCAACATGGTACTTTTAATCATTATTTCTAATGACCTTTCCGCCTTTTTCGATGTAGGGCTTGCTTGAAGATAATGAGCTATTAAATAGGTGTCATATCATCATTATTTGGCACGGATTATGGGTGCTCTTACAGAATAACCACAGAAACCAAAGGAAAAGTTATCAAAACGAGAGAAGGCATTGCAAAGAAGGTGCTGGAAAAATGGGAGGAAACAAGAAGAGATTTGAACCTGCTTCATGCACTGAATGGAGAAAGAACAAAGAAGTCTGGAGTATCCTTCAGCAGGGGGGGCTCAATGTTTTCATGGAACGACTGAATGGGAAGGACCCCACAATTACCAGCTACTTCATAAAGAACTGGAAAAATGGAAAAGTTCTGATTGGATCACATATGATGAATGTAGACGAAGAGGTTATCGCTGAGGCCACGGGGATGACTACCGAGGGTATGAAATTTTACAGGGACAGAGGGATATCAGATAAGGTTGCAGACAAGTTTCCTGTTACGGATGGTGAGAGAAGAAAGATGATCAAAATTGACAACTCCTACCACTCCCCGAAGAGAATTTGCAGGCCATGGAGGTTTGTCTTATTTGCTTCTATTGAATATATTACCATAGACGGTAGGTTTACTAGGGCTTATGGGCATCACTTCATCCTTCTTAACCATTTCCATCATGGTGAAAGGGTTAGCCTTTCCTATGACCTGGCCTATTGAATGGATCATACTATAAAGGAGATCCAGAAGGACCCTAAAGGCGATCATGCCCTCCACTAGGGGCTCATGGTCCTGGTTTACAAAATGCTAAAGGGGAAGTGCATTGAAAAGCCTATTAAAGGCAAAAATGCCAGAGATGAGACTACGGAAAGTAAGGATAGTGGTTTCAACTTTGATTCTAAGACTGAGGGAGAGTCGGAAGAAACTAGCAAAAAAGGGAGGATTAGGGCTAAGAAGAGGAGGATTATTGTGGAATCTAAAATGTCGGACTCTGAAACTGATTCCCTTGAGGAAAAACCTGTTAAAAAGAGGAAAGGGAAAGCCTCTGGAAAGAAGGCTCAGAAAAAGAACACTAAAAAGGGTAGCGATTCTGATCTCAATTATGTTCTGGTTGAGTTTGAGGAGGAGGATGATGATAATAAGAGGATTGATAGTCAGGACAAAGAAGGGGAGGGTAACCTGGTTAAGGATAATTTGGATAACATGGAGACCGTGAATACCACTAGACTGCATAACGAGGAAAAAAGGGGGTCAAAGTGATAGTGGTGACAAAGATACCATTAAGGCCTTCTGTGAGACCATCACTACTCTGGTGAAGGATATTAATAGCTTGAAAACAGATAAACAGGCCATGGCAAGAATTACAGTTGGTGACAAGCCCTTGGCGGAGCATGTTAAAGAGTTAGTGGCCGTTTTGCATAATGCGCAAGCTATTGAATGTATGGCTGGAAAAATCTTAGCCACAGAGAAAAAGGTCAATGAGATGGGAGATAGAAAGGAAATGGACAACAAACTGAAAGATTTTGGCAGCAAAATTCACAAGCTAGAGCACAATGTCAAGCAGATTGTTGATCAAAATTTTCAAATTCTTAAATCTTCGGTGGACAATATGAACATCTTTATCAACAGGTACGAGAACAATGCAGAGAAGGAAGGTGATAAAGAGCAGGTGAACAAGAAGGGTCATGAAAGGAGGACCAGAGCCAACACAAAGAATAAGGTCGACATCGAAGGTCGTGAGCTGGAGGATATGAAGACCTCGACAAACAACATGAAACAAATGGTTGTTCACGCTGAGGAGATCTTGAATAGTATTTAGTTCCAGTTGCTGTCCTTGGTTCTGTCTCTTTGCTGTCTTTTGCTTTCCTGTTGCTGTCTGTTCCGAGTTTTATGTAATTATGTAATGATGTTTTAAGCTGAGCCCATCCGGTGGGTTCATTTTGACTTTTTGAAGTGATCAGGCACTTTTTTATGCTTTTCTGTTCTCCTGCTTTGTAAAAGGTTCGGGTACCTTTCAAATACCTGTTTTTACTTAATCAAAACAAAATCGCTAACCTATTGAACAAAAGCGTTAACCTGTTGAACAAAAATGCTAACCTATTGAACAAAAGAGTTAACCTATCGAATGAAAGCGCTAACATGTTGGGTAAATGCATGAACCTGTTTGATTTATGTGTTTTTCAAAGTTTTTCTTATTTTGATTAATTTTTTCGATTGAATTTTTGTACCAGAGGCTTTATTGAGGTCTGCTGATATTTTCCAGATTTGGCTTTGATCAGTTTTGATGTATTTTGATGGTTTTACATATATTTACCTCTCCATGTCATTGTAGATGTTTTGGACTCTCTCCATGTTGATAAGCCATGGTTGATGAGTAAGTTATATTGTTGTTTTGGACCAGCAAGTGGATTGGCCTTGCTGTGATGTTGTCTTCTTATTTGATGGAAAATTTAATGGCTTTGTTATGCCTTTTAGTTTTTTGGCCAAGAGGCTCATTTTGTTATATTTGATGTTGTTGTAGCCTTGCATATGTTGTGAGAGTATGTGTGGAAGTTCTTGGCTATATATGAGTGCTATTTTCATGTTTTATTATGGTTTAGAGCTTCTTGTGATTTATTGTTGGGCCATGTTAGGGGGAGTGGGCTTCCATGTGATGACCGAGATCATGAGAGATAGGTGAAGAGTTGATAAGCCTCCCGTCTAGATCGCTACGACACATTGGAAGTTTTCCTATTGTTAAACAAGTGATAACTTTAATATTAAATTAGATGGGTTGGGTAACTAGGACTCACCTAACAAGATAATAAATTGATTTGGGCCTCATGACTTGATCCTAGGGAGGATGTTTTAGGATAAGCATGAGAAGGCTGTGAAGACGGTAAGTCAAATCTCCTTTGATTCTCTCATGGGTGGAAATGGCTCTACATGTCTATTGGGATTATGTTATGCCTAGAAGAGTTGTGTTGGCAATGTTATGGGAATGATAGCATGTGATGACACTCCACTCCTACATGTGCCCTTACTTGAGATATATTGATGCCTTGTTGATTTGTGTGCCTCTGGGAGTTTCTATTTGTGCTTTCTTGTGATTGGTTCTTGCTTGAGTGTCCTTGTATTCTTTAGTCTCTTTCGTTTTAAGTGTCAGCCTAGATGTAGAGTGTGTGTTGGGACCTTGTGTCATCCCCTAGCACGAGGGGTGGTTCCTTTAATTCCACATGGTCGGGTGGTTGGTGCTTTTAACATTGGGATATTCTTATCTTTGGATTCTTCTTGTGTGGATGAGGATGCTTCTTCAAATGGTTCATGGATTATTATTGCAACAAGAGTGTATACGATGTCATGACTTATGTAACAAAATTATCATGTAATGGTTGTAAAAGAAATCATGCTCATGAGAAATGACTATGTTGTTCTAGTTAGTGATAATTTTGGTTATAGTATATGATTGTAAAGATGAACTTGGTTGTATTGAAATACATATATAGATTAAATGAAATGGATGCATGAGATGTGATTATGTATTATGGTATGGAATAAAATGATGCAATTCTGTATTCACGATGAGTCTTGTTAAAAGGAAAATTGTGCAAACTTTATGATAATGGTAATAGCTTAGGAATGTTGTCTTTAGCTAATGCTTAAGTAGGAGAAATGCTAAGCCTTGGTAGGATGCATAAGTATGAGTAATGATAGAAGATATCTTAGGACATGTTCATGATTTGTGAATGAAAGATTTGGATTTATTGTATCATACCTCGTAGTTTGTGATCTAATGGTAGGATTGAAATCTTATAATGCTTGGGTTGTAATTGAATGTTTCTTATGAAAACATTGTATGAATGATCTTAATGAAATAATTACTAATCTTATTAATGAAAATTACTAGTAAGTTTATGGGTAGGCAGTAAAATGAATGCTTGTCTTTCAAGAAAGGATTAGATTGTATTATATGTTATGTATTAAGATTATAAGTCCAATTAGTGGATGCTATTAGTTGTTATGGATTTAGGATATTGTATCTTAAGTGGTGTTGAGTTGAATTCATGAAGTTACTATATTTGTAATAAGATGTTATTGGAATGGAATAAATTAGGTTGTAGGTTAATTGATATAGTGTAAGAGATTTTATGAGTATTAAATGAGCCATGGATTAAATGTTTAGGAAGACTTTGTGATTGTTGCATTATGTACTTTAGGAATCATGATTAAGAGATGGACATGCTAGGTGCATAGAATCATAAATAGTTATGTGAAAGTTAATTGTAAATGGAAATTATGTTAATGCAATGTAAGGGTTAATCTTGGTATGGGAATGATAATCATAATAGTCGAAGGATGGTTAAGAGTAATAGGAACATTAGGAATTGGTGCATAAAACGAACAAAAAAAAGGGGAAATAGTTATGCATTGAAAGGTAGAATCTCATATTAAATGAAAGTTTAAGTAAGTTGCATATCATGAGTGTTAGGTATTGCTATGTTGCACCTTTGCTTGATTAATGATTAATATTATTAGGTATTAATCTGAAAGAAGGTAAATGTTTATTGCTTATGTAGGAAGAATAAGTAATGGCGTTGAGATACCCTAGGGAGTTAGTTGAAATGGTTTATTATATTCTGTTTGCATAACCGTTTAATAGTTAAGTGAATTATTCTATGTTCATATCTTTTAAATGTTGATGTGTGCTCACTGAATTTCTTAAGTGATGTTATGTGTGGTATTGATATATAAACCAAAAAAAAAAATAGTGTAGTTAGCTATATTTCTCTAGAGTATTTTGGCGGGCATTACACTCCGGTTGATTGAATCATTGTATGCATACTCTGCTTGTGGTAGGATTAGTTCCCATGACTGATTGTGCTCCTTAGTCAGACATATCAGTAGGTTTCCTAATCACTTATTGACAACCTCAGTTTGCCCATCCATTTGGGGATGATAGGCAAAACTAAAAGTCATATTGGTTCCTAGTTTTCTCCATAATGTTCTCCAAAAATGTCCAATGAAATTTGAATCTCTGTCAAACATAATGGATAATGTCAATCCATGGATCCTCACAATATCCTTAAAGAACAAACTTGCAATGTGAGAGGCATCATGAGTTGTCTTACATGCAATGAAGTGAGCCATCTTGCTGAACCTGTCCACAACCACATACACACTATCATTTCTTATTGCAGTCCTTGGTAGACCCAAAACAAAGTCCATATTGATGGCTTCCCATGGTCTATTAGGTATGGGCAGAGGCTGATACAACCCTGCATTAGAACTTGACCCCTTTGCTCTCTGACATATACCACAACCTTCCACAAACCTCTTCACATCTAGGTGCATCTTAGGCCAGTAGTAAAACATTTTGACCTGATCCAATGTCTTATCACATCCAAAATATCCTCGTAGACTGCTACTATGCTTCTCCTTGATCAAATTCTCCGTCGTAGAACACTTTGGGACACACAAATGAGCTCCCTTAAACAAAAGACCACCTTGTAATACATAATTTGCATACTCATTTTGAAAAGAACCATGTGACTGCTCACAAACAAAAAACACTTCATGAAAGTCTGCATCATTATGATACATACCTCTTAAGGAATCAATTCCCACGCTTTGAAGTTGCACCTCTTGTATCATCATTGTCCTCCTACTCAACGCATTAGCTACCTTGTTAGCCTGCCCTTTCTTGTGCTTTATGGTGAAGGTATAGGACTGTAATTGCTCCACCCACTTCATGTGTCGATGACTCAACTTCTCTTGACTGTTTAGGAAACTCAAAGCATGGTTATCTATGTATACCACAAACTTCTTGGTCAGTAGGTAGTGTCTCCATTTTTTAAGTGCTTGCACCATGACATATAGCTCCAAATCATAGGATGAATACTTCTTTTTGGCTTCGTTCAATTTCTCACTAAAGAAAGCTATTGGCTTCCCCTCTTGACTCAACACTGCCCCTATGGCATAGCCACTGACATCACACTCTATTGTAAATACCTTATTAAAATCAGGTAAAGTAAGGATAGGTTGATGTGCTACCCTTGTCTTGAGGTACTCAAAGCTTTGATCAGCCTGCTTGGTTCATTGGAATTTGCTCCTCTTCTCTCCTTTGATGGTGTCTACCATGGGTGCCACAATATGACAGAAATTCTTGATGAAATTGCAGTAGAAGCTTTCTAAACCACGAAAACTTATGACTTCCCCAACTGATTTAGGTGTTAGCTAGCTTAGTATGGCCTCTACTTTTTGTGGATCCATTTTCAAGGCCCCTTGTGCAATCACAAACCTCAAATATACCAACTCTTCCTTCATCCATTCACACTTTTTGAGATTGATCATTCTTTAACACCTTGTCCAAGTGTTCCAAATCCTTTGTCTCACTGAATACCAAAATGTCATCTAAGTATACTACCACAAACTTGTTGATGAAGTCTCTTAGGACTTCATTCACTAGTCTCATGAATGTACTAGGGGCATTAGATAGCCCAAAAGGCATGACAAGCCATTCATAAAGGCCTTCATTAGTCTTGAAAGCCATCTTCCACTCATCCACCTCTCTAATTCTTATTTGGTGATTGCCACTCTTTAAATCAATTTTAGAAAAATACCTTGCTCCGGCCAGACTGTCCATAAGATCTTCCATCTGGGGAATGGAGAATCTATATCTAATGGTTATCTTGTTGATATCCCTAGAATATGTACAAAGCCTCCAATCTCCATCTTTTTTGGGTGCCAAAACAATTGGCACAACACTTGGGCTCAAACTCTTTCTCACCAAGCCCTTATCAAGCAATTCTTGGACCTGCTTCTTGATCTCCTCATTTTGTTGAGGTGTCATCTTGTATGCTACCTTGTTTGGGAGACTTGCACTAGGAATGAGATTGATATGATGACTCACATCACAGATGGGAGACAAGGAATTAGGCAACTCCTTCACTACCATACCCTCATACTTGTCAAGTAGGGTCTGCACCTCCTTAGGGACTTCCTTGTTGTCATTATCTGCTGCTTTTTATATTGGTTTCTCCACAATGGCATATCCACACTCCTCTTCCTCGAGACCCTTCATGAACTCCTTCTCCTTCACCACCATTACACTAGGTCCTTCATGGACTGCACTCTCATTTTCCTTCAATGGGGTAAGGGTATAGGATACTCCCCCCTTATTGATGACATAGACATTTTTCTCTCCATCATGTTGGGCCTCCCTATCATATTGCCAAGGGCTGCCAAGTAGAATGTGGCACACATCCATGGGAATGATATCACATAAAATTTTATCCTCATAAGAACCAATTTTGAACTCTACCCAAGACTTCTCATTGACAAGTACTTGCTGACCTTTATTTAGCCAAGAAACCTTATATGGTGTGGTGTGAGGGATCTTCTTTAATCTTAACTTTTCTACCATCTCTAAGGAAACAAGATTATCAGTGGAACCATAATCAATTACCACCTTACATACCTTTCCTTGTGCCTTACATGTGGTTCTAAACAAATATTTTATTTGTGGTGGTTCCTTGATGGTTGGGACTTTGATCAGTGTCCTCCTCATAAGCAAAGCTTCTCCAGTCTCAAGTGTTGCCTGCAATGAAGGTGAATTCACACTTTCTTCCTCTTCCTCGTGAACAATTTGTGTCCTCCTTTCTCCTCCATATGAGCTTGTACTCACTTTGTCTGGACATATCCAAGGAAGGTGACCAACTTGGCCACATTGAAAGCACTTCACTGAGAACGTGTTTGATCCCCTTCCTTGGTTCCCAAATCTACCTCTTGTGTTACATCTACTACCCCTGAAACTGCCTCTTTCCTCATTGGTTTGTTCTTGCTGACCACTGGTCTCCCCTTGATGCTTTTGGAATTGTGTGTTGCCTCCCCCAAAGCTTCCTCTTCCTCTATTATCTTACCTTTACCTCTGGTTTGCTTCTCTTGCCTCCTTTTAACCTTCTCTTTTGCTCTTGTGGCTAACTGAAAACATTCCTCTACACTCCTAGGGCTAGTTAGGCTCAACTCATCTTGTATGCTATGTCTCAACCCATTTACATACCTTTCTATTTTCTCCACTTCATCTTCATGGTGCTCTGCCCTTAGGCTCAATTTATGGAACTCCTCTGTATATATCATCACATCCATTTCTTTTTGCTTTAAGTTCTACAACCTCTTAAAAATTTGGACCTCATAATCACCCGATAGAAATTGACCCTTCACCTTTGCTACCATTTTGTCCCAAGTGTTATCTTGGGCTTTCCTCTTTGCATCCTATCTGATTGAGTGTAATTCCACCAAGTTAGTGTTGACCCCTTCAACTTAGTCTTGGCCAACTTCACCTTCTGGTCCTCTGGAACATGCCTGAAGTCAAAATAGTTATCAAAGGAATCTATCCAATCTAGTACCTCCTCATTATCCATCTTGATGCCATACACTAGCAAGTCCAATTTCATGTTAGAATGGTTTCCTTTGATAGCCTTGAGCACCTTCATAAATTTTCTCTTTTCTGGCCCCAACTCTTCCTCTTGGGGTACATTTTGGGGAGCTTCATTCCCCTCCTCACCCACTTCTTCTTCCTCCGGGTCACTATTCACATTAGCAACCCCAACTCTCCTCAAATATGCTTCTAGTGTTGCTATCCTGACCAACATACCATTTTGGTTCTCATTGATTGACCTCACCTCTTTTGTGAGGACTGCACTTCCCTTGGGAGGCATCTTGCCCTTCTCCTTCTATACAATCACTATTTCCACTCAAACTTCACACACACAAAACTCCCAATCAGAACCTAAGCTTTGATACCACTTGATGCAAGACAGGGAGGGAGAATTGGTCTAATTGTTGTTAAAACCCTAGTTACCCTAACTAACCAGGTCACTGTGTGAAAAACTGCTATAACTTCTTCCTCACAACGAATTAGAAACTCAAATCATCGACAAATGGGAGGTAATTCAATGCTCTATCCATACATATGACTGCCCAATCAATTTAAATCCGTACAACACCATACAGGTGCAGAAAATAGAGTAATTGCAGAAAAATGAGCTCCCAATTAGTTGCCAATAATTTCAAATTTGAAAATTATGTTGTAGAATCAGATTTCAGAAATTCAAATATTTAGAATTCACATAGAAAAATCTATTTCTAACTGTTGGCTTATACAATTTATACCAAAATTTGCACTTTCCCATGGTCACAACAAACTTTTGGGCTGCATGACTGTTCAACTCCCAAATCTTGAAAAATCAAATTTAGACACTGATATCGGAATAACAATCCCGAACTAACAAATCAATGTAGGAAACTGACGTCGGAATAACAATCTCGAACCAAGGTCTTGATCACCCATCAGAATAACTAATACAGGTAGAGTAACCATTTTATGCAATTCCAATAGAGTAAACTTACCCCAATGTCCCTATTTTGGTATAGCTATATTGAACAAGGCATTTGGATATTGTCTATTGGCATAGCCATCAAAATTCGGCTAAATAGTATTTTCCAATCCCGATAGACTAAACTATCCCGATGACAACATTAACAACTTTTTACAACAATTACACTTTATTGGGTTAACTATCCCGATGACAACAATAACAACCTTAGAACAACTTTACAAACTTGCAAATTATGACTCTAGATTTGACATACCCACCTAAAAACATGAAATAACATTACAAATGGTCTCAATAGACCTTATTGAATCAAAATGACATGACCCCTAACTCCTAAAACTCAAACACCTAGTTGACATGATAACTAGACTCTAGGTGCTCGTGCACCATAACCATTTTTCTTGATTTCTGAAAAGTTATAGCTTTGATTCTATTCAAATGATCATCAGAATTGATATCCATATTTGTGAATGTGAATGCCAATGATAATTATTTCAAATCATCTGATCTCAAATTTAATTTCGTACTATATGTATTTCAATCTATGTTGGCATTTAGAGTAGTTATTATTTTCAAGTTGCATAACTTTTAAAGTCACAATCATAGATCATTCACATTTATATTGATGTGCAAGTGTTAGTACCTTCTTTCTAGTTAAAAGCATACCTCCCATTATATTTATTTCTTAATCTTGAAAGTAAGAGATTAAATCTGTTAATCTTCATATGGCAGCAATACCATTAAAATTTAGAGGGAGATTAATCAATAATATACCCAATTGTTAGTTGCAAATTAGTCCTTAATGTTGAGGGTTTAGAGTCAAGAAGCAAAATCTTTAAAGGGACAAATCTTTAAACTAACATGTTTTTATTGACTAGTTGGAAATTTAAAAGGAGATTATTTTATAGTTGCTTCGATTACATTATGCTCTAAGATGGTACTGCCACATGAAAATATGTTTCTATTACTTCAACCATACCTAGGCTAGAAGGATGAAGAAGGAGACATTATTTCACAATTAAATATTCTTGCTTAGAGACAACAAAGAAATGTTGCAAACTATACACGAGTAAACCTTGTGTTGGAAGAAGAAATCACTCAATAACTAGTAGCAGCATTTGAAAGAATAATTGAGAGATTTCCTATGGTGTTTATTGAAACTAACCCTATACCCCAGCTTAACCAAAGAAGAAATCAAGATCAAAATAACCCTAGGAGGAATTAGCGACCAAATCTAGATCAACTAAGCACATCCTTGGAAGCAATCTAGATACAAATAGATTTACAAGAGGTGACTGAAAGAGAGGATATATTGACTCTACTTTCGAAGATTTGTTTAAAGACAACTTATCCTATTCTTTGCCTCATAGAAGAAAGGCTAGGAGTAGACCTCCTTCACCTACTAGAAATACAACTCAGTCTCTAGTTTGTCAAGCTTTGATCTTGCATGACACTGTCTTACCTATTTAAATCAATTTCAATACCACAATGGCTCAACCATTACTAATTCCTTGGGGGGCAATAATTAGTCCCTTAAATTTAGGACAAAATCTACATGATTTGCCAAAGGGTTCTCGTAAAAATCTACCCAAGTTTAGAGGAGACGGTAAATTTTTGACTGATTAACATATTCATGCATTCTTTGTTGCTTGCTAGGTATTGGGTTTACAACATGAAGATGTTGCTATCAGATCTTTTTTAGACTCCCTCATAGACGTCACAACTGAGTGGTTTCATTTTCCTAATGGAACTATCAATTCTTGGGCTATTATAACAGTGTTGAAGATGAACATTCCCCGTTGGCACAATTAACACAATTGAAGAAAGAAATCCAAGAGTTTATGAGAGAGTTTGTTGCTGAATTTTATAAGATTGTCAATAGAATTCTAGTTGCAAAAAGACCAACTGTGGAGAACTTGAAGTGCTTCTTCATTAATTCCATGGCTTCAGATATCAGATTCCATTTCAGAAGAGCAAGAGTAGCTAATTTGGCTAATGCCCAAGTGGAGGATGATTTCATTACTGCTGGCAAATGAAAGAAAGAGTTGCAGTCACATAATACTCAACCCTCTACCTTTTCTGACCCAATGATCCAGAGATTAACAAATGACATGATTTCCCTAAAGAGACAAATGCCTAAAGCTAACCTATCTATTTAACAAATATATCATGATGGAGTCAGGAATAATTTCACTCAGCAGAATGGAATTGGCAACAGACAAGCTCGCCTTCCTCCTGCACACCAGAGTTTAGCAATTGAGGCCCCACTTATTGCTAGAAAAAGTAGTATGTGCACCTTTCATTTGATGACAAATCATGAGATGACAAGATTTATGCAAATGGCCACCATGAAAGAAATAGTAGAAGTGACTAACGAAGAAACCATATGTAGGGCTTTGGCGATTCTAAATTTTTTTTTTTGGAATATGAATCAAATTTAGATAGAGGAGGCGACATATACTAACCTAGACGATCCTTTCATGTGATCCTTACAAGGGCACGACATAAATCAAGTCTAAAAGGTACACGTAATTTTTCTCCCTCGGCTTAGATTGTCACTATTCCTACTATATTCAAATCTCTGGAATTTGTAAATAAGGTTTCTAAACCACAAAACATTGAAAGAAGCAAAAAAAAATCCTTTGTTATTGTTGATTTTTGTGAATTCTCAGATCTCTTTGTGGAATACCTTAAAGCTAATCCTCAAGGATTAGAAATGTTGGTTAAACACATCAAATTAGATCAATTTGAAAATCTTGTTGCTAGTGATTCACTCACAAATTAGGAAACTTCAACATCTAGTTTGTTCTCAAATAATAGGAATCATACCTTATTTTTTTAATTTCAAACCCAATCCCTTCTATTTATCCTTGTATATCAATGGTCATAGATTGAGTAATTGCATCATAGATTCAAGTGCTTCGACCATGTTATGTCATCTTCAGTAGCAAAGACCCTAAGCTTATCCCTTACCAAAACCTTTGAAAAATGTTACTCCATGGATTCCAAACAAGTCCCTTTGATAGGACAAATAAAGGATGCACAAGTTTCCCTTGCATCATATCCAAGAAAAAGGTTGAAAGTAACCATATTAGTAGTTGATATCCCAACAAGTTATGGTATGATGTTTAGTAGGAGAAATACAAATGGATTGGTCTCACACAGTGATCCCTCTTCGAAACAAGAAAGTTTGCGGAACCTAAACCCAAAGCTAAATTCACTGTCCTTAAATCTAATGATCTTAGGTCTCAAATGTTATATGAAAAAACTAATTTTGGCAATTACATGATATTCTCTTATAATGAAGGGGAAAGAAAGATGCTAGAGGACCAGAAATCTATTTAGAATTATGGGTGTTGGAGTTTGATGGTAGTTGTTTTAATTTAAGTTCAAGAGCATGTGTTGTATTGGTTTTTCTTGAAGATAACAAATTTCCCTTTTCTTACAAGTTGGAATTCAAGAACACTAATAATACAACTAAATACGAGGTTCTATTACTTGAGATAGCAATACGTAAACTAAAGGAGATTGAAGAGCTTGGGATAGTTAGAGATGTTGAGTTAATTTTAAAACAAGTTAAAAAAAAAACTACAATCAAAAACAAAAAGCTCAAACATTACAAAAATCGAGTATGGGATGAAATTAAATATTTTGATGCCTTTCCAATAAAAGGAGTTCCTAGAGAACGAAACACGAGGGCAGATTCTCTTGTAGTGTCAACTTCTATGTTATTACCAAACCCTGATTTCAAGGATAGTTAATACAAAATCAAAGTGGTATACAAGCCCAATGTACCCGATAATTCTGAATCATGGCAAGTATTCAAAACTGACAAATAGATTCAAGCCTACATGGAAGATTCAGGTATTTTTGCACAAACTTTTTTTGAAGTAATTTTGAATGCAAAGAGTTTTGTTTAGAGGACAAGAATGAGTCAAAGGATGGGATCATCCATTTAAAAGATAATAAAATTCCCAGAGGTTTGATCTCTTTAGAGGCATTGTTCAATAGACATGATAGATTTATGAAAAAATAATGATAATGTCCAAATCCGCCAACAGTTCTGAAGAATACGAATATGTGAATATTGGCGATGAAAATCATCCAAATATGGTATGTATTGGAAAATGATGTACTCCTGAAGAGAAAAATGACCTAATCAAGTTGCTCAGGGAATTTAACAATGTTTTTGCTTGGAGTTATGATGACCTTAAAAGCTTTATGGATGGTAAGCTACAACATCGTATTCCTCTACAGTTAGAGGCAACTCCATTTAGGAAAAAGCAAAGAACTTACAACCCCAAAATAGAAAATGCTATTTTTAGTGTGAGATAAAATGTTAAAGGCAAGAATTCTATATCTGATTCATCATTCTACCTAGGTTGCAAACATAGTACCTGCACATAAGAAAAGTGGAGAGAAACAAATCTATGTGGATTTCAAGAATTTGAATCAAGCCAATTTGAAAGATAATTAACCTTTACCAATTATGGATCACGTTCTACAAACAATTGCAGATGCCAAAATGATATCTATGTTAGATGGGTTTTCAGGATATAACCAAATTAGTGTTGAAGAATCAGATGAACACAAAATAACATTCATTGCCTATGCCTTTTGGTTGTATAACTGTTGGTGCAATTTTTCAAAGAGCTATGGACCTGCCCTTTGGAAAATTGAGAGATAAAATAATTGTCATATACCTAGATGATTTGACTATTTTCTCAAAAAAGAGAAAGGGCCATTTGAAAGCTATTGACACTGTTTTGCAAAGATGTAGAAATAATGGGATATCTCTTAATCCAAAAAAATCTATTTTCTGTGTGATGGAAGGGAAGTTGCTAGGGCACATGGTTTCCAAAAAAGGTATCAGGATTGATCTTAAAAGAGTAAGAACCATCCAACAATGGGACAAGTAAATTTCTTGAGAAAATTTGTTCCCAACTTTTTATAAAACTAAATATATCATCGACATGATGAAGGAGAAATAAGTTTTTAAATGGAGTGAAGTTGGGAAGAAGGATTTTGAGGAGATAAACAAGCAATCATACAAGCACCAATCTTGGTTCACTTTGATATTCAAGGTCATTTCATTATCCATTGATATGCATCTAATAAAAAATTTCAAGTCTCTACAGAACTCCCACTGCAGAAATAGCACAAAAAACCCACCTTACCCACAAGGATAACACAACTGGCCAAGCTCTAATACAACTTGTTAGGAAAGCAAGAGTGCGGAAATGCTTTCCAAATACTAATTTCAAAAGAGAGAATGCTGATATTGATTCAATTTGCAATTACAGTTCTTTGGACATTAACATTCACAAGAGAATAGCACAGTAAATTATCAAGCATAACACACAAAAGAGAACAATAGATTTTATGTGGGAAAACCCTCTCGGGAAAAACCCACAACACCAAAGCGAGATCACTTGTATTACAATAACAATTTAATTACATAAAAGTTCAGATATCACTCTCATCAATCCCTGTCCAATAGCATACAGAACACCACTTTTCAGGTATTCAACTTGCTTACAATCTATCCAATAGAAACATCAACATGATCATACACTACACCTGTTCATCGAACATTACTACTCAATCGACTGATTGCTCTCTATTTTGTTCACAGACAAGAAACTATTCAAATTCAGTTCAATTTATTTTCCAAATGATCAACCGTCAATCTGCCTGGTCGTTGAACAATCATTGCAAACTCGTAACAAAGATCCAATGGCTATCGAACACATCAGACAGTCAAGACGGTCAACAAGCATTAGACTCACGTTATCGGCATGAGTCAAAGATCTCAAACCGATATATTAAACCACTGCTCAGATTTCATTCTACCCCCTTTTCGGTGTGAGTCCCTCCGACGATCATCAGGATGGATCCATCGGCATGACTACAACTATCGGACAAAGATCCAAGAAATCACATCGAAGAAGAAAGTCTCTTTGATGCCTTCAGTCAACCGGCAATAGCTTATCGACAACAGTCTCATTGATGAGAAACATGACCAAGTCCATCAGTAAGAACTATACAGTCAAAAAGACATTCTTCAAGTCATTCCGTAGACCAAAGTCACCCCAACGCTGTTTCGTATCGACAAGACTCACCCCGATAATAATCCATTGGTTTGACTTCCCAAATCAGTATGAGTCTTGTCAAGATCCAGTTTCACCCTGATAACACTCTCTAGCCAGTCATTGGCCAGAGTTGCCCCAATGACGGTTCACAACTACTCATTGGTCGAGTTGGACCGAAATGATCACGAATAGAACTTCCAAGAGCATTTCCCAGATCGGCCAGAGTCTCACCAATCCAATTGCTTGGAACATTTTGAAGATAATACTGCTCATCGGTAAGACTTTTCAGGGGTCTCACTGATTTGTTTCTTCAGGAGGTTCTGGCCAGTAAGATTTGAGGCACATTTTCCAACAAAAAAATCTTTTACATTCTAGGTATTGAGGTTTGCATAGGAAGTTATGATGGAAAAATCAGTTAGGGAGTACTACCCCACCATTTGAATGTTTAGAGATTGAAAGTTTGCTTGTTTGAGGATTGTTTGGAGTTGTCCATCCCCGCTCTGCATCACAAACTAGAGCAATTACCTTGAAACACTAATACTAGACACAATGCAACAATCAATAGATCCTCTAGAATCATGCAAAGCATTTAAGGATATCCTTTGAACATTCCCAAATATCTCTTTCTCACTGTCGTATCAAAAACAATTTATTCTAGAAGGCTAGAAGACCTAGTTGTGAACAAAACATCATTATGAACTCTTGCAAACTACATCAACACTTGAAACTTGAATTGAGATAAAGCACAAACAATACAAACTTGTCCTCTGAGACGCAACATGTGAAACATCAGTGTGAAGAAATGCAAAGCATTTTTTGGACCAATTGTGATAGCCAACCAAACTGTCAATAAACTACAATTACCAACCACATCAACTGCAACACCAAAGATCTACATCTACCCCCAAGAGGAGTTGTCTTAGACAAATATAACATCTTCTAGAACAAAGTGCATAAGAGAACAAGAAGTCAATCCTTCCTCCTACTGCTAGGTGAAAGGGATTCTTGATGAAGGATGACTCACTTTTATCCCAATGGGGATGGGTGAATTTATTATAGATGTACCTTACAAAGTTTAAAAGAGGTTATAGTCAAGGACTTACACCTCTTGTATAAGAGAGAACCCTTGAGAAAGCAACAACAATCTCACACAAGGAATGACATCAAGTAATAAAAATCACACTATCCGCAACATAGGAAAGAATGGATTCTTAGAGAAAGATATATATATATATATATATCATTTCCCCCAAGTGTAGGGATAATGAGAAGAGCTTACTCAATCTTCTAGAGAGAGATTAAACATAAGAAAATGCACAATGTACTTACACATGCAATAAAAGACATTAGTATATGTAAAATACATGTCTCAAGAAGTGGTAATCTTCTTAAGAGAAGAGAGAAATAGCATCACATATTCCCCAAGAGGGATTAGTCATAAGAACATACCATTGTAAGAAATGATAATCACATATGAAAAATGTAGCCTCTAAAGGAAATAATGATAAATGAGATAGAAAGAAAGAGAAAGGAGCATAGTGCTTGCCCCCCAAGTGAGAATAATAAGGAGAAGCGTTATACATCTTCTAATGATTATTATTTTCAAGCGACATGCCTTCCTAATGGAACAAATCCTCTCAAGGAAGGGACATGTACTTCACAAGAGATCATTCCATGCTAGGGGGAAAAACATACTTTTGAATAACCGAGAGCATAGAAGAGGTAAGTTTTCCAATAGAATGAAGGAAAGAGAAGAAGTGGATTACTCATTCAAGATACTCCTCTTCAAGCAAAGAGGAAAACCAAAGAAAAATTATATGCTGACATAAGAATAACCCTATGCAAGAAAGGAGATCTAATAATGAACAATGCACAAAGATAGAGATAAATCCATGGAAATAAGAAGGAAAGTGAACTTCATGTTGCTACCCCAAGGTATTTAAAAGTGAAACAATACCACCACAAATGATAAAGAGCCCCTAATTAAGTTGGCTACTTATGTCATAAGGTGAAGAGCAACATGAAGAGAAAAGAAGTTCTAAGGCACTATGTTTTTTCCAAGAAATATAACTAGATCTATTGTAAGACAAATTCGTACAAGATCATATTGCTTTTGAACAAATTTATTAAATGCATTACATTGTCCAAGACAATGTGAATATGAACCATGAAAAATGCAATATTCATCGCCTTTCGCTTTCTCAAGATTGTTGTTCTGTTTTTAGGAGGAAAGGAAATGTTCTTATCATATTTCAATCTCCAATAGATTCTTGTAGCTAGTCATTCGAGATGATAAATATATTTTAATTCATCTTCTTGACATGGAGGAGAAAAATTGTTAAAAGAAGAAGGATCATTATCCATGATTCTAATTTTTCATTTTCTATGCCTTCTTGAATAGATTTTTGAAAATCAGGGCAATCATTGACATTGTGATCGTGGTTTGATGAAACGAGCAAAAAGGACGTTTTGAAGAAGAAGCATTCTTGCAGGATCTTATGATTTGTTGTCTTTTGAGATGATTTTGAAAGTTTTGGAGCCTAAGGAGTTCATCCATAAGGAGTGGAGTCTTGTTTCCTAGGCCTTCTGTAGTAGCTTGTGTGGGAGGGTTTATAGGGACACGAATTCCTTGCTCAAATTTCCCCAGTCCTTGTCCTCTAAAACCTTGTTTTGTTATTATATGAAAGCCACAACTATAAGAATATTGCAAATGACTAGGTGGGGAAAGAGGAACATGGATTTCTTGTAAATCTGATGTGTAAGGGGGAATAAAAGGATTTGTAAATGAAGACGGAATATCATGTGAAAGAATACTCTTCTTTCTCTCATCATGCTTATCCTCTTTGGGAGATTGGGGATGAACATCTTCATCATCTAAAGGCTCATTTTTACTTATTTATATGTGAGTAGAAAGATAATGAATAAAATGCATAACAACATCCTCTCTACATATATTTCGATGTTGAAGATAGGCCTAGGTGAATAAGGAGGGTCTAAAGGTGTAAGAATGTTAATAGTTTGATGTTTCCCCCCTTGCTCAAGGGTATGTGTATGAGAAGAAGATGGGCCCATGTTGGTTTCCAATGCTTGCTCTCTTTTAAAAAGATCATTGGTGTAAGCATTAGCTCTCATCTCATTCACATAAGATACCCTAGGAGAGGTACAAGGATTAAGATCTCTAAGATTGGGATCTACAAAAGCCTTGAGGTGATTAACATATGAAATGCATTTTGTCCATAATATCAACATAATGCAACATAAATGATACATGAAAGCTTTGAGATTAAAATGATATGACCTTGAAATCCTAACAACACAATATGACCAAGTGCTATGAATGAAAAGAAGCAACATGAAATGAAAGAAACCATTATTGAACACATGATTGTAATAAATATATGTTAAAAACAATGTAATCATATGTGAAATGGTAAATAAATCTAGCCCATTGATTTCCATTGAAAGTCTCTTAATTAAAATCTTAATTTTATGAAAAAGAAGATAAAAAATTAGGACCCTTTATGAAAGTTAATTTTTTGGTGAGAGTGTTGAATTTTGAATTTGTGTTCGACATTAAGAAGTGTAAAAATTGATAAATTACACCAATTTCCTAGATTTAAGAAAAAAAATACAGTCAATTCCAACTCCCAAAATTTTGAGAAAAAAAGCTAGGGACCGGGTGCAAGTTGTACCCAGTTTGACCAACTTTATCCAAATTTTTCAGTAAAGATTCAGTCTTATCCTTCAAGAATGTGACCCACATCATCCTTGAGCAATCAGAAGTGAAGATCATAAAATATCTGTCACCTTGAATACTTTTTGTTCTTATTGGTCTGCAAAGATCGATATGAACCAAATCTAACAAGTGTTCCGCTGAAAAAGATTTGCTCTTGAAAGTTGAGGATGTCATCTTTCCCAACTAACATTCTTTGCACAGAACATTAACCAGTTTGTCTAACTGAGGTAAACTTATCACTGTCTTGGACTTACTCACTTTAACAATATTATCAAAGTTTATATGACAAAATCTCCCATGTCAAAGCCAGCTATCATCTATCTTTGCAATTAAATAGTTGCTGACTTTAGGATTGTTAGGATTAATGACAGCCCCAGAGATACTGAGGGGGGGGGGGGTGAATCAGTATCTAACCGGTTAACAAAACATTTGACCTTATTAGGTATTTTGCATTCCAAAACAGTGTACCGGTAAATAAGAATTAATGCAGTGAATAGGAACAAAAAAGACAACGTAGAAAACAAACCATAACGCAAGATGTTTAATGAGGAAACCCAGTGTGGGAAAAACCTCGGTGGGATTTGTGACCCACAATATTCACTCATTGGCCAATGAATGGATATTACTTACAATGTGGTGCCTGCACATGCAGGAAGGCCAACTGCCTAGAGCTCACTTCTCAATCTACAGAACAAAAGTCTCACTGACTTACAAAATGGATTATGAGAATCCAATATAATGTACTGCTACAATCCAGCATCTACTATGCCAGGTTCAGTACTGGTTTAAGCTCATACTATAACCATAAACCTTATACAAGATCTGCCTTAATATTCACTCATCGCTTCTACAATATCCATATCTTACATCATTACAAAATGATTTACACGATCTCATACATATATGAGTTTAATACAATAAACAAAAGTTTGTTCCTGTCGGTTGGGGTGCCAGTATACATTGTTGTTGCTGCCGGTGAAGTGTTTGCCGGTGTCGGTGCCTCCCATTGTTTGTGCTTGTTGGTGGTTTACCAGATGAATGCCACAAGGTTGCCTGAAGGTATCCACAAGGTTGCAAGGTTGCCATCAATGACAACACCTTCAATTCTCATTAGAGTGTATAGTGCCAACAATCTCCCCCTTTGGCATTGATGGCAACACTCATGAGAAAAATCCAAAAATCTATTCCAAAAATGAAGTCCAAGATTTTACCAAAAATGTGTGCTCCCCTTGAGCAGATGATCTCCTTTGATTAGCCATTTTTATTTGTCCACTACTCCCCCTTTGACATCAATGACAAACGTTGTAAAAAATATGTCAAATGAGTGCAGAATTTCACCTTAAGTTTTGTAACCGGTTGGTTGCAATCTGAAATATATCAGCCAAAACAAAGTTTAAACTTTGCATGAATTTGTTGTTGTCCTTCATGGTTTCCTTAGTTCTTTGGATTGTAGCAGTGAGATGATGCATATGTTCCTTCGGTGAATTTTTCCCTTGAATTAATGCCTTAGATATCTCATTCCTCATAGAGATAAGGTTATCTAGTTTAGGACTAAGTTTATACTTTAGCTCTCTAGCATTTGCCTTGATCCTTGCTTTTTCTTTCTCCAATTTCTCCAACTTTTCTTCAAATCCTGCTATCACTTTCTCAATGAATGACATAGGTTCAGATGAACCAATGATATTATCAGCTATATCATCAATTTCCTTTTGTACTTTGCTTATTTCTTTTTCAATGTCCTGGGTCAATAGATGTGGCTTGCATGTTTCTCTATACAATTCCTTGTACTCCAAGATTGTTTTATTTAGTGCCGGTAAAAGTGTGTTAATGTGTTCTGTGCACTTCTTTATTGTTTCCTCAAAGAGTTTTTCTTTTTCCTTTTCCATTTTCTCTTTGAATTTTTCCTCATTTATTTGATCAACTGTTAAAATATTTCCAACAATGAATTTAGACAATGTGTCTAACTGACTTAAACAAACTTTTACTTGATCTAAATTGAATTTTGGTACAATCATCTTAAGAATAGGAATAGTGTCATCAATTGCCTTATAGGCCAATGCATTACAATCTGTTATCTTCTTTATTGAGTTTAGAAGTACCTCTGTCATATTTGTAGGTTTGAATTCGCTCAGTGAAGTACCAGATGTCTGACCAACTACCTTTACTATCTCAGTGCTTGCAGTATTAGTAACCAATTTGCTTGAATTAACCTCCGGTGGATCAGTCTGAGTTTGCATTTCTACTAGCAATGGTTTGGTTTTCTCAGTGATTACCGGTTTTGCTATCTCAACATGTACCTATGCCTCTGCCCATTTCTCTGTTGGTTTCTCTATGTTATCCACTTCTGGTATCTCTATCTCTATTGGTTTCTTCGTGCTAGCATCTACACTACCAGTATTTGTTTCATTGTCCAAAGGTTGCTCTGTATGCACTGTTTGCTCTGCTTTCTCTATTTGTATTCCAACCTCAATATTTTCTACCGGTTTCTCTGCAATGTTTTCAGTGTTAGCAATATTATTTTTCACCTCAATGCTATTCTTGTCCACTACAATGTTCACTTCTTGAGTATCAATGTTCATGGTAAATAAAATTTTTGATTCAGGGTTAGTGTCCTCGTCTGTTGTGTCTATATTTTCAGTAGCCGATATGTCATCAATCTATACCGGTGGAGTAACCAAAGGTGGTGGTAGGTTATCAATTATTTTTATGTTTGTTAATCCACCAACTTTACCTTTTCCTTTGTCTCTGTCCTTCTGATAAACCTTGAAAGTTTTCTTAGGTCTGTTTAATTCTTCTTGTTTTTCCTTTTCTACAAAAAAGATGTCCCATTTGTTTGTTGTTTCCTCTGCAATTTCATTGACTCTACCAGCCATTAGGCTCACATGCCAGTGACCGCTTGGAAAAACTGATCTGTTAGCTTCACTGATTAGTTCATCAATCTCTTCTTTAGAGTTAACCGGATGTATATCTAGAAGTTTTTCAATCTTGAGTTTCTTATCTAGCTCCATAACTGCAATCCTCTTAGAATCTAACCTTCTATACAATTCATTAGGCAAATCATCTACAACTTCAGTTAATACTTTTTTGTAAATGTCTAGATGTAGAATTATGTTGTTCTCAATACTTTCCTTCTCAGAATCAGAGAATGTATTATACAGTTTGCTTACATTTGATACATTGCCGTCATCAGTGATTTCATTCAATAAGCTATCCAAAGGTGGTATAACATGTTTTTGTTTCTTCTTTGGTGTCAACTTCTTTGTCGGTGGTCTTACTGCCTATTGCTTCTGCCTTGTTTTCTTGGGTGAAGGAGAAGATACCGGTGAGGGTTTTCTCTTCCTATCAACTCTCTTGAACTCTGTAGGAATTTCACTTTTAGATGATGTACCAAGTAGTGAGATATGTGCCTCCGGTTGTAATCCTTCAAGTTCACTTTCCTTTATTCCAGTTATGTTCATGATGTTTTCTTTTATTTCCTTAACTTGTTTTGTTGCACTTCTTATGTACATTTCTCTTTTCTTTCTTTGTTTCAATGTCTGTACACCACTTTCAATTATTTCTGCATTTCCAAAAACCTTTTATGTGGGTTCTCTAGGTCTTCTAATAGGGCTTTAGCAAAAGTTTCAATAATATTTACATCTGCTTCATACCCCATTTCAGTTACCCATATAGTTCTAGGAAGAACTGCCTCCATCCATATTTTATCCTTCTTAATCACAAAACATATTTCTTTGTTGTACTTGTCTACTACACTTTGTGGTAGTCTTTCTTTGGTTTTCATTTTTGCTTGGAAGGTTTTGAAATGCCCATTTATGTTGTTCTCCTTATTAGTACCCATGTCGGTAAAGGTTTCTAGCAATTGTTTGCCTACCAGTATATCATATCCAAAATATTTCTTTCCAATACCAGGACCTTCTTTTATGAAATATAGCATAAGACATACCAAAAGATTTCCAAAATGAAATGTTCCTTTCTTATCTCCTTTTATCTTTTTCAGGTCGTCTATTAATTCATCCTTTAGCCACTCACATACATCTATTTTTGTATCATTATTCACCATATCATAAGCACTTTTAATGCAAAGTCTGGAAACTGAATTGAGTCAGTTTGCATGTGTGGTCTTGTAGCCTAAGATCATGCTTATGAATTTGACATTTAAATCCTTGATGTCATTTACTCTCAGGGATCTGCTATCATATATTTCTTCTGTTAAGGTCATGACAGTGTTGTTAGGTACCTTTTTAGTCTTATCGGGCCTGCTACCGGTGGAGGGTAAACCTGTCACTGCCCTAATTGCTTCCTTAGTGATTTTACAAACTGAATCTAGCCAACAAAATTATCCATGTACCCTGCTAAGGACAATTCTCACTACCTCCTTAGGAAATTCAGGGATGTCTGAGATTTCCACAAAACCTAAAGTTTCAATTAGCTTTTTTTCGGGTTTGACATTTCCATTTTCATCATAGATAACAGTTTTAAACATCTTCAACACTTCCTCAGAACCTAATTCCTCAATATTGCAGTGAATATAAATTCTAGGGTCTCCAACATAAGCAACACCTTTTGGAATTTTAGAAAAAGCACCTATGGAATCATCTTGCTTTGCTATTTCGAGAATAATCTTGAAAATGGGCCTAGGGCGTTTCACAACTTCCACAACAATAGAGTTTGCAATAAGTTCTGGAGCAGAGGAGGAAGCCATTGAAAAATACCTTAAGCTGCTTGATAATGGTTTGAGTGCTTGAAATAAATCGCTTCACTTCTTCGCTTTGGATGCCTTTGCTTGGATTTCACGAACTCTGAAAGTTTGAATGCTCAGTGAATTGAAAAAGAAGGAAAAACAATGATTTATAATATATTTTCTTCCAACAACCGCATTAAATGCTCGTCGGTTAAGTGAAACTTAACACATCTGTCGGTAGAGAAGAAATCCATCTTCTCACCATCAACCGAGGGTAAACTGCATGATATTCAACTTGTTGCAATACCCCCAAAGGGTTAGTTTTCAGTTGGATGAAGAATCTCATGCCGGTGGAGTAATACTCTGTTCTACCGGTGAAGGAATAGTCTCATCAACATTCTGGTCTCTCTTTCTAATCCACTGTTTTGAAATTTTTTGCTTTACCTCATCTACCTTCTCTTTGCCTTTCAAATTGAGTCCTTTATTATTTGTCGGTGAAGTCTTACTTCTACAAAAAATTTCAATGTGTCCAATCTTGTTGAAAGCATACCAAATCACATTATTCTTCTGAATAGCCTTTTCATATCCTATGCCGGTTTGTGTTTTTTATTGATTAGATAAGTGCCCAAATCTTCCACAAACATAACATCTTACATTCATTCTACATTTTTCTGAATTGTGACCAATTTTGTTGCATTTAGAATATTGACCGGTGGGTGCATTAATGTTCTGATTGTTTCTAGATCCACATTGATTTTCTCTATGACCATACTTGTTACAGTTAAAGCGTTTCCCATTAAATTTGTAAGCATTAGGTTGTCTTGATCATGATTGTTTGCAGTACTGGAACTTTCTCCAACTTCAAATCCAATTCCATTAGTATATCCATTAGGTTTCTGACTTTTCAACATATTATCAAGTTCTTTTGAACTTCTCTTGAATTTCTCTTTATGTTGATCTATAGTAGCCAACTCATTTTCCTGAATTTCTTTTTGTCTCATAAGTTCAGTTTTATCATGTTGCATGTGAATCAAATCTGTCTTCAACATATCATTTTCATGACTGAGTCTTAGATTTTCATTTCTAGCATCATTGAGTCTCCTAGTCAAGTCATCTTCATTCTTCTTTTTGTCTTCAATGTCTTTACAAAATCTCATAGTCATGTCTTGCATTTCATTCCTCATAGTACTATTTTCTTGCCTCAATTTGTTCACAAGATCATTAAGAGTTTCCTTTTCATCATCATCACTCTGCATATTCTCATGAAGTTCTTTTCTCTTATTTCTAGCAATAGTAAGATTCTCCTGAAGTCCTTGAATAAATTCATGTGCAGTTCTCAGATCATCTTCAAGTTTGATATTCTTCAACTTCTCTGCATCATAGTCCACAAGAGCTCCTTCTAATTGTTTTCTTAAGTTCTCCATCTATACTAGTGTCAGAATCTTCCTCAAGCCGTTAGGCTTTTTAAAATAGAGGACCAGGCTCTGCTACCAATTGTTAGGATTAATGACATTCCAAAAAATACTGAGAGGGGGGGGGGGTGAATCAGTATCTAACTGGTTTACAAAATATTTGACCTTATTAGATATTTTGCATTCCAAAATAGTGTATCGGTAAATAAGAATTAATGCAGTGAATAGGAACAATAAAGATAACATAGAAAACACACCATAACACAAGATGTTTAACGAGGAAACCCAGTGTGGGAAAAACCTCAGTGGGATTTGTGACCCACAATATTCACTCACTGGCCAATGAATGGATATTACTTATAATGTGGTGCTTGCACATGCACGAAGGCCAACTTCCTAGAGCTCACTGCTCAATCTACAAAATGGAAGTCTCTCTGACTTACAAAATGGATTATTAGAATCCAATATAATGTACTACTACAATTCAGCATCTGCTATGCCAGGTCTAGTACCGGTTTAAGCTCATACTATAACCATAATCCTTATACAAGATCTGCCTTAATATTTGCTCATCACTTCTACCATATCCATATCTTACATCATTACAAAATCATTTACAAGATCTCATACATATATGAGTTTAATACAATAAACAAAAGTTTGTTCCTGTCGGTTGGGGTGCCGGTATACAATGTTGTCACTGTCGGTGAAGTGTCTGTCGGTGCCGGTGCTTGCCAGTGGTTGTGCCTGTCGGTGGTTTTCTAGATGCATGCCACAAGGTTTCCTAAAGGTATCCACAAGGTTGCAAGGTTGCCATCAATGACAAAACCTTCAATTCTCATTAGAGTGTATAATGCCAACAAGGATTAAGATGAAATAAATTACCTCTAGTTTGCTTTCCAGTTGCAATTAGTTCACCTTTGTTGTCATAGATTTTGCACATACCATTTTTAAATTCCAATGGGTATCCTTTGTCATTGAGTTATGCCACACTCAAAAGATTATTCTTTAAACCTTCAACCTAGTAGACATCATATGCACTACTCTTTCCATTAAGAGAAATACTTCCCTTACCTTTAACCATGCAGGGTGAGTCATTACTAGATCTTACAATTCCACCATCAAATTCCTTCAGAGAAAAAAATTTGCTCCGATTACTGGTCATGTGATGTGAACAACCACTATCAATGATCCAATCATCAGAGTTATCCATCCTAGATACTAATGCCTTCTAATCTGACATCTCTTCTTTAATGGCTACAAATATAATGTCTTCATTAGCATCACCATCAGATTCCTCATTAGTGATACCACCATCAACAACAATAAGACAATCTCTTTTGCCTTTACCCTTATACTTCTTGAATTTCTCTCGCTTGTACTCATTATCACCATGAGGACAATTAGCAAAAATGTGTCCAATCTTGTTGCATGCAAAACATTTCAAAGGTAATTTGCCTCTATATTTACTTGTACCTCTAGGCCACCGCTTGGCCAAGAATGATTCAAGCTCAACTAAACTGTCTTCATCATCAACTTCTCTGCTAGATCTGGATTCATAATTTTGACTGGCATCTCTACTTTTTCTCACATATGGGTTAGAAACATAAGCTCTAAATGTAGACTCAGATTTCTGTACACTACCATCATAACCATTTAATTCAAAAGTAGTAAGCTTGCCAATGATGGAGTCAAGAGTTACCTTAGTTTTGTCAATGGACTTCATCTCCTGAATAGTTGCAACTCGAATAACATAGACTAGTAGTAGGGTTCTCAGTACCTTACTGATCACTATGGAACCTTCCACTTTACCTCCTGCACTCTTAATTTCACCGACTATCTCTTTTATCCTTTAACCATACTGCTAGATATTCTCACCTTTAGCCATCCGCATGTCATCAAATTTCTCTCTTAGACTCTCCTCTTTAGAAATCTTAACATGTTCATCACAGTTATAAATCTCTTCAAGTTTTTTCCATACCTCATATGCAGTTTCAAGACCATGAACATCTACATATTCTGCATGAGACAAAGAACTGATAATAGCCTCCAAAGCTTGATGATTTTCTTGTTTCCCTTTCTTCTGATGATCAGTCAACATCCCAGTAGGTGCAATATACTTAGTATCTACATGATCCCAATACTGGCATCCCAAAATCTTGGTATAAATTTTCATTTTGTCATTCCACATCCTATAGTTCTCTCTATTAAACTTCAGACCTTCCTTCTTCATCATGATCTATAGATCTTTACCTCAAGCTGTTAGGCTTAGACCTTAGAGGACCTATAATGCTTTGATACTGATTGATGGTATGATGAAAGAATAAGTATCTGGTCAACTACTAAGAGGGGGGGTGAATCGGTAGATAGAAAAACTGATAAAAACTTCACCAACCAATCTCTCAAAATAAACTTAGAACTAACAATGAAATAATCTCTATCAAGATAAAAACTCATAAGATAAACCGGTTGTCTGTTACAACAATTTAACAATAAAAAGCTTCTTCATTTCTCAATGCTCCTGGTTATCATGACTTATCAAGAATAGTTAAGTAGTTAAGTAAATCAACCATGAAAAAATAACCACAAAATCATTCACCACTTGACACAAATATTTTTCACGTGGAAACCCAAATAGGTAAAAACTACGGTGAGATGAGACTCACAAGATAATATCTGAACTCTTCTGAAGTTCGCCCTGTTAGGAGCCTAGCTTGTTAAATCTTTACAAAAATTCATGTCAAGAACTGATTCTATTAGGAATCACCCGGTTAAGGGATTGACTAGAAATGCCTTGTTAGAAGCAATACCCTATAAGGAGTAACTTTGATAGAGGATTTGAAAATCCAATCTAATGGACTACCTTGTTAGAGGATTTGAATAACACCAAGCTTGTTAGAGCTTACCCAGTTAGGGGATTTCAATTCTGCTATAATTGTTAGAAAACAACAAGAGTTTGCTGATTTGTCTGAATAACACTACACTTGATCAGATCCATTTCATGCTCCTATCTGCCTTTACTCAAACCGCAGATACATCACCCGGTTAGGAAACCACACACTCAACTGAACCATGTCTATCTCTTTGCCAACTCTTCTCTCCTGTAAAACTAAACAACTTCATCGACCTTAACTACAAATCAATCAGGCCGGTAACACAATAAAAACCTAATTCTTATCAAGATTACAAACAAATTTGGTTCAAGTATGACCACTGGATTGCATAGCAATCTCTACACATCAATCAAGAAAACCTTGATCGCTCCTTGATCACCGCTTCATCAAACTTTGAAACTCATCACACCCTTTGCATTAGATGCAATACATTTGCTCATTCCCTAGACAAAAACCATTACAACAACCCGCCAAAATCTCTTGGAATTGTCTTCATACAATAATGATGCATGCCATCATCATTACCGCTCATCATCAGATCATAAACCAATATAACCAATAAACTTGATTGGTTAGGGTTTATAAAAAACAACAGGTAGGGTTTACCAGTTACATAAATAGATAAGGTTTATACCATTACACCAGTTACCGGTTCTCCTCACAAATGCTTCCTACCAGTTATACTAACAATATTACAACAATATCAACAATATCATTACCAGTTCAATTGACATCAATGCCAACACAACATATCATTAATTCAATCTTCATGCAAATGCCAACAAAAGCCACCAACCTGCAATTCGCAAAACCAAAATTGAAGTTGAAATATGAAATTGTCAAGCCTTCCCAAATCCAAAATGCAATCCAGTCTCCCAAATCAAATTCGAAATCCTCTTGCAATGATTCGTCGGATGATTAACTCGTGCACAGACCAGCAAGCCAAAATAAATAGGAAAAATTAAACTGAAGACTATAGTTTTCTCAACCTATAGAAAAATTCCAAAAAACCATATATCTTACTTACCTTTACAAAGTTTGAAAAATGCATAATATAAATATATATTTCTCACCAACCCAATCAATCCAACCAATCAAAAATAAAGGTAGGTAAAATAAATCAAACTCAATTACTTTAGTATAGATATGACAATTAATTGGAAAATAAATATATTTCCTCAAAATTAGATGGTACGTAAAAATAATATTATTTACCCATACTTTATTAAATAATTCCTATATAATAATTTATAATTCGTTATCATTATTAATATCAACACCAATAAATAAATAAAATAAAATAAAATAAGTAGAACTCAAATAAATAATTAAATTAAAAACAATAAATAAATAAAAGTCATCTCAACAATAAATCAAACAAATTAAATAATTAAACAATAAATAAAGGTCAATTAAATATCAATAAATTAAATTAAATAGATTATTTGCTTAATTATATTCTTAATTAAAATGAATAATCCAATCATGCAATAAAGTCAATAATCAAGCCACAACTAATCAAAATAAGAAGCTAGAGAGATTTGACCTCATGCCCTATGAAATGAGGCGGAAGAGACTTAACCAATACACCACATCTCTTAGTTGATCCTAAAGGAAGATCAACCAAGAAAAAGACAACAAGATAAACTAGCAAGGTATACATCTTAGACCAAGAGTCTGTGAGGTAAACTATGCCATCTCTAACAACTAGCCATTCGGATAAAGACATGCTCAAACCTGTGGAGCCAGGTGGAGTTGATGTCTGGTACCTACAAACCTGCATCAAAATCCAACATGACATATACAATACATATACCTCAAAATAAACAGACAAATGATAGAGAGTCGTGATGACATATCTCGCTCGCAATGAGTGATATGGCATCATCTCTACTCACGAAGATAGTCACGTAATATAATACAAAAAAAATTCATAGAATCATCACCATGAAGTAGGGTTAGTATCATCATCAATCTCATAATCCATATAAATAATAATTATATGTAAATCCATGAGTCATATAAATCCATCTAGGAGATACCACATGTCAGCATCCATAGAATCAAATATCATATATAACAAGTCTCGCATCATCAATCATAAAAGTATCCAATAATAAAGAGTCATAACAAATACCATGAATCCACATAAAGTCCTAGTATCATAGATACCATCCCAAAATAGCAAAAGAGTCATAAAAAATCATCCAAGTAACCATCATAAGTCTACATAAGTCTATCAATGCGCAAATCAAAATGCAAGTCTAGGAGGGACACTACAAAGTGGGAATGTCTCCCACATGAACATTAATGCCCTAACATCCCAAGGATGGCCAAGGGGCCATCTTAGCATATTCGAATCCACAATGTAATGTCCATTTATTGGACTTTCAAGAATTCTCAGGGAACTTTTTGGGAAAGCGAAACCCTTGTTATATTGGAGTTCAATTATTGACATTGAGTTATAGGAATCATAAATAATTCTATTGATGCTTTTTGGGAGTGGTTTAGCCAATTCTAGTGCACTTCAAATTTCTTGAAGAAAAATTCTATTTTAGTAAGTTGGATCTCCAATGAGTTCTAGAGTATGTGCCTCAAATTTCACTTTCGAGCTTTATCTATATTTTTTATATCCTCATCTCTTATCCACTATGTGATGATGTGTATTTTGTGACACTCTCCAACATAGAATAAAATACTAAGTATTCTATCCTCTCTTGAATAAGGAAACCTCAAATACTAAACATTGTGATCAATATAGGTAACCTCAAGGTTCTCTAATGTCAAGTCTTGACGTGCAATAGATAGACTCAGTGAAATGATGTGATTTTGCCAGTATCACAAAGGGACTTACTCTTTTGACTTTTACAAAGCAATTGGAATTTGAACATCCGATATATAAATTTAATGATGTTTTTCTTCCTAAACTAAATTATTAAACCTTTACCAAACATATATCAAAAGGATAAGTATTTAGGGAATCTCATCTAAGACCTAGGGACAATGATGATAATGGATAGTACTTTAGATAAATGGATTCCTTAAATCAAGTTTTTCTTCACTTTAATAACAACAACTACATAAAACTAATGCAATCTCGAAAGGTAGTGAAATATTTTCATATTGTAAAAATCCATGCAAATACCCAATGCTAGCACAATCCAAATGAATATTCACAATCGAACTATTTCCAAAATGAGGTTTATACTAACCATACATTGCAATTTTCAATGAACAAAGTAAAAATGATATGAACCATACCTTGAATTGTCATTGGTGGAGGTGAGTAGGTGCCACCTCAGCTTTCATATCTAATAAAATGTTTTCTCCTTAGGTGCCACCTCAGCTTTCATATCTAATAAAATGTTTTCTCCTTACTCTTTGTTTCAATTCCACTTCTATTCATCATAAAGAATTCTCTGCATCTCTAACTTTGATTAACTCTTCTAAAACTATAGGCTTTCCTTGATCATTTATTTTGTCATCCTCCTTCATCTTTGGAATTCTCCATCATCTTCCTCTTGGATATCTTTGGCCTTGATCTTATTGTCATAATTGTATCCTCTATCTTCTTGAAGTGTTGATCTTATCTTGCATTCTTGTCTTTCATCCAATTCCCTCCATTTTCTTGAATCAATCTTGAAAAAGTAAGAGAATTCCTAGAATTATAGTCATGGATAAACAATTTTATCAGTTCCAAATTTTGGAATTCCTTAAGTGAAATGCAATAATTTTATGATAAGAAATGATAATTCAAAACTTGCACTCCTAATTTGATTGAAGAACTTAAAATTTCCTTGGAAATAAATCTTCAAAAAAATTGTGAAACAAATTGTATCCTAATGAGATAAACTTATTTAGAGTTGTAATATATTATCAAAATTGCTTCACAAAGGACTTATAAACCCTTTCTTTTACTTTTTTATCCATAAAATTGATCTTTATCAAAAATTTTTTTACCCTTAATAATATGCAAATATCACTTTCAGACTTGGAAATTCTGGAAATGGGATTTAGATTTTCAAAATGCTAAAGTTAGTGAGGAAGTCACTTTAGATTTGCTTATAAATAACTAATTTTCCTTCATAAATCACCTCCTTCGGTTTCTTTTGATGGTAACTCCTTTATTTCTCATTCAAAACTTTAGCATTTCTTCTACTTTTGATTAATTTGAATACCTTGCCATTGGTGTGAAATTGGTTATTTTATATAATCTCTAAAGTGATTGTTTATCTTTTACCAAGTCAGCCAAGTTATGTATTCCTTTTGGATTTTTTCTTCGAAATTTAACATCAATTCCTCATTCAATTTAAAGTCTTCCCTCCCTTTGTATTTCAATTTTAATTTGGTTTCATTTTTATGTTGAGTCAACCTCCCTTTATTTCACATGTTTTGGGAATAGAAAACCTAAGCTCTTTATTTTCCAAGTGGGAATTTAAGGTAATCATATTTTTCAAGCAAGGTTGAGCATGGACAAGGATTTTATCCTTGTAGAATTGAGAGGTATGCATGGATTTTTAGAGCAACTCTTCTCCAAGTCACCGATTTTTTCACTCACTCTCTTCAAAGTCATGGATTTTTTCACTCACCCTCTTCAAATCATGGATTTTTTCAGTCACCCCCTTCAAAGTCACGCACTTTGAGAGAACATGAATTTCTTCATTTTCTCCAAAAAAAAATTCTTGGATTTTAGGAGGTTGTGGATTTTGCAAGGAAACTCCAAGCGAATTTTGCACTTGTTCATGGATTTTAAATTTTTTTACAAGGAAATTTGAGAGTTGTTCATGTATTTCAATTTTTTTATCAAGCTTTTGTCACTCAAACGTGGGAATCTTCCTTCATTTTTCTATGATTTTCATGATTTTTCCATTGAAAATAAATCCTTATTCCTTTGTTAAGTATTGGATAAATTTCTTTTTGAAATTTCATTCCAAGGATAAATGCTTATTTCAATTCTATAATTTTTGTTGATATAAATCTAAACCTTGGAATTTTCCATGTCTAAACTTTGGATTTTTCTTGTTTTCTACTTGGGAATTTCTCCATAATCACCATTTCAACTTAGGAATTTTTCTCTCCACTTTTTCATTTTCAACTTTTCCTTGACAACTTTCAAATCTGTGTTTTATCAAGAAAAATTCCTCATGAATTTGGCTCTCCATTCCTAATTTAAAGATCACTCATTCATGTGCTTTCAAGTTTATTTTGCATTCTTGTCAAGGTTGGAAATCTAACCTCAACAAGGAATTTTCCTTGCTTTAGAATTGAATTCTTGGATCAATTTCACATCCCTTCTTCAAATATTTAATAATCCTAGTTTCTTTAAGGAGTGATTATTCATTCCTCATCCTAGAGTTGGAATTCCTAACTCAACCTACTCATTCCCAAGACTTGAACATACCCCCTCCAATGAAAAATCTTTGCACTCTAAGATGATTCAATCACAAGGATTAATCAATGCTTTCCTCTGTATTGATAAGAATTTGTCACCTTCCCCCAAAGGATAAGAGACAAAACTACCACCAAGCTAAGCAAAACTAGCTAGCAAAAAAGAGGGGTCCCCATTTGCAATGGGGTGTGTTTTTACAACATGACACTATGGTTGATCATGAAAACCTCCTTTCAATAGTATCTATTGAAATTATTTTTTTATATTTTTTCGTATCCTCATCTCTAATCCACTATGGTTGATTATTAACTCCTCCTTTCAATATTATTTGTTGAAATTCTTGGGTGCAGGAAATAATTTAATGATCAAATAACTAATTGTTAAGTTATTGAGAAAACATAAAGTAAAGGAAAAAATTATTTTGACTACAATGAGGACCATTGATTACATCATTTGTTAGATGGGTCACTAAAATTTTCAAGCAAATGATTTGGGAAAATATTCAAATTGGGTCTATTGCTATTGTGCCACATTCAATGCAAGATTCATATTTCTTGGTTTTTTCTTTCTTTTCTCGGGTTTTTTATTGTTGTGCTGAATTCAATACTAGATCTCCATGTTTGCACAATAGATTACAATTGTAAAAGAGATATAGCTGATGGTGGACAAATGAAAATTTGGTCTAATTTCTTTCTCACTATTTGGTCTGGTATTTTAGGCATATCTTGATTGCATTAGAAGTGCTTGTGTATGCTCCATCAACATTATTGCAAATTATGAGTCTTGACTTGATCTATTTATTATAAGACTCAAAAACATAGGAAAGAGAATATGAATTATGAATAGGTTGATAGATGTTATTGTAACAAGCTGATAGTATTATAATTATGGTTGAATTTAGAATTGTATTTGTTGGAATTTTTACTTGAAAGAAAAAATTCTAGAGTTTGACCTTTATTTTTGTGGCAACCACAATTATAACTTGAATGATTGAGAAAAGACTTTTGAGATGTCTTCATTTTAATAAAAGATGTTTTCAATTCTAGAAAAAGTTCAATGTTTTCAATTCTAGGAAAGGTCTATCCTCCCAAATTTTTGGTTAAAATAGGCCCACTTGTCCAAATAATATATTATATTATACTTTTTTTTTTTTTTGATAAAAGTGGACAAACCACAAAACTATATTTTATTAATTTTGAATTTTGAAAATACAAACGGGTTCAAAGGGCATACCGACAGGAAAGAACCCGCAAGAAAACCTCCGGTTGTGGCCCAAAAAAGTAAATTTAAAACCCCATAAACCCAATTACATATCTGATTATGATCCCTCTCCCATTACATCGCTATACATATCAATATCCAAAAGAAACCCCCATATACCCAATTACATGTTTGAAATTGATCACCCACCCATTACATGGCTTATCGAAGATATACATATCATTATCCAAAAAATTATGAGGAGTAATCTTGCCATGAAGATATATCAACTGATCAGAACCCTGCATCAAAAAAAGACAACAACATATCTGCACACAAAATTAGTTCTGAAACCAAGAGCTTGAGCTCTCAACAGGGGGCTCTCTATCCATGATCAAAGGAGGAATGCTCTGCAAGGGAGATTCTAATTGCAGAGGAGCTAAAGCCAAAAAACCAAAAGAGAGCAGAGAATGCAAACCCGTAAGCACCACTAAGGCTTTATCCAAAAGTTGTGAGGGAACCGATTCTAGAAAGGATTCAAAAGCATGTAGTGTGTCCCCCAATCTATCACATAATAACCCCATTCTCAATTCGAACAATAAAACTCCACAGTTCCCATTATCCAGTAGATCAGAGCGAGGAAGAAAACCCCCGTAATAAAAAGAGCCCAGCTCAAAATGATAATTGTCCAATGCAGAATTAACAAGCTCCCAAGAGCAAATCGAGGGAGAGATAAACGTATGAACCAAGAGGTGGAGTAAATCTTTATCAAGCAAAATATCATAGCAAACAGTAAGAAATCGAGACAAAATCTCAGAGCCAGAAAAGAAAAGACCAGATTGCAACCAGAGAGATCCCAACAACCTACGAACCTCAAAATCCACCTGAGGAGTAGGCAAACATAACACTTCCCCAAGCAATTCAGAATTATTACTGGGAACCTCATTTTCCCTCTCAATCGGGCATTCAACAATGACCCTGTATCTTGCAAGAGAAAAAAATAAAAAAATAAAAATTATATTATACTTTTTTACAAGCTATGGGGAGCTCATTGCAATGCCATTTTTCCTTTGAGCTTAAGAGGTTGGCTGATCTAAATTAATCCCTTATTCATTATGTTCCTTTTTCAGGTTTCTATAATATCATAAAAATGGTCACCTAAACCATGAGCCCCTAATCTTGACAACATCACCAAGGTCCTAGCCTAAGGCACTTAAATCAACCTCGAGCACCTAATTAATTAATTCTTTAATCATTAATGTTAGATGATATATAAATCACTCTATATTAATTAAATATTTATTTAGTTAAATCATTCCAAGTAAATCATTTTGATTAATTATCCTATTTATTTAATTAAATATCTTAGCATATTTAATTAGTAAATAAACTTGCCATTTAATCACAAAAAAATGAATTAATTCACAAAAAAAGGAATTAATTTACAAAAAAAGAGAATTAATTTACAAAGAGAGATTTATCACAAAAAGATGAATTAATCTGCAAAAGAAAGAGTTAAATTGAAAACAAAAGAAAAGAATTAAATTGAGAAAAGAAATCAAACGTAAGATATTTCTTTTTCTAAAATTGAGATAACTTGAAAAATAAAAAAAGCAATTAAATTGAATTAATCATTTTCTCTAAAATTAAAACTCAAAGATTTTGAGAAAATAAGTTCAGTTGCATTAAAAAGACTTTTTCTAAATAAAAATCTTGAACAAATTGAAAGAAAAGTGCATCGAATCACCTATTGTTATCTCAAGTGCATGGAATCACCTATTTTTATCTCAAGTGTACGGAATCAACTAAATTTATCTCCAATGCAAACTCAGACTTATAATCTAAATGCATTCAATCAAACTATAATTGGAATCTATCTCATGATTAAATTAATCCGATCTCTCAATTATTTCAATTATCCTGAAATGTGCTTTTTCTTGAATAATTTCAACCACTCATTGCTATTTGATCTTGACCATTGGTCTCTCTTTTGAGTCTCTATAAATTCAGCCTTCGTCTCTCATTCAAAAGACACTAGAGATTTATTGTTATTGTGCAGTTTTTGCTCTGGAGTCATTGAAGATATTATGCTTTGAGATTATTGCATCTTAGTTTAGCTTTTTGTATGTTTAGTTTAATCATGATTGCTTGAATTCATCTAGCTTAATCTTTATTCATCTAGTTTAGTCTTGAATATCTAGCTTAATCTTGCATATCTAGCTTAATCTTGCATACATTTAGCTTATTATTGTGCTCATATAGATTAAATCCTTCATCTTAGTGTAGTCTCGTCACTAGTATTGCTTAGACAAATCTGAGACCAAGTCTATACTCGCATTTTTTAGAAGGCAATAGGTCGATTTATTATGGTTTTTTATAGTCATGATTATATCTGTCTAACCATGCATGCAATGACTTAATTGAAGTGTTGTCTTGCAGATACTTATTCCACTTTTCATGCACACATTTTTGACACCCACCGTGGGGTAGAGGACTACATCTTTCATCCTTGCAGATTAAGTTTCTTTTATTTTTTCAGATTTATTTTTTGAGTCTTTTTCGTACAATTTCTGCAAAAACTCATACGAGTTTTCACAGAGGCTCAAACGACAAACTGCAGGTATCGTACAGTCCATCATGAATTATCGTACGACTTGGTGAGAATACTTGTACGGTATTGTGGATTTGTTTTTATTAAAATCACTGCATTTATAGGGTTTTTCTTGTTGATTTTTATGTACTAATGTTGACCCTGGCTTGTTGTCTGTCTGCCTGAGAGATTTTAACAGTCCAATCAGTTTTTGCAAAACACTTGTCGAAGAATATGTCTGTCACACAAAAACAATATGACTACTGATTCATTGTTTTTGTAGTTTGCCTGAACAGATTCAAGTGAACATCATGTATTCTTTAAATTCATTTTTAGGCACTTAAATTTCTATCTAGTTAATAAACAAATCTATCTTTTGTGTTTTTCATAAAAATCTAAGAGGTAGGAGAGTATGCTCTTGTTTGCACAGACAATAAAAAATCTAGACCCTCAAAGCTTTTTTCTAAATTTGAGATTTGTGTACCTTTAGCGGGCCTGTCACAGTGGGAAAAAGTAATCACCCTATGAGAATGACCCAAGTGAGTATAGCTGAACCTAGACATTTTAACTCACTATAATAAATAGGCCTCTAGTGATTAAAGTCTCAGAGGACGGGATTATTTGAGTTTTCTCTTTGAGATCTCTCATATCGGGCATTTTGTAGGGCCTCAAAATCTCAATCATGTTTATATTACTACAACTTGTTTCAGTACCTTGTCGGGCTATATGCCTCAATCATGCTTGTGTGACTTCAAGGGGTAATTTCAAATGGAATTCCTGACTAATAACTCTAAGATAGAGGCTACCCGATTCACCTCCAAAAGGGGGATAATCTTTGTAAAAGAGAGATAGTAACTCTCCCAAGATACTTGTCATTTTGTGCCCCCATTAGCGTTTGGAGTCGGCTAATATGGCGTTGAGAATCCATTGCATGAGACTCAATGGCCATATTTTGATAAGCTATTGGATGTGTACCCGAGTCTGCAAGCAAAGGTTTTCTTCTCTAAATCAATTTCTGTAGGGTTAGCGTGTTGTGCGTGAAGTCATTATACATCTTGCGTGTTTTCTGTGTTTTCATCCTTGAATTTGAAACTAAAATATTGAAACTGGAGAAAACAAATCAACAACGTCAAACAACTCAGTGATCAAAACTTGGTCCATGTAAAAAAAAACTAGTTTCTATCAGTCATCAAAACTCCATCTGTGTCAGAATCTTGTCTATGTCCAATACACTATTGTGTGAGTCTACTAAATTGTCGTCTGGCTATATACCTATTGTCGTACAAGTTTTAATTGGTCCTGTTAGTTTATCATCTGGCCCTGTCAGAATTGTCGTCCGAGTATATAGAATTGTCATTTTGTTACTAGAAAATTATTGTCTGGCCTTTAATATATTGTAGTATTAATAATTATCATTCTCATCAGATTATCATTTGAAGGTCATTAAACTATTGTGCGAGTTTAGGCAACAACTGATAGGAGAAACTATCTCTATCGTCTGGGAACTGTCAAATTGTCATTTGGGTCTGAAAACTCTATCATACAAATTCCTAATTTTGTCAGTCCAGAAACTTGTCTGTCTACACACTTTTCCAGCATTGTCATACTTGCCTAATTAGTCTACAACGAGCATAAAAATAGTCATTATAATTATGTGCATAAACAATCTTCATAGTGTACTCTTGTCGTTGTGTTGCACAATTTTGTCGATCATCTTTCAGCTAAATCAATCAACTACTTATCAAACTAAATCAAACTAAGTTACTTAGATCACGTCTTATACAAGATAGATCATTCCTAAAAGAAGATTGAGTCTTGGTCACTTCTCTCAAATCACTATGTTAAACAAACAACTAGCTTCAATTTGATCTTGACTTTTGCATCACATCTAGCTCTTGGTCATATAAGTTATAAATGCCTATTCAAACTGGAAATTATCACAAGAAAGATACCAAAGGTAAAGGGTCATTTGTTTCATTAAAAGATAATCTATTCTTCGTAGAGGGCCCTGTCTTTAATAAACCTTCGTTGTCAAATTTACCAATTTTTGATCAACCCTTATCTCTCATCACGTCTAGAGAAAGGCAAGAAAGACAAGATGCTAAACACAACACTTATGACAATATCAGTACCCATGTTAATGATAGTGATTCCTCATTTGGCGAGTTTGAATCCTTTAAACCTATAGAAGCTATTATAAATAGCTGTCAAAAGGATAAAGATTTCCGAAAAATGATGAAGATTATCATGGCTAGAGAAAAAGAAGATTATTTTCTAGAGCTAGCAAAACAAGGCGCTAAACTTCCTACGGATTATAACATGGAAACCCTTATCACTAAAGAGGAAGAGACACCCTTAGCACTAGTAAACAAATAAGTGCAAGCGTTACAGACTGAAATCATAGAAATGAAAAACAAGGATAAATCATCAAAGCAATATTCTTTAGACACAATCTTCCCGTTCCCGTTTGCCAAAAATATTTACATGCCTCCATTTCCTTCAAGAGTGGATATTCCTAAGTTTGACAAATATGATAGTAATGCAGATCCTCAAGACCATGTTAGAGAATTTTGTGCTTTATGTATGGAGTTCATTCACGAACAAACATATCTCATGTGCCTTTTTCCGAAAAGTTTAGGAGGACAAGCTAAGGAATGGTTTTCAAGCCTACCTATGGGAATCAAAAGTTTTGAGGAATTAGTCGAATTGTTTCTCCAACAATACTCTTATAATATTCATCATCCAGTCACTATGATCGAGCTTTGTAATACCAAATAGAAAACAGGAGAACCTTTTCTCACATTTTTTCAACGTTGGAGAAAGATGTTCTCTAGATATTCACGACCTATTCTAGATTCTTAGAAGATGGATATTTTTGTCAATAAGTTGATTCCTGACTTGAAATACAATATCCAAATACAAGTATACCCTTCATTTAACAAAATGGTAGATAGTGCCCTCAGAATGGAAGATGTGCTTATAAAGAAAGGAGATATCACTTTGGAAAGAAATACAACAAGTCTCTAGTTCCAAAGAAAAGAACAAATACTAGAAATACGACAAAGATAACAACAAAAACATTGTTAATGATGGAGTGGTGGACATTGTTAAAACAAAATAAAAACCCACAATATTTAATTTGGCTAGCGACACACAAACACTCAAAGCAACTGAAAATGTGACGGAAAACCCTTCGAAGAAATCAAAAGAGTGGTTTAAAGAGAAACCTTGGCTTTCAAAGCCTAAACATGATTTCACTCCTCTGGAAGAATAATATGAATGATCTCTTAAAACTTTATTGGTAAATCATCCGATAACATTGCTAGACAACTCTAGACCATATGATCCAGAAGTTAAACCCAAATGGTGGAGGGAAAATGGGTACTATGACTATCATCAAAACAAGGGTCATACAAGAAACAACTGCATGAAACTCAAACATGAGATTCAAGACCTCATCAATGCTGAAAAAATTGTTGTTGGAAATCACATGACTAATGTTGATCACAAAGCTTTTAAAGATCCCTTACCTTCTTATGAACAAGGTGATTCCTCAAAATCCAAGGGAGGTGCTAAAGTCAATTACACCTACACTAACAATGACAATGTGATCAACATGGTTTAATCTTACCAATCTGAGTATTGCAATGTGATCATAATCAAAGATAAACAAAATAAAACACAAATTGTAAATGTTGTCACCCGTGCTCAAAAGAAGGTTACTCTCAAGGGAGTTGGTTCCTCAACTCCTGATCAAACAACATCGAACCTACCAACTTCTTCAAACTGACAACCAGATACGATCACGGCTAAATCTAAGAAGCTGGCTTCATCATCTTCTCCTAGTTATAACATTGTCGAACAATTAAAACAAACTACCGCTCAAATCTCCATTTTTGAACTGCTTAAGATCTCTTCTGCTCATAAAGAGATCCTAGACAAAGACTTGCTCACTACTAATGTCCCCAAAGATTTAGATGTAGATCAGTTTCAATCTATGGTGGGTCACCTGATTTCACCTTATTACCTCACCTTCTCTGAAGAAGATGACAATTCACTGAATCACCCACATAACCAGCCATTGCACATCAAAGCTATGATCCATAACACCGAGTCAAATGTGTTTTGATAGATGGAGGCATTGGGTTGAATATTTGTACTTGCTATCTACTGACACAGTTGCGATTTTCTGAACATGTCATTGATCCAACAAAGAAAATAACAATCAAATCTTATGATGAAGAAGAAAGAACCTCTAAAGGTCTGGTGCTATTGCCGATCAGGGTAGGACCTATTGGTTCCCAAAACCACATACTTGAAATCTTAGAGCTTTGCCAAATCTCCTACTGATTTCTCAATCAACCTTGGCCAATGAACAGGAATGGTCAAAGACCAAATTCCTTTGCAATTTAGGCTCCACTAGACCTAGGCGGGTATACCTTAATCTCCAAAGAACAAAGAGAATTCTTTATAGTGAATTTAAACTTGTCAAATTAGTTGTTTGCAAGAATGACAAATTTTTTCTTGCAGCTGTGCTTTATTATATGCTTTTAACTTGCTTTAATCTGAAAAACTTGAATGTAATTAATAGTGAATGAATGCTTATAAAAGAATGTTGTTGGAACCTTAAGTAATTATGAAAAAATAATACTGATAGGAATAAGAAGTATGTTTCCCTGATAGGGACCTTATGCACACCAAATTTACTCACAAAAACTAACAATAGACCAGTGCCTTATATGGCAATTTATATGTTACTTAGTAGAAGAATATTTGTAATCAACTTTGGTGACAGTTTGAAAAACTCACAAATATGCAAGAATACCACTGCAATGGTTTCATTACGTGTTGTAAGAATAACAACAATAATTCTGCTTCTTGCACAACAACATGTGATGGCACATTGCAGCAAATCTTAAATAGGTTTATCGAAAGAGCTTGATTCATCAATGCCATGTAACATAAAATGATTTGAAGATAAAGACAACAAATCTTATATATTAATTTTGGAATAAAAAGATATACAAAAGCTACAGACTCACAGGTACTTCATGATATTCTTTCTTGCACAAAAATGACTTTTCATTTCTATAGACTTGCTTTAACATAACACTATTAGTCCCAATAAACAATCTGAAAGATAGGAGCTTGTAAATTGTGAACTCCTCCCTTGTTTACAAAAATGACTCCCTATACATATGTGACTTAAAAGACACAAATGAAAGGACACACCCTTTCATTAGTACAAACTAAAAACTGACAAAAACCTAACTAATAACTCCCTAATTGCTATAACAACCAACAATATTACAAAGCATATTACAATTGACACAAATTAACTCTGGCCATCCAGGACCAAGCCACATTTCTGAACATGTTGCAAGTAGGCCTCATCCTTGTAATTGTTGGCATTGAAGATGATATCCTGTACTGCAATCTCTATAGTTACAAAGTTTTCCAATTGGTCCATTATCTCTACCATGTCCAAGGTGTCAGCCCATGCAATATCTAGGGAAGCATTAAGTAATGGTTGACATTTTGTAATCCACACATTCTTGTCCTTAATCTACCCTATTTCATCTATTACTTTTGGAATACCATGCTGCACAATTCCCTGACAATCATCATATTCAACCTTTAAGTCTGCATCAAACTTCTCATGCTTTTTTATCAATCTTTGAATTTTCTCAATAATTGCACTATCTGCCTGACTAGCCTTCTTATCTTGCAAGAGCATATGTAATCTGTCAGAGATTCTCCTATGTGACATACTATTATCCATATTCTTCTGGTAAACTGTCCAGAAGTCTTCAAGAACTCTATTTAACTTTTCAAATCTTTTTGACAATAAGACACATGCTGAGTCTGCCCTTATGTTCTACATTTTCTCTTTCAACTTCTTATTTTCTCTATGCAATTCCTCACACTTCTTCTTCAATTTTGATTTATCTATTATTTGGGCTACATGATGACCTCTACTTCTCAAGAGCTCTTCATATATGACTTGTATTTCTCCACTTCTTTTGCTAACATCTTCATCCATGCCTTATTCAATTTGGAAATATCAATCCCCATATCTTTTGTGACCATTGGATCCACTTCACCCACTCTTAGCTTCATCAAATGACCAAAAGATTTATCAACATCAATTATCTTTGGCCTTTTGTTTGAAGGATAAAGAGCCCATAATAACATAGCCTCCTTATCTTGGTCATACCTTGACCCAATGAGAATATCATCAACTCGCTGAATATCCAATTTGAATTCTTTATTTTCTGAATTTAACAAACTATCAAAAATGTATGAGGCAGTCAAATCCAAGCCAGGAAAAAGAATAATCCCCACCTCTATAAGAAATTGTCTCCCTCTTTGAGGGTTCATCACAACCATCTCTACATCAATCTCAACTTTTAACCTCCTTGTTAACTCTGCCTCATTATCTGGGGTGATATCTGTTGGCAAATGCACACTCCAATGAGAAAATGTAGGTGATTGAAGGTATTGTCATTGATAGAAATCTTGCAATCATAGGATACTGGCAGGCACCGACACCGATAGACTCCACACTAGCATACATATCACCGACACTGAAAAGGAAGATTACCAGCACCATGGCCGACAGGAATTTTGTGTAATTATACTTTGTAATTAATTGTAAAATCTTTTTGTAAGCCGACATGGCAGATTGTAATATGACTCATATATGTATGAGATCATTGTAGATCATTTAGGGAGCGGAGAATGAAAAGAGTATAACAGACCTAATGTGCGAATTATTGGGACAAGGGTTTATGTATATTGCGGAGCTTAAACTGGTACTGAATTTGGCATAGTAGATGTTGATCTGAAGCAGTACATGACATTGGATTTGTATAATCCAATTTTGTAAGTCAGTGAGACTTCATTTTGTAACTGAGCAGTGAGCTCCAGGCACTTGGCCTTCCTGTATGTGTAGGCCCCTATTGTAAACAATAATATTCCCTTATTGGACAATAAGTGAATATTGTGGGTCACAAATCCCACTGAGGTTTTTCCCTCGTCAGGTTTCCTCGTTAAAAATATTGTGTTATGGTGTGCTTTTCATGTTGTGGTTGTTGTTCTTATTTACTGCATTAATTTTTGTTTACCGGTACATAGTTTTGAAATACTTTTCATGTTACAATTCAAGAAAATTCTTTTACCGGTCAGATACTGATTCACCCCCCCTTCTCAGTATCTTTGGGAATCCTAACAATTGGTATTAGAGCCTGGTCCTCTATTTTCAAAAGCCTAAAAGCTTGAGGAAGATCTTGACACCGGTAGAGATGGAAAACTTGAGAAAGCAATTGGAAACAACTCTTTCAGATTATGATGCAAAAAAAGTGAAGAATATCAAACTTGAAGATGATCTGAAGGTTGCACAGGATATCATTCAAGGACTTCGAGAAAATTTCACTATTGCAAGGAATAAAAGAAGAGAACTTTGTGAAAATATGCAGAATGATGAAGATGAAAAGGAAACTCTTAATGATCTGGTAAACAAGCTGAGACAAGAAATCAGTACAACGAAGAATGAAGATGACTTGACTAGAAGAATCAATGATGTTGCAAATGAAAATCTAAGACTCAGTCATATGAATGATATGCTAAAGACATATCTAATTCACTTAGAACATGATAAAACTGAACTCATGAGACAAAAGGATTTCTTGGAAAATGAATTGGCTACTGCAAATCAACACAAGGAGAAATTCAAGAAAAGTTCAGAGGAACTTGATGACATGCTTAAAAATCAGAAACCTAATGGTGATACAAATGGCCTTGGCTTTGAAACTGGTGAAAGCTCTGGTACTGCAAACAAACATGATCATAGCAAACCAAAAAGACAACCTAATGCTTACAATATTTAATGGGAAATGCTTTAACTATAACAAGTATGGTCATAGAGAAAATCAGTATAGATCTAGAAACTATCAGAACACTAATACACCCACCGGTCAATGTTCTAAATGCAACAAAGTTGGTCATAATTCAGAAAATTGCAGAATGAATGTAAGATGTTATGTTTGTGGAAGATTTGGACACTTATCTAATCAATGCAGAACACATACCGGCATAGAATATGGGAAAGCTATTCAGAAAAATAATGTGACTTGTTATGCTTGTAACAAGATTGGACATATTGCTAAATTTTGTAGAAGTAAGGCATCACCGACAAATAACAAAGGACCCAGCTTGAAAGGTAAAGAAAAAGTTGAAGAGGTAAAGAAAGAATTCTCAAAACAATGGATCAGAAAGTCAGATCAGAATGTTGATGGGAATATTCCTCCACTGACAGAACATAGTAACACTCCACCGGCAGGAGACTCTTCATCTAACTGAAGGAAAATCCTTTGGGGGTTTGGAAACAAATTGAAAAACATGCTAATATACCCTCGATTGATGGTGAGAAGTTGAATTACTTCTTTACCGGCATATGAGTTAAATTGTGACTTAACCAACAAGCATTAAATGTGGTAGTTAGAGAAAATAACATTATAAAGTAAGTATTTGGCTCCTATTTCATTCACTGAGCATTCAAATCTCCAAGAGCGCAAAAATTCTGAGCAAGGGCATCCATAGCGAGAAGGAAACAAGTCATTCAAGAACACATACCTAAAGGCAGATTGAGGTATTTATAACCATGGCATCCTCCTCTGTTCCTGAATTTATAGTAAACCCTATTGTGATTGAGGTTATCAAGTTCCCTAGGCCCATATTCAAACTTGTTCCCGAAATAGCGAAGAAAGATGATACCCTAGGTGCATTCTCTCAAATTCCTAAATGAGTAGTATATGCTGAAGATCCTAGGATATACATACATTGTCACATAGAGGAATTAGGAAATGAAGAAATCAAGAACATGTATAGGACTGTGATTTGTGATGTAAATGACAATATCAAATCAGAACATAAGATAGTGGAAACCCTAGGTTTTACTGAAATCCTTAGTATCCCGGATTTTCTCAAGGATGTTATAAGGATTGTGCTAAGAAGAGTACATGGTGAATTATTTTGGTTGGATTCCATCCATAAGATCACCAAAGAAGCAGTTAAGGCAGTAATAGGGTTACCTTCCACCGGTAGCAGGCCTGACAAAACTAAAAAGGTCTCTAATGACAGAGTAATGGATCTAACCGATGCAACATTTGACAAGAGATCACTTAGAGTCAATGATGTAAAGGACATAAATGTTAGATTAATCAGTATGATCCTTGGCTATAAAGCCACACATGCTAATAGATTAAACTCAGTATCTAGCTTGTGTATTAAAAGTGCTTATGACTTAGTGAACAACAATGCTAAGATTGACATCTATGAATGGCTTAAAGATGAATTAATAGACAATTTGAAGAAGATCAAAGGAGATAAGAAAGGAACTTTTAGATTTGGAAATTTGTTTGTATGTTTGATGCTGTACATTACTAAGGAAGTACCCTGTTTTGGAAGAAAAGACTTTGGCTTTGATATACCGGTAGGAAAGCAACTATTGGACACATTAAACAACATGGGAGAAAACAGAGAGAAGAATATAAATGAACATTTTCAAGCATTGAAGGCTCGAATGAAGACAAGAGTAAGGCCGTCTCAGGAAATTGTAGATAAATATCAAAAGGAAATATGTTTTGTAATTAAGAAAGATGAAATCTGGATGGAGGCGGTTGTCCCTAGGACTATCTGGGTAACTGAAATGGGATATGAAACAAATGATAACATCATTGAAACTTATGCAAAATCCCTCCTTGAAGCACCAAAGGAACCATTTGAGAAAGTCTTTGGCAATGCAGAAACAATTGAAAGTGGTATTCAGTCTAAGAAAAGAGTTAAGAAAGTTGAACAAATTGTGAGGAAGGGAACTAGACAAGCTAAAGCTATTAAGGAAGATGTATTGAAGCAAACTGGTATCAAGGAAAGTGAGCTAGAAGGACTTCAACCGGAAGCTCATCTTTCACCGGTTGCAACTTTTTCTGAAAGTGATACCGACGGTATTCAAAAGGGTACAAAGGAAATGAAAACCCTCACTGGTACCCTCACCCACACATAGAAGAACTAGAAAAAAGCAACAGGCAGTTAGGCCTCCAGTTAAGAAGTTAACTCCAAAGAAGAAGAAGGTAAAACAAGACATTGCTCCATTGGATAAACTTTTAAGTGAAATAACAGAGGATGGAAAGATGAAAAACATTAGCAAACTATATAACACACTTTCCACTGATGATAAAGAAAGCGTAGAAAATAGTGTAATTTTACACTTGAACATATACAATAAATTTTTGATGGAAATTGTTGATGAAATACCCACTGATCTATACAGAAGACTAGAAGCTAGAAGGGTAGCTATTGTTGAGTTAGATAAAAAGATAAAAATTGAAAAAATGCTTGCAGTTCACCCAGTGAACTCCACTGAAGAGATAGATCAATTAATCAGTGAGGCAAACCAGACAGTATCTTCAAATGGTCACTGGCATGTTGCACTTATGGCAGGAAGAATGAATGAAATTTATGAAGAAACTGCGAATCAATGGGACATATTCTTTGTTGAAAAGGAAAAACAGGAAGAACTTAAAAGACCTAAGATTGTCAGAGTCTATCAAAAGGACAGGGATAAGGGGAAAGGTAAGGTAGGTGGACTCCATCGGTAGAAACTATTGACAATCAACTGGCTACAGAGAGTATGGAGACTCCTCAAGAGGATACAAATCCTGAGTCAGAAATTTTGTACACTATGAATATAGACACCCAAGAGGTAAACATTGTGGTGGACAAAGAGACCACTGAGGATAAGAAGAAAGATGTGGCTACTAAGTCACCGACTGCAAATGTTGACATTAGTGATACTATAAATATAAGCACATAAAAACCTACTCAGATAGAGGAATCGACAGAGGACACCACTGGTAAACCATCAAAAGCACCGGTAGATAAAACAAAGAAACAATCAGGAAAACCAGCAATTGACAGTGCAGAAGTGCATACTGAGAAACCGACAGTGCATACTGAGACTACATCAGAAAAAACGGCAGTTGAGAGCATAGAGAAACCCTCTGAGACATAGGTTGAGGTACAGGTTCAAATAGAGACAGTACCACCGACAACAACTAAAAAGCCTAAACCTTTGCTAGTAGAAATGCAAACACAAACTGACCTACCAGAGGTTGAAACAAGAAAAGTTATTACTACAACTGATAGCATGGAGATTGTGAAAACAACTGGACAAACATCTGGTTCTTCAATGATAGAGTTCAGACCAACGAACATGACAGAAGTATTATTAGATTCTATTAAGAATATCACTGAGTGTAATGCACAAGCCTACAAGGCTATTTATGACACAATTCCTATTCTTAAATTGATAGCACCCAAGTGCATTTTGGACAATAAAGATTCTTTAGGTAAACTAGACACATTGTCTAAATACATCACTGGTAACATTTTGACAGTTGATTAGATAAATGAAGACACATTCAAAGAGAGAATGAATAAGGAGAAAGGAAAATTCTTTGAGGAAATAGTGAAGAAGAATAAGGAGAAAATAGAAAGCTTATTACCGACATTAGGAGAAACTATTTTGGATTTCAAGAAACTATACAGAGATACCTGTAAAACTAATAGTTTGACAGAGGACATAGATTCAGAGATCAACAAAGCACAAGATGAAATCAACAATATTGCTGACAACTTAGTAGGAACATCAGATTCATTTTTGGAAATTGAAAAGAACATTGCAAATCTTGAAGAGAAAATTGAGAAGTTAGAAAACGATAAAGAGAAGATAAAGGTTAAGGCAAAGAACTTAAAGTGCAAAATAGGTCCTAAACTAGATTACCTCATTTCTTTGAGAAAATAAATTTTTGAGGCTCTGGTTCCCAGACTTAAGACATCGGAAGAGAAAATGCACATACTCACCAGTACAGTTCAGAGAACAGAAGCGGCACTAAAGGATAGCAAAAGATTCAGTGATAGTCAAAATTTTGTATTGGCAGATCTTTTCCAGATTGTAACCCATCAGTTACAAGGATCTAGGAAGGAACCACACTCCACTGATAGTGAATCACAACCTTTGTCATTGATGTCAAAGGGGGAGTAGTGGAGATGAGAAAAATGATCAGAAGAAAGAGATCACCAGCTCAGGGGGAGCACACAGTTTTGGTAAGACAATTTTGGCAAAAGACTTTTAGATATACAGTTTTGATTTTTCTCATGAGTGTTGCCATCAATGCCAAAGGGGGAGATTGTTGGCAAATGCACACTCCAATGAGAAATTATAGGTGATTGAAGGTATTTTCATTGATGGAAACCTTGCAATCATAGGATACCGATAGGCACTGGCATTGGCATACATATCACTGACACTGAAAAGGAAGATTACCAGCACCATGGGCGACAATAATTTTGTGTAATTATACTTTGTAATTAACTGTAAAATATTTTCGTAAGATGACATGGAGGATTGTAATATGACTCATATATCTATGAGATCATTGTAGATCATTTAGGGAGCGGAGAATAAAAAGAGTATAGCAGACCTAATGTGCGAATTATTGGGATAAGGGTTTATGTATATTGTAGAGCTTAAACTGGTACTGAATCTGGCATAGTAGATGTTGATCTGAAGCAGTACATGACATTGGATTTGTATAATCCAATTTTGTAAGTCAGTGAGACTTCATTTTGTAACTGAGCAGTGAGCTCTAGGCACTTGGCCTTCCTGTATGTGCATGCCCCTATTGTAAACAGTAATATTCCCTTATTGGCCAGTAAGTGAATATTGTGGGTCACAAATCCCATCGAGGTTTTTCCCTCACCGGGTTTCCTCGTTAAAAATATTGTGTTATGGTGTGCTTTTCATGTTGTGGTTGTTTTTATTTACTGCATTAATTTTTGTTTACCGGTACACAGTTTTGAAATACTTTTCATGTTATAATTCAAGAAAATTATTTTACCGGTCAGATACTGATTAACCCCCCCTCTCAGTATCTTTGGGAATCCTAACAATATCAGGGATCGCATCCTTGAATATCTTGCCTTTGAATTGATACAAAATGTCCTAAACTCTATAGAATTAACAAAAACATCATCAAACACAAAGGTGTTATGCTCCTCCAATTTGGCATCAATATCAACATTCATCCTTGTAACAGTTTGATCTTGTGCTTCAGGTTCCTCTTCTCTTTCAGCATTTTGAATCCTGAGACAACCTCATTTTCACCTGATTCACTTTCAACTTCTTTTTCTTCCTCCATTTCTTGCAGTCTTTATCTTCTTTCTTCTAATTTCTGATTCAAATCTTGAAAATTTGGCATAGCTTCTCCAGATTCCTTTTTTTTGAAGATATCCAGAGCTTCAATATGCTCATTTAAGTAATCAACAAGATTCTTCTTTTTTCTGCACTAGTGTATATAGCCCTCTGGGTCATAATTTTTTTTGCTTGTGTGCTCATACATATTATAATCCTCTATTAACTTTCTATCAATAACTTCATAAGCCTTTGTTGATACAATGGTGAAATCACCAAAATACAGAGTTCCAGGTAGAAATGCCTGTTTATGTGCATCCCCAAAATTCTTAGCATTCGACACAATTAACTGCCTTACAATTTCTAGATATGCAATTCTATCAGGCACCAATTTTGGTAACATATAAGAGGCACCTTCAAACCCAGAAATTCTAATATATGAGAAATCTTGGCATACGTACCAATCACCCCAATTATGATTCACCCTTGTATCTCCATGCGTATGGGGTCTAAGAAATCTTTTAATTTCTTTTGAGAATGATCCATAACAAGAAACTCCAAAAGCTCTATATAGTGGTTGAACAAAAAGCTCTTCAAATTTGACATAATGGGATCTCATGAATCGAGAATCCCACAGTGATACCCACAATTGTATTGGCTACTCTTGCCCATCCTTACCATAAACATTTAATTTCAATTCTTCAGGCAACAACTCTCTAGGTCATCCGTAAAACAAGATAATATGCATTGATGATGAATAAAATTTAAAAGATTTATTAGGGTTATTCTGAAGATTAAGAAACGCTCGTGCATTTTTTCCACAATGTAGGCAACATAATCAAATTGTCTTGGCTCATGCATTTGTATATCTATAACAAGTACTAAAGGTCCTATTTGAGCCACATCTGGAACCTCAACTACGTATACTGCAAATACTATCTGAAAATGTTGATGTCGAATGGGGGCTCGTCTTCATTTGTCTACCTCCCTTTCTCAGCCTTATGGATGGCCAAATTCCACCCATTGTATGTAGTATCCATGTTTGTATATTCTTCTTCCAGCTTCTCAAAAGACAGAGGCACATTGGATTCGAAACCAAGACCAAAAAACTCATGAATGGTATCTACTGAAAGATGGATGAATGCATCGCCACTTGGTAATTAGATACATCTTTTCATGGAATTATAAGCCTTAGCCAGGGTTTTGAACAATTGAATATTTACAAAGACATTAGGGACCACTAGCTTACCCAGACCGGTAATCCATGGATTAGATATCTGCATCGGCTTTTATCTTCGTGAGTAATGGTAGAGTAATAATTCATGCCCCCTAACCCTAGTTCAGACATCACCAATTTCTTTATAATCATCCTCTAGTTGATCATGGATAGGAAAATTAACCTTAGACCTTCGAGACTTGGCTTCTGGTGAGTTCATCTGGTCGATTATGTCCGGATTCAACTTCTGCTTCTGCACACTTTCTCCACCTTTAGATTTTTTTGAGGCACTATCAGTAAATTCAATGACCTTCCTCTTTCCCTTAGAACCAGATGCCTCCATTCTCGAATGTTCAAGCTCCCAACTCCTTGCTTTCAATTCTCTGCAACTCGATAATTTTCTGGCTCTAATTGTTGTGTGAGAAAAGGTGGCATGCAAACCCTCCTTTTATGCTTGACTAATTTCGGTCATGTCCTATATTAATCATAATCTCCTATGAGGTTTTCCTCGTACGATCCAGAGCTACCCGACTGTAAGCATTTATTAATGGCGGCTTGATCAGTTTCAAATTTGATTTGGCAATGGCTAATCGACAAGACTCATCCTGCTGAATTCCCCTTTTTGCGTCATCCTTAAGCATTTTTCATTTTGCCACGTTCACCCTCTATTCCTATCGGCATGACTTTCCGTGATCACTCCATCAGACATCAATGTAGCTCATTTTTCCTCATTCCGATGGTTATAGCTTCCCTGATGGTTATAGCTGAGTTTTATGTGTAGATCTAGCCCATTTGCAATAAACTACTTGTTTAAAGGCCCTGGTGAGATCTATTTGTTTATGTTGATGCTATCATAGGTGTGTAATAGGTATACTTCTAAGCAACAAAGGTATACCCGCCTAGGTTTTGTAGAGCCTGAAGAGTAGAAGGATTTATATCCTTGTCATGTTGTCCAAGCCCTGAGGTTCTTCATAGATTGAATTGGCTACTTGATAGATCAATTGCAGGTGTTCTTGGGTTATCACTTTTGGTGAACAACAAAAATGGCGACTTTGCTGGGGAAATTAATGGATTTTAATGTTTGATTGATGAGGTCAGAAGTTGAATGTATCCTTCGTTCTATCAATTTCATATCCAGTTAGTCAGTCCATTGTATATGCACAGAGTTGAAAGTGGTTTTATGGTGAAGAAAATGCTCCTTGTTCTGGATCTGCAGAATGATATGTGTTTCATGTCATATTTTATGAAGGAGTAACAATGAATTTATAATGTTGAGAGTTGTAAGAAGTTCTTGTAGCACTATGCAAGTTTTTCCCCAATTCCTTATTGGGTGGCGACTCTATGGTTCATACCAGTGTTAAAGTAGCTTGGAAGAGTGTTTATTGCAGCAAGATTGAAGAAGTAAATAGAGAATTAATTAAGTGATGAATGGTATCCTGCTGTTCAAAATATCCTCTGTTCAAGAGGTGGTGACTCTGATGTAAACGACCGTGCTAAACGTGAAGTAAATCTCCAGATCTACAAGTCTTACAGCTGCAAATCTCCAGGTATTTTTTAGAGGTTTCAAATGCAAAGATGTTTGTTCTGAAATTTTGAATGTGTAATATTGTTTTCCCATTTAGTGAATAGCACTAGTAAAGAGGGAAAGAGAGGAATCACAAAATTAATTTGCATATCTATGCTGCTGAAATATCCAGTGTTTATGATCTTCCATAGTATGCAAATTTAGGAGGAGCTTTGTGTCAAGCAATGTTGTGAAATAGTTTCAGTATAAGGATACTTGCTTGAAGTTTTTATCCAAAGTTATATAATCATTTGTGGAAGTAAGGAAGAAATGTGTAGTGAATTTTTTCAGCCCCGATTATTTCCACGTAGAGCCATGCCTAGTAAACCAGAACAACCATGTAATAGGAAGAGTTTCAGTATGAATTATTATGCTGCTCTAAACTTTGAAGGTATTTTGGGTTACCCAAATCCCATACCCACAGAAATCAGAAAGTATTTGCCCATATTTAGTGGGAAGAAATCAGAATTAGCATGTCAACACGTGAAAAGAGTTTCAGATTTGATAGGAGAATTTGAAATTTGTCAGGAAGATATATGCATGAAATTGTTTGTTCAGTCACTGAAAGAGGATGCAAGAGATTGGTTTTCTTTTTGGCCAGTGAATTCTATTACCTCATGGGAAGAATTAGTTTCAAATTTCATGGATCAATTCGATGAGAAGGTGAGTGATTATGACTTGTTGAAAGAATTCACTTATATACAAATCAAGGAAGATGAATTGGTACCAACATTTAATATCAAATTTTCGCAAGCTTTGTCCAAAATTTCCAAAAAGTATAAACTTGATGATAAAGTATGTCTAGATGTTTATATGAGTGCATTTGATGAAAAGATGAGCTTCTTATTGAGAAACAAAGAACCCAAGACTTTGCATGAAGCTTTTAACACAGCTAGGGACATGGAAAATAATTTGAAATTTGGGATAGCCAAGAGATTTGTGTCTGTTGTAGTTTCTTATCAAAGCACCTTCAATGGTGAAATACCATGTGAGACTCAGCAAATCATTCCGTGTCTAGGTGCATCAAGCTTTACAGTTCCAAATGGTTTTGTTGATGCATGTGTTTCAGATTTAAATGAGAGTCAAGAACCTCTGCTGTTAATGCCGGTTGTCTCTCACAGTAAGGATGGAATGATTAGTGGGAAGTGTTGTGAAAATGTTGATACAGAGATAGATATATATAAGGGATATGTACCATTTGATTTGTATGCCGGTTATGCTGATTATGTGGCTGCCAACTACCAAGTGAATCATGCATCTCTCCAGGATAATATTAATGAAAATAATGATGGTGATGACCATCAATCTTTACATGTTGCTGATGTATTTGATGTTGAAATACCAAATACAGAGGGATTACTAAGTGTTGTTGTTTGTGTAAGTGAAAATGTGTCATATGATGAAAATCAGAATTGTTTGGTGCAAACAATAGTTGACCCTCACTTAAACATTGATAATGTCACTTGTGTTGAGGATGAAGTAAATGTATTTTCAGATTTCACTTCTTTTAATCATGTTGATGATCTTTCTATTTTGAAAGTTATGCACAATGTTAATTCAGAAAATTTCAAGGGTGCACATGATTGCAATGAAAATATAGCACACACGGATGGACAAATTTCTACGGAATCTCACCTGGAACAACAAAGTGCAATGCAAGTCCAGAAGATTGTAGAACTTAAGAAAGCTCTTGAGGTTGTGGATAAGAAGGTTCAGATTTTGGAGAGCCTTCGAGCTGTTAAAGAAGACCTTCTGCAATATGGTAAAGAGGATTCTTCGGAAAAGGACTGTGAATTGAATGCTTGTTCACTTGATGAACATGCTGATCTAACAGATGGTTTTATGATAGAAAATTTCAGTGAACATGCTGAAACCTCATCTGATGAAGTAAATGGCAGCGATGTTCATTTTCATTCTTTGGCTGATGACGAGTGTTCTATTGGTGAAGAAGATCAATTGTGGCAAGATAAGTATGATTATCTTGATTTTCAAAATGATGGTCAAATGATGAAATCTTATGAATGTGAGACATGGAACACTGAGGATTGTTCCAGCCAAGTTTCAATTTCTTCTTTGCCTGATGAAGATGATTATGATGATCGAATGGATGGTGTCTTTAGCAATTTTACTAATGCTTTATTCAATGTTGATATAGATACGGACCAACCACTTTAGTGTCATAATGTTCATAAGGGGATTCTTCATTTTGTTTCTAACCCTTTGTATGAAGAAATAACTGATCAGCCAGATGTTGTAAATGATGAACCAGTCCATAATACTGATGAAATTCCGAACAACAATAGCATGGGTTGTAAAAAATTATTTCATGATGAAGACAAGAGGCATGGGTTATGTGATGATCATTTAAAACCACAAATGAAAGTGTTTCAGGTGGATGTAAGCCTGAAAGAGAAAGAGTTAGCTGAGGATTTGCTTCAGCTAGAGGTATGCATTCTTTTCCACGAATGAGATGTTGAGAATGCAGAGGTTTTCAGTTTGATAAGCAAGGATAGTATGAGGTGTGATCAACATAGTGAAGTGTCACATCTAGATTGTAATGTTCATGTTCCTTGTTTGCATCAGTTGATTAGTAATGCCCCTCATTCTATTAATTTAAATGATAACAAGGTGAATGCTGATAGGAATTGCAATGTTGAAAATGAGTGTTTTATTTTTCAAGTTCAACATGATGATGTCCTTGCAAATGATAGAGTTGAGTGGGATATGAAGTGTATGGTAGCTTGTGTGAAGGCCTCTATGGTGAATTGTCTCATGGTTTTATTTTTGTTGAAGTAGTGTGTGATCACAAAGTTCAAAATCAGACCAAAGGTATGCACACTAGCTATTTCAGTAATGAGACAAAAGAGGTGGAGTATAAAAGTTATGCTCAGTTGTTATTGAAAAGTGCCTTTGTTTGGATCATGGTATCAAGTGATGAGAATAAGATTTTTGATAGAGGTAAATGCTAAGATTGTTTGAGCACCTTATGATTCAGTTTTAAGCATGTTTGTATCTATTCTATAGTTGCTTTGCTTCAGTTGTGTGGTTTTCAATAAAGTGCCCTGCTGCTTGGGTAGAATAAGGAAGCCTTGTTTTGAGAAGAGAAGAAAAGTGATCCATTTTTGGGTGGTCTGCTTAACCATTGATTCTAGGTTCTTGTGTTGATCTTGCAATCAACCATCCCCAGTCAGAGCCACTATTGGGACTCATTAAATTTGAGTCAAAGTTTATAGGCCCAATTCAAAATTTTGCTCTGCATGTAAGAAAAGTACCTAAATGAGTCAGTTTGAATGCCTAGTTAGAAAGGGGGTAAAGTGGAGCCATTTGATTTTTAGAGGGTAAGGCTCAGGATTCATGTCCCAAACCTTTCATTTGGCCTATTTAGTGATGTGCAACTTTCAGAATTTAGTTTGGATCAGTTTAGGATGTACCCATTTTGAGGGGTGAGCTAAAAGTGCATTTTAGGCACAAATGCAGATTTTATTGAGTAGCCTACTTTGAGCGATTACATTTTTTGCCCTGTTGATCGTAATGGAGAATTTAAAAATGGATTCAATTCTATGCATAAATTTGAGTCAGCCTGCAAAATTTCAAGTCTTAATGAATCCATTTGCTCAGTTTTTGAAGATCAATCCATTTGCAGTTTGTGTGGTTTGACTAGTCCCTGTTTCGACAGCTAGTCGGAGCCCTGTTTCGCACAAGTGTAAAAGTTGCCTCAGTGGGTGTCATGCCAAAATGTTTTTTCCGAGCTAATGTTGGTATAAATGATGAGCTACTTTTCAATTTTCAAGCCTCTGTCAATCCGTTTGATCAGTTTTCAAAAGGGTTCATTTAGCCATCATTTTCAGTCTTCTGCACTTTCAGTGTTATATCAGTTAATGTAGCCATTTTCATGAGCGTACCATTTGTATCCTGTCAGTTTGGTGATCAAACTGAGAATTCTAAGTTTTAATATGTACTTCAAAGTTCCTGTGCTCCAAATTTGAGGGTCCACGGAGGTCGTTTGGTTTTTTTGAGAAAGGCGTCATGTGTTGCTAGGACATTGACTTCGTCAGGTCCGCAGTGTCGACAAAGCCAGTTGGCCATTTTTGCTGATTAATATCTCTTTGCTCGGGACTCGTCTTGGGAAACCATTTGGTAGATTTCATGCTTTCATATCAGAGTACATGCCTGTCAGATGGCGAGATCCAGAAAGGTGTTTTGACAGGTTTGAAAATTATGTCTTCGCGATTAAATGCGAAAATGTGACGTAAGTGCATGAAAGTTGTAAAATGCAGTCTGATGATCCAAAAATGATGTCGATCATTTCCAGAGGTATGGGTAAGGTTCCTGAAGCTTTTCAGAGGTCAGTTGCATGAAAACGAAAACCTTTTTAGTCTGACCCACTTTGGGGCCCGAACTGGCTCATGCCCGTGCATTATTTTTTGTGGCGGAATGTTCTAAATTTCACGACATTTTAGCTCCCTGGAGATAATAAATAAAAGTGATTGATGCTATGGCTTACTCAAAATTGAATACGCCACATTAATATATTTGAGATTCCGATCTTTTCAGACTTAAGGAATGATGCTTGTAGCTTTTCAGAGCGATACATAATGAGGATGCGAGCAACTATTTGGATATGCTCAGATGAAAGGGAGATCTTAAAAGATTTTAAGAATCTTCAAATAAAAACTTTAGCATTTCGCATTATTCTGTATTCTTCTTCCAATGACAATGTTTGTTCCAGAAGCACATATGCCAATTTGGGTCACTTATCTATTGCCTCAATCAACAAAGCCTCCCTCACACGTGGCATGTGGCAAGGGTATTGAAACACAGCAAATAATAATTAACTTTTTCAAAACATCAATGCCAGATCCTCCTTTCAGCGTTTTCAGACCTTAGCAAATGAAGCTCCTAGCCTCTGCGTGATTGCTGGAGGACAAGAAAGTTAGAAACTTTCATGCAAATGAAACAGTTCCTCCCTGCTGGACGTGATTGCTGGAGGGCATTGAAATGTATTTTTAAATAAAGGCAATTGGCTGGTATGAAGCCATACCCCCCCTTGCTACCATGGTGAAACAAGTAATGTGCAGCAGGTAGCAATGGAGATTGGGCAACGTGGTGTTGGAGAATTTGCAGAAGACTTCAGTAATCCCCACGTGACTAGTGAAAGGGGGAATTTGAAATAGTAAATGCATCATGGCAGGTGTAAAATGCCAATGTCCTCCCTGCGTAGTGTTTGAGAGAGCCTACAGTCAAGAACCAAAGTCTCATGTGGAAATGGAGAAAGGGCATTGAAAACTCAAAGTGAATGCAAACAATAAGAGAATCTCCTCTCTGCATGGCTATTGGGAGACCACATCAAAACCCTTCAGCAACTGCAATTTTACAGTGATTTTTTTTCCTCCTTTGCTAGCATCCAAAACTCACGTGCCTCCCCCATCTCCTTCCAGGCTTCACGTGGTATGAGGAAGGGGCTGCAGGAAGATTGCAAGTGCAGCTTTGGTAGAGAGCATGTCTGCGTGGATGGAGAAGGGGCTGTAGGTTTGAAAGATATGCAAACAATGGCAAAAGCAGTAGCAACTTCCTCCTTACGTGGAAGCTAGTGGAGGATGGTGGAGGAGCAATGTTGGAGTCTTGAGGAAATGCCAACATAAGCCAAGTTCCTCCCACGTTGGACAATGCAACATCTTCCTCTCCCACGTAAAAGCTTCTGGTCAAATGAATGGCAAATGACATTGGTAGGTTTTTTCTTTTCCTTTGTTAGCTATCCTCTCCTGCATGAAGATTGGAAAGGGAGTTGCAAAAGAATTCCAAGGTGGATGTGGTGAGTGAAGAGGCAAACAGAAAAACTTGCAAGAAAAGGAAAATCTCCATTAAAGTCGCAGGGAAGACCTTCAAAATGCAGCTATAGGCAAAACGACAGTATCCCACATTCACTGGGAAATGGACTATTTTGGTGTTTATATGCAAAATCACACACATCTATAATGTCAAAGCCATCTAGGCTTTTGACGAATGGTGCCTATGGGTGCCCAAGGTGGGCCCATGCATGGGTGTGGATCACGAGGCGATGGAGGAGGTGACTGAGCAGCAACCAGGTGGACCCCATGCAGGGACGCTTCCTGAGGCAAATAGGCGAATTTTGCAGAGAAGGGTCGGCTTAACCAGTGAGCAGGTTGCAGAGGATCTGACGAAGCGCATGATTTCGGAACCCAAAGATGCCCGCCAGTTAAACCCTGTGAAACAACGAAAAGAGGTAAAGGTCATGTAGGTTCCAACTGATCCAACGATGCGCGCGACTTCACGAGGGTGAGATGCACGCGAGTTAAAGGCTACGAAATGGTGAAAAGCACATGCAAAAATTGAGATGTTTAAAGACCCTGCAAGTTTGAAAGATCCAATGGCCTGCGCGGTTTCATGAGGTGAAGATGCATGAAACATACCATTTGTGAAATGGCGAAAGCCAGGTGGCGATGACGTGGCAGGTCTAGTTGGTCGTCCAACAGGCGGGCTCGGTGAGGTGGTGATGACGTGGCATACAGGTGGATAGACAAGCAAGCAGATGACATGGTGGTGATGAGTTGTCATCCCAGGTGGCATCCAATCAACCCCATCAGCCAATCAGGTCCCGCCACGTGGCAAGGCGTCAGGCCAAAAGGGAGGCAAAAAATTAAAATTAAAATCATGTTTATTATATAGTGCAGACTATGTCAAAAATTCAAAAATTTAAATGATGTGCACACATAAATGATTAATTCGCTCAGGGTCTCATTTTTGCTCAAAATATGAAGTGTTATATATCACCGGAAAGCTCTCAGAATGAAGAATCCGGTCAGGCAGTTAATTTTGACAAATGTGGGATATTTTGAGAGAAATTTCCATGGGAGTGAAATTCAGTTAGAGAGGAGATACTTGGCAATTTCAATTGCAGATTTGATTTTCTTCCCTCTCCTTATTCTCAATTCTTCTCATTTTGTAGGGGTTCCAGAAATTTGGAGAATGGCTCCAGTTTTCATGGCTTCCAATTTTGAGTATTCTTGAAGATTGTATAGGGCAGGGCTTTTCTTTCAATAATGGAGTTCAATTCTTGCTATAGGTGTTCTTAGTTGCAGGTTCTTGTGTATGTAAGGCATGCACAAATTCATACAGAATTTGTCTCTGAAATGTAATCTCATTTTATTCAAATCTGATTCTTAAGGAGGATCAAGTTGGTCATGAGCAGCTGTGTCTGTGAGTGTAATGTTGGTTTGTGGGTAATCTTTAAGGAAGATTTTAAACTCTGTGAGCAAACATTAATAAAACAAGGTTTATGTTTCTGGATCTGATATTTTCTGTGGATGAGCTGAGTAATGTATTTATGCAAGGCATTAAATGTAGGAATACTTAAGAATTAAGATGGATCTGTAGTAAGTCCTCATCTATAGTTTGATTTGTGACTTTGTTGCCCTTGGATAAGGCACTGATCTTGCAATTAAGGGGGTTCTCAAACCAATTTAAAATCCAATAAGAATATCTTTAGTTTATGTTTGTTTTGAAATGTTTCATCTATCTCATGCTCAAGCATAGTTGAGTTTTATGTGTAGATCTAGCCCATCTGCAATAAACTACTTGTTTTAGAGCCCTGGTGAGATCTATCTGTTTATGTTGATGTTGTCATAGGTGTGTAATAGGTATAATTCTAAGCATCAAAGGTATACCCACCTAGGTTTTGTAGAGCCTGAAGAGTAGAAGGATTTATATCCTTGTCATGTTGTCCAAGCCCTGAGGTTCTTCATAGATTGAATTGGCTACTTCATAGATCAATTGCAGGTGTTCTTGGGTTATCACTTTTGGTGAGCAACAGAGCCAATTACATCAACCTCATACTTGTGTATCTTTTTACTTCTCTGGCCTATCAGAATACGTTTCCCTGATGAGATCTCCTTGCTCGCACCCATCTCTGATTTCTCATCAGGTATCGGTGTAACGAAAAATGTCTCCTTCTTATGAGTCGATGATATCCTGATGACTTTGACTTTGATCGGTGTAACTTATCCCAATCAAGTCTCCTTCTCTGTGCCCAACTTGTCTTCCTCATCGGGTATCGGCATAACCTGAAACATCTCTCCCTGATGGCTTAAGTTACCCTGATGACTTAGTATTCTCCTCCTTTTGGTATCACCTCATCGGAGTAGGCCCGGTCGATAACACTGCCTTCGCCACCTAGTCCATCGGGTATCAAGGTAGCGTAAGATGACATTTTCCGATGACATCACCAACAAGTGTTCTGCTCCATCTGACATCGGCATAAGTTCTGCTGATAACCTCATTGGGTATGGGGGTAACCTTTTCTCTGTGCTTCCGATAGTGAATGCTACACTGATGACTCCGCCTTCTTGTTATTCTATCAATGTAGCTCTTCCCGATAGATCACTAACTTGTCAAAATTTCTTTTTTTCGATTGCACCCTGAGAAAATGCCATCAGACTCATCGGTGTGAGTTTTGCCGATCGACACACACCCTTTTCTCCTTAGGGAATCTTATAGGGGTGACTTACACTGATAAACATGATTTTATATTTTATGAAGGGAAGGCTTTCTTTCACAAATGTAATTTTCCACAACCATGCTAATGGACTTCTAAGGCACTAGAAACATCTCTGAATGCACTCATGACCCTTCTTCTATGATAAACCCTAAAATGTGCTCGTGCAATGCAAAGATTGTCATGATGAAGGTTATCAAAATGTCACCATACTTAATGCCATCCCTTAATATGCCCAGGTGATACTTGTTCATATAGATTCATGCTACAATTGGATTTCTTTAACACAACAACATATCTCCTGCACATGCAATCTAGCAGTAAATACTCTTATGATAAAAATATACATCAATAAATAACACAAAACATTTTGCAAAAATGTGTACTAATAGGACCTATTGAGAGAGATGTTATTTTTTAGGTGCTTGATCTTCCTCTTTCATACAACATCTTGTTGGGTAGGCCATGGATTTGTGAAATGTAAGCAGTATCATCAACCTATCATCAGTGCTTGAAATTTCCTTATAATGGAGTTGAAGTTAGTATTCCTGCTGATACAAGTTACACCTGTAGTGCATTAAAATAATGTACTGATACCTTTGTTCCTTATAACAGAGTAGCCTCTACAGTTGAAAGTTCAGAAACTTTGATGAAAGACCTAGAAAAGAAATTGAAAATCATAGACACTGGCATGGATGGATACAAGATAGAACCTGTAATTTCACTAATGTCTCTTCCTCCATCACCAAGACAGTCTAGAAAATCATCAGAGGCTATGAAGCCAAAAACTTCAACTTCAAATGTCATTTATGATGGTATTTTTGTACAGTCCTCTACTTCCCTTGCAAATAAAATAGAAGAGGATGTTGTTCTCAAATGTATTTTTAAAGAAGATAGTGAAAACAAAGAAGTACAACACTTGGAAATCTCCCCTGCACAATATGGTCCAGGCTATAAGATGATTCAACGTATGGGATATTCAGGTACCGGTCCTCTAGGCAAGCATCAAGAAGGTATTGTTGAGCCTATTCAACTACAAACTAAGTCTACAAATGATAAAGCTAGACTTGGATACCATTTAGAAGAGTCATAAAATCAGAAACATACTACTCATCATCAGTCTAAGTGGAGGAAAAAGATACTATCTTCAATATTACAGGAAATAAATACTCAACAAACTCAGGAAGAGTATGAAAAAGAACAAAAAGAATTGGAAATCAAGAGAGAAGAAGCAACTGGTAATCAAGTTACAATTGTATCAGCAATAAAACTACAAGGAGTAGAATTCACAAAAGATATGAGAGAAGAAATCAAAGGAATTAAAGAGTTGTTTGCACCACTGAACATTCTGGTCACATACACAGGTAGAATAAAAATAGATAATTCAGAAATTGAGTTGAATGAGTATGAATGGGGTCCAAATCCTCTCTCAGATACATCTACTATAGAAACTCCTGAAGAACCTAGTGATATCATAGATGAAGCATAAGAGATAGTAAACTTGAAGCTGCAAAAGGAAATGGAGGAAATCAGACTAAAAAGACAAGAAGACTATGAACAACAATTGAAACAAAGAAGAGCACAAGAAAATTCTTCACCTACTATGTCCCCCTCTAATGAGATAGAACAAATCAGCTATGGGACTAAAAATGAAGAATTGGAGGCTATAGAAGTAGGGCTGATAATTAGTCTAGAGGAAGCTGAATGGATAAGACGACAAAGACTAACAAAGTCATTAAGGTTATGTCAATAGGTATGTCAAATACAAGTGATCATTGACCCACATCATGAAGGAACTTGGAACATCAAATATGTAGATATTGATACTATACATACTTTCACCAAGCTACTTGAAGAAGAGTTAGAAACTTCATCTTATGACTCTAATCACTCTGACATAAGCTCTATTTATGACAATACCTATTCGACACCAAACTATGAATACTCCATCATGAATGTTCAGATTCTGTCTGATGACCCTGTTACTGTCAAACCACAATATGTAGTCCATTCTGAAGTAGAAGACGATGCTAGTGGTAAGTTTGTTGGGTTAGGTTCCCTAAATACTAACGTAAACTTCGATAATCATGTTCTAACTCTTCCTGGTCTCGAGATTCTTACGCAAGGTAGTCTTCTAGAACTTGACTTGTCAGTCTGAAGTTGTGATGATAATACTGTGAATTCCCTTGAACCTGTTAAATATTTATCCCTGGTACATCCTAAGCTTATTGATTGTACTCTTCAAGATCAACCTTTGAATATACCTACCTTTTCCAATGACTATACATTAGCCTGCTATCTTAATGTAGTTAAACCAATGGACTCTTCCACCAGTAAACAAAGTGAGAACATGACAACGAAAAATGTCAAGTATCTTAGTGGCAAAAATAAAAAAAATAAAAAAAAGTTATGATGATGAAAACCACAATGTGGCAGTATCAAAATAAAAAATAGTAAAATTAAAGGACACACCTAACAGTGAAAACCTCTTTGAGGTGCCTGAAGGTGAGATACTTGACATTTTGCTTGATCACTTTCAAGAGCGATCATCAGTTCTAATTGAACCTACACAACCAGTAAACATTAGAATAGAAGAAGCTCAACACACCATACATGTAGCTCAATCCTTGTCAGCCGAAGAACTAAAAGAATTTTCTGATTTCTTCATGGAAAAGAAGATCAATTTTGGATGGACATATGCTGATATACTAGGTTTGGATTTTGACCTCATAATGCATCATCTTTCTATCACTTTTGGAGTTAAACCTGCTAAGCAAAAACCCCAAAAAATGCATCCACATGTTGCATTACTTGTTAAGGCTAAGCTAGAAAAATTACTAAAAGTTGGATTCATTAGAGAAATTGATTATGCCGAATGGATATCTAATATTGTACCCATTTCTAAACCTGACAAATCAATACGTGTTTGCACTGATTTCAAAAATTTAAACAAAGCCTATCCGAAAGATGATTTTCCACTACCCAACATAGACATGATCGTGGACATGACTGTTGGCTATGAAATGTACTCTTTAATAGATGTTTTTTCAGGATAAAATCAAATCAAAATTGCACCCAAGGATCAAGAGAAAACAACATTCACTTGTGCATGAGGAACCTTTTGCTGGAATGTAATGCCCTTTGGCTTAAAGAATGCAAGTGCTACTTATCAAAGAGCTGTAACAAATTTTTTTCATGATATGATACACAAAAACATGGAGGATTATGTTGATGACACTCTAGTTAAATCCATGAAAAGATCAACACCTCTATCAGAACTAGGTCCAATATTAGACATGATGGAAAAATTTAGACTCAGGTTAAATCCCAAGAAATGCGCATATGGGGTTACATCTGGTAAGCTCCTAGGATATATTGTTTCAGCGAAAGGAATAGAAGTGGATCAAAAAAAAGTTAAAGCTATCATGAAAATGCCACCTCCAAAGAATGTCAGTCAAATGAGAAGTTTACAAGGGCGACTCCAGTCAATAAGATGCTTTATTTCTCAGCTAGAAGATAAAGCTCAACCATTCACAAAGGCATTATGAAAAGGAGTCAAATACAACTGGGATGAAGATTGTGAATAATATCTAAAACAAATCAAGGAATATATTTCAAAACCACCTATATTGATGCCACCAATTCAAGGAAAACCATTGATTCTCTACATATCAGTTATAGATACATCACTAGGGGCACTTTTGGCACAACAAGATGAGAATAAAAAGGAAAGAGCTATATATTATATCAGCAGAACCTTGGTGTCCTATGAGATAAACTATACTATCATAGAAAAAGCTTGTTTGGAATTAGTCTTTGCATCACAAAAAGTAAGACACTACATGCTAGCACATTCTATCAAACCGGTGGCTAATATTGATCTGCTCAAATACCTTCTTAGCAAAGAAACACTTATAGGAAGATTGGCTAAATGGGTCATGGTTCTTACAGAAATTGATATTGAATATATAGAACACAAAGCTATCAAAGGATAGGTCATTGAAGATCAACTTGTTGATGCTCCGCTTGAAGAAAATCAACCTTTACACATAGAATTTTCAGATGAATTCATCATGCACCTTACTTAGCGATCATGGGAAATATTATTTGATGGGTCTTTCACTCAACAAGATTCTGGTGCTGGAATACTTTTTATCACTCCTTAGAGATATTCAAATCCCAAAGGCATACAAGATTCTCTTTCCTTGTACAAACAATATTGCAGAATATGAAGCTTTGGTAAATGGGATCAAACTGGCTATTTAAAGAAAAGGTTGTTGAGTTATACATCTATGGAGACTCTCGGATGATTATCAACCAAATCAATGATATATATTAGACTCAGGATGAGAAATAGGTGCCTTATAAGAGAATGGTTGATGATCTCGAGAAATAATTTACCTTTGCATCATTTCAACAGATTCCTAGATCAACAAATAGAGCAGCGAATGCTATGGCTACCTTGGCGTCTATACCACAACTACAAGAATCTAAGTTCCTCTTTGAATTCTTGGTGAAAGAATTACATTATCCTTCTTATGATTCCCCTGAGTCCCAGTTGGTCTTTTCTATCATTGGACATGATTCATCTTGCTATAGCCACATTTACTCTTACTTGCGTGACCAAATTATTCCTACTAATCTTAGCTCTAATGAGAAAAGAAACCTAATCTGAAATGCTTCATTGTATTTCATCATTGTTAATGATCTATATAGGCAAGGTTTGGATAGTACTTTTCTTAGGTGTTTAGAAACTGAAGAGTCCCAACACACGTTATCTTAAGTGTATGAAGGTATTTGTGGATCTCATTCAAACAGTCTAACTTTAGCTTGAAAACTGCTAAGTGCTGGCTACTACTGGCCATATATGAAGAAAGATTCTATAAAATTTGCTAAAACTTGTGAGAAGTGTTAGCTACATGGAAATATTATACATGCTCTAGCAAGGGATCTCATACCTTTCATCATACATTGGCCTTTTCAACAATGGGCATTTGACCTCATTGGCCAAATATATCCCGCATCATCTAACGAACACAAGTTTATCATAACTGCCACTGAGTACTTCACTAAGTGGGTAGAAGCGGTTTCGCTGATCAAAGCAACCGGTAAACAAGTAGCTCTGTTCATCCTTAACTATATCATCTGTAGGTATGGGATACCTTCTTCCATTGTGATTGACAATGGAGGGTAGTTCAATAACAAAGATCTAGATGAGCTCTATGAAAAATTCAAAATCAAACAGCATTGGTCATCCATATACTACCGTCAAGGTAATGGACAAGCTGAAGCATTTAACAAAAATCTGCTGACTATCTTACACAAAACAATAAAAAATCTAGAAAGGATTGGCATTTGCAACTCAATCTTGCACTATGGGCTTATAGAACAAGTATCAGAACACCTACTGGGGCTACACCTTTTTCTTTGGTGTATGGGTCTGAAGCAGTCTTGCCTGTTGAGGTGGAAATACCTTCTTTGAGAGTTTCTTTACAAGGTCTTGTTACTGATGAAGACTACAAAATATCTAGATTGCAAGAACTCAAGTTGCTGGATGAACATCAGCAATTGGCATTTGATCATCTGAGAGCATACCAAAAGAGAATGTCTAGAGGTTATAACAAGAAAGTTCGACAAAGAGAATTTCAAGTTGGTGACCTTGTTTTGACATAAAATCCTAAAAATCAACAGTTTCGAGACAACAAAGGGAAGTTTGAACCCAATTTCTTGGGTCCCTACATCATTACCAGGTCATCCACTCCAAGTCAGTCACTTATCTCCAAATGACTAAATAGTTTTATCACTAAGTAAACAAGCAAAATAAGACTACTGAAAACAATCACTAAATTGTTTGAGATATGATTGAAATTTTATTTGTGTTGTCTTTTAAATTGGTTTCTGATTATTTTCCCTCTGAGTAACTCGAGGAAGTCTATCTTGACTAAGTGGAGCAAGGATTGGGGGCATAATACTTTTCTTTGTTTTATGCTTGTAGGAATGAATCCGATGATCTGGAAACATCTAATCAGCTGGGTGTCTGTGATATGTACCTTCACATCAAGGTGAAATTGCCACACATACCTCGACTCTATTTATTTGTATGCTACAAGGAGGTTGGAGTAATTTCTTTTTCTTTTTTGAGGGAATTTTTTTTAATGTGAAATCCAGATGCATACGTAATCTATCCAAGGAAATGAATGAAAAAAGGGTCATCGCGGACAAGATAATTAATATTGCATATGAAAAGGAAGGAACTTTATTTTGCCTGCTCTATTTATAAAACACTTAGTGATGAAAATTAAACATACCAAATCCATTGACTAGGTTTAGGTTGCATTAATTTTAAATTTTATGCATTTAAAGTGATTTCGATATGATAACAATGATCCCTTTATCTTTTAAATGAGAGTTTTAAGCAATCGTCATTTCTCAGCTAAGTGGTCTCTTTTTCATCATCGTTTCTTCGATCAAGTACTTGTGTATTGAGATGTTAGTTGCATACATGAACATGTTATATAGATCCATACATCTCAGTATATACTTATTTGCATTCATATTATTGCATAAAAAAACTAAACATTTGCATTACTAGTTACTCATTTTCATGATTTATTTGCATATGAAAAATAAAAATAAAGCAAAAACATCCATATTCATCTGCATTACATACATCCATACTGAAAATATATGTATACATATAGAATAAAGCATATATAACAACATCTCATAATCAATCAACACAAGTATGATGAAATCAAATCAAGAAATCGTATATATCGTCATAATCTCAGTGTCTCAGAGTAAAATTGATATCAAATGTCATATACACTGTCTCATTGGAGCAAGAATCATATAGGCTACAAAAAATGGGGTATATAACAAAATCTAGGAGATATAATAAATCTAGCTCTCTGCCTCTACCTCATCATCGGGTGGAGGAGGTGGTGCTTGCTGATTGATGTCCTGTCTTGGTGCCCTAGATCCCTCAGATCGAGCCATATACTGAGAATACAGAACAACCTGCTACACTACTGGGACTGCTACACTATAAGCTGCGACATAATAGGTTGCACGACTCGTCTGATGCAAAACCTCTCGCTGAAGAGCATCACGCTCTTCTCTGACCACTTCAAGTTTTTGGTCTCGCTCTGCAAGTTGCATCTACACCACTCTCATTTGTGACTGCAAACCTATCAACCTCAATCTCAAAGACCGTACTACATTTGGTACTCCCTTCTCTCTCCCAGCATCTCCCTATCTGCCTCCCTGTTCATCTCTCTGCTACCTAACTTGCCTAGGAGAATCTCTCTCCTCCTCACCTCTAACCTCTACTTCCCTAGCACTACCAGCCTCAACCCCAACAACTCCTAAGGATCCACCCATCCCTCTCCATCATTGTCTAACTCTCGGTGGTACCTTGCTGCTACTCACACTAGGATCACCTCTTACCCGTGTAGGTACATTCACTCTCTGTCCCTGTACCTTCCCTCGTCCCTGTACCTAACTTGGTACCTATGCCTATGTTGGTGCATCATCCTCAACCTCCTCTATAAGAGGTGAATTCTCTCCCATATCTGTAAACCGAGGAAAAGGATGTCTTTGAAACCAATATCTATACTAGGTCAATGCTCCCACGTCTGCTACATCCTCTAAGTAATCCCATCTCTATGGCTATAAACCCGCTAAATCCTGCATGTTCAGTGCATATGACAGTCTTAGTGCCCATCTTCATCTCTCCTCCTCCCCATATCGAGCATAGGCTGTGATCTCCTAGGATATACTCTGTGATCTCCCATATTGCCTCATCACCCTAGATACTACAAACCGCTCAATACTAGATACCAATCTGCCAATGAGAGGTCAGGTTATGAACATGTCCTTCTTCTAAGCTCTCATATCGTCTCATAGCTCTAGACCCCTATACAGTCTCCATACTATAGCAATCGGATCATCCAACTGCCTCCTCCAATAGTCATTCTTGCCTAGGTGGGGCTAAGTAACATAACCTAAATAACAACAAACAATAGGCTGGTGAGTCTCTCTAGAATCATCTACAATAGGTCTATATATTGGGATGTGCTCCCATGCCTATATCTGTAGAACTAAAACACTTACTTCCATACTCTTCCCCTCCTGATACACAATCTAGTGCATCTCATGATACACATGAGCAAGCAAGCATGATCCCCACCCTAATATAATTGGATGAGTCAACAACCTCTCAAGCATTCTACCCCAACCACATAGAAATCCCTATTGTCCTCTATTAGGAATCACAAAACAACCAATCATACCTACCAAAACACATGCCAGAGGGTACTGTGCACCATATTTGCTCATAAAATCATCCCACATAATAGTGCATTCAAGAATAGTCTCATCATGGAATATACGTCTCAATGCCAAAACACCTGGTCATTGAGTAGAATGATAATCAACCTTGTCTCCAGCAAATGAAATCCTCAAAACCCTATATATATCCTCCGACGTGATGGTCATCTCTCCAACCACTAAATGAAAGGTATTATGCTCCGAATGAAAACGCTCGACTAAAGCAGTCAACATACCATGATTCGCATACATATCAAACATCTATAATAGGTATTTGAATCCACACAAACCGATATGTCTTCTTTCCACATTTGATAACTCGTGAACTAGCCTCATCATCGGTAGAAATGTACACTGAAATTGAATATCCGACAACCGAGTCTGCAAAATCAAATATACAAGTTAGCACATGATCAAATTTCCGCTAAAAATATGTTAAACATGCTCATGAATCCAAATATACAACATTCAAAATAAAAAATTCTTGTTTACATTCTAAAAAATGCTGCTTGTTTTTGATACGAGTTTCTACAGACAAGCAAAACCTCATATGAGCAAATATTACACCTCGCGTGAGTAAACATTCTCATACGAAAAAATATATCCTCTCGCACGACTAAATGGTCTTATAAGAATGCTATCGTACAATTCATGGGATAACACTAGACGATAAACCCTATATACATCCATACGACTAAACAAAAAAGGACAGATACTTGTACGATAAATGGTCATGAACCGCACGATAAAACGATGACAACGACTTTGAACAAAATTAAAAATACAAAAATTTACAAAAAAAATAAAAATTAAGCAATGCATAGGCTAAAGATCAATTACTTACTGTTGGGTCATAGTTCCATGGTTGATTATGACATCTCTAGTGCTCGAATTGATGTCCTGAATTGGAATTGCTATTTTTCTTCGGAGGAGGTTTTTTTTTAATTTCAAACTATGAGAGGTAAAAATGAATTGAAAATGACACGTTGAACCCCTTATATAGCCCAAACCCTAATTTTTAAACTTGCTCCAATGGAAGTAAAACTTGTACCCTAAGCTAAATCAACTGTCTTGAGTCCATTTTCGGGATTGAAATCAAAATCTGACATCAATTCTCCAGTCGAAATTTCAAGACATTGACCACTTAGAACTTTCTTCCTCGAGTCAATTTTCAAATCATTTTGCACTCAATTCTAAATCTCAAAATGCTCAAATCAACTCTGATTTTAACTCTTCAACATCAATATTATCATCGCTACAAATTGCCTAAAATCGTTATACCCTCGCTATCTTTTAATTTCGCTCCCGAGGGAGCATACTCATGGCATATTTTCAATGATCATCATCATCAAAAGTCGAGAAATTTTTTCAAATCTTCATCTTAAGTCGACCAAAATTCTTTTCAAACAAAGAAAACCAATTAAACCTTGTTACTAGGGGCATCTTAACTAAATCACATTGTATCAAGTTGAGATTCTTCGATGTCAAATAAAACAATCTCTAGGGGCATATCAATCTTTGTCCTTATCTGAATCAATCTTCAAATCAATTTTCAGTTTCATCACATCAAATCAAGCTGGACATTTTCTCTTGCTAATCGGTTCTTGTTCAATCAAGTTCGGAACCAGTTTTATCGCTTTTCTCAGTTGATTCTTGTTCAATCAAGTTCGGAATCAGTTGCGTCTCTTGCTCAATCTAGTTCAATTAGGTCCTAGATCGATGCTTGTTTCTTGATCCATCAAGTTCAAGAATGGTATCTCGGTCTTTGTCGGTCCTAGTTCAATCAAGTTCAGGATTCGGTATCGCTTTAATCAACTCTGGTCAGTTTCATCGCTTCAAATCAAGCTGAACATCTCTCTCTTCATCGGTTTGTGATCCATCAAGTCCAGAACTGATATCTATTTGACATAAACTATTCTTTGAACCAACGCGTTGCTCACACATTAATTCAAAGAGGGGCAAATGAAATACCCTAAAAATGGTCACCTAAACCATGGACCCCTAATATCGACAACATCACCAAGGTCCTAACCAAATGCAATTAAATCAACCTTGAGCACCTAATTAATTAATTCTTTAATCATTAATGTTAGATGGCAAATAAATCACTCTATATAAATTAAATATTTATTTAATCAAGTCATTCCAAGTAAAATCATTTTGATCAATTATCCTATTTATTTAATTAAATATCCCAACATATTTAATTAATAAATAAATTTTCCATTTAATCACAAAAAAGTGAATTAATTCACAAAAAAAGGAATTAATTTACAAAAAAAGAGAATTAATTTACAAAGAGAGATTTATCGCAAAAAGAGGAATTAATCTACAAAATAAAGAGTTAAGTTGAAAACAAAAGAAAAGAATTAAATTGAGAAAAGAAATCAAACTTAAGATATTTCTTTTTCTAAAATTGAGATAACTTGAAAAATCAGAAAAATCAATTAAATTGAATTAATCATTTTCTCTAAAATTAAAACTCAAAGCTTTTGATAAAATAAGTTCAGTTGCATTAAAAAGTCTTTTTCTAAATAAAAATCTTGAACAAATGGAAAGAAAAGTGCATGGAATCACCTATTTTTATCTCAAGTGCATGGAATCAACTAAATTTATCTCCAATGCAAAATCAGACTTATAATCTAAACGCATTCAATCAAGCTATAATTGTAATCTATCTCAAGATTAGCTTAATCTGATCTCTCAATTATTTCAATTATCTTGAAATGTGCTTTTTCTTGAATAATATCAACCGCTCATTGCTAATCGATCTTGACTGTTGGTCTCTCTTTTGAGTCTCTATAAATTCAACCTTCGTCTCTCATTCAAAAGACCTTGGAGATTTATTGTTATTGTGCAGTTTTTTCTCTGGAGTCATTGAAGATATTATGCTTTGAGATTATTGCATCTTAGTTTAGCCTTTTGCATATTTAGTTTAATCATGATTGCTTGAATTCATCTAGCTTAATCTTCATTCATCTAGTTTAATCTTGCATATCTAGCTTAATCTTGCATATCTAGCTTAATCTTGCATACATTTAGCTTATTCTTGTGCTCATATAGATTAAATCCTTCATCTTAGTCTAGTCTAGTCACTGGTATTGCTTAGACAAATATGAGAGCAAGTCTATACTCACATTTTTTAGAAGGCAATAGGTCGATTTGTTATGGTTTTTATATTCATGATTATAGATCTGTCTAACCATACATGCAATGACTTAATTGAAGTGTTGTGTCTTATAGCTTGCAAATACGTATTCCACTTTTCACACATAGTTTCTACCATTTATCTATTTTTCTTGGGGTTTATATCTTTTAGGTCATTAGACTAATTTTGTAAATGAATTTGGACCCTTTCAAAAACCCATATTTTATTCTAATAAAAAAGAAGGCAGGGACAAGAATTATGGTAAGCAATGCTTTAGATCAGAGATTAGAAATGTTTTTATTTATTTCACAACTATTTTGATAACGAGATCACTCGTATTCTCTTACATGTGAAATTACTCATTGGCATGAGGTACTATAAAGCCTTTGTGGAAGTTGATGATCAACCACAAGAGCCAAGAATCATATACATGAAAAATACCTATAATTCAAAAGAGATCAAGTAAATATTGTATGCTCAATAATGACGAGAGAATTCTAAGTTAATGCACAAAGGAATAGAAGATTCAATATTGAGGGTGCAGTTACAATGAATAATGAATCTCTTTATAGAGAGAAAGAGATGCCCTAATCCTAAAATTAGAAGAACTAAAGAAATGAAAAGTAAGAGCTAAAATAAGATCAAGTACAAACTAAAAAAGATAACTAGTAGTGCCTCTAAGAGAACTCAAACTAAAAAAACAAAACACCTAGATAAAATAAATCACCTAATTTTAGCTTAAGTGAAAAAGCAATTACAGGACCTAATTAATAACTAATTAGATAATTATCCTAAAATTACTCCAACACTCCCCCTTAAGATTATCTTAGGGATAAGCTAAAGATCTAATGATGAATGCAAAATGCATGCATGAACGAGTCTCGATAACTAGGCCTGATTAGGTACTCATTTAAAAACCAATCCAAAGAAATGAAAATCACACCAATGAGGTCTCTCTAAAAGTAGAATAGGAGAAAAATAACATGGAAAAAATCCCTCTCAAAAAATGAGAGATGCAATGAAATGAAAAAGGTACTATATGTGACTAAGATGAAGGACTCCAAGTGGGCCCTCAAGTATATAATTAATCACAAAAGTACAATAAATACCCCCCATAAGATAGAGAAGAAAAGATGATGTATCCCCCCATAATGAAAAAAATCCAATGCTAAAGATGAAGGCTTGAGGATGTATGTTGATGGAGATCCAAGAGTGAAAAACCACGTTCCTCCCCTTAAGAAGAAACAAGTCAAAATAAGACAAGATAGAGAATCTTTGTTAAAAAAAATACTGTGGACTACTCCAATGTCTTTAGAAGCTTGTTATATAATTCATATTTCTCTGATACCATTGTCAGGTCAAGATTGAAAATAAAAAATCATAATGGAAAAAGTGGAAACATTGTTATTTATTCATCCATCAAAATGAAGAATACAAAAAGCCTTAAATAAAAGAAGGCAACAATGATATAGCAGTTGAATTGCACAAAAACTACCAAAACAAAAATTTTACTAAAACTACCAAAACAAAAATTTAACCTCGATAATTAATGTGCTAACAAATAACATCACCACTTAAAAGGAGGTGTTGTTCCTCCTTTATACACTATTAATTCTAACCACTCCTATGGCACCATAATCTAAATGTGTGTAAGTTTGTCCACACTTATGTTCTTCCCTTTGTGCATTTCATTCTTTCCATTTCTTCCCACTCCTTGCACGAGCTTGTCTCATTGCATTTTGCATACAATGCCTCTTTGTAGCAAGATTTTCTCCCCTCTATGACACAACCTTCTCATACACCCCTAATTTCTTAAACAATTTTGGCTTGAAGTGGGATGACTCTGCATAAAAAAGAATAACTCAAAACCACCTAATTGAAAAGAAAAAGACTAAAATAAATGTCCTTCTTGTCTTTCCCATTGTTAAGAGATTGGGAAGTTGAGTTCCATGCTCATACACAATAGAATTGATGTTAAGTGATCAACTTGGTAATTTCAATGGGATTTCCTTAGTGGTAACTCTATTTTCAACACCTAGGAGTAAATCCAAATGGTCTATCTCCAACAAAATTAAAGTAAATGACTTACTATTTCATTTCTGTTAGTAATTTAGTACCAAAATAGTTTGAGGTGAATGAACAAATAAGTAACCATACAAGTTTTTTTGGTTGGTTATTAACAACCAAACATAAGTGTGAATGTAACACTTTAAATAAAGGATAATATAAGGGTTAAAAGGTATATTGTTTCAATCCTATCAATATTGAACCCAAAGTTAGCAGTGTTAAAACACAAATCTTATACTAGATTGTCGGTTCATCTGTGTAGACTGTTCTGGATGTCACACAATGTGTTAATGACAAGTAGATTTAATGTTAATGCAAGTTAATTGAAAAACGTCATCAAAATTGCTACGAGTAAATTTTTCTACTATATGATTCCAAAGCTAACAATGCTAGATCCAAACCCTCAAGAAATTTGCTACAATAAATCTAAAATCAATAGTCTCAAATGCACCATTGTCCCAATGCTCCCTTTATTCTACTACAATTAATTATAAAATTCTCTATTAAATTATATAATATGGAAGATAAACATGAGAAGCAACAATTAATCAAGGCATGCACAAACAAATAAAACAAACTTTATGTAGTGTGACACCTAGGAGAAGAAAGGAAAATCAGGTGACTATTAGAATTTTGAATAATGTGATACTTTTGGCTCCATAGTTGGGGTGCCTATCTTGAAGCATAAAATGATTGTTCATATTATAGAATTGAAAGGTCAAAATTTGCATGCTTATCTTCTCAAATGGGGTGTTGGATTTTGGAGGAAATTTTTTGGAAAGTCAAAGAACACATGTGACTCTTCAATATCACATTCCCAGTGACGACTCTTCATTTTTGAGCCCTAAGTTGGAGAGTTATAAGTATGGGTTGGGGGGAAAAAAAGATCATTATTCAAAATGTATTTTATAAGTCTACGAGTTTGATTTATTTTATAGGTTGTTGAGTATTAAGAAATAATATTTGTATGTGGTTTGTTCATTTTTTTTCTACAATTGATATTTTGCAAAATAAAAAAATAAAGTTTAGAATGTTTTGTATTTATATAAAATGTAATATTCAGATCTACATGATACTAGATTTGATTTCATCGTAGTGGATTTTATCTCACAATTTCAAGAATAAGCACAACAACATAATGAACTCTAATACTACTATTATAATGATAGATTGTCCAACCAATATTTGTAGAAATAAACACATCAACCAAACATATAATGGACATACTTTTTGGATAAAAATACCCTTCTTACTTTTATTTCAAATATCAAGCTTTGACCCTGTAGAAAGTAAAGTTTTCAGATCTAATATGTTAACTATTCTATATAATAGTCAACCATAATATTTTAAAGATAATTGCATTGATAAGTCATTGCATATAAAGTATAACATTATTTAAGATGCCAAATGATGAGATTAATACTATCATTTACCATTAGTTTTACCATTCAAATTTAATCAAGTTCATGTTCATAAGAAATTGTTTAACATGCCTTCACTTATGAAAGTGGGGTTGAATTTTAAATAAGCTAATAAATATCATCTAGGAGACAAGTCCAAATGAGCAATTTTCCTCGCTATTATATTGTTCTTGGAATATCATTAATTGTTCAAATTCTAATTTCAACATTCATTGAATTAAACATTCTCTTGCAAGAGTAGATAAAACACACAATTGATCCTTTGATATAGTAATTGCATCAATCCTAAATGATGTTAACTTTGCTCATGCATAATAGAAAACAAATAAATTTGAAAAGTGGGAACAATATTATGATTCACATCATAATATTATTAGAATCTTTACAATGGCATGAGAAACAAGCATCAATAACTATGATTCTATAGCAATATATCAAAAAGAGACGTGGAACAAATTTTAAAAACAAAATATATATCACTAATATCACCAATTTGCATAAAAAAAAAACTTAGAAATAATGAATTCCCATCTTTCATGTTGTAACAAATAATATAAAATCCCTTTGAATACAAAACTAAACCTCTAGATCCTTTAGAGCAAGAATTGTCTACAAATAGACAATCAAACAAAAATGAAACAAAACAATCAAATTATAGTGAACTCCTAAAATTAATTTTACCTACTTCCATGATAAATTTGAATTGGATAGTGAAAAGAAAGATATTTCAAGCTTTTAAAATTCTCACTCATGATATATCCATACTCCAATAAACTACATTATGACAAACATTTTACATTTTATTAATTTTTAAAGAATCAGACCTTGACTTGTTATTTCTTTCTTGTAAAACAAGAACGTGTAACTCTTAAGAATAATATGATAAAAGATTTATTCCTTTCATAACATAATAAAATATATCCTACGAACCTAACAGAGAGGATCTTTTATGACCTTACAAACATGGTTTCCATTGTCTTTAGAAACAACAAATAAAGCTTAAAGAGAAGCACATTTGCTTCTCCTATAGTGTTAACTAAAGTACAAATAAATCTTTGACAATAATGAACAAAGATAAGAAAATAATACATAAATTATAAAATTAATTCAATCATAGAAAAGAAAAACTTATATTGTGATATACATTTGATTGATTGATTCAAGAATGAAAGGCAAAAGAGTAACTGTTGGTCAAAGACGCCCATGATACAAAACTGACATCTATCAAGACTATACGCAAATGAGAAAATATTCACCTCAATTTCAGATGCTATAACAACATGAGTACATAAAAATGAATTTAGTTATCTATCTAAAGTGTCAACCATTGACCCTAATAGGGTTCATTGACCATCATCCAAATTCAAGAATTCTGATGCACAACAATGCCTCAAAAATTATCACAGTTATCATATTTAGGTAAGGATGCGTTTCCTTGTGCAAGGTTAAGGTTTTCAAGATTATATATATTTAAAAAAATTGTGTATGCATCATTCAGTTCATATAGTGTTCAATTAAACCGATGTGCAATGTGAACCAATGATGTATAAACTATCCAATGAAATATATAAATTAGAAAATCTTAGACACCACAAAATAATTCTCACCTTACTTAGTAGAGGCCTAAAAAAATCATTTGACTACATGGATGTCATTCAAATTATCCTGTCATTTCTCACCTAATCTAGATATTGCATTTTGAAATTCTTAGGAAAATTCCAAATAAAAGGATTATATAGGCCTGTAAAAATCAATTGACTACATATGTATGTACAAGATTTTGAATCACTTGGTAAGGATGATCTAGTTGATTAGGGTTTTTATCTTCCTCATCCTTGACCCTTGATCCTCTGATCTCTTTCACCTTCAATCTATCCACCTATAAAACCACAACCGATCGATCAAGAAAACCACATTCAAAATTGCAAGTTCCTCTGTCACATCAAGATATCATCCATGCTAGGAAGTTGCCTTTAAGGGTGGCCTCCAAAATAGAAAGTAACATCCAATTGTATGAAATTTTTTAATCCATTACCTTTCTTCGCGACAATGGTCTTACCATCCTAACCGATTAATCAAGAAAACCACATTCAAGAAAGCATTGAATCTAAATACATCCTACCTAGAAAACCATAACACAATCAAAGCAGATTTTATTAATCATCTATGTAATAAGTTGTATGTAATAAAATACAGTCTAGATACATGGATAATTTGACCTGCTATCCACAGTTGATTGCCTTTTTATTGTATGGTCAATGAAAAGGTCGACTTAAGCAACAAGATTAATACCAGTCAAATGAAAGGGGAAATTTATTAATTCACAAATGTAAAAGGAGGAAACAAGATTATATATAATAGAAAATCACTTTCATGGAGATGTCATTCTTGGTACCCAATCCTTTTGCATGCATAAATCTATATTGATCTTGTTCATGTATGTCACCTCAATGCTCTGAATGAGAATTGGGTTGAATGGGCATGGGCATTCAACGTATGTCGGCTCAATGCATTGAGTCAATCAAGAAGCTCGAGCTAAAGAAAGGTGTCCTCCTTCAACGCTGAGCGATTAGAAGTGGGAGTGAGCAATATAGTGAGAAATACCAAAAGCAACATAAATTTTGAAGAAATCTTTTTGCTACATTCAATTATAATATTTCTTTTGCTTCTAGTATTTCTCAGTATATTGCTCTCTTATCCTCCATTGCAAACCTTCATTTCATTTTCTTCTTCTTCTTCTTCTCTTCCACTTGGGCCTCGTCGTTGAACTCTCAATCCCAACTGTACAATTTAACCAGATTTGAAGGGTAAATTTAGGAGTTAACTCATAACTTAACTGGTTTCTCTTTTTCATTGTGGATGTAGTCCTGGTCATGCAATCCTGTTACATTGCAACCATTGGACAACCCACTTAGTCTCCAAGATTTCCAAGGAATTTGATATGGAATACCTTCTGTTCAACAATAATCCATCAGTATAAGTTGTCTTCTTCTACTATAGGTCCCAAATTATTTTCCACACGTCTCTTCCATAAAAAATCTACTCTTTCCCATTGTTGACAAACAAAATTTGCATTGAACGTATTGCATGTTGGATGAGCAACCACAACCAAACGAGGAATATTTTCATGTAAAGGGTTTGCAATAATAACACATGCATAGTGGTCAATACCTTTTTTTTAAAATAATTTTTTATGATATCAAAGCCCGCAACTACCTCACCAGTTGTCACCAAAAAATGTGATTGGTATTGATGTTTTTCTTTATCACCACAAAAACCCACCAATGTATCATTTTTTTCTACCCACCTAACATACTTTCTCACGACGGTTTCATCTTCAACAGGTTAGACAATTATTGGACCATCTATACCATGTTTGGTTTTATAAGAAGCATACACTTTTCCTACTGCCTAAAAAACATAGTTGTGCATGACTTTCTAACTTGCCTCAAAGTTGTATAAATTGAAGGACAAACCAGATTCAAGCTAAGAAAGATATGTAATCTAGGACCTCCCCATTACTTGATAATATCATAAAGAGATTTAGTGAATGAACTATACCTTCTCCCTATCTTTAGATGCATAAGGTTGTGAAAGATATCCTTGACAAAATCCCAAACTGCATCTTTACCTTGTAATTTTCCTTGTTTGTGTGCCTCACACACATCCTTGCAAATCCTAAAGACATCCTTCCATACAGTCACTTCAAAGAAATTCTCCTTTAGTGATCTCATTCTAATAGAGAGTATAGCAACCTTTGACTTTTCCCACCAATGAGCTCACATTGTTGATATTTGTCTAGCATTTGAAACCCTAGCAGGTATTCTAAGTTCATTTTGAGTCAAATAGTCTAGTCTTCTCCATCTCCCTGTATCCCTCCCATGTCTTTTATTGGCACATTTTGATTCATGATATAAACACATCCTAAAATCATCACATGCTGGAATCATCTTACAAAAGCTGCATGTCAATGATTCAAATGGGATCCCTATCTTGGAAGCCCTCGTGTAATGAATATGCCTATGTGTACCATCAATACAATATTCATTACACTCATAACATAGCATCATCTTGGTATGCTTCTCTATGGCCCATAATTTTCCACCCCTTTGATCATCCATTAGGACTTTTGTGTCTAATCTCTCTCCATTTCTACTAATATAGGAATACCAATACCCCCAATATTGTAGCATCAATGGTGATAAATGACCTTTAATAAGATGATTAAATAAAAAATGAACAAATTACAATAGATCGTATTCAAAATAAATCTGAACTTGGGTAGTTAACACACTTGAAGTAGAAGGGTCTGCACTTGTAGAACCCGTGTAATACTGATGGTTATGATGGGACCAAGAACCTATTCAAGCTTTGTTGGCACTTATCATCAGTAGGATTATTAGGTCTCCTGACTGTGCCACTCCTTAAAACAATCATATCATGTGAATTCTTAACTGTAGCAGTGGCTTGCTTCTTTGATTTCATGTGTTCATTTAGAGAACTGAAAATATTACTACTTGTTGGCACCAAACAAAACCATTTATTGCATCATGTATATTCTGTAGACACCTAAAAATGTCTCATTGATTGCATACTAATTATTCGTCTATTTTATTAAGTAATTCTTTAATAGTTTGATTAAACTAATTATTTCTTCTTATCATCACATTCAACATTTCTAATTATTTAATTTCTATTCTCAAATCAATTTAATTAGTTAATGGACCTCTTCTACATATTAATTATTTAATTAATTGCGACATTTTCCTTAGTTAAATAATTTTTATTATTTAATTAAATTTCATTTCTAATGTTTAAATAATTTTATTTAAATTAATTAATTATTCTTTTAATTCCCCAAATTATAATTTTAATTAATTTCATCTAATTTCATCTCATATTTTCCCCAAATTCGAATTTCACCTAATTCCAATTAATTTCATTTCTTCCAAATTAACATTTCACCAAATGTGAATTTTAGTTAATTTCACGTGCATTTCAATATTCGAAAGTCCAAATTCAAAATGGCAATCAAATTCAATTTCAAAATCCTACAACACATGTTTTTGATTAATAAAGCAGTGAGAACAAGGGCACTAACCCTTTACATAACATAACTATTAAAAATAGTAGTGCAGAAACAACACTATAACAACAATTAACAACAACTATCAGCAAAAAGGAACCAAGTCTTTAGAAATCAGAAACAACAACAGAAAACAAAAAACAAACTACAGGGGTGCCTTGCGCACCCTAGTGGCATCCATGGTACTATTCCATTCATTGGACAAGAACTTGTAAAGGTCCCTAGCCTCTTGCTTGTCCTCCTCCGTGTTCGCAAAAAATTCCCTTAGCAGAGAGAGGGTGAGCGCCGAGCTGTGTAACACGTGCACATGGAATTTTTTAAGGCCCACCATTTGGGTTTCCCAAGCTTCCATCTTGTTCTTGAGTCAGTTGACATCATCCTTGATAGTATGCAATTCAAGCATAGGGCCGACATTTTCAATCCTCTGCGTGATGTCCAACACATCCATGTTCATCTTTTTTATTTGTTGAAGAGTAGGGACACCCTGGGGCTTCTCAGTAGCCATGTCATCCATAGTCTCTTCGATCTCTTTGGGCACACCTCCAGTAGGGGAGTTATCAATGTCATTAACCAGGCTGATCAAGGGGATAGATTGCATCACCTGTTCAACCATTTTTAAATCTAAGTCCAAGTTACCAGAGTCCAGGGCTTTGTTATTGGAAATTTCCTCGCCCATAAGACCCTCAGTGCCTGTGTTCATAGGGGTTGTACCTGTAACATCAATGGGGTCTTGGGTTTGCATTTTAGAGTTACCCATATTAGCAACACCAATAGTGGTCAGAACCATGGGGTCCCTAGTCATATTCACATCGACAACATCCCCATCAGGGCCCCCCATAGTGGTATTAGGGTCCTCTCCCTCCTTGTCCCCAATGGGGTCCTCCTCTGAGTCCAGATTCTCGATCACCGGGGTCTTCTTTTTGTGGCTTTGGAACCCAGTCTGGAGGATCTCCTTTTAACCTCAAAATTAGGGGAAGGATTATCATTCTTAGCATCCTCAGAGGAAGAATTGTCATCAAAGACAATACGTTTTCATTTAGCATGGGTTTTGCCTTTGCCCTTGGATATGAAGCGGGAAGCACTGGGAGAGGTTGACAGAGTTAAACTTGGAGAGATCACCGATAAGGAAACTGTTGAGGAATAAGTAGATAGGGACATGGTGGCCGTAGCAAATCCCTCATGAGGATACTGGAAGAATCTAGGGAATGCCATAGATAGAGCTACAAGCTGCTAAGGAGTAGGCATGGGGGGCTGAAAGAGCGAAAGGTTTCAGGGGGGCAGAGGGCCTCATGAAATTTATACAACCTATAAATGAGGCCCTGGTGAAGGAGTTAGGGTGGCTTATCCCCATGCTTGGAATCCATGGTGTCTTTAACAAAACTTTCTATAGAGTACAATAAATAAAACAATAGACAAAGCAAATCATTGTTGCGGAAGTGATTGAGGAGGGGCAAATGATAGTAATAGAATACCTTATGCCTGCCTTCGAGAGTGAAGTACTTCATGATCATAAGGAAGATCATGTTCCATCGGTGTTTGAGCTCCTCTCGAGAAAACCCACTTTGTATCTTGATGGGTTCTTCATGGTTACAAAAGAATCGTTTCAAACCTTCACTATTTGCAACATGGCTGGTACGCTTCCAGTGACAACCATCAAGGGTCAGCTTTGTAGCTTGGGAAATAGTCTCCTTAGAGACATCAAAGGCAATACCGCCAACCGAGACACGCCTCCCAGACCAGAAGGAGGCAAAAGCAACCGAGAGCTGCTCATCATGGCCCTTCAGGCATTCCAAAAAATTGGCAACCCCACCTTCAACACAGAAATTCCAGACCAGGGGGTCATTTTTAAAATCATCTAGATTATCCATTTCATATCTAACTCTGTCACCCCCCATATCCTCCACCAGTAGAGCTTTTTTAGTCATGAAAAAATTAGCACAGAGAAATTTGCAGAGACCCTTCAAGAAGAAAGCCAAGAAGAGATAATGGGAAGTGTGTGAGCCCGACATCAATAAATGAGACATGAAGTTGGGCACATGGGAAAAAATGAAGTCACTTTTAGAAATGATTTCCTGGTTACGAGGCATTAAGAGCCAACAAATACCAGTGACAACCAACATGTTACCAATCCAATCCTACCTCATCATGACTTTGCAAGCCCAAAGGAATTGCCAATACAACAACACATGCATCATCACCAGCCTCACTGAATGAGTCACCACCACATCAGAAAGGATTGAAGGGATATTCCCAAAATTTAAATTATGAAACCAACACCTCTAGACTACCCGAGGGAACAGAGGAGGGTAAGGGAAGCACTTGTCAACCTCTAAATCATTAGTAAAGATTTTGGATTTCTCTTCCAGAAGAAGGAAGTTAACATGGTTTGGGAGGGAATTGTGACTCCTCCAACATCTCAAACCTGAGAGGTTTAGACCAATGGTTTCTAGGGCATCTGCCACATTGTTGCCTTCCCTGAAGACATGCATAATTCTAAATGAGTCGAGCTCGAAGATGAGCCTCAGGCTATCCCTAATGGTTCCCTCAATTGTCCAATTAAGCTTTTTCCACCCTTTGACAACATCAATGATGAGCTTGAAGTCACCCTCTATGTCCATAATCCTCATTCCCATGGTGAGGGCAAGGCGGATTCCCTAGGATAAGGCCATCGCTTCAGCCTAATTAGAGGAATGCCCATTTAGGTTACCCGCATAAGCAGCAACAAGGGCCCCCAAATGGGATCTGATAACCCCTTCACCAACAGCCAGCCCCCCTCTGGGATCCTCATCAAAATTGAGTTTAAAATGTGTAGTCAGAGGGGACCAGACCATTCTTTGTCTTAGGAGTCTCTTAGAGTAGTCAACAATAGATAACGAGGGGGGGAGGTTCTAGCATATAGCAATTTCCCAGTCCCAGGTAGAGGGGGCTTGGAAGCCATCCAGGTTTTAGAAATAGAGATATTCTAAAGAATCAACTTAAGGAATCGAGCAAACACAGTTTCCATAGAGGCCTCTTTGTCTCTAAATATACTATCATTCCTTTCCTTCCAGATACTCTAGCTCACGTGGGGGGGGGATCTGCTTCCACAGTTGTTGGATAAGGGGGTTGGAAGAGGGGCCCCAAAACTCTAGGGAAAAATTTAACAAATTATCATTCATAATCCAACAAATATTAAGCTTGTTGTAGACCATGCCCCAGAGCTCCTGAGTGAAGCCATAGTGGAGTAAGAGATGAGCAGGACTTTCCTCATCATTTTTGTAGAGGATGCATCTGTTAGGGAATTGGAATCCTCGCTTGACCAAATTGTCTTGGCTCAAAATTTTGTTGAGGAGTGCAGTCCACCAGAAGAAATTAACCTTGGGGATGAGTTGGGGATTCTAGACCTCTTTGACAAACAACACATGTTGAAATCAAACTGATTGACCAAATTAGTTAAATAATGAGTTAACTCAATTAACTCTTCAATCACCCATCTTCACTCAAAATCATATTTTTGTGACTAACCAGTCAATTCCATTTTCTAATCCATCTAATCAGTCATCTCTCAATCAATTTAGTCAATTGACTAATCTATTTAGTCCACTAGCCAATCTATTTAGTTGAATCTTCAATCAAATGAGTCAACAAATCAATCAATTTTGTTAACATATCAATCTATTGAGTTCACTGAGCAATTCATTTTAGTTATTTGTCAATCAACACTTGAGTTCAAATCCTCACCTCTTTTGTGTTCAAAATCTATAAATTCAATCTCTTTTCTCATTTTCAAGCGAGATCACAGTCTTCAAAATAGTTGCTAATCTATGTAGGAAATCTCGGTGTAATATATGAGAGGCATCAAAAAGAGACTTGGAGAAGAAAAATGGAAGCAAAATCTGGAATAGGGAGTTTCTTAATTTATTTTAATTGCTTCTATTTCCATTAAGATTTGTTTTTTTCATTGCACATGTTTGTATATTTTGATTAGATAGATTTGTGATCGCCTTTTCTCTAATCAATATTCAACACACATTTTCAAGCATGGAAACACATTCTACTCTTACTTTTTTCTTATCCTCATCATGCAAGTGTTGCTTCCACCACCTTGAAAAAATTAGGCTCTTGCGTCTTGTTGAAATCATCTAGAAGTTTAATTGCGTGATCAATCTCAAATCAATCTCTAACCACAATTGTCTGCTTTTGTATACTAGAATTATTTTCAGCATTCCCCTCCATTAAAATGTGACATTGATGGGACATTGTTTTCATATGATTGTTTTTGAAGTTACGAACTATTCATGCTTCCATGGACACTTCCCGTGTTCCATAATCAATGCCACAACTTTCACAATGGATCTTTATTTCAGGTTCTCCCTTTTCTAAATATACTTTGAGAGTAAGTTTCTCATTGACAAATTCTTCCATTAAACTATTCACTTTCAGATTCCAAGATGCCAATACATTAGGATCAACAACTATGGTTTGTTCCACTGACTTAGACCCATCTCCAACTCTTGGCTATTTGTGTATACTTGCCTTCAGAGTCTCTCTAAATTGTGTTGAGGGTTTGGTGTACTTTCCACTATATTTGACTCAACCGTACCAACATACATTGTGTCATGTTTCCTCTTAATGCTTATAAGTGTTGTTGTAGATTTCCTTTTTTTTTCTTTCTTTATATTTAAAGGATGCCCAAGCGCATTGATAAAATCAAAAGGATATTCAATGAGTTCATCATCCACAATTTCATGACAAATGTAAACAAGTATATAACCTTTTGGACAAATGACTATGCCAACAACAAAAAAAATTTCATCGACAACAATTACATTTTCCATATCTACAATTGGATCCATCTGCATTATTTTCCACATGTACCTATTAGTTGGTTAAGTAATCGATAAAATTATAATAAAAAATTCAGAAGTTTGGTTATAATATTGCTATGAAATGATGTGTATTTTCATCCTGGTGCATCCATAACTAAATGAAAAAAGAAAGTCAAATTTACACATGAAGGGGTCAATATGGAAATGAAAAAATTAAGAGTCAATGAAGGTGTTTTTTTTCCTTGGTAGTTGCTCCAAGGAATTGTTTCTTTTCCTTGCTATTCCAATTGGGTTTATCAAGGCATGATTCATGAGATCTTTTACTTTCAGATAAGTGTAAATCAACATTTGTTACTTGGATAGAATGACATGGCTTCACATGGAACTACCATTGCATTTCGTAAGATTGCAAATATCCATTTTGGCGGCAGAGTCTACCATTCGTGAGGCCATAGAAAGGATAAAACAAAGATTACATTGGAACTCAATGAGTTGATTTTCTGCCAAAATTAAAAAGAAATTGATTGAACTATCCAATCATATCTATTGTTGCAGTCATAGGTACAATATGTAGGTTTGAACATAATAGGTGGCAGATGGATGAAAGGGTCTTATCCTTTCAACAGAATGACACAATCTACAACAAACTAAAAATTTGTGCAATAATTTCAGAAATAAATCACAAAAGGATTTGTTTTGAGATTTATTTCTATCGTTAGGGTATAAAAGATATGAAGGCTATAAAGTAGTGATTCCTTCATCAAGGCTATGTACAAAAAATGGTGAATTCCTTTGGTGTTAAGTGTTTATGTGAGAGAATGAACAATCTCAGAAAATCATTGGAGCAGCAGATTGCTTGCCTATTCAACAAAGGGATCGATGACGAGAATATGTATGTGATAAACATCTTAGGGATAGATTTATGGGTTAACGGGCATGTACATGATGGATGTTTTTATGAGAACTTGTTCTCCCCCATCATCTAGATTTTGGGATATGCCCTTGATACTTATGGTATTGTGCACCGCACGATGAAAGAGGAGAATGCTCAAAGTGCGAAGACTAGGTTGGGGACCCTTGAGATTGTGCTACAGTCAAAGATCATGCTTTGTTTTCTTTATCTTAATGTCTAAGGTAGAAAGACCAAAATGGATAAAGCATGGAAGTTATTCAAAGTTGGGGTAGGCCAAAAATACAAATTGGATAAGTTTGAGGCCTTCATGAATGATAATGGCAATCTATTCCCTGCAGAGATCGTAGAAAGGTTGAAAGTGATTGGAAAGGGGATTGGTTATCTATATCATCGATCACCCCCGTGTCCCCTCTCTTATCAATAATCCCCCTATGTCCCTGTGGTGTCCCCCCTCTTAGTATCTATGTTATTTTTTTTAGTTTTTGAATATATGGGAGTTGGCCCCTTATGGCAATACTTAATATAAAAAAAACTTTATAATTTTATAATATATAATGTTGTTGTGACAATTTGTTTTTCTCTATTTGAGATCTCCATACTTGCTCATGGGCATTTTTTCTAGTGTTTTTCTATTGGTATTGTTAGATATTGTGAAATTTAATTAGTATTCACTAGCTCTTACTTACAGATCAAATGATGATTCTTCATGTGTTCTTCACCCTAGTTTACTAATTTTTTTCAAAGATGTAATAGTGTTTTCCATGGTTGACATTACTAATTTAAAACAAATGAATGAGAATAATAGTTAAATGGAGGGGACAAGATTTGTCTAAATACCTAATTAAGTATAGTTCCTTGGTCCCCTTTGACTGTAAATCTTGATAAGGGTTTGAAGTTGCAGGTGAGGTTTACTTCCTGCCTTCTAAATGAACACTGTTTGACTCAAAATCAATATAATTTAAATTAAAAAATGCATTTACTACATCCAACTTGTCCTTCGTAGCACCAATTTGTGCCTATGTTCAAATTGTCCTCACTTTTTGGTGGCATCTAACAAGCTGACGGAAATATATTGCGGCTAGTATATTTAACACTAGTCATAGTATATTTCTATCAACTACTTATCCATTTCATCTTAGTGAAATATACTTAGCAAAATGAAACTCGTAGGTGAAATTGAGTTTCGACAAAGTTCAAATCTCATCTTGCTGACTTGATGATGTATACGTGGAGACACACATCAGAAGGGATGACCATTGTCAAAATTTTGTTATAGCTAATGCTTTTATATTTTTGACTCTCGCGATCCATTGATGAGAACACATGTGGAAGTCCTATGTCCAATCCCTACTTTTGACATTTGATGAATAAAAAATACCTTTGAATATTCGTATTTGGGATAGACAATTTATAAAACCCCCGTGTCCTTAATATATCAACAATATATTGATTTAGATTTTGGGGATATTAAACCCCCCAATATGAATGCATGTGATATCATATTGCCTAGTGGGTGAAGCCCTTGTGACACAACATTCAGTCGAAAATGACAATGATATTCAACACTTTGGTAGTGGTGGTTCCTTTAAGTTTTAGGGAGGTTAAGAGCTTTGAGGAGGCCATTGATCAAGACCGAGTTGGTTGAGTGAGAGCATGATGATGGGTGAGATTCCAAGTTCATAAAGGGAGAGTACGGTTGTGAGGATGTCATGATCAAGATCAAGTTTGTCCATGATTTATTTAGTGAAGATGATGCCATGGGCACTGGTGCGCAGTATGGGAATCCCCCACTTGGGCCTCCACAATTCAGCTCTTAGCCCAAATCTTGTTCTCACCACTCTACATTTCTTTTGGTTATGATATTTCTTAGTATTTTACTCTCTTAGTTGTCTTCACAAAGCTTTCAATCATGAAAAGGGCTTTCTATTGTTCCCACAATAGTGAGAGCCATGGATTAGATCGTTTGTTAGATGGGTTACTAAAATTTTGAAGAAAATGATTTAGGAAAACATTCAAATCGGTTCTTTTTGCTATTGTGCCACATTCAGTTGTATATCTGATGGTTATGATATTCCTCTTGCATTTCTCTCTTAGCTTTAAATCGTGAAAAATGCTAAATCCATTATTCCCACTATAGTGAGAGCCACTAATTACATCATTTGTTAGATGGGTTACTAAAACTTTGAAGCAAGTGATTTGGGAAAAACATCTGATTGGATCTTTTTCTATCATACCACATTGAATCCCCCATTTCTTCTGATTTTGATGATCCTTATTGCATTTAACTCTTAGCATTCATAGCAAAGCTTCAACTTCTTGTTTCTTTGTTTCTTGACCATTGCTCCATGGTTCCATTCCACTTGTAGTTTCTTTCATTCTTGGAATTATGAAAAGGGTTTCCCATTATTTTGACTATAGGGAGAGCCATTGATTAGATCATTTGTTAGATGACTTACTAAAATTTTCAATCAAATGATTTGGGAAAACATTTGAAGTGGGTCTTTTGCCACTATGTCAGATTCAATGCAAAATTCATTTTCTTGATTCTTTTGTTTCTCTTTCTTGGGCTTTGTTTGTTGTGGTTTGATTTCTTTCTCATTATTTGGTGCGGTTTCTAAGGCATATAGTGATTGCATTAGAAGCATTTGAGTACATTTCATTAGCATATTTTATTGAATATTCATAAGAATTCTTGCAAATTATGAGTCTCAACTTCATTTGTTTATTCAAGACTAGAAATAATAGGAAAGAGAATATAAGGTGAAGATGATATTGTAACAAACCCATAGTATTATAATTCTGAAAAAATTTGGAATTGTATGTTGCTGGAATTTTTACTTGAAACAAGAACTTCTAGAGTTCAACATTTATCTCTAACTTGAATGATTTTTTTTCTATTTAGGTTTGAATAATATTTCCAACAATTTTATGGTTTATGAAGATTAAAGATGTTAAGTTTTTTAATTATCAATATTTAATTAATGCTTTTGTTTTTGTAATATTAAATATTTTGAAAGATTGTTTCTTTTATTCACACTATTTTTTCTTTATGATTGAATAGATAACAACATCATAGATTTTTAAATAAAACTATTACGATTCACATCATAATATTATTAGAAGCTTTACAATGACATAAGAAACAAGGATCAATAATTATGATTACAATGACATAAGAAACAAGTATCAATAATAATTATGATTATATAGCAATATATGAAAAAGAAAAGTGGAACAAAACATATATATCACTAATATCACCAATTTGCATAAAAACAAACTTAAAAATAATGAATTCCCATTGTAACAAATAATATAAAATCTCTTTGAGATGTATACAATTCTTGGTGAGAAAGCAGACATTTGCGGTAACGCATGAGCCCCCCGATGAGACTGTTAATCATCGAAACAGATTCCGCAGCTCCTCTGGAATCTGTGAATCGAAAATCCCTCTCAATTTCTCCTCCTCAGGGACGACTTCTTTTTCAAACTCATCCACCACTTTCGCTCGCCTTCTCTCTCAATTTCAAAATGGATTCTCTCTTACCCACAAACTGTTGGAAGTGGAAAACACTCTGAGAGGGGGGGGGTGAATCAGAGTGTGACAAAATTTTAACGAGTTATACTTTTATGGACCTTGACAATTTTAATTCACAGTGTGAACAGATGGCTGAGACTTAACACTTTGAAGGAGTACATTAATGCAGCATAAAGTATACCATTGAACCAACTAAAACATCTGATTCAGACCTTGTTTAACAAAATGGTATTAAAAATATTACACAAACTTGAAACATTAAAAATACTTTCAATATTGCATTACATATATCCAACTAAACAGAGTATGAGATAAAGAGGACTAGAATATGATGTATCAGAGCATACACTAGTAAACAGAATGAAACACGACAATGCAACATAACACAATATTTTGCATGAGTGGAAAACCCTCTTGGGGTAGAAAAACCACTCGGAAGATCCCTTATGTTAATTCAAAAAGAGCACCAACTCAGTTCACATGTTTTAGAAACCACAAGGCCTCAAGGAGCACCAACCCCTCTTCTTATCAATGTATATTTCAACTCGAGCTACAACCACTGGTGATTTTATGCATGCACTTTATTCTTGCAGTCACAAAACCATCAGGGATTGGAGCGAGAATATTTTTATCAGTCTGTACATATGAAAATTTTGCAATAATATTCTTCAACACTATCCAATCTCTGAAAATATAGTTTCAAATCAATAAAATCTCATATACTCTGAACAGTATGATTTCAAATCAACAAACCCTGAACAATACGATTTCAAATCAAATAAAACCTCAAATACTCTGTACTGTATGATTTCAAATCAATAAACACTGAATAATATGGTTTCAATTCAATGAAGCCTCATATACTCTGTAACAAAAACAGAGTATTGATTCTCAAGAAACCCTCGGCTGGTTCTGTTAAACTATGGCACTGTTTAACGCTTCCACTTTGTTCACACTCAAAACACGGCACTGTATTTCTCTGTTTTAATGTTAGAACTTTGTTCACACTCAAACTATGGCACTGTGTTTCTCCGTTTTTCTTCTCACAGACTGATTTGTCAATCTGTTTTTATGCACACCCAGAAAGAATCCCGTTTTCATCTTAAATAACCTGTTAACTTACAAGATTTGTAAACTGAAAAACAAATAACTGATTCTAACTGTGCAACGGAAACAGTAGAAACGGAAGACATTTTAATTTCCCAGTCATGAAAAACAAAAATAAAGCACAACCACTTCCTTATTTTTATTTTGCATAACTAAAAAATTTGAACCAAGGTAAACAGAATCTCTTAAATCATGTGTTTCAAGAACCATACCTGTTAAACGCAAACTGAACAAATAAACTAACCAGTCAACCGTTAATCTTTTGAATGAAACCATTGTTCGCACCATTCTCTGTAACTGATTCGAGCTCTGTAGCTCCAGCGGCACTGTGACTCACACGGCGTTAGGGTTTGACGGACTCCAAACCAAAACAAATGAAACGCCAAATGCAACTTCCAAGAAAAACATTAACTTGTTCGATACAATAAGTATCATGGGGAATATGCCCTTTAAACCGTAGCAATTTTAAACCAAAAATGTCATTAACATAAATGCAAAGTCAGAGCTATCGTGTCACCAACATGGCTCCAAAGAACATGTTTTAAAAACACTTAACACGTCAGCCAAGTCAGTATGTCCGTGTATGCCAACACATCACCTTTTTTCTTTCTTGTCATCGAGGACAAAAGTACCAAAGAGCAACAAACTCCCCCTTTGTCCTTGATGGCAAAAAAAAGAAAAAACTTAAACAATTATTGCCACGAAAAATGCCATCATCTGAAAGGATCAAAAACAATGCAAGAAATTCCACTGTCAACAAATGCAATATACATCACCACTGAACTTTGTCGAAAAAAAAAACATTCTCTGAACTTGCAATTCTGTAAATAATGAACTCCCAATCTGAATCAAACAAGAATACTGAACTGAAATACCCAAAATGCTTGTGCCACTGTAATGAAATTCCAATGCCTGAAAAGTCAATTGTCACTGTAATATCACTGTAATGCCAATGAAATGCCAATAACATGCCAAGTCTGTAAAATGCCAATATCCAATGTCACAATATCCAATCTATCACTGTATACTGTCAAAAATGAAAAATTTATCACTGTATACTGTCAAACATGAAATACTGTCACTGTATACTGTCAAACATGCCAAAAAAAAAACACAAATACCAAACTGTACAATCTGTCACTGTATAGTCACTGTATACTCACTGTTGCAAAAAAAATGAAATACTGTATAACCAAATACCAATCTGTCACTGTATACCAATACTGTATAACCAAATACCAATCTGTCACTGTATACCAATGTTACTCACTGTTGCAAAAAAAATGAAATACTGTATAACCAAATAAATACTGTATAACCAAATACCAAATTCTCCCCCTTTTTTTCTTTTTTTTCAATACAAGGACAAAAGGAAAGAAGAGAGCAACAGAGCAACACTCCCCCTCAAAGTATTCTTTAGGTGAAGACAAGAGCAGATTGAGAAAATACTCCCAATCTATCCCTTAATCGTTCAAAAACTTCTTTAGATAAGGCTTTTGTAAAAATGTCAGCAACTTGGGCTTGTGAAGGAACAAACACCAATTGAAACTCATTAGCCAACACCTGATCTCGTAAAAAATGAAGTTTAATGGCAACATGTTTAGTACGAGAGTGCATAATAGGATTTTTTGAAAGATCAATTGCACTAGTATTGTCACAATAGATTGAAATGGGCTTAATAGTAGAAATACCCATATCAGTAATTTGATGAGACATCCATATCAGTTGTGTGCAACAAGCAGTGGCTGCTATGTATTCTGACTCTGCGGTGGATAGAGTGACACAATCTTGTTTTTTACTGTGCCAAGCAACAAGACAATCACCAAGAAAGAAGGCAGCTCCACTGGTGCTTTTACGATCATCTAGACAACCAGCCCAATCAGAATCAGTGAAACCCACAAGAGTGAAGTCATTATTGCGAGGATACCAAAGACCATAATCTAGTGTGCCTTGAACATATCTAAAGATTCGTTTTACAGCATTCAAATGAGATTGTTTAGGTGCAGATTGAAAGCGAGAGACTAGACATACTGCAAACATTAAATCTGGTCGAGATGCAGTTAAATATAATAGACTTCCTATCATTGACCTGTACTCAGATTGATTTACTGCAGGTGAGTCATCTGATTTGATCAATTTACAGCCTGTTTCCATTGGAGTGCTGACTGGTTTACAATCTGTCATATTAAATTTTCTAATCATCTCTTTGGCATATTTAGTTTGTGACAAGAAGATACCTTGCTGAAGTTGTAACACTTGAAGACCAAGAAAGAAACTCAGTTCCCCAAACATAGACATTTCAAACTCAGATTCCATGATTTTAGAGAACTTTTTGGATAAAGAGTCATTATTACAGCCAAAAATGATATCGTCTACATATATTACAACTACTAGGACATCATTACCTTCAAGTTTAACATATAAGTTGCTATCTACAGCACCTCTAGTGAAACCATTTGCTTTAAGATGATTATCCAGTCTAGAGTACCAAGCTCTTGGAGCCTGTTTAAGGCCATAGAGTGCTTTCTTTAATCTGTATACACAATCAGATTTGCCTGCAATTTCAAAACCTTCCGGCTGTTCCATATACACTTCTTCATCAAGATAACCATTCAGAAAGGCAGTTTTTACATCCATCTGATAAACTTTAAATTTTTTAAAGCAAGAGTATGCAAGAAAAATTCTGATTGATTCTAATCTAGCTACTGGTGCGAATGTTTCTCCAAAATCTATTCCTTCCTGCTGAGCATAACCTTTACACACAAAACGAGCTTTATTTCTAACAACCTTCCCAGATTCATCAAGCTTATTTCTAAAAATCCATTTGCCTCCTATCACATTCTTATCATCTGGCCTAGGTACTAATTCCCAAGTTTGGTTTTTCTCTATTTGACTGATTTCATCTTTCATTGCATTTAACCAACATTCATCAGATAAAGCATCAGAAACATTTTTGGGTTCAAAATCAGTTATCAAACAAAAATGTTCAGCCAATTGAGCTTGTTCAGTTGTTTTTGCCCTTCTCCTAGTCAAAATACCTGCATCTATTTTGCCAATAACTTGACTTTGAGGATGTCTCTTTGTTATAATTTTTGAGGGTGTATAATGAAGAGTACCTGTCTCTGCATTTGAATTCTCTGTATTTTCTTCATCAGAACTTGATGAATCATTTTTCTTTTCTGTTTCTGCAGGTTTAGGAACTTGATCAACCTTTGTTAAAGTAATTTCCTCTTCCTCAATACCCTGCAAATCATTACTTAACAAAAATTGTTCATCAAACCTTACATTTATTGTTTCAACAATTTTATTCAGTCTATTATTGAAACATCTATATGCTTTGCTATGAGTAGAGTATCCAAGAAAGATACCCTCATCAGTTTTAGGCTCAAAATTTCCTAGATTTTCTTCATCTCTTTTTAGATAACATTTTGCACCAAAAATCTTGAAATATTTGATAGAAGCAGCTTTTCCATACCAAAGTTCATAAGGAGTAAAGGTAGATTTTACCCTGATTTGAACACGATTCAAAATGTAAACAGCTGTGTGTACAGCTTCTTTCCAATATCTGTCTGGTAGATTTGCCTCATTAAGCATTGTGCGAGCCATTTCTTTGACTGTTCTATTTTTTCTCTCAACTACTCCATTTTGTTGAGGTGTACGAGTAGCAGCATATTGTCTCTTAATACCATGTCTTTCACAGTAATCAATGAATTCTTGTGAAGTGAATTCACCACCCTTGTCTGATCTCAAGCATTTCAACTTTAGATCAGATTCTCGTTCAACCATTTTTCTGAAAATCTTAAACCTATCAAATGCTTCAGATTTGTGTTTAAGGAAAGTGACCCATACCATTCTGGTATAGTCATCAACAAAAAGCATAAAATATTTTTCACCATTTATAGACTGTGTCCTTGTAGGACCACATAAGTCTGTGTGAACAAGCTGTAATGGTCTAGTAGAAGAATGTTCTTTAGGTTTGAAAGACACTTTTGTTTGCTTTCCTTTCAAACATGCTTTACAAACTGAATTGAATGGTTTATTCAAAATAGGCAAACCTCTAACATTCTGATTTTTACTGATTCTAACCAGATTGTCAAAATTTATATGTCCTAGGCGTTTATGCCATAACCAATTTTCTTCTATTTGACCCATAAGACAAATGCCTTCATTATTCTCATAGTCAGTGGAATCAAGAAGACTATAGACATTGCCAATTGTTCTCAAACCAGCAGCAACAGTTTTACCAGATTTATTTTTGATAGTACAGTCTTGAGAGCTAAAAGATACACTGTAACCACTATCACAAATTTGACTGACACTCAATAAATTGTGCTTTAACCCTTCAACAAAGTACACATCATGAATAGGAGTATCATCATTTAGCAATAATGTACCTTTACCTCGAACATAAGCTCCTGAATTATCCCCAAAGCGTACAAAGCCACCATTAAAGTCTTCAAGATGCAGAAATTTATTTCTATCTCCTGTCATATGGTGTGAACAGCCACTGTCCAACACCCATAAAGATTTCTTATTTGAGAAAAATGCAGTTTGCACTATCATTGATTGCTCAATACCAGTTACAAACTTAGGTTTCCATATTTTATTAGGACTTGCCTTTGTTTTGCACTGTATAGTAGTATGCCCAAAAGTGTTACACTTATTACACTTTACTGTTTTTGGAAAGTCATATCCTTGATTGTACCCAACCATAGGAGATCTTTGCTGCAGAAATCTGCAAGTATTAACCTTATGACCAAACCTATTGCAATAGAAACAGTATCCATAAAAGAAGCCAAACCTAAAAGGTTTTGTTCTGTTATAAGTCTGAAATGATTTTCTAGTTGCAGGCTTAGTGTTCTGTCTTGATGATTCAGCTTTATCAAACCCTAAACCAGCCAAATCTTTATGCAATTTTTGCTTGCTCAAGATATCATTTAGATGTATTGTACTTTCATACTGTTCAATTTGTTTTTGAAGTTTTGTGGACTGTTGTTCTAATGTTTCAATTTTCTTTTCTCTTTCTTCAAGAAGGGACTTCAAGTTTGAAGTCACTAAATTTGCATCATTTAACTCAACTTGTAAAATCTGATTTGAATTTTCATGTGAGGCTGCAAGTTTCTTTAACCTCTTTATTTCTTTTAAGGCACACAACAATTCTCCTTCAAGATCTATTTCTCCTTGATCTAGATCTTCAAATTCATTTTCTGTTTTGCTAGTTACATCTTCTAATTCTGCCATAAATAGAGTTTCATCACCTTCACAAGGTGAATCATCTGATTCATTTCCAGAGTCTTCTTTAGTAAAAAGACTCTTCTTTTTCTTGAAGGTATTAAATCTCCTTTTAGGATTCCACATTTTCTTTTTGTAGAATTTTTCTGGTTTTTCCTCTTCACTGTTTTGATCACTTAGAGGACATTGAGCAGCAAAGTGTCCAGCTTTGCCACAATTAAAGCACTTAAAAGGTAATTTTCCCTTATATTTCTTTTTTAGTTTTCTAACAAAAAGGGCTTCTATAGCATCTGAAAGTTCAGAGTCACTATCAGGTTCTTCTTTCTTTTCTACTTTAAAAGCTGTTTCTTTTGAAGAAGAAGGATTATTACCTATCCTCATCTCATAGGCAGTAAGAATGCTTTGAAGATTATCAAGTGTCATGGTAGAAAAACTTTTCTTTTCTTCTAAGGTTGAAACCTTAGTTTCAAACTTGGGTAACAAGGTTCTAATCACTTTATTGACAACCTCCTTTTCTTCAACATCTTCACCAAGACCCTTTCTGGAATTAACTATTTCATCAACTCTAAGAAAATAACTTGCTACTGTTTCATCTTCTTTCATTCTTAAGGATTCAAACTGATTTTTGAGTGTAAGGATTTTAGACTCCTTAACCTTAGCATCCCCTTGATAAATGGTTTCAAGTTTTTTCCAAATATCATAAGCAGAAGAACAATGCATGACTTTAACAAAAACATCTTTAGTGAGACCACATAAGAGAGCATGCTTAGCTCTGGCATTTAACTCATACTTAGTTTTATCATCAGGATCAGTAGGAATAATAGAAGGAACTGTATATTTTGTGATCACAATATTCCACACATTAAGATCAACTGAAATGAGATAAGTTTCCATCCTAATTTTCCAGAACACATAATCAGTTCCATCAAAAAGAGGAGCTCTTGAAAGTGAAGCACCTTCCTGAGTTTGAGCCATAAAACAAACTTCCAAGTGACCAGGAACAATCCCTAGGACAGACCTATATGAGGGACCCTATGCTCTGATACCACTTGTTGGAAGTGGAAAACACTCTGAGAGGGGGGGGGTGAATCAGAGTGTGACAAAATTTTAACGAGTTATACTTTTATGGACCTTGACAATTTTAATTCACAGTGTGAATAGATGGCTGAGACTTAACACTTTGAAGGAGTACATTAATGCAGCATAAAGTATACCATTGAACCAACTAAAACATCTGATTCAGACCTTGTTTAACAAAATGGTATTAAAAATATTACACAAACTTGAAACATTAAAAATACTTTCAATATTGCATTACATATATCCAACTAAACAGAGTATGAGATAAAGAGGACTAGAATATGATGTATCAGAGCATACACTAGTAAACAGAATGAAACACGACAATGCAACATAACACAATATTTTGCATGAGTGGAAAACCCTCTTGGGGTAGAAAAACCACTCGGAAGATCCCTTATGTTAATTCAAAAAGAGCACCAACTCAGTTCACATGTTTTAGAAACCACAAGGCCTCAAGGAGCACCAACCCCTCTTCTTATCAATGTATATTTCAACTCGAGCTACAACCACTGGTGATTTTATGCATGCACTTTATTCTTGCAGTCACAAAACCATCAGGGATTGGAGCGAGAATATTTTTATCAGTCTGTACATATGAAAATTTTGCAATAATATTCTTCAACACTATCCAATCTCTGAAAATATAGTTTCAAATCAATAAAATCTCATATACTCTGAACAGTATGATTTCAAATCAACAAACCCTGAACAATACGATTTCAAATCAAATAAAACCTCAAATACTCTGTACTGTATGATTTCAAATCAATAAACACTGAATAATATGGTTTCAATTCAATGAAGCCTCATATACTCTGTAACAAAAACAGAGTATTGATTCTCAAGAAACCCTCGGCTGGTTCTGTTAAACTACGACACTGTTTAACGCTTCCACTTTGTTCACACTCAAAACACGGCACTGTATTTCTCTGTTTTAATGTTAGAACTTTGTTCACACTCAAACTATGGCACTGTGTTTCTCCGTTTTTCTTCTCACAGACTGATTTGTCAATCTGTTTTTATGCACACCCAGAAAGAATCCCGTTTTCATCTTAAATAACCTGTTAACTTACAAGATTTGTAAACTGAAAAACAAATAACTGATTCTAACTGTGCAACGGAAACAGTAGAAACGGAAGACATTTTAATTTCCCAGTCATGAAAAACAAAAATAAAGCACAACCACTTCCTTATTTTTATTTTGCATAACTAAAAAATTCGAACCAAGGTAAACAGAATCTCTTAAATCATGTGTTTCAAGAACCATACCTGTTAAACGCAAACTGAACAAATAAACTAACCAGTCAACCGTTAATCTTTTGAATGAAACCATTGTTCGCACCATTCTCTGTAACTGATTCGAGCTCTGTAGCTCCAGCGGCACTGTGACTCACACGGCGTTAGGGTTTGACGGACTCCAAACCAAAACAAATGAAACGCCAAATGCAACTTCCAAGAAAAACATTAACTTGTTCGATACAATAAGTATCATGGGGAATATGCCCTTTAAACCGTAGCAATTTTAAACCAAAAATGTCATTAACATAAATGCAAAGTCAGAGCTATCGTGTCACCAACATGGCTCCAAAGAACATGTTTTAAAAACACTTAACACGTCAGCCAAGTCAGTATGTCCGTGTATGCCAACACATCACCTTTTTTCTTTCTTGTCATCGAGGACAAAAGTACCAAAGAGCAACACAAACTCCCTCTAAAAAGCACCGGGAAAAATCAGAAAACGGACGGCGACAACCATTCTTTCGGATCCATTGTAATCCACCACAAAGATGTGGATTATTCTCTTGCACCTCCGATCCTTTCTTGCACCTCAAAGATGTGGATTATTCTCTTGCACCTCCGATCCTTTCTTGTCTTGCACCTTAATACCTTTCTTGTCTTGCACCTTAATACCTTTCTTCTCTTGCCGATCGATCAAGAAAGCATTGAATCCTGCTTAGAATGCCACAACACAATCTATGTAATAAGTTGCATGCAATAAAATTCTGTCTAGATAAAGCAGCTAAGGTAAATGGAGAAGTCCACCTATTATCCATAGTTGACTGCCTTTTTGCTGTATTGCCAATAAATCTGTTCAATCAAGAAGCTGGAGCTCAAGAAAGGCGACACCCATGTCCTGCTTCAACGATGAGCATTATAGTGAGAAATACTAGAAGCAGAAGAAATTTTGAAGCAATCTTTTTGCTACATTCAATTGTATTTCTCCTCCTACTGGTATTTCTCAGTATATTGCTCTCTTAGCCTCCATCGCAAACCTTCATTTCCTTCTTCTTCTCCTCCACCTAGGCCTCCTCATCCTCCCCTTTTACTCTCACCCCCAATCATACAATTTAACCGGATTATCTACAACTAGAAATCACTTTCATGGAGAGAGGAGAGTTTATTCTTGCTATTGTTCTTGTTCAATGCAATATAGTGAGAAATACGAGACGCAGAAGAAAATTTTGAATCAATCTTTTTGCTACATTCTTGATAGGGCTGCAATCAGGGTTTTTAGCTTCCTCATCTTGACCCTTGATCCTTTCTTCTTGGTGGGTTTTTAGCCGATCGATCAAGAAAGCATTGAATTTGAATACCTTTCTTCTCGACAGCCGTCCTGAACAGTTTCAAGAAAACCACATTCAAGAAAGCATTGAATCTGAATACATCCAAGGTGAAGAAACCACAACACAATCAGAGCAGTAATAAGTTGCATGCAATAAAATTCTGTCTAGATAAAGCAGCTAAGGTAAATGGAGAAGTCGACCTGTTATCCACAGTTGACTGCCTTTATGCTATATTGCCAATGAAACCGTCGACTTAAAACAACAAGATTAATGCCTGTCAAAGAAAAGGAGGCAACATGATTATCTCCAACTGAAAATCACTTTCATTCTTGGTATTGTTCTTGTTCAATGCACTGAGTCAATCAAGAAGCTCGTCCTCCTTCAATGCTGAGCAATATACTGAAAAATACGAGAATCAGAAGAAATTTTGAAGCAATCTTTTTGCTACATTCAATTGCTCAGCATTTCTTCTGATACCCTTATTTCTCAGTATATCGCTCTCTTAGCCTCCATCGCAAACCTTCATTTTCTTCTTCTTCTTCTCTTCCACCTCGCCCTCCTCCTTCAACTCTCACCCCCAATCATACTATTTAACCGGATTTGAAGGCTAAATTTAGGAGACTGGTTGCATGCCTGAATGATCTGATTGTATGAATGAATTAAGTAGGAGTTAACTGAATGTACTAATAACTTAACCGGTTGCATGAATGAGTGATGAATTAAGTAGATCTAAACTAGGAGTTAACTGAATCCATTAATCATTTAACTGGTTGCATGATTGAGTAATTTGATTGTATAGATGAATTAAGTAGATCCTAACTCCATCTTCTTTGTTTATATTTTTCACAAATGGAATGTTGTTGTAAATTATTTTAACTTAATGGGTTTCTAGAAGTCTAATAATAGATGTAATGATCCAAATTGGGAGTCTTAATCCCTTGATCAATCTCCATAGTTCATCTAGCTTCTTCAACTATACATGAAAAGAGATACGCATTCATAGTTATAATTTATCCACAATATATATTGGATTGTATGTCAAACAAGGTTTAAGCAATCAAGGAGAATTCCTTTTCAACTAAGAAGATTAGAAACATTTAAAAAAATAAAATTATGTGATCATTTTATTGCAAAAGCTTCTAAGCCATCCATACAATTTTTTAAAACTTTAATAGTATATATTAGATGGCTTACACAATCGATCAAAACAAAAAAGATTGAGAATTAATTAAAACAAAAAGAGCAATAATAAAAAGCAACTCCACAACTTTCTCCCCCAACAACAACTACTGTAAAGTGTCCAAAACAAAATAGGACTCCACACACATTCCCAAACAAAAATGAGTAGTAATTGTATCAATATACTAATATTATATGCCTCAAATTTTAGATAGTTGTGTTTGTAGTCACATATTGTAGGACCTAATGAAAATTCTTGAGTTATTAAGTTAATCTCAAACATTATGGATCTCTCATTAGCTATAAAGAGTGGAGGCCATTGCATGAGAGGATGATATTATCCATTTTTTAATTAGTTAATCAATTAAATATTTAAGTTATTAATCATACGACTAATCAATTATATCCACCAAAGTGCCTCCTAGGTGTGGCTAAGTTTAAAATCGTAATTGCGTAGTCATATTCTCCAGCCTCTTCTAAATATCCATGTCCTCCCTGATTCTTTTCCTTTTATTTTGCAATAAGCTTTGAAAGAAGGAATTTTGTGATCGTTAATGTGGACTAGGTGATTAGCTATATGTGTTTATTAGTCTTGATTGCCTCACATTACCACAATTTAGGTTAAGGAGATGCTCTTCGATAGTTCCCATTAGCAATTCAAGAATATTTGAATAGCTCTTATCCTACAATGCATGCAGTACTCTTTCTTTCCAAAAGCAAGTCTGGCACATGTTTCATTTATCACTCTATCAAGAGTAAACAAAAAATGGACACAAAATTCTTATATATTAGCATCGATAGAAAAAATGCATTTCCCACAAATCACTAGAACATATCAACAAGGAGAAAGTACCAAGGTACTATAATTTAGATGATCACAATTATTTATAGAATCACAATGAATATAACATAATTTCAGGTTGGATTAGTTGGCCCTTGAAAATTCTAAGACTTTAAATTCTTGTTTATTTGAACATCCATTGCATGCATAGCTTATTTGACCTATTCGAATATCATGTACTTCTTCCAAATGCAAGTTGCAATAGAAAGTTTACTAGAACTAGATCCATTTAAGAAAAATACAAAATCAAATTCCTCTATAGAACATAGGCTTAAAGGATAAGTTTCAATTCACTTTAAACATAATTGTAATGTCTTTTGAAGTCTCAAGAGAGATTCATTTGTGCTCTAGTAGCAGTAATAATATTTAAATACTAACGGTAAATATAACAAAGAAATTGATGAGTCGTAGCACTCTATAATCACTTGAATAATAATTTCATATTTACTAGGAGAAGCAAGCATCCTTGTCTTGGTATCGATACTTTTATGGAGGCACCAACCAAATTTCTTATTGAGTAAATGAATACTTGGAGATAGCTATATTATATATATAAATGTAATCATCATAAATTATGGATATGGATATGTGGTCCACATTCTTAGAATGGAGTTTCTTGGTAGCTAGGGATATTTGACACAAGTAATAATTTAGATCATTTATTTTCCTTAACACAATAACGAGAACTCAATCCGCAAGCATTGATATGGGTGGAACAAAAAGCTACCTTTTATATCATTCTCTATCTACATTAATGTAAGAGTTGCCCAAATCCCTTGATAAACTCTTTGCAAGAATAATGTCCATCATGAATGAGTTTTCCTTTAAAATTATTGGTACAACTCTTTTCCCAAGTTATATACAATTGTATTCTTATGAAACTTTAAAATATAGGCTTAGTTTCATCCTTCAATCAATCTTTCACCCAATGTATTAATTACACGGGATGCCTTCAAGAAGAATCAAATTCATAGAATCAAATTTTTTCTATAAACTTCATTGATGATTTTCTCCCACATTTTTTCAAAATGCATAGAATCAAATTCAAATTAATCTCACATTTAGAAAAGAATTGTGTTGAATACCCATGTCCACTACTTCTCTCCATCTTATTTCTTGCATCCAAGTCGTGAGACTAGACATGGGCACGGACATGGGAATTCAAACTAATTCCAAAATAAAATCGATCTACTTGAGTCCACGAATAAGCTAGAGCTCAAGAAAGGCAATGCCCATGTCCTGAATCTGGTAGATGATGAGTAACTGGAAGCAGGAGATAAATATATTGAGAAATACCTAAAATAGAAGTAGAAGCAAATGATTTGGGAAAATATTGTTGCCACATTCAATTGTATTTATTTTTGTGCTTGTATTTCTTAGTATATTTCTCTCTTAGCTTCCATCACAAACCTTCATTTTCTTCTTGTTGTCCTCCCCCTCTACTTGGGCCTCCAATTATCTAAAGGATTGGAAGCCTAAAATTTTGAGTTAACTATTCACATTGTATGAATCAGTGATCTGATTGTATGGATAAATTAAATAGATCTAAACTAGGAGTTATTTGAATGTACTAATAATTAAATGAGTAATATGATTGTATGGATGAATTAAGTAGACCTAAAATAAGAGTTAATTGAATCCATTGATTACTTAACTAGTTGCATGAATGAGAGATCTATTTGTATGATTGAATTAAATATATCTAAATCAAGAGTTAAAACTAATTCCAATAATAATTTAACTAGTTGCAAGAATATTAATTGGTTGCATAAATGAGTGATTTGATTGTATGGATGAAATAAGTAGATCTAAACTAGGAGTTAACTAAATCCATTAATAACTTAACTGGTTGCATGAATAAGTAATCTTATTGTATCAATAAATTAAATTAGATTTATATTAGGAGTTAACCGAATGCACTAATAACTTAATTGACTGTATGAATGAGTGATATGATTGTGTGGATGAATTAAGTAGATCTAAACCTTGATGCTTCTCTTGAAAAACCATGGACAATGACCCACTCAAATTTGATTGTAGGAAAGAAGAAGTGGACAAGAAGAATCAACCTAACCTATGCCTTCTTCTCCCCACTTATCTCTATTCAATCACCCATTCTATCCAAACATGTCATCTAGTTGACAATGGTTGTGACATTGGACACTTTTGAATCGGCGGTTCCTTTGAGTTTCAGAAAGATTAGGAGCTTTGAGGAGGCCATGATGAAGATCAAGTTGGTTGAGGAAGAGCATGATGATGGGTGGGCTTTCAAGTTTGTCGAGGGAGAGTATGGTGATGAGGATTACATGATCAAGATCAAGTTCATCAATAAGTTCCTTAGTGAGTATGATGCCATGGGCACCACTACCTGACATGGGAATCCCCCACTTGGTCCTCTCCTATTCAACTCTCAACCCAAATCTTGTTCCCATTACTATACATTTCTTGGGGTTCTCATATTTTTTAGTTTTTTTCTCTCATAAACTTCTCCAAAAATCTTTCAATCATGAAAAGGGCTTTTGATTCTTCCCACCATAGTGAGATCCAATGCAAGTTAATTGAAAACCACCATCGAAATTGCTATGACCAAACCCTCAACTAAATTACTACAATAAAACTGAAATCAATACTCACAAAGGCACCATTGTCCAAATACTCCCTTTAATCTATTATAGTTAATTGTAAAATTAACATCAAATGCCCAAGGAGTGTGAGTGGTTGTGAAAGGCTTCTCAATAGGCTTCCCACTATGCAATTCGAAAGAATCAACAAACTACTTGACAAAATCGAGGGTGATTAGTGGCTCTTGAGGAAACTTGGGAATTTTTTGTGATATACTAGGTGGAGATATAATTGAAGGTTCTACAACACACTTATCCAAATCAGGCTCAACCACCAATGAGGTATTTTGTGATTTTTCTTGTTTTTATGTTTATGAATTTTCTCCTACTTCATGTACCTTAACAAATCTACCCTTACTTTCCCTAGGTCGATGCATGCACCTATATGACTTATAAACAAACAAATCAAGAGTATTCACCCAAACAAGTAGCTCTGAGTTATGCCTAAACTACAAAGGCAATTTTGTAACTTGTTTTCAGGCATCTTCTTTCTTTCTTCAACAGAAAAACTTATGTTTTCCTGCATATGTAAATTTGCCTTGCCTTGCATTAATAAAATTTACTCCTTTCACCTTCATCCAGTTTGGACAATTTGTGTAATGTGTTACCTTCTTGTTTGAATGCATTCTCATTTGTTTCTTTAGGCCTTAGTGATTGTGTTAGTCCCTCTTTGGATGTCATCTGTAGATTGAATCAGTCTCTCTTGCCATCCTACAAGAATTATAACCTTCACTCACCCTTATGAGAATAATTAGGATAGGATTTTGTGCATCCTTGGGTAGTTTTATTGGTGTTATGAGGAATCATAGGTAGAGAAGATCAAATCCAATCTAGGTGCAAACCTCTTTTCCCCTTTCAAGCATCTCATCTTCCCCTTTCCCCCTTAGGTGAATTGATTAGGATTTATTTTGTGTTGGGTTAGACAAACACCTGCATCAGATTGATAAGGAAGTCGACCTTCTCTGGAGACTCGGCCTGAACTATGCAAGGTCCCACACTTGGAGGTTGTTTCAATGTGTCACAAGGTTGATGATCAATGTTGTTCATCAAGAAGACATACTTTTGTGACAACAGTTTATAGCATGCTTAGTGGGACTCAATTTCAACACTCATGCTAAGGATTTAGTGCTTCTCTTAGCAATTCAGCCTTTGGAGGCGATTACATTCAACACTTGGCGACTCTGAGGACAAATTTAGACTCTTGTTCATGACCAACTGCCGATTTTGTGCCAAGAACACAAACTAGGTCATTTTCTAGACGTAATTTCTAATTAATTTAGCTTCCTTATTCAAATTATAGAAGGTGAAGGGGTAAACATTCTTTATCACCTGTTAGGGGAACCCAATCAACAATATCTACACCCCTAAGATCCCATTCTACCTGACCATTCACAAGAGTAGCACATCCTAGAGACCATACAATTCATATCAATGGGCCACTATTCCCTATGGAAGTCCCTAGAGTACATGCATTTGTCACCTTTAATGGTGGCAACCCTTTGCTATTAGCCCAGAAGGATTACATTCCAGTAGCATCCCTAAAGGCCATAACATTTTTTACTGGAGAAACCTCTGTTACCCCAATTGAACACATTCAAGATGTTGCAAGCATTTGCACAATGTTTGATGTCACAAAGGATAATGTTGCAGTGAGGGTCCTTGCCTCATCCTTTAAAGGAAAATCCCTACAATGGTATAGTGATTTAGCCTCTGGTTGCATTCATAATCGGATGAATTAGGAGAGAAGTTGTGTAAGCATTTTGAAGATAAAAGTGACCATTTGTCACTAGTTGAACAACTAACTACCATTAAGAGAGAACATGATGAGTTCATGGGTGACTTCAACTATAGATTTCAGAAGACTTGAGATAGAATCCCAATGGTTGTTAAGCCCTCTTCCAACAATGCATTCTTTTAATTTCTTAGGGATCTAAATAGTGACATTGCCACTATGATACAATCACTGGGAGGAAATGACTTACCAGGAGCTTATTATGTTGCCATTAAGGAAGAGAATTGTCTAATACAGGTAGGGAAGTTGTCTCCTAGGCCTCCAATGCCCTTGTTCCCAGAGGCTCCTACACAATAGCCTATCTTGGAACCCATATTAGTGGCATCAACAAGTCAATTACTGACACCTGCACCAACTCCTCAATCTTTAGAGATTCAAGAGCTTAGGTAAAAAATCAAGACCATGATGTAGGGATTTGGGAATGAACTAGTTTCAATCAAAAGCCAGATGTCGTAGGCTAACAAAGGTCCCTACCAACCATCAAATTAGAATTATTAGCAAAGGTCTAACTTTCAAGGGGAAAATAAATGGAGTAATGCTAGACCCTTGAATAATTTGAATCCTATGACTGCAAGTACCTCAAGAGCATGGGTACCAATGCAGAACAATCTTGCTCAAGAGCAAGAATGGTGCAATTTATGCAATCAACCTCATAATTAGATTTCTTGTCAAAATGATGAGTTTTCTCAGGCCTTAGTGGAAAAAAATGAACCAAGAACATCAAGACAACAACAACTTGGTGATTGTCCAAACCATCCACATAGAGATTCATCTTTCATGAATTGGTAGGAGGCTGAATTTTGTGGTATAAATTAGATTAATAGTGACCTTATTGCCAACAATACAAGATCCAAAAGGATGGCCATAGATCCTATTACAACTACCATAGCAGCTCAAGCTCCACAAGCTTCTATAAAATCTTCAATACCTAAGACTCCTGACAAGGTGGCTATTCCAAACAAAGAGCAAGACTTGACTCAAAAGGGCAAACAAGGGGAGCAACTTAAGGCTCCTACAATATCAAGGCTTGACCTTATTACTACAAAGGCTCCCACTAAGGCTATGGTTCCATTCAGCATAGTGGAGAAAATGAAGAAGGCTAACCTTAATGTCTCTATATGGGATTCTCTTTATATCCCATCTCATAGAGACCTACTTCAAGCGGCCCTAAAGGATATAAATGTTTTAGAAGTCACAAGAAAAGGTTGTAGCTCTTCAACTCCTACAAGTTTGGTACAACCAGTAGAGGTAGAGAGTTCCAAGAAAATTAGTAAGTCTTCCCCCTTCTATCTCTCTTTGATTATAGGAGATAATATTGTTCACAATTGTATGATAGATAGTGGGGATAGTAGTTTAGTTATGCCTAAGGGAGTGGCCAACCGCCTAGGTATTAAGTATGAGTCTACATCAAGAGGAGTTGTGCAACTAGATGGCATATCAGTTCAAATTGTGGGGGTCATAAAGGATCTAAATTTAACCTTACATGCCTACCCGAGTTGTAGTGTATTGCAAGATGTTTCAGTTATTGACCTCCCGACCTACTTTGCCATTTGTTTATCAAGGGAATTCATTGGTAAGATAGGGGGTTACCTATCCTCTGATTGGTCTCACATGTTATTCAGGACAAGATATGGTACAAAAGTGACCACCAGGGTAGAGCCTATTGCAAAAGATCACATTGAACCCTATACCCCAAGCCCTATCAACATGAACTGCTCTCTACATGAGGAGAAAGAAGAAATTTCAGTTACAAAGCCTACAACTCAATTTGAAGAAGTTCCTGATTGCCCACTTGATGAGTGGGAAAATGCATTTTAGTTTGATCCCATTGATGAGGTCAATGATACGAGCCTTGGTACATATTGCATTCATGAAGAAAATGCCCCTATTCCCAATCTTTCCAAGGAAAGGAATGACATACAAGGATTGTGGGATATGTTCTTTGATGGCTGAAGGAACAAAAATGGTGCAGAGGCTGGTGTATTACTCATTTCTCTTAAACAGGAGAAATATTACTTTTCTTTTAGAGTTCATTTTATTTGCACTAACAATGTAGATGAGTATAAAGTCTTGTTTTTGGGTCTCGAAGCGGCACAAAGAAGAAGGATCAAATCCTTAATAGTGTATGGAGATAGAGAGCTAGTTGTTAATCAAATTTAAGCTCAAAATATCACACATAACAAACTCCTCAAGTCTTATAAGCATAGAGCATGGGACCTAATTGAAGGATTTGAGGCCTTCAATATTTCTCATGTCTCTAGAAATTAGAATAAACATGCAGATAGGTTAGCAGTAGTTGGTGCTCAGTGTGACATTCCATCTCATGTTGTAGCAGAGAAAGACCATCAAATTAGACTTGTGGTGAGACCTACAGTGCCTGATAAGTAAGTCAATTAGCAGGTCTTTGATTTTGATTAGCAAATTGTAAAATTTATACAAGATGAGGTAGAGTTCTCACACAATAAGAAAACCCTACTAAAAAATCGACATGGAGATCAAATTATGCAACTCAATTCCAACAAGATACCCAAGGGATAGATCACTTTGGAAGGGATATTCAATACTAATGATCAAATGAAAGGGAGAGCAATGAACCTAGCCACAAGGAAAGGTGATTATAAATCAATATCCATGGGAGAAGGAAAAGCTCTTAATTTGGGAAAGGCATGTTCCCGAATAGATCAAAGCGTTTTTGTTAACCTTTGTCAAGAATACATAGATGTTTTCTCTTTTACATGAGGATCTAAAAGGGTTTGACCCTAGTTTAGCTCAATATACTATAGAGATAGATCCTAATGAAAAGCTTGTTCGACAAAAGAAAAGACCTATAAACCCCAAGGTTGAGCCTTTGATGAGAAAACAACTATCCAAACTTATAGAATCTAGCATAAATTTTTTTAATTAAGCATTCTTCTTGGGTAGCTAATCCTTTTCCAGTAAGGAAGAAAAATGGGGAAATCAGATTGTGTGTAGACTTTAGGGATCTCAATAGAGCCTCTCTTAAGTATATTTATCCCAACCCTTCCATGGAACAAATTTTAGCTAAAGTTAGTGGCTTTGAAACATTTTCATTCTTGGATGGATACTTAGGGTATAACCAAATCCTAGTCCAAGAATCAGACCATTATAAACTTAGGGTATAACAAAATCCTAGTCCAAGAATCAGACCAATATAAGACTGCATTCACTACTAAATGGGACACTTATGTCTATAGTAAGATGCCTTTTATACTAACAAATGTAAGTGCAAATTTCCAAAAAGCCATGGATATGACCTTTAAGGGATCAAAGTATTAGTAGATTTTGTGCTTGTATATCTTGATGATATCATTTTATACTCCAAGCATGCAACAAACCACTTTTCTCACCTTGAGCAAGTATTCAAGAAGTGCAAAGAGTATGGTGTGTCATTGAACCCCAACACGTGTGCATTTGCCATAGATCATGGAAAGATTTTAGGACATATTGTATCTAGAGAGGGCCTAGCCATTGTTCCAGAGAGAGTGGAAGCCATTGTGTCTCTTCCACTCCTAAGCCATAAGAAAGGGTTACAAAGCTTTCTTGGAAGGAAAGTACATGATATTCAAATGGTCTCAGGAAGGTAAGGAAGGCTTTGATCAGATAAAATAAGCCATTTCTCAGGCTCCTACCTTGGTCAATCCAAACTATGAGAAGGATTTCATCCTCCACACCTTGGGAGGAAAATCAAGTATATTTGTTTTCTTGACGCAGGTAAATCATGATAGGTTAGAGTAGCCCATATCTTTTTTCAGTGAAGGATTAAAAGACTATGAACTCAAGTACAATTATGTGGAGAAGTAGGTCATCACAGCTGTTAGAGTATCAAAAAAATTTAGACACATTCTCTCAAATAACCAGATTTAACTCTTAGTCCCACATGCCAGCATGAAGGAATTCCTTCTAAATAGGGATATAGGTGATAAGAGGGTTAGATGGATCACCAAGGTCATGGAATATGACCTTAACATCAAAATCACTAGGCTCATAAGAGGTAGAGGAATCTATGAGCAATTTGTTTCAACTTTTGGGAAAGATCCAGAAGCCTCCCTCTTGCTGTAGGAGGAAGAACAACTCGACAGCTAAGAAAATGCACAAACTGGTTGGTTTGAGGATATGTCTGCCTTCCTAAGGGATGGTAGTTATCCTACTCACTTTGATAGAACCAAAAGAAGGTATCTCAAACTTTTGTTCATCCCCTATGCTTTAGTGGATGGAATTTTATTCAAAAGATACCTAAATGGTATCCTACTAAGGTGCATAAAGGAGGATCACACCAATAGGCTCCTAGAAGAATTTCGTAATGGCCCCTCAGGTGGTCATTCCTCAGCTATAAATACAACAATGAAGATTATCAAGGTAGGCTATTATTGGCCATCTTTATTTGGTAATGCTCACAAGTGGATTAGACAATGAAAAGAGTGTGCACTCTTCTTGGGCAAGCAAAAATTGGCTGCCCTTTCTCTTCATCCCATTTCAGTTGATCAACCCTTTGCACAATTGGGCCTTGAATTAATTGGTCCCATCAATCGCATGTCAAGTTCAGGCCATAAGTGGATTTTGTATACCACATACTATTTGACAAGGTGGATAGAGGCAATTGCTCTAAAGGATGCAACTAAGAACTCAGTGGTTTAGCTCCTTGAGGGGATTGCAACTAGATTTGGAGCTCCTTCCACAATCATATCAGATAATGCAAATGCCTTTGTAGGATGTCATATCAGCTTATGGGCGGTCCAACATGGTGTATTATTGAAGACATCATCAAATTATTACCCTCAAGGCAATGGCCTAGCTGAGTCTTCCAACAAGAATCTCATCAAGATCATCAAAAGGGATCTTGATGATAATCAAAGGTTGATAACAACCCTATGGGATAATAGAATCACTCCAAAAAGAGGATTAGGTAACTCACCCTTCATGTTGGTATATGGAAGGGAAGAAAGGCTTTCCTTATCTCTTGAGTTACCTTCTCTTGATTTAGCACACTAGTTGCAACTCCTAGAAAATGATGCCATGTCAATTAGGTATGCAGAGCTCATAGAGATGGAAGTAGTCAGAGAAAAGGGTATGCAAACCCTAAGTGTCCATCAGGGACAAGTGAAGAGATATTTTGACAAGAAGGCTACTTTTAGGACCTTCAAAGTTGGAGATCTTGTTCTGAAGTGGGATGTTGATAGAACAAATCCAGGAAGACACTCAAAGTTTGCTGCAATACGGAGTGGTCCTTATGTGATTACAGGTTGGAAGGAGGCAAATTCTTTCAATTTGTCAAGGTTGAATGGTGAAGCCCTCCCTATTGCAGTTAATGGCATTCACCTCAAAGCATGTGCTTAGGGTGATTTTTCAGGTTTCTTGTAAATATTTGTAAATATTTTTTAGTTTTCTCATGAGGTGCATGTTAGGCTATTCTTTCCAAAATGGTAGAATTTTGATGTTTCACAAGTTGCAGGGGCAAAAATTTTGTTCTCTTTTAGACCTTGACTCTATTCCCAATGGACTATTTAAGGCCTCTGGTCTTTTTCCCAAGCAATCTTGTCACCCCTCTAAGTTGCCAAAAATTCTGACTAAATTCATGCCAACTATTAGCCTTAAAGATTATCGATTTGAGACATTTTAGATTAGCTAAAACCTTGAGAGAATACCTCCTATTTGAATGTAAAACCCTAAAACCTAAACCCTAAGTGTTAAGGCTTTTAATCCTTTTTATCCTTTTGGGGCTCTAATCTTCTATTTGGATGTTGACCGAGTTGACTGATCAGATCACTAAAGTTATCACTGGATGGAGGGTTTAAGTCATGGCAAGGCCGGTTTCTTCTTTTCCTTGTCTATGGGCTAGTGAGCCCCATAAGGATTTTTGGCATAGCTTTTCTCTCGACAGGGTGAGCTTTAGGTCTTGGCGAAAGGGCCTTCTCTTATCGAACTCTTGCCTTTGTTTGTAGGAACGTAGGTCATTTCTTGGTGAACTCCCCCTTTTGGGCCAGACTTTCTATGAGTGACAAAACAAAAATGCATCTTGGTGAAAATACATGTCTTGTCGAAAGGGCCAAAAGGAATGGAGGGTCCCACATGATACATCATCCCAAGTGGATAAGTCGGTGATTGCCAGGTGGTCTCGATGAACACTTGGATTGGTGGGCACCGAGCGGTGAAGACTTTTCGGTATAACTTTCTAAAAGTGACATAGGCGAAAACCCGTCTTGCCGAAGAGCTTGGTCTTGGTGATAATCTTGGAGTCCACGGTGGGTCCCCTTCTACACGCGGCGATTGGTCTAGTGTGTAGTGTCCCTCCTAGACTTGCATTTTGATTTACATTTTGATAGACTTATTTAGACATATGATGGATACTTAGATGGTTTTTATGACTTTGTTACTATCTTAGATGCTAGTTCCCTATGTGGATTATGCTACTTGGAGATTCATGTGATTGATGATGCTATATATACTATATGATATTAGACAGTTCAAATAACTGGAAGACAACTGAGAGGGGGGGGGGTGAATCAGTTTTCACAGATTACCGGAACTATTAGAATTTTAAACTTTAACACTGGAACCCAAAACATTAATACTGAAATAGCAGATAAACCAATTAAGCATAAACAATAATCACAGAATAAATACCATCCACATAACACCAAGATTTGTACGTGGAAAACCCCGTGAAGGGAAAAAACACGGTGGGAAGCCTACCCACAATTAGATAATACTTCTGCAGTAAGTATGTGAATTACAATGAAGGGGCCTGCACTTGCAGAAAGGCCAACAACCTAGAGTGCACTGCTCATCACAAAAGGAGCCTCACTGACTACATAGGAATGTAGACTACAATCCAGAGAAGTGTTGAACTGCAAAAGATAGCATCTCCTATGCTTGAGTACAATTCTGGTTAAGCTCAATACCGAAGGACTAAATCCTCTTACATAAACCCAATTCGATCACCAATAATCAACCAACTCCTCTGCCTAAATGATATTACATTATTCGCACATTACATTCCTTGACCATGACCTCTAACAATAACCATGATGATCTACAATGAGATCTTACATCTATTTATACAAAACCCTCAATCATAAATAATCAGGTCAGCCACTAGACAATAAACCAATTACATAATTATAAACCATGTCGGCCTTAGACCAAACAAATAATATCAACACATAAGACATCCTGGAAATACATTAATAGGTCCTATCCACATGTTAAATTAAAGTCGATCCATAACCTAGATCAACCAGGACCAAGTATAGGTCCACATGCCACAACAATGATATTCAACCACCAAGTCTCGAACATGATCACCAACAACATCTTGAAACTTCACCAAAATTTGCACCACTTATGCAATGCATCAAATATCTCCACAAAACGCTCTGCCAGTGAAACCCTCACTGGAACCAGAAATCAATCTTATAAGAAAGCAGGATAGCATCCGATCTCCAGACCAAAACCAACTGACCAAATATGAGCATGAGTATCATGAACAAGCCAATTCCATCATCAGACTGTACCGGAGCCTACCGGACCATGCCAGATCCAAGTTAACCAAAAACCACTCAACCTACTGGGACCAGAAGGGTGTCGGTAAAGCATCCAAATAGTTAGTGTTGGCATCAATGACAAAACATCAATGCAACACATAATCAATTCCACCAAATGGCCAACATATGATACATGGCATTTGATGATTCTTATGGATGTTAGTACATAGAATCACCTCGATGGATGGATGGATTTACTAATTTATGGATTCTTATGTGATCATTACTCATGTGGATTATATGATTTATGATGATGTGATGGTACTAACCCTATTCCATGTTTATGACCTTATGCGATGTTTGATTATTTATTGTGTGACTGTCTTCGTGAGTAGACACGATTTCATATCACTCATTGTGAGCATGATATGTCGTTGCGATTCTCTATCACTTGTCTATTTATTATGATGTATATGTATCGTATATGTTATGTTTAGTGTTGATGCAGGTTTTTAGGTACCAGACATTGACTCCACTTGGCTTCACAGGTCTGAGTGTTTCTTTATCCCAATGAAAAATTATCAGAGATGGCATAGTTTCCCTCACACACTCTAGGTCTAAGTTGTGTACCTTGTTGATTTTGCCATGACGTAAGTTGAGTTTAGAGTCTTTGAGTTGTGTTATTTTCCTTCGATGTAAGATGCTTTGAGTCTATGTTATCCCTAGTTGGAGTTGCATGATTATTTAATTATTTAATATTTATTTTGATTGATTAATTTTTAATTATTGATTTAATTCACTATTTGATTTAATATTTAATTAAGGTTATTTATTATTTATTATTATTTATTGTTTAGATTACTTTTATTTTAATTGAGCTTTTATTTTTATTTTTTGATCACTAAAAGGCTGAAGCTTGAATTTTTTTTATTAATTAAAGAAAATGATTACAAGCTCCATTTAGTGTGGGCACCGATAGGAAAGAATGGAGGAAGAAAACCTCCGGTCTCTCCCAGATCCCATAGATTAGAATCTAATGATACCCCAAAAACATGAAAGAGAAACAGATAAAATGGCCCCTGGGAAATCCCATCTGGTTAGGGCTATATGACTGAGAGATATCATTCTAGAAATCTAGAAGTTCTGGAAGAGATGCTTCAACCTAAAAATGATAACTGCTTTGCCTATAATAGATAGAATCACATCCTTAGAAGCAAGTTACAAATAATCTGCAAAAGATCTTTCGATCAGGATCAGTGTCAGAGAAAACACTACAAAGATTGAATAAGAGATCTCTGACAAGAAACTCCCTGAATGAGGAATGTAGCACCAGAAACTTGAAACCACAAGGGGAGGGCTCTGCAAGGCTAATCATGACCAAACCTACAAAAAACTACCAAGCTAATCCTACAACAAGCACTTAACGAGAAGTTAGCCCAGAAAAACCTCACATCAAGTAGTGCCAAACCTTCATAATAAATCTGTAACATCCTTAGAGACTATAGGAGATGTTAAGAATAAAAGCTCATGTCATACAAAGTTGAAGACCCAACACCGATTTAAAGGAAGAAGCTCACATAATCACCATAGAAGCTTACAATAGAAAATAAGGGCAATCACCTTACTGAATCATTCGTTAACTATTCGAAAGAAAGAAAGGCCAATCTTTTCTTGGACATAACTAGACAAAAACCACAATACAATACAACCCCATCTCCAGAAAAAATGATTTATATATCTATTTATATATATATATTTATTTATTTATCTATATATATATACATATATATAAATAAATATATAGAAATATACAGGAGTATATATATGTATGTGAATACACACACACACACACACACACACATATATACATATAAATAATACAAAATCAATTTAAATTTAAATTTATCAACTTGTTACAAGCTTAGAATGAGCAGAAATGAGCTATCATACATCAAGTCCATCAATTTATCTAGGATAAGAAAATTACTGCAAGAAAAAACGATAATCTTTATCACAATTATGTTCAAAAAACTAAGTCCGACTTTCGAAGGAACAACCCAACTAAAGGAAAAGAAGCAAAACTATAGTTTTGAGTGAAATAACTGCCTTAACAGTCATATGTTTGAAAAAAGTATTAATGAGTCTAAGACAAAAAAAAGCTATAAGTACTTAAGAGACTAAAGGAGGCAAGAGGCTTGAAATAAAGATGAGCCCCTCTAACTAGCCCGACCTTTGCCAACCTACTCCTATGGGGCCTTTTCTCCAGAGCTGGTTGGTAAATTGGCAGGGGGGAAAGAAGGGGAAGAAGGAATTGCCACATCGTCCGAAACCGCTTTGATATTCTCAACTTCTAGATAGTTAGATAACCATCTATTGCTCATCGACTTCTTAGTCTGTAGTAGCCACATAAGGAAGAAGAGTTTTCTTTGCCTGATGGGGTTGTAGGCTTCATATGCTATCGGGTCCTCTATTGACAGAATTGGGTATCTCAGCATCGGATTATTCATCTAGATGAGAATATCATAGTCATGAGGCTTCAGAGTAGTGAGCTCTTCGTCAATATTGACCACCACCCTCTCCAGTTCACCAAGCAGTTCCTTCTTAAAGACCCTTTTACAGAGTTTCATAACCACATTCCTGTCATTCTCAAAATGAATAGCCACTGCCAAGAACATTGTAGCAATATTTTAATTGGCTCTAGTGTGGTCTTCATTCATAATATAGTCATTCCCAAGAGTTTTTAGAACTGCCCTAATGACCAAAGGGTTCGGATGGACCAGGATGCCTTTCAATCTCTCCTCCTTTACTTCTCCTATGAAAGCCATTTGCCGCTTGAGCCCTATTAGTCTTAGCGGTGTATCCATCAGAGCTATATGAAAAAACTTATAAGCCAAAACCCATGGAGAATGAACTTAAATAGAGCTGGAGTTGAATGAATCGAGAAATACAACTCATCTTACCATAGGGGGACGATAGATACTGATGGGTGGTAGAGATCGGAGGGTCAAGATATGATGAAAGCAATCTCCATGATCATAGTAATTATTATCGCCGCCTTTACACGAATGAACTATTAAGCAATTGCTTGCAAAACACAGAAAGGGATTCACATCAACAACATAAGAATTCCATCTAGGAGGTACTAATCGAGGGAAGTTTCTAACAAGAAATATCCCGTAAAAGGAATCAACTACCTCTAAAAAAGGGCTAAAAAGCCATAGGTAAATATGAGCTAAATCAATGCTAAAAATAGAATGATAATGTAGATAAAGCTAACTCTTAAAACACCATAATCTCTTATTCCTATTAGTATACACTATATCTATATGAATATTAATACATATACATCCATGCATATATATATCTATATATATAATTAATTGTATACATGCATGTCTATATATATATATATGCATACCCATATATACATATGTATATTAATAGAAATAAAATATTATAAGGCCCTTTAGAGGTGATCTTTCGAAGATGAATGAAATTAAGCTTTCCACTAAAAGACCAGAGAGCTAGAAAATAAAAACTAAGAGCTCAGAGACAGACTTACTAAATGCTTTGATCCCGGGATAGCCCCTCCTAACTAATGAACTGCCCATCAGCTTTAGTATTAGCTAATTCATCCGCTCTGTAGTTTATAGAAATAAAGTTGACTCTTGAAGCATCGTAATCTCTTATTCCTATTAGTATACACTATATCTATATGAATATTAATACATATACATCCATGCCCATATATAGTTAATTGTATACATGTATGTCTATATATATATACATATCCATATATACATATGCATACTAATAGAAATAAAATCTCGAGAGGCTCTTAGAGATGACCTTAAGAAGAAATTAATCTTTCTATCTAAAAGACCGAAGAGCCAAAAAAATAAAACTGAGAGCTCAAAGAGAGGCTTAATAAATTCTTCGATCTGGGATTAGCCCCTCCTAAATAATGATCTTCCCATCAGCTCCAACATTAGCTAGTTCATCCGCTCTAGAGTTACCTTCTCTATATATATGGTTGAAGGTCATTTTCTTGAAATATTTAAGGAGACCAAGAGCTATAGATAAGAGCGCATTCAGCTTCCAATCAGTCAGAGAACCTTTCCTAAGGTCATTGATAATAATGGACGAGTCTCCTTCAATGGCCAGTTTGTGGATACCTCTATTTTGACAAAGAAAGAGACCTTCAATTAGGGCTAAGATTTCAGCCTTGTTGTTGGATTCAAACCCTATGGGTTTTGCTACCATGGCCAATTCCCTCCCACCCTCATCACGTAGACAACATCCAATGCCTACAGGACCTGGATTCCCATGGGAAGCACCATTGAAGTTTAGTTGAAACCAACCCTTTTTAGGGGCTCGCCACTTGCAGGCCTTTCTCAACTCCTGATTGTTAGAGTTTCCAATTCCAATAAAGGAAGGGATCCTCAAACCAAACCACCTCCCCCTCATCTTCTCATCCTAGTAGGACATCTCTAAGAGATTACTAGGAAATTTAGAGGTTCTACTATTTAAAGTCTCCACTATTGAGGCTTTTATTTTATTCACCAAAAGAGTCCATTCCATCTTCTGCTCCTTAAAGAGCCTCCTATTGCGTTCCTTCCAGAGTTCCTAGATAACCAAAGAGGGGGAAAGGTTCCAAAGTCCCCCATAAAGAGAATTCTTAAAAAGGATTGGCCATGCCTGAAACATCCCAAGGATGGTATTGGGAAAGGCAGAGGACCACCCTAATTTGTTGCACAACCACAACCAACACTTAGAGGCATAATTGCAATTAAGAAGGATGTGGTCTTTGTCTTCTTCAACCTCTTCATACAAGGGACATTTGCTAGGGATTGCATAGCCCATCTTTCTGAATCTATATGATGTTAAAATCTTATTATGGAGGGCTAACCATGAGAACCATCCTGCCTTTGGAAGACACATCTTATCCCAACACAAGGCTGTAGGGACAAAGGTGGAAGAGGAGAGTTGCTGACTCAGGAGGAGATTGTATCCTTCTTTTGAGGTATATTCTCCTGATTTTGACCCATCCCAAACAAGAGAATCTGACCCTAAGTTGAAGGTAACCATCCTATTCTTAAGGATGTCTTGAAGCAACAATTTCTCCCCGGCAGGGATGTTTACCTAATCAAGGGATCTCCAAGACCAACCCTTAGCTAAGTCCCCCTCAGAAGGTGTGATGTAGTCCTTGACATTCCTACCCCACACAAATTCAAGCACTTCTCTAGACGATTCCAGGTTAAATTTTTGTTGAAGGATTGGAAAACCTCCCCAAGAGTCCGACCAGAAGAGGGCTTTATCCCCCTTTCCCAGATTCCATGATTTTAATTGATCTTTTATTATTATCGATTAAAGGAGCTCTATATTTATTCTTATTTATTTATTTTATTGGTGTCTTTTGATTTCTTATTATTGGAAATTATTTATGATTATTTATTTATTAATTGTTATTTAATTAATTAATATTATTTTACCTATGTATTGGTATTTTATTATTGATTAGATATTATTAGATATTTATAGGTAATTATTTAATGCATGTGGTGTTTTGATACATTGCTATTTGTAATTAATAAATTAATTATGGGGAGGATAAACTATTTATTAATTATTTATTTTTCTATCCCTTTGGTTGATTAATACAATCTACTGACCCTTTTATTTGATTGGTTGGATGAAAAGGTAGGTGAATAAAAATATATTTAATAAATACCTCCCTCGAATTATGTAAAGGTAGGTATAATATATATTATAACAAAATATTTTGATTGGTTGAGATTTTATATGGTTTTGTTTTGATTTTTTGAATTTATTCAGCTTATTGGATTTTTCGGGAATTCTTGGAGATTTTACTTGGAAAGATTTTCTTTGGCTATGGTTGTGAATTTGCATGAGGATCTTGTTGTTTTTAGATTGCATCTTTAGATTTCATCTCCTTTTTAGCTTCTTTTCCAAGTTGGGTTTGTGATTCTCTATACTTCGCATTTGTTTTCAGAAAGATTGTTTGCAAAGTGTCTTCAAGATTGTTTGTTTGGGAAATGGGAATTGATTTTCAGATTGTTATCAATTATAGAATCAAAGGAAAGATTTCAGAATGATTTGTAATAAGATTTGTGTTTCTATTTCATGTATTGGCTGGAAAATAAGGGTTTGAATGTATTTTATATAGTTTTAAGACTTGTGATTGCTTATGGAAATAGTATTTATGAAGTGTGTTGTCTTGTATTATCTTGTATATTCATTTTTAGGTGTTCTTAGTGTTTAGAGATCCCTACTTAAGGTCCACACCTGATTAGGTATCCCGGTGACACTTTTTGGAACTTAAGTTTGTCGGATGTGATCCAAATCTTGACCTAATGTTTTCTATAGGCATGTGGAAACCCTATTCAGTATTGGAGGAGGTCCCTTGTCTGTTCTAGACTAATTTTAGGCCCTAATTATGCCTCTGCTCGAATCTAGGCAAGTTTGTTTGCATCCTTATTCCATTTTCTCCAATTGTAAACCCTGATACAAAACACCATTATGGGCTTCAAAAGTGCCACTTTAGACAACAATAGCACTAAAACACTGAAAAAAGTGGCAAACTGGTGTCAGCACTTTTATGGGTTGTATTTTGACTTTCTAGTTGACTTTTCTTGCTATTTTTGGTCTTCAAATGCTAGGGTTTATTGAGTTGGATTTTTTAGGGCACTGTCTCATGGTTTTGTGTCATGATTGAATCCATTTTGTGCTTTGGCTAGTTTTTTGCAATTTTTTGTTGAGGATTTGTAAGTTGCTCCAGCAAGATGCATGTAATCCTTGTTGTTGAGGGTGTGTTTATGCAGCTCCAACAAGAGGGTTTATTGTGCCTCACTGTTCAAGACTTTTGATATCAATGGATTATTTTTGTTTCCCTATTTATGTGTTTAAATCACTTTTGAGGCCCTTATTATGGCTGAATTATGTTGTATTGAGCTTATGACATCATCTTGTCTTATGATCTTGTATGTATGTGCATAAAGTATCTTTTTGATTCAGTTTTGTATCAGTTTTGAGATGTCATTTTGGAAGCATTCCATGTTGAGTTTCATGTTGTTGTAATATGTATTTTTCTACATTTTTAACCTATGGTCTTGGTTAATGTTTGGGAGAGTGGGCTCTTGCATGTGTTGGACCTAGGTTATGAGCGCTAGATCTCTAGGAAGGGGGTCTAGACCTATGGAACCACATGAAGAGTTTATGGTTTAATTGAAAGTGATAACATAATTAATAATTTATTAGTATTTCTTCAATATTATCAGGTTCAAACAAAAAAGGATTATGATAGAGGAAATTGCAGTTGATAATGATACCACTAAGGACCCTAATTCTATCAGTCAAGCTTTTATTGAATTCTATTCTAAGCTCTTTACATTAGAATTTTCTTAGGATAATAATGAAATTCTTCAGAAGTGTTTGAGATTGGTTCCTAAAAGGATTGATGAGGCAGATGCAGTGCAGTTATCTAAAGAAATCTCAGTTGCAGAACTTGAAAATACTATTAAATCTCTGGCAAGTGATAAATCTCTAGGGCTCGATGGGATTCCTGTGGAATTCTATAAGGCTAACTCAGAGTGGGTGGCATTGGAATTGTTTGAGCTATACAGGGAAGCCTTCAACAACGTCTCTTTGGGGGTACACATCAATAAAATTGAATGAGCAAAACTTTGATTTGGTAGTTGACAAGTTGGTTATCTTTTGTAAAGCTTTAGGAGCTAAAGTTGCCCCTCATAAATCTATCATTATTGGTTGGTCTAATGCCCCTCCCGAGTGGCTGAAGGAAAGGGGTGGGGTTGGTCTGGTCCCTATTGTATCAATAGGTATCTGGGTATCCCTTTTCCTCTCAGCCCTTCCACAAAATATATGTGGGATTGGATTTATGCCAAGATTGAAAGGAAGCACCAAAACTGGCAAACTCACTTGCTCTCACTTGCTGGGAGAGTGTAGGTGGTCTAGAAAGTGTTATCTTCTCATGCAATATACTTTAAATCAACATGGATCTTCTCTTCTTACCAGGTTACGAAATTGGAAAAAATTCTCAAAGACTTTCTATGGTCTGACAGACAGGGCAAAAAGAAAAGACATAATGTGTCTTGGGACTGGTTTTGGGTGCCTAAACATCTGGGAGGTCTGGGTTTGAGAGATTTGAAAGCACATGGTATGGCCCTTGCTTCTAAGTGGATTTATAAATCTCTCCATGGTTGTGAACCCCAGAAAGTGTTGATCAGGAACAACATTGAACTATCTAAGCCCAAGAAAGGAAAACATTGGTGGGAGATTGGATTTTATGATAAATTATTTGGAGATTTTGAACTCAGAACATTAGGCTCTACTATATTTACGTCTATTTGAAAATCATGGTGCAACATTAAGAAGCTTCTGACACATAGGGGGACAATGGGACATTCTCCCTCATTTGAAGTGGTGGTCAGATCTAATTGGTGGGGGATAGTTTTGAATAATAAACCTCTGGCCCTCACCCAGTGTTGTTATGCTAAGGCTTGGTTGGATATGGGCATTAATCTTATTAGTGATATCCTAGTTGATAAGTGTCTTTGCTCTTGGGAGGAATTGAGCAGTAAATTTGACATTCCTGTAACTCATAAGAAAACATTCTCTCTCATCAGTAAGGCAGTTGGTCCCTTCTTCCCAAGGAATATTCTCTCTGCCGAGCAGCTAAAATGGAAGGATGCTACTCCATTCTCAGAGATTAAAGTGAAAAAGATTTACCACATGCTTAGAGATGAGGCTCATTTTATTGCTTGAATTAATGCTTCCTGGAGTTGTCATTAGTCTGAGTCTAGGTAGTCCTTTGTTCTTGATAGGTTGTGGAAGAGTTGTTGTGAGCCTAATAAATCTTGTCTTAGATGGAAAATTCTTCTTAAGAAGGTTGATGTTGGGGATTTTATTTCTTCCTTAGGTATTGGCCCGGTTCGCTATTCCATCTGCAATGTTAGAGAGTTTGTTAGGCATTTTTTCTTTGAGTGCTCTTTTGCTTCCCATGTTTGGTCTATGTTCTTTGGTCAGCCTGTTACTCAGAATACCTCTCTTGGATTGTCTTGGTTTGACATGCTTGTTGTGTTTGTTGAGTGATTTGATGATTGTCTCAATGAGTTTTGGTCTACTTTATTCTATGAAGTGCTTTGGTTTTTGTGGTCCAAACGGAATGAAGATGTTTTTCAGCATAAAAGGTGGTCACTTACTTAGTTTAATGATAAACTCATAGCTTTATTTCTCATGAAATAGGTGTTTGCAGTGATAGAAATTCTAAAGGATAGATTCATGATCCCTGCCCACCAATGAGTGATGCTGTTATATAAGTCGGATATAAGATCTGTGCATTTTTTCCATGCTTACAAAGGAATGTTGAATAAGGATGAGTTAGATGCACTGGAGAAGGTGTTAAAACAAAACCAAATTACCAGAGACAAGATTGAGGAGTAGAATAAGCAACCTAAACAACACGATGCTCCAAAATGGGATCATGTTGCCGAGCTTGATATCGTTTCTCCACTGGGTACTTTTGAGTCTGATCACGCTGATGTTAGTAACAACACCATTGGCTCATTTGATTGACAGTCTACAGTCAAATAGCCCTTGCTCCATACTTTTTATCCAATGAAACTATTTATTTTGTTATATATGCATTGAAAACAATATCTATATGATGTACATATGATATAGCTCTCTAGGTTTGGATATATTGCTGATACATTCCATTATGATCATATTTTTAGATTGATCGTGATGGTGAAAATCTGAATATATTATGATCTGAATTATCTTTAATAGAAAAAAAATTATTAGTGGGTTGGGAATCTAGGAATTCACCTAATCAAGATAAAAAAATATGATGTTGTATGCCCCAATTGGATGGACCTAGGGAGAGTAGATTGGGAAGACCATTGAAGTAGTATACCCGATCTCCCTTGAGTGACTCCAAGGTGGAGACATATGCCACATGAGGTTAGCATGTGATGACACTCTATCCCACATGTGTCCATTATCCATATTGCCTTGATTTGTTTATTGTGCCTCTGGAGGTTGTTTGCTTTGATTTACCCATATGTTATATTTTGATGTTATGTTTCCTATGTTGGAGTCTTGTGGTGTTATGTTGTATCCTATGGTTGTTAGGTGTTAGCTTATGTCTTGAGTGTAAGTTGGAACCTTTTTCATCTCCTAGCATGGGGTGGTTCCTATTTGGTTCCACATGGTCAGGTGATTTGATGCCTTCTTCCTCCTCTTCTTGGTTTGCGTGCATGGATTGGTTCTTGGATTCTTCATCATGTGATTATACTTGGAGCTGATTTCTATGTTCTTGGATAAGAATACAATTTACTTTGATGCTATGTACCATAATGCTTTATGTTGTAAAAGAGAGCATGTATTCCTATGCTATGAACTTGACAAGGAAATATATACCTTTATGTTATGTATTTTCATGTGATGTAATTGAGAAGGAATATGATGTAATAGTTAGTTGATGTTTATAATATTTAATCAATGATGAGTTAGATACTTCCTTTATGTAATGATTGATCTTAACATTATGTTAAAGAAGAAAATAATGTTTTTCACTTGCTTTGTATTAATATTTAATGAACGAAAATGTGTGTAACCTTATAGGAAAATTAATTGAAAAGATGGTAGTTGTTGTTATGGTCTATGTTTGAGTAATGGAAATAATCTAGTTGAAAGGAGTTAGGTTTTGTTTTAAATGAGTTAGTTATCTTGAATTATCTAATGAAGTTTTAAGGTTTCTCTAGTTGAGATTTAAAGGAATGGACATGACAATATGTTTTTGTAGCAATGAATGTTAAAATGGATGATAGGAAAGATGATTGAGTTGTTTCTTAATAAATCAAAAGATTATAATAGTGGTTAGATTGTGTTATGTGTTTGGAATGAGATTACAGGTTAATGAAATGATGTGGTTAGATTGTGTTATGTGTTTGGAATGAGATTACGGGTTAATGAAATGATGTATTTAGAAGTTAAGTGAATAGTTAAGTTGTGGGTTATATTAAGATGTGTTTAGATGGTTATGTAATAGGTTGGTTTAATGTTAAGTAGTGATGTTGGAATACCCTAGGGAATGATTATGCTTGGTATTGTTTAATTATTGGGACGCGTTGATGATTCAATGATTATTTCGCTTGCGTGTTATGGTTCCATTTTTAAGTTCATATTGATTTATGTATTTCATATGAAGTAGATAATGGTGTGTTATTGATTATGATAATATATTTTGATGTTAAAATTGTAGTGAGGATTAGTTTAAAAGGAAAAAAAAATATTTTGTTAGTAGTTTTTGGTTTATTTCTCTAGGGTATTTTGGCGGGCATTACATAGTGGGTCTAGGCTGATACGTGGCACTTTCTTGGTCGTAGATTTTCACTTAAAGAAGGATCTAACAATAATATTTTAAACATCAATTGGCCTCCTTAGACAATTATGTGGAAATATCTCACGTGTCCATTTGCACGCAATATGGAGGACCCTACGACCAAAATTCAAACTCCCACAAACCGTTAAAATTCAAATCTCTGCTAGATTTGGTTGCCAACTGGATGGTCAAGACCAACTTTCATACCTTGTCAAAAGCCATATCTGATCTGATTTTGATCCACCCACTCAGACATCTACCATTACTCTAGAAGGGACTCTTAAGACCAATTTTAGATGCCATCTAGGGGTATTCAATGCATATTGAAGTCCTTTTTGCCTCTGCAGTACCACCATGATACAAATCAGATCAAACATTTCTTCATCTGCTGGGATGTGTTGTTTCCTCCTAGATTGGGGAAGATATTTGGAGATTGTAACTGACAAGATCAAATCAATTTATTGAAGTGATTCCCCATACTAATATTTTGTAACCTAACCCTTGTAGGGTTAGGGTTTCAAATTGTAACCCAATCTTAGCTATGTCTAAACTACAAAGGCAATTTTGTAACCTATTTTCAAACATATTCTGCAGAAAAACTTATGTTTCTCTACATATGTAAATTTGTCTTGCCTTGTATTAATTAAATTTACTCCTTTTGCCTTCATTCAATGTGTACAATTTGTGTAATGTGTTACTTTATTGTTTGAATGCATTCTCATTTATTTCTTTAGGCCTTGTTGATTGTGTTAATCCCTCTTTGGATGTCATCTGTAGATTGAATCAGTCTCTCTTGACATCCTACAAGAATTCTAACCTTCACTCACCCTAAGGAGACTAATTAGGATAGGATTTTGTGCATCCTTGGGTAGTTTTATTGGTGTTATGAGCAATCATAGGTAGAGAGGATCAAATCCAATCTAGGGGCAAACCTCTTTTTCCCTTTCAAGAATCTCTTCTTCTCCTTTTTCCCCTCAGGAGAATATATTAGGATTTATTTTGTGTTTGGTTAGACCAACACCTGCATCAGATTGATAAGGAAGTCAACCTTCTCTAGAGACTCAACCTCAACTATGAAAGTTCCCACACTTGGAGGTTGTTTCAATGTGTCACAAGGTTGATGATGAAGGTTGTTCATCAAGCAGACAAACTTTTGTGAAAACAAACATCATTTCAAACATATCATCAATAACATCACACTAGTTACAAGTTGACATCAATGACAACAATACAACGATTGCCTACAATCTCTCCTTTTGTCATTGATGACAACACAATAAATCTCCTTGCTTCACTAGCATCTCTCTAGTATAGCACTGTCTAATATCTTTTCCCTTTTTACATTAAGGACAAAGCGCACATGTCTTCATTGAATTTTGTATTCTTACTTATCTATACTAACTCCATATTTCTGATTTCTTTCCTTTTTTTTGAAACCTGCATTCTCTCTCCCATACAACATAAACTAACAAACCACCTACTCCCCTTGAGAGTACCAATCACATCCATCTAGGAGATAGAGGATATATCTTGAATTTCTCATCCTAGATAGATGCACCAACTTATGAATCTTGATAAGAGGGAAATAACCCCTAGCTTCTATTTGAGATACTCAAAAGTATCCTTCAAAAGTGTCTTAGTGAAGATATCTACAATCTAATCTTTTGTGGGCACATACTCCAATGTAACTTTCCTCTCTAAAAATTTCTCTCATAGGAAATGAAACTAGATAGAAATGTGTTTAGTCCTTGAATGCATCACCAATTTTTTTGATATGTTTATAACACTTATATTATCACACATAATGGGAATGGGCTCATCATGCATCACCTTGATATTCAATGTTTACTTTATCCACATCATCTTAGTGTAGCAAAATGTTGTAATAATATATTCATCTTCTACAATTGATAAAGATCTTGAATCTCACTTCTTACTGAATTAGAAGATTAGTTACTCCCAAGAAAAATGCACTACCACTAGTATTTATTTTTTCATACACATAACCAACCCTATCAACATCAATGTAATCCTTCAAAGATGAATCACTATCCTTGTACTACAAACATTAGTCTCAAGTTGCTTTCAAATATTTGAATATTCATTTAACAACCTTGTCATAATATTTCTTAGGATTTGCTTGATATCTAGCCACCAAATATATTGCATGCATGATGTCCAATCTAGAAGAAATCAAATATGTAAGTCCACCAATCATAGACCTATAGAGAGTTTGATCCACTCTGAAGACTCACCATCTTTACTCAAATGACAACGAGTATCCATGGGGATACTTATTGGTTTAGAATTATCTATACCAAACTTAAACATATCCTTAACATACTTAAGTGCAAATCTCACATCTAGCTAAGCAACTTGAAATCCAAGAAAGAGAACTCACCAATCATGGAAATTTCAAATTCAATCTCACATTTCTTTTGCAAATCTCTTACATGCACCATCATTTCCACCAAAAATAAGATCGTCAACATATACAACAACTATCAAAATATTATCTTCACCAACCTTAAAGTACAATTTGCTATCTGTTGTACCTTTTTTGAAGCTTTGCTAAAGTAAATACTTGTCAAACCTTTCATACCAAGCCCTGGGGTTTTTCTTGATACCATACAATACCTTTTTTAATCTGCATACCATGTTTGGATCCTTTGTCAACTAAAAACCATCAGGCTTCTCTATGTACACTACTTCCTCTAAATCTCCATTCAATAATGCCAACTTGACATCCATTTGATACACCTTAAAGTTTTCTTGTAAGATACAAATGCAAGAAACATTCTAATTACCACCATCTTATCCATTGAAAAAAAAAGTCTTCAAAGTCAATACCTTCTACTTGAGAATATCCTTTACAAACCAATCTAGCTTTGTTCCTTGTCACTTCTTCTTCATTCAATTTATTATGGAATACCCACTTTGTTTCTTTAACAATTTTATCTGCTAGTTTAGGGACTACTTCCCATTTCTAATTTTTCTCAATCTAATCAAGCTCTTCTTTCATTTCCTTTATCTCTCATTCAACCTCACTAGCATCAATTTTTTTTGGGGTTCTATCTTTGATAAAAGACAAAGATTCACCTTCTCACTTGCCTTGGTAAGTCTTCTCATTATTTGCACTTATTTCTTATCACCAATAATATGATCCTTTGAGTGATTCATTTGAAGATACTTTGTCTAAGTCTTAGGGTCCTCTGATTCCTTTTCTTCTTTCTCTTCATTTTCTTCTTGTATGATGGAGGGAGCATGTTAGGATTCCCACAGATACTGAGAGGGCGGGGGGGTGTGAATCAGTATCTAACTGGAGAGTAGAATTTCTTATCTTAAAACATGCAGAACATATTATAACAGTGTACCAGTATGCAAGAAATAATGAAATAAATAGAATTAATAACATCCACATGAAAAGCACACCATGACACAAGGATTTAATGAGGAAACCCGGTGTGGGAAAAACCTCGGTGGGATTTGTGACCCACAATATCCACTCACTGGCCAATAAGAGAATATTACTTACAAGAGGGGCCTGCACATGCAAGAAGGCCAACTTCCTAGAGCTCACTACTCAATGGGAAGTCTCACTGACTTACAATGTGGATTATACAAATCCAATATCTTGTACTGCTTTACAATAGCATCTATAATGCCTGATTTAGTACCGGTTGCTACTCTGCTTCTTACATAAACCCTTTAACCTATATTTCACATAATAGGTCTGCCTTAATATTTTTCCCTTTTGCTTACATCACTTTCTTAACTTACTTACAAAATGTCTACAATGATCTCTTTTATATATAAGAGTCATTTTACAACATGCCAAGTCGGCTTACAAAGTTTTTACAACAAAATATAATATAACAAAATCATGTCGGCCTCTATGCCAGTATACTTCCTTTCTTTATGCCGGTGCCAGTGTCCTGAGTGCCGGTGTAGAGTCTGATAGTTGATGCTGGTGAACTATCTTGTCGGTGTAATGCCTTGCTGGTGCCATAGGATTGTAAGGTTGCCATCAATGAAAAAATCTTCAATCACCTACAATGTCTCATTGGAGTGTGCATATGCCAACAATATCCCCCTTTGGCATTGATGGCAACACTCATGAGAAATTTCAAAAGTGTATCCAAAAATGTGAAGTCAAAAAAATGTTACCAAAAATGTGTGCTCCCCCTGAGCATATGATTCTTGTGATATTTGAATTTCTCATACCACTACTCCCCCTTTGGCATCAATGACAAAGGTTGTCAAGATGTCAGTAGAGTTTGTAGTTTCAACCTTGTAAATGGGTAGTTACAATTTGAAATAGATCCGCCAAAATCAAGTTTATACTCTCCATAAACTTTTTACTATCTCTGATTGTTGTCTCTATTCTTTTAACTGTACCGGTGAGATGCTGCATATGCTCTGCCAGTGTTTTTTGTCCCTGTATCAGTGCCTCAGATATTTCCTTCCACAATGATGCTAGATAGTCCAATCTTGGACTCAGTTTAAATCTCAGATGCTTTGCCTTAATCACTATTCTCTCTTTTTCTCTTTCCAATTTAAGTAATTCTTCCTCAAAATTTGTTATCTTTTGTTCAAAAACTGATAATGTATCAGGTGAGTTAATAAAATTATCTGCAAGTTTATTGATTTCATCCTATACCTTTCTTATTTTCTTATCTATATCTATAGTCAAAAAGTTTGTCTTACAGGTGTCTTTGTACAGAGTTTTGTACTCTTTCAATAAGTTACACAGTTCCAGTAGAAGTGTGTCAAAATCTCTAGTACACTTCTTTATCTGCTCATTAAAGAATCTTTGCTTTTCAATTTCCAATTTGTCCTTCAATGTCTCTTCCTTTAATTTCTCAATGTTTTCTGTGATATATTTACACAAGGTATGAAGTTGTCCTAAAGAATCTTTATTGTCTATATTACAGTTAGGAGCAATTACCTTCAAAATTGGTATTGTGTCATCTATTGCCTTATAAGCTTGTGAGCTGCAATCTATTATCTTTTTAATTGAATCTAATAGTACTTCAGTCACATTAGTTGATTTGTAGCCTGATGATGAGGAACCTACATTTTGAGTACCGCCAGTGGAAGTAACCAAGCTTGTACTGACCTCTGGTAGGTCTGTTTGTGTTTGCATTTCCTTAAGAGATGGTTTTTCTATTTCTCTAGTTGTGGGTGACATTGTTTCCTTATGAACCTGTTCCTGAATCTGTTGTTGCTCTTATTCCGAAGCCTTTTGCTCTGTTTGTTTCTCTATTTGTTGCATTGTCTCAGTTTGAGTTTGAGTTTCTACCTATTGCTCTTTGTCATCTGTCGGTTTCTCCTGTGTGTTATTAGTTTGCTTAGCTACCGGTAGCTCACTAGCCATTTCAGTCTTATCAGTTGTATCTTTGTCTACCACAATGTTGATCTTTTGAGTATCAACATCCACTGTATATAAGACTTCAGGATTAGGATTGACATCCTCTACATCCATACTTTCAACTATCGGTTGATCTTTTATTGTTGTTGTTGTTACCGGTGGAGTGATCAAAGGAGGTGGGGGTAAGTTATCTTTAACCTTGATACTGGGTGGTCCACCAACTTTACCTTTACCCTTGTCTCTTTCTTTCTGATATACCTTTATAGGTTTGTGGCTCATGTATTCTTCTTGTTTTTCTTTTTCCACTAGGAAAATGTCCCATGCATTTTCTATCTCCTCAGTCACCTCATTAACTCTTCCAACCATTAAAGCAATGTGATAGTGTGCAGTAGAAAATACTGACCGGTTGGCTTCAACAATTAAATCATCAATTTCTTTGGGTGAATTCACTGGGTATACAACAAGTAGCTTTTCTATCTTTATTTTCTTGTCAAGTTCTACTACTGCTTGTCTCCTTGCTTCCAATCTCTTAAATAGTTCATCTAGTACTTCATCTACTACTTCCATCAAAAATTTCTTATACATATCCATATGCAATATAACATTGTTTTCTACTTGTTCTTTTTCATCAGCTGTCAGAGTGTCATATAGTTTCTCTATATTCTTCAATTTCCCTTCCTCTGTAATTTCATTCAACAGTATGTCAAGAGGGGCCAAGTCCTTGTTTGTCCTCTTCTTCTTCTTGGGTGTCAATTTCTTCTTCTTTGGTGTAGCCTTTCTTACCGGAGATCTCACTGCTTGTTGTTTTTATCTTGTCCTCCTAGGTGAGGGTGTGGTTGCCGGTGAGGGATCTCTTTTCCTTACAACTCTTTTGAAAGTTGCAAGCATGTCATTCTCTAAAGATGTGCCTACCGATGATAGGTGAGTTTCAGGTTGTGGAGCTGCTAACTCATCCTCTGTTATACCGGTTTGTTCCATTACTTTATCCTTGATTTCCTTTGCTTGCCTAGAACCTTTTCTTACAACTGCCTCAACCTTTTTCACTCTTTTCTTAGATTGTATTTGGCTTTCAATAGTTTTGCACTACCAAATACTTCTTCCTTAGGTTCTTTGGGGGCTTCCAGAAGTGCTTTAGCATAAGTTTTAATTATATGATCATCTGTTTTGTAGCCCATCTCTATTACCCAAACTATCCTAGTGATGACTACTTCCATCCAGATCTCATCCTTCTTGATTACAAAGGATATTTCATCCTTATATTTGTCAACAATCTTTTGTGATAATCTGATTCTTTTCTTCATTTTGGCCTTAAGTGCTTGAAAGAAATCATGGATATTGTTTTCCTTATCTTCTCCCATATTATTGAATAGTTCTGTTAGTTGTTTACCTACCGGTATATCATACCCAAGTTCTTTGTAGCCTATATCGGAAACCTATTTGGTTATATGTAGCATCAGACATACTAGTAGATTTCCAAATTTAAAAGTTCCTTTCTTGTCCTTCTTAATCTTGCGTAAGTTGTCAATTAATTTGTCCTTCAACCACTCACATACATCAATCTTCACATTATCCATGACCATATCATAAGCACTCTTAATGCATAAACTTCAAACTGAATTGAGTGTATTTGCATGAGTAGCTTTATAACCTAATATCATGCTGATAAATCTTACATTAGTATCTTTTACATCATTGACTCTTAAGGACCTTCTATCGGATGTGGCACCAGTTAGGTTTATAACTAGGTCATTGGAGACCTTTTTAGTCTTGTTTGGCCTTTTACCAGTGGTCGGTTGCCCTATGACAGCTTTCACAGCTTCCTTGGTGATTTTGTGAATTGCATCTAACCAGAAAAATTCACCATGTACCCTGCTTAAGACTATCCTAATCACATCCTTGGGGAATTCAGGAATGTTAAGGATCTTTGTAAATCCTAGGGTTTCAATGATCTTGTGTTCATCTTTTACATTGCCGGGTTCATCACACATGACAATTTTAAACATGGTTTTAATCTCTTCATCTCCTAGTTCCTCAATGTTGTAGTGAATGTAAATTTTGGGGTCTTCAACATAAATAACTCGTTTAGGAATTTGAGAAAAAGCACCTAAAGTATCATCTTTCTTTGCTACTTCAGGAACTAATTGAAATATGGGCCTAGGTCTTTTTATAACTTCGACAACAGTAGGGTTTTCTATATATTCAAGTGCAGAGGTGGATGCCATGATAAAATACCTTTTACTTCCTTTAGGATGGATGATTGCTTGAAGTGTTCTTGCCTCTTGATTGAAATGCCTTAGCTCGGAATCTTCACGCTCTTCGCAGGTTTGAAATCTCGGTGAAATGGAGCCAAAAACTCAAATTTATAGTGTCTTTTTTCCATCTACCACATTAAATGTATGCCGGTTAAGTAGTTACTTAACATTGTCTACCAGTAATAGAGTAATTTCCAACTTCTCATCTCTAACTGAGGGAATAATAGCACATGTGTCATTAGATTGCCAAACCCTCAAGGAAACTTTCTTCAATTCGATGAAGAACTTCCTGCTGGTGGAGCACTGCTCTGTCCTGCCGGTGAAGCATCACTCTATCCTACCGATGAAGCATTGACTAGTTCTACCGGTGGAGGAGTATTCCCAATATTTAGATCAGCTTTTCTAGTCCATTGTTTTGAGAATTCTTGCTTAACCTCTTCAACTTTTTCTTTACCCTTTAAGCTAGAACTTTTGTTGTCTGCCAGTGATCCTTTACTTCTACAAAATTTTGCAATATGCCCAATCTTTTTACATGCATAACAAGTTACATTATTCTTCTGAATAGCTTTCCCATAACCTATGCCGGTTTGTGTTCTGCATTGATTAGATAAATGTCCAAATCTTCCACAAACATAACATCTCACATTCATTCTGCAATTTTCAGAGTTGTGACCAACTTTGTTGCTTTTTGAACATTGACCGGTGGGTGTGTTGATATTCTGATAATTTCTAGATCTACATTCATTTGCTCTATGACCATACTTATTACAGTTAAAGCATTTTCCATTTAATTTATAAGTATTAGGTTGTCTTACCGGTTTGTTGTGATCCTGAGTATTTGTAGTACCAGAGCTTTCACCAACTTCAAAGCCAATTCCAGAACTGTCACCTTTAGGTTTTTGATTCTTCAGCAAGGTGCCAAGTTGCTCTGAGCTTTTCTTGAATTTTTCTTTATGTTGATTTGTAGTTTCTAGTTCTCTTTCTAAGACTTATTTCTGTCTCATCAGTTCATTGGAGTCATTCTGAGTGTGCATCAGATCTATCTTCAATAAATCATTTTCATAGCTAAGTCTTGTGTTCTCATTTGCTGCATCACTTAGTCTTCTTCATTCTTCTTGCTATCCTCAATTTCTTTACAAAATCTCATAGTCATATCCTCATCTCATTCTTTGTTGTCATGTTCTCCAGTTTCATCTTGCTTATCTGATCATTAAGTGATTCCTTTTCATCATTTTTAGTTTGCATTTTTTCACACAGTTCTCCTCTCTTATTTCTTGCAACAGTAAGATTCTCTTGAAGTGCCTGAATGATATCCTGAGTTGCCTTTAGATCATCTTCTAGTTTGATATTTTTCAATTTTTCTGTATCATAGTATGAGAGAGCTCCTTCAAGTTGCTTCATCAAATTTTCCATCTTTACCGGTGTCAAGATCTTCCTCAAGCTGTTAGGCTTCTGAAAATAGAGGACCAAGATTTGATACCAATTGTAAGGATTCCCACAAATACTGAGAGGGGGGCTGAATCAGTTTCTAACCAGTGAGTAGAATTTCTTATCTTAAAACATGCAGAACATATTATAACAGTGTACTGATATGCAAGAAATAATGAAATAAATAGAATTAAAAACATCCACATGAAAAGAACACCATGACACAAGGATTTAATGAGGAAACTTGGTGTGGGAAAAACCTCAGTGGGATTTGTGACCCACAATATCCACTTACTGGCCAATAAGAGAATATTACTTACAAGAGGGGCCTGCACATGCCGGAAGGCCAACTACCTAGAGCTCACTGCTCAATGGGAAGTCTCACTGACTTACAATGTGGATTATACAAATCCAATATCTTGTACTGCTTTACAATAGCATCTATAATGCCTGATCCAGTACTGGTTGCTGCTCTGCTTCTTACATAAACCCTTTAACCTATATTTCGCATAATAGGTTTGCCTTAATATTTTTCCCTTTCCCTTACATCACTTTCTTAACTTACTTACAAAATATCTACAATGATCTCTTTTATATATAAGAGTCATTTTACAACATGCCAAGTCGGCTTACAAAGTTTGTACAACAAAATATAATATAACAAAATCTTCTTGGCCTCTGTGCCGGTATACTTCCTTTCTTTGTGTCGGTGTCAGTGTCCTCAGTGCCGGTGTAGAGTCTGATCGTTGATGCCAGTGAACTTTCTTGCCGGTGTAATGCCTTACCGGTGTAATGCCTTGCCGGTGTCATAGGATTGTAAGGTTTCCATCAATGACAGAACCTTCAATCACCTACAATGTCTCATTGGAGTGTGCATATGCCAATAGAGCACTCTCTATTCCATGATCCTCAAGTTCTTTTGTGGCATGATTCTAACTTTTATCTACTTTGACATTTGTGCTTTCAACTATTTTCTTAAGTCTCTTGTTGAAACATCTATAAGCCTTGCTTCTTGTTGGGTAACTAAGGAAGATTCCTTAATTAGTTATTGAGTCAAACTTTCTAAGATCTTCATCTCTTCTAATGTAGCATCTACTTCCAAAGATTGTAAAATACTTGACAATAACAATTCTTCCATACCATTGCTCATAAGGGGTCTTAGAATTATTAATCTCCACATGCACTTTGTTAAGAATACAAACAACAATATGCACAACCTCTTTCCAATATGCATCAAATGAATTAGCATCCTTTAACATTGTCCTAGCCATCTCTTGAACTGATCTATTTTTTCTTTCAACTACTCCATTCTATTTAGGGGTCCTAGGAGTAGACAAATGTCTCTTAATACCATGATCTTCACAAAACTTATCAATCTCATTTGATGTAAATTCACCCCCTACATCAGACCTTAAGCATTTGATCTTAGCATCTATTTCATTCTCAACCATAGACTTGAAATATTTAAAATTATCTAGGGCTTCAAAAAAAATTCTTAGAAAAGCAATTCATGTTATTCTAGAGTAATTATCAACAAGAAACATAAAACACCTCTCACCATTTAATTCTCTTGTCCCAATAGGTCCACAAAACTTAGTATGTATCAACTCCAAGGGTTGTGCAGTATAATACTCCTTGCTCTTAAATCTTATCTTTATCTTATTTTTAGTCTAACAATCCTTGCATAATGTGTTTGTATAAGGCTTGATAATTTTTCAAATATCTCACACTGCTTGTGTAGAGATTATCTTTATTGTGTTCTCAAAATTGATGTGTCTCATACTTTTTTGCCAAAGCCAACATTCACTACTCTAAACCATTAGACAACCACCTCTTTTAAATTCCTTTAGATGATAGATATTTCAATTAGTCCTTGTTCCTTCTGCAATTAGTCTTCATAAGCCACCTTTTCTAATTTCATATCCTTTCATTAAATTTGATTTTGTATCCTTTGCTGCACATCTAACTGACACTAATAAGATTATGTCTCGTTCCCTTAACATATAGAACATCCTTTATCTTGTTCTTTCCATTAATGGTTATGGTTCCTTTGCCATAAATCTAAGTAGATTCTTTGCCACCAAACTTAATTGATCCACCATTCCGCTTTTCAAGATTAATGAACACCCGCTATCAAGCACCCGAGCATTTGGTTCTTCTTTTGCATGAAGAGCAACCCATATAATTAATATTTTTTCATTATTTTCATCAGTAAGTAGGGTACTTGATTCATCAACATTATTAACTTCCATGACCATAAACAATGTTTCATCATTGAATCATCACATTCCTCAACTTCATATGAGTGACTATTTTCTTTTAAATGAAAACTTCTTTTGTCTTCTACTATTTTGTTTCTATCATCTCTTCTTCTATGGTTATATTTATTGAAAGTACATTTAGATTCATAATGACCGTTTATTCCCATAATTAAAACATTTGAAGAGTAACTTACCTTTTTATTTGCTAGTGCCTTTCTTCAATATTCTTACAAAGTTTGCTTCTGCATCATCAAGGTCATCATCCTGATTTGCATCATCTTCCACTTTCTTACTGGATTTGAATGAATCTTCCTTGTTATGATTATTAGATCCTAACTTCCTCATCTCAAAGATAGTGAACACACCATAGAGTTGATCCATTGTATGTTTGTCCAGATCCCTTCTTTCCTCAATAGAATATACCTTAGAACTATAGGATTTGGGAAGAGTTCTAAGTACCTTCTTCACTACTTCATTTTCATCCAATTTTCCACCAATACCTCTAATTCCATTTATCACTTCTATTACTTGGTGTATATATTTTTCAATATTTTCCTTTTCTAACATTCTTAGATTCTCAAATTTGCCTTTGAAGTTTTGCAACTTTACATGTTTTATTTTCTTATCTCCTTCATATATACTACCAAGCTTCTCCCAAACATCTTTAGCAAACATTTAGTTCATCACCTTCAAAGGTTTTGAATGAATGAAGCCAATAATTATTTCATTTCTTGCTTTTCCATTGTTCTCATGCATTCTAATCTCATCTAAAGTATTTGGAAGAGTAGAAGGAGCAATATAACCACCTATAACAAAATTCTAGACTACAAACCCCTTAGAGTTAAAATATGATTTCATCCTTAGCTTCTAGGAGTAGTTCAGATCATCAAACTTAGGTATCATGTAAGATCCATCTTGTACCATCTTGGACCTTGCTCAAGTGGTTAAGCTTCTTCCAAAGGAACTTAGCTCTTATACCAATTGATAAACATGCCCTAAGACTAAGAGGTGGGTGATTCAATCTTAATCAATCATTTGAACTTTATTCCTCAAATCAACATCAATTTTATCCTTAATCTTGTCAGTAACAATGAAAGATTAAAATAATAAACAACATGCAGAAGAGAACACCAGATTTACATGGAAAACCCAAAGAGGAAAAAACCATGGCCAAAACAACTCAAAATATAAACAAGATTACAATAATTATTTTAGGCTCACTGCTAATTAAGCTCAGTGCTCTCAGAATGAATTTCATGTTGGAGTGCACTACCCTGGTTAAAGATACAAGGGAGTTGTAGGTTAAGAATCACTGCCTCAAGGAAAGATACAAAGAACTTGCTGGGAAGACTCACTATCTTTGAGCAAGGTACATGAATATATGAATAAGCCTTCACCAACATTGCCTCCAACAATCTCCAAGTATTAAGTTTCCCTTGAACCTCTATCTCAAGCGACCAACTTCAAAAAAATCACCACACAATACCTCAACTTTACATCACATACACTAAAATTGATATGATCATGTAAGCACATAAACATATTCTAATCCACACACTCATACCAAACATTCACACTCGTTTGATCTTCTATATATATTATCCTTTACATCACAAACCATCAATTAGGTCAGCCAAAACATGGGGCAAGCGTAAGTCCAATAAAGTTAGTCCCAAACACAACTATGGTGAGAGTAGTCTAATCTAGGATATAGAAAGGACCAAAAACATTATATCACATCTTTCTAATCAGCCCCAAACATTACAAAAGTTATTAGACATCCTCCAAAGATGGAAACAATGTAACATGTACATAAACCATGTACCACATGACCAATCATCTCAAAAGTACATCTTTTGAGTGAATTAGTTCTTAATGTGGATCCCCACATGCCAAAGTAGAACCCAAATATAACATAGAAAAACCTCCAATGCAAGTGAAAACACCCAAGGATACACCACACGCAAGAGAAAAAATTTTGTTGGTCAAACCAAAGCAATTTCCTTGAAACATTAATACCAGATACAATGTAACAACAAATAGGTCATCTAGCATCATGCAACGCATGCAAGGACACTACTTGAACATCCAACAACATTACCAAATATCTCTTTCTTACAGTCACATCAAAAACATGTTGGTGTAACATAAACAATTCCAAAACACTTTTTTCTAGAAGGCTAGAAGAACTAGTCGTGAACATAACATCATTATAAACTCCTGTAGACCACACATCCACCTAAACCTTGAGCTAAAGCAAAGAAAAAAACAATATAAACATGTCCTTTAAGATACAACACATGTGACAATCGTGTAGAAAAATGCAGACCATTTTACGAACAAATCTTGATATCCAGGTAAACTCTCAATAAACTACAATTACAAAACCACATTAGCTACAACACTAGAGATCTAAAAAGATAGGTGTGCAATGTCCACAAACCATACACATTATGTTCAAACACACAAGACTATATCGCAAATGTAGAGGAATATTGAGAATTCTTCTAAATATTCTTCATCATACATTTTTACAACTACTTACACCAAAAATCTTCTACAAACCAAAATCTCTCAAAAACATCATTTTCTCACTGCAGAGAAATAAATCAACATTTTGTAGCATACAAAAAATCATCACAACCAAATGCACTTTATTGTCATGCTTCTAATCTTAATTTTAATATTCCTCATCTCAAAGCATCTAATCATTATCTTAATATGATATCATAATTATGCTTCAATGCATGATATTGAGTGTAGATATTAGACACCAAGAAGGTGGACATCCACAACATAGAGAATCTGCAACCAACATTTATCTATACTCAACATACTTGTTGGTCCTTGCAATTGGAATAGCATCTAGGTTCTAAATACTCACCTCAGAAATTAAACATCCTTACTGAGCAACTACCTTTCTTGTAGCAAATGTTCATTTACTTTATTGACCAGGGACGTAAACTTGAAATGAGTCGGTACTGTATGTGCACTTAAGCTCAAATTGTAGCCATTTTACTCTACTGCTAGAAAAGGAAATTATCTGAAGAAAATATGTAGAACCATGATGACTTAATACTTTATTAAAACTCACAATTGAAAATAACTTAAGCAAATACTATCAATGACAACGTTCTGGACGACGGATAGGAATAGACACATGAATTGTTTCCAGTGGCTATAGGAACAGTTGAATACCAAAACAACAACTATAACAAAATGGAAATTAAATGAAGAACACACAGGAACTACTCACCAAGTGGGCCCCCTTGAATGAGTATATCTAGAACTCAGATAACAACTGATAAACTCATAATACCATTATTTTTATTTACTTCAGATTGACTACACATACATAAGTCTGAAAATTGAATACTACTAACTCTATGGTCATTCTCTCTTACTCGTGTGAGGAGATAGAGACCTTTATTTAGAAGAAAACTTATAACAAACTCCTAACTAATCAACCCACGTCCCAAAGGAATAGGTGAACAAGATTTATTATACTAGAAGAAGAAGTCAACACATAAATGTAGAATAACAACAACTGTCTTGCTACTGAGAAAATATAGCGTAACCTCCTTCCTTGATTTATGTTCCATCAAGAACAATCATGAATTCTCCATAGATCACTCCGCCAAGGAAGCAATCAATTGGTTATGACCTTCTTCAATGATTCTCCACTTTGACTGGGTCTGCATCCAATGACATATTGATATGTCTTTAAACCACAAGCTTAGTCATCTTTTCATCTTAGCTGACCCTGCATCATGGCGTTAATGCACACAAAAACATGTGTATCCATCGATGTTAACATAACATAAATTAAACCATATTAATTTAGATAATTTGCATAGATTAATTGTATAAAGATCATTAGTCAACAACCTTAGGTCTAGGATAAATTAGGTCCAAAAATACTAGAAAAAGACATCAACAAGGAAAGTCCTATGACCCATACATTAACCAAACATCTTACTAAAGCAAGAGTTTTATGACAATAGTTGACAAAATGGAGCCATTATTTTGGCTAATCATTACCCCCCAACCTAGCTTCTTGTTGGTCCTATAGCAATAGGAAAGTTTCTAATCCTAGCATTAATTCTAAAATTGTTGAGGGTAACCTATCCAGATCCTCCTGTAGCCAAGCTCTAATAAAACCCTTTCATCTTTTCCAACCGTGTCCACCTAGTGCACTCTAATGCTTCATTATAAGGTGGGTCATTATACCTACATCCCATCAGTGGCCATAGAAGAATGGGTGGCTAGAAGATAAGGGGCAACCAGTGATTTCCTTTTGTTCTACCCAAATATATATATTTGGTTGCCTATCTTAGTGCTGCATGATAATCTGGCAAGGAATGTAGCTCAGACTGTTTCAATTCATTAGGTAGACTATTCCAACGCTATACTAAATGTCCAATTGCTACCTGACCCTCAACCATAGCCATCTGATCATATTATCTGAATACCTCTTCTCTCAGGAGTAGAATATTATTCCCATAGTCTGGTCTATAAATAATTTTTTGCCAATCATAATAAAGGCGTCTTAGATCCATTGATTTAGCTCACAAAAGAAGTGGGAGATCAAGTTCATCCTTCCTGTACATCCTAAGTTGTTCTCCCCTAGTAATTTCATTTTGAATCCATGACATGAGAGCTCCGAGTTGAATATCTCCAATGTAGAGCAAAGGATTCTAGTCAACATCATTAGGGACAACATAATTATGTAAATAAAACTCACAAAGAAAATTTTTGATGGTTGTAGGAGACGTTTCATAAACATGGTAAAACTCCCGTGGTGTTTCCAAAGAAGGACTTAGATGTCTAACAATTATCATTAATCAAAAACAAATATGATTCTCTTTCAAATATAGGGAGTAGACTCGTGGTGGCGCCTTGCACTACATTAGTTGTGGTATCATAGTGACTACCGTATCCACCTTATTTTTGAGCTCAACAATTTCCTCATCTTTTTGTTCAATCACTTTCTACTGTTGATCAATAAGTTTTTGCATCTCTACTTTTTATAACTCCCACTCTATAGAAGGAAAGAGTAGTAAGAAAAGAGGGTGGTCTGTGAACTAGTGCTCTAGGTTTTGACTTCCCAGCTCCGTCTTCTACTTCAACAATCTGCCATGCAATGGAAGCCAAGATGTCAAGCTCACCCAAGCCCATACCTTCCTATGGCTTTTCATGAGGGCTTTCTTCCTCTTTATCTCCTTCTTTACTTGGTTCCTCAGGTTCCTAAGCCTTCTATGGCTCCACAGGTAAGGTCAGAGAAATAATGTCCTTGTAAGGACTGCTCGGTTCTTGCTCCGAGGAATCAACAAGAATATTGGCACTCGGCTGCTCTAGCAGTTTTTTATTTTTAGGTTTTCTTCAAAGCCTTCCACTTCTTCTCAAAGGCATTTCTTTGATGGCTGCAGGATGGTTTAATGTATCAACTCTTTGGGTGTTTTTGCAGCTTCCTCAGTGGCTGTAGGAGAATCTTCTTTTGCAATTCTTCTTTTCTTTGTGATAGGAGGGGTGGAACCCACACTTTTTCCTTTCTCCTTCTTCTTCTCCATGTCAACTTGTTTCTCTTTACCTTTCTCCTTTTATGCAACAACCCTAGTTCTTATTGGGGTTTGTGATGGAACCCTTGCCGAGGTTTCTGCTGCTTCTAGCAAGGTTTCTTTCGGTGAGGGTTCCTGTGCTGCAAGAACATCCTCAAATGGTGACATCTTGGAGGATGAGGGTTCAAGGGCGGGACCAAATCCTTCTAAATTTTCCCCTTCTTGAGATGGGGGATACTCTACTAAAGCCATATTATTTACCCTAAACCTTTTAACTTTTACAAATTCATCCCAGGTCGTTTGGGAAACATCTCTCAAATAACTTTCAACCAATAATTTGATTAAACAATGATGAGTAACAAAGTGAGGCCTACCTTTTTGTTTCTCCACTGCACTAATGGAAATAAGATTAAACAATACATTAGGAACATTCATTCTCCTCCCATGGCATAGATGACTCGGGAGCTTAAAATGGTGAGAATGCAGGCATGAGAATCTCCCTTCGCAAGTCAAATATTTCATGATACATAATGCTATTTCTCTTCATTTGGGGGGAGGGGATTCTTGTCTAGCCCCTTGCTTATTTGTTACCAAAGGTGGGTCAACTAGATACATAAATTCTGCCCTCGCACTTCGTGCGTCCTTTATTTCGGTGTATTTTTTTCCATCTACTAGCAACCCTACTACCTTTGCAATCCGCTCTTCTGTAGCAATAAATCTCAACCCTTTCACCTGAGCTTCCCCATCAAAAAATATACGGGTGAATTATCTTGGAATATCCTCATTGAACTCAGTTAGCTTCAAAAAAAAAATAGCCAACCACTATTTCGGAATTCAGGTTTACAAACTTGATCTTGTAGGAGGACATCATGCACTGTAGGTTCATGGCAAATTGGCAGACAACCCATTGCAAAACTTGCACTCACAACTCACCACTTGTAGAAATATACCCAAGTCTAAACTCTGCAAATAACTCAGCCATATTTTCAAAATAATGAAACACAAGCAAAGAGAAACAATGAGGGAAGAAGGTATAGCAATAAGAACATAGTACATAATGTCACATCAAACTAAAATAATTTTAAATTTAAACTTTATTTGAAATGACATAAGAATTATCCATGAGAAAAATTCAGCATCATACTTCCCCCCCCCCCCCAACCTAAGGTATAGTAGGTGTCCACACATGTAGAGAATGACTAAAAATAATACTATGCAAATATCATTATGATACAAAATATGGTTTAATAAATATATGCAACAAAAAATAAATACACACGAGCGTACCTATTATCGTGCCATAATAACAACAGTTGGGGAAATCCATCATGCATGAAGTCGATCCGCTGTGTACGACAAGAGAAGTGGACAAATGAATGATATGGAAGAGTGATTGGCAAGTACAATAATGGAATATTCAATGCGAAGAAGGGTACTTCCATAGGATACAAAATTATTTATTATGATCATGCAGTAGAAAAAGAAAATTAGAAAGAAGGTGGGATGGCAAGGTCGCCTTCTTTTGCTACAGGAATCCCGACACCTTCCAAAATAGTGAATTGCTGCAGGAACTCCTCTTTGGAAAGCAGCTTATGAAAGAGGCACAAACGGTGACCATTTACTAATAATTTGAATTTTATAGCATCAATAGTGGCGAATCATACTGCACCATTTGGAATTGTTTCAATCACCTCATAAGGCCCTAACCAACACATATGTAGTTTGCCCAAATTATCCTTATACTTGGAGTCATACAGAAGGGCCCAATCTCCTGATTTGAATGATTTCTCTTTGATATATTTATTATGTCATTTTATGCGTTGATTTTGAATTGTTTATGTGTGCTACAGGGCGGACTTCCTGATTTCATGTAAGCCATTAAGTTGCAGGATCCTATCTTGTTGAGTTGTAGAGAGAGTCATATCCAAGGCTATGGCTATTCTAAGTATATTATGCTTAAATTCCACACACATCATAGCTAATTTCCCATACACCATCTCAAAGGGTGTAAAACCTATTTTCATTTTCCATGTGGTCCTATATGCCCAAATTGCTTCAAGAAACCTAGTAGACCAATCCTTTCGATGAAGGGCTACTGTTTTGGTCAGTATAGATTCAATCTCCCTATTGGTAATTTCAGCTTGTCCATTTGCTTGATGATGGTAGGGGATTGACTTTCTATTCCTTATATTAAATTCACTGACCAAGGCTATAATCAAAGTGGAAGTAAATTGTGCCCCTTGATCAGTCACTATCTCTTGCAAAACTCCATATCTTGTAAACATTTCCTCATACAAAAATTATGCTACCTTGTTATCTCTGGCACACTTGAATTCTTTTACCTTGACCCATTTTGTAACATAGTCAGTACACACTAGAATGTATTAGCTACCATTTGAGGGTGGATCAATTGGTCCAACAGAATATAACCCCCATTTGTTAAATGGTGTAACAACTACCCATGGATGCAAAGGCATATCATTAGATCGAGTAGGTCTACCCATCCTTTGACATCTATCACACTTTCTAGTATACTTGACTGCATCTCTATGCAAAGTTGGCCAATAATAACCCGTATTCAGGATCTTTAAAGTTGTTCTCTTGGAAACAAAGTGTCCTCCATAAGGCTTGTCATGACAGGCATGAAGGATATCATAAGTTTCATCTTCTCAAACACACCGCCTCATAACTTGATCTGACCCTGTATAGAATAAGCAATCTACTATCCATGAAAAATTGAAACTCTTTTGTACAAGTAACCTTCTTTCTTTGGGTGAAAAATGAGGAGGAATTTTGTTAGCTTCTAGGTAATTAGCTATGTCAGCATACCATGGGGTGTGTACATTAATTGAAAACAAATGCTCATCTAGAAAGGAATCATCAATGGCTGCAGGATCATCCTTTGTTTGAATTCTAGACAAAATGTCTGCTACAACATTTGCCTTACCTAGCTTGTCAATGATAGTGATGTCAAATTCTTATATCAACAACAACCACCATGCCAATCTGCCCGAAATAGAACTTTTATTCATAAGGTATTTGATGGTTGCATGGCCAGTATGCACAAATATCTGATAGCCAGTGATGTAGTATCTAGACTTGTTGAGGGCATAGATAATAGCTAACATTTTCTTTTTTGTGACAGTATAATTTAGTTCAAGTCCCTAGATATTTTTGCTAATATACTAAATTGCATTCTCTAAAACTCCTTGTTTTTGTCCCAAGACTACTCCAATTGCAAGATCTAATGCATCTTTGTGAATGTGAAAAGGGAAAGATGAATCAGGTCCTTTGAGCATAGGAGCCTGAGTTAGAGCTCCCTTGAGTTTGAAAAATGCCTCTTTACATGTTGGTGTCCAATCAAACTCAACATCTTTTGTTAAGAGAGAATATAGAGATCCTGCCATCTTACTAAAGTCCTTTATAAATCTTCTATAGTACCCTGCATGGCCTAAGAAAATTCTCACATTCTTTTATTTTGCAGGGGCAAGGAGGTTAATTATTACCTCAATTTTGGCAAGGTCAACTTGAATACCCTTCTTGCATCATCATGAAGCATTTTTCACTATTTAGGGACAAATTATGATCCTCACACCGCTAAAACACTTTGCCAATATTTTGCAATGCTTCCTCAAAAGTAACCCCATAAGCAGTGAAATCATCCATATAGATTTCCATGCAATCATGAGAAATATCTGAGAAGATACCGAGGACAACTCTCTGAAAGGTTGTAGGAGCATTGCACAGACCAAATGGAAGAACTAAATAGGCATACATTCCCCAAGGGCAAGTGAAGGTTGTCATTTCCTAATCTTCTAGAGTAATTCTAATTTGATTGTAACCACTAAACACATCCAAAAATGGAAAGTACTATTTTCCTGCTAAAGAATCCAATACCTGATCAATGAAAGGAAGTGGGAAATGATCTTTCTTATTAGCAGCGTTGAGTTCCCTATAGTCCGCACAAACTCTCCATTTACCTCCCTTTTTAGGGACTATAACCAGATGAGATACCCATAAACTGTCTAATATAGGGTAAATGAACCCTCCATTAAGTAATTTTTGTAATTATTCCTTGACTGTTTCCCTTAATGCAAGATTAATCCTTCATTGAGGTTGTCTAACTGGCTTACAATCTTCTCTAATATAAATCCTATGAGTACACAATTCAGGATCTAATCCCTTCATATCATGATAATCCCATGCAAAGGCTTGTTTATGGGTCTTGAGTAGTTCCGTCAAAGACAATCTTTGGTCTGTTGTAAACAAGGGGTTTGGATTTCCTGCGGTAGCAAGGTATGAAATATTTTTGTGGCGGTAGGAGAATCCAAAGAGCTGGTAGATGGAAGGAGAGTATACAAAGGACATGTTGGCAAACCATGTAACTAGTGACTTGTACCATAATGATTTTTTATGATATTAGAGAGTACCTTATCATCTTCCTTGAGTTCCATGAATGGTTCCCTAGCCAACATCATAAGCTGTTGAACAAAATTTAGTTCCTCTCCTTCCTCTCCTACATCTGGCCATACTACTTGCTCTTGATCAAGTTGCGGTTGTGCATGAGAATAAATTGAAAGTGTTTTACTTGTGGTACCATCTGAAATGGTCATATCTCTTGATCTACACCCTATATATGCATCAACTGTAGCAAGCCAAGGTCTTCCCAAAATGATTGGATATCCCCCCAATGTTTCTTTAGTAGAGAGTACCATAAAATCAGCTGGATATTCCCAAGAATCTAATGTGACAACAATATCCTCAACTATCCCATCAGGTCGAACAGTGGAGCTATCTGCAAGTCGCAGGACTGTTAAAGTAGACCGAAGACTAGTAATACTAAGTTGCTGCATGACATCCTTCATCATAACATTTATAGCTACTCCTAAATCTATCAGGGCATTCCTAATTTGAGTTCCATTGATGACTAATTTCACAATAGGACTACTTGGGTCAGAATACTTAGGGAGGACAACTTTTCCTAACATAATATTTGCCAGTTGTCTTATTACATGGACTATTTGTGGGTCCTTTTCCTTCCGTCCAGGTTTATTTAAACATGCCTCTTTAATAGCTTTACCATATATGGGAATATCCTTAATATCTTGGAACAGTGGAATCTTTACACATATATTTTAATTGATCAATAAGATCAAAAGCTATGTCATCCTACTACCTAGTCACTTCTACCTGCAATATTTGTGGAAATGGTGGTGTTTTGACAGTGTCTGAAGTTTTAGATTGAGGTATCCATTTAGGATCTGTAGGCTAGTTAGGTGTAGTATCTTGTGCAATGTCTTCTGATGGTAATTCAGTTATAAATGGAGGAGACGGGGCATGTAATTTTTTTCCTGACCATAAGTGAATATCACTTATACTAAGAGAGTATGTAGGATATTGATTAGGATCAACTGAATAAACTTAGTGTTGTTGTTGAAGTTTATTATTAGGATTTGGTACAAGTTGTGTTGGCAGTCGATTTGACTTGGGTGGAGTAGTATTAGTAGCTGGTGGCATTAAAGTTGGTTGTTGGGACTGTTGTGGTGGCTGCAGGAAACCAGAGGATTGGTTTGACCATTGTTGACCTCCCCCCCCATTGAGGTGACTATTGCTAGTTACCCTGAGGTTGTGACCAATTCTCTTGTGGCTGTTGCCACTGAAAGGAAGGGCTTTGATAATTGGGCCAAGGATTTTGGGAGTTATTCCAAGACTGAGGAGTATAATTCCAAATTTTTTGGGAATATCGAGGTTGTCACTGATTGTTTTGTGCATTCCCATAAGAACTACAAAAAGACAATGGATCTTCTGGAATACCTTGTCTTGGGGGCCATGGCCTTCATTGTGCAATATAGAAGAGTTGTTCATCATCTCCATAAACTAGCTTGAAATCTGGAGGAGCCGACTGATTGTCAATTTTAGCAAGGAGCTTACATTTGTAGTCCTTTTTCTTTTCCTTACAATGATGACAAAATTCAGAAAGCATTGCCTCTGCTTCTTCTTTGCTTGAACTGTATCCAACTGAGTAGCCATGTTATTAATAATATCCTCCTTAAAATCCTTTAGTAGATGAGTTATCTCCATCCTTGAAACGGTTGTAGATGTTTTTGCTACTGAAGATCCAGGCCTATAATATCTACCTTTCTTGGCAGAAGCCTTGAAGTATTTTTGAGAGATCTTCCTGATATCATCCCATTGAGTTTGAGTAATGTCTCCTCCTCCCATGAGGTCTATTAATTCAACATAGTCCTTATTGATTCCCTTTAGAAATATAAATTTCAAGGATTCTTCACTCAAGGTATTGTGCTTATATTTCTTGACATTGAACTTAAACCTATCAAGATAATCTTCCAGACTTTCATCTTCTTTTTGTGTCATCCAAAAGATATCATCACCATGTCGATCAATTTCTTTGCAGTAATCTTTATACTTTTCCAAGAACTTTTCCTTCATTTCATCCTAGGTAGTTATTACATCTCTACCTAAACTCATAAATCACCTAAGAGAAGCTTCTTTCAAAGTAGTAGGAAATAGCTTGAGTTTTTGGTCATCTGTGGTATAATTATGACTTTTGTAGAGAATATCAAATTCAAATAGAAAGGTATCTGGATCTTTTGTGACCAAGTTATAGATCTTTGGAAGAGAGTAGGCTGGTATATTCTTTAAATTTGAATTATCATGTAGGTTTGGAATAGGGAATTCAATTGTTGGGTTCATAGGTGAAGGTGGAGGCCCACCTCCACCTCCTGGAGGATTTCCTGCCATTGTTCCTTGATAATGAACCAAAGGTAAAATATTATGTTCTAGGAATTCGTTCAAGAAATCAAGGTCTCATTCTGATAAATTAAAAACACCTTGATTTCTAGCTCACACAAAAACTTCAGCAAAAGGATTTATATCTGAGGCTTGATTTGAGTTTATTTCAAGAGTGGGATATGAGGGAAGAAATGTTCCTAATGCATCTCTTCTTCTTCTATGCATGCAGATTTTATAAATGAATGCTAAGAACTAAATCTAAAACAAACTGAAAGATTTAAAACTAACGGCCACAATAGGTTCTTAGTTTGGCACCATTCCCGACAATGACACCAAAAATGTTGGTCCTTGCAATTGGAATAGCAACTAGGTTCTAAAGACTCAACTCAGAGATTAAACATCCTTACTGTGTGTCTACCTTTCCTATAGAAAAGGTTAATTTACTTTATCAACCAGGGACATAAACTTGAAATGGGTCGGCATTGTATGTGCACTTAAGATCAAATTGCATCCATTTTACTCTACTATTGGAAAAGGAAATTCTATGAAATAAATATGTAGAAACATGATGACTTAATACTTTAAAAATCACAATTGAAAATAACTTAAGAAAATACTATTAATGAGAATGTTTTGGACAACGGACAGGAACTACTCTGCCTTCTTTGGCTACAAGAACATACATAGGAACTATTTCCAGTGGTTACAGGAACAACCGAGTACCAAAACAATAACTATAACAAAACAAAAACTAACTAAAGAACACACAGGAACTACTCACCAAGTGGGACCCCTTGAATGAGTAGATCCAGAACTCAGATAACAACTGATAAACTCTGAATACCATTATTTTTATTTACTTCAGATTGACTGCACATACATAAATATGAAAACTGAATACTATTAACTCTATGGTCATTCTCTCTTACTCTCGTGAGGAGATACATACCTTTATTTATAAGAAAACTTATAACAAACTCCTAATTGATCAACCCACATCCCAGAGGAATAGGTGAACAAGATTTATTATACTAGAAGAAGAAGTCAACACATAAATGCAGAATAACAACAATTGTCATGTTGTTGAAAAAATATAGCATAACCTCCTTCCTGGATTTATGTTCCATCAGGAACAATCATGAATGCTCCACAGATTGCTCTGTTGGGGAAGCAGTCAATTGGTTTTGACCTTCTTCAATGTTGCTCCACTTTGACTGGTTTTGTATCCAGCAACATATTGATGTGTCTTTAAACTGCAAGCTTAGTCATCTTTTCATCTTAGCTGACCCTGCATCATGGCGTTAATGTGCAGAAAAAACATGTGCATCCATCGATGTTAACATAGCATAAATTAAACCATATTTAATTTACATAGTTTGCATAGATTAATTGTATAAAGATCATTAGTCAACAACCTTAGGTCTAGGATAAATCAGGTCTAGAAATACTAGAAAAAGACATCAACAAGGAGAGCCGTATGACCCATACATTAACCAAACATATTACCAAAGCAAGATTTTTATGACAAGATTTGACAAATTGGAGTCATTATTTTGGCTCATCAATACTCTTTACAAACATCATTTTGGACATATCATCAATGACAACACACAAACTATATGTTGACATTAATGACAACAACACAAAAATTGCTAACATCCCTTTCCTTTACTTGGACCATAATTTCTTTGTGACTAATTTGGTTCTCCCACTTTTGTTGATTGTCCTCTTCCACTACTTGTTTGTCCCCTTCTTATCAAGGGTTTTCATGTATCCCTGAAGTCACCTTGTTGTTACCTTGCTAATTTTTCTTTTGTCTTGAGAGTATACTAACTATCTTTATCATAATTAAGATGAGTTCATCTTGGATTCAAATTCATATACCATTTATATAGGTTGACACCTTGTTTTCATCTTCTTTATCATGCTTAGATCAAATGATTATCTTGTAAAATTATTTAGTGCGCTCCTTGAAACTTAGTCTATTTGTTTCAACTTCTTCAATAAACTCATTGTTGTAAATATATTATTTAGGTTGCCATTGATGTCAACTCCTTGTCCAAAAGTTATCTGGATATGCATAGACAATGTATTGTTAGCAAGAGACACTGCATGTATGTTGAGATGTTGTCATTGATGGAAACTCATATCAAAATTGGCCTCTGCACTTCATGATTTTGTCATTCTAGAAGATTGATTGAAGATTGATAAAGTATTGGTGAGGTCTGGTAAGAATAGTGTATCCACTAGAGTGTATAGTGTTTTAATTTGGTTGGCAGATTAATTTGGTTGAGTATTTTTCTTTGTGGATTTGGGAGATGTGTTGTGGATATGCAATTTACCTTATTTCAGGTTTGTGGCATGTGGTGATAAGTTTTGTGCAAATTAGAAGATTTGGTAATCATGTTTTGGCTAGAACAATGGTAACGTGTGACAATTCATTTTGCACATCTTCCAGATCAATTTTGGTGACTGATTATGTGTTTGAGGTTGGTGAGATAACTGGTGGGACTTGCGTGTGGACATTTTTTTTTTTAGTCAGCTTAGTTATTTCTGATCAGATTGACCCAACTAGTGTACACATTTCATCTTTTGTGACGTTTTCTTGAAGCTGACGTGGTGGTGACCTAAATTGGTGATGCAGATATATAAGCAAGGTTTATTTGATTATTTTGAAGATAAATAAATATGCGAGATGGGTGAATGAGAGATTGTGCATAGTTTCATGTGCACAAGGTGAAGATTGGTGCTCCAGGATGTTGTAGAATATCAAAACAAAGAAGTATTGTAGAGAAGAGTAAGAATATGTTTTGTTCTTAACCAGAACTATATCTAGGTATTTGTTGATGCTATTTCATAGTTCAAAATATATTGTATTCTCTTACAAACACTTTGTGAGGAAGTGAGCCTTTTAGTTTATATCCCTTATTTGTACATTGAGCAGTGAGCTCTAGGCAGTGTGCCTGAATGCATGTGCATTCCCCTTATGTAATATTTCTATACTTTTAGCAAAGTATATTAATATTGTGGGTTATAATGCCACTATGGTTTTTCCCTTAAACAGGTTTCCACATAAAAATCTTGGTGTTATGGTGTTGTTGATCTTTGCTTTGTGTTTCTTCACTTTAATTTCTTTCATATGCATTCAGTGGTTTAAAGGACAGATTTTCAAAGTTAAAAATTATAGAACACTCATTCACTCCCCCTCTCAGTGTTCATTGATTCCAACAATTGGTATTAGAGCCTAGTTCCTTGGAAGAAGTCTAACAACTTGAAGTTGATTTGGGAAAGTGAATCAATGGATTTTGGTAGTCTTAGAAAGCAAATAGTTGTTGCTATTGAAGATCTTGATCATGTACAAGATGAGAATCGACAAGTGAAAGAAAATCTCAAAGATGTTGAAGAATACATTGAAGCATTGAAGGATTAGTTGAACAAATCAATGAAAAAGAGAAAGGAAATTGTTGATGGGCTTAAGAAGAAGGAAAGAGCATTGACAAAGAAGCCTTGAGGGAAAAGACATAAGAATGTGATAGACCAATTATAGCAAATACAGTCTAGAAAAATGAAATGGAAGCTATTGTGATGAGACTAACCAAAGAGATTGAAGAAATAAAGAAAAATGAAGAAAAGCTTGCTCAATCTCCGAAAAAAAAATCTGAAGAGTGTTGCAGACTTGAATGTGAGAATGGACAACTTAAGCTTGACCTACAAGATGCTAGATAACACAAGGAAGATCTTGAAAGGTGATTCATTCTTATTAGATATGATCTTGATGTTGCAAATGAATACAAGGAGATGTTCTGGATCAGTTCAGCTAAGCTTGATGAAATGCTTGCAAGTAAAAGAATTCTAATGATACTCAAGGTCTTGGATATGAGAAAGGAGAAAGCTTTGGGTCTAGTCAAAGAAATCCTAAGACTCAATAGCAGAAGAACAACTCAAGAAAGCCTCTGGTAAGACACCCTAATGCTCATAAAATGGCAATTATTTTATTTGCAATAAATTTGGTCATATGGCTAGTCAATGTATAAATAGGATGATCAATAATGCTTCATCTTTTACCCATCAATGTTTCAAATGCAATAAGTATGTTCATAAGACAAATGTATCCATAAGTATGATAAACAAATTCCAAGATAAGAGAAAGGTTAGATGTTATGAATGTGGTATTTTTGGACATATTGCTAATCAATACAAAATAAATCAGATGAATTTTAGACCTATGCAAGCAAATGTTGTTTTCTATGCTTGGAAAAAATCCAGTCACATTGCTAAGTATTGCAAAATCAAAAATGTGAATAGGAGAGGTCTGGAAGACAAGAAAAAGTATGAGAAGCTAGATGAGAAGGGAAAAACAAAATTTGAGGAGAACAAAGATCAAATGAAGAAGACATGGGTTAAGAAGACTAATTTAGAGGCAGGGAGTGGGTCCGCACCTAATTCTAGTATTGGAACTACATCCAGTAAGTGAACCTAGGAATCCAGCCTTGGGGGAGTTAAGATGCAAATCTTTCAAACCCCCTATTTGAAGATCTGTGACTGTTTCTGGTAGGTTGTAGAAGTATTTATGATTGCAACAGATTTCCAGAAAAATTTGAACCTATTTGAAGATCTGGTGAAGAAGTTTTTATAGATATAGAGCATCCAAAAGAATTAGGGCAAAGTGCATTTATTGCAGTGAAAATTTTGGTCTACGGTGAATAAAAGGTAAGTTTTCCTCTTCATTTATCACTTTGTGATTGAAGAGAAGAAGTATAGAGAGCTCTACAAAGTAGGAAACCAAGTGAAATTTGGTACTATCAATTTTCGAAGAGATTTGGTGAGTAAATCTAATCCAGCATAAAAGGTATTTATCAGTAAAAACCACTCTTTCGGTTGAAGTTTAAATTTTAATCTGCAAAATGGGTGTATTTGGTACCACAACCTCTTTGGTTTTCAATATCACTGAGCGTGCTCATCCCAACTTTAAGAATCACCCATTCATTTCAATGGAGGACAAACCTAAGAGTATTTTTTTGTATGTGCCCTATGGAGTCTTATGTATTGAAGATATAAGGGTTTACACACATGATTCAATTTAATAATTGGGAAGATCAAAATTGCTAAATCTTTTCAATAACTGGTCATCTGATCGAAGTTCCATGTTGAAATCTAAATTTCAAGAATTGGAAAGCAAGGGTTTTTCTCAATTTGTGAAGTTTCTGATGGCGTATAGACATGAGTGGATTCAGTACATTCTAATTCATGTTCATGATTAATTCATGTGGTTAGAAAAATCACATAAGATCACTATAGGTGTGATTCGGGCAGTAATAGGGCTGTGTGCATTCGGTCCATTGCCATCTCTGAAAATAGTGAAGAATGACATTGTAACCAATGCAACTGGGTCAAAGTTTGATAAATGAGCAATGACTATTGATGAAATCTTGGATCATGACATCCAGTTTGCATCCATGGTGATAGGATATAAGATTTATTACTCTAGTTGAATGAACTTTGTATCTAGTACTATAGTATATACTACATATGAGATATTAAGGAAGAATAAGAAATATGATCTTTGTGAGTTGCTCTGAAGTGAGCTCATCAAGAATCTGAAGAAAATCAAAGAAAAAAGAACCCCTTCAAATACGATACTCTACTTCTATCCATATTCTTCTATTTCAAGAATGAGATTCCAGGAGTTGGTCTGGTATAGTGGGCATTTGATAGGCTTGTGGGAATACAAATCTGAGAGTATCTCTATAGCTCCAGTGATTCCAAAGCCCAAAACAAGAATCTATCCAGGGATATTTCAAGAACTTTCAGGAGGAAATGCATGAGAGGGAGAGAATCCCAAAATCGATTGTTGAAAAATTGTTGAAACCATCTATTTCATAGTTGACACCGATCAATGCTTGATAGAAGCGGTGGAGCCTCGAATATCATGGATTCTACCAATGGGATATGAGGTTGATGAACATATTTTGGAACTATATGCGCAACATTTGTTGAGCCAACTAGTGGACTCCAATGAAGAAAGGTTTAGAACCTACAAGGAGAAGAGACTAAAAATTCATTAGTAGTTTAAAAGACCAAGCATTCAAAAAAAGGTCTGGAAGGAGGTTGAAGATTTTGTAGAAAGCATGGGGATATCAAAAGAGGTTGTCCGAAAAGCTAGAGAGGAAAACATTACTGTAAAGCCCACCAAAATACCCCAAAGAAATATAGCTAGATACACACTAATATTTTTTTTTCTTTTTAAATACCAACGCATAACAATCACTTAAGAAATGTAGCAATAACTCATCAACATTTAAGTGTTATGAACATAGAATAATTCACCCAGACTATTAATCAATTACGCAAGCAAAATATAACAAATCATTCCTACTAACTCCCTAGGGTATCTCAATGCCATTACTTAATCTACTTACATAAGCAATAAACATTCACTTTCTTCCAGACCAATACCTAATAATCTTAATCGTTATTCAAGCATAGGTGCAACATAGAAATACCTAACACTCATGATATGCAACCTACTTAACTATTCATATAATATGAGATTATATCTATCAATGCATAGCCATTTCCCTTTTTCCTTAGGTTCATTTTATACACCAAGTCCAAATGTTCTTGTTACCCTTAACTAATCTTTGACTATTATGACCATCATTCACATACTACGATTAACTCTTACAATAACGTTAACATAATTTTCCATTCATAGTTAGCTTCCACATACTCATTTATGATTCTATGCTCCTATCATGTCTATCACTTAATCATGATTCCTAAAGTACATAATGCAACAATCACAAAGTCTTCCTAAACATTTAATCCATAGCTCATTTAATAATCATAAAATCTCTTACACTATATCAATTATTCTACAACATCTTATTACAAATCAAGTAACTACATGAACTCAACTCACCACAACTTAAAATATGATAATCCTATTATCCATAACAACTAATAATATCCACCGAATGAAGTTATAATATTAAACCATAACATATAATACAATCTAATCCTTTAATAGACAAGCATTCATTTTACTGTCTACCCATACACTTACTAGTAATTTCCATAAGATTAGTAATTTGTTCATTAAGAACATCCATACAATATTTTCATAAGGAACATTGAATTACAACCCAAGCATTATAAGATTTCAACCCTACCATTAGATCACTGACTACGAGGTATGATACTATAAGCTCAAATTCTTCAATCACAAATCATAGACATGTCCTAAGATATCTTCCATTATTACTCATACTTATACATCCTACCAAGGCATATCATTTCTTCTACTTAAAGCATTAGTTAAAGACATCACTTCTAGGTTATTACCATTGTCATAACATTTGCACAATTTCCTTTTAACATGACTCATCAAGAATACAAATTGCATCATTTTATTCCAAACCATAATTATTATTCACATCTCATGCATCCATTTCATTTAATATATAATTATGTTACAATACAACTCAAGATCCATCATTACAATCATATACTATAACCCAAGCTATCACTATAACTTGAACAACATAATCATTTCTCATAAACATGATTTCTTTTACAACCATTACATGATAATTTCATTACATAAATCACATCATCATTTACATTCTTGCTGCAATTATTATCCATGAACTATTTGAAGAAGTATCCTCATCCATGCAAGAAGAATCCAAAGATAGGAATATCGCAATGGTTTAAAAGCACCAACCACTCGACCATGTGGAACCAAAGGAACCACCCCCCATGCTAGGAGTTGACACAAGGTCCCAACACACACTCTACATCTAGCCTAACACTTAAAACCAAAGAGACTTAAAAAATACAAGGACACTCATGCAAGAACCCATCTCAAGAAAGCACAAATATAAACTCCCAGAGGTGCACAAATCAACAAGACATCAATACATCTCAAGCAAGGAAACATGTAGGAGTAGAGTGTCATCACATGCTATCCTCCCCATAATATTACCAACACAACTATTCAAGGCATAACCCCGATAGGCATGTGGAGCCATTTATACCCATGAGAGAATCAAGGGAGATTTGACTTACCATCTTCACGGCCTTCTCATGCTTACCCTAAAACATCCTCCCTAGGATCAAGTCATGAGACTCAAACAATTCATTATCTTGTTAGGTGAGTCCTAGTTACCCATCTAATTTATTATTAAGGTTATCACTTGTTTATCAGTAGGAAAACCCCCATGTGGCCTAGCAGTCTAGATGAAAGGTTTATCCTCTTAACCGCCTATCTCTCGTGACTCCAGTCATGAAAGCCCACTCCATCTATCATGCTCCAAAAACAACAATAGAAAAGTAAGAGGCTCAAATACAAATCTAAAACCAAAATCATCATTATGCAGCCACAAACATACTCATAAGCTTGAACATCCAAAAAGCCATATTAATTAGTAAGCAACCTTGAGCCTCATACTCAGAATAACATCAAGCCATAATAAGGAAATCAAATCTTCATCAACATGGAATAAAAGATAGCAGCAAGGTGCATCAACTTGCAGGTCCAAAATCAATATAACAACCCTCACAATCATGGCTCATCAACATGAAAGGATAAATCTCAAGAACACATAAGTAAGGCGTATCCACTTACCAAGATGCAAAAATCACATAAAACTCTCAAATCAGATATATGCCAATACTGGAAAATGTCTACAGACTGCCCAAAAAGCCTCTGGTACAAGATCAAATTCAAAAAGAAAGACAGATAGAGCAAAAACAGCCAAAATACTCTTACAGGACAGAACAACGCATACACCATGTAGTACAACGCTTTCACATTACGGTTTAACATTTTAACATTGCAGTTTAGCACTTACATTTTAGTTTAGCGCCTGCGCAGTTAAAGACAATGCTTTTACACAAAAGACAACGTGAATACACTGAAGGATAATGCGAATGTAACAAAAAATAGTGCAAATACACTTAAGGACAATGCATATACAAAATTAGTGCTTTTACATAAATATATACAAAAAACACAAAAATTTTGACAAAGATTAAAAAACAAACTTTAAACATAAGGCTTCAAAAAATACATACATAGAGTCACCCAGAACAATAGATTAAATAGGCACAAACAGAATAAATAATAAACATTTGTAAACCAAGATTTAATCAAAACTTCTTTCACGACATAATACTCAGAAAACACCCAAAGGACAAATATGGACTCTCAACAAACCCATAATACTCACACCAAACCTTCATACTCAAAATGAGGATATAAATTCACCCTCAAACAAAGCAAATCAAATCAAGGAAGGAAGACCACAGAGAATGAGCATTCTCAAAGCCGTGAACCACATTTACAAACAACCCAGAAATATAAATATTTTCCCACAAACTATAGAGTAAAACTTTGTAATCAATTCATGCATTTACATATTTCCTCCCAAGCTATACAAACTATAAAGTTATTCCCCCCAAGCTCACACATAGAATCCACAGACACGGTGCATATAGGAAACCGTAAAACAAAATACAAAAAGGAGAAAAAATCACCAACCTGCAACCCATGTGATGGGAAGAAGCTGAAGAAGAGCTCCCCAAATCTAGAAACCAAATCAACAAGCTCTAGCAACAATCCAAGCCAAAACCAAAGGAAAATCTTGCAGAGTAAATTTTGCAAAGAAGAAGCCAACCCGAAACACATCACGGGAATGAAAAAAAAAGCCAAACAATAACTAAAACCCTAGCCTCTACATGGGCCAATCAAAATTATTTGATTCTATAATATATTATACCAACCCCACCATAAAATATAGTTTTACCTCCATTTTCGAATTCAACCAATGAGAGAAGAGGGTAGGTAAGATAAATATAAATCATGTTTTTACAGCTAGGCGGGAATATTTTATTATTTTATTTTAAAGTGTATTTATACATCCCACTAAACATAAAACTCAAACTAATAAATAAAACATGAGCCACAATTAAATAAATCAAATGGGAGTATTAAATTAAATAAACCAAAGGCTCGTAAATGAATTAAAGAACCAGATAAATATTAAATACCAAATAAATATTAAACCATAGACGATTAAATAAATAAATAAATAGTTAAATACCAATAAAAGTAAAATCACAAATATCAAATAAACATAAAACCACAACATAGGCTAAACAATAAATATTAAATCATCATTAAAATAAATAAACATTAAATATCAAGTGATTAAATACCCAAAAGGTCAATAATCCAATAAATTAAATGAAACATTAGATAATCAAATAATCAAATCGCTATTAATCAAAATAATTAAAATAAACATTATTAACTATTTAATCTCGCATCAATAATCAATCAGTCTCAACATAATATAATTAACCAACCAATGCTAACATACTCCCAACATAGAAGAAACCAAGCTTACTAACTGATATGGCAACTTACGCCAAGGCATTGACGACTCATAGTGAACAACTTAGACCTAGAGTATGTGAGGGGAACTTGTGCCAACTCCGAACCACATGCCATTAGGATTTAAAGACATGCTCAGACCTGTGGAGCCAGGTGGAGTCGGTGTCTGGTACATACGAATCCTGCATCCAAAAAGCAACGATACGACAAAGCAACGATACGACATATGCATATATATATATATAAAACAAACAAGGGTTAGAGAATCGCAACGACACATCCCACTCACAATGAGTGATGTGACATCATCTCTATCTCGAAGACAGTCATACAACAATCAAACACACCATAAGATCAACTCATCATAGATAATCATTAAATATGGTCAGTACATCAAAACATCATCAAGTGCATGATTAGTATAATTCATCTCTATAATAAGGCACGTAAAATACATCAAGCATATGAACACATATAAGATCCATCAACACCTATTTTCATCAAATCATGTGATCAATAGAGATAGTACCATCATCCATATAAACCAAAATAGCATATATCCACATAAGTCAAACATCATAATGAGTATCTGCAATATAAATAGAGTCACAATCATAATCTAAACATCATAAAATAGCATCTACGATATGAATAGAGTCATAAGCAATCATCGAAGTATTATCAATATGTCTAACTAATTGTTATCGACGCATAGATCAAAAGATAAATTGAGGAGGGACACTACAATTACCTCTTAAGGGAAATTAGTAAAAGTGAAGAAGGAAACAGTAGCAGACCCTAAGCCTAAAGCCAAAACTAGAAGTATTGATGCTATTTCTCAACCTCCCAAGCCCAAATCATCAGTTAAGCCATCCGGTGGAGTGCAGAAGAATAAATCGGTCAGATTTGTGGTGGTTGATGAATAATAAACTGAATTGGATGAGGCAGTAAGAAAAGTAAATGAAAAATCTCCTAAGGCCACCAAGGTCTCTAAGGAGAAACCATTCAGAAAAAAAAGATCTAGCAAGAAACCAAAATCTGAGCTTGATGAGGAATTGAAGTTGGGAAAACTTCAAGGTAATTACACTATTGTGCCCCCGATTACATTAGAACAAATTATTAATTCAATTTTTAAGAACATTAATTTCAAACCACTATCTGAGTGGTATGAAAATTTTGATGAAAGTGGGAAGATATCATTAGAGGAAGTTGTAGTTAAATATATGAATGTATATAGTAAATCCTTGATAGAATTATCATCTATAATTCCAAAGCATTTGTATGACATTTTGGACGCTCAAAGACTGACAACAAATAAAGAATTTAATACTAAATCTTAGCTAGCTGGTCATGGGAGATTTTAATACTCCTTTGAGAGAGGAGGAAAAATTTGCAGGAAGCCCTTCTCAGTTGGAAATTAGACTGATCCTAATGGACTTTATTAACACTCAGGCTCTCAATGATGTGGAGATACAGGGTTGTAATTACACGTGGACTAATAGGAGAACTGACAATGATCTTATCCAAGTTCGCTTTGATAGGACTCTCATCTTAGATGACTGGTACAGACATTATTTTTGTTTTATGTCTACCCACATCCAGGTTGGGTCAGATCATTTTCCTATCACCTTTATTGTTGACCCTATTAATAGAAGGAGACACTTTCCTTTCATATTTGAAAAAATGTGGACTCATCGCCCAGATATCACCCGTAATATTCAAAAATGGTGGAGTATCCAAGTTGAGGGAACTGCTATGTACAGAGTTGTAAAGAAACTTAAAATTGTAAAGGACAACATAAGACTCTGGAACAAATCCATCTTTGGGAATATCTTTGAGGATAAAGGTAAAGTTCAAGATGACCTTAAAAAAATACAAGCCCAAATTCAGAAGGATGATTTTAGTACTGTGTCCATTGCTGATGAAAATGAGACTCTTAAAAAATACCATGAAATCATTGCTAAAGAGGAAACTTTCTGGAAGTAGAGATCAAGATGCATTTGGCTAAAGGAAGGAGATAGGAATACAAGATTTTTTCTTATGTTGACTATCAAGCATAAAGCGGCTAATAGGATAACCAAACTTATTGTGGAGAATGGGGAGCTGGTCAAGGAGGAAGAAATAAGGAATGAAGCTAAAAGGTACTTTTCGGATCTTCTTAGGAGGGATCACAGTTTGGATGCTGAGGGTCAATCTTCTTTCCTTCAAAATATTCCCTATCTCATTGATGAATAGATGAATGTTTCCCTTTCTTCCATTCCTTCGATCTTGGAAATCAAAAATGTTGTTTTTTCCTTTGATGTTAACAAAGCTCCTGGTCTAGACGGTTTTCCCATGTTCTTTTTCCAAGATTTCTGGGACATAGTCGGGAAAGATGTCTCTAATGGGGTCAAGGAATTTTTTGGGGCTAGAAGAATTTTGAAAGAAATCAATGGTACTTTCATTGCTCTCATTCCCAAAAACCAAGGTGTGGACTCTATGGACAAGTTTAGACCAATCAGCTTATGCAACTCTTTTTATAAGATTATTTCCAAGGTCCTTACCACCAGAATTTTGTCTGTCCTTCCTTCTTTATTAATCATCAACAAAATGGCTTTGTCCCTAGTAGACAAATTCTTGACTCCATTATAACTATCCATGAGAATATTCATTCTCTTGTTAGGGCCAAGAAGCAGGGTCTCATCCTTAAGCTTGATCTCTCCAAGGCCTACGACCGGGTTGACTAGCTTTTTCTTGTTAAAGTTCTTATGGCTTATGGTTTTTCCACAAAATGTGTTGACCTTTTCAGCCAGCTTATTACTTCAACCTCTTTTTTTGTTCTGGTTAATGGTTCCCCTTCCCCCTTCTTCCAAGCTTCTAGAGGACTAAGGCAAGGGGGTCCCATTTCCCCTATCCTCTTCATCATTATGGCTAAATGTTTTGGTAGGTCCATGGAAAATATGGCTATGCAAGGATCTTTTAATGGACTCCAACCTTCTTCTATTGACCTTATTTGCTCCCATCAACAGTTTGTGGATGATACTATTATTATGGAGGAATCAAGTATCTTTGAAGCTAGAACCCTGAAGAATACTCTTTGTAAGTTTGCCTCAGCTTCTGGTCAGCTCATTAATTGGGTCAAAAGTGAAGTTTTTTTCATCAATACTCCTAAGAGATGACAACAGGATTATTGATCTTCTTGGACCTATCTTGGTCTCCCCATGGGCATTGCACCTCCTGATCCTTTTTGGAGCTCATTAGTGGATAAATTTCATAAAAAAATAGCTGGTTGGAAAGGAGCCCTTTTGAGTCAAGCTGGAAAGCTTCAACTTCTAAAAGCTTCTCTTCAAAGCATATTGATCTATGCCCTAAGCCTTTTTTAGAATTCTAGTTAAGTATGCTGATGCAATTGAGAAAATTCAAAGAAAATTTCTATGGTCAGGGGTTGAGGACAAGAAAAGAATGTCTCTTATGGCTTGGGATCAGGTATGCAGACCAAAAAGTAAAGGAGGTCTGGGCCTGAGAAGAATCCGAACCTTAAATAAAGTTCTCATGTCCAAGCAAGTCTGGAGAATGTTCCATTCATATACTGAATGGTGTAAAACCTGGCGAAGTAAGTACTCTCTTTTGTCCTCTTCTCTTCCTTCTTTTATCAATTCGGAAATCAGTATTAATGGGTCCCATATATGGAATCATGCCTCTAAGTGCACAGAAAGCATTACTAAAGGAGTTATATGGAAAGTTGGAAATGGTAGGATAGCTAAATTCTGGGAAGACCCCTAGCTTTTTGATAAACCCTTGACTAATTTCCCTAAATGGGCCCCTCATGCTCCCTCCTGTATTAGAATTTGTGGCACCATATTTGAAGGGTATTGGTCTGGCAATAAATGGAAAAACATTGAAAGTATCCATCCAAACCTCATAAAGCTCAAGATCCACCTGTCTTCGATCTGGTTGAACAAAGAGAAAGACTCCCTCATTTGGAAATATGAACCCAAAGGTATGAGTACTATTTCTTCAATGTATGGTGTTCTCTCCTCCATCCCTCCTGATAATCCTTTCTGGTCTAAAGCTTGGAGTAAGGGTCTGACCTCCAAAATCAACTTTTCCTATTGGACTATTCTTCAAAATAAAATCTTGAACCTAGATAACCTCAAGGGTAGAGGTTTTGCCTTTCCTAATAGATGTTCTCTGTGTCTTAAGGAGGAAGAGTCATTGGACCACCTAGCTATTCACTATTCCTTTTTTGCCTCGGTTTGGGAAAGATTTCTTAAAATTTTTAGCATTGATTGGGTGTTTCCTAAAACTACCAGTGAGTTGTTCTACTCCTAGAATATCCATTGGTCTAACTCCTTTTTGAGATCTCTGTGGCAGCTATCACTTCCTCACATTCTGTGGGGATTATGGAAAGAAAGAAACAATCGTATCTTCAGGGACACATCCCTCAATCAGGATATTGTGTTCCAGAAAATACAATGGGTGATTGTGGAGAATATTGGGATCATTGGGGGTCCTTTTTTTTCAACCAACCCCTTGGAATCTAACATTTTAATTTCCTGGAATTTGAAGAATGTTGGTAGCTCTAACCCCAAGCAAAACAAAAGACTTGAAGCAAGATGGCAAACTCCCCCTCATGGTTGGTTCAAAGTCAATTTTGATGGTGCTGCAAAAGGTAATCCGGGCCCTACGGGTTGTGGAGCTATTCTTAGAGATGACAAAGGTACATACATGGAAATGATTGTTGTCCCAATAGGGAGTCAAACAAACCACAAAGCAGAAGCAATGTCAGCTCTACAAGGAATTCTCCTTGCTAAAAGATGGAATTGCCCCTTCATATGGATTGAAGGGGATTCAAACAACATCATTAAATGTCTCAAGGGGACCTGTAAGCCCTCATGGTCTATCAATAATATTATAAAAGCCGCTTGAGACCTTATTAGCACTTTTGAAAAAAGTTACATATCTCATATCTACTGTGAAGCCAATGGGTCTGCTGACTGGGCAGCCAACGCGGTAGTCAAAAAAGATGAAATGATTACTTGGATGGGAGAACAAGGACTCCTTGAGGATGTCAGACTAATCATTTTCAATGACCGATATAGTAGCACTCCAAATATTTTTGATGGATAAAACAATAATGAAACGGACTAAATGGAGTACTCTGAGTTATTATAATATTGTCAGCACCATTTATTATAATACTCATTCTATAACTTCCCATGCTTTCTAGGTAAATTTGGTAGCTCCGAGAAACTTTCTGTCTAAAACTTTCTGCAAATTTCATTTTTCTGCTCTGAACAGCAAAAACATGGGCAAAAATAGACATCGATACGAACCTAGCAGCTGCAAGGAATGGAAGCAGAAGGAGGAGGTCTGGAATATTTTGCAGACGGGTGGGTTTTCTAAATTTATGGAGAAACTCCATGGACCGGATGGCACGGTCACCAGTTTCTTTTGCAAAAATTGGAGAAAGGGCACTTTGAAAATTGGAGACCAGTCTGTTGTCATAGATGAAGATCTTATCACCCAAGCCACAGGTCTCCAAAGGGAAGGAAGCAACTTCTATAGAGACAGAAAAGTGAGTAAGGAGGCCATTGATAGATGTCTTGAAACCGACAAGGAGAAAAAATGACTGGTGAAGCTAAGTAAAACTTACTATCCACCTAGGGCTTTTGTTATACCTTGGTGGGAGGTCCTCTTTGTTATAATGCGCTATATTACATTGGATGGTAGATTTACTAAAGTATACGGCTACCATTTTGTTTTTCTGAATCATTTTAGGCATGATGAGAAGGTTAACTTTCCTTATTTTTTGTTATGCTCTATGAATGCCACCATTAAGGCCTATAAAGAGAACCCTATGGGGGACACTGCCATGCATCAAGGCTTAATGGTTCTTATTTACGACCATCTCAAGGCTAATCAGATTGCCCACCCGTAGCCCTCTATTGAGTCTGAGGAGGATGGGTCGGACTCTATTTTTTCTATGGATGAGGGTTCCAACAGTGACCCAACTAGTGACTCTGAGGAGAGTTTGGATGACTCAGAATTTGAAATTGGTAAGAAGAGGAAATACATGAAAACCAGACCTTCTTCCTCAAAGGGCAAAAAACCTAAAGGCAAAATCCTCCAGATTAGCTCCTCGGAGGAGGAGGTCTCTGAAGACTCAGAGAAGGAGAAACCCTAGGGTTCTCTGAAAAAGAAAACTAAAGTCCATACTTAGACTAGAAACAAGCATAAGAGAAAGGTGGACAATGTGAAAGAGCTGGAGGCTCATAAGCAGGAAAAGATTTCGGAAGCCTAACAAAACCTGGAGAAGGTGATCACTGGAGAGGTTCATAGGGTTGACACTCCAAAAAAGGAACTGGACAACTCCGGTAAGATTGATCTTCCCTCGAACCCTCCTCCTGAAGGTATGAAAGGTTTTATGGACACCACGGAGTGGTTAATAACTAGTTACAAGAAAGTTGTGGATGACAACAAGAAGCTCAGCCATAGAATTCAGATTCTGGAAACTATCAACACTGGGGAAGGGAAGACTATAGCTAATTATATTGAGGATCTAAAAAATACTATTGCAAAATCTGAAAATATAAGAGACTCCTTCAACCCAAGATTTGAGAAAATAGAGAAAGACCTGCTGGAGAGGAAAACTCTTGTTGACGCTATGGATCAAACTATATTAGGCACTGTTAGTAAAGTCAGTAGAATTGAGGATTGCCTCAATAGTATTGCAGAGAAAAGTTTAGACATCCTGAAGGATTCTGCTGGCAATACTAAAACTCTCATCAACAAATTGGACGAGGAGAAGGAAACCCAAGATATTGACCCTGACACTAAAGGAACAGGAGATGATCAAGGACCCAAAACTAGAACCAGAGGTAAAAAGAAAGAAAAGAAGCCTAATAAGGACCTGGATGATCTCAAAGCTATTGCAGCCACCTATGACCAGTTCATGAAAAAGGTGGAGGACCTTCTGAAGACTATAATTGTGTACTGACTTCCTAGTTTATTTGTTGTTTCTTTCCTTTGCTGTCTTTTTGGTATGCTGGCTTTTTGGCCAGTCATTTTGTAAGTCATTTTTATGCTTTGGACTCTTTGATGACTGATCTTAATTTCCTTTGTTAAAGGTTTCAGGTCCTGAAAACCTATTTTTCTTAATTAATCAGAACAAATAAAGAAGATGAAAAACTGAAGTAATGCATATTAGTCAATTTATGTTCAGTTATTTCTAAGGAGGAGATAGTTAGATTGCTTCAGTTAGCCAAGGATAAGTTTTGAAGTAAGCACGCAGTAAATAAGATCATGTTTTGGCAAAATTGATGAAGTTGCTATGGAAACAAAGAAAATTTGGAGAGAAGTTTTGAAAGAAAATCGACATGAATTCAATCCGGCAAATGAACAAGATGACACTCATATGGAAACTAAGCAGCCCAAGGTGGACATACCTTCAATTCCAAAGGTGCAGTCAGTTGAACAGGCAATGGGTGATACTTTTGTTTCAGAAGATCAATCAATAGAACATGTAGAAGCAATTTTTTGGGAGAAAGTAGAATGGAGAGTGATGTAGGTGTGGGTGAATCTGATATAATAGATAAAGTGGATATCCCTTTGACACCTAAAAGGAAGTAGTTGTAGAAGAAAATGTGGAGATGAAAGAGGTCAAGGTTGAATTTGGGACTGAAACTGTGAAAGGTAAACAAGTCATTAATGACCCAAAGTTTATACAAGGGCCAATCAATCTTTCTTCCCTATCTCCCATTCAAAAAATTCAGTTGGCATCCTTTTCTCAATCCAAAGCCAGGGAAGATCTTCTAAAAGCTCATACTGAAGATATCTTGTTAATGAACATGATAGTCAATACTGTGGAGAAGTTAATGCCCTTATTCCAAAAGGATACATCTGATACTTCATCCGGGCAATTGAAAAGTCTAAATGATTTTGTTAATTCTCACTTTGAATCTTTTGAGAAATATGCAGAGGTAAAGGTTAGAAATGAATTTGATGCTAAAAGGCTCTGCACCTTGAAGAAAATGATCTCAAATGATAGACACACATTAAGTAATTTTGTGAAAAGCATGCAGGATGCAATAACCGTAGGTGGAAACTTGTATAAATCATGCTTATCACTGAACAAGTTCACTGTGAATATTGAGAAGAAGTCTCAGGAGTACAAGGATTAGTTGGAAAGCTTATCTTAGTTGGTTGATCCTTTGTCAAATTCATTAAGCCAACATGAAAATCACGTAAATCCATTGCTTGAGAAGATTCAAAGTCTGAGCTATGATCAAGAAAGGTTAATTAATAGAGTTGGAGAACTTAGGAGTCATATTGTCCCTAAATTGGATGTAATGTTAAATGCTCTTCATGATTTTCAGAGTGCTCTTAATACAGATGATCTGGTTGATCTCAAGACTGTAGAAGTGCAGTCTTATCTTCTTAGTGGGTTTATAACAATTTTTGAGAATCTGCAAAAGGGTTGAGATAGTCGCTTGGACTCTTTGAAGAATTTGTATGCAGATATTTTCAAATTTTTGTGAAGACTGTATAGCCTTTCTTGATTTCCAGTATCTTACCTTTGTCATTGATGTCAAAGAAGGAGTGTATACGAGTGAAAAATGTTGATCTAAGGGGGAGTTCCTTAATTCTTTGATTCTTTAGAATTCGGTGATTAGATTTTTGGTTGCAGTGTATATATTTTGGTTTTGATCTGACACTGTCATTTTTCACTAAGTATTGCCATCAATTCCAAAGGGGAGATTGGTGGTAGGAGACACTACATAAATTAAGTGATTTAAAGGACAGATTGTCAAAGTTAAAAATTGCAGAACACCGATTCACACCCCCCTCTCAGTGTTCATTGATTCTAATGTATCTATGAACAAAGGTACAAATATATGGAATCTATTTGAAGATATTTTGGATGGGAAATATAGTTGGCACATTGTGTTTCTAAAATATTAGTATTTTTTGTTTGGTCCAACTAAGTTACATGATTGTTCCAAAGAATATGCACTATATTATGGGTTTGTGTAGTTTTAAGATGTTATGGAGGAATCAATTGCATTCCTCATCTTGCTAGTACTCTAAAGTGTTATGGATTGTTGATTCATGTAATAACACTTTGTGTTTCTTTTTTGATGGTATACATGTCTTTTTTTTGTTTGGATTAACAATTTGTGTAAAATTCTGTCTTGAGGTACCAGTGTATGCATTTTGGTTCAAGCGGTTACATATGATGAGTATAAAATATTTTTTGAGATGCTTGGGAGGTGTGGCGAATTGGTGTAAGTCCTTACACATCTCTTTTACCTTATGCATGAGTTGTATAGATTTTTTTTGGTTGATGGTGAATATACACACTACATTTCTTTAGGTTGACCTTATGGAGGATATTGAAGATCTGGTTGACATATAAAGGACAAGATAATAAAATAGATATGACATATATGTGAGGATGATGCATATGTTGAAGTGATGAGTGTTATGAAAAACTAATGTGAAGAGGAACGGGGGTCTAGATGTGCCATAACGTAGTAATGGAATTTGGATTAGATGATTATTAAGCTATGAACTGTTATTTGCATATTAATAGATGTTATCTTTCTACAGTTCAATTTATTATCTTTATTGTATTTAGACAAGTATTTATGTATCTTGCCCTTAAGAAGTGATCTTCAATTGTGCAAGTCCTCTTTGTATCTTGTCCTAAGGTTGTGCATCTTAGTCTACAAGTCTGGAGAAATGAGTGTTGGATATTGTTGTTGCTAGGATATATTATTGTCAATGATGACAACATATTCCCGTGTTTTGGTGTTGCAGAGAATTGTTTTGGTGATCTATTGTTTGCAATGAGTTGATTTGGTTTGTTTATCTATTTCGGATGCTGAATCAACTAGAGATACTTAATTCTTTATTGATTTCATGATATTGTGTGGTGATTTGATCAAGTTATGGATTCTGGTATGAAGATTAGTTTTCAGTGTTTAGTGTTGCAGTATTCTGGTATTTGATCTGTTGTGCTCCAATATGATCATATCTTTGGTTGTGGATTTGTAAGGAAGTAAAGTAGCGGAAACAACTTCCTACACTAACCTTGAGAGGAGGGTAATACAAAACTTTTTCAGATCATTACAACAGTTACAGAAAATAGAAATAGATATAATAGCATTCATACCACAACACAGTGATTTACATGGGGAAAACCCTTTCGGGAGAAAAACCCCACACTCCAAAAGTAGCTCAATATTTTATTCAGCAATCAAAACAGATTACAACATACTTGCAGAGCAAGCTCTTCGCAGGAGTACCACTAATCAGAGATTCAGAGGCAACTCAATAGCCATAAGACTCTTACACCCAACCTCTATCTCACACACCTCATAAATAGGAGATACAATACAAGAAACCGTCAAACGGTATTACAAAACCATGGGCTAAAACCACCCAACAAGGTGTAGCCGACCTTATCTCCCTTCTAGATGCCCTATGACATGTTAAAACACACATCAACACGTGTCGCTCCCTTTTACAGCTCATTTATGTATCCGATACAAATTATTTTTCCTATTTCAGGAGTACAAACTTCCGGAGGCCATAACTTGAGAACCGGGTGTCCGATTGACGAACCGTTTGAAGCGTCGGAAAGCTCGCGAAGTGCTCTATCACCCTCCAAAATTAAGTTTAAACATTTTATCGCACCCCTCCAAGACGAAAACTTTAATATCTTCAAAACTAGCTGTGACCTTGCGACGTAACTTTACCGGAATGCTTATCTAGCCAACCAGAAGCTTCGAGGAGAGTTTCGCACCATTTCGTGCTCAAATGAAAACTTACTATAAATAGTAACCTCGCATAAATGCAAGGTTGAGACACCATTTTTCCCAACAAATCTCCCACTTGTCAAACACCTTGCAGGAGCGGAAGGGAATGTCAACACAATGAATCAATTGCTAGGGGCCATAAGGCTCATAGACTCTGAACACCATCTGAACTTCTCTGTGCTCACAGCCTTAGTTAAAGCATCTGCAACATTCATCAAAGTTTCCACCTTAACCAGCTTCACCCTACCATCTTCGACCATATCTCTAACAAAATGATACTGAACATCAATATGTTTGGTCCGGGCATGAAATGTCGGGTTCTTAGCTAGGCTAATTGCACTCTGACTGTCACAGTAAACTGTCACTGTACCTTGTTTTATTCCAATATCCGAACACAGTCTCTTAAGCCAAATGGCCTCTTTACAAGCATGAGTAGCTGCCATATACTCTGCTTCAGTAGTGGATAAAGCAACCACAGCCTGTCGCTTACTCATCCAACTAATTGCACCACCAAACAAAGTAAACACATAAGCACTGGTGGATCTTCTGCTATCAATATCACCTGCCCAATCTGAATCCACATAACCATGGATATCAAGGGAAGTCATGTCTCCAATTGAATTACCATGATAACACAAAGAATACTCTGAAGTACCCTTCAAATATCTGAAGACTCTTTTGACTGCATCCCAATGAACTCTACCAGGATTAGACATATATCTAGAAAGTACTCCCACTGCTTGGGCAATGTCTGGTCTAGTACAGACCATAGCATACATCAAGCTTCCAACCGCACTTTGGTAAGGCACCCTGCTCATGTCTTCCATCTCCAATGGGGATGTAGGACAATCTGAAACAGATAGTTTCGTTCCAACTGTAAAAGGAACACTCAATGGTCTACAATTCTGCATGTTGAACCTCTGTAACACTGAATTCACATACTTACTCTGGCCTAGCCATAGCTTTCTGTTCACCCTATCTCTTCTAATTTCCATCCCAAGAATGTGCTTTGCTGCACCAAGATCTTTCATTTCAAATTTAGCAGCGAGCTGAGACTTCAGTTCTGAAATCATACCTTTCCCTTTACCAATGAATAACATATCATCAACATACAATGCAATGAATAAGAAATGATCACCATCAGATTTATAATAAACACAGTGATCTGATTTAGAATGTTCAAATCCCAAACTCAACACATATGTATCAAATTTCTGGTACCACATCCTAGGACTTTGTTTGAGGCCATACAAAGATTTCTTCAATTTACAGACCAAATTACTTTTGCCTTTCACCACATAGTGCTTCGGCTGTGTCATATAAATATCTTCCTCCAAATCACCATGAAGGAAAGCAGTTTTCACATCCATTTTCTCAACCTCTAAATCATAAGCAGTAGCAATAGAAAGCAAAAATCTAATGGACTTCATTTTTGCAACAGGAGAAAATATCTCACCGTAATCAACACCCTCAACCTGAGAGTAGCCTTTTGCAACCAACCTTGCTTTATACTTCTCAATGCTTCCATCTGAACCAATCTTTTTCTTGAACACCCATTTACAACCAACAGGTTTTCGTCCTTCAGGCAATGGTACAAGATCCCATGTATCATTCTTTTTCAAAGCTGCCATTTCTTCCTCCATAGCAATCTTCCAGGATTCTGCATCATTCATACCTAATGCCTCTTCTACAGATTTCGGTTCATCCACACTAGTATTCAGAGAAAAAATACATCTCCAATCATTAGGTGAATACCTTTCAGGTGGTTGTCTATGTCTTGTAGACCTTCGAACAAGCTGAGTTGGAGGTTCTTCCTCCTCTTCTGAAGATTCAGAGCTAGACGAGCTCTCCTCAACTTCTTGCCTATCTAGGGGTCTCGATTCAACTCTTTCAGGTGTAGAAGGAAGTTGAATCACATCCTCTTTTTTAGTCTGTTCTGGCTGCAATGTAACAGAAGGAGACTTAATTTCTCTAAAAATAACACTTCTACTGTGAATTACCTTTTGTGCAACAGGGTCCCAAAGCTTGTATCCTTTCACACCATAACTGTACCCGATAAAGATACATTTCACAGCCTTGTTCTCCAACTTTGTTCGCTTCTCTTTTGGCACATGTGCATATGCCTCGCAACCAAAAACTCTAAGATGTCTCAATGAAGGCTTGTGACCTGACCATGCTTCCATAGGCATTTTGTCAACAAGAGCTGATGTAGGAGACCTGTTAATCAGGTAGCAAGCAGTGGCAATAGCTTCAGCCCAAAACTTTTGTTCGAGACCAGCACCACTCAACATACTCCTAGCCTTCTCCATCAGTGTCCTGTTCATTCTTTCTGCAACTCCATTCTGCTGTGGAGAATACGGAGTTGTCTTCTGCCTATTAATTCCACAGTTTTTACAGAATCTATCAAAATCATTAGAGCAAAACTCACCACCATTATCAGTTCTCAAACATTTTATTTTCTTTCCAGTCTGCAACTCAACCATTGCTTTAAATTCTTTAAAACGACTAAAAACTTCAGATTTACTCTTTAGAAAATAAACCCATGTCCTTCTACTAAAATCATCAATAAATGAAACATAATATGTGGATTTTCCAATCGAAGAGACATCTACTAGACCAAACACATCAGAATAGATAAGATCCAAAACACCACAAGTTTTATGAGAACTCGAGTAAAACTGAACGCGGTTTTGTTTTCCATAAATGCAATGCTCACAGAAATCAAAGTCAAGATTACAGTCATTCAAACCTTCAACAAGGTTTTTATTTTTCAAGGTCCTTAGACCCTTTTCTCCAATGTGGCCAAGTCTCTGGTGCCATAACATAGTCTTCTCTGCAGGTAACTTTGCTTCAGACAAAAGAGCACCCTTAGGTACCCAACAACCATTTCCATCTGCTGAAGGTGAAACCTTCAAATCTTCAGGTGAAGTATCCGCAGATTTACTTTTTACAGAAGTGCTATTACACTCAACAGTGTATGCTTCAAGCTTATACAAAGTGCAAAACCTGACACCTCTAGCAACTACCATAGCACCCTTAATCATCTTACATCCTGCTTCAGAAAAGACTACCTGCACACCCGCATCTATCAGTTTGCTCATAGATAACAGGTTTCGTTTTAATCCAGGGATATGCAGCACACCATTAATCCTTTTTATTCTACCATCAGAAAACCTGATTCTAACTTTACCTCGACCAACAATGTCTAGATGTGAATCATCACCCAAGTACACCTTACCTCCATTAAATCCTTCATATTCAAAAAACCAATCTCTATTGGAAGTCATATGAAAAGATGCACCTGAGTCAATTAGCCAGGCATCATTACCTGCATGAGTCGCCAAAGCCGCAATAAAGGCATCGCCATCTTCCTTGTTGGACTCAGAATCAGAATCGAACTTTTTCTTTTTCTTCTTCTTCTTTTCTTCTTTGCAGTCCTTACGGATGTGACCCAGTTTACCGCAGTTCCAGCAAATGACTTTGGACTTTCCAGGAGATTTTGATCTCCCTTTGGATTTGGACTTGTCGCGCTTCTCATTCTTCTTTCCTTTCTCCTTAGGTCTTCCACGAATGGTTAGGGCTTCCTTTGAACTGATGGATACCTTCCTTCGCATCTCTTCACCGAGTAGGGCACCCACCACGTCTTCAGATTTCAAAACAACAGAAGTACTACCGATAGCCATAACAAGAGAATCCCACGAATCAGGCAAAGAACAAAGCAAGATCTGACATTTCTCCTCCTCATCCATCTTAACACCGACGGATACTAATTGAGCCACCAACATATTGAATGCTTCCAGGTGGTCTGCAATTCGTCCACCCTCTTCCATCTTCAAGGAATACAATTTCTTTCTTAAGAAAATTTGATTTAATAAAGATTTCACTTGATACATCTCACCAAGCTTAGTCCATAGCTTCTTTGTAGAGTTCTCTTCATGGACATTGATTAGAACAGAGTCTGCCAGGCACAGTCTGATTAGACCCTTGGCTTTTCGGTCCATAACATCATACTGAGCTGCCGCAGTAGGATCTGAGGGCCTTTGGACATTCGCATCAACAGCATCCCAAAGATCTCGATCTATTAGCAGATCTTCCATCTTCAGCTTCCACATCTCAAAATTACTTCCATTAAATTTCTCCACCTCTATTCTCCCTGATGAACTCGCCATCTGAATATTCCTGCAACAAGATCAAAAAGTGTCTTCTGCACAAGCTCCCACTCAAATCTGGATTAGTTCAAAAAACCCAACTGCCCACAATTGAAACCAAAGGTGATCAGGCTCTGATACCACTTGTAAGGAAGTAAAGTAGCGGAAACAACTTCCTACACTAACCTTGAGAGGAGGGTAATACAAAACTTTTTCAGATCGTTACAACAGTTACAAAAAATAGAAATAGATATAATAGCATTCATACCACAACACAGTGATTTACGTGGGGAAAACCCTTTCGGGAGAAAAACCCCACACTCCAAAAGTAGCTCAATATTTTATTCAGCAATCAAAACAGATTACAACATACTTGCAGAGAAAGCTCTTCATAGGAGTACCACTAATCAGAGATTCAGAGGCAACTCAATAGCCATAAGACTCTTACACCCAACCTCTATCTCACACACCTCATAAATAGGAGATACAATACAAGAAACCGTCAAACGGTATTACAAAACCATGGGCTAAAACCACCCAATAAGGTGTAGCCAACCTTATCTCCCTTCTAGATGCGCTATGACATGTTAAAACACACATCAACACGAGTCGCTCCCTTTTACAGCTCATTTATGTATCCGATACAAATTATTTTTCCTATTTCAGGAGTACAAACTTCCGGAGGCCATAACTTGAGAACTGGGTGTCCGATTGACGAACCGTTTAAAGCGCCAGAAAGCTCGCGAAGTGCTCTATCACCTCGTAACCCACTGCGCCAGTTATGGCCACTTTTCAGGGCATTTCAGAGCCTCTAAAGCCTCCAAAATTAAGTTTAAACATTTTATTGCACCCCTCCAAGACGAAAACTTTAATATCTTCAAAACTAGCTGTGACCTTGCGACGCAACTTTACCGGAATGCTTATCTAGCCAACCAGAAGCTTCGGGGAGAGTTTCGCACCATTTCGTGCTCAAATGAAAACTTACTATAAATAGTAACCTCGCATAAATGCAAGGTTGAGACACCATTTTTCCCAACAGGATTTGTGAGAGTGTTTAGGATGTTCATGTGTATCTTCATTTTAGATGGTTCATGATTTGGTCCTCCACAAGTTATATTCCTTGTCTGAGTTGCTGATGTTGAGTGTTCTTGAGTGTTAGCGTGTTGATCGATAAAGATTTGAATAAGTGGTGTTGGTGCAACTATTGCGGATGATTCTAATGAGCTTGTTGGTGTTTCCTAATCATATCCTGTTTGTTTTTGTGGTCCACATTGATCATTTCACGTGTTATTGAAGATCTTATGGGTTTGATAATATTCTGTGTTATGAGGTATTTTTGGTGGTGTAGCGTGTTGCGGTTGATCTTGGCAAGATTTACGGTGGTGTTGCATGTTCGAGGAGTTTATTTCAGTCCATGCTATGATATATATGGCATTGTATTGGTCCAATGGTTGATTTATGTATCGTGTGATGTAATTTTGTAATTACGTGTTAAGGGTTTGATCGACCTTGCAGTCCAGGTTGATGATTTGTATAAATAGGTGTAATATTCATGTAATTTGGGTGTTGTGGTTGTGTCTACATTATCTAAGAGTGGTGTATGTGTGAATAAGTGAATTCATCTTTCGGTGTGGTGTAATGAGAAGAGATTGTTGCAGGGCAGTCAATTGAGCATAACCAGAACTATCATCAGACATTCATAGATGCTATTCTTTCAGTTCATCTTAATTGGATTGTAGTCCGAATTTTATTGTAAGGTAGCAAACCTTCCCTGAGGGTTGGAGCCTTCTGGGATCTTGTATTTTGAGCAGTGAGCTCTAGGAAATGTGCCTAAATGCATGTGCATTCCCCATTGTAATATTTCCACATACTACTGGAGAGTATCATCTTATTGTGAGTAGGTTCCCACCATGGTTTTCCCCTTAATCGGGTTTTCCACATCAAAACATTGGTGTTATGTGTGTTGGTGTTATTGTATTTATCTTAATTCTTATTGTAGTTGTTTAGATCTGAGATTATGCTTAAATTGTTTAATCTAGTAAAAAATGATTCACCCCCCTCTCAATTTTTCTTCATTGTTGTTGCCAACAAGTGGTATTAGAGATAGATCCTCTGGAAGAAGCTTGATCACTTGAGGAGATCCGGGATGGGAACCTATGTGTTCAAGAAAGAGAGTCCAAGATTTGATGGAAACAACTATACTATATGGAAGGACCAGATGGAAGTTCATTTGAAATTTCTTGGAGAAGAATATTGGAAGATTACAAAGAATGTCTACAATGTTCCTCAAAATGGACCGGTTATTGCTGTTGTGATCAAGGATTTTGAACATAACATAAGAGCTAAGGAAGAATTTTTGAGTGCCTTGACCAATTCAGAGATGACTAATGTGATGGGTTTGCAGATTGCACATGTGATCTAGAAAAAGTTAGAGACCTTGTATGAAGGAGATGCACAAGTTAAAGTTGCTAAGTTTTAGATTTTGAAAGGGAAGTATGAAACATTGAAGATGGGACAAGATAAGAATATAACATATTTTATGGCTAAGGTGAATGAACTTGTTATGAACATTAGATGTGCCAGTGGAACCCTCGAAGAAGATGAAATTGTTGCTAAGGTACTGAGATCTTTGCCTTCTGCTTACAAGCCTAAAGTAGCTGCCATTGATCAGTTCTGAAGTGTGACTACTATGAATAAAGACATGTTGGTTGGAAAGGTTGCCACATTTGAGTTGAGTGAATTTAGAGAATCACATGGTAAATCAAAGACTACATCTAAAGCCTTTGTATCCGGGAAGCAGAAGTATGATCTGGGAGAAATTTTAGGGTTTTAGATATGAGAGAGAGATGAGAGAGATGGAAGAACATGAAAGGGAGTTGGATGAGCTTGAAGAACTTATTGCTCAGATATTTCCTAAAGGATTTGGTAAGTATGATGGAAATTTTCCTTTGAAATGTTTCTCTTGTAATAAGATATGACATTTTTCTTCTAGGCACCCTGAAAGAATGTCTAGATATGATAAGCATGATAAATTTGAAAGACATGATAAGAATTAAAGATATGAAAAGCATGATAAGTATGATAATCCCTATAAGCCTAACCAGAAGTATAAATATCAAAAGAGATGTTATTATGCTACTGATGAAGATGTGATAAATGAAGAGTTTGAGAATGGGAATTTAGAAGATGAATTTGTATTTATTACTATCAAGGAAGATGATCTAGTACCAGTGAGTTCTACAAGCTGCATTGTTGAGAAGAAAGCTTTGGCTACTAATATTGAAGAGAAAGATGAATGGGTGTGATGTAGAGGCTAAGGTTTCACACCACAAATCACAAAACTCACTTTGGACATATTTCAAAACAATGGGCTCATGTCATCCTATCACTCTTATCAACCTTCAAAATACCCTCAAAAGGTTCCATGCTTCAATAGATCATAAACATTATTTTGGTATTCACAAGAATTGAGCCCTTACACATGGGTTTGCACTTACATGGATGCATTTTTAAACAAAACTAAACAAAAGTCACAAATATAGTTTAGGACCTGGGTCATCACAACACTTTCAACTCAAGGTTTGCAACACATTGATGGTATGATGAAAGAGTAAGTATCTGGTAGAATACTGAGAGGGGGAGTGAATCAGTATATTGAAAAACTGATACAAAGTCCCCAAACTCAAACTGAGTCAAACAAAGTAAACATATCTCAATCAAGATCAATATTCATAAGAATACTTGACATCAACCAGTTTAACTGTTATGACAACTTTAACAGTAAACAACTTCAATCTTGTAAACATCAACAATGCTTAATCATAACTCAACATATTCATCTCTCAATTTTTCTACTTAACATGCCCTATCAGAAGTTAACCAAATCAACAAATAAGATCACAACCACAAAAGAATTCACCACCTGACACAAATGTTTATACGTGGAAAACCCAAATAGGTAAAAACCACGGTGAGATGAGACTCACAAGGATAGATATTTGAACTCTTCTGAAGTTTGCCCTATTAGGAGGCAAACCTGTTAAAGCTTTACAATAAGTTATGTTAAGAACAAATTCCGGTTAGGAATCACCCGGTTAAGGGATTTACAAATATGCCTTGATGAAAACCACAATACCCTTTTAGGAGTAACCTCGTTGGAGGATTTAAGAATCCAAGCTAATGGACCACCTTGTTAGAGGATTTAATGAGTAACCAAGATTGTTAGAGCTTACTCGGTTAAGGGATTTCACTTCTATTGTAATTGTTAGAAAACAACAGGTTTTCTTGATCTGTCTGAGTAGCACTACATTTGCTTGATCAGGTCCTTCTAAGCTTCAATTTGCCTTCACTCAAAGTGCAGATCCATCCATTGGTTAGGAAATCACACACTCAACTGGTTTCTACCAATCTTGAAAACTTTGCCAACTCTTAACAAAACAATATCATCAATCTTAAATACAAATCAATTAGGTTGGTAGCACAACAAAAACCTAATTATCATCATCGAGATTACAAACAAGTCGATACAATCTTGACAGTTAGAAATCATGACAATCTCTTCACATTCTTCAAGAAAATTCCAACCGCTCCATGATCACCACTTCATTGGACTTTGTAACTCATCACGCGTTGTGCAATAGATGCAATCCACTTTGCTCCTTCCCTAGACAAAAAAGAAAACACGCCAAAATAATTTGAACATATCCTCATACAATGATCACACGTGTCTCCATCATTACCGCTTATCAGATAATAAACCAACAAACTTGATCGGTTAGGGTTTAACAGTTGATAGGGTTTATTGGTTACATTACATAGAAAGGTTTAACCCTTTACACCAGTTCACTGGTTCAACTCACAAACTTTACATACCAGTTTACAACATCTTCCACAAAGCTCTTCTTAACAGTTACTAGCCAATATCAAAAACAACAATATTAGCAATAACATGAATACCATTACCAGTTCAATTGACATTAATGACAACATATCATTAATGCAATCTCTATGCAAAATCCCAAAAAACTCAAAATGCCAACAATCTCCCCCTTTGGAATTGATGGCAATACAAATATCAATGCCTCTAATTGCAGCTGAGATTGGTGAATAGGAATCCTGGTTTACATTACCAAGTATTCATCTTTCTCTATCTATCTTCAACCTGTCGCTGGTTCACCTAATCAGACACGCAATTCTTCTCCTCAATCACATAATTCTTCTCCCCCTTTGACAGCAATGCCAAAGTGAAAGTAAAACATGTAATTCTGCTCTCACTGTGCATCAACATCATTCTACAACTCGATGCTCCCCTTGTGGAATACATCCACTTCTTCATCATTCCATGTAAAATTCTGCAAGTGGTTCAGGGATTCATGTAATCAACATCATGCTCAACTAACTTCATGAAGAGTGACAACCCCCAATTGACTTCTAAGATACTTGAAAGTTGTCTTAGGTAGAGGTTTGGTAAAGATATCTGCAAGATGCTCCTTGCTAGAAACATGCTCCAAGATAACATATTTACTTTTAACTTTTTCCCTCAAGAAGTGATATTTCAATTCAACGTGCTTAGGCCTTGCATGCAAAATAATATTTTTAGAAATGTTTTTTTCTCTTGTATTATCACACAAAATCTTTATTGGTTCTGAGATTTCCATCTTCAAACCTTCCAAAATGTGCCTCATCCACATAGCTTGTGTGTAATTCATATAAGCTGCTACATACTCAGCTTAAACAGTAGTACTCTTCTGGTCATCAATATTTCCTACCCAGTCAGCATCTATGTATGCCTTCAAATAAAAATTTCCACCATATGAATACCATAACCCATAGTGAATAGTACATTTCAGATATCTAAAAATTCTCTTGGTTGCCATCGGATGTACCTCCTTTGGATTCTTCTGAAATCTAGAAACAATACCAACTGCATGGGCAATATCTGATCGACTGTGAACAACAGTGTAATTTTCCAATCATTGACTTGTATTCCTTTTCATCTATAGACTTAGATGCATCTTCCTTGGACAATTTACAACATGTAACCATTGGGGTTCCAACTAGTCTACAGTCACTCATACCGAAAGTCTTCAAAACCTCTTTCACATACTTGGATTGAGTAATGAAAATACCATTCTTCATCTATTGTATCTGTAAGCCTATGAAATTTTTTATTTCCCCTACTAATGACATCTCAAATTCATTCTTCATTTTATCTGTAAAATAATTACTCATGTCATCATTACCTCCAAATATAATATCATCTACAAATACTTCACTGACCAGTATTTCATCTCCTTCAGACTTGAGATAAATGTTGTTGTCATCATTGGTTTTAGCAAAGCCTATCTTCATCAGATGAGTATGAAGCCATTCATACCATGCTCTGGGTGTTTGCTTTAGTCCATACAAAGCTTTATACAATTTGCATACCATGTCTTCCTTATCTGTCAATGCATAACCATTAGGATACTCTATATAAACCTCTTCTTCCAGTATCCCATTCACGAATGCAGACTTAACATCCATTTAGTATACCTTGAACTTCTTATGAGCTGGAAATGTAAGTAATGTTTTGACACCTTCCAGTCTTGCTATTGGTGCAAAAGTTTCTCCATAATCTTCTCCTTCTTCTTGTGCATAACCTTTGCATACTAATCTTGCCTTATTGTGAACTACAACACCATCTTCATTTAATTTGTTTCTGAACACCCATTTAGTACCTATAACATTCTTATTTACCGGTCGAGGTACTAGGGTCCAAGTGTTGTTCTTCTCAATTTGATCCAACTCCTCCTCCATAGCTTTCACCCAATGATCATCACCAAATGCCTCCTTAGAACTTCTAGGTTCAAAGGTGGAGATCATGCAATAGTTCTCTCTTATTCTCCTTCTAGTTAGTACATCGGCATCCTTATCCCCAATTATCTGTTTAGGACTGTGATTCAGTCTCACATACCTAAGAATAACATGATCATTCTCTTCAAGTTCAACTTCTTCATTATCATCTTCCTCTGAATTTATTTGTTTCAGTTGAACAAGTACATCAGAATTTTCTTTACTAGTTTCTGATTTAAAAGTTTCAGGTTCCAAAAGAAAAATTCAAGTATCTTCATCCTTCTTCTCAGAATTGGTTCCTTCTAAAGCTTTGGGACATTCATCTACATGAACATCAACACTCTCAAAAATTCTCTATGTCCAGTTGTTGAAGCATTTATAGGCCTTACTTTTGGTGGAATATCCAAGAAATATGCCTTCATCACTCTTAGCTTCAAACTTGCTTATGTAATCACCTCTTTTAATAAAACATTTGCTTCCAAATATCTTAAAATAGTTAACATCAGGTGATCTCCCATACCAGTACTCATATGGAGTCTTTTCCTTACCTCTTTTCACCAGGACTCGGTTCATTGTGTAGATAGCTATACTTACAACTTCTTTCCAAAATGTTTTTGCTACACCTCCTTGTATCACCATAGTCCTAGTAGCTTCAACCACTGATTGGTTATTTCTCTCTGCTATACCATTCTGTTGTGATGTCCTTGGTGCAGAAAGTTGCCGCTTGATACCATTATCATCACAATACTTAGTGAACTCCATAGAAGTGAATTCACCGCCTTGATCTGATCTTAGACATTTTATCTTTTTGCCACTTTCTTCCTTAGCTAAGGCTTTGAATGCCTTGAATTTACCAAAAGCTTCATTCTTATCCTTCAAGAATGTGACCCACATCATCCTTGAACAATCATCAGTGAAGATCATGAAGTATATGTCACCTTGAATGCTTCTTGTCCTTATTCGTCCACATAGATCTATATGAACCAAATCTAACATGTGCTCTACTGAGAAGGACTTGCTCTTGAAAGTTGAAGAAGTCATCTTTCCTAGCTGACATTCTTTACAAAGAGAATTAACGAGTTTGTCTAGCTAAGGCAGACCTCTTACTGTCTTAGACTTGCTTACTTTAACAATAATGTCAAAATTTATATGACAAAATCTCCTATGCCAAAGCCATCTATCATCTATTTTTGCAATCAAACAGTTGCCAACTTTAGGATTGAGATGAAGTAGATTACCTTTGGTTTGTTTCCTGGTTGCAATCAATTCACCTTTGTTGTCAAATATTTTGCACATTCCATTTCTAAACTCCAGTGGGTATCCTCTGTCATTAAGTTGTGCCACACTTAAAATATTTTTCTTTAGGCCTTGAACCCAATAGACATCGTCAACACTGGTCTTCCCATTAAGAGAAATAACTCCCTTACCTTTAACCATACAGGGTGAGTCATTGCCAAAGCTGACAACACTGCCATCAAATTCCTTTAGGGAAAGAAATTTGCTCCGATCACTAATCATGCGATGTGAACAACCACTATCAATGATCCAATCATCAGAGTTATCCATTATGGATACTAGTGCCTTCTGATCTGATATTTCTTCCTTAATAGCTACAAACACAATATATTCACTAGCATCATCATCACATTCTTCATCAGTAATACCACTGTCAATAGCTACAAGATAGTTTCTCTTTCCTTTACCCTTGTGCTTCTTAAATTTGTCTCTCTTGTATTCATTTTAACCATTAGGGCAATTTTCTGCTATATGACCAATCTTATTGCATGCAAAACATTTTAAAGCTAGCTTACCTCTATATTTACAAGTGCCTCTAGGCAGTCGTTTTGCCAACAATGCTCCAAGTTCCACTAAGTTGTCTTCATCTTCAGCATCTCTGTTGGATCTAGATTCATAGCTATGGTTAGTATCTCTACTTCTTCTCACATATGGGTTAAAGACAGAATCTTTGAATGAAGATTTTGATTTCTGTACACTACCATCATAGCCATTTAGTTCAAAAGAAGTAAGTTTGCCAATTATAGAGTCAAGAGTTACCTTTGTCTTGTCAATGGATTTCAACTCCTGAATAGTTGCAACTCAGATATCATAGACCAGTAGTGGGGTTCTCAGTACCTTATTGATTACTGTAGCATCTTCCACTTTCCCTCCTGCACTCTTTATCTCACCAACTATCTCTTTAATCCTTTGACCGTACTACTGGATATTCTCACCTTCATACATTCTCAGGTCATCAAATTTTCCTCTTAAGCTCTCCTCTTTGGAAATCTTAACATGTTCATCACCGCTATAAATATCTTAAATTTTTTGCCATACTTCATGTGTAGTTTCAAGACCATGAACATCTACATATTCAACATCAAACAGGGAACTGATAATAGCCTCTAATGCTTGGTGATTTTTTTGTTGTTCATTCTTCTGATCATCAGTCAAGATTCCAGTAGGTGTAATATACTTAGTTCCTATATGATCCCAATACTAACTACCAAGACTCTTAATGTATATCTTCATTCTGTCACTCCATATTCTATAGTTACCTTTGTTAAACTTCAGACCTTCTTTCTTCATCATGATCTACAAGATCTTTTCCTCAAGCTGTTAGGATTTTAGATTAAGAAGACCTGAGATGCTTTGATACCAACTGATGGTATGATGAAAGAGTAAGTATCCAGTAGAATACTGAGAGGGGAGTGAATCAATATATTGAAAAACTGATACAAAGTTCCCAAACTCAAACTTAGTCAAACAAAGTAAATATATCTCAGTCAAGATCAATATTCATAAGAATATTTGACATCGACTAGTTTAACTGTTATGACAACTTTAATAGTAAACAACTTCAATCTTGTAAACATCGACAATGCTTAATCATAACTTAACATATTCATCTCTCAATTCTTCTACTTAACATGCCTTATTAGAAGTTAACCAAATCAACAAATAAGATCACAACCACAAAAGCATTCATCACTTGACACAAATGTTTATACATGGAAAACCCAAATAGGTAAAAACCACGATGAGATGAGACTCGCAAGGATAGCTCTTTGAACTCTTCTGAAGTTCACCCTGTTAGGAGCCAAGCCTGTTAAAGCTTTACAATAAGTCATGTTAAGAACTAATTCCGGTTAGGAATCACCCGATTAAGGGATTTACAAATATGCCTTGATGAAAAGCAAAATACCCTATTAGGACTAACCTTGCTAGAGGATTTAAGAATCTAAGCTAATGGACCACCTTGTTAGAGGATTTAATGAGTAACCAATCTTGTTAGAGCTTACTTGGTTAAGGGATTTCACTTCTATTGTAATTGTTAGAAAACAACAAGTTTTCTTGATCTCTCTAAGTAGCACTACATTTGCTTGATCAGATTCTTCTAAGATTCAATCTACCTTCACTCAAAGTACAGATCCATCCACTGGTTAGGCAATCACACACTCAACTGGTTTCTTCCAATCTTGCCAAGTTTGCCAACTGTTAACAAAACATTATCATCGACCTTAAATACAAATCAATTAGGTTGGTAACACAACAAAAACCTAATTCTCATCATCAAGATTACAAACAAGTTGGTACAATCTTGACCGTTAGAAATCATGACAATCTCTTCATATTCGTCAAGAAAATTCCAACAACTCCATGATCACCACTTCATCGGACTTTGTAACTCATCATGCGTTGTGCATTAGATGCAATCCACTTTGCTCCTTCCCTAGACAAAAAAACAAACGTGCCAAAACAATTTGAACATATCCTCATACAATGATCACATGTGTCTCCATCATTACCACTTATCAGATAATAAACCAACAAACTTGATTAGTTAGGGTTTAACAACTGATAGGGTTTACCAGTTACATTACATAGAAAGGTTTAACCCTTTACACCGGTTCACTAGTTCAACTCACAAATTTTACATACCGGTTTACAAGATCTACCACAAAGCTCTTCTTACCGGTTACTAGCCAATATTAAAAATAATAATATCAGAAATAACATGAATACCATTACCGGTTCAATTGACATTAATGACAACATATCATTAATGCAATCTCTATGCAAAATGCCAACACACATCCCACTCACACATACTCAACTCCAATTAGGACTCCAAATTGTCCATGGGCACAAATCACTTTGACAAGTAAATACTCATCAACCCAAGGGATTTCATGAAACCCTTTAAGAGACTCCTTAACATATAAAAACCACCATTATTCACCCTCCCATCCACCCTAAAGACCATAAAGAGAACTTGCTGCTATATCACTGGTTCACTGTGGCAACCACAACTTTGTTTAGGAAAGTCATAAGAAGTTGAGCCAACACCTCTCTCTAGGGCTTCCTAACACTTCCAAGGGTTACTAAGGACTCCCACACACCTTTCCCAATTGTCCTCCACTCATAAAACTCACTCATTACATCATAATCTCAAAATCTCAGTCCACTAGTTCCTTAGGACAACATACCATTTTGGAGAAGTCATTAAAACAGTGAGTATTTTGACCAATCAAGGGCCAAAAATACTTGATTATGGTCTACAATAACCCCTCACACCTCTCCAATCCTTCACCCAACCTTTGGGAGCCCAATATTGTATTTATATCAACCCACACATCACCAACTTGCTGTCATTTTCAGTCTGACACAAAAATCAGATTTCGTGTCACTCTTAGCACTTGCCATTCTCACCATGGAACCCTACATAAAAAAGACAACAGAAATATACATTTACAAGGGTCATCCTATCCATTGGCATGATTTTTTTATGACGGAATGATAAAAAAATTACATTATTTCAAGTCATTGGATAACTTAGCAAGGGTTTGTGACTGTTTTTATCAAATTGGATATAACTTTTGCAAAACGTAATCAAATCAAATGAAACAAAATACAAATTTTAGAAGATTCGCTCTTTCATTATCAAAAGTTTTCCAATGCAAATAGACACGTTTTCATAGAGAAATTTGCAGCAGATCAGACCCTTACGCTTGGGAAACAAGGAATATGCAAGGTAAACACTTCACTTTTCATTAATTGTGCTCTCTTACCTTGTCCAACCAACATCCATTCAACCTCCCCTATATATATATTCTAAATACACCAAAAAAAACCTTAAAACCAACTCCAATGATCTTTAAACTAATTTGAACATTGGTTACATCTTTTTTTGTAAATTTTACAATTTTGCAGCATGACAACTTTGCAACTTTTTGCCAAACTTGACAACATGACTCCAAAACTTGTCCAACTGATTCCAAATCATCTAATTACCCTCTATAAATGCTTAAATGACCTTATTACATCATCTCAACCCATATTGGGTATTTTTACATGCTTTGACCATCTTTGACTTTATCAAGACCTTATAGGTCACTAAGACCATGATGATTTTAATAGCCTTACAAAATGATTTGAATTGACTCCAAATGGTCCTTAGGACCTTACAAAACCTTGGAAAAACATTATAAACCAAAAAAAAATGTAAAAATCCTTCATGAGGCATCTAGGTGAGTAGGTGCTCGTGCACCATACAATCCCCCTGAGAGAATTCCAAGTCCCTTGGAAAAGGAGTTGTAACTGATCTTCCATCAACTCTAAAATCTTCAAATGCTTCTTCACTTGGTTGTCCCTCCCACTCAGTTAAGTACTTGAAAAATGGATCCTTGCTTGAATTTGCATCAATACTATGCTTCATCTTTACCCTGGGTTTTCCCAATCTCTTGCTTAAGGTTATGAACTTATTAATAAAAAATTCCCACCCTTTCCAACTCATTCTTCTTGCTTCCTGAATTGAAATGATCATGATAACAAATTCATGAAAAAAATTAGAATGATTAGTATCAAAATCAAACATAAAATCTACATAGTGTTCCTCTAGTATTTTTGGGAACTCCTTCCATTTACCATCAACCTCATGATTCAATTGATCACTCTCTGACCTTTGTCCATCATCAACATGGATTCCATTAGCCTCATCCACACTATCATCCTGCATACATTCCTCTTCTTCTACTACCATCATCTCTACCTTCTCCACTTCAACCTTGATTTTCCATTCTTCCTCAATGGATGCATATACTGCCCACAAGTATGATTCCTCCTCATTGATTGTTGCATCTATATCTTCTTCTTTTCCTTCTTTTGTTTTTTCAGTACCCTTCTCCATTAGGGGTTATTGTGCCTTCATCTCTTGTTCAAATTCTTTCCTTTTCCTTCTCTTTTTCCTTAGCTTTCGAATAGGCCACACAACCTTCTTTCTAATTGTTAAATTCCAACTTTGTTGTTTCATCTCAATTCTTCTTTCCAATTACTCTATGTATTCTTGCATCTCTAGTCTTATTCATTCCAACTCTTGTTTTATTTCTCTAATCTCTTGTTCAAACTCCATTTGTCTTGCTCTCTCTTTTTCCTCTTTCCTCTTCTTCCTTTCTTCTTCTCTTTTCTTTTCTTGTGTCTTCTCTAATGAAACCTCACCTTACAAATAATCCCTCAAAAGGTACATTACCTCAATCAAATCTCTCTCACTCTACTTCATCTTGTCCTTGCCTCACCTATGTATCTCCTCTTTTCTCTCCCTAGTCTCTGTTAGGTCTCGGAGACAACTGAGAGGGGGAGGGTGAATCAGTTGTCTAATAAATTCAAACCAAAAACAACTAATCCAAACTTAATGCTTGATACCAGTAAACCAAACTTTATGTCGGTAGACAGTTTATCAGTTAATTGCAGTACCAGTAAAGATTAATGCATGAAACAGAAAGACAATAACATCCACAACACATAACACCAATATTTGTACGTGGAAACCCTGTAAGGGGAAAAACCATAGTGGGAAACCTTACTCACAATCAGATGATGCTACTGCAGATAGTAGGTATATACAAATGGGGTCTACACATGCAGAAAGGCCAAGCGCCTAGAGCTCACTGCTCAAACACAAATAGGAGTCACACTGACTACAATTGGATCGCTAAATCCAATAATGATGTACTGCTCAAAATATCATCTTCATATGCTGGATTCAGTACCGGTGTAGTTCTGATATGCCTTCACAAAAACCTTCCTTCACCTTCAAATGATTTTTGTGTGTATAGCTCTGCTTATTCTTGTATATACCTTCTTACAATTCCTTTTCCCAATCGCATAACGATCTTAAAATAAGATCTTACATATATACCATAACCTAAGACCAATTTTAGTAGGTCAGCTCTAAAATATATTACAATAAAAACAATTTACAATTAAATCAATAACTGATGCAATATTTGATTAACATGTCGGCTTAATGCATTTACAACAATAATAAATCATCTCCATAGCGTGTCATGTTGATCTGGAATAGATAAGCTTGTCGGTGCTTATCCTAGACCTATTTTCCAGTAACAACAAATATGAAAACATGAATATACCAATGAACAAATCTCCAGGACAAAGCGTCTGAATGATGTCTTCAACATAACCAAGTGTTTTCCATGTCATTCCAGGTGTCGGTGAACAATAAATCTTGCCGGTGAACTAGATATCGAAGACTGTACATAAAGTCACTTGCTTGCTGGTGAACATTGCCAATTCTCCAAAGTGCCAGAGTTGATAAAGTGTTAATAGGTGTTGACATCAATGACAAAACCATATCAACATATCCAAAATACCAACAATCTCCCCCTTTGGCATTGATGGCAACACAAGATGGAAAAACTATCAAAGTGCCAAAACATAAATGCCAAATACCAAAAACCAACAATCTCCCAAAAGAGATCATAACCAGAAATCAAAATTCAGATATACATACAAAGAGTAATCAATCTCTCCCAAAGTAACAATCACTCCCCCTAGGAGTAACATGAGTTTTCCTTGTGTTTTTCCATATCAATCTCTCCCCCTTTGACATCAAATGCTAAAGCCAGTACAAAAACCAAGTTCAAATACAAAATACCAACCAATTCAGTATACCAACTACTCCTCCTGAAAAGTAGCTCACCTCATCAAAGTTGGAGTAAAATATTTCTCTGTTAATTATGTCGGTTGATGACAAACATCAACTGTCTAAGTCTCTACCGGTGGGGATATGACCTCGAGCTGATCTCTGAGATATTCAAAGGTATCCTTAGGCAAAGGTTTAGTAAAAATATATGCAATCTGCTCTTTATTATTCACATAAACTAGTTTTACTTATTTTGCTTCAACATTGTCTTTCAAAAAATTCAGTTTGATAGAGACATGTTTAGTTTTAGAATGTAGTACCCGATTATTAGATATATCAATTGCTGCAGTGTTATCACAATAGATTGTTATAGGTTCCTTGCATTTTACCTTTATGTCCTTCAACATTTGCTTAAGCCATAATAGCTATGTACAGTTAATTGTTGCTGCAACATATTCTGATTCAGCTGTTGATAAAGATGTACAACTTTGTTTCTTACTCAACCAAGAAATTAATCTGCTTCCAAGAAAAAATGCTCCATTGGTGGTGCTTTTTCTGTCATCCACATCTCCTGCCCAATTTACATTTGTGTATGCACATAATTCAAAGTTTTCATCTCTAGAATACCATATACCAAGATTTGTAGTGCCTTGTAAGTACCGGAAAATCCTTTTTACTATTGATTCATGATTTTCTTTAGGATTACTCTAAAATATTGAAACAATACATACTGCATTCATAATATCAATTCTTATTTGTGTCAAATACAGTAGGCCTCCTATCATAGATTTGTACCTAGTCGGATTAACAAGTGTAGATTCATCCCTTAGTGATAATTTGTCATTTGTAGTCATAGGTGTGCTTACCGGTTTAGAGTTTTCCATCCCAAATTTCTTTAGTAACTCCTTCAAGTACTTGGATTGACTCAAGAATATACCTTTATCAGTCTGTGAAATCTACAATCCAAGAATTTTATCTCTCCAATCATAGACATTTCAAATTCTTGCTACATTTCAATAGAAAAGTCTTTACTTAGTCCATCTTCTCCTCTAAAGATTATATCATCAACAAAAACTTATATAACCAAGATGTCATCATTAGTCACTTTATAGTATAAGTTGTTGTTAGTATTACCTTTAGAAAAAACAATCTTCAAAAGATATTTATCCAATCTAACATACCAAGCGCTTGGAGCTTGCTTCAACCCATACAAAGCTTTCCTTAACCTGGAAACCATATCTTTGTTATCTGTCAAAGAAAATCTATCAGGTTGCTCAATGTAAACTACTTCTTCAAGATCTCCATTCAGAAATGCACATTTAATATACATTTGATATACTTTCTAGTTCTTATGTGTTGCAAAAGCCAAGAATAATCTAACTGCCTCAATTCTAGCTACCGGTGCAAAGGTTTCATTGTAATCAATTCCTTCTTTCTATGAATATCCCTTACACACTAGTCTTGCTTTATTTCTGATTACCTTACCATCTTCATTAAGTTTGTTTCTGAATACCCATTTTGTTCCAATTACATTTTGGTCTTTAGGTTGGGGAACTAATGTCCATGTGTTATTCTTTTCAATTTGTTCTAATTCCTCTTCCATAGCTTTAATCCAGTATTTATCTTCACATGCCTCATTAATTGATGATGGTTCAATTTGAGAAATAAGACATACCTCTTCATTTTCTAGTCTTCTTCTTGTCATAACTCCTTGATACTTGTTCCCAATTATCTTATTTTCAGAGTGATTCAGTCTTACATACCGAGGTGTCTTCGTTTGTTGTTGTTCTTCAGTTATAGTGGAATTTTTCAGATGATACCGGTGTAACTGGATATTCATTCTGTATCAGTGGGTTCAATGTAGGTTCATTTGTCAGTATCTCTATTGCTGGTTCAGAGTCTATATACCTTGAAGTTCCTCTAAACTGTTCATCAATTTTCACATTTGTACTCTCAACAATTTTTTGCAATCTCTTGTTAAAACATCTATATGTTTTGCTCTTAGATGAATAACCAAGAAATATTCTTTCATCACTTCTAGGATCAAAGTTTCCAATATACTCATCTCTCCTAATATAGCATTTACTTCCAAATATTCTGAAATATTTAAGAGTAGGAGTAATGCCAAACCATAGTTCATGAGGGGTCTTACCGGTTTCACCTTTGATGTGAACTTTGTTGAATGTATAGACTGTTGTGCTTACTGCCTCTCTCCAATATACATGTGGTGGATTTTCTTTTGATAACATACTTCTAGCTACATCCAAGATAGTTTTTTTTTTCCTTTCTACAACTCCATTCTATTGTGGTGTTTGGGGTGCTGATAACTGTCTTCTGATTCCATTTACTTCACAAAATGTATTAAATTCCTTAGATGTAAATTCACCTCCCTGATCTGATCTCATACATTTGATTTTCTTGTTGGTTTCATTTTCTACCATCACCTTGAATAGTTTGAACTTCCCAAGTGCTTCTGATTTTTCTGTGAGAAAAGTAACCCAATACATTCTAGAATAGTCATCAATGATTAGCATGAAATATCTATCACCTTGTAAGCTTTTAGTTCTAGCTGGACCACATAAATCATTATGAATTAAGTCAAGAGCATTATTAGATTTTTCTGGAATACTTTTGAAAGATGCTCTAACTTGTTTTCCAAATTGATATTCCTTACATACCAGATTGTGAGGTTTAACAATCTTAGGTAAATCTCTAACTGCTTTGGTAGTACTGATTTTCACAATGCAATCAAAATTTACATGACAAAGTCTCTTATGCCATAGCCAACTTTCATCAATATGTGCAATCAAACATGTTTTTTCATTATTATTCAAATGAAAGATGTTACCTCTAGTTTGATTACCGGTTGCAATTTCCAAACCAATTCTGTTCATAATTTTGCATTTCCCATTCTTGAATTGTAACTGACATCCTTTCTCAACTAATTGACCAACACTCAAAAGATTAATCTTTAAACCTTCAACATAGTAAACATTGTTAGTATTATGCTTGCCATCAAGAGATATAGTACCTTTTCCTTTGATTAAATAAGCTTTATCATCTTCAAATCTTACTAGACCTCCATTATATTCCTGAAAGTTCAAGAATTTACTTTTGTCACCAGTTATATGATGTGGACATCCTGAATCAATGATCCATTCATCCTTGACTTCAATTTTAGCTTCCAGGGCCTACTCTACCAGTTGAACAGTAGTTGTTGGTTGATCTTCTGTTATAGCAACAAAGACCCATCCATTATCTGTTGGATCCTCATCAGAATCATCAGTGACTCCTTCATCAGCAAGATAACAAGATTTATCTTAATTCTTCTTAAATCTGTATCTCTGATATTCAGGGTTAGGCTTGTATGTTCTTCTAGCTTCTTCTCTTAATATAGCATGTCTATCAGACCATCTTGAAGCCATATGACCAATCTTATTACAGTTAAAACATTTAAAGGGTGCTTTACCTTCATACTTACTTCCAACTGGACCTTTAGGCATTTTTCTTGCAAATAGTGCTTCAAGTTCTTCATTTTCTCTCTTACTTTCTTCAAGTTCTCTTGCATAAAAGGCTTTCCAATCAGATTTTTCAAATGATGGTGCAAATGATGTTGATTCCTTAAAAGCTAAATCTGTCTTTATAGTAGCAACAAGACCAAATTCCTTAATTTCAAAAGCTGAAAGTTTTCCAATCAATGTGTCCCTAGTTACTGATGTATTAGGCATTGTTCTTAACTCATTTATAACAGTAAGTTTCATTTTGTATGCCGGTGGAAATCCTCTTAAAACTTTTGAAACAATTCATCTTCACTTAAGGTTCCTCCACAACATTTAATACCCAAAACAATTTCATTAACTCTTTCCATAAAAGCATAAATCCTTTCATCTTCTTCCATTTTCAAATTTTCATACCTGACTCGGAAGCTTTCAAGTTTTGCAATTTTGACTATGGAATCTCCTTCATTCAATGTTTCTAGATGGTCCCAAATAGCTTTAGCAGTAGATCTATCTGATAATCCCATGATTTGTTGATCTGATAGTGTGCTCAATAGTGTTTCTCTTGCTTTGCAATCATTTTCTTCATCTTTTCCTAAGGTAGGTGGATTAGGCTGACCGGGAGTAGGAGCAGTATAGCCATTCTTTGTAACTTCCTAGATGTCCTTTCCAATTCAATTTAGATGTGTCTCCATCCTGATTTTCCATATGCCATAGTTGGTTCCATCAAGTTTAGGACTGTCCTTTCTGAAATAGTTAGTAGACATTGGATCTCCTCAAGCTATTAAACTTCTGCAAAAAGAGGACTAAGCTCTGATACCAATTGTTAGGTCCCAGAGACAACTGAGAGGGGAGGGGTGAATCAGTTGTCTAATAAATTCAAACCAAAAATAACTTATCCAAACTTAATGCTTAATACCGATAAACCAAACTTTATGCCGGTAGATAGTTTATCAATTAATTGTAGTATCGGTAAAGATTAATGCATGAAACAGAAAGACAATAACATCCACAAAACATAACACCAATAATTGTACGTGGAAACCTTGTAAGGGGAAAAAACACGGTGGGAAACCTTACCCACAATCAGATGATACTACTACAGATAGTATGTGTATACAAATGGGGTATGCACATGAAGAAAGGCCAAGCGCCTAGAGCTCACTGCTCAAACACAAATAGGAGTCACATTGACTACAATTGGATAGTTAAACTCAACAATGATGTACTGCTAAAAATAGCATCTTCATATGTTGGATTCAGTACCGGTGTAGTTCTGATATGCCTTCACAAAAACCTTCCTTCTCCTTCAAATGATGTCTGCGTGTATAGCTCTACTTATTCTCGCATATACCTTCTTACAATTCATTTTCCCAATCGCATATCGATCTTACAATTAAGATCTTACATATATACCATAACCTAAGACCAATTTTAGTAGGTCGGCTCTAAAAGATATTATAATAAAAACAATTTACAATTAAATCAATAATCGATGCAATATCTAATACAACATGTCGGCTTAATGCATTTACTACAATAATAAATCATCTCCATAGTGTGTCGTGCTAATCTGGAATAGATAAGCATGTCGGTGCTTATCCTAGACCTATTTTCCAGTAACAACAAATATGCAAACATGAATATACCAATGAACAAATCTCTAGGACAAAGTGTCTGAACGATGTCTTCAACATAACCAAGTGTTTTCCATGTCATTCCAGGTGCTGGTGAACAATATATCCTGTCGGTGAACTAGATAACAGTGACTGTACATAAAGTCACTTACTTGCCAGTGAACATTGCCAATTCTCCAAAGTGCCAGAGTTGATAAAGTGTTAATAGGTGTTGACATCAATGACAAAACCATATCAACATATCCAAAATACCAACAGTCTCTTGGCAACCAACAACCAGGTTATCCTCTCAACCTGAACCAACGCACACACTCAACCACCACTACACAACCACCTTTAACAAAGTTTTCTAACTCTGATACCACTCTGATGCAGAGGCTAAGGGTTCACACCAAAACTCAAAAAACTCACTTTGAACATATTTCACAATAATGGGCTCATCTCATCCTATCACTCTTATCAACCTTCAAAATACCCTCAAAAGGTACCATGCTTCAATAGATCATAAGAATCACTTTGGTCTTCACAAGACTTGATCCTTGACACATGGGTTTGCACTTACATGGAGGCATTGGTCAACAAAACTAAAGACAAGGCACAAACATGGTTTAGGACTTGGATCATCACAACACTTTCAACTCAAGGTTTGCAACACATCCCACTCACACAAACTCAACTCCAATTAGGACTCCAAATTATCCATGGACACAACTCACTTTGACAAGTAGATACTCATCAACCCAAGGGACATAATGACACCCTTTAAGAGAATTATTAACATAGACAAACCACCAACCTTCACCCTCCCATCCACCCTAAAAACCATAATGAGAACTTGCTGCTACATCACTGGTTCACTGTGGCAGCCACAACTTTGTTTAGGACGGTCATAAAAAATTGAGCCAACAACTCTCTCCAGGGATTCATAACACTTACAAGGGTTATTAAGGACTCCCACACACCCTCCCCAATTTTCCTCCACTCATCAAACTCACTCATTATATCATAATCTCAAAATCTCAATCCACAAGTTCCTTAGGACAACAACATACCCACTTTTGGGACAATCATTAAAATAGTGAGTATTTTGACCAATCAAGGGCCACAAATACTTGATTAGGGTCTGCACTATCCCCTCACACCTCTCCAATCCTTCCAATATTTCACTTATATCAACCCACACATCACCAATTTGCTATCATTTTCAGTGTGAGACACAAAAATCAGATTTTGTGTCACTCTTAGCACTTGCCATTCTCACCATGGAACCCTGCATAAAAAAGAAAACATAAATATACATTTACAAGGGTCATCCCATCCATTGGCATGGGATTTTGATGATGGGATGACCAAAAAATTATATTGTTTTAAGTCACTAGATACCCTAGCAAGGGTTTGTGACTATTTTTACCAATTTTGATATCTTTTGCAAAGCATAATAAAATCAAATGAAACAAAAGACAAATTTTAGGGGATTCACTCCTCTTTCATTATCAAAAGGTTTCCAATGCCAAGAGCCATATGTTGATGTTACTACTTATCAAATTGCCATTAGTTTTATATACAAAGTCATTCTATATACTCTAGTTAGTTACCACTACAGAAATATTTAGTCAGTATGAACAGTCTAGTCGGTTACAGAAGGAAAATAGTCACAAAGCCCAGTATACACCGATTTGTCTACCGAGTGTTATTTCATGTCTACCGAGCAGTAAAGATAATACACTGAGTGAAATGTTTTACCAGATTCATTGAACCTGGACACACATGAAAACGTGTTACAAGATCAAGGCACATAGAAGCATTATCGCATTGGAAATTGCACATACAGATTTTGTATAATTTTGAGGTCATCTAACCAATGAAATGTTTTGCATGGTTATTTATTCGACAAATCATGTTTGTAAGATTGAAGCAATGAATGAGATCACCGACATAAGAAATCTATTTATACAACATGAATTTAGGGTTAGAGATATATATGTGAATGAGAGAAATGTGTGTGCATATGTGTATGAAGAAAGACTTATGTGATACATGAGAAATCACAGAGTATTATGATTCTTACAGAGACACAGAGGTCACCAAGAAGGTTTTTAGAGAACAGTCAAAGAACAGAGTAAACAGAAGGGTTTACCGAGGTACTTTATGAGTTACCGAGGTATGCTATAGGAAAGGTAATCTTATTTTGAGCACATAGAATCTGCTACAACATTTCAGATGTAAAGTTGCAAATATTTGTAAAATCTTATTGTAATATTTTGAAGTTGTAAGAGAAACCTTTAACAGGGTAAAAGACTCTAATCAAGTCTATAAATTGTAAATCCTCTAACCAGGTGCAACATTTATATAGTGTTGTAAAATACTTTAGCAAGGTAGATCTAATAGATATTGTTACTCCTAACAAGGTAAGCTATCAGAAATAGCTAAATATGTAGCTCTAACTGAGCACTCTTTATTATTGCAGTAGTGAAGTTGTGGGTGCCATCCCCACCGCAGTTTTTCTCTCTAACCAAGAGTTTCTGCGTAACCAAAATAAATGTGTTATGGAGTGAATCATGTATGATTGTTACTCATTTGTTTTAGCTTTATGTTATGTTATAGCAGTTTTTGGTTTATGCATAACAGTAAAGATATTGTTGATAAAAGGATTTGAAGTACTGATTCACCCCTCCCCTCTCAGTACATTATCTTTCCATATTGGGCCTAACAATTGGTATCAGAGCTTGAATCTTGGAAAAGGGTTTAACTGCCTAAAGAGAAATATCTTATCAATGGAAGGCTACAAACAATCTCGGAGGATTGTGTATCTGCAACAAGAATTGGATCATGCTAATCAAGTGATTGCAGACATGCAAAGGCAAATGCAAAAATCTCTGAAAGTGAGAAGAAGATTATATGATGATTTGCAGGACTCTCAAGAGTTAGTGGAACAAATTGAGACATCATCTAAGAACAATATGACTGAAGAGACTGAAGAAATGATTGGACAATTGAAAGAAAAGAACAAAGCACTGGCTAATCAACTAAAAGCAATGAAAAGAGAACATGAACATTTCAGTACATAGATGACTGAAAATCTTGATGCATTGAGGACAATCGAGGACAAAGTAAGAGATCTAGAAAGAGAGAAACAACAACTTGAAGCTTTAGTATCTGATAAGGATGATGAAATCATAAGGTTGACTGGGATTCAACAAAATATGACACATCAACTAGGTTATGCACATCATGAAGAAAATCTGAAAGATAATGAGAATCAAGCATTGAAACTTGAAGTATCAAGGTTGAGTAATGAACTTGAAACAGAGAATAAATCCAAGGAAACACTGAAGAAGAGTTATAAAGCATCAAAGATGTTGGATGAGCAACTGAATACAAGATGACCCTACAAAGAAGGAGGACTCGGTTACAAAGGAAAAGACTCTACCGAGAAGGGAATCTGCACTACTGAGAGAGGAGAATCATCAAAGCAAGCTGGAATCAAGAAGAACATCAAAAGAAAGAAGCCTATTTGCAACTACTGTGGAAATCAAGGTCATACTGCCAACATGTGTCAAATTAGAAAAGGTAAGCAACCGAATGCCACTAAGACCAATGGTTATTGTTACAATTGCAATAAATATGGTCACACATCTAATCAATGTAGGACAAAAGTCTGTTAATAGTTATTAGAAGGCAAAATTCAAAGGGTTTTGTAAAAACTGCAATAGATATGGACATAGTACCGAGAAGTGTTGGTTTAAGCAAAATAACCACATGTGGTCTGCACACCAAGCAAATACTAGAGGTTACCGAACTCACACAAATCCTTACCGACAATATTCTACAGTACCATGGGATTACAATACAAGGATATGGTGTGAATGTTGTGGAAGATATGGACATATAAGTGCCAACTCCTTTATAAGGTTTGGAATGAATAACCGAAGATCATGGAGAAATCCTAGTATGGCATGTTTTCATTGTCACAAAGTTGGACACTTGGCTGGAGATTGCAGAGATCAACCTAGAGAAGACACTGAGGAAATAAAAGAGAAATTAAAGATAATTTGGAGAAAGAAGGAAATTGTGTCAAATAAAGAAAGCACCTTACCTACCGAGTTAGGTGCTCCCACTCCAAATTAATCGGTAAAGGTATGAAGGAACTGCATTCTCACAAGGTTAAATCTTAAACAGTTCCTATTTTAGTATGTACTGAATTCAAAATCTGCATAGTAAGATGTAGTAGTAAGTCTGAAATTCTATCAAAGTCTTTTGGAGCACTTTACAGGAAATCTATCAAGTCGGTGAATTCAGGAAGCCTGTCAAGTCGGTATATGAAGGAAATTTGGTTACTCGGTTAAAGCGCAAAAAGGGAAAGAAAGTTAAGTGAACTAAGCGCATTTAATGTCTTTGACCTAACTTGCATGGAGCCCGATAAGGTATTTTTGAGTACTTAAAGGTTTTTTGCGGTCATTTTCATTCACCAAGTTTTTGAGAAGCAGAGCAGAGTGAATCAAGGCGATCAAACCATCTTCAAAGCAAAAACTAAGGTATTTAAATCGAATCTCATCGCATTGCTAAGCTGGTTTACCAAACTCATTAAGTTGTTATTATCTGTTGAGTGTGAAGCGTCCGTTGTTTGTTAAAGTTCTCAAACCCTAAGGTTCCTATGTCAATTTTTATCTGAAATCAAAATGGCACCTAAGATCCAAGACCCCATTGTTGTCAAGAATGTAGAGAAGCCCTCACTAAAATACTCTTTGAATCCCAAAATTGCATCTGAACCGGATGACAAAACTGCCTTTTCACTCATCCCAGATCGAGTCTTGTTAGTCAAGGATGTGAGATTCTTCACCAAATGCTATGTTGAAGAACTCGGTCATGTCGAGATCAAAGATGCATATGATGAATTGTGCACAGATGGTAAAATGGATAGCAAGTATGAGCACATCAAAATCAAGGGATTGATTGAAGCCCTAACCTATCCACGTGTGTTCAAACCCCAGTGGGTCAAGTTTGTACTAAGTCGAGTGCATGATGATTTCATGTGGCTATAAGAGCAACCATTTAAAATCACTAAAGAAATCATTCATCTGATCACCGGTTATCCTATCTATGATCATGCCCAAGCATAGAAAATGATATCACAGAAGGAATTGATCAGTTTGACTGGAGTAGAATCTAATTGCAGAGGTCTAAAGTTGAATAATGTCACTGATCCTGAACTCAAATTTTCCATTAGAGTAATTGGTTACTGTTTCTTCCAATCGGCAAGGGAAAACAGTGTACCCTATGCAGCAGTGGACTTAGCATACAAAATTGTTAAGAAAGGCATGAAAATTGACTTGTGTGAAGTATTGTTGAAGAACTTGTTTGAAAATCTGAACACAATTAGGAAGCCAAAGAAGAACAACTCGGCAAATACTCTAAAATTTGGATCACTACTTGTATGTATGTTTTTCTACTTTGAGAAGTTTTTTCCAACAGTCAGTAAAGTTGTTTGGGAACTACACCGACCAATCACCCATCAGATCAATGACTTCATCAAGAAGTTAGGTGATAACTTTAATGATATAACATGGATGATTACTTCAGCAAGTTCCAAGAGAAAATGCATAACAGGTACCGGACTCCACCATAGCTGGTATAAAAATACAAAGATGAAATATGTTTTGAGGTCAACACCGATTACTGTTATGTGAATGTTATGGAATCGAGGACTCAATCTTTGTCACCTATGGGTTACAAGATTGATTTTGATATCACACAACAACAAATCGATGCATTTCTGACACTACCAAGGCATGCTACCGAGCTGAGGTATGGAACCTATGAAGAGGTGAAAGAAAAAGTAAAGATGAGCATTGTAGTACCCAAAGCTACAAGGAAGGCATCAAAGATGATTAAGGCATTAACTAAGAAATTCAGAGAAGAGTCTTCCTCCACACCTGTCAAAGGCATTCTAGCCATCACCAAAGAGGAGATAGAAGCCCAAGAAGTAGCCATAACACTTAGCACCGAATTGCCTAAGGGAAAAGTGTTGAAGAGAAAGAAACAGGACACTTCAATGGCCCTACCGACCCCTCCAACAAAGAGACCTAGCACAAGGGCATCTGCTGCATCACCGAGTAAGAAACAAAAGACTGTTGTCGTTCCTAAGGTAACTAGAACTTACAAGAAATCTACTTGGAGACTCATTTTGCCAAAAGAGTCGAGTGATACCGAATCTGAAGATGCAAGTAAATTTCAGATTGTGAAAAGCAAAAAGGTAGATGTACATAGTGTAGAAATTTTTTGTAATAATCTAAATGAATATGGTGGATTTGGTGGATTCAGATTTGCCAAATATGAATCCAGATCTGCTAATGAAAAGAGGCAAATTGAAGAAGCTGTCATTTGCACACTTCTAAAATTCTGAGTGGTCCCATTAGAAGTATGTAATTCTATTCCTAAGGAATTATATGCACATATTGAAACCAGATGGCAATATGCCCTAGACTTAGAGAAACAAATCAGAGAAAGAAGTCTGGTGCATCTCTTTCCTAATATGTCGATTGATGAAATAAAAGAACATCTGACAAACAACCAAACACAATTTATAGTAAAACAAAATGCCTTGAAATTGATGAATGGCCTGTATATAGAAGTGGAGAAGGAAACAAAAGAGCAATGGAAGGACATCTTTCGAAGAAAGAATGCTAGTGAACAATCTACAGTGGAAATAGTCGATGTCACCGACCAAGAGCTTGATGTCACTGAGCAAGACCCTACTGACACCATTCAAATAGATGAAGATATCATGGATGCAGAGGCACCTGAACAAGAAATGATAGAAGGCAATGCTTATGCAAAAATTGTCTCCAGTGAATCTATTTTGGAACAAGTTCAGCCTTACCCACTGATCAATCAACCTGCTACAACCGAAGCTCCTCAGGATACAGGTGAAGGCACCGAAGGTCAAAAGTCTACAACAGAAGGTACTTCACAAGAACAAACCTCTCAAGCACCTTCTAGCACGAAAAATCTTATAGTTGAGACACCAAGCACTGAGACACCGAAGGACACTACCGAGGCTAAGGAAACCGACCAAAGTGTTGTCTCTACCAAGCAACCTACTAAGGGTCCTCAAGCCTCTCAAGCTATTGTAGTGGTTCACCTAGTGAAAGGTAAAGAAAAGAAGTTGAAAAAGCATAGTTTCAAAATTGATTTATCGAAACCAATAGTGTTGCCCAATGTAGACATCTCCAAATTGAAAGGGCAAGCACTCACTGAATTTGGTGAACTGTGCAAAGCAAAGGCCAAACAGGAGAAGCAACTGGCCATACAAAAGAAGAATAAAGTACTTCAAAAGGTAAAGACCTTACTATCAGATATGCTACCTTCAGCTACAGTATCAACCGATGCAGCCATCCATATTCAATTGGATGAACTCCTAAATTAGATTGAGACATCTGGAGTAGATGCATCCGAATACTTGAGAAAACTAAAAGACAAGGAGCTAACTGCCAAAATGATAGAGGAAGTACAAAAATCCATTGTTGTTGGCAAGGTAAAACTTCTCAAATTTATTGCTGAGTTGTCCCCTCAACTCAAGCACATTCTTTCATTATTTCAAAAACTCTGCACATTTTCTTTATTCCTGAAGGACATTAAGAATAAAATAGAAGCAATTGAGAAAGAGATCACCAATCTCTCACATAAGTTGACCCCTGAGCCCAATTCAATTCAGAATTTTTATACTAAGCTACAACTACTCATGGCTCAATAATTGGAACTGAGGAATGAAGAACACAAGATTAGGATGGACATAATGACACTTCAAACATTATTCCTTCCTCATCTTTCATCTGTTCAAGAACAGCTAAACCAAGCCACTTACCTCTCTACTACATAAGAGGGAAGCACTTTAGATGGCTTAATTTCATTATTGGCTGATATTAATGCACATAATTCTTTAATGGACAGTGTAAAGGATGCACTCTCTGTCACTCTCACTGAAGCCAAGACAAAGTACAAATCCATTTTTGATCAGTTGCCACCTCCAAATGGTAACTAAATTTTGATGTTCTTCAAAAAGAGGGAGTATATCATCAAAGTATATATAGCATCAAAGTACACAGGGGGAGTGTATAGTATTCAAAGTATCAAACAACCAGAGTGTAGTACACAGGGGGAGTATACCGAGCAGAATAAGCAGAGTATCCAAGAGCAGTGAACCGAGCAGTGAACAAAGGAAATAATAGTGATTACAGAGTATTGATCACCAAACACACATAATCAGAGTTTTGTACAGCATATTGATAAGGGGAGTATATTTGATTATACTATTTCATTGACTAATGTATATACTATATGTTTAGTCAAATTTTGTAAAGTATACAGATTTTTGTGTAATGACTTTGAAAGTAGTTTTGTCAAACATCTCAATGAATGTCAAAAGGGGAGATTGTTACTACTTATCAAATTGCCATTAGTTTTATATACAAAGTCATTCTATATACTCTAGTTGGCTACCACTACCGAAATATTTAGTCGGTATGAATAGTCTAGTTGGTTACAGAAGGAAAACAGTCACAAAGCCTAGTATACACCGAGCTATCTACCGAGTGTTATTTCATGTCTACCGAGCAGTAAAGATAATACATCGAGTTGATATACATCGGGTGAAATGTGTTACTAGATTCATTGAACCTGGACACACATATGAAAACGTGTTACAAGATCGAGGCACATAGAACTGTTATCGCATTGGAAATTGCACATATAGATTTTGTATAATTTTGAGGTCATCTAACCAATGAAATATTTTGCATGGTTATTTATTCAAGAAATCATGTTTGTAAGATCGAAGCAATGAATCAGATCACCGACATAAGAAATCTATTTATACAACATGAATTTAGGGTTAGAGATATATATGTGAATGAGAGAAATGTGTGTGCATATGTGTATGAAGCAAGACTTATGTGATACATGAGAAATCATAGAGTATTATGACTGTTATAGAGACACAGAGGTCACCGAGAAGGTTTTTAGAGAACAGTCAAAGAACAGAGTAAACAAAAGGGTTTACCAAGTTACTTTATGAGTTACCGAGGTATGCTATAGGCAAGGTAATATTATTTTGAGCACATAGAATCTGCTACAGCATTTCAAATGTAAAGTTGCAAATATTTGTAAAATCTTATTGTAATATTTTGAAGTTGTAAGAGAAACCTTTAACAGGGTAAAAGACTCTAATCAAGTCTATAAATTGTAAATCCTCTAACTAGGTGCAACATTTATATAGTGTTGTAAAATCCTTTAGCAAGGTAGATCTAACAAATCTTGTTACTCCTAACAAGGTAAGCTATCAGAAATAGCTAAATATGTAGCTCTAACTGAGCACTCTTTATTATTGCAGTAGTGAAGTTGTGGGTGCCATCCCCACCGTAGTTTTTCTCTCTAACCAGGAGTTTCTGCGTAACCAAAATATATGTGTTATGGAGTGAATCATGTATGATTGTTACTCATTTGTTTTAGCTTTATGTTATGTTACAACAGTTTTTGGTTTATGCATAACAGTAAAGATATTGTTGATAAAAGGATTTGAAGTACTGATTCACCCCTCCCCTCTCAGTACATTAGCTTTCCATATTGGGCCTAACAGTTGACAGAGAAATTTGCAGCAGCTTAGATTGTTAAGCCTAGGAAACAAGGAATATGCAAAGTAAAAACTTCACTTTTCATTAATTGTGCTCTCTTAATTTTCATATGTGTGTGTGTGTGTATGTACATATATGTACATATATGTACATATATGTATATATATATACATGTATGTATGTACATATATGTACATATATGTACATATATGTACATATATGTACATATATGTATATATATACATATATATGCATATATATATGGATATATGTATATAGGCATATATGTGTGTGTGTGTATATATATATGCATATATACATATATCCATATATATATATGCATATATGTGTGTGTGTGTGTGTGTGTGCGTGCTAACTACACCAACAACAACCTTCAAACCAACTCCAACCACGTTTAAACTAATTTGACCATTGGTTGCATCTTTTTTTGTAAATTTTGCATTGTGACAACTCTGGAGTTATCTTCGGTTGATCTCCTCTTTCTCTCGACTGATTATCCTATCTCAGCAAGGAGGAATCGTCACGTGATTCCAAAACTTGTCCTACTGACTCCAAATCATCTAATTACCCTCTAGAAATTATTAAATGACCTTATTACATCATCTCAATCCATATTAGGTAGTTTTACATTCTTTTACCATCTTTGACCTTATCACGACCTTGTAGGTCACCAAGATTCAAGACCATAATGGATTTAATAGCCTTAAAAATGATTTGAATTGACTCCAAATGGTCCTTAGGACCTTACATAACCTTGAAAAAATATTATAAACCAAAAAAAAAAGTAAAAATCCTTCATGAGGCATCTAGGTGAGTAGGTGCTCCTGCACCAGGGTGATTGACAACAATTGTTCACATCATATGACATGTGATAAAAGAAAATTTGAGAATACAGAGAGGTATGATGGTGGTATAGTGTGATTTGGAGATGATAAAGCTTGTGTAATTCATGGTAGAGGTTCTATTTCTTTCAATGGTAAGCATAATATTGATGATGTCTTATATGTTAAAGTTTTGAAGCATAATCTTTTGAGTGTTTGACATATGGTTGACAAGGGATATAATTTCCAATTCAAGAATGGTAAATGTAAGATTCTAAATGCCTCCAAAATAGAGATTGCATCAGGGACAAAGACTAAAGGTAATTGTTAATCTTAGAGGATCCGATTAATACTGAGAGGGGGGGGAATCAGTATTAACAATAATTTGAAATCAAAAACTCGGACTTATAAAACTTCCACCAAATCAAATATAGATCAACACTAGAGTCATTTACCACTACTAGTATCTACTTATAAACATCTGTTGAACTAATATATCAATGATGCACATTAAGTGCTCATTAACCATGCATAAGCTGGAAGCAAAGAAAACCATCACATCAAAAAAATTCACCACATGAAGTCCATGATTTTCACGTGGAAACCCAAATAGGGAAAAATCACAGTGGGAATTGGTACCCACAAATATTTTTCACTCTTTCGGAATGCGTCCTATTAGGAGCCAAGCTCGGTTAGAAGCTTACAATGATGCCCTATTAGGAGTCACCCAGTTAAGGGATTTACCTCAACCCTGTTAGGAGATTTGATCTATTAGGATCAACCTCACAAGAGTATTTAGAACTCATATATTTAGTCACCCTATTAGGGTATTTTACAACGTGAGGCCTATTTGGACCTACCCGGTTAAGGGATTTTAGCTGTTGTAATTATTAGAGAACAACAGTGAATGATTTGTGTATAGAACTCAACTTCTTGCTTGATCAGATCCAATTAAGTTCTAAGTCTGCATCACTCTGATAGATCTTCTCACACACCCTAGTTTGGCTTTACACACTTCTCAAAATCACTAGCATTTCAAAACATCAACCTTACCGACATAAATAACCTTTACAACTAGGTCGACATCTAAACCCTAAGACTTACTACATAGATCATCACAAATATTTACAACTTATTATAGATCATCACATGGATCATTATAATCAATTAAAAATCAATATCAGTTGTTGAATGATCATAAATCATCACAACAAGTCGATCTGGTACAAAGTCAAACCCTTAGCTCATTCTGCTAAGCACTTTCCACATTCCCAAAAAAATCATTCTCCAAACGTGCCAAAACATCTTTCAAACACATCATATAGCTTGTGCCGCATTATCATCAACATTTGAACTTGATGTAGATCACCGCCAAACCAAAATTATTACTGGTCAAGAGAATTCTTTACTGGTCCTTAAACCATTCTTAAACCCTGGCAAAAACTCAACAAAAATTATAAACATAACTTTCGGTTGTCACAACATGATGCGGTTCCGGTCATATACATGTTACAATGATAGAAACTTATATTCAAATCCACAAAGCCTCAATCATCACCAATCGCCAGATACAATCAAAATATTTTCTCGTTTACTGGTCAAGGTTCTAATTCTCAGTTTCTTGATTCTTTACGGGTAAGCCATATCCCGTAAACCAAAATATTTTGATGACACAATAAAACATAAGTAAAAATATGTAGACATGAATAAACATTAGTTTCCATCAATGACAACATAGATAACTGATCAAAGTCATCCATCATGCAATCTAAATCTCTTCATCACAATGTCATCTCAAATTGTCTTGTACCGGTTCAGTCAACATTCTCCATCTATATCAGTTATGCCAAACATGCTAACAATCTCTCCCTTTGGCATTCATGGCAACACTAAAGATCAACATACTCAACTCATACTATTCCGCTCTGTTCTGGATCTTCTTTGTAACTCTTCTCTTCTCTATTACACCTCATCTGTCGGTTACACTTTATCTCCAATTACACATCTTCTCCCCCTGATCATGTGTCTTCTCTTATGACTAATCATATTTCTTCTCCCCCTTTGAAACAAATTCTGAAGGTGCATAAGCATCACAAATCATGAAATTTGTTGTTGTTGTCTTCAACATGTCTGCAAACTCATTTAAGCTACTCCTCCTGCGGAGTATCCTACATCTCATCAATCCAAAGTGAAAAATAGTCATGAAGCCCACTGGATTGATGTATCCTACATTCTAGATCTTTTTGAGTAGGGGTATGACCCCTAATTTATCACTGAGATACTCAAAGGTTGTCTTCGGAAATGGTTTTGTGAAAATGTCTGCTAGCCGCTCTTTGCTTGTCACATACTCCATTCTGACTTGTTTTCCTGTACTCTTTCCCTTAGAAAATGATATTTCAATTCTATGTCCTTTGTTCTTGTATGTAACACATGATTTTTTCAAATATTAATTGCACTAGTATTATCACAACAAATAGTTACTGGTTTAGACATATCAAATCTGAATCCTTCAAGCACATGTCTCATCTAGATTGTCTGTGTGCAATTCATTGATGTTGTAACATACTTTGCCCCTGATGTTGACTGAGAACCATAAGTTTTCTTCTTACTTGTCAAAGCAACCAATCTTCCTCCAAGAAGAAAAGCTCCATCGATAGTGATTTTCTGGTCATCAACATTGCCTGCCCAATCTACATTAGTAAACACATTCAAAGAAAAATTTCCTTTATAGGGATACCATAAATCATAATCTATTGTTCCTTTCAGAAACTAGAATATCCTTTTCACTGCTACCAAGTGACTCTCCTTGGGATCCCTTTGAAATCTAGCAACCAATCCAACAACATGTGCAATATCTGATCTGCTATGAACAACATAATGCAATCTACCAATCATAGACCTGTATTATTTCTCATCAACAGATGGTGAATCATCTTGTTTAGAAAACTTGCAACCTATCACCATTGGAGTACCAACCGGTTTACAATCCTCCATGCCAAATTTTTTCAACACCTCTTTGACATACTTACTCTGATAGATAAATATTCTACCATCCAGTTGTTGGACCTGCAACCTAATGAAAAATTTAATTTCACCAATAAGAGACATCTCAAATTCCTTTTTCATCTCCTCGGAAAAATCCATGCATAAGTCATCATTACCACCAAAAAATATGTCATCCACAAATACTTCAGCTATCAATACTTTCTCTCCATCAGTCTTTAGATATATATTATTGTCCTCACTGGTACACTGGAATTCTATCTTGATCAGGTGTGTATGCAACCTTTCAAAACATGCTCTCGGTGCTTGCTTCAATCAATATAGTTCCTTATGTAGTTTGCAAACCATATTTGTGTCTTCAGACAAAGCAAATCCATCTGGTTATTCTATGTATACTTCTTCTTCAAGGATGCCATTAAGAAAAGTTGATTTAACATCCATCTAATAGACTTTAAATCCTTTAAATGCAGTGTAAGCAAGTAGCATTCTTACTCCTTCCAATCTCACCATAGGTGCAAAGGTTTCACCATAATCTTTTCCTTCTTCTTGTGCATAGCCTTTGTAAACCAATCTTGCTTTATTTCTCACAACCTTGCCTTCTTCATTTAACTTGTTTCTAAAGACCCATTTAGTTCCAATCACATTCTTGTCTTCCGGTCTAGGAACAAGTGTTCATGCCTTGTTGTTCTCTATCTGATCCAACTACTCATTCATTGCATCAATCCAATCATCATCCTTTAATGCCTCTCTTACTATTTTTTGGCTGAATAGTAAAAATCAGATAGGAATTTCTCTGATTTTCCTCCTTGTTTGTACTCTAGAATTTTTATCTCCAATTATTTGTTCTTCTGAGTGATTTAGCCCGACATACCTTGGAATAATTGGTTTTGGTGTTGTGCTTCCTGCTTCATGTTCTTCATCTTCTTCATCGCTCTCTACATTTACCACTTGAGCACCTATTTTTGCAACATTTTGCTCATCAGTCTTCTGCACTTCCGGTTCTATAAACACAAGTCTTTCTTCATCTTTCTCAGACTCAGATATACTGGTCTCCCTATATTTGTCAAATAGCTCATCTATATTCACATTAGCATTCTCAATGATCTTCTTAGTTCTCTTGTTATAACATTTAAATGCCTTACTCTTTGTAGAGTAACCAAGAAAAATGCCTTCATCACACTTAGCATCAAACTTTTCAGTGTAATCATCTCTCTTAATATAACATTTGCTCCAAATTTTTTAAATAACTTACACTAGGATTCTTTCCATGCCATAATTCATAAGGTGTTTTGTTATTACCTTTTTTGACAAGTACCCGATTCAAAGTATAAATAGCAGTGCTGACTGCTTCTCTCCAAAACATCTTTGGTAATTCACCTTGAATCATCATGGTTCTAGAAGCTTCAACAACTGTTCTATTCATTCTCTCTGCTATCCCATTCTATTATGGAGTTCTAGGAGCTGACATCTGCCTCTTAATTCCCTGTTCATCACAAAACTTCACACACTCATCAGAAGTAAATTCACCTCCCTGGTCAGATCTCAAACATTTTAGATTATTCCCAGTATCTTTCTCAACAAGAGCTTTAAATGCTTTAAACTTAGTGAATTCCTCATACTTTTCTCACAAAAAAGTTACCCAAATCATTTTGGAATAATCATCAGTAAAGATCATAAAATACTTATCACAAAAATAGCTCTTAGTCCTCATAGGACCAAAAATATTAGTATGAACCAAATCAAGAATATTCTCTGAAGAGAAGACTTACTCTTAAAAGATATAGAGATCATCTTACCCATATAACAATCCTTGCATAACACATTGTCTAGTTTCACAAGCTAGGGCAAACCTCTCACAATACTTAGCTTACTAACTTTAATCAAATTGTCAAAATTGACATGATAAAATCTCTTGTGCCACAAGCAGTTGTCTTCAATCTTCACCACCAAACAATCATTTACATTATTATTTAGATGAAATAGATTACCTCTAGTTTGTTTCCTAGTAGCAATCAATTCTCCATTATTTCCAAGAATATTGCACACTCCACTTTTCAATTCAAGTAGATATCCCTTATCAATAAGTTGTCCAACACTAAAGAGGTTATGTTTTAGTCCTTCAACCCAAAAGACATCATCTGCATTACTCTTCCCATTTAATTAAATTGATCCTTTACCTTTAACCATGTAGGGAGAGTTATTACCAAATATTACAACACCTCCATCAAACTCTTCAAGGGATAAGAACTTACTTTTATCACCGGTCATGTGGTGTGAGCAACAACTATCTATTATCCATTCATCAATGTTATCCATGTGAGACACCAAGGCCTTCTCGTCAGTCAGATCCTCCTTCATAGCAACAAATACTATCTCCTCATTTTCATCTTCTTACGTTTCATCATCAGTTGCACCTTCATCTACTGCAACATAACAATGTTTCTTTCCTTTTCCTTTGAATCTCCTAAACTTCTCTTTCTTATTAGTGTTAGGGAAATTAGTAGCTATGTGTCCAATTTTAATACAAGAGAAACACTTCAAGGGTAATTTACCTTTATATTTACCTATTCCTCTAGGGAACCTTTTAGCCAGTAATGCCTCAAGTTCCATCAGATGATCTTCATCATCACCATCACCTCTTCTACCACCATGACTAGACCTGTAGTCATGATTATGACAAACATATTTTCCTTTCCTTGCTGATGTATCAGTTACAAAAGCCTTAAAAGTAGATTCAAAAGGTTCAGAAACACTATTATCAAAACTGTTTAGTTCAAATGTAGTTAACTTTCCAATTAGAGAATCAATAGAGACTTTATCTTTTGAAATGGATCTCATTTATTGAATAGAAGACACTCTGATAGAATACTATGGTAAAAGAGTTATAAGCATTTTACGAACAACAATATCATCTTCAATCTTACCTATGACACTCTTTATACCACCTACAACTTCCTTAATACTTTGTCCATATTAAGCTATGTTCTCACCGTCAACCTTTTTCATATCATCAAATTTTCCTCTCAAACTCTCTTCCTTTGCCCTTTGTACATGTTCATCTCCTCCATAAATTAAATTTAATTTCTCCCATACCTCATTTGCAGTTTCTAATCCATGAAAATCAATATACTCAGAGTCAAACAAAGTACTTAGAATTGCTTCAAAAGCCTGAATTTTTTCTTGTTGTTCTTTGAGTTCATATGGTGTCAAGGGACTGGTAGTAGGAGCAACATACTTGGTTATCACATGATTCCAATACTGTGAACCCATTCCTTTAATGTAGATCTTCATCCGATCACTCCATATCCGGTAGTTGTCCTTGGTAAACTTGGGACCCTCCTTCTTCATCATCTTTCACATAATATTTCCCTCAAGTTGTTAGGTTTTCTGCACATGAGGACCAACACTCTGATACCAATTGTTAATCTTAGAGGTGTTGGAATTTTGAGTTTGTTGGCATTTTACATAGAGATTTCATTAATGATATGTTGTCTTGATGTCAATTGAACCAGTAATGGTATTTATGTTATTGTTGATATTGTTGTTTTTGATATTGGCTAGTAACTGGTAAGAAGAGATATGTGGAAGATGCTGTAAACCAGTGTGTTAAGTTTGTGAGTTGAACTGGTGAACCGATGTAATGGGTTAAACCTTTCTATGTAATATAACGGGTAAACCCTATCAGCTGTTAAACCCTAACCGATCAAGTTTGTTGGTTTATTATCTATAAATGGTAATGATGGAGACACATGTGATCATTGTATAAGGATAAGTTCAAATTGTTTTGGTGCATTTGTTTATTGTCTAGGGAAGGATCAAAGTGAATTGCATCTAATGCACAGTGCGTGATGAGTTACAAAGTTTGATGAAGTGGTGATTATGGAGCGGTTGGAATTTTCTTGAAGAATGTGAAGAGATTGTCATGATTTCTAACAGTCAAGATTGTACTAGCTTGTTTGTAATCTCGATGATGAGAATTAGGTTTTTGTTGTGCTACCGACCTAATTGATTTCCTCTCAATATGAACCTAAAGATAGTTTAAGAGGAAATTTTGACGACATGAGAATGTCTAAAGATGAGAATATCCAGCTGGAACTTACTCTCGGTGAAAGGTTTGGTAAATATGTCAGCAACCAGCTCCGATGTAGGACAATACTGCAAATCAATGACCTGCTCATGAATTAGCTGTCGGATATAGTGCATATGGATCTTGATATGTTTGGTTCATTGGTGCTGGACCCGGTTCTTCGTGTAATGCCCCACCAGGAAACCCTAAAGGGATAGAGCTAAAACACTAGAATAGAATGCAAATATTTTTTTTAAGAGTTTTAAACACAACATAATGATACAATGAGTTATCATAAGCCCAGATCACACAGTAGAATACTTAACTAACACCAAAAGGGTTTCCCAACATGATTACTTGATTCAACACTTAACTCAACCCATGCTAATTAACCCAATTAAGTTGATTTACTTAATTACCAGTTATTACTTTAAACAAGGATATAATTCATTCAGTAAATTAAAATTATAGGATAATAGGACGAGTTCATCCATTACGGTTGAAAATATAGATAACATGATGAGTTCATCTATTAAGGTTAAACATATAGCTAACATGATTAAGTTCACCCATTAAGGTTAAAATATAGATAACATGATGAAGTTCATCCATTAAAGTTAAAATATAGATAACATGATGGGTTCATCCATTAATGTTAGAAATATAGATAACTTGATGAGTTCATCCATTAAGGTTAAATATATAGATAACATGATGAAGTTCATCCATTAAGGTTAGAAATATAGATAACTTGATGAGTTCATCCACTAAGGTTAAAAATATAGATAACATGATGAGTTCATCCATTAAGGTTCAAAATATTGACAACATGATCAGGTTCATCCATTACAATTTTAACCATACATTTCGCCCAAACTTTCATTAAAACATAAGTCATATATCTAATTTCATTACATACTTTAATTTCACTATATGATAATGAATGCTTTCCAAGCATACTTTAATTGCGTTCCATTATTCAAATTTACATTCTTCGTGATCCAAATTACTCCATTAATAAGATGACTACATACATGTATTTATGATTAACTTCATCTAATCCACATTACACATTTTAGCATAATGTCATCCATACATGCTAAATTAAAGAGGAAACAAAATAACATAAACACCACATAACACCGAAATAATATCGGAGTTCACCCCTAGTGGACTACATCTTCGGGTTTGCTCAACTACAAGGCCCCTCTGATAAAATAATAGGGTGAAGAATACATAAGGTTCACATCATTTACATCCTGCCATCAAGGCGTACATAAACCAATAATACATATGACCACATCGGTCAATAAATACAAGAATGATCCCTGAATAGGAAAAGGATCCAACAGAACATAATAAGAAACAAATACAAAGATCAACTGGAACATCCACGAAACTAAGTCTTTGCAACACATCATAAGAAACCCGTGGTCTAACATGAATATCAGGTTCTCACAAGGGAAAAAAAATAGGAAGACTCCCCAACAGTGCTCCTATCAAAGACTGTTAGGCCCAATATGGAAAGCTAATGTACTGAGAGGGGAGGAGTGAATCAGTACTTCAAAACTTTTCTTGAACAATATCTTTACTATTATGCATAAACCAAAAACTGTTGTAACATAACATAAAGCTAAAACAAATCAATAACAATCATACATGATTCACTCCATAACACATATATTTTGGTTACGCAAAAACTCTTGGTTAGAGAGAAAAACTGCAGTGGGGATGGCACCCACAACTTCACTACTGCAATAATAAAGAGTGCTCGGTTAGAGCTACATGTTTAGCTATTTCTGATAGCTTGCCTTGTTAGGAGTATCAAGATCATTAGATCTACCTTGCTAAAGGATTTTACAACAATTATTCTAAATGTTGCACCTGGTTAAAGGCTTTACAATTTATAGACTTCGTTAGAGTCTTTTACCCTATTAAAGGTTTCTCTTACAACTTCAAAATATTACAATAAAATCTTTACAAATATCTGCAACTTTACATCTGGAATGTTATAGCAGATTCTATGTGCTCAAAATGAGATTACCTTGCTTATAGCCTACCTCTATAACCCATAGAATAACTCGGTAAACCCTTCTGTTTACTCTGTTCCTTGACTATTCTCTGAAATCCTTCTCAGTGACCTCTATGTCTCTGATAGTCTCAATACTCAATGCTTTCCCATGATTTTGCTTTTCACATATGTTTTGTCTTCACACTCATACACACATACCTCTATATCTATCTGATCCCAATCCATGTTGTACAAATAGATCTCTTATGTTGGTGATCTGGTTCATTTCTTCGATCTTACAAACATGATTTATTGAATGAATAACTATGCAAAATACTTCATTGGATAGATGACCTCAAAATCATACACAATCTAGAAGTGCAATTTCTAATGTGATAACGGTTCTTTGTTCCTCGATCTTGTAACACGTTTCCACACATGTGTCTAGGTTCAATGAATCTGGTAAAACGTTTCACTCGGTGTATCATTATTGCTGCTCGGTAGTCATAGAATATTACTCGGTAGACAACTCGGTGTATACTAGGCTCTGTGACTACTTTCTTCTGTAACCGACTGCTCTGTGCATACTGACTGAATATTTTGGTAGTAGTAACCAACTAGAGTATATAGAATGACTTTGGATATAAAACTAATGGAAACTATAATAAGTAGTAACAAAGAAAACCCTACAACACACTAGCGAACATAATCAAACGAACTCCTAAAACCCAGGTATACACCAGGACAAGCATACGAAGTTCAATACGGTAGGAATACCCACTTGGTCAAACAAGACTTCATACGAGGGGCATTGACTGGCGGTACTCTAACTAGAGACCTGACCAACTATGGTCAACCACAAACCAACATATCAACACTCGCATGAAGGACATGACCGGATACAACACCAACACATGAAAATAGTAAATACTCAAGATCAAGGACGTAAACAGGCACCCAAATCAACATGCAACAATATCCAGCATACACAAACAAGGACTTGCCATTTCTTAAGCAAATGCGAATACAGAAAAACAAACATGCATAGACATAAATCGGAAAAGACAATCTTCTTCCATATCGTTTAGACATTACAAACGATCCAGTTCTCTAATCGATCTAAGTTTGATTGCAATTTTTCCACCTTGTCTAGGTACATGATGTTCATGGTTTTATAATTCACTAAAGTTCATTTGCATCATACCATAACATAAATACATCATCATGAGTTTCCAAACTAGAAACACATTAAAATGATTATATTATATATGTGGAATGCACAATGATATAAAATCAAATATTCATTAATCAACTAAGATATGGTATTTATTCTTCAAAATAAAACATCATTCTCGTATTTGTTCGAAAACAATAATCTAATTTCATCTTTTGCAACAAAGATATATACTTTCCAAAAATGGAAATATACATTTTAAAAGAAATACAATCGATGATCATTTTCCAAATCTAATGATACTTCCTTGCATGTATATAACAAAATACAAATTTATTATTAATTAATATATATATTAATCCACAATTAATAAAATATATACTAATTAATAATTAATATTAAATTTACAAATTAATTATTAATTAATATATATATATATTGATCCCCAATTAATAAAATATATACCTATTTAATAATTAATAAATAAAAAATATACTATTAAAACTTTTTATATAAAAAAATATTAAAATTTTTTAATAAGCTAAAATTTATACCACGATGCATTTTTTTTATATTTTAATTAAACAAATAATAAAAAAAAACATCAGCTACGGGGCCCACCTCCCATCACGGGAGTGGTGGATTCCCATTCCACAGCCCTTGCGGACACACTGTGGATGCAGGTCCCTGTGGCCACACTGTGGTCGCATGTCCCTGCGGCCACACTGTGGTCACAGGCCCTTGCGGCCACACTGTGGTCGCAGGTCCCTACAACCACACTATGGTCGCTAGCCCTTGCGGCCACACTGTGGTCGCAGGTCCCTACGGCCACCACTGTGGTCGCAGGTCCCTACGGCCACACTATGGTCGCAAGCCCTTGCGGCCACACTGTGGTCACAGGCCTCTACAACCACCAGTGTGGTCGCAGACAAGGCTGCAAACCTGCAGAGAGGAGGGGGCATGAGTTGAGCCTCGGCTCCTCCGCCCTCCAACCCTAAATCCACCCAATAAAAAAAATTAAATTTCATTTTATATTTTATATAAACAAAAAAAAAAAAACCCAGTCTCTATTTAATTCACAGTCTCACATAGAGACTAAAATAATTTCTAGAATGTCCATGGTTAACATAAATTTATAATTTCCAGAATAATCAAACCCAGGAAAGGGATAATTTTCCAAACAACACCATACTTCACAACTAAGATTGATTTACAAACATTTATCCAATCCATTCAATCAATCTTGCCCAAAACAAACTCATTTCCCTAGATTAAAACTTAAATCTGAGAACATCCATGGAGTTTGAACAAAGTTTATGAGAACAACCAACATTTTAAACTGGAGGTTTGGTAGGAGAGCAAGGAGGGTTTGAGTTTGTGATTTCATTACAACTCTTCCATTTCCCACACAAAATAAGAGATTATCTACAAACACAACCAGATTTCTTTCCAAAAACCACACAATCCCAATAAAACAAGAAATCAAAGAGATGAACCAGAATCCTACCTCATTTCGCATTCCTGGCAAGATCTGATGAAGAGCCCAACCTGCAGCTCAAGAAATCCTTCTTCCCCAAAAATGCCCAAATCTTCTCCAAAATATTTTTCAAAAAAAATGCTCTCCAAAAATAATCCTCCCAAAAATATTTTCAAACCCAGGTTAAATGGAGGAATGTTTGACCTAATTTCTTATTTTTGAATTTAAAATACTTTCTTTCAATTAAAATCCAAAAATCATTCTTTTCAACAAAATAAATATACTAAACTTGCTTTTCTAATAAAATTTCATTTTCTGTCTTAATTGAAATTAACCTTTTTATTTCCAAAATGCCAAATAGGTTAAATTATTTCTATTTCGAATAAATTAAATCTTTCCTTTCAAAAAGCATAAACTGGATAAATTCATCATTTAAAATAACCATTAAATTGAACTTGCTACAAACATGAATAGAGCAATTTTTAATTAATGATTAATCACATAAAAGAAACCTATTTAATTTAGTTCCTTAATTACAAATGCATAAACACACATTAAATCAAATTAAATACTTAGTATTAAATACTCAATTTTACCACATGCAAAGCGTGCAACCCAAGAAAGCCAACCAAATACACGACCAATAGACGAGTGACGATGCCCACTTGAGCATGACTAGGGTAAAATGAGGGTTTTACGACCACCTAATCCAAACTCTAAGGACTAAAGAGGTACACTCAAAACTTCAAATCTAGGTGAAGACGAACCTCGTACCTAGGCAGTATTGTACCTACAATCTCCTGCAACCATGAGTCACACAAGCATACATATATATATTTAATGAAAGTGTTAGCCCGAGATTTATAACACGAATCAGGAGAAGAAATAAACTTACATAAGAATCGATGTGAAAGCACATTAACAGGTACGCACAATAATCATAATATCTTACTACAACATTATATAATGGTAAATCAACCATCCAAGAATGCCACATAAAAAGTCAACCAAGGTCAAACCGGCTTTACAAAGCTAACTAGGGTAGGGGCACTACATCCTCCCCCCTAGGCTCCGACTTACTCCTGGAAGTCGTAAGGCTAGATGGAAAACATGCAACACGCATTAGCCATGAAACTCATTTAACAAATATCAATGTGCACATATGAATCTTTTCACAAATAATTGAAACATTATTGCTAAATCCTCTACGAATGTTGTTGTCCATTGACAAGATACATCTAAATCCATACATTTCTTATAACATTCTGGGAATTATCTATAATCATAGCAGAGAAACAAAAAAATTCTTCCTTTCATCACACCAAATTAAAGCATAAAAAGAGGTAAACAACAATTACCATACTCATCTACCAATATGACAAGAAAACATGCCATTGTGATCAATTTCCTTTACCAATACATATTTTTCATAACTTTATCTAATAGAACTAGCTTCAAATTTTAAATTCTACAACCAAGTTAGCTTTCATGAATAAAGAGAAACATGTAGAACACAATTGTTCACACTTGCCAGCATATAAGAACCTTTCCAATGACTATGTCCCATAACATAGTGACAAGATAACACAATTTACTCCATGATTACACATAATAACCATCCACATAACTGGAATGCACAACTCAAAAGGCCACATGTGAGCATGTCTAATGCTCGGTCATAGATAATATGCACAATCAATATCTCTATGCCTGATCTCAGAATAAAATAACATGATCATAAATATCCAACATCTCACTCAAGGGCTTGATGGTGCTAGGGCACACCATAGCGGTGCTACCTTCCATACAAGACCCTCGTGAACATCCCTTGTTGTGTAAGGTGGTTAGCCTCCAAGAGATAGTCACCACACATAGGTAGGTAGTGGATCCTAGTTGTATCACAGTCTCACATACCCCCATCCTCAAGGTTCCCTACGTCTACTTCCTCATATACACTCAACCAAGACCGTCTCATACGTTCTTGGAGAGGAATTCACATTTCAACAGAAGACCAGCATAAAAAAACAATAAGGATAAACCAGTTTAGCCACCAAAGTACAGAAGAATAAAGATAATAATCATCAATTCCAATAGTAAGGCAAGAAAATAATCTGGAATTGCAACACCAAATCAAGTAAGCAAAAGATCGCAAGATCGTGGCTAAACCATCAAAGTCAAAATAAAATAAATTGTTGGTCCACAAGGAAATAAATAAGAATATCACAATTGCACATAACATCACTATGTGACTAGCATCTAGCCACCAACAAGGAAGGAAGGAACAATAGTCTAGCTATCATAGTAGCTCATCATGTGGTGCGGCCTAGTCACACATCCACATGGCATGGCAGTGTGCACCTCGACATCACCCCGCATCATGTCATCATGTGGCATGGCTCTACCCTAAACCAGTCAGTAGGTCGCATGGTAATGTCTACTACATCCCGCATCATGTCTCAACACGACATGGCAATAGTCCAAGAGAAAAAAGGAACACAATGGACGTATCCCGCATGGCAGTGTACCTCGTAGAAAAGGGAACATGTGGGTCGCACCCCAGATAGTGACGTACCTCTCAGGATACTCGTCGTAAGCCAGAGTTATACATGGCTAAGGTCCACCCACATGTCTACCAACGCTTGCCAATTGGAAACTCATGTGGAAATAACATAGCTTTCATGAAGACAAGGCAAAAGATCCTCCAAGATGCACCATCATTATGCTCAAGAATTGCCATCAATATGCTCAAATAAAGGAGAGGAATAGGCTAACACACATAAACCTTATAAATTGGTTCATCAAAAGGGAAAGTATTGAGTACATCTTTAATACGGTTTCATTATATAACTATATATTTCCTCGAAATAGAGAAGCTAAAGTTGCTTCGCACCGACATTACTCGTACATCGATCCATACTATTCAAGGAATGGTGACTTCTAATACTACCCCTTCACATACTGACTTATCAACAACCCATGGGTTGGCACTCAGTAAGGTAACAAGCATGCAACAACACATAAACAGTATGGTATTCCCATACCCATAAGTAAACATATTCTCCATGGTTGATTATTTCGCCATCCCATGGGCATATATAGCAAGCATGGGTTTCTTACAATACACAATGAAAGCACCAGTACTGTTTTAGTCACATTTATGGGGAGTACTTTTCAGTACACTATCATCTACTCAATGAAGGTTTTAATTATGCTTCCCACATGAATAACTGAATAAAATTTATTCTAGGAATAAGTACTGAAATCCTTTACAATTCAAAATTACTTAAGGAAGTAACGTCATTCCTATATCTTTCACTAATTCCACTAAGCATTCATATTCACATTACTAACCATGCAAATTTTCTTTCCAAATCGTATGACTTCCATCTTTCAATATGAAGCCAAAATACAAAAATACAATTTCATATGCTTTATATACATTCTATTTAAATCAATGCATTCATTAGTAGCATTTCTAAAAATCTTATAATCTAGGTAGAGAAAAGGGAAAGAGAGTTTGATAGTCAAACCATTTCTTACATAAGCACAAGATTAATAAGATCACACGACATTATAAAATTTTTCACTATAAGCCTATCATCTTAATTGAACAGTTTTCATTTCACTACCATTTTTAGAAGAATGTCAGTAGGCCTAACATGACATCTCCAAATATTATGGTTGCAACAGAATGTCCTAGTTTTTCCCAACACAAGAAATCAAGATAGACAATCTTTTCGCTCATGCAAGACCTCTTGCGAACACTCACTACTCTTATTTCAATACAAAACATATCATAATTTGCAACCTTTAGTTGAAAATCAAGCTACGATAAGAAGGTAAATGAGGAACTATCAACTCAATAATACATATTAATGCATGCACATCAAACAAGCTTTTCATTTGCACTTTCTAATCATAATAAGTCAATTAACCAAAAGCAAGTTCAATATAGCATTGTTAAAATAGGTCCTCAATTGAATCGGTATTCTGAAACACATAAAACAATCTTTCATGGAACACATTAATACACTCTCTCAGCCACTATAATATGTTCCCTTTTTATACATCTTTTTATAACAAGGCAGTTTCACAAAACCGCTATTCGCATATTATGCACATTACTTACAATAGAAATTCCACTATGATACTCTTACCACACACACATGGTGAATTCTTTTATGAAAAACATACAATTTTCTCCCAATAATGAATATGAACTTTTAAACCCATAGCCCTCTTATATTACCTAGAAGCACAAACGCATCATTAGGCTCACACAAGGGTTCAAGAAGTCACAACCTTTCTCTCGCAATAAGAAACTCACATAAGAGATAATTACACATATAACAAACATTTTAATTTCTAGAGAGAAAGAGGAGGAAGGATGATAATCATTCAATTTGCTACAAAATAAGAATTAAACATCTACCATACAAGTCCTTCAAGTGGAAAACACTAAGCTAGATCATAATATTAAAAAAATCACATTTCATACTTTCAGATTCAAGACAAGCACTGACCAACCCAATGGATTAGTCTAAAGAGTACAACAATCAATAAGGAAGGTGCATACGACTCTCTTTCAAAATAAGAGTAATCGTAGACAAAGACATCAATAAGCAAACAAAGAACATATAATCACTCAAAAGCACCAACATCAAGAAGGTGAAAACAAGGTGTGAACACACACGTTACACAAAATTAAGGTCTTCTCAAAAGAATACACAAAAGAACAAAACACGAGTACTTAAGATCTTCAAGATCCCATGCCTCAATCACACACATACAAATGAAGGACAAACATACAACATAAGGTCGATACACCTCACACCAACTAAGGGCACAAGTGACACCAGAGATCCCAGTGTTTGCAACATGGGATCTGATAGCAAATGTAATGCCCCGCCAAGAAACCCCGAAGGGATAGAGCTAAAAAACTAGAATAGAATGCAAATATTTATTTTTAAGAGTTTTAAACACAACATAATGATACAATGAGTTATCATAAGGTCCACAATGGAATACTTAACTAACACCTAAAGGGTTTCCCAACGTGATTACTTGATTCAACACTTAACTCAACCCACGCTAATTAATCCAATTAAGTTGATTTACTTAATTACCGGTTATTACTTTAAACAAGGATATAATTCGTTCGGTAAATTAAAATTATAGATAACATGACGAGTTCATCCATTACAGTTGAAAATATAGATAACATGATGAGTTCATCCATTAAGGTTAAAAATATAGCTAACATGATGAAGTTCACCCATTAAGATTAAAATATAGATAACATGATGAAGTTCATCCATTAAAGTTAAAATATAGATAACATGATGAGTTCATCCATTAAGCTTAGAAATATAGATAACTTAATGAGTTCATCCATTAAGGTAAAAAATATAGATAACATGATGAAGTTCATCCATTAAGGTTAGAAATATAGATAACTTGATGAGTTCATCCATTAAGGTTAAAAATATAGAAAACATGATGAGTTCATCCATTAAGGTTAAAAATATAGACAACATGATTAGGTTCATCCATTACAATTTTAACCATACATGATTTCGCCCAAACTTTCACTAAAACATAAGTCATATCTCTAATTTCATTACAAACTTTAATTTCATTGTAAGATAACGAATGATTTCCAAGCATACTTTAATTGCATTATCAACAAATGAATACATTCCATTATTCAAATTTACATTCTTCGTGGTCCAAATTACTGCATTAATAAGATGACTACATACATGCATTTATGATTAACTTCATCTAATCCACATTACACATTTTAACATAATGCCATCCATACATGTTAAATTAAAGACGAAACAAAAGAACATAAACACCACATAACACCGAAATGATATCGGAGTTCACCCCTAATGGGCTACATCTCCAGGTCTGCTCAACTGCAAGACCCCTCTGATAAAATAATAGGGTGAAGAATACATAAGGTTCACATCATTTACATCTTGCCATCAAGGTGTACATAAACCAATAATACATACCACCACATCGGTCAATAAATACAAGAATGATCTGTGAATAGGAAAAGGATCTAGCATAACATAATAAGAAACAAATACAAAGATCAACTGGAGCATCCGCGAAACTAAGTCTTCGAAAGCCATCATAAACAACCCATGGTCTAACGTGAATATCAGGTTCTCACAAGGGCAAAAATAATAGGATGACTCCCCAATAGTGCTCCTATCAAAGACAACCCTACAACACACTAGCAAACATAATCAAACAAACTCCTAAAACCTAGGTATACACCAGGACAAGCATATGAAGTTCAATACGATAGGAATACCCACTTGGTCAAACAAGACTTCATATGAGGGGCACTGATTGATGGTACTCTAACTAGAGACATGACCAGCTATGGTCAACCACGAACCAACATATCAACACTCGCATAAAAGACATAACCGGATACAACACCAACACATGAAAATAGTAAATACTCAAGATCAAGGACATAAACAGGCACCCAAATCAACATGCAACAATATCCAACATACACAAACAAGGACTTTCCATTTCTTAAGCAAATGCGAATACAAAAAAACAAACATTCATAGACATAAATCGGAAAAGACAATCTTCTTCCATATCATTTAAACATTACAAATGATCCAGTTCTCTAATCGATCTAAGTTTGATTGCAATTTGTCCACCTTGTCTAGGTGTATGGCGTTCATGGTTTTCTAATTCACTAAAGTTCATTTGCATCATACCATAACATAAATATGTCATCATGAGTTTCCAAGCCAAAAGCACATTAAAATGATTATATAATATATGCGGAATACACAATGATATAAAAACAAATATTCATTAATCAACTAAGATATGGTATTTATTCTTCAAAATAAAACATCATTCTCGTATTTGTTCGAAAACAATAATCTAATTTCATCTTTTGCAACACAGATATATACTTTCCAAAAATGGAAATATACATTTTAAAGGAAATAAAATCGATGATCATTTTCCAAATCTAATGATACTTCCTTGCATGTATATAACAAAATACAAATTTAATATTAATTAATATATATATATATATATATCCACAATTAATAAAATATATACTAATTAATAATTAATATTAAATTTACAAATTAATTATTAATTAATATATATAAATCCCCAATTAATAAAATATATACTTAATTAATAATTAATAACTTTTTAAATAAAAAAGTATTAAAAAGTTTTAATAAGCCAAACTTTATACCACGATGCATTTTTTTAATATTTTAATTAAACAAATAATTAAAAAAAAACATCAACTGCGGGGCCCACCTCCCATCACGGGAGTGGTGGATGTCCATTCCGCAGCCCCTGCAGCTACACTGTGGTCGCAGGTCCCTGTGGCCACAATGTAGACGCAGGCTTGTGTGGTCACAAGTCCCTGTGGCCACACTATGGTTGTGGGTCCCTACGGCCACACTGTGGTCGCAGACCCTTGCGGCCACATTGTGGTCGCAGGCCTCTGTTGCCACACTATGGTCGTGAAGCTCTGCGGCCACTAGTGTGGTCGCAGACAAGGCTACGAACCCATGGAGAGGAGGGGGCGTGAGTTGAGCCTCGGCTCCTCGGGCCTCCAACCCTAAATCTGCCCAATAAAAAAAATTAAATTTTGTTTTATATTTTATATAAACAAAAAAATAAAACCCCGGTCTCTATTTAATTTACAGTCTCACACAAAAACTAAAATAATTTCTAGAATGTCCATTCTTAACATAAATTTATAATTTCCAGAATAACCAAACCTAAGAAAGGGATAATTTTCCAAACAACACCATACTTGGCAACTAAGATTGATTTACAAACATTTATCCAATCCATTCAACCAATCTTGCCCAAAACAAACTCATTTCCCTAGATTAAAACTTAAATCTGAGAACATCCATGGAGTTTGAACAAAGTTTATGATAACAACCAACATTTTAAACTGGAGGTTTGGTAAGAGAGCAAGGAGGGTTTGAGTTTGTGATTTCATTACAACTCTTCCATTTCCCACACAAAATAAGAGATTATCTACAAACACAACCAGATTTATTTCCAAAAACCATACAATCCCAATAAAACAAGAAATCAAAGAGATGAACCAGAATCCTACCTCATTTCGCATTCCTGGCAAGATCTGATGAAGAGCCCAACCAGCAGCTCAAGAAATCCTTCTTCTCCAAAAATGCCCAAATCTTCTCCAAAAATCCTTCTCCCAAATATTTTTCAAAAAAAATGCTCTCCAAAAATAATCCTCCCAAAAATATTTTCAAACCTAGGTTAAATGGAGGAATGTTTGACCTAATTTCTTATTTTTGAATTTAAAATACTTTCTTTCAATTAAAATCCAAAAATCATTCTTTTCAACAAATTAAATATACTATACTTGCTTTTCTAATAAAATTTTGTTTTCTCTCTTAATTGAAATTAACCTTTTTATTTCCAAAATGCCAAATAGGTTAAATTATTTCTATTTCAAATAAATTAAATCTTTCCTTTCAAAAAGCATAAACTGGATAAATTCATCATTTAAAATAACCATTAAATTGAACTTGCTACAAACATGAATAGAGCAATTTTTAATTAATGATTAATCGATAAAAGAAACCTATTTAATTTAGTTCCTTAATTACAAATGCATAAACACACATTAAATCAGATTAAATGCTCAATTTTATAAAATGCAAAGCATGCAACCCAAGAAAGCCAACCAGATACACGACCACCAAACCCAAACAACCTCTCCTTTCTTTAAAGCTTCAAGAGGTCTCAAGAAGGGGGACCCTCTATCTCCAGTGATCTTTATCATCATGGCGGAATGTTTGGGGAGATGTATTGGAAAGTTGGTTGAGAAAAGGGAGTTTTGTGGTTTTAATCCTTCTTCGGCAGATCAAATATGCTCTCATCAGTAGTTTGTTGATGAATCTATAATAATGGGAAAAGCCACTGTGAAGGACACTAAAAGACTAAAAAAGGCTTTGGATAACTATGGAGAGGCTACTGGTCAGCTTATAAACTGGTCTAAAAGCTTTGTTTATTTTATCAATATCTCGGAGAGAAGGAGGATTATAATTAGTAACATTTTGTGTGGCCAAATTGGTAGCTTGCCTGCCTCCTATTTGGGGCTCCCCTTAGGTCAAGATCCTTTGGATACCTTTTGGGGAGCCTTGGTGGATAAATTCCATATAGAGTTGTCTGGATGGAAGGGAGCTCTACTTAGTCAAGCAGGTAAGGTTCAATTGCTAAAAACCACTCTTAAAAGTATCCCTATCTATGCCATCAGTCTGTTTAGGATTCCTTCTAAGTATGCTGAGGCCATTGAAAAAATTTAGAGATCCTTTTTATGGACAGGGGTTGAGGAGAAGAAGAGAATGAACTTAATTGCTTGGGAGAAGGTCTGTAAGCCTATGAATAAAGGTGGTCTGGGCCTTAGAAGAATAAGAGACATAAATGAATACCTTATGGCAAAGCAGATTTGGAGAGGATATAGAAATCAAGGAGAGTGGAAAAAAATATGGGACAACAAATATAAAAGCCAATTTCTGAATCTTCAAAGTTTCCTCAAAGCGGAGATTATCCCAGTTGGATCCAATATTTGGAAAAATGTCTCTAGGACTAGAGACATAATTATCAAATGCACAAAATGGAATTGGGGGAAAGGGAATCTTATTCAGTTCTGGGAGGACCCTTGGCTTTTGGAGCTCCCTTTAAATGAAAACCCTGAGTAGAACAGATATCGGAACCAATGCAAGGAAAGATTTGGAACCAAGGTGGAGGATTATTGGAAAGATGGACAGTGGAAAGACTTATCTCAAGTGGATCAGTCTTTGGGTAGTTTGAACAAAGTCATGAAATCAATGGTGAGGATTGAAGAAGAAGACCAGTTAATTTGGAAACTCACAGCTAGTGGTACTTTTACTATGGCATCTCTTTATCATCAACAGTACAATAACATGGAAAGTCCTTGCTGGGCTAAAGCATGGGTGAAAGGTCTTACCCCCAAGATCAACATTTTCTTTTGGATAGCCCTTCAAGACAAAATTCTTACAACAAAGAATATCAGAAAAAGGGGTATCAGCATGCCAAGTTTTTGTACACTCTGTAAGCATAATCAGGAGACAATAAATCATATGCTCTTTCATTTCCCCTTCTTAGCTGATGTTTGGGGAAGTTGTTTGGATCAATTCAATATCAGTTGGAGCTTCCCCAACTCGATTAAGGAGATTTTCAAGTCATGGCATCATCCTTCAAAAAATAGAACCACTACCTTACTATGGAGAATTGCTTTACCTCACATGTGCTGGGGTATATGGAAAGAGAGAAATGATAGAATTTTCAGAGAAAAGAATACTAAGGCTAACATTGTGTTTGAAAAAATAAGAAGAAGTATAGTAGAAAATATGAATATTATAGGTGGTATTGATAATCCTAACACTAAGGAGGATCAATTTGTCTATAAAAAATGGAGATTAAAAGCTCAAGAGAGCATCCAGAGTAATCCTAGAGAGGGAGTGATATGGACCAACCCACCTAGGGGATGGATGAAAATCAACTTTGATGGGGCCTCTAAGGGAAACCCGGGGGTTGCAGGATGTGGAGTGGTCCTAAGGGATGAATGGGGAATATGTAAAATCATAAAATGTATTCCTATAGGAAATCAGACCAACCATGTTGCCAAAGCCATGGCGACTTATCATGGGATTATCTTTTCCAAAGAAGCCAATTGCACTAAAGTTTGGTGTGAAGGAGACTCCTTAAACATTATCAATTGTTAAAATATGAAATTCCCACCATCATGGTCGATTAGTAATGCTATTAAAGCTACTAGGAAAATTAGTGAAGAGTTTGAAATGTGTGTTTTTACACATGTTTACAGGGAGGCCAACTCTTGCGCTGATTGGGCAGCCAACCTGGCTTGCCAATTGGGAGACGTCATTACTAGTTATGGTGAAATGGAGATTGCAATTGAAATGAAATCCTTTCTCAATCAGGACCGAAGCTATACAAGGCAACGTGGTACTTTTAATCATTATTTCTAATGACCTTTCTGCCTTTTTCGATGCAGGGCTTGCTTGAAGATAATGAGCTATTAAATAGGTGTCATATCATTATTATTTGGCACGAATTATGGGCACTCTTACAGAATAACCATAGAAACTAGAGGAAAAGTTATCAAAATGAGAGAAGGCATTGCAAGGAAGGTGCTAGAAAAATGCGAGGTAACAAGAAGAGATCTGAACCTGCTTCCTGCTCTGAATGGAGAAAGAATGAAGAAGTTTGGGGTATCCTTCAGCAGGGGGGTCTCAATGTTTTCATGGAATGACTAAATGGGAAGGACCCCACAATCACCAGCTATTTCATCAAGAACTAGAAAAATGGAAAAATTCTGATTAGATCACATATGATGAATGTAGACGAAGAGGTTATTGCTGAGGCCATGGGGATGACTACCAAGGGTATGAAATTTTACAGGGACAGAGGGATATCAGATAAAGTAGCAGACAAGTTTCCTATTATAGATGGTGAGAGAAGAAATATGATCAAAATTGACAACTCCTACCACTCCCCGAAGAGAATTTGTAGGCCATGGAGGTTTGTCTTATTTTCTTCTATTGAATATATTACCTTAGATGGTAGGTTTACCAGGGCATATGGGCATCACTTCGTCCTTCTCAACCATTTATGTCATGGAGAAAGGGTTAGCCTTCCCTATTACCTTGCCTATTCAATGGATCATACTATAAAGGAGATCTAGAAGGACCCTAAAGATGATCATGCCCTCCACCAGGGGCTTATGGTCCCGGTTTATAAAATGCTAAAGGGGAAGTGCATTGAAAATCCTATTAAAGGCAAAAATGCCAGAGATGAGACTATAGGAAGTAAGGATAGTGGTTTCAACTTTGATTCAGAGACCGAGGGAGAGTCGGAAGAAACTAGCAAAAAAGGGAGGATTAGGGCCAAGAAGAGGAGGATTATTGTGGAATCTGAAATGTCAGATTCTGAAATTGAGTCCCTTGAGGAAAAACCTGTTAAAAAGAGGAAAGGAAAAGCCTCTGGAAAGAAGGCTCAAAAAAAGAACACTAAAAAGGGTAGCAATTCTGATCTCAATTATGTTCTGGTTGAATCTGAGGAGGAGGATGATGAAAATAAGAGGATCGATAGTCAGGACAAAGAACGGGAGGGTAATCTAGTTAAGGATAATTTGGAGACCGTGAATACCACTAGTCTGCATAACGAGGAAAAAGGGGGTCAAAGTGATAGTGGTGAAAAAGATACTATTAAGGCTTTTTGTGAGACCATTGCTACTATGGTGAAGGGTATTAATAGTTTAAAAACTGATACACAAGGCATGGCAAGAATTACAGTTGGTGACAAGCCCTTGGTGGAGCATGTTAAAGAGTTAGTGGTCATACTGCATAATGCGCAAGCTATTGAATGTATGGTTGGTAAAATATTAGCAATGGAAAAAAAGGTCAATGAGATGGGAGATAGAAAGGAAATGGAAAACAAACTGAAAGATTTTGGCAGCAGAATTGACAAGCTGGAGCACAATGTCAAGCAACTTGCTGATCAAAATTTCCAAATCCTCAAATCTTCGGTGGACAACATGAACATCTTTATCAAGAAGTTCAAGAATAATGCAGAGAAGGATGATGATAAAGAGCAGGTGAACAAGAGGGGTTATGAAAGGAGGACCAGAGCCAACACAAAGAATAAGGTCAACATCGATGGTCATGAGCTGGAGGATATGAAGACCTCAGCGAACAACATGAAACAAATGGTTGTTCACGCAGAGGAAATTTTGAATAGTATTTAGTTCAAGTTGTTGTCCTTGGTTCTATCTCTTTGTTATCTTTTGCTTTCCTTTTGTTGTCTGTTCTGAGTTTTTAATGTAATGATGTATTAAGTTGTGCCCATCCGGTGGGTTCATTTTGTCTTTTTGAAGTGATCGGGCACTTTTTTTAGCATTTCTGTTTTCCTGGCTTGTAAAAGGTTCGGGTACCTTTCAAATACCTGCTTTTACTTAATCAAAACAAACCCAAACAAAAGGGAAACCAACAGACGAGTGACGATGCCCACTTGAGCATGACTAGGGTAAAATGAGGGTTTTACAACCACCTAATCCAAACTATAAGGACCAAAGAGGTACACTCAAAACTACGAATCTAGGTGAAGATGAACCTCACACCTAGGCGGTACTGTATTTTCAATCTCCTGCAACCATGAGTCACACAAGCATACATATATATATTTAATGAAAGTGTTAGTCCAAGATTAATAACATGAATCAAGAGAACAAATAAACTTACATAAGAATCGATGCAAAAGAACATTAACAAGTATGCACAAAAAACATAATATCTGACTACAACATTACATAATGGTAAATCAACCTTCCAAGAATGCCACATAAAAAGTCAACCAAGGTCAAACCAATTTTACAAAGCTGACTAGGGTAGGGGCAGTACACTTCGAGATTGCAATAGCACTCTGATTGTCACAATGTAGAACTGTCTGTCGTGGAATGGTGAACCCAAACTCTGTGAGAATCTGTTGAAGCCAAATGGTCTCAGTTGCTATGTTAACAACTCCTCAATACTTAGCCTCAGTCGAAGAGAGAGCAATAGCATGCTGCTTCTTTCTCTGCCAACAAATGGGGCCCGAACCAAGGTGAAAGTTGTAACCTAAAGTAGACTTACAATCATCAAGATCGCCAACCCAATCAGAGTCTGTGTAACTAACCAAGTGAAGTCCTGTGCTAGCTGCATAATAAATCCCACAGTGATGTGTACCCTAGATGTAATGAAGGATTCCTTTGGCGTCTTTCCAATGAAGCTCGTGTGGTTCCCGCATGAAGCGGGATACCATGCCAACTGTAAATGAAATATCAAGGTGTGTGTGAGTCAAGTAAATGAGACTACCCACAAGTTGATGATACAATGTGACATCAACTGGTGGAGAAGAACATCGAGCCTCAAGCTTGACTCCTGAAAGTAAGGGAGTCGGTGCAGGCTGACAATCAGCCATATGAAAGTGTGCAAGAAGATCAAGAGCATACTTAGGTTGTGAAAGAGTAATCCCGGAAGATGACTGTGAAATCTCTATCCTGAGAAAGTAGTGCAAAAGATCCAAGTCAGTCATAGCAAATTTGTCATGCAAAGCAGATTTGACACTGCTAATGATGGATGTGGTGCTCCCTGTAATGATCAAATCATCAACATAGAGCACAAGTATCAAGTGTGAGTCATCCTACCACAAAATGTAGACATTCGAATCAAAATGACACCTGGTGATCCCTACTAAGAGAAGAAAGGAATCCATCTTGGTGTACCAAACCCTGGGGGCCTGCTTGAGGCCATAGAGAGATTTCCTTAGTCTACAAACCAAGGAAAAATCCTGGATGAAACCCTCTGGTTGCTCCATATAAATCTCCTCATAAAGATCCCCATGAAGAAAAACACTCTTCACATCCATCTGATGTACATCCCAACCATGAGTTGCAGTAATAGAAAGTGTCAAGTGAATGGAGTTCATCTTGGCTACGGGCACAAAGGTCTCAATATAGTCAACACCTAGAACCTGAGAGAAAAATTTCGCAACAAGTTGAGCCTTATTTATCCACACTACCATCCGTTGCAAACTTGGTCCGATAGATCCACTTACATCGAACCATCTTTCTCCCCTTAAGGAGAGGGACTAACTCCCATGTGTCGTTCCTCGTCAAGAAACTATACTCTTCCTCCATAGCTTGGTCCCACTTAGGAACCCTTGATGCTTCCCAAAATGTATGCAGATCAAAAGCAATAGCAATGAATACATGTGGAAGGTCATGATGTTGTGATCGAGTCCTCCATGTATTTCAAGGATCCCAATAAGAGATCCCACTGACTCAAGTGCCTGTTGAGCCCAACGAGGTCTAGGTGGAGGTGGAGAATGAGGCTCCTCAATTGCAAGTGGACCTAACGAAGGTGTAACCCTGCGAGTCGGAGTTGAAGGAGTCTCATCATCTGAATCACTAGCATCACTATCCACAATGGAGGAAGGTGGAGGAGGTAGAGAGGCTAAGCTAGGAGAGCTTTCCTCAAAGTGAACACTCCTCTCAATGAACACCTCATGTGTCTCAGGATCCATCAATCTATATTCCTTAACACCCTCAAGATATCTAACAAATATGCAAGGCCTAATCTGAGGTTCCAATGCCTTGCATTTTTGCAGAGGTATGCGAGCCCATGTTGGACACCCAAAGACTTTGAAATATCTCACAATCAGTTTCCTATCAGCCCAAGCCTCAAAAGGATTAATACCTTGCAAACCTTTGTGAGGAACCTGATTCTAGATGTGTGTGGCACAACTGATAGCCTCTGCCCAAAAGGCAGGATCAAGAGAACGTGCATGTATCATACAACTAGCCATTTCCTTGAGAGTTCTATTCTTGTGCTCTGCAACTCCATTTTGTTGTGGAGTGTATGCAACAGAATGTTGAAGATCAATCCCCTCAAATATACAAAAATCCTCAATTCTTTTGTTCACATATTCCTTGCCATTATCTGTGTGAAGAATCTTGACCACTTTCCCAGATTGCTTCTCCACACGAGTCTTGAAGTCCTGAATTATGTCAAATACTTCTTTCTTATGAATAAGAAAGTAGACCCAAGTGAAGCAGGAGTAGTCATCAATGAAGGTGAGGACATAGCGGGCCTTACTAAATGAAGGTGCTGGAAATGGACCTGCTACATCATTGTGAACAAGTTGAAGAACTTACAAAGCTCTCTAAGCTTTCCCCTTATCAAAATTCTCCTTGGGATGCTTGTCCATGGAACAACTTGAACATACACCCTCTAAAAAACTAATTCAAGGTAGACCTTTGACCATGTCCTTAGTGTTAAGCTGCTGAAGATAGCAGTAGTTGAGGTGACCAAACCACTCATGCCATAGCTTACTTTTTGAATTTGAATGAGTAATCAAGGCCCTAGAAGGAGAACTTGGCACAAATTGGAAGAATGAATAAAGCCTTGAGTTGTCATTGACTTGTCCCACTGCTACCAAGGCATCATTATCAAGTTCCTTTACCACAACTGAATCTGTTGTAAACTCAACCTTTTTCCCATTCCCATAGTGAGTGATTTGGTAGATAGAGAGAAGGTTGGTAGACAAGTTAGGAACATAGAGAACATTCTCAAATGTTCCATCATCCATGTCAACTGAACCTTTCCCTTCAACCTCAACTTGTGTATCATCACCTATGTAAATGTGAGGTACCTTGGATGGCTCCAATGAAGAAAATTGCTCCTTTGTAGAACCCATGTGATAAGAGGCACTCGAATCAAGTATCCATTGCTGTGAAGAACCTTTCATAGCTACAAATGTTTTCCCTTTTCCCTTAGACCATGAGGAAGAGGAAGGAGATGAATCCTTCTTTGTGTAGGCGGATGGCAAGTTGATGTTGTTTTTCTTAAGAAGATTTGTCAACTCATCAACTTGGTGTGGCATCGATGCTCATCATGACCATACTTCTTGCAATATGCACAAGTTGGTTTATCCTTCTTAAGTGGAGTTCCCTTCTTGGAAGAGGATTAAAAATCGCCTTGTGATGGAGAGGATGATTGCCCTTTTTCCTATTGTGGCTTTGACTTAGATTGTTTCTACTTCTTATTGGAATCTTTGCCTTTACCTCCTTGATTCCCTTGATTAGCCGCCAAAGCCTTGGACTTTGAAGACTTGAGAAGCCCCATGTTCAACAACTTAGATTTTTCCAACGTCAACATTTCTGTGAAAGCATCAAATGAAGGCATAGTGTAGGAACTCCCCACTATCAAATGATGAGTTTGGAAGCTAGAAACAAATGTTGCATATTCTGGTGCAAGCTTGTCCAACAAGTTGAATATCAACTAAGCATCCTTTTTGTTAATTCCACACTCCTTAAGCTTTTCTCTTAGCTCATTTGCTTTGGTGACATAATCTTGGATTGTATCAAAATTCTTGGGATCCAAGTTGATGAACTCATTGTCAATCTTGTAACCTCTTATTTCATCAACTTGACCATACAATTTTTGAAATATATCCCAAGCCTCTTTGATTGTAGAACACTTCTCAATGTGGAAAATGAGGTCATCTGATATATACTTACGTAAAGTTCCAAGAGCCATGCAATTCTTAGTGAGCCATTCTAGTTGAGCATTAGGATCAGCCCTAGGATCAGGTGGTGTTTCTATTGTTCCATCTATGTAATGGGTGAGACCTTTTTCCATTAATTTATTCCATGCTTTAATTTTCCAAGATACATAATTATGTGGAGTTAAAGGTGGAAATTTATGAGAACTCATTGCAACAAAAATTAAAGAGCACAAGGAAAGAGAGGCACAATCACACAAGACACCCCCCCAAATTCACTCAATCAAAGAAACCCCCCCCCAAAAAAAAAAAATGATGATTTGGCACTTTATACTTAGTGCGTGCACTAATACATTTGGGGTCAAATTCTGACAAAGGTTTCCGACGGACAAGGAACATTGTGTGAAAATTTGATTTTTAAAAAAAAAAATGCCCGTGTTCATCGGAATTCTGACGACCTCAGGCATTTTATTAAAAAAAAAAAAACACAACACATTTTCATTTTGAAAGCAAACCGAAGCAAGCGGCGACCCGCGTCTTGCCTCCCTGCCCCCCCCGCCAGAGCGATCTCTGCACAAGCAAGGTAAGGTTTTTTTTGCAATCAAAGGAACTCTTTGTTTTTCAATGAAGGGCAACTAATTTTTTTTTGCAATCAAGGGCAACTGGTTTTTTTTTGCGAATTAATCCATTTTGTGCATATCCAACGATCTTAAAATGACATCTCTTTGAGGTATTCCGTCATACAGTTCACATGTGGTGTGTATGCTACCCCATTTTGTGATTTTTGTTATTGGAGCATTTGCAACTAATTTCTGACAAAAAACCCCCTTCGATTATGCTTTGATGGATGTCCATACCTTGTTCCAAAGCTCCTATTTTGGCACAAGTAGGGAGGATGCTGGCAAACGTTGCATTGAGATAAACATGAATGTATTTCATGAGGATTTGAACTCAAAGCATTGGCACTATCACTTATGGCTATATTAGCTTTTTAAGACACTTTCATAGTGCACTTCACCTATCCTAATAATGGACTATCATGAGATTCTTAAGAATGGAAATACTCCAAACATTCATGCCCTCTATGTTGTCATTTTGGTTTTCAATCATTGCGACTACATGCTTTTCAAGGACCAAGTAGTGTTCTTTTTTCATTGTTCTACTGTGCTTCTCAAGATGCACCAACATAGTTTTATTTAATGGCTTTGTTTTGATAGTGATTTCTCCATGGCTTCCACTGTCTTTTTCTTGGCACATTCAATGCATTGTCATCTATCACTACTATTTATTGTCCTTTATACCTTTATTGAGGTTGTTCTCATACATGTCATTCACTTTGTCTATGAGTATATCTCAACCAATTCACTGTTGTAAGTAGAAATAAAAGATTAGTCTCATCTCTTTTACTATTTTAGACCTTCATAGTAATCTTTGCAATATATCATTTCCTTCCAATTATATGGAATAATGATTTTCTTTTTATGGAATGTGATGAAGGCTTGAGTGTGTCTTCTTGAACTCACTTATTATCAGCTCCTCTATGATTACCTTAGATCTTTGTGGCTAAGAATTGTTCTTGATGAACTTATGCTCTTTATTCATTTCTTTTACTACCATTATATTATCCTAAAAAAGGCTTGTTCAATGCTCCCTTAGCATGCATGTGCTCTCTTTGTATTGATCTAGGGCTACTCATTAATGTATCTATGGATTTCCCTTATTCAATATGTTGTGACAGTCATTTACAGATTTGGGACTATCATCTTTCATAATTTGATGTCTTTAAGATGTGGGTGCATTGCTTGACAAGAAAAGCTCAAGCATTTGTGAAGTTCAAAGAGTTTAAACCCCTTGTTGAATGGTCATCCAGTTGTTCTCTAAATGCAAAATGCTCAAGTAAATGAGAAATTAACTCAAAATGGTTTATCCACAACTAAAAGAAAACAACTAACCACTACATATACGCATCAACAAAATAGTGTTGTATAGAGACCTAATCATGCCTTCATGGATATGTAGATCAAGTTCCTACATTTTGGACGAAAGCAATTCACACAATAACATATTTGTTGAACACACCCACCACAAAGATTTGGTTATGCAATAATATATTTGTTGTTAACTTTATCATGGAGGATTTGGTTATGCTTGTTACAATCAAGGTTTGACCAAACTAATTCTTAAATATACAAATGAAGAGTGTGGTTGGTTGGTGACTAATTACTCTTTTTAACACCATTTACAAGATCATATCTAAATCAAGTGTCTCAAGAATTAAGCTACTACCAAGAAGATAGTTTGCCTAAAGCAAATGGGTTTCTTGGGTGCCTATTTATTGTAGATAACTTAGTTCCTTCATGAGAATCAATCAATTTGGAAAATGTATAACTCACATTTGTGACATGTCACTAATGCAATTCCTTAGTACTTGTTTGAGTACTATCTCTTCTATTGTTTTATATCCACTTTTGTGTCCTTCTTAGAACAAATAATAGATTAATGAGAAGGTGGAAAAGGTGGATTCACCTAAGAGGGAGTGGATTTTCCCAATAATATGTTAGATTCTCCCAAGGATGGATGGACTATACACTTGAAAGGTAGATGATTAAGGATGATGACAAGGTGAATTTTCCTTAGAATGATAGGGTTGATTTTCCTAAGAACAAGTAGATTCATGTAAACTAGAGGATACAAATTTGGACAAAATAATGGAAGGAGACTAAAACTAGATAGATTCACCTAAATGGGAGTGTAGTCATCTAAGGATAGGAAAAATTCACCATTTGCGTAAGAAAGATGGATAAGATAAATGATTTATGTGAAATAGATTCACCTAAGAGAAAGTAGATTCACATAAGGATAGGTGGATTTTCCTAAAGATGAAGGGATAAGACTTAATAAAAAGAGGACTTAGGATGATGACAAGGAGGATTCATTTAAGGATATGGCATATTCACCTAAGGGATAGTGTATTCTCCCTAGAATATGGAAAAATTATTGATTGGTGGAATGACATACTAGATCAAGGAATGATACAAGGGTAGATTCAGCTAAATATAGGGTAAATTCAGCTAAAAGGGTAAATTCAACTAAATATAGGGTAAATTCAGCTAAATATAGGGTAAATTCAGCTAAATTCAGCTGGAAAGTAAACTACAAACTTATACATTCACCATTTCAAAACATTTTATTGGGGAATAGTCAATTTGGTTCAATTTAATTCCTCTAGGAGAGACCAGCAAAATGATTAATTGTTCCATTTTAATGTGATTGGATATGATTAGATATAATTTCATTGAAGATGCAAGAACTAAGTAAAATTATGCAAAATTGACAAGATTAAGCATAAAGAGGCAAATAATAAAGCAAAAAGCTAACATAGAGGTACATATTTGGAAATAAGCCTCTAAAATGAACCTAATCAGTTACCTATAGGGAAAATGAGGTTAGAGATAATCTACCTATATGGAAAGTGGTTAAACTCTACCTCTAAGTGGCTCATCTTGAGCATTGTTGGTATATGGGCATTGATAGGATATTATATCTGGTTCTATCATTTTTGTGGGTGCAAAATTAACAAGGCAAAATAGTATTAGTGGGATCATGATCTCATCAAAATGGTTTTGGCTTTGCATTTATGATAGCACATTGATCACACCTTACAAAAGGTTCCAATCTCATACATAGCATCCCAAAGTAAGGTCAATAATGATGTAACTTAATGCTTAAATTGGAGTTCTAGGTAGTCATATACTGATCATTTCTAGGATTGATGCTTAAACTAGAGTTCTGGGTAGTCATATACCCATGGCATAGGGTAGGGGTAACCTGCAAACAATGCTAGTTCTAGATGCATGTTTGCTTGGTGTATAACTTGTCAAAATTAGATCGATTGGCTATAGGTCTGCCATAAAGTTTCCAACTTATCACCAGTGAAAATACAAGAACCAAGGCTTAAAATACTCAAAAATGTCTCTCAGAAAGTCTGCAACAAGCAAACTTTTAGTAAGAATTTGCAGACACAATGCTCAGAAATTCACACAATCAGCTACATTAAATACGTTCTCTATTAAGTTCAATGTTTTAAGATGAAAAAGAAGATTTAAATGGTTTTGGTTCGATTTGCAATTTTTGTGAAGCTTTTGCACTGAAGTTTCCATAGCCTGATTTTTTTGCCTGTGCAGGAAGACCATGTCAAATAATATCAGCGAAGAACAAAATAAGGAGACAATTGCTAGATTATGGTCTAACTTGAAAAGAAAAGGTGATGGGAAATGTTATTGTCCCTGCAAAATTTGTAAGGGCTTAAAGACTAGAAGACTTCTAATCAAAATAGCTAAGAAACATTGTAGGCAACATGGTCACATTGAAGGGGGACATGATTATCATCCACTGGTAAGTTGTTCATTATATCATTTTAACAATTTATATACATAAGAAATCACTTGATAATGAGATCATGATCATGGTTTATTTATGTTGATCATTTTTATATAGGTCGAGCACCCCAGGGCACATGATATGGACCAACACAACCCGAAGAATATGGTTTTCAAAGTGGAGGAACATGGAGGTGTGAATATCGAAGCTGAAGATAATGATCCCATGGAAGATGACGATCATGCACCAGAAAACACAATTGAATATGATGGTACAAATACATTGATCCATGACACATTTAATACTGGCATAGCTGATCATGATGATCAGGATGACCTTGATGTTCATGATTTACCTCTTCTTGAGAAGGCATATGAGCCCCTTTACAAAGGCTCCCAAACAACTCTTCTCTCTGTTGTATTGTTGTTGGTGAACTTGAAGGTTATGAATGGTTTATCCAACATAACAATCTCATGTATGTTAAGGTGTGTCATACATGTCATTACAGTTAATAAATAGTGAATCATGTACCATTAATATTCTTTATATTAACACCTCAAACTTTTTTTTTTTGCTGTAGATTGATAGGTGAGTTTTTCTTACCACCGTCAAATATTCTACCTCGCTCATACTAAGAATTATCTGCCATTATGAAAGATATTGGAATGGAGTATCAAACAATAGATGCTTGTCCCAATGATCATATTATATATCATAAACAACATGAATTTGGAACAGAATGCTCTGAATGTCATATCAATAAATATCGAATAAATCAAATAACAAAAAAGGTGCCTCGCAAGGTTCTTTGTTACATTCCATTTATTCCACGTATGCAACGATTATGCAGGTGCACTAGCTTGGCACAATTTATGGATTACCATGCACGCAATAGAAGTCGAGATGATATTATTTGAATGCCTGCGGATGGTTTAGCATTTATGGACATAGAGGAAAAGTGGCCACACTTTAAAGAAGAACCTCGTAATCTCAGGCTTTCATTAGCAACGGACGTTGTCAATCCATTTGGAGAGTTGAGATCTGTTTACTCGGTGTGGCCTATTTTTGTTATCAACAATAATATTCCTCCATGGATGTCAATAAAGAGGTAGCACATAATGTTGGCAACGATTGTTCCAAGTATTTTATCATTTAATAGTCATCTACATTTAATTATAAATATTGCAGTAAAATGGTCATAATAATTATGTAATGTTTTTGTTCATTCCACTAGGCAAGTACCAAGTTAAAGATATGAATGTATATATTAAGCCTCTTATCAATGAGTTGTTGGAGTTATGGAATGGTGTGACCATGTATGACATCTCTAGACCAATAGGACAAAGACAATTTCAATTCCATGCAATGCTTGTATGGACAATACATGATGCCCCAGGGCTAACACATTTTTGTGGTATGTTATAGTGTTCAAGTTGCGCATGATAATTATAATTATAAAAATTAACATATTTAATAGAATTATACATTATCTTGTAGGTCTTCAAACAAAGGGAAAATTTGCATGTCCAGTTTGTGGTCCAAAGATGAAATCCTGTCATTCAAAAAGTTTAGGAAAGCAGGTGTTTGATGAGTATAGGCACTTCCTTCACAAAAATCATAAGTACCGGAATACTGAAAAACATCTTTTCAATGGGAAAGAAGAGACTACATCAAAGCCACGAAGAATGACTCCTCACTTATGGAAGTTGGAATATAATAGAATTAATCATCAAGGTAATGTCATTCCATCTAATGGTTTATGTTTGGAATTTGAATTTTTCTATCATGTTTTGTTTACTGATGATGTAATTGATGATACTGAAGGTCGTCAAGGCATGGATGGCCACCTTCAAAAGGGACTAAAAAGTTATCCTAGACAATTCAGTAGGTTGCCTTACTACGAGTAGCTACAAATTGTGCATTTGTTTGATACAATGCATATTGGAAAGAATATAACAGAGACATTATGGAAAATATTGGATGGAAGGCATGACAAAGAAAAAATTGTCACAATTTGTAGTGACATTGTGGAATCCAATCATGCAATGAAAAATGTCATTCAATCAAATAGAAATGGAGATCAGATTAATATAAGTGCCCTTCCTTGGTTATTAACAGAGCAGCAAAGCAATTCTATAAAAGAAGTCATACGAAAAATTCGATTTCCCACAAGATTTGCTGCGAACATAAACAATCTCATATCAAAGAAGAGTGAATTTGGGCCAGGGATGAAAATGCATGATTGGCATACCTTCATTAAGGTAATTCACATTCTTGTGTATTTACTATATATTTGTATACTGCACATGTACTTTTCATTGTATTATGTTAGAAAACAATGAAAAGATCATTTTATAATTGTTGCAGTATGTTCTACCTCTATCTCTCCCAGACCACTTCGACAATAATATCAAGCAAGTCATATATGATCTTGGAAAATACATGAGGTAAGTAGTGATGTTTGTTCAATTTTTTGTATAGATATTATATTTTCCGTTTGTTTTACTTGTTATGCAATATATTGTATATTATTTTGTAAAGTCTCGTTTATATATTTTTGCGTCTTCAATCTCTTTTAGGTGGTTGTCATCTAAAGAAATCCACAAGGAAGATATAAAATATTGGAAGAGAAAAATCCCTCATCTAATGTGTGAAATGCAAAAGTGTCTACCTTCAACTTTTTTCAATGCACAAGAACACTACCTCATACACCAAGTTGAGGAGATCGAATTGTGTGGACCTGTACACACTAGGTCAATGTGGATGGTTGAGAGGCACTTAAAATTTTTGAAGGCTTTGGTTCGACAAAGAGCACATCCTAAGGGTTCTATGCTGGAGGGATATATGGTATACCAAACTATGGTGTACATTACTGAATATCTTCCTAAGTTTGCAGCAAAAATCCACGTAGATCGCATTTGGGATCCCAACCCCATTAATAAATTTGAAGGGGAGCACTTGATGGGGAAAGGTAGACTGAAGAAAGTGAGAGGTAATTATAAGATGTTATTGTAGTAAATTAATTCTTCATCTTCTAAATAAATCAATTGTAAGTGGTCTATTAATTATTTGTACAGTTGGTCGGGAGTGGGATGCGCTACATTTGTATATTGCAAACAATCTTGATTGGATGACGGTGTGGATTGAACGATGTCAACATTCTGGTCGCACGTTAACATGGGATGGTGTCGCTTCATTGGTTAAAGAAGCTCACCATAATGGAGATTCCAATGTTACACAAAGGGAAATTGATTTAGCATATGGTTTAAGAGATCAACAGGTACATATAATTTTATTAATCACCCGTATGTTTATCAACTCATGATACAATAATTTTAATATGTTAGTCATATTGCAGGTCAAACACCACAAGGCTATGTGTTGCAATGGTCATAAATTTCACATCAAACAGTTGGATGACACGAAGAAAACTTGTGATTCTAGGATAACTACAGTCTTTGAGGTGACCAATATTTCATCTAGAAATGACATACATCCTCAAGAGTCTCAAAATCGACACTATGGCATTTTGGATGATATACTTGAGTGTGACTTTAATTCCTTCAAATTAGTTATGTTCGTCATCAAATGGTATAGGCTACGACTAAATATAAATGATCCTGATAGAACTGTTATCGAAAATGATAATGGATTTACAATGGTTAATACAAGGTTGTCTGAATGAGTTGGGGATGAGCCCTATGTTCTTCCAAGTCAATGTGAGCAAGTATTTTACTCGGAGGTTCCACATAAACCAGGTAGGTCATTTGTTGTTAGACATGATCCAAGAGGAAGGCCAATAATGTATAATGTGATGGAAGAAGAAGATACTGAAGAAGTAGAAGATGATATAGATGATGATCATGATCGACAGTTAGTCGATGATGTTCCTGACGGAAATGTACATGAAGAAGAAGCTGATGATGATGATGTTGCTGCTGCAGATGGTGATGGTGATGGTGATGGTGATGGTGATGGTGATGGTGATGACGAACATAATGACAACGACGATGATGATCATGATCATGATCATGATGATCATCATGATGGTCATGATGATCATCATGGTCATGATGATGAGTTGGATGAAGAAGAAGATCAATGACATGAATAAAATGTATGAGATGCAATTATTATATTATCTATTTAATATTGATATCTTGATAGAAATTGATTTGACTTATATGGTTACATAAATAATTCATATGTTTTGAATTCTAATGCCATTACTTAATTAATTCATGATGCACCTCTAGCTATGTGATAGATGGTGATTTAAAATACATATGTGATGGATTACATGCTTATGATGATACATGTGACATTTTTTGAACTTTGTGTTTATTTATGGAATGTGGACTACTTATTAGCTATGTGATGGATGGTGATTTATGATACGTATGCGATGGATTACATGTTTATGATGATACTGTTGGCATATGCACACTCCAATGAGACATTGTATGTGATTGAAGGTTTTGTCATTGATGGCAACCTTGCAATCCTATGGCACCGGCAAGACATTATACCGGCAAAGCATTACACCGGCAAGATAGTGCACCAGCATCAGCAGAACACTCTACACCGGCACCGACATAGAAAAAAGAATGTATACCGGCACAGAGGCCGACAGGATTTTTGTTATATAATATTTTGTTTATTATTGTAAGCTGACTTGGCAAATTGTAAAATGACTCTTATATATAAAGGAGATCATTATAGACATTTGTAATAGTAATGTAAGGAGCATAAAGAAAATATTAGCTAGACCTAATGTGCGAAATATAGGTCAAGGGTATATGTAAAGAATAGAGCAGTAACCGGTACTGAATCTGGCATTGAAGATTCTATTGTAAAGTAGTACAAGTTATTGGATTAGTATAATCCTTATTGTAAGCCAGTGTGACTTCCCATTGAGCAGTGAGCTCTAGGCAGTCGGCCTTCCTGCATGTGCAGGCCCCTGTTGTAAGTAATATTCTCTTATTGGCCAATGAGTGAATATTGTGGGTCACAAATCCCACCAAGGTTTTTCCCACATCGGGTTTCCTCGTTAACATCTTGTGTTATGGTGTACTTTTCATGTGGATATTCTTGATTTTGTTTATTGCATTATTTCTTGCATACCGATACATTGTTATATTATGTTCTGCGTGTTTTAACTTAAGAAATTCTTATTACCGGTTAGATACTGATTCACACCCCCCTCTCAGTATCTGTGGGACCCCTAACAATTGGTATCAGAGCCTGGTCCTCTATTTTCAGAAGCCTAACAGCTTGAGGAAGATCTTGACACCGGTAAAGATGGAAAATCTGATGAAGCAACTTGAAAGAGTTCTTACAAACTATGATGCAGAGAAATTGAAAAATATTAAATTAGAAGATGATTTAAGGGAAGCTCAGGATATCATTCAGGCACTTCAAGAAAATTTTACTGTTGCAAGAAATAAGAGAAGAGAACTTTGTGAAAAACTGCAAAATGAGAATGATGAAAAGGAATCACTCAATGATATGATAAGCAAGTTGAAACAAGAGATCATGACAACAAAAAATGAAATGCACGATATGACTATGAGATTTTGCAAAGAGATTGAGGATAGGGAGAAGAATGAAGAGGAATTGACCAGAAGACTAAGTGATGCAGTAAATGAGAACACAAGACTTAGCTATGAAAATGACATGTTGAAGACAGATCTGATACATACTCAGAATGACTCAAATGAACTGATGAGACAAAAAAAAATCTTGGAAAGAGAACTGGAAACTACAAATCAAAACAAAGAAAAATTCAAGAAAAGCTCAGAGGAACTTGGTACCTTGCTGAAGAATCAAAAACCTAAAGGTGACACTTCTGGAATTGGCTTTGAAGTTGGTGAAAGCTCCGGTACTGCAAATACTCAGGATCACAGCAAACCGGTAAGACAACCTAATGCTTATAAATTCAATGGAAAATGATTTAACTGTAATAAGTATGGTCATAGAGAAAATGAATGTAGATCTAGGAATTATCAGAATATCAACACACCCACCGGTCAATGCTCAAAATGCAACAAAGTTGGTCACAACTCTAAAAACTGCAGAATGAATGTGAGATGTTATGTTTGTGGAAGATTTGGACACTTATCAAATCAATGCAAAACACAAACCGGCATAGGTTATGGGAAAGCTATTCAGAAGAATAATGTAACTTGTTATGCATGTAACAAGATTGGGCATATTGCTAAATTTTGTAGAAGCAAAGGAACACCGGTAGACAACAAAAGTGCTAGCTTGAAAGGTAAAGAAAAAGTTGAAGAGGTTAAGCAAGAATTCTCAAAACAATGGATTAGAAAAGTTGATCTAAATATTGGGAATACTTCTCCACTGGTAGAACCAACCAATGCTTCACCGGTAGGACAAAGTGATACTTCACTGGCAAGACAAAGCAGTGCTCCACTAGCAGGAAGTTCTTCATCTAATTGAAGAAATTTCCTTGAGGGTTTGGCAATCTAATGACACATGTGCTAATTATTCCCTCGGTTAGAGATAAGAAGTTGAAAATTACTTATTACCGGCAGACAATGTTAAGTGAATACTTAACCGACATGCAATTAATGTGGTAGATGGTGACAAGACATTATAAAGTTAAGGTTTTGGCTCCATTTCATTTCACCGTGATTTCAAAATTTCAGAGAGCATGAAGATTCCAATCTAAGGTATTTCGAGCAAGAAGCAAGCACACTCCAAGCAATCATCCATCCAAGGCAATAAAAGGTATTTAATCATGGCATCCACCTCTGCAATTGAATACATAGAAAACCCTACTATTGTTGAGGTAATAAAAAGACCTAGGCCCGTATTTCAATTAGTTCCCGAGATAGCAAAGAAGGATGATACCTTAGGTGCATTTTCTCAGATTCCTAAGGGAGTTGTATATGCTGAAGACCCCAAAATGTACATCCACTACAACATTGAAGAGTTAGGAGATGAGGAAATCAAAACCATGTATAAAACCATGATATGTGATGATACCAGCAATGTGAAAGATGAACACAAGATTATTGAAACCCTAGGATTTACAAAAATCCTTAGCATTCTTGAATTTCCTAGGGATGTGATTAGGATAGTTTTAAGCAGAGTTCATGGAGAATTTTTCTGGTTAGATTCAATCCATAAGATCACCAAGGAAGTTGTGAAATTTGTCACAGGGTTACCGACCACTGGTAAGAGACCAGATAAAACCAAGAAGGTTCCAAAAGACCTAGTTACAAAACTAATTGGTGCAACATTTGATAAGAGGTCTCTAAGGGTTAATGATGTAAAAGATATCAATGTGAGATTCATCAGTATGATATTAGGTTATAAAGCCACTCATGCTAATAGACTTAATTCAGTTTCAAGTTTATGCATTAAGAGTGCTTATGATATGGTAACAAACAATGCAAAAATCGACATATGTGAATGGTTAAAAGATGAACTAATTGACAACCTTGGAAAAATCAAAAGGGACAAGAAAGGAACTTTCAGATTTGGAAATCTGTTAGTATGCCTAATGCTACATTTAACAAAACAGGTTCTTGGTATAGGTTATAAAGAACTTGGATATGACATACCAGTAGGAAAGCAATTGACTGAACTGTTCAATAACATGGGTGAGAACAAGGAGAACAATATAAATGACTTCTTTCAAGCATTAAAGACCAAAATGAAGAAAAGAATAAGGTTATCTCAGAAAATAGTAGACAAATACAAAGATGATATATGCTTTGTTATTAAGAAAGATGAAATCTGGATGGAAGCGGTCATCCCAAGAACAATTTGGGTAACCGAGATGGGCTATGAAACAGATGACCACATAGTTGAAACATATGCTAAAGCACTTCTGGAAGCCCTCAATGAACCTAAGGAAGAAGTATTTGGTAGTGTTGAGACTATAGAAAGCCAAATACAATCAAAGAAAAGAGTAAAGAAGGTTGAGGCATTTGTAAGGAAAGGATCCAGGCAAGCAAAAGCCATTAAGGAAGATGTATTGAAGAAAACTGGCATTACAGAGGATGAGTTGGCAGATCCACAACCTCGAAACTCACCTATCACTGGTAGGTACCTCTTCAAAAGGTGACATGCCAACAAATTTTAAAAGAGTTGTAAGAAAAAGAGATCCCTCACCGGCAACCACTCCTTCACCTAGAAGAACAAGGCAAAAGAAACAAGTCATGAGATCTCCGGTTAGAAAGGCCACACCAAAGAAGAAACTCACACCTAAGAAGAAGGAAAGGACAAACAGAGACTTGGCACCTCTTGATGTACTACTAAATGAAATCACAGAGGAAGGAAAACTGAAGAACATAGGGAAAATATATGACACTCTAACTGCTGATGAGAAAGAACAAGTTGAGAACAATGTTATATTGCATATGGACATGTACAAGAAATTTTTGATGGAAGTAGCAAATGAAATTCCTGATGATTTATTCAAAAGACTTGAGGCCAGAAGGCAAGCAGTGGTAGAATTAGATAAGAAAATAAAAATAGAGAAACTACTTGTTGTATATCCGGTAAACTCTCCAAAGGAAATTGATGATTTGATTACTCAAGCAAACCGGTCAGTATTCTCTACTACACACCGGCATATTTCACTGATGGCAGGAAGAGTTACTAAAGTAACAGAGGAAACAGAAGATGGATGGGATATATTCCTAGTTGACAAAGAAAAACAAGAAGAGTACAGGAACCCTAAACCTATAAAGGTATATCAGAAAGATAGGGACAAGGGGAAAGACAAAGTTGGTGGACCACCAAGAATCAAAGTTAAAGACAACCTACCTCCATCGGTGAAAACAGCAACTACTGAAGATCAACCGGCAGCAGAAAGTATGGATGTAGAGGATAGAAATCCTAATTCTGAAGTCCTATATATTGTAAATGTTGATACTCAGAAGATCAACATAATAGTGAACAAGGATTCAACTGACAAGTCAGATATGGCTAATGAGCCTCTGGTAGCAAGGGAAACAGAGAAACTAGTAGAGGATACAAAGAAAAAGGCAGAGACTGAGTCACAGACAAAGACAACACAACATACAGAGAAACAAACGGAGCTAAAGGCTCCGGAACAGGTACATAAGGAAACAGTGCCACCGGTAACCAGTGAAGTAGGAAAACCAGTGCTTAAAGAAATGCAGACACAAACTGACCTACCAGAGGTCAATACAAGCATGGTTACTACCACCGATACTCAGATTGTTGGATCATCATCAACATTCAAGTCAACAAATGTGACTGAGGTATTACTTGATTCTATCAAGAAAATAACTGACTGCAGCTCACATGCTTATAAAGCAATTGATGATTCCATACCAATTTTGAAGGTAATAGCTCCCAATTGTAATATAGATAATAAAGATTCTTTAGGACAATTGGATACATTGTGTAAATACATCTGAGAAAATATTGAGAAAATAAAGGAAGATTTAGTGAAGGATAAGGTAGAGATTGAAAAGCAGAAATTCTTTGATGAGGAAATAAAGAAGTGTAACAGAATTTTTGACACACTTCTATCGGAACTATGCAATTTGTTGAAAGAATACAAAAATCTGTATAAAGATACATGTAAAACAAACTTTTTGACTGTAGATATTGACAAGAAAATAAGCAAGGCATAGGATGAGATAAATAAACTTGCAGACAACTTTGTCAACTCACCTGATGCACTATCAGTTTTTGAAGAGAAGATAGCAAATTTTGAGGAAGAACTACTCAAATTGGAAAGGGAGAAAGAAAGGACAATAAATAAGGCAAAACATTTGAGATCTAAACTAAGTCCAAGATTGGACTATTTAGCATCTCTGCGGAAGGAAATTTCTGAGGCACTAACACAGGGAAGCAAAACACCGGTAGAGCATTTGTAGCATCTCACCGATACAGTAAAGAGGACTAAGACAGCAATAAAGGATAGTAAGAAGTTTATGGATAGTATAAACTTAATTTTGGATCTTTTTCAGATTATAACCACCCAGCTACAAGGTTGAGGTTATGGATAGCTGAACCTATAAACTCTACGGACATCTTGACAACCTTTGTCATTGATGCCAAAGGGGGAGTAGTGGGATGAGAAAGTTCAAAACATAGGAATCATATGCTCAGGGGGAGCTCTCACATTTTTGGTGGATACTTTTTGAAATTTCTCATGAGTGTTGCCATCAATGCCAAAGGGGGAGATTGTTGGCATATGCACACTCCAATGAGACATTGTATGTGATTGAAGGTTTTGTCATTGATGGCAACCTTGCAATCCTATGGCACCGGCAAGACATTATACCGGCAAAGCATTACACTGGCAAGATAGTGCATTGGCATCAGCAAAACACTCTACACTAACACCGGCACAGAAAAAAGAAAGTATACCGACACAAAGGCCGATGGGATTTTTGTTATATAATATTTTGTTTATTATTGTAAGCCAACTTGGCAAATTGTAAAATGACTTTTATATATAAAGGATATCATTATAGACATTTGTAATAGTAATGTAAGGAGCATGAAGAAAATATTAGCCAGACCTAATGTGCGAAATATAGGTCAAGGGTATATGTAAAGAATAGAGCATGAACCGGTATTGAATCTGGCATTGAAGATGCTATTGTTAAGCAATACAAATTATTGGATTGGTATAATCCTTATTGTAAGTCAGTGTGACTTCCCATTGAGCAGTGAGCTCTAGGCAGTTGGTCTTCCTGCATGTGCAGGCCCCTATTGTAAGTAATATTCTCTTATTGGCCAGTGAGTGAATATTGTGAGTCACAAATCCCACCGAGGTTTTTCCCACACCGGGTTTCCTCATTAACATCTTGTGTTATGGTGTACTTTTCATGTGGATATTCTTGATTTTGTTTATTGCATTATTTCTTGCATACCGGTACACTGTTATATTATGTTCTGCATGTTTTAACTTAAAGAATTCTTATTACCGGTTAGATACTGATTCACCCCCCCCCCCTCTCAGTATCTGTGGGACCCCTAACATATACATATGTGATTCTTATGATGCTCAATTACATATATGATGATACATATGTGATGCTTATGATGCTTATGATACTGCAGTATTTATTGTTTATCAAATTACAAATGTAATGCTTATGATGCTCAATTGTTGGTGCAGGAACCTAAACCCCTTTGACAAGGATCCTGCACAGTCTCATGGATCAACAGGTATAAGTCAATACACCTTATAGAAATAATATATTTTTTAAAAATTACAAGAAAAACAAACTTCCTCAGTTTTTCAAACCTCAACATTAGCAGCAAATCTAATACAGTTATCAACACTTGAGGCCCCAGTTGGACTTACTCAAATTTTAATCTCAACATCAACTTTATGGCCGACTTCTTCATCAATATTACCCTCATTTGAAAAATATCTCTCTCATTACCAACTAACTCTCTCATTTGATGGTGCACAAGTATCACCAAATAGGTATTTGTTAGATGTGTCTTCCTCGAGTGAGGGAAATGCAGGAATAGAAGAGGAAAGTGAGACATGTAGTAGATCTCAAATAGGGAGATCAACTAGAGGTCAAAAGATTAGAATAAAATTCAATAAATGCATGGAATTTTTTCTTGCTCAAGGGGGGTCATGTTCTTATGATGATGAGACCAAAGGCGACATTGAGGTGCCCTTGAGGTACAAACATCTACTGAAACAATGTGTACCCAAGGAACTTCCTCCAATAAACACTGATTTTTGTGTTAATGAGAGGATATATCACATAGCACCTTTGTCGTTACATGGTTTGGGCCTATTTTCCATGGACAGCATAAAGGTCTGTTACAACAAAGTTGTTGAATTGATGGAGTTTGTTGGACATTGTTACAATTATAATGATTGGATGCAGATTGTTTGATATAAAAAAAGTATGCGTAGGTATGCACTGTCAGCCAATTATATACAACAAAAAGATAATGATCAAAGTAAATGAGTGGTTGTATACATTGATGGAAGGCCAAAAGCAATAGGGAATATTGCAGGTTTTATAAATAGTACACGACCTGGGTCAACTAATAAGCAATCCAATTGCATATTTGAGGCACGTGAGGGAAATTGTGTGTTTGTATGTGCGATAAAATCAATAAGTGCAGGGGAAGAGCTGCTAATCGATTACAATTTGAATCGTATAGATACAAACAAAGTTACTATCATGGGGTGGTACGTACTATATATATACCATTTAAGCCAACTTCCAATTAATGAATCCAATAAACCATTGTATTATTAAGTTTTTTTGCTAAGTCTATTGGTTTCATTTCGCTAACATTTTTATATTTTTTCTTTGTCACAGGGCCACATGGATCCACCACATAGCACAAATAGGGGTGTAGGTCCCGACACTTCTACGGAGCAGGTAAACCTCATTGTAATTGTACAAATTAGATAGAAGGAAACTGTTACATTATGATCTTTTCTTGAGTGTTTTGAAGTAATTTTGATAGTGTTAATTATATTCTTGTCACAGACGGATGTTCAGGATAAGGGAAAGGAACCTGCAGTACCTCAGCACCTCCATAGGGATGTGGGGTACTCGACAGTGTTATGCGCTGATGACATCGCACTTAGCGCAAACCCTATACAATTGGTACAAATGAATATTAGAAAAATTAGCCAAGAGATTGTTGATTTGGCAACCATAAGCCCTCAGACTGATGAGATAACAGAGAGGGTGCAACTATTGTTGCAGACAGTGGAAAACTTGCAAGTAAGCAGTAATGAAAGCTTTAATCATAACAAAAGTTCAATAATGGTTTATATTTTATTCTCTTTTATGTCATTAACTAAAATATGTATGTGTTGTTTTTATAGAAATTTATAAGGGCTCATCATCCTAGTGGCGATGTTCAGTGTATTGCGGGTAGTTCAGGTGATGACCATGTTCTATATATTAAAATCACTCCTTTGGACTTGTGAACTTGCTTTTTTAATGTTTTATATATTTAATGTATTACTCTTCAGGTGCTAACATGGGTCCGAAGTCGACCCCAACTGTATTGCCGACTGCAATGTCAGCAACACATAGCATTCAGACATCGTTTGTTGCACCGGCTCGTGTTGACCCGCCCACTGGTGGTAGATCCCTCTTTTTCTCTCTCTTTCATTATGTGTTTATTACCCTTGAAGTGTTCTTTCTTGGAGGCATTTCATAGTGGATTCATTTACTGTGGTAGGAGATGAACATGAGGATGTGCCAGAGGCGACTACTAGTGATAACATACCATCATTTCCTGGATCTTCCCGTATTGCTAGTATGGGAACGTTGCAAGCCACATTGGTGGTGAGCAACGAAGAATTGATTCCCTTGAAGATACAAAAGGTTCCAGGTACTTTAAAATTATTATTATATATAGTCTAATTGTAATTTACTTACTGATCACTCATTTTGGACTAATAATCCCATGTTTTTTTGCAGGAAATGATATTTTTTATAAAAATCTTAATGACATTACATTGCAGATATTTGGGCCCACCATACGTAAAAGGTGGAACATCATACGTGAACTAACCCTTATCCACTATTTTGATTCATATCATTGCTAGAATAGTTTTCCTTTTATCCATTTCTTGAACTATATCAAAGGTAGCTTCAGTTTCTTTCTAAATCTAACAGGTTTGTTTTTGCTTTAAAGGTGGAATGACCAAGAAAAAAAGTTAAAAGATGAACTCACAAACCATATGGTAGGGTTGTTTGGAAATGACACATTCGACAAGACTAAGCTCCTGGAAAAAGCTGGCACATATCTAAAGTATGTGAGGGACCAATACAGAACACATTTAGAGAAGAACATAAAGTATGAGCGTCCCCCCATGATTCCAGAGAGGGAGTGGAAGGACCTGATTTTGGATGCAAAGGAGAGAATTGAAAGGAAAAAAGGAAATACACCACCAGACGCTAGAAGAAGGTATGTGATACTATTAAGAATGTGAATATGTACTAATTATTCATTATATTTATATAATCTAACATATTTCAAACTTTTCATAGATTGATTGACACGTCAAAGGCAACCAAGGCGAGACAAGAAAAGCATGGGAAACACAAACTCGGCTCTGGTGGTTATATGAAACTTGCCACACGAATTGTAAGAATCAGTAAATTGAGTATCACATCAAAATATTTATAAATTGTAAACAATTTTTTTTTTATCAAACAATACAAGCAAAATTCACAATACTAAGAAAAAATGTAGGGCTCAGAATTCAATAGAGTGCCCATAGAATATGACAAGAGAATTGGCTACCAGCAAGGCTATATAGCCGTGGCTGAACGGCTACGAGAATTGAGTGGGAAAACATGATATTCTGATGCATCTGTCACAATGGTAAATAAGCTAAATGAAAATTATTTCAAATTGAATACTTAACCAATAATCTATTTGATGTTAAGTTTCAACATAAAGTGACTATATTTTTTTTAAATAAGCAAGCAATGATAACAATGCGCGTGACATTGGAATGCAGCATGATAATCGTGGAACAGAACCTATACATGAAGGTCCGGATGTGCATCCTAGTAGTGGAGGTATTCATTTGCTATTCAAATTTTTTTATGTAATTATTAATACAATTAAACATCTTAAATTGAAAATTAGTGTAGTAATTAATGTAACCTTTATTGTTAATATTTTAGAGCATGTAGTCGGTGGTGACCAAGTGGAGCATGATCCGGGTAGACAACATCAGGAATGTGATGTTCCCCAATCAGGTAAAGAGGACCACTGTTATTCCTTTAGACAAATTTAATTGCAATTGGTGTATTGATTAATGTAACATTTCGTATTTCAACTCCAGAGGATCTAGAGGGTGTTCAGCATGTCGAGGTTGAGGCTAGACAAAATGATGTGGAAGATGATGTAGCCCCATCAGGTAAAGAGTGTAACGGTTGTGTTCTTTAAATTAATGAAATACTTGTAACAATAATGAAAAAATGTTTTGAATTTAACCCAATTCTTTGTTATTACAAAGGACCCCCCTTTGGTTCAGCATCCTCGTCCTTTGTATAGGACTAGGCATACATCAAGAGCATGAGAAGAGGGTAGAACATCTGAAGATGGGGGAAATGATGAAGAAGACGATGCTCTACTTAGAATTTACATAGCTTCAAAAAAAAACAAAGAAAGAAATGATTGTAATCTACCTTATTTGATAATGACTAATTTTTATGTGTTAATGAATGTAATTATGTGCTAATGATTTTAATAATGGATGAAAGAATGAATGAATGTTAGATGTTCACAGGGAATTTAGAGTGATATTAGGGGGGGGGGGGGGGGGGGGGCGCAAATGAGCTTCCACCTTCACATGGTTGGCCCTATTAAGTAGAGAATATTAAACTATTCTCGAAACAAAGCGAAGCTCAATAAGATAACACACTTTTCAATATTTCATTATGTTGCACAGTTAATCTTATTGAATAATGTACGTATATTGAATCTTAATTGCAGGGTCCAACAGAGCGAATACGAACAACACCATGGTGCGACTGCAAAAGTTGTGAATATGCCTCATCATGAATAAAGCTGAATTAGCGCATTCTCTGTAAAATCTCAAATGCTCTATACTTTGGAAGTTTTGAAATTTTTATGATCATATCGGCCCCCTGCCTAAAAGCTTTTTTCCTTGATTTGTTTGTGATACACATTGAGAGATTTTTGTTTTCCTTTTATTTATGTATGTCTTAACCATTCTCCACATGCTTCCCATTCTTATTTAGATTGTTGTATTTTTACATATGTTGGAATCTGTAGTTCCACGTACATGTTTTCTATGTTCTTTGTAACTATATGAAAAGGTGTAAAATGTGGGTATAGTCCAAAATCTTGATTACCAACAAGCTATTTTTGTTTAATAGTTCCAGTGTTTGTATTAATTGAAATAGTTTAACCCTTTTAACATGTTTCATAGCAAACTTGCACTTTGAATGCAATCTTATTGTTATAGTTCAATTACTGAGGTGATGTGATTTTCAAAAGTTTTCTGACGAAAACAAAATTGGTTTTCATTTATGTATTTTATTAAAATTTTACAGTTTCCTTGTGAACATTTAAACTTAGAAGAATTTAAAAATTCAATACAAGAGTACTGGACACAATTTCCGGAGATAGAACTGAAACTCTCTCCCATGACTTCAGATTGTTTCCATGCTCTCTAGGCTAGTAGCTTTCAGACACAAAACATAGGTCTTCTAAATTCTGTCCCAACATTAATTAGTTCCTTTCTCTTCTTTTTCATCCTTTTGGAAAGAGAATTGGAAATTGTTACGAACGAACATCTTCCTAGGTGATTTGTTAAAATACAATGGGGAACTCAATCAAATTTTAATTCACTTCGTTTTAAGTTATTATCACAATTCATTGAATTATACTTACAAAAGGCTTATATTTCCAAGGTAAAATATCAGTATCTTTCTTGGGTGATATTAGATAGCAGGGTCTCTTGGCTTAGACAAAATCACCCTCTCATTGTATTCAAAGTAGATGCATAGAAAAGCTAGATGCATCAATCGTTAAATCATAAACAAACACAAGCTCAAAAATTGTGTTACCAAGTACACTTGGAACCTAGCCTGTAACTAACTAGTTCATACTAGATATTGTTTGGGTATGGTATTCAATTCTATTAGAATCTACAAAATAAAGATTAACCTAGAAATTAATGTAAGTGATAACATTTTTAAAATTGTTAAATATAAATGATAATAAAATCAAAATAGCATAACATAGTTGATTTCATAAGAGAGAAAATGAAAAAGTTCACAATATCTTCACTCGATATCCAAGATTTTTAATCCATGGGGATGAAGATGAGGATGAGATAGAAAACCAAAAGACAAGGAATTGTTTATCCAAGTTTCCAAATTTTTTAGGATAAGGAAAAAAATATAATCCTATGAAAGAAGGAGAATGTGCAAGTCATTATCTCAAGTTAAAAGAAATTACTTAAGTAAACTAAACAAACAAATGCAATATCATACTTACGATAAAACATATCCACTTGGTGAATAAAATGGTACATTGGCACACCCCCTTAAGTGCATTTGAGATAAGAAGAAATGGGTCACAAGGTTAGGTATCCATGTAAAATATGAAATAACCCCAAATTATAAAGAGAGTGTACCCTCTCGAAGTAGAGATTAGAAAATCCATAGGACAAAACTCCATCCCAAGTGACATATGTGAAGGATAATATAGACCCACCCCATCCCCTAAAGTTGGTGCCTCCACAAAGAAGAGAGAAAAGCAATGCAAAATGTTGAATGGTGAATGTTGTAGTAGGTTCATTTGCAACAAATGATGCACCTTCCTTTCACAATATGGAAATCTTGAGTTGTCAAATTGTTGAATTCCCATTCAAGTGGAATGTAGAAAGGAATTCAGATGTATGGTTTTTGAAGCGACTCATGTGTCTTGATGTTGATGTTAAGTTGTGATTGTTCCATAGAAGATTCAGGGACTACAATCATTGAAGTGTCAGACCTTAATTAATGTGAAATAGAATGTGTCATGTTGCATGATATGATGGGGATAGAACAAGTGAATTTACAATGGGAGATGATGTAACTCGATGGGCATTGTCATCAATGAGAAGACAAATATTCTCAATTGTTTCATCATATTTTGAAAGGTGAGAGTCCACAAACAGATGTGAAATGTTTAAGTAGGCCTCCCAATGAAGTGGATCTCATAGACACGAAGAATCCTATATAGAGAATCATTGAGAGCCCTTGAAGAAGCAAATTTGAACTTCGATGAAGCAATACATGATGGAGGAATATCTTGCAAGAGGAAATCAAAGTCATTATGGTGTCATCTAGATCTGAAATGTGGTCTACTTTTCAAAAAAGTAAAGATGCTTGATAGGAATGTGTCCTAGTGGGGTGAATCTAGAAGACATATAATCCTATTGCAAAGAATCATCGAAAGTTTTAGAAGAAGCAACTTTTAATTCTGAAGTAGCAACGTGTATAAGAGATTTTCTCATTTGTAGATGGAGTATCAAGAGGAGGATCACTAGTCCATGGACCATGTCATTGTTGTTAAATACCTATGCTTTTGTTCATAGTCACTTGGTGTAGGAATGAATTCAATCAGATAGGGTAGGAGATCCTACATAATGTAATTTTTCACTATCCCTTGTTTCAAGTACAAATGGTTCTCTGAATTTATCTTGACAATAGAATGTCAGAATTTAATACCATAATCCATGATGAAAACTGCCAAAAATGGAAATTTATCTTAGTTCGCAATTACAAAATGCTTTTGTATAGGCCTCTCGAAGATTAAGTACATCAAATTGAGACTTTATAAATTGAGTGTATGTATTAGCAATCTCCCAAATTGTTCAATGGTCTCCAAACCTTGTCAATTTTTTATTTTTATTTTAACTCAAATATGTATGGTATAGGCATATCATTGGTTGTGTGATTTTTTTTTCCTTAAATGCTTCTACGACCAAAAGAGACAAGTTTTAGATGAAAATGGGGTCTTATGGGCCTTTTTGACACAATGGTAGGTTCTTTAGACCTGAAAATGCCCCAAAAACTAGTTGATTGCCTAAAGTTACAAACAAATCCTTGTTTGTGAGCATGCTTCTTGATCTCCAATTTTGGTGGAATGAAAGATAATATTGAATTTCTCAAGCCTTTTGGATGCTTAAAAACCACCCAAAAAAAGCTACTTTGATCATTGAAATGTTGTAGTGACTTGGATAAAAAAAGAAAACTAAGTCTAAACTTTAGAAGTTAGTTTTTTCTTGTCAAATTGTTTTCAATTTTCAAATCATCAAAGGATGCAAGAGGAGTATATTTTTTTATGACAAGATAAAAAAAAAACTTAGAATCTTTTGAAACCATTGAAACATGGGGACCCCTTCCCCCCCTCCAAAATCCCTATTTTTTCAGGATGCAATACTTAGGGGAAACATCCCCTTGCCGCACCACTTAGGGATGTCCCAGGGACTCCAAGGAGTCTCTTGACCATCTTGAGGATTCCTATGAGTCTCCCATGGCCCCCAATTAGAAACTCCAATTCTAAACAAAAATGGTGAAATTATTGTGAAAATGTCATCCGTATTAAAGGTTTGGCAATGCCCCCTAACCTTGATGGGGACTCTGCCCCAAACCCCCCACAAGGGGAACTACCCATTGACCCCAAACCTCTACCCACCATTCTTATTGTTAATGCAATCGTTTCCATTTTTTTTATGTTGACTAGTTTAAACACTTAGTATGCCAAAGTTTCATCTGCAATTCTTATACTTATTCTTAGTTTGTTCCCAAAGTTCCAAAACTCTACCACCATTGTTAATGTTCAAATTTCAATGAAATCATTGACATATTTTTAATGTTTATTGTAAAATTTACATAGTGTGGCAAAGTTTTATTTATAGTTGTTATACTTATTCTATACACATCCTTTTATAATTAATTTTTTAAGTTGTATATATATTTGCATCCCACCCCGCCCCCTTCGTCATCCCCCTATCGTCCCCAAACTTAAGCCCTTGGTAGGTTAAGATATGAAAGCTCACAATAGTTTCATTTGATATGTTAATCGAGAAAAAACTGACAATATATAGCTTCCAAGATTCCAAATCCATGAGGATCATGAAGAGGTAGAAAACCAAAAACAGAAATTGCTTATCCAAGTTTCCAAATTTGTGACAAGGAAAAAGTAGAATCTCAATCAAAGAAGGAGAATGTGCAACTCATTATCTTATTCTACCTAAGTAAAAATATTACCTAATTAAGATTTTTAATAGTGGAATATCACACTTAGGATAAAAACATATCCAAGGTAAATAAAATATTACATTGATAGGCTTCTTTGGTTGCTCTAAAAGTGGTGCCTTATGAATTATGTTCTTGGATACTAAAGTTTCCAAATTCTGGGCACTCTTGATAGCTTCTCATAGAGATTGTGATTCGAAGGCTTTAACCAAACCTTTCAATGGTTTCTGTTGATGTGTTTTTTATGCACTATGCAACACAAAATAAAATACTAAGTATTCTATCCTCTCTTGAACAAAATCCTCCCAAGTGCTAAACTACATGATCAAATGGGATGACTCCAAGATTCCAATAGTCAGGTCTTGACTTTATATTGCAGATAGACTCAATGATTGTGATGTGATATCTGCTGGAATCACAAGGGGGACTTACGTTGCTTGGGTCAAGACCTATCCATTCTCATGTTTCATGATTGATTTACACTCCATGATTTAGGTCATCCTTGAGCAACATCTCGACTTAGCTAAATTTTGTTTTTTGTACCCTAATTCTTTAATTTTGACCCCTTACTAGCATTGCCTTAGGTTTTATTGGAATTATTGCTTCTCTAGCATGGGCACATTTCTAGGGTTCATTCGCACAAATTTCTCTTGATGAGAAAGCTAGTATCATGACCATGACTTAAACAAAATTTTAACTTAGTCAAATTATCTCCTCCAAACTTCTATGAGTTCATCGCCTTCATTTTTTCATCATTTGGATGTCTTTTGTCATTGGAAGGTAATTCTTGACCACCATACCTCAATCTTGACCTATGCTACCCTAAAACCCTAGAACCTAGTCATGTTTACAATTGAGATCTTGGTGACTTGATCACTTAATACAGCTTAATCATGTAGGTCTCATCTAACTCCGACTCCAACACTTATGCAAATCAACCCTAGCAACCAAGTACTTTGGGAAATATCTTGCAACTTGACAACATGGGTAATGATGGAGGAATGGAAGGTGAGACCTATAGAGGTGAGAGAGAGAGAGAGAGGGTGAGAGGAAGAGATAATGACCTGGAGAGGGTAGAGAAAGAGAAGTAGAGAGGGAGAGAAGAAGAGAGGGATGGAGAAAGAGACCTAGAGAGGGAAGAGAGAAGAGAGATAGTAGAGAGGATAGAGAAGAGAGACAGAAGAGAGATACCAATGTCAATCTTTTTCTATAAAAAAAAATTCACGAAAAATTGGCTTATCGTCGGAATTCCAACTCCGAAGGGTAAAATTCCGATAGAGGAGTGTCGTCAAATGCATAGCATCCTCGTCGGAACTCTCCTGGAGGTTGTCAACGGCCTCCAGGAGAGTTCCGATGAGGATGTTGTGCATCCGACGGCACTCCTCTGTCAAAATTTTACCCTTCGGAGTCGGAATTCCGATGATAGGCCAAGATCACGACGGTATTCTTTCGGGGTATGAGCATCCATGGCAGTCGTCAGAAAGGTTGGAGGTGATGTCGGAATTGCGATGACCACAAGGATAGTCAAAACTTTCGACACAAAGTTTTCGATGGCTTTTTTTGTCGGTAGTGCGATGAAATTGTGTCAGCATTTCGACGATTTGCCGTCGAAATTTTGACCCGAATGTACTAGTGGCGTACAATGGGCCACTTGCAAAAAATGGCAAAGTGGACTTCTAATTTCAAATTTACAACTACCTCAATGAGGCCAAAGGAGACTCAAACTAATAATGCAAGAGATCTAAACTAAGATCCAAGCAAATTACAAGTACAAAGTAGGCCAAAAAAGACCAATATCTGAAAGTATAATATCCACTCAAAATCTCTAAAACATGATCATATATTATGAAAGTAGACGAAACAATACGCACTTTCAAAAAAAAGGCACTTGAAAAAGAAGTCGTATGAGCCCAAACGAAGCCTTTGAAGTTGCAAAATCGAGGATTGGATAGGTACAGCTGAGATAATCTAAAGATTTAGAAAAACTTGTTCACCAAAATTAAAAAATAGCCACACCATTGTGAAGAGCACGAAAAAGTAGCCCAAATAAAAAAAAATTTGCACCCAAAAAGGAGCAAAATTGAGCAAGTTATGAGCCTTCAAAGTTGACCCAAAAATCCAAACTGCTCAACAGAGAGGGGTCTAAAATTTTCAAAAAATGCTGATGTCAGCAAAACACTGTGCTAAATTTAATGAATGTCTGACCGTCAAAATGGTTGTCGCACTCCTGGACCAGGCTGACTATGTGCTGCTGACTGGGTAGAAGGTACGAACCCCCCAAAAGAGAAAAAAAAAATCTCAAAAAAAGATTTTCAACTGGAAAATTATTTTTCAGAAATTGATTTTTTTTTTTTGAAAAAATCTGAAAATAACGTACTGTACCGCCCGAATTGGGCAAAAAAATTCTCCAACACCCAAAATTGGACTTTCGCCAAAATAGGTTGATTTTATTCTCGATTTTTATGGAAATAGCCTCCCAGATGCAATGGTGAGGTAAAAAACGCTCTAGTATGCCTCCAAAATGCGCAGTACCTCAGATCTAAAAATAGAAGCCTTCCAAGATGTCTCCTAAAACCAATCAATGAAGCCCCAATATCTCTGATACCATGTGAGATTTTGCCAAGATCAAGGGCACAATGAAAAGCATAAAGAGAGACAATAGAATGACAAGAACAAATTGTATTCTCAACAATATACAAATGATCAACTAGATTAACCAATACAATGAATATGGACTTGCTTATATAGGCAAGGCCATATGGATATATGAGCACACAATCATGACATGTGGCTCAATGAGAAATAAGGTTACGTAAGAAATACTAGAGGTAGGTAGGAGAAATAATATAGTATTCCACAAGAGGTGGATGATCCACCGATTGTGGAGTGTAACAGCAAAATAAGACCACAAAAGGTGGAATTTCTCCTACAAGCTATATCTCTATGTGCACACTTCCCTAAGTGTCTCATATCCAAACTATGAAGAGATGCATTATCCTAAGTTAACTTAAGTAAAGTGTAATAATATCCATGATGAATTTTTATTTACACCAACAAGATCCTAATTCTCAGTTTCTTGATTCTTTACTGGTAAGCCCTCTCCGGTAGACCAAAAGATTTAGATGACACAATACAACATAAGTAAACATCAGTAGACATGAATAAACATTAGTTTCCATCAATAACAACATAAATAACTAATCAAAGTCATCCATCATGCAATCTCAATCTCTTCATCACAATGTCATCTCAAACAATCTTGTATCGGTTCAGTCATCATTCTCCATCTGTATCAGTTATGCCAAACATGCCAACAATAATATCTTTCACTTGAATTACGATGAGAAAAGTTGTTTGATTGCTCATATTGATGAAAGTTAGTTGTGGCATAGGAGAATGTGTCATGTTAATTTTGACTGCATGATAAGGATAAGTTCTACTCAAGTTGTTAGAGATTTTCCTAAAATTGTAAAGCCCTCTAATCTAGTATGTAAAGAATGTCAGTTGGGAAAGAAAACAATAACGTAATTCAAAAGTAAGTTGTATACATCTAACAGTCTATTGGATCTTGTGCATACTAACTTATGTGGTCCTACAAGAGTGAGAAGCATGCAGGGTGACAAATATTTTGTGTTGTTGATTGATGATTACTCTAGAACAATGTGGGCTACCTTTCTAAGGGAGAAATAAGAAGCATTGGAGAAATTCAAGATATTCAAAGCTAGGGTGGAGATTGAGCCAGGGTTAAAGTTGAAGTGTCTGAGATCTGATAGAGGAGGAGAATTCACATCAGCTGAGTTTGGTATATTTTGTGAGGAATGGAATTAGAAGACAGTTATCTTCTCCTATAACCCATCAATAGAATGGAGTTGTTGAAAGGAAAAACATAACCATTTTGGATGTTGCTGGGACTATGTTGATTGAAGGAAATGTTGCACAAACCTTTTGGAGAGAATCTATTAGTACTACTATTTACACATTCAACCGGGTGCATATTAAAGGTGATTCCGGTAAGACTCCTTATGAGGTATGGTTCGGTCATGTTCCTAAAGTTAGATATTTCAGAGTTTTTTGAAGAAAATGTTATATCAAAAAAGATGAGGATATAGGAAAGTTTGATGCAAGATGTGATGAAGGAATCTTCTTGGATTATTATAATAAGAGAAAGGCCTACCAGTGTTACAATAAGAGATTGTAAAAGATAGTAGAAAGTGCAAATGTGAAGGTTGATGAATATCATGGAAAGCAAGATTGGTATGTAAAGGATGCTCCCAGATGAAAGGAATTGATTATGAGGAGACCTTTACTCCGGTAGCTAGAATTGAAGTTGTTAGATTGTTGCTTGCATATGATACTTATAATAATTTCAAGGTATATCAAATGGATGTCAAGTCAGCCTTTTTGAATGGTGATTTGGAAGAGGAATTTTACATTGACCAACCAGATGGATTTTCATTATCAGATGAAGGAGACATGGTATGTAAATTGAAGAAAGCACTATGTGGAATGAAGCAAGCCCCTAGAGCCTGGTATGATAGATTAGACAAGTACTTGATGAAGTTGCTATTTTGTAAAGGTACTACTGATACTAATTTATACTTTAAGGTTGATAAAGATAGCATTTTGATTGTTGAAGTGTTTGTAGATGATATTATTTTTTGAGGAGATGATGAGTTGAGTATGAAGTTTGTTGATGATATGCAAAAGGAATTTGAGATTTCTATGATAGGTGAGATGAAATTCTTTTCAGGATTACAGATTACATAGACTAACAAAGGCATTTTCATTTCTCAATCTAAGTATGTGAAGGAATTGTTCAAAAAGTTTGGGTTAGCTGATTCTAATCTTGTTGGAACTCCTATGGTGATTGGATGCAAGTTGTCTAAGAATCATGAATCTCATAAAGTTAATCAGACTTTGTATAGATCTATGGTTGGTGGATTGTTGTATTTAACTAAGACCAGACCAGACATTATGTATGTTGTTTGTCTTTGTGCTAGATTTCAAGCTAATCCTAAAGAGACTCATGTTACTGTTGTTGTTATCTTGTCATTCGTACCTCATAACAAGAGTGAGTCGCCTTGCAAAAATTTTAGTTGAGTCCTTGTCTTGTTAAAAATTCATTGGTTCAATCTTTAATCCTCTTGTAAATCATTTCTAAATCCCTAGCATTTCATTTCAATAGTTGTTTGAACCTCATGAACCCCTTGAACCCCTTGAACCATCTTGAACAGAGTTCATAGTGTTCATTTAGGTACTGCAAGTTTTAAGTTGTGTCTAAGACATTTTCGGGCTAATGTTCACTTAAGTGTTTTGCAGCAACTCTATTTCACGGTCGCAAGTGATATTTCATGTATTCTTTCTCCAAACTGTGAACCATTTGAACCTTGTTCAAACAGTTCAGTGATGTTCAAACTATTTGATGAAGTTCAAGGTTCAAGCTCTGCAGGTCTGATTTTATGACAGTCATATAGACCCGCACACAGTAGCTCATATCTTTTTACTCGGACATTATTATTGAAATCTCTCTAGTCAAAATACAGAAAACTAGGTTGCGGCCGACATATAAAAATTTGAGAAAGATCCAACGGTGGAAACAAAAGTTATGGCCCCCATACCGAGACAGAATTTGACTGTCACAAATATTTTCAGTCTGCCCAGCATAATGAATATTTTCTTTTTGGTTTAAAATATTCAGGTGCCACCTGTCCAAATATTTTTATAAACTTTAGAGAATTGTATTTCTAATTTTTGTAAATATTTGATGTTATAAATAAGAGTAATGGGGAAAGTGAAAAGAAGAAGTTAAAAAGTTTTTCAAGATTCGGTTATAAAAATCGAATAAAGATTTCTTGTAACTATTTATTGTGAAAGAATTGAAAGAGGAGGGGTTATTCTTCTTTTTCTTTTCTTCCAGCAGCATGTGGGTGAGGGAGATTAGATTTTTATTTGTAAGGGAGGAGTTGAAGCTTTTCTAAGCAATGCTTTGTACAGAAAATATCAATCTTTGAGTTGATTTTCAGACATGAATAAAATGCAGATGATATCTTCAATCTTTGTGTTGTTGATATTCTTCTCATGACTGTAGCTGGTCTTTGAGCCTTTGCATTTGTTTATTAATGTCTTTTCTATTATAATCAATTGTGTATGTGGATTTATTACAAGTCTATGTGCTTGAAAGTAAGCCATATTGGAGCAATGACTTTCTCTCTTGATTTTTAGTCTAAATGCTATCCATAAGTGCAGAAAATTAAACTTTGATTTAATGGTCTTCATTTATATCTGTTTTGTAAGTCTTTGGCATTCATTTTCATGGCTATGGATGAATGTTATTTTCTTTTATTGCTTTCTGGTTAAAAGCGTATCAGTAATTTAATTCATTGTAAATCTTCTAAGAGGGAGTTGTACCTCTCAATTCAGAGGAAGATTATCACTTCAATGATAATCTATCCAACTGTTAGTACTTTTTGTCCTTCATTCTGGGCATTTTGAGTTTATTTGTATAGTTATCTTCGAAGGACAAATCTATTCACTAACAGTTGTGAATAAGATTTTTCAGATACTTGAAGGGGACAGTTGAATATGGTTTATGGTATCCGAAGAATGATGATTTAATGTTATGTGCTTATACTAATTTTGATTGGGTAGGTGATGTCGATGACCAGAAGAGCATTGCCAGTGAAACTTTCTTTTGGGGGAAGAAGTTGGTTTCATGGGCAAGTAAGAAACATGATGATATATCTCTATCTACTGCTAAAGTTGAATACATTGTTGCTTCTAGCAATTGTACTTAGATAGTTTGAATGAAGCAAATGTTGATGGACATTAGAGTTGCATATGATAAGCCTACTATTATATACTGTGACAATTCAAGTGCTATTAATATTTCCAAGAATCTGGTACTGCACTCTAAAACAAATCATGTATCAATTAAGATAATTTCTTGAGGGAGAAGGTTAGTGATGAAGAAGTTAAACTGGAGTATGTATCTACAAAGGATCAGATTGTAGATATTTTTACTAATCCTTTGCTTGTAGATACATTTGTCTATTTGAGAGACAAGTTAGGGGTCTCTGCCCCTCCTGATGAGAACTAGATGCATTGAGATGCATCAATTTGGTGGATTTTAGAGCCATATCTTCTTATCCAGATTAATGATTGGGTGTTGCTACTTAGCTGAAGTAGTCAGTGTATGATTCAGAGTTAGAGATTATTTGGTTTGGGGAGAGAAGCATGTTTTGCATTTTGTCTTTGGCATTGTTGTCAAAGGGGAGAGAAGCATATGAAAAATTGCTCGATCTTTGGAGCTTTCTGTGCATGATCTTAGGAGGAGTTTTTTGGTGATGATTTATTCCTTTGCATTGATTTTGTTTCACATTCATATGTTTCCATAAATTCCAAAGGGTATATTGTTGGATATTGTTGCTGCTAGGATATGTTGTTGTCATTGATGTCAAAATATTCCTGAGTTTTGTCGTTGCAGAGAATTGTTTTGGTGATCTAGTGTTTGTAGTGAGTTGATGATGTAGAGAATCCACACTAAAACCACATTAGGGAGATTTCTTTCTCCCAACTTACCTAAATCAATAGGTAACAAGCTTCACTCACCCACAAACCCTTTACAAGGCTAGGGTTTACTCACAAATTCTTCATACCCTCAAGAAACATTCTTCACTCATATACTCTCTCTCTCTACACCCACCATTGACATACTCAACTAGGTATTCACAACATGTTGGTGCTCATCCATAAGCCCTTTAGCATCATTTTTCAACAACACTCTTTGTAGCCTCATGACCAACACCATCCCTTCACTAGGTTTCCAACCTCCACTTCCAACATTTAAAGGACTCTCACAACTCAATCACCATTTGCAACACTCAGGGCTTCACAACACTTCTACTCTTGACTCTATACCCACCCAACCAGACCAACATGGTTACCCTTCATTCACAATCAACACACTGCTTATTAGGATAGTCTTGATATGTTTTAGGACAGTCGTGTACTTTAGGACAGTCAATAATTTAAAGCTTTCTCCCTTCAAATCAATGTCTTCGAAGGCTTCTAGGTACTTAATAGTGTGCCCCAAAGCTCTCTCCAAATTCCAACTACCAAAAACCAACCAACACTCATCCATGCAAACACTAGTTCTTGTACACTGTCAACAAAGACAGTCACTGAGCAATTTCTGGGACAATCATAAATCCTTATGAATGGATTGGCTTCCTTGATCACTTAACACTTGGAACATGCCAAGTGGTCCCTCACACATCCCTTTCTTCATTTACAACACCATAGAAACACCCTGGTTTCATTTTCAACAATCAAAATCAATGAGAACACTGTATTTTCAGATTGTGGTACTATCAATCAACAATTTGTCACCATTTTATACATGCAAAAGTGAACATGGATCCCTGCAAGTAAAAAAAAATATATATATATATACATGTACCCTCCATTCCACCAATATTTGGTCCTTCACCAAAATGGAATGGAGGTGTAATACATTTTAAAACCTCATTGTTTACCCTAGTAGGGTTTTGACACTGTTTTATAAAAGTTAGTAGATCTCCCACAAGACTTAATGAAAAAGAGTGAAATAGAGACCAAACTATTGGGAGTTCACCCCTCTATTATTACCAATTACTTCTTGATTAAAATGAATAATTTTTTAATAATAAAAACTACTGATATCAAACTATTACGTCTGAAAAACACAAGAAAGTGTAGGAAATCACAAATTTATTGATATTCTCCTTCAATACATTGAACAACAAACACCTCCAAACATGTATAAGGATATTATAATGCCTTTCAAGCTTTAATATGGTTAAAACCACCCTCATAACCTATTTGGGACAATCCATGTCTAATTACCCCTTACAAACTCAAAAGTTGCTTAACCATTGTTGTCAACTTTGACAATTTTTGCTCCAAATTGAACATAGACCCTATATATGACTTCCATGACCCAATAATGATTCAAATAGGTCCAAATACATCAAATAAATGCTTTTAAATCATAAATTCCCTTACATGACTCATTTTCACATATTTGCACTATATTGACAACTTATGACAATTTTGTCAACATTACAACTTTAGGACTCAAAACCTTAACAAAGGGACTCATATACACTTATTACATCATAAATGGTAATTATTGACCTTATTACATAGAATAAACACAAAACCATTTTCCTTGTGCCAACTTGACCTCAATGTGCCATGAGGACCTATTAGGTGCTCCTGCACCAGTTGATCTGGTTGGTTTATCTATTTGGGACACTGAATCAACTAGAGATACTTCATTCTTTATTGATTCCATGATGTTGTGTGGTAATTTGATCGAGTTATGGATTCTGGTATGAAGATTAGTTTTCACTATTTAGTGTCACAGTATTCTGGTATTTGGTCCATTGTGCTCTGGTATGATCATATCTTTGGTTGCGGATTTGGGAGAGTGTTTGGGATGTTCATGTGTATCTTCATTTCAAATGGTTCAAGATTTGGTGCTTTGCAAGTTATCTTTCTTGTCCGAGTTGTTGTTGAGTGCTCTTGAGTGTTAACATGTTGATTGATGAAGATTTGAATAAGTAGTGTTGGTGTAGCTATTATGGATGATTCTAATGAGCTTGTTGGTGTTTCCTGATCGTGTCCTATTTATTTTGGTGGTTCGCATTGACAATTGTGTGCGTTATTGAAGATCTTATGGGTCCAGTGATATTCTTTGTGTTATACGATATTTTTGGTGGTGTAGCGTGTTGCGGTTGATGTTGGCGATAATTCTGGTGGTGTTACGTGTTCAAGGAGTTTTTTTAGGTCCACACTATACTATCTATGGTATTGTATTGGTCCAATGATTTATTTATGTATCATGTGATGTAATTTTATAATTAGGTGTTGAGGGTTTGGCCGACCTTGTAGTCCAAGTTGATGATTTTTATAAATAGGTGTAATATTCATATAATTAGGGTGTCATGGTTGTGTCTACATTATCAAAGAGTGGTGTATGTGTGAATAAGTGAATTCATCTTTTGGTGTGGTGTATTGCACAGATATTTTTGCAGGGCACACAATTGAGCTTAACCAAAACTATCATCAGGCATTAGTAGATGCTATTCTTTCAGTTCATCTTAACCAGATTGTAGTCTGAATTTTATTGTATGGTAGTGAACCTTTCCTAAGGGTTGGAGCCTTCTGGCTTATTGTATTTTGATCAGTGAGCTCTAGGCAGTGTGCTTGAATGCATGTGCATTCCCCATTGTAATATTTTTACATACTAATATAGAGTATCATCTTATTGTGGGTAGGTTCCCATTGCGGTTTTTCCCTTAACCGGGTTTTCCATGTCAAAATATTGGTGTTATGTATGTTGGTGTTATTGTATTTATCTTTATTCTTGTTGTAGTTGTTTAGATCTGAGATTGTGCTTAAATTGTTTAACTCGATAAAAATCGATTCACCCCCCTCAGTTTTTCTTAATTGTTGTTGCCAACAATGAGCTCCCTAGACTACGACCTAAATCATTGTAAATATATAATACCTATATTGTGAGTTTGATTTTCATTATGGTTTTTCCCAATTTAGGTTTTTCACATAAAAATTTTGGTGTTCTTGTGTGGATGTGTTTGTTGGTTCAATTATTTACTTTCATGCACATGTGATGAATAATGTTATGAAGCCTAAATGGAATTAATTATCGAGTTTTAGCATATGCTGATTCACACCCTCCCCCCCTCCCCACTCAACATTTTGTAGTGTTGTATAATTGGTATAAGAGATTTAGTTCTTATAGAGATAGTTTGACCACTATGTTTGAATTTGAGGAGCAACATGACTAGGAAGTTGAAGGTGTTAGAATCCAAGAACACCGAGAGGGGGGGTGAATCAGTGTTCTACCGGAATGGCCAATTTTAACCTTATTAAAACATGCATTCACCAATAGGTATATAGGTACATATATAATTGAAAGAATTAAAGCAACCAATAAGGAAATCACACAAATTAATACCATAACACACAGAATTATACGTGGAAAACCTCAAAGATGAAAAACCACAGTGGGATTTGTGACCCATAATATCAATCCACTGGCCATATAAAGAGATATTACAAAATATAGGGGCCTGCACTTGTAGGAAGTCTTATAGTTTAGAGCACACTGCTCAATCACAAAAGGAGCCTCACTGACTACATACAAATCCAAACTACAATCCAGAGAAATGATTGAACTGCAATGATAGCATCTTCTATGCCTGAATATAGTTTCAATTAAGCTTTGTATGTTGTGGTCTGAAACCCTAAACCCTTACCAAAATATCCCTTACAAAACATTATCACATTCTACTATTCCTCCACCTTACATCTTACCTATTACAAATGATCTAACCAACCGACCTATATACCCTTTACAATCCATCATGCCTTATGTCGGCTTACAAAGATAATTACAATATGAATATACATGTCGGCTCAATAACATAAACATATGAATATCAAAAATAGTTGTTGATATCAGATCTCCCAAATGATGTTAGCCTCCAATACCGATAACCTGAATGTGAACCATGTCAGCCTGCAATTCTGGTAACCAAAGAATTCCTTCCAACTTGCCGGTGTCAGTGAAGTGTCTGTCGGTACACAACTAAACCAGAATATGAAGCCAGAACATGTTGCCATCAATGACAACATATTGAAACCAACCAATTGAGTGTCAATTGCCAACAATCTCCCCCTTTGGTATTGATGGCAACACTCATGTGAAAAATGATCATGGTTTCCATTTGTCAGTTTCATCTTGAGCCTGCTCCCCCTGAGCTAAATACTAATCTATGATCATAATAAAAAATACTCCATATCTCCCAAATATTTTTCACCTATACTCCCCCTTTGACATCAATGCCAAAAATACCAAAAAATACCAAAAATTGGGACGAAGAATGAAATAAGTATAATGAATGTCCCAAAATACCTTACCGAAGCTGAATGTATTTGAAAATATCCGGATAGGCCTTCTCCAAAATCTCTAGATAGGTATCCCAACTAGATTTGAAAGTGCCAGAAATAGACACTAGTCCATTTAGCATATGGGCAAATGACTCTTTCTCATTAATCTCTGTCAGTGTGGGCTTACCAATCATATCTATACACTCCTTCTTACGTACACTTAAGGAATCCAACTGGGAACTCACCAATCCTTTAAGACCTCTGGCTCTCCTTATGATTTTATCGTTTTCCATCTCAAGAGCTAAAGCTTGGGCTTCCAAAACCAAAATTTGACCATCTATAGATGTAGTTAAATAATTTGATCCATGAAAATAATTTACTATACCTACAATCTCCTCCTAAATATCCTTAATCCATTTATCTATCTCAGCTGTGAGTAAACCTATATTACAACATACTCTGGAGATATTAGTATACTGCCTTAATGCATTATCTATCAACTTCAACTTATCACTAATCTCCTTCCTCTCAGACTCAATTATTTGATCAAATATAGCTCTCTTTGCCTGTGTAAACCTCTCTAGTGCCTGTCGGTTTGATATTTGTTGTAAAGACTGAAAATACTTTGAAATGTGTTATGTGATAGTCTTAAGCTTGCTAGATGGGCTCGCTTCTTTGTCAAAATTGCACTCTGTGACAAGTTTATGTAAAACGGTGATAGATTGACCAATAACTCCTTTATCCATAGATCCTTCCTTGATTATTTTCTGTGCAGCCATCATCATGAGTTCAGTAGAACTCATCTCAGTTATGCTTTTATTTTCAACCTGCGAGGTGTCAATTGACAATATTGACGGACTCACTATTGGTTCCCTGCCTGATTCCCCTTTCTTCTCCTCTGATGGTTTAACCTTTATAGCTTCCTCACTTGCACCGGTGGCCTCACCACTTGGTGTAGTCTCGGTAACTGTCAGTTCCTCCCTAGGAATTGTGTCCTCATCCTGTACATTCGGATCTGGAGGACTGTTGTCCTCAACATTAGTAACCTGTACATTTGCAACCTTTGTATTCTATGTATCTGTCGGTATATTAACATTTGCCTGTACATTAGTATCTATCGGGAGCTCAATATCCACTATCTTAATATTTTTTTTTAATTGAGGGTGAAGTACCCACAATACCTTTACCTTTCCCTTCATCTGGGATGTCTGTAGTATGTTGGCTTGATGATGATTGTAATGAATAACTTCATATATTGTCATTGATGAAATACATACACACACATATGTTCACATTGTCTACTGATGTGACTTCAAAGTTGTTTATATTACAACCAGTGTGACTAGAAGTTTATATCTAATCGGTACATGGTGACAACCGGTATATACATGGAGACAACCAGTGTGTATTTATATATGGATATACATAACTCGGCGACAACCTGAAGATCTAGCGGAGATTATCAAAGCAGCATCAAATGACAAATGATTTATATGTTTAACTCCAACCGGTATTATTGTTCCAACTGATATTCATTGATTATGTGATGAGTTATCACTAGTCATGATGAGTTATCCTTGTCGACAATTTTTCGCGGTATTTTTGTGATGAGTTATGATTGTTTGACCAGATACACTGCACCTAGGAAATTATTATATGATTTCTAGAGACCGACATGAAATCTAAATGTATATATATTGACATCATAATTAATTATTTTGTATGAGAGAAGGAGATATATTATGAGATGATTTGATGTGAAGGCAAAAGTGTTAAGTTGCAGAGTATGCTGGTAATGAAGTTTTGAGTGCGCAGAAGAGGATCTATTCAAGCAAGTTGTGCTACTACTAGATCACACCCCCTGTTGTTTTCTAATCACTGCAATAGTCAAATCCCCTAACCGGGTAAGCTCTAACAAGATTCATTGTACAAATCCTCGAACCAGGTGATCCATTAGTTTGGATTCAGAAATCCTCTACTGAGGTTACTCCTTACAGGGTATAGCTTTTAACTAAGCTTTGGGATTTTTAACAGGATTCGCTCCTAGCAAATCAACTTTTTGTAGACCTTAATCGGTCAGTTATCTATTACTGCAGATAGTTAACTTGTGAGTCCCATCTCACCATGGTTTTTCCCATTTGGGTTTTCCACATATAAACACTTGTGTTATGGTGGATGTTTTACTTATTGTGGATGTTGTTATATCATTTTGGATTGCATGCATATTGTTTAACAAACTTGTTAAGTATATCTACTGGTCAGTGTTTAAAGTAGTATTGTTTTTGGTGTCATCAATTCACCCCCCCTCTCAGTGCTTTACAAGTCCATGAATTGGTATCAGAGCCTAACTTCTTTAAAGCCTAATCGCTTGGAAGGAAATGCTAAAGCCACCATGGGGGATATGAACTGCTTTGAGATGGTTAGAGAGCTTGAAGCTAGTGGAAATGAGCTTGAAACCCTAAGGGTCAAACTGAAAGCTTCTCAAGTCAAAAGGACAGAGCTAACTAAACAAATATTAGAAATATCTATTAATAGCTATTTAGATGAGGCCAATATTGATGCTTTAGCTGAGGAAGTTGAAAAACTAAATAGTGAAAAGCTAAATTTGAGGAAAGAGATAGAAGGCCTTACTATCCGCATGAGTTAGGAACTGGAAGCCAGGAGAACCACTAAAGATCTCATCAAGGAAAGAGATCACGAGATTTCCAAGATCAAGCGAAAGAAAGCTACTTTGTAGGAGCATTGGAATGCAGAGAAAGAAGAAAAAGAGACCTTACAACTAGATCTTGAATTGGCATCATCTCTGAGAGAGACTCTATCAAAACATAATGAAGATCTTACCAAATAGCTCACTGAAGCGAATGGGAAACTGGAAAAGTTCAACAAAAGTTCTACCTTTATAGATGAGAAAATTCAATCACAAAGGATGAAAGGTGATACCTCTAGACGTGGTTTTCACACATCTGAGAAAGGAGAATCTTCTGGTACCAAGAGCAACACTCATAAGGACAAACCTACTCCTAAGGCTAAAAAGCCTACCGGTAAGAAGGTTTTTAAACCTATTTGCTTTGTTTGCCATAAACCTGGTCATACTACAAATGTGTGTAGAAACAAACCTAATGGAAATGCAAGCTACAATATAAATACTAGGTATATGTCCAAGAAATTTGAAGGTCATTGTTTCACATGCAAAATGTATGGACATAGATCAGCTGAATGCAGATATGGAGAAAATAATCTAGTAGTGCATATGACTCCAAGATCAAATGGCATCTGGATGAGAAATTATGATAACCGGGGTAATATGAACTGGAAAAGACCCTATGTCAACTGGTTTAGTCCATTTAAGATGGAAAAGGTAACAAATGTCATTTGCACCATCTGTAACAATTTTGGTCATGTTGCTATGAATTGCAAAAGGAGAATTGGAAGAGGCAATGCAAGACCTTGGAGATCATCTGGAATGGTCTGCTATCATTGTCATAAACTAGGACACATGGCAAACTTTTGTAGATCCAGAAAGAACAAACCGGTTAATCATTCTAAAGATCAGAAAGGCAAGCAAAAGGTCAATATTGAAGAAACCAGAGAAGAAATGAATCGAATATGGAAGAAGAAGAGTGATGATTTACCTGGAGAAGAAACTAATCCTTCACCCAGTGTGGAGAACCCTGCACTGGTGAACTGATCCTTTCAATATGGCTAAGGGGAGCATAGCGGTAAATCTACTTCCAGGTCCCTTGAAAAGTATGAGTGGTAAGAGAGTTTTAATGCATGAAATTTTGATAACTTTCTGTCAATTGGTTATCAACCGGTTTTACATTTGTTAGTATTGTATGTATCATTAAGTAGTGTAATTAGGGTTTGTAACCCTAACGGGTGAGCATTTAATGCAGTAGGTAAAAAAGATAAAAGTGAGTTTTACTTTGTTATTTTTACTCTAATGCATTCGAGAAAGAATTTTTGAGCACTTGTAGAGCAAAGAAAGGATTGTTAGCTAATTTTAGTCAAAGTTGTATCATGATTTGAGTGATCAAGCTGATTTGAAGGTTAGTGAAGACTGAATTGTTATGCACTTGAGTAATCAAACGGTAAATGAGGTAGCGCACGTAAATATAAGGTATTTCTTTGAAAAATCCTACTTTGAATCTAATCTATCTGAAATGGCATCATCTTCTAAACTAGTAGAGAAATTGATGATCACATCTAAACCTATGGAGGTTGTGAAGTTGAAACGAATTGTGTCTTATAATGCTTTATCTCAAGTTCCTAACGATGTCATAGTGAAAGGATATTTGTCTAGCTACATTGATTGCAAAATTGAGGATTTAGTATCATTGTCAATATATTCTTAGTTGAAATCCCTTTGCAATGAAAATAGAAAGATTCAACCCAAGTATATTAGGGTTTATGAGAAAGGTTTTCATAATGCATCTTATTTTCTTGAAGATTTTGAAGAGGAACATATCCAAATTATTCTGAGTCATGTTCATGGATAAAACATGTATTTGGAAAGGACTCACACTGTAACCAAGGAGGCTATTCAAGCAGTAACTAGTTTTTGATCAACCAGTGAAGTACCTAAGATGATGCGAATTTCAAAAGAGATAGTAAACACCTTAACCACATCAACCTCTTATGGACATTCGTTTTCTGTCAATAACATCAAGGACCCAACGATTAAGTTGGGAGCTATGGTTATAGGCTATTGGATATTCTATTCCAGTAGAATGAACAATGAACCATCTACAACAATGCATACTGCTTATAAAATGAAAGCTAAAAATGCCAATTATGACCTATGTGAGGCCATAAGGAGCCAATTAATGTTGAATCTTCAGTCTATCAAGAAGGACATTCGTCAAAAGTTTAAATTTGGTCAATTGTTGATTGGTCTATTCTTTTATTTCCAGAATTTCCTACTGAGAATTGGTGATCTTGAATGGTCTAAGGATCTACCAGTAATTGCCTAGATTAAGAACAACATTAAGGCTATGAGGAACACCTTCTATGTTGCAATGAATAAATATTTCAATGGATTTCAGAAGAAAATGAGTATGAGGGTAAGGCTACCTGAGGATGTGGTGAAAAACTTTGCTAAAGACATCATGTTCACAGTCACCACTAATTTATGTCTGATGGAGGCTATTGAGCCTAGAGAAGATGAAATGGAAGACATGAGCTATGAAGTCAATTATGACATTGATCGGTTATGCCAATAACCTGTTGGCATCTCCAGTGGACAAAAAGAAGGAAAGATTGGATACAATTGAAGTTCAAACTATAAAAGCTAAAACCGGTAGTGTTCCAACCATAAGTGGTAAAGGTAAGAGGAAGAAGGTTGACCAAGAACCTCTGGTAATAAAAATTACTAGAGTGACACAAAATGTCCAAACTAAAAAGGAACCGGAACCTAAAGTATATGTAAAGAAGGAGACTGCATCAAAGAAAAGAGGTCAAAAATTGGTTCTAAAAGCATAATCTAAAAGTACTGATACTGAGGAGGAACCCAAGAAAGTGAAAGCAACTGGTAAAGAAGCCAAACCAGTGAAAGAAGTGGCAAAGGGAACTATGCCTATTAATGTCTTAACTTTCAAGCCCGAGACTAATTTTGAGAGAACAGTGAAGACATTAGGAAGAACCAGATTTGATAATGTCAAAGATCATTTTGATTCATTCAATGAAGATCAGAAGGATCAAATTGTTCAACAAGTAATCAATTATTTGTGCCATACAATAGATTACCTCATGATCTTGAAAAGGATATTTTTAATTCCTTACATACTATTTTTTTGAATAAATGGGAGGAAGTTGTGAAGAAAGAAAAAGAAATTATAGATGATGTATTTGTGCAATATTTTTCTGATTTGTCAAAAGATGAGTTAAATGAATTGCTTGATAAGTACAAAGTCCATTTTTCTTTCAAGACAAGAAGATTGAAGCTACTTAGTGGAAAGGTGCAACCTATTGAAAGATTGCTCGTAATATCCAATGGATGCAAGAGCTTATACATTCTTCTAAGGATGAGCAAGATACTGTTGATGTACCTGAAATGGATGAGGAAGATATTATGCAAGTTGATGTTGTCTATCCTGTCAAGAAGAAGCATGACACTATTTCTCAACAAGTCATACTTGTTGATGATATTCGAGAAGCAATAGATCTATCTGGAAATGTTACTGCACCAGATATGCAGCCACTGATAATTTTAGACTCATAGGTTACTTCAGTTGAGATATTGGCAACTCAACCAGGAGTGGATATTCCACCAGCCAAGGAACAACTAGTGAAACTCCAACTCCCACCGGTTTCATAGGCCACTCAGAAGGAATTTGATGAAAAATTTGATACACATATTTCTGAACAGGAACCCGAGAAAGAACAAGAGAAAGAAAAGATTAATATGGTAACATTTGTTGAAACGGTAAAATCATTAGTCATACAGAAGACTAATGAAGATGATGATGACTCATTAGGCATTTCAGGGCCTATAATTGTTGATAATATGAGTGCATCAGAAATGATGAAGATTGCAACTATCATGCAATCTAGGGCACACAAGAAGAGAATTAAAGAACAAAGAATGGAAGCATAAACCATTCAGAATGTTGTGGATATTCTGACAAGTCTACTACCAGAAACTGCTACAGGGCATTTGATAACTCCTATTTGCAAACTTGGTCAATTGGTTGTTGATGCATCTGACCAACTTAAGTCCCTAGAAGAAGCAGCACAAACTTATGCTGAGAAGAGTTACAGGAAGAAGTGTGGAGAGCAGCTTATGAAAGAGATTGATACAAGAAAAATTGCTCTATATCTTAAAAAAGATTTATTAAGAAAAGCTATTGAAACAGGAGGGAAAATTCTTGCATCTACTTATAATGTTTCATTCTTTTATTCTGATATCAATAATAGGTGAATTGAAACAAAGCAAGAGCTAGAGAAGATATGCAATGCATATATACCACTACAAGATTCTATTTTTTCTTTTGGCAAATCTGTGGATGATTTGCAAAATAGGTTAGATACCTATGATTTTGAAAAGGCAAAAAGACTCCAATCCCTAAAGGAATGGAAGAATCTACTCAAACCCCAAGTGGACATATTGCAAAGAGCCTACAAGAATGTAGAAGCAATTTTGGCTACTCCAAAAACATGTACACTTGATTCAATCGAAGAGTTCTATACTCAGATTATAACCACAATTGAGATCACTGAGAACTTACTGGAGACATGGGAACATGCTTTTTCTCAATTGAAGAGAAACTTTAGTGATATTTTTCTGAGGATCGCACTGCATACATCTTGATTTAGATTTTCAAGTTTTTGTATATATAAAACATTTTGCTACATTTTTTTCTATATATATATGTATTCTGCTTTTCAATTTGGCATTGTTGTCAAAGGGGGAGTAGAAATATGTATGTGTGTTGTGAAAATTTTGTATGTTGTATGTAGTAAGGGGGAGTGTGTGTGTATATATATATATATATATATACATATATATATATATATATATATATAGATATATATGTATACATTTTTTTTTTGTAAGCACACTTAGATGTATTACTGTAAAACTTTATAGTGTTGTCATCAATGCCAAAGGGGGAGATTGTTGGCTTGATGATGATTGTAATGAATAACTTCATATGTTATCATTTATGAAACACATACACACACATATGTTCACATTGTCTCCCTGTGTGACTTCAAAGTTGTTTATATTACAACGGGTATACTAGAAGTTTATATCTAACCGGTACATGGTGACAACCGGTATATACATAGAGACAACCAGTATGTATTTATATATGGATATACATAACTCGGCAACAACCTGAAGATCCAGCGGAGATTATCAAAGGAGCATCAAAGAACAAAAGGTTTATATGTTTAACTCCAACCGGTATTGTTGTTCCAATCAGTATTCATTGATTATGTGATGAGTTATCACTAGTTGTGATGAGTTATCCTTACCGACAATTTTTGGCGGTATTTTTGTGATGAGTTATGATTGTTTGACCAGATACACTGCACCTAGGAAATTGTGATATAATTTCTAGAGGCTGACATGAAATCTAAATGTCTATATATTGACATCACAATGAATTATTTTGTATGAACGAAGGAGATATGTTATGAGATGATTTGATGTGAAGGAAGAAGTGTTAAGTTGCAGAGTACGTTGGTAATGAAGTTTTGAGTGCGCAAAAGAGGATCTATTCAAGCAATTTGTGCTACTACTAGATCACACCACCTGTTTTTTTCTAATCACTACAACAATCAAATACCCTAACCGGGTAAGCTCTAACATGCTTCATTGTACAAATCCTCTAATCAAGTGATCCATTAGTTTGGATTCAAAAATCCTCTACTAAGGTTACTCCTTGCAGGGTACTACCTTTTACAGGGTATAACTTTTAACTAAGCTTTGGGATCTTTAACAGGATTCACTCCTAGCAGAGCAAGTTTTTGTAGACCTTAATCGGTCAGTTATCTATTACTATTGATAGTGAACTTGTGAGTCCCATCTCATTGTGGTTTTTCCCATTTGGGTTTTCCACGTATAAACACTTGTGTTATGGTGGATGTTTTACTTATTGTGGATTCTCTTATATCATTTTGGATTGCATGCATATTGTTTAACAAACTTGTTAAGTATATCTATCAGTCCATGTTTAAAGTAGTATTGTTTTTGGTGTCATTGACTCACCCCCCTCTCAGTGCTTTACAAGTCCATCATAGTATCCATCTTAGGTTCCAATGAAATATAAATTACATGGTTTTCTTCAAAGAACTTAACCCATGCCTTGTGTGTCTCCTTGATTATCTCATTGACCCTACCTAACATAAGATTGATTATTCTATGCTTTTTGTTAAATATTTTCCTATCTGCAACTTCAAGTGTCTTGTCCATCTCCTCTGGAGTAATAGAAACACAAACATATAACAATTCCTGAATCTTTATATGCATGTCCTCTTGCACTATTGATAGTCTTCTAGCATCCAAAATGTCAAATAACTGTGCCAGTATTTGGTCTTCAATTTCTAACAAATCTTTCTTATAAATATCCAAATACAACAAAATTGATTCCTCTACTTCTCTTTGTTCAACATCATCCAAATGCTCATAATAAAATTGCACATTCTTCAACATACCATCTTTGGTTATTTCATTAACTAATTATGTACAATTCTTGGGTGGAATGATAGTTACATTACCAGATACAAGTGCAAGAACGGTGCCATCCTTCTTCTTCCTTCTTCCAGTACCGGATGGGGCTGAAGATGTTTCTTTTGGTACTCTTTTCTGTGTTGGTACCCTGATAGTAACTTGTTGGCAAATGACACTCAATTGGTTGGTTTCACTATGTTGTCATTGATGGCAACATGGTATCTTTTTTTATCTTCATTTTTTGGTTCACTTGTGTACTGCCAGGCACTTCACACACACTACACCGACACTGAAAAGATAGAAGGAATTCTCAGGTTACCGACAATGCAGGCCAACTAGGTTTAAAATAAGGTTATCAATATTGGAGGCCGACATCTCTTGGATCTGACATTGACAAATTTTTTTGATATTCATGTATTTATGTTATCTAGCTGACATGTATATTGATATTGTAATTATCTTTGTAAGCCGACATAAGGCATGATAAGTTGTATAGGGTATATAGGTTAGCTGGATTAGATCATTTTGGTATTTTATTGGGATATATGTGGCTATGATATAATGTGAATATGTATTAGGAAGGAGATGTGAAATATATCAAAGAGATCATGTATGTGAAGATGTTTATGTAAGGGTTATTCCGGTAAAGGGTTTATGGTTTCAGACCGGAACCGACAGAGCTTAACCAGAACTGTATTCAGGCATAGGAGATGTTATCTTTTGCAGTTCAACACTTCTCCGAATTGTAGTTTGGATTTATATGTAGTCAATGAGGCTCCTTTTTTGATTGAGCAATGTGCTCTAGGCTGTAAGCCTTCCTAAAAGTGCAGGCCCCTATTTTTTGTAATATCTCTTCATATGGCCAGTGAATTGATATTGTGGGTCACAAATCCCACCGTGGTTTTTCCTCTTTGAGGTTTTCCACATATAATTCTATGTGTTATGGTTCTCATTTATGTGATTGGCTTATTAGTTGCTTTACTTCTTTCAATTTTGTATGCACCGGTAATACCGGTTGGTGTATGCATGTTTTAATAAGGCTAAAATTGATCATTCTAGTATAACACTAATTCACTCCCCCCCTCAGTGTTATTGGATTCCAACAATTGGTATCAGAGCCTGTGCCTCGAAGGAAGTTTAATAGCTTGAGGAGGATCCTAAATTTGGAATCCATGGCTATGGGTTTGGAAAAGCAACTTGAGATGGCACTTGAAGATTATGATGATAAAAGGTTGAATAAATTAAAGCTACAAGATGAATTGAATTCTGCTAAGGAATTCATTCTTGTCCTACAGAAGAGGTTGTCATCTATTCAAGCTAGGAGGAAGGAAATTTTGCAAAATCAGGATGATGAAGAGAATGATGCACTTAAGGAACAGTGTCAGAAACTAAGTCAGGAGAACATGGTCATGAAAAATGAAATGCAAGCTATAACTATGAGAATGTCTAAGGAGATTGAGGACCGAAAGAAGAAGGAAGAAAATCTTGTTGTATCCCTGAAGAACAAATTTGAAGAAAGTGGTAGGTTGGTTCATGATAATGATATGTTAAGAACCAATTTAGTACAATCCCAGAGTAATGAACAAGAGCTAGAGAGACATGATAATTCTGAGAGATGATCTAACTACTGCAAGTGAGTATAAAGAAAAATTTAAGATTGGTTCAACATAGCTAGATGAGTTATTGAAGAGACAAAGGCAGAATGGAGATTCCAGTGGACTTGGATTTGAGCAAGGATAGAGTTTTGATACTACTAATGAAGATCAGAACCATAAGGCACCGATAAGGTAGTTTAATACTTATAAATTTAATGGTAGATTTTTTGTTTGCAATAGATTTGGTCACATAGCTAGGCAATGTAGAAACGGAGCAAATCAAAACCCTGATTCTTCTCCCGATCAATGTTCTAAATGTAATAAGTATGGTCATAAGATAGAAGATTGCAAAATGAATGTTAAATGCTATGCATGTGGAAAATTTGGACATATGGCTAATTAGTGCAGGTCAAGCAATTATACCGGTTTTAGCAAAGCAATTCAAAAGAGCAATGTTACATGTTATGCATGTAATGAGGTTGGACATATTGCTAAATTTTGTAGAAGCAAAAATCCATTGGTTGGTAGTGGAGGATCAAATGAGAAAGGGAAAGAAAAGGTTAGTGAAATCCGGCAAGATCATACCCAAAGATGGGTCAGGAAGACTGAAGATCAATCAATAGATGGGAATGCACTGGTTACTTATCCGACAGAAGAGGTTTCTCCTGTATTGGCAGGAAGCTCATTCGGTAACTGAGGCAAATGCCTTAGGGGTAGGAAAAATTCATGAAGATGTTGCATATGCCCTGAGAAGAGGTTCTAGAAGATGTTTCAGACATCGGAGATGCTTATCCAGCATGGATATGTTTTGTTCGAGATCCGGTATCTTTCACAGGAAGTCATTGATGTCAATGAAAGATTAGGCTTTTTCTTGGAGGATAAAAGGTCAAATTCACTTCATTTTTATCACCTTGCATTCTGAAGCAATTCAGTGTGATTAAGAGCGATTAAGAGAAATCAAATGTGATTCAGTGCGATCTAATATCTTCTTGAGCAATTTCATCGGTGACTAAAAGAGTTTGTTAGGGTTTCACCGGAAGCGATTAACATGTATTTATCTTTAATCATGGAAGCGGGATCATCATCTATTCCTATATTTGTTGCAAAACCGACTATTGTTGAGGTCAAGGACCATCCTAGGCCAATTTTCAAGCGGTATCTGTATGTGGCTACCCTAGAAGATTCGGTTGGAGAGTTTTCCCATGTTCTGGAGGGAGTTGTGTATGTTGAAGATGTTAGGGCGTACATACACTGTCAGATTGAGGATTCAGGGACATATGATATAAAGAGCATGTACATGAGTGAGCTTATGGGATATTTTGAAAAGATCAAACCTGCATACAAGCACATTGAAGACTAAGGGTTTAGTGGCATTCTGGACATTCTAGAATTTGAAGATGAAATAGTTAGGTATGTTTTAAGCAGAGTACATGGAGAGTTTATCTAGTTGGATAGACCTACAAGATCACCAAGGAAGCCATCAGGGCAATCAATAGTTTGCCACAGGTTGGGCAACGTCTAGATAAGAAGGTCTCTAATGATTATGTCAACAAAATCACCGATGTAACATCGGATAGGAGATATATGAGAATCAAGACTATTACCGAAACAAACATCAGATTCAGAAGCATGATCATCAATTATAAGGTAACTCAGTCAAACCGACAAAATTGTGTTTCTAGCTCCTGCATTTTTGCAGCTTATAAGATGATGAGAGAAAATGAGAAATTGGATCTATGTGGTTGGATGTTAGATGAATTATTAATAAACCTAGGAAAGATTAAAGGTGAAAAGAAAGGGACTTTCTGGTATGGCAACTTAATTGTTTGCTTAATGTTATTTTTCATGAATGACACTCCCACTTTTGGGAAAAGGCAATGGGCATTTGACGTCCTGGTAGGGAGGCAATTGAAATAGTCAATTGCTAGATTAGGTAGTTAGAGGGATGACAAAGTATGGGGATATTTTAAGGGATTCTAGAATTCTATGAAATCTAGGGAAAGGGTTCCTACGAATATTGTTGAGAAATACTCAACTGACATATGCTTCATGGTGAAGAAAGATGAAACACACATGGAAGCAGTCAAACCCCGGAAAATCTGGATTGAGGAAATGGGCTATGAAGTTGATGCATAGATCCTTGATTCTTATGCAAAGATGTTGATTGATGCACCTATTGATGAAGCTGAGAAGCCCTGTGGTACTGCTAAACAAAAGACACAAGAGGTTGAAACGAAGTTCAACCGGAAGGAAAGAGAGAAGCGGGAAGGAAAAGCAAGCAAGTTTGTTGAGAAGGTCTTGCAGGACATAAAATGATTGATTGATGTTGTCCCGGAGAAAGGCATGAAGAGGAAAGAACCAGAAGTGTTCATTGAGTCTATTATAGTAGAGTCTGAATCTGAAGATGACACACCCCTGGAATTCAAAAGGGTTATAAGGAAGAAAAAAGAGGAAACCAAGGTAGAGGCTAAAAAGCAACCGGTTAGGAAAGTTACATTCAAGTTACCGACACAGAAGCAAGCACCAAAAGTAACACCTTCAGCTCCATCTGGTACTACAAAAAGGAAGAAGAAGAATGGCATTGATATGATAATTCAATCTGGTAATGTAACCATCATTCCACCAAAAACTTGTGCAGAGTTAGTAGATGAAATAACTAAGGATGGCATGTTAAAGAATGTACAGTTTTACTATGATCGTTTAGAGAATGATGAACAAAGAGAGGTAGAGGAAGCAATATTGTTATATTTGGATATTTATAAGAAAGACTTGATAGAAATTGAAGATCAAATACCAACAGAATTGTATGATATAATAGATGCTAGGAGACTATCAGCAATGCAAGAAGACAAGCACATAAAAATTCAAGAGTTGTTATCTGTTTGTGTTTCTATTACTCTAGAAGAAATGGATAGGACACTTGAGGTGGAAGATAGAAAAGTCTTTAACAACAAACATAGAATAACCAGTCTAATGCTAGGAAGGGTAAATGAGATAATAAAGGAGACCCACAAGGCATGGATTAAGTTCTTTGAAGAGAACCGAGGTTTCTTTACTTCACCGGAATCAAAAATAGATACTGCAGACATCCCAGTTGAAGGAAAAGGAAAGGGTATTATGGGTACTTCACCCTCAATTTTGAAAAACATTAAGATAGTGGAAAATACAAAGAGTATAAAAGTTGATAATGTACAGGCAAATGTTGAGATACCAAAAATACAAAGAGTATAAAAGTTGATAATGTACAAGATACTAATGTTGAGGATAACAGTCCTCCAAATACAAATGTACAAGTTGAGGTTATAGTTCCTATAGAGAAACTGATAGTTACAGAGACTGTACCAAGTGGAGAAGCCACCGGTGCAAGTGAGGAAGCTATAAAGGATAAATCATCAGAGGAAAAGAAAGGGGAATCCAATGGGGAACCGATAGTAGGTCCATCATTGTTTTCAATTGACACCTCATAGGTTGTGAAGAAAAACATAACCGAGATGAGTCCTACTGAACTCATGATGATGGCTACACAGAAATTGATGAAGGACGGATCTATGGATAAAGGGATTATTGATTAGTCAATCATTGTTTTACACGGACTAGTCCTGGAGTGCAAGATTGACATAGAAGCGAGCCCATCCGACAAGCTTAAGACAATTATTGAGCACATTTAAAAGGATTTCCAATCCTTGCAACAGATTTCAAACCAGCAAGCACTGGAGAGGTTCACTCGAGCTAAAAGAGATGAATTTGACCAGATGATTGAGTCTGAGAGGAAGAAAATTGATGAAAAATTGAAATTAATAAACAATTCTTTAAAGTAGTGTACAAATATTTACAGGGTATGTTGTAACACAGATGTACTTACAGTTAATGTGTATAAGAAGATTAAGGAATTTCAAGAGAAAATTGAAAGTATAGCTAATTCTTTTGATGGATTGACTTCATTGACTACATCCATTGATGGTCAAATTTTGGTTTTGGAAGCTCAAATGTCTTCTCTTGAGAAATAAGAAGACAAAATCATAAGAAGAGCCATAAATCTGAGAGGTTTGGTGAGTCCTCAGTTGGATTCACTCGGTGTACATAAGAAGGAGTGTATAGATCTGATTGGAAAGCCCACACCGACAGACTAAAAAAGAGTCCTTTGCCCATATGCTAAATGGACCTGTATCTATTTCTAGCACTTTCAAATCTGGTTGGGATACTTATCTTGAGCTATTGGAGAATGAATATCCAGAAATTTTCAAATTTGTTAAGCTCCGGTAAGATATTTTTGGGATACTCATTGTATAGTTTTGGGATTTTGGTATTATTTTTGGAAATTTTGATGGCATTGATGTCAAAGGGGGAGTGATATAGATGTGAAAAAGAGAAAGGGAGTTGTATACATAAGGGGGAGTATATAGATGGAAAACTATGGAAGTATGGAGTATTTTGTATTGAAGAATATTCAGCTCAGGGGGAGCAAGCAGGATGAAACTGACAGATGTGAAACCTTCACCATTTTTCACATGAGTGTTGCCATCAATGCCAAAGGGAGAGATTGTTGGAAATTGACACTCAATTGGTTGGTTTCACTATGTTGTCATTGATGGCAACATGGTATCTTGTTCCAGCTTCATGTTTTGGTTCACTTGTGTACCGGCAGGCACTTCACAAACACTACACCGACACTGGTAGGATAGAAGGAATTCTTAGGTCACTAATGATCCAGTCCGACAAGGTTTAGAATAAGGTTATTGGTATTGGAGGCCGACATCGCTTGGATCCGACATCAGCAATTATTTTTGATATTCATGTATTTATGTTATCTAGCCGTCATGTATATGGATATTATAATTATCTTTGTAAGTCGACATAAGGCATGATAAGTTGTATAAGGTATATAGGTTAGTTGGATTAGATCATTTTGGTATTGTATTGGGATATATGTGGATATGATATAATGCAAATGTGTATTAGGAAGGAGATGCAAAATATATCAAAGAGATCATGTATGTGAAGATATTTATGTAAGGGTTATTCCGGTAAAGGGTTTAGGGTTTCAGACTAGAACCGATAGAGCTTAACCAGAACTATATTCAAGCATAGGAGATGCTATCTTTTGCAGTTCAACACTTCTCTGGATTGTAGTCTGGATTTATATATAGTTAGTGAGGCTCCTTTTGTGATTGAGTAGTGTGCTCTAGGCTGTAAGCCTTCCTGCAAGTGCAGGCCCCTATATTTTGTAATATCTCTTCATATGGCTAGTTAATTGATATTGTGGGTCACAAATCCCACCGTGGTTTTTCCTCTTTGAGGTTTTCCACGTATAATTTTGTGTGTTATGGTTCACATTTATGTGATTGTCTTATTGGTTGCTTTACTTCTTTCAATTATGTATGTACCGGTATACCGGTTGGTGTATGCATGTTTTAATAAGGCTAAAATTGATCATTCTAGTATAACATTGATTCACCCGCCCCTCTCAATGTTATTAGATTCCAACATAACTTTCCTAACCGATTGCTTCTTATCTTCTGCCTTATTCTCTTCAATTTTATTCCTTGATACACTCTTGAATGCTAAGGGTGTGACATCATCAGATCCAGAGTCAGCTGCAATTGGCTCAATGAATATTTCTACCTCTTTCCTTTTTCTCCCTTTCTCTGGAACATCATCAATCATCGCCTTAATGTCATGTGAAACCTTTTCAACAAATTTACTTGCCTTTCCCTCCTGCTTCTCTCTCTTCTTTCGGTTGAACTCAATTTCAACCTCTTACTTCTTTTGTTTAGCAGTACCAAAGGTTTTTACAGATTCATCTATAGGTGCATCAATTAGCATCTGTGCATAAGCATCTAGGATCTGTGCATCAACTTCATAACCCATTTCCTCAATCCAAATCTTTCAGGGTCTTACAATTTCCATCAAAGTTTCATCTTTCTTGGCCATGAAGCATATCTCGGTTGAGCACTTCTCAACAATGTGCTTTGGAACCCTCTCCCTAGAATTCATAGCCTTCTGAAATTCTTTAAAGTAAGCCCACACTTTGTCATCTCTCTGACTACCCAATGTAGAAATTGATTATTTTAGTTGCCTCCCTACTGGGATATCAAATGCCCATTGTCTTTTCCCAAAATCGGGAGTCTCATTGATGAAAAACAACATTAAACAAACAATTAGGTTTCCATACCAGAATGTTCCTTTCTTCTCTCCTTTGATCTTTCCTAGGTTAATCAACAATTCATCCAACATCCAGCCACATAGATCTAACTTCTCATTCTCCCTGTTTCATTTTATGAGCTGCATAAATGCAGGAGCTAGAAACATAATTCAGTTAGTTTGATTGAGTTACCTTACAACCAATGACCATGCTTGTGAATCTGATATCTCTATCGGTGATAGTACTAATCCTCATTGATCGCTTGTATGATGTTGCGCTGGTGATCTTGTTGACCCGATCATCAGAAACTTTCTTCTCAGGACATTGTCCATTGTCCTTCTAATTCAATTATACCAAACTTAAATCCTTCAATTGTAGTAATAGACTTTCATTGTGATTCCAAAATTTCAAACACTTTAATGTAATGTAAATGGATCCTTGAAATCTAATTATTATATGTAGTTTGAACTAGCTTATTAGATAATAATTTATTAAGCATTGTAGTTTCGGTTGGTAAATATGTTGAAGTGGATGGTTGATGATATGAATGGCATAATGATAATGGTAATAGTTTGTGGATATAGAGTGGGAGGGATGAAGTGGGGTGGGGATGGTGAAGATGGTATTATATATGATGGATATTGTGGTTGTTGTGAGCATTCATTTTGCCATTCTCAATAGTATGGTGATTATTTCCTTTCACCACACATACTAGATGGAGAATCATTTTGTAAAGAAACATATATATCCAATAGAATTATAAGACATGTTAAAATCATCAAGAATACCTGGATATTCCCAATTTGATGTGTGAAGTTTTCCTTGAGTTACAAAGAAGATTTGTTCATTTTCATTTTTTATTTTTTGAGACCCACTTACAAATTGTATCTCCTTCATCATGTACTTTAATTTCCTAAATGACTTGGCATGTATAGTGAGGAAGAGGAAGATAAGCTAAGTTCCATTCGTTGGGTAGAGGGGACATAAAAACATCACTTTGTGTCAGCATGATTGCCCCACCAATTTCTTTATATATATTGAAAAGAAGTTTGGTGGCCAAGCACAGTTTCCTTCTTTTGTGTCGTCAAGATTATTCACTTTTGAAAAAAAATTCCTTGAAAAATAATGTCTTTGAACGACCTTGAAAATGTAACATTTTTATGTTGTTTCTTCAAACTTACTTCTTACTTATTAATTGACTCACAACAAGTGATGTTGATATATAAATGGTTTCAGCTTCCATGATCTACCTACAAAATATACCAATGCATCTATATTATTTTAAAAAAATACAAATTAAAATTACTCACCTAGGAAAGGTCAATAATTGCTAACTCATCTAACTAAGCTAACATGACTTTAAAAACTTTCCCCAACAATGCCAAAAGGATAGGCCAATATTGGGGTAGATAATGGGAGAGATTTAATATTAATAAACTAAATTTTAGTTTGGTCTAAGTGTCAATTTGGCGGCGTAAACTTGTGAACGATGTCATGGTTATATGTGTAAAAGCTACAAGTAGTTAGGTGAGTGTGGATGAGGTGTAGCTAGAAACATTCATTGAAATTTTTATAGGAACTTTGTAATTAAAATTACTGTAACAATCTACTACGAGAACTGTGCAGGCCACCAAAATTTTGTGGGGTACTAACGAACTGCGTAGATTAAAAACTATTTGGATTGATCTATCACATAAACAAATACATATTTCTAATCACACTTCACATATTAAAAACTTTAATTTAAGAATCATAATCTACAACATTTAAATAAAATAAAATTTCTAAACAAGAACACACAAAATAAAGATTAAAATTAACATTAATGTCATTTTTGAGAGTGGGCTCTCCTCTCGATCCATGAGGTCACTGAGATACTCAATTACGAACTTAGATTAGAAACATGTATTTATTTGAACAAAATATATTGCAATCATTATATATATTGTAAACTCTCTTGCATTCCTCTATAGTTACATATTGTCACGCTACTCTATCTCATATTCTTACACCTATGTTGTTCTCTTACACTATCCTCTACACAATATCACCCTATTTATGCTCCATAAATTTTTGTACTATTCCATATATCATTCTCATGCCCATTACATTGCTTTTATATAATAAATAAAATATGTAACTTATTATGGTTCTTTTCTAACATGTATTTAAATAAACTTTAATTAATGAATCTTTACCATTGTTTGATATGTCTCATTCTTCTTAAAGTGCATTCATTCATCTTACGTATGACTTTATTGAATATTTTGATAATTTATCTAGAGTATGCTTACTTAGTGACAAAAAACTCTTGACCTCTAGTAGTCATTCATTAGAACATCTTATTACCACACCTCAATTTTTCACATGATAAATCAACTTTAGACTTGGGCCAAAATAAATCTCCTAGAAAACAACATTCATCATATCTTGGGGACCATAGTAAACATGATCATCATTCCATACCCTATTCATATGGACTATCAACCAACATGAGACTATACATCATGTCAATTTCATCACTACTTCCCATGACAAAGTCATCAAAACAAAGCCAAAGTAATTTAAAAATAATAGATTGGTGGTTCCTTCACATATTGTACTACAACAATTTATGCACATAAAATGTATCACATTATCTCTCATCAAGCAAGTAGGTAGATCCAAATATATACCAAAAACCTTTGGTGATAATGTCTTTTTGTGATTATCATAGGATGTACATGGATACACTATATATATTTGTGTTATAAAAAAGGAAAAAATTCAAGATCTCATCAACAAGAATTTGATACAAGTTAAAGATATTTATAACCATGGAAAAAATTTACATCTAAGTATCACCTCAACATGAAAAACTAGAATTGCATAAGGACCATTGCAAGCCTATTCCTAAGGAACCTATTGGTTTCAATCACAAGTCCAAGTATGAAGCTACCTCATCACATAGCTTGATATTAAAAATGAAGACATCCAACAATATGACACTAAAGACAAGGTCTACATGTTTGTAAGTATCAATAACATAATATTTGAGGGTATGGTAGTTGATCGTAGTTCTCCAACACAAATTACTTTTAAAAGAGAGGTATACGAAGAAAATTAAGATGAGATAAAAGTTGCAAAAAATAAATCTCTAGATGCATTTCTCATCATTATGATCAATGTGATAGCAAATAAACATTTATTGATAGATTCCAAAAACAAGGACTTGAAATAAAAGAGACAAACATTCAAAGAGTCATGATCTTGAAATACCACTTTTGTTCATAAAGAGAATTTTGCCATCACCACATGTGACACCATAGCATTTTAGAGGATGCCCTTGTGGGGGCATGTTTTTTAATTATGCTTTTTTTGATACCATGGACATTGATACACATTGCACTAACATTATTGGGTCTTTTGCATTTTTATCATTCTCACATGCTATGATTTTTCATGTTGTGTACTTTCACTTGTTCAAACCACTTAGGGGCCAATCATTTGTTAATTTTTGTAGGTAATACATCTACATATATTCTCCTCAGGGGTGACAAACTAGAGGCATCCTTTCAACATAGTTTCCAACTCATTGGGCACACACATAGATAAGTACATCTTAAGTGTAGTCTATTCTTATCCTTACAATTTCATACCATGTGCATTGTTCATATTTCGTTTTCTTAACTTACAATTTGAGCTTTACATTAATGCTCAATTTTTAATTGTAAGTTTCTCTTTCTTGATTTGTGTGCATTCTTTTGTAGTACACACATTTAGAGGGCACATATTATTTGGTAAGTAGATTTCTAAGTTACGCCCAATCTCACAGATAACAAGGACATCTTTAGTGGCTCAAATTCTATGTATCCAATAAAGGTTGACATCATTTTCCATCACAACCTCCTTTCTAAATATTTCTACTTTGGCATCTATGCACACTTCATGTTGCACACACACTAAAATGGGAGATGAAATGCGAAGAAAAGTGTATGCCTTGCATGTTCCCCCTTTCATTTTATTCTAGTTTTCATTAATGTCTTAGATGCATGATTTTAGTACATCATTTGATTATTTGGGCACACTCACCAAATTAAGATCTAATCCAACATTTAGTGATGTCGTATCATTCAAAACTTGTCTAGCCTAGTTCCCATTAGTCTTCTCATCTATTACAAGATCATAAATGTGATACTATTCCATGGAAATGATCACTAGCATGATTGTATCCTTAAATTTTGAATTTTGAATTCTTGCTATCAAATGCCAACGATTGTGAGATTTGATTGTTCCCAACAAAGCGAGCATTGAAAATTTGAATACGTGTCTAAGGTTATGCATTTAAGGCATCATCCTAAGACATTTTAATATCATCAAAAGTATGAAAGAACAAATGATGTCTTTCCTCTTGAACATAATTATTCTTGTTGATGATGAAATTTTGAATTTTTGCTCTCCAATGTCAACAATTGCATGATTTGATTGTTCCCAACAAAGTGGGCATTGAAAAATTAAATGTTTCAAGTGTTATACGTTTAAGGCATCATTCTAAGACATGTTAACATCATCAAAAGTGTTGACTAACAAAGCATGAAAGAATAAATGAGCTCTTTCCCTCTTGCACATAATAATTTATTGGCCATCATCTATTAACATCATCAACAATTAATCTCTCAACAAGCAACAAGTGACATCCATTATAAAGACATGCTTTTAGAACATCTCTAACACATACATTTATCGACTAGCATCAAGCTTCAATGATAATCAATAACCAACATTGTGACATTCATTGCCACCTCACTTTGACAACAACTAGTTAACATCACTTATCGCTTTTACTTTTATTGTTAACTTGGTCTTGGAGCTTGACTAGGACACAAGAAAGTCTTGAATTTCAATCCTTGCATAGCAAGCTCCATAATGCTCGTTAACACTAGTCACTACTATTTTCCTTACTTAAGATATTTTTAGGTTCAATAACAATCACATGCATTAAAGATCAATATTTCTTTAGGACATAATCGTGGAAATTGGGATAGAATCACGCCCTTGGACATGATCATTATTGTGATTGTATCTCAAGTCCTCAAGTTTTTTCATTTTAGTCATCATAGTTCATTGGTACACAATCTGATTTCAATTGTCAAGTATGAATCTTTTGCCATAATGTCACATTAGTCAAAATCAAATTGTGTCAATTTAAAGGCATACAATCCTAATCCATCCCATTTCTATTTCAACACATATTTAGTCTATGTACCTTATATTTGTTCTTAACTTGGAGTCATCAAATTATCATACTCAGCTCTATATCTAAAAAGTGTTAGTTCATACTTAATTAATGTATGCACTCAATTAGTATGGATTGTTTGTTTTGTTTTCCTCTAAGAATCAATTAGCCAAACAAAAATCATTTGAAGACATCCGAACTATTTACAAATATTGAATCTTAAGTTATCAAGACATTGGAATCAAAGTACCAACTCCTTACATTAGAGGTGCCCCTAACTAAATAGTCAACACATTGACTACAACATATTCTGACTTACACTAAGCATTCATAGACACCTAACACTTTGTGCATTCTAAGGGTTAAAAATGCTTGAGCTGACTTTTTAGAGGCACATGCCCTTCAAAACAGACCTCCAAATGATCCAAAAGAACCAATTTACTTACACTCTCATAGTGAAAAGACTTGCAAACAAAGTAGAAGACAATGTGAGACAAGCAAGTGATGAGGATGAGAGCAGAATGCAAGAGAAAGAGAATGACAGCATTATCAGTCCTCTCTTCCATCCCAAGCCCATGCAAGTCCCCCTCCACCACCCCCTTGTCAAAACACCACCCAATCAAATTAATCCCTAACAAAAACACAACGTTCAAAGCCAGCCCCGTGCCCTCTTGCCCTCTCAATAGTTCATCACCCTTCTTCATCGCGCCCAAACCGTATCTCTCCTCCACCACACAGGCCACGCTGGCAACCTGCCACACCAGGGTAGCGTACACGTGGACCCCAATACACACCGTGGCAACCACAACCCCAAATAAAAATGCCCCGCTATCCAGCCCTACTATAAATATCCAGCCAAGCAGAACAACCAACCCTGCCACGTAATCCGCAAGCACAAAGAGGCAGTACCAGAAAAGAGTAAGGAAGAGCCGCATCGAAACCCTAGGAAGAACCCTAATTACCTTGCCGTAACGCAATTCTTTGTCTGTATAAACGCACGCCACAGTATACACCACAGCCGCCATGGACGGCAGTAAGAAGGCCAGAATTAAGCTCAGGTACGCTGCTTCCAGAAGAAAAAGTTCCCCTAAATTCCTGCATACAGAGTACCTCTGCATCCTTTCTGGTAAATCTTTGATGAAGAGGAGATCTAGTATGAAATTTCTGGCCAGGATTAGCAGTGAAAGGGGCAGCATTAGGGTTAGAGTGATGGTCCACAGTAATCGAGCGGCGCTGCGCAGGATTTTGAAGGCCATTACTATCACTCCTACCATATCCAGAACCTCCAGCTCGTCTGTTTCTTTATCCATGATTGTAATTCTTCTCAGAGCTCTGTGTGGATGAGATTTTGAAATCTCTCTTCAGGAAATTGCTCTTGTTCTGGTTCTTCCTGGCCGTGTTTATGCGGAAACGAAACATTTTAATAGTGATTTTTTCTTGTTTTGGCCTTTAATTCTTTTCTATGTCCTTCTGTAGATTTCTCGTCGTAGTAACCGCCAGATTCAACAGATTTCACCTAGTTTTGTGAGGAATAACTTGCCTCAATACATCAGCTGCATAGACTAGATAATCTGTTGTATTATCATAATCGATCACTTGAAAATCATCGAAATTGCAGTCATAACTACTCTTCACATCGTATATTCTGATGAATCATATAAGGAAAAGTTATAATTGTGATGTTCGCGGCATTGGGAGTGCGCGGCTCTTATAATTTCTTTTTTTGATTTTTTTTTTTTTTTTTCCTTTTTTTTCTTTTTTTTTTTTGTGTTGAACAGTTTTTATAATTATTGTGGAGGTGTAAAATAGTTGAGAAATAAAAGGGATGAGGTTGAGTTAGTAGAATGAATAATTCTTCGTGGTTGGTATAAAGCGAAATGAAGTTAATGGGTTTATAATGGACTTCCACTATCCACAAATCAGAAATAGAATTAAGATTATCTTTGAATTAGAGAGAATTTTGGTATACTTTTTATACATATTTGAATTGGATGATAAAGAGTGGTTGAGTGCTTGATCACGGACTACACAATTTTCATCAAGCGAATTTAAAGGACAAAACAAATTCGCCATTTTTACTTTAAAAAGACAAAGAAACCTTTTATAGGAAGGAGTATTTTTAAAATTCCCCGAAATTATGATAACTTTAAAATACAAGGATAATGGAAAAAGCAATATTTAATAAGGAAACATATTGCAAACTTTAATGATAACTTTAAAATACAAGGATAATGGAAAAAGCAATATTTAAAGGAATCATATTGCAAACTTTAATTTTTAATAAGTTTAACGAGTTTGATATTTTACCATATAGGGATTATTCATTTCTCTTCAATATCGGACCATTGAAATCAAGGATAGGAAAATTTATATGTTAGAATTTATAGTATACATGAAAATATGATGAATGTCCAATAGCATTCCCAACAAGTATCTACAACAATTACCAAAGGGTATAAGCATTCCAAATTGCATTGACCCATTTAGTTACATTCTTTTAAGAAGTCACAGTATCTTCAAGCAATTTTAATTACCTATCAAGTAAATTGGTGGATTGGAGGCAATTCCATAGAGAACCATTCCTTTAAACACTTATTACACTATTATGAAATATCATAAATCCATCAAATAGAGTTCTATAAAACAACTTTCATATAATTATAAACATTATGGAATTGAACATATGGTTTAGATTGGTTTTTCCTTAATATAAGCAATTGTTTATGTAATCTATTAATTGTGTAAGTGATCTAACTACACAAAATATAGATGAAATAAATTAAAGAGAAATGAAGTATTAAAAGAAAAGACAACATCAATTTATTTGACATGTTAGAAAAGCTTGTATAAGCTTGATGTTTGGAATATACCAAAGCATGAGAATATAAAATATTTGTTAATATTCAATAATACATGTACAATTTGAGTTGGCCTAGTGGTGGAGAACTTGTGCTCTTGAAATAGAGGTCACGAGTTCAAATCTCACAAAGGGGGTAGGGTATGTACACCTTATTGGCTTTGGCCTATTACCTATCAAAAAAAATAATACATGTTTGGAAAGTGTTTTCTTAAGAGAATAATAATTGTTTTACATCTAAGTGAATAAATGCATTGTTTTAACATCTTTAATGAGGAATGTATAGATGAAATTTATATAGTAAAGATATAAAGTATTTGAATTTGTATTATTCAATTGAAAATGAAAAATAGGTCATAGAGATATTACTCACATAATATTGTAGATATTAATGTCCATCTTTTGTTTGGAAGTATGAAAGATATAAAGATAGTAAAGTTCAAATGTATTTTGTTCTTTTTTATATATATGTGAAATTTGTAAACTGTAGAAATTTGGAGGTAAGCAATAATAAGATAGTATAGTGTAGTTGAGGAAATAAATTTGTGTACTAGTTGAGCCTATTAAATTTTGTTAGATGCCTAATTATTTGTCATTCAAGATTGAATACTTGTGTTATTGATTAAATAATGAAAAAAAACATAAAGGCATTGTAGAAATATTGAAAAAATAAATCAAGAAACCAACCTGGAGTTAAACATATTCACGGGCTTTGTTGTAGATGTGCATATCTTTGGAATGTGAAGGCAAGGTGTATGTGAAGACTTGCAAGTTCGCATACTCTTGAAATAGTTATGAATGTCAAAACCCTTGTCAGTCAATGTTTTTGATTATGGTAAAAGCAGGTTTTGAAGGGACCCGAAACCATTTGCAAAAAGATTACAAAAGATGTATCATAGAACGCCCAACATAAGACTAACCAACCAAAGAACACCACAGGGCTAAGAGACAATAGATACAACAAAAAGACACCCCAACCCGACCAGACAACAAAAAGCCAGTAGATCGCCAGCAAAGAAACATAGATACAAACAAAAAACTTAACCCAGATTCTTCAGAGTTTCGGCAATTTCAACCTCGAGTTGATGCATATTTTTAGTAGCATCCTTCAAGTCCATGATATCCTAAGGCACACCTGAAACTTTCTTCTTCATACTTGCTCTTGTGTGTTTGCCAGCGGGACCCGAATCTTCAGTCAATGTTGTCAATGTTAATTGTTATAATTTGAAGTGTAAGCCATTGTGATTTGTGTATTGTTAAGGCCCATGCCATCTTTAGTGGTATTTGATGGTGAATACCACAACTCATAGGGATATTTTTTGGGTTGTTCTAATCCCAAGTTGTGCCTGTGTAATTTTTGAATTGAACAACAAAAAATAAGGGAAGTTGAGGTGGTTTTTCACCACCATTGTTTACAATTGCTTTGAATTTTTCAAGTGCGCATGAATACTAGTCCTATTTTCGCCTACAAATTTGTCCGTAAAGTAACCTCTTGGCTAGCACATAAGAGGATCTTAGATTCAAGTTGTTCTTCATTTGGATTTGAGCATGTCAATCCCATAAATTGTTTTGCAACGGATAGGGCAATTGGTTTTGCTAAAGATAACATAATGCATTTATTATGTGATGACACCATTTCATTTGTTCAAATAGATGAATGGATGATAAGAAAATATATTGCTCTTTAGAGGTCAATGAGGAACTTGATCGTGACATTAAAGGTCGTCAATCTGTGATTTTAGGTTTTGCATTCCATAAATTTGAGAGAAGTGCATGAAATTTAATTTGTGTAGGTTCCTCTCCTCTTTGACAAAATATTTTGTTCAATGTTATAATTGTTGTGAAGCTATGTCATAGTGTCCCTGTTAGCTAATTTTGACCCTTGGTCTAGATTGTCAAACAAGGTTGTTCATCTTGTCTTTATTTGCTCATTCTCTAATATCATAGTTCCTAAAAATGGTTTGCAAATGATTGATAAGGTATACTTTATGTGGCATGTCCATATTTCAAGTTCATTAGTCATTCTCTTACTATTTGTCATATGTACCTTTAGCTTTTAACAGAAGTCCATAGTATTTAATAAGGTTTCCATAACCTTAACTTTTTCAAAAGCATCCAAGATCTCAAATAGACTGTTGCCATGTTGCATGAGATGGAGAGTGACATGTTCCAAGTCGAGTTTGTGTTAGAAAATGGCAAGTTAGCTTTTAGGGTTTAGGTCTCTTTTCATTTTTTTTAGGCTTTCATGGTGCAACCAAGCCAACCACAATAAAGATAGAAGGGATCTACATAGTAAGCCACATCAAAATCCAACTTCATTACTTTATCCAAACTCATTATATTTGTTCTTAGAAGATAGAGGATACATATAAATTATTGATTTACCGGTTCTAGCTTCAAATGCCATGGTAGCTCGATTCAAGGAGTTATGCATGGAATGCACTTTCAAGATAGAAGAAAGTGTAGGGATGTTTGTTGGGACTCCAAAGAGCATCAATTTTCAAGCATGCATGGTCATGCAAATATGTGTAGGGGTATTCTCGTGAGAAATCCTTGTTTTAAGAGAGGTAGGTCTGATATGTTGATTTTTTTGCATTTACATCACCATTACTGTCATGAAATTTTCTCTATGGAATATGTTTTGATGAGATATTCTATGGTCGATGCATGTAGTTCAAATGTTATTAATAACCTTGTTTCTTGTCAAAATCACTTTGTAAACTATATGCATGACACAATGATAATATGTAATAGATAAAGATGTGCTAAAGAGGGTTCAAATGTGTGCTTGATGATAGTCTTGATCATTATGTTAAGTCAATGGATTAGATAGTGATATGCTATGTCATTAAGTTATATTGGTTTTCTTGTCATTATTTCTTTTGTTGAGTTTCCTTGGTATTAATCTCTATGATGAAATTAGTTATGATAGGGGATGGGCCTTACAAAGGGCTTCCTAAAAGGTAGTCCTAAATATATGCCATGTACTACATAACATAAGACATATAAGCTCAACACATGACAAGCTTGAAGAACTTTGAATATTGATAAATGAAAGGTGTCCAAGATGACCTCATGAAAGGGCATAATAGTCCAAAGTTATGATATGAAGAAGACAGTCTATATAGATTTTTGATAATCAAAAGGAAAGAGAATGGTCACAGTGACAAGAGGGTAGGAAATGTTGGAGTTTTGTATTAATTAATTTAGAATAGTTAATAAATAAATAGATAGTTAGGTAGTAGGGAAAATACATTTCCATTTACTGAAAAATAAGGCTTTTTTAAAAGCCAATGTTATCTATTGTAATACATCCAATTGAATTCGAATGAATATGAATATATCATCAAGTTGAGTTTTGCATTTTATATCTTCATATGGTATAGGGAATGATAACAATATGAGTTTTCCTATTTGGTATCTGTTGCTAGACGTGTGCTTCAATTTTCGACAGACTGTTGTGGATTGGAGTAGCAATTGAGGGGTTGGTGATTATGTTTGTATTACTACCAAGTCTGAACCAGATTGTGTGCTAAAACTGTCATTCATGTCGTTCTAACCAGTAGTTTCCATCCAGTTTGCATGGCAACTTGATATTGAGCACTATAAAGTCTGTTGTGGGAAAACTGCAAATACACTGTGTTAGGCGTGAATATATAAGTTTAATGGACCAATGAAAGTAGGCATAAATGCTAAGGTATAATGTGATTCACTTGCCTCTCAATTTTGTGTTGGGCTTATAAGGAAGGAAGGAAAAGTTGAATGTATGTTGTTGTGAGGAACATGTGAATGTATGTTGCAGTCAAGAATATTGAATCAATATGTTGTGTGGTGATTAGGGCAGAGGAGAATAAGGCATTAATACTGTATTCCACTCGGGGGGTCTCCTCTTTCTCGCTCCACCCCCGGTAGCTCCTCTTCCCCATCGATTCGGGCCATTGAATTGGAGATTTCAAGTACATTTTTGCAATGATTTCACAATATTTTATGTGCTTGTCAATAGTGTGATTCGAGAGTGGTTTAGAGTGAAGTAGAATTGTGTAAAATAAGATTAGATTAATTTGAGAAATTGAATGTATTGGAGAAATATAGGATTTTCATTTTCTAAAGAGAAATAGGAAGCTCTTTGTTTTTTATTAAGAAAGCAGAAAGAACAAGGGTGTTGATCCTTAATACAACAACCTGCAGGCAGTAAGAGAAAAACTAACTATGGGAGCAAGCCCTGAAACAACAAGGTCGGACAGGTAAATAGGAAAAAAGACTATCAAACCATTAACAACCCAGACCTAACTCAATGAGGGTTAGAGACACCCGAGTCTTGACAAGGAAGTTCTTTGTTGTGTGGGTTCAAACATTGTGATATTCCTTGGAGGGAAATTGCTTTGGAGGAATAAGTGGGGAAGTGTCTAATGTTGATGCTTAGTGGTATTGATAGGGACAATTACATGTCTAAACTAGAAGTTTTGTAATGTGCACTTATTGATGGAGTGATTGATCAAATGTCTATTATCCATGTTACCTCTCTTTCAAAGGCTGCAATACTTCCTTAGGTGCTATTTTTTGGAGGTATACAGTTGATTAGTAGATGGGTCCTCCATTGGTTGACATTCGTTATCATGGCTACACACATATCAAGCATCGATTGTTCTTTTAGAGTCATCTTTGTTCCACATGGCACACTCTTCAAACTTTTACATGCAACATCAAATAGATAGTGTGTGAAATAGGATCTTACCGGAGGTTGGAGGCAATAGGCAAAAGGTTATTTATCATCCCAAGCTATATTTTCCCTAAGGAATGATTCATGCATGAGAAGCACTACATTTATGTCCCTGAAGAAAAGAAGGGGCTTGACTTTATGTGTCCCTTCACGGAGCAAGGCGGGGGCAAGATTTCTTGTGGGTTCACTTAAGTGTATTCATATTTGATTGGTGAATTGTTGAGCACTTGAAGAGACATTAGACACACTCGAAGGAGATATGAACTTTTGGAAGAAAAGTGCCTTATGTTTAGACATTTAGTTGGTGATTTGTGCAACAGAGGAGGGATTGTTGCAGGATTTTGAAGGCCATTACTATCATTCCTACCATATCCGGCTCTTCTGATTCATTATCCATGATCATAATTCTTCTCAGAGCTCTGTACGGATGAGATTCTGGAATCTCTTTGGGAAATTGCTCTTATTCCTGTTCTTCCTGGCCGTGTTTATGCGGAAAGGAAACATTTTTCTTGTTAGCTTTTAGTTGTATTCTATCTCGTTCTGTTGATTTCTCGTCGTCGCAGTAACCGCCAGATTCAACAAATTAGACCTAATTTTATTAGGAATAACCTGTCTCGATATATCAGCTGTATTGACAAGATATAGCTGTTGTATTATCATAATAGCTGACTTCGAAGACATCGAAATTGCAGTCATAGCTACTCTTGACATCGTATTTTCTTATGAATCATATAAGGAAAAATTAAAATTGTTATGTACTACGTAATGGGAGTGCTTGCTCATGAGCAGTATGGGAAGAATTATTTATTGAGAGGTGTAAAGGTGAACTTGAGTTAAAAATTGAATGAATTTGGTAAAATAGATATTTTTCAGTTTTTTATATAATGAAATGATTGAATTAAAAGGAATGAATTTGGTAGAATAGATATTTCTTGTGAAATGAAGTTAATGGGTTTATAATGAATCCTCTACAATCTTTAGTAACAAATAAAAAGATGTTAATGATTCAAGCACACAATATCTACAAATCACAAATAGAATTAAGATATCGGGAATGCTTGGCTCATAAGTAGTTTAGGAAGAATTATTTTTTGTGAGGTGTAAAGGTCTGGCAATAAAATGGATGAGGTTGACTCTAAAATCGAATGAAGTTGGTAGAATGAATATTTAAGTGAAATGGTCGAGTCATAAAAGGAATAAGATTGAGTTTAAAACTGAATGAATCTAGTAGAATGGATATTCCTTAGCCTTTGATATTAAGTGAAATGAAGCTAATGAGTCTATAATGGATCATCATCAATCCTTAGCAACAAATTAAAAGAGGTGGATGAATCAAGCACACAATACCTACAAGCCTATCAAAGAATTATATGTTGTTATGTTGATTTCTCGTTGCAGTAACTGTCGCATTCAACAAATTACTCCTAGCTTTATGAGCTCATTAGACAGGAGTATCTTGTCTCAATACATCAGCGACATAGACTAGATATGTTTGCTAATATATAATATCATAATTGACAACTTAAAAAACATCAAAATTGCAAGTCATAACTATTATTGACATAATACGTACAAGACTAAAGAAGAATTAAGATATTTATCTTCCCTCCCAAAAAGTTATGCTATACTTAATCTAATTTATAAAATTAGCATTTTAAATGTGGGTTAATGTGAATGCAATTTTAATTCTCTACATCTTTGTAGAGAAGAAAGTACACACTTTGTGCACTTTCTCCAATTTTTTGGTACCCACTTAGCATTTTCATTAATTATGTCATTTAGTTGTATTTTTTTTAAAAGAACTTGTAGCACATAGATTGATTAAACTCAGCCTTGTCTATCCTTTTTCTACATTTAACCTTTGATAGTCCAAACCTAAACTATATTTTATCCTTCATCATCTTGATCCAAATCATGACTACAATTATGTTTTCTAGACAAAATTGCTACTATGATCCTCCTGACCCAATCAACAACCTACTTTCACTTTCCTTGAGCTTACCTAATTTGAAAAGTTGACTATTGCCCATTAGTTTATCCTTGAAACCTTTTAAATTAACAAATAGGATTGCATATTTAAAGGTAGTATCCTATGGTATATGTAATCCATTAAACAACATTAAGAGCATTCAATCTAGATAAATTTAAAAGCATTCATATTAAGCATTAGAAATAGCATTCATTGCATCATGACTCCTACATTTCAATACTTGAATCCTTCTCATAAAAACATAAACAACAAAAAAGATGGAATTTAATTTAGGCTCAAGGAAGTTTCATACATTAATCTCGGCAGAGAAAGCCCTAAAAGGAGTCACTTAACACTACCTTGACCTCAAATCAGTTATTGCACCAAAGATGAAGAATTACAAAGTATGTGAGCATCATAAACAAGATAATTATATAAAAGAGGAAAACATTACAAAGAAAGTTGAAATCACATTAGGGTAAGTGCACGAAGACGGTGAACAGAAAAGTGGACACATGCCAAAAAAAAAAAAAAAAATTCATAACCTGTGCGGGTTCTAAAAATTCAAAAACATGCTAGGCTTGGTAACACTAAGCCTAGCCAAAAACAATTTAAAAAACCAAATGTTTCTGAAAACCCGTAAAAGAGGAAAACATTACAAAGAAAGTTGGAATCACATTCGGGTAAGTGCACCAAGATGGTGAACAGAAAAGTGGCCACATGCCAAAAAAAACCAGATTTTTCATAACCCGTTCGGGTTCTAAAAATTCAAAAACGTGCTAGGCTTGGTAACACCAAGCCTAGACAAAAACAATTTAAAAAACCAAATGTTTCTGAAAACCTGTAAAAGAGGAAAACATTACAAAGAAAGTTGGAATCACATTATAGGGTAAGTGCACCAAGATGGTGAACAGAAAAGTGGCCACATGCCCAAAAAAACCAAATTTTTCATAACCCGTGCAGGTTCTAAAAATTCAAAAACGTGCTAGGCTTGGTAACACCAAGCCTAGCCAAAAACAATTTCAAAAACCAAAAGTTCCTCAAAATCGGGTTTCGAGAAACATATTTTTTTTGTGCAGGCCACGGGTTTTGGCCATTTTCAATGCCAAAACCCGTGGAACAACAGCAAGGGAAAACCAAAAAACCATAGAACCTGCACGAGTTTGCAATTATTTTGGATTTTCCCAACTTGAGAGCAATTTTCAATAATGGCACCCCGTCGAACAGGTAAGATTTGATTGGTTGATTATTTTTGTTTGTATTTTAATTGAAGTAGGGTTTTTTAATTGATTTAAGTTTTGTTTTTATTAATTTGATGTTAGATTCTTCAAGCAATCCCCAAAAATGAAATAGACAACAAAGACCTCCTCCTGCACAAGCAACATAAGAAAACCTTGTAAACATTGCACATGAGCAACAAGAAAACCCTCAAAATCCTTAAAATGCTGCTCCTCAACAACCACCGCCACCCTGAAACCCTCCACGTCCTCCATTAGATCATGTAGATGCCACACAAGATGATCTTGTAGACACTCAAAATTGTCATGTCTAATTAAATAAATATTTTATTTATTTAATTATCTAAGCCTAATTCTTCTATTAATTAAATAAATCTTTATTTATTTAATTAATTTATTTATCCTCTTCTAGCCTTATTTCTCATTTAAATAAATACATTTATTTATTTAAATTATCCCTTTCCTAAATTAAATAAATATTTTATTTATTTAATTGTCCTACTTCTTCTATTAATTAAATAAATCTTTATTTATTTAATTAATTCATTATCTTTTTCTACACATGACACATGTCATTCATCTCTTAATTCCTACACTACCTACCTCTTTCATTATTTTGGTATTTCTTATACCTACCCTCTAATCCTAGCCGACCTCTCTTTTTACACCTCTCAATCTTAACCCTCCATTTCTCATTGTGTCTTCTATTTAAGGAGATGCTTTCTTCATTGTCAAACCCTAATGCCTAATGACTGATTTTGGAGTACTTGGCTACACTACGATCCTACTTGCAACCACATTCCGTTCTTTGTTGAGCTCTTGTGCATACAAAAATCTGAGAGCAAGCATATCAAACAAGATCAATGGAGATAGGAAGAATGGAGATCAAAACCCTATTGGACATGTGATGGTATAATCTTTGTGATTTTGAGTTATTTTGCATTGTCTTAGGTTATCTTCATATGTTATGGTGGATCTTTGTTCATTGTTAGGCTAGGGTTTGGTGGTTGAATTCATTTAGCCTTTCAATATTGTTGTTATTTGTTATCCATTTTCACCATACACATTTTGGCACGCCCGGTGGGACTCTTGTCCCTTTGCATTTAACATTTTTGTTGCAGATTTTGCATTTTTGAAGTTGCAGATCGGACAGTTTTCGACAACATTTTAGGTTTTACCGCGTCTGCGAGTGTTTGGATCGCGTTTTTGTGTTTCAGAAGCGTCTGCGATATTGAGAATCGCGTTTGTGTTTCTGCCAATTTTTATTTTTTTGCAGGTTTCTGGAATCGCGTCTGAGAATTTTAACCGCGTCTGCGCTGGATCTTATCGCGTCTGCACTCGGAAGTCGCGTCTGTGACCTCTGATCGCGTCTGTGAACTTCAGAACCGCGTCTGTGTCGTACAGACGCGTCTGTGTCTGGTATAAAGGTGTCTGTGCATTCTGTTTTGCAAATTTTTCAATTTTCTTTGATTCGGGTTTTCGGATTTTGTACTTAGGGTTTCAGATCTGGTTTATTTTCGGCTAACCCTTGCAGATCTAGCTAACCTGGTTTGTGCAGCTTGCTTTGGAGGCAAAAACGTTTTTGTTGAAGGCCCCTTTTCACAAAGTCTTTTGGGTTTTCTAAAAATTTACCTAACTTGTGTGCTTGCAGGAAGGGGTGATCATTTGAAACAACCCAAACTACTAACAATTTTGTTGCAGGGCCTTGGCTAAGGTTTTGTAATTTTATTGTGTGCCTTGTTTTCATAGACTAGCAAACACTTGAATTGGTGCACTAAAATTGAATCATTGTCTTTTGTGTCTTGAGCAATAGGCTCTTTTTGTTTAATCTTTAGAGGGCCTGTCTTCCCGTGTGGTCATTAGGACTACTAGTGAGAAGAGAACGACCCAAGTGGTCGCGAGGAAAACCCACCTCATCCAAACCACTATAATCAAATGTATTCATGGTGAAAACTATGGATAACGTGTGCTGATTAGTTCATACCGACACTATGTCTCCCCATAAACCCGTTTGATCAAATTTATTTGATCATTTGTAGGGTGTAACCCCTATCGGCTGGGAGCCTTCTGTATTTACAGAGCTGAAAGTGCCGCATGTATGGCCACACGAGCGGATGCCCTTACTAGCACCTCTTTGTTTTAGATGCCCAAATCCTTCTAGTTGTTGAGGCAAGAGGTCGGACCTCTGGTAGCGGCCCACACACATACGGTTCTTAGTAGAGATACAAAGTTCGCCATGGGGAGTTTTCATGGGGACTGATGCTTGGCTGACCCGAGAAGTGAGTGCCGAGGGTGGAGCCAGTGAGGTCAAGCATCTAAGTATCCGCTCTGAATAGCGTAGCCTCGGGGGTAAAACCCTATGTGGGATCAACAACTATTGTCTTGGCCAGCCCTAAGATTTGTGCTTGTCTTATGCTAAACACTCAAACATTCAAGACAAAACAACAAAACATTGTGTCTTTTGTGTCTTCAAGTGTATGCAAAAACTTTTTACATCAAACAACACACTTTTGGAGTCTAAACAGTTTGCAAACATTGAGTCATCAAGACTGTGTCCTCTTGTCACGAAAAACAGTCGAAAAATCAGATTTGGTCACAGCAAAACAACTTCACAGATAGGAAAAATTGCACTAAGGTCACAAAAACGCGTCTGTGTCTGTTCAAACCGCGTCTGTGTCGGATAAGCGCGTCTGTGAAGTACAGAATAGCGTCTGTGTTAATAACAGCGTCTGCATCAAACAGAGTAGCGTCTGTGTCTGGAAAACGCGTCTGTGAAGTATACAGAGGCGTCTGTGTCAGGATTTGAAAACTTTAACAGTCAAGCAAACAAAGAAAATCAGTTTCGGCGTACTTGAGCTTCTTAGGTTGTCTCTTCAGGTTTCATCTAGCATTCAGCCTGTTCTAAGGTCTTACATAGTCCATCATTGCTTCATATCTCATTTTACATTCACAATTGTCTAAACTTGAGTCAAAAAGGTCACTTGCTTGTCCTCATTATACTCTTTCAACACACTACATACAACTACACTTTGCTAAGTGGTCCCTCATCAAGGTTTCTTACCTTTGGGTCTCATTTGGTCTTACTTAGAGTCAAGGTCAGCTTACCTCATCAAGAGAAACTATCCTTTCTTTGGAAGTCACACCTACTCTACTACATACATATTTGGTCTTACACTTTGGACATTGCAAGTACACCCCAAGATTCATTTACACTCCATACAACTCTTGGTCTTCCATACTCTTGTCATTTTTCATCTAGTTTCTCACATCTTGGTCTAACACCTAGTTCATGGTTGAAACCCGACTTCAAAAATCTAGGAGAATAGCTAAGGAAGCTCAAGAATCCGTAAACATGAGTTCTTATGAGTATGACAATGATCTATTCTACAATCCTGAGCACACTACATTACCAGACATGAATGTTTATAGACACAATCCAAATGTGGAAAGCGCAAACACTATAAACAACAATTCTACACACAATGACACAGTTGACAATTCTTCAATACTATCAGCAGACATACAAGAATCCATAATGGATCCTCAATTCAATAGATTGGTTGAAGAGATAATGAGGAGAGATCGTCAATACTTTTTAAACATTATGGCACAAAGTGGAGCTAAAATACCACATGATTTTGACTTATCTCAACTTATGGAAAGTCGACCCTCACAACAAACTCAACCTAACATGGATCAAAGGAGACCAAATAGTGGAGGAAATAGAGGACCGAATAATATGATGCCGGAGTCACCATCATCTTTGCTTCAAAAGCCAGCAATCCCACATACACAAGCTCAAACATATGATACTTACACTCAAGGACCATCATGGAGGCCTTATGCTCAATCACATGCTCAAGGTATGAATCAATCAAAACAAATGGATACTCAAGGACATCCTCAAAATTTTGACACAAGGAGACCTCATGTCAAAATTGGGGGCAACACAATGGAAAATGAAAGGCCTATTGAATATGGTTTATACACACAAAACAGATATGGGGTTCCCCAACAAGAAGTTATGCCAAGTGCTCCATACATGTCGCAACAATATAGACCCCCATATGGACATGTCTACGATCAGTATCATCCATACATGCAACAAGCTCCTCCTCAAATGGGCATTTCAAACATGGGGTATGCTACAAGAAATCAATCTCCTCCCAAGAATAATTTGGAGCAACAAATTAGAGATTTACAAAAGAAAATGGAGGACATGAGTACATCAAAACCTACATACACTATGAGAGATATATGCCCTTATCCCTTTGATAAGAGCATTCCAATGCCTCCATTTCCTCCACACTTTGTGACACCAAAATTCGACAAATATAGAGGGAGAGGAGACCCCAAGGCACACATAAGACAATTCTTCACAGCTTGCATTGAGGTAGTGGCAGAAGAAACATACTTGATGAGGTTATTCCCACAGAGCTTAGGCGATCAAGCTATGGAATGGTTTTCTCAATTACCTCCTGGTATTAAGTCATGGGGCAACTTAGCAGAGGCATTCATTCAGCATTTCTCCTACAACATAGAAATAGATGTCTCAGTTACTACCTTGTGCAATACTAAACAAAAGGAAGGAGAATCTTTTGCGTCATTTTTACAAAGATGGAGAAAATTAGCTAGCAGATGCTCTTGCGAAATCCCACAGAAACAAATGGTGGAAATGTTCACACAAAATGTTAACAAGGCTATTGGCTATGATCTCAGAAAAGCTTGTTTGTCTACATTCAAGGATGTCATTGAAAAGGGCCTAGCAACAGAAAAGGTCTTAATTGAACAAGGAGTTATCAAACTATTCAAAGAAAACAAAGAGGACTTTAAGGGAAAGGACAAACCAAAATTTTGGAACAAGAACAAGAACACAGTTAATGACGGCATTGTTGATGCCAATACAGTGAGACCAAAGTTCGTCTTTTCTGGATCAAGTTCTACCAACAATCAGGTGAACACTCAAACAACTTCTAGACCACGAAGGAAGTACACTCCATTGGGAGAACCACTTGAATCAGTATTCAAAAAGCTTGTAGCAAACAAAGTAATTACAGTTCCAGATTTTCCTCCTTATGAACCAAAGGTAAAACCAAATTGGTGGAATGATGATGAGTATTGTGAGTTTCATAAGAGCAAGGGTCACAAGACAGGTAATTGCCATCGATTGAAAAACATTGTGCAAGATCTCATTGATAGAGGCGACATTGAGATTGAGGGACATTCATCTAATCAAGAGCATGAGGTGTTTAAGGAACCATTCCCAAAACATGACAAAGGAAAAGGCAAAGTCACAGATGATCAAGCCAATTACACTAGAGCACCTTACAATTATGATTCTACTATCAACCACATCTCAATGGACAATCATATCTCTACTATTACTATCAAGAACAAAAATCCTGAGAATCCTTCTCAGAGACCCAAGATTGTCCTAAAAGGTGTGGGATCTTCTTCCGAATCTACCTCTGAATGTCATGTTATAACCCGTCGAGGTAAGATCACATTGCCAGGTACCTCCACTAAGAATACCAATCCTTTATCAATCAAGCCTGAGTACGACCTTGTAGAACAACTAGGGAAGACACCTGCACTCATCTCTATTCTTGAGCTCTTACGTATATCTCCTGCACATAAAGCTATCCTTGACAAAATCTTGAGAGATACTGCCATCCCTACTGATCTGAACGTGGACCAGTTTCAAGCCATGGTGGGATACCTATCCGTTCCACACTCCCTCACATTCACAGAAGCTGATGACGCCTCCATAAGTCAGCCTCATAATGCACCTCTACATGTTGAAGCCTTCATACATAAACATCGAATAAAGCGAGTCCTGATAGATGGAGGAGCAGGTCTTAATATTTGTACATTGAGCACCATCAGACAATTGGGATATTCTGACAAAGCTGTGAATGCTACAAACCAAATCACCATCAAGGCATATGATGATGAAGAGCGCTCGTCCAAGGGCACGGTCACCTTACCACTAAGAATAGGGTTAGTCACAAAGGATGTGGTTTGTCAAGTCCTAGATCTAGATCTCACATATAACATATTGCTAGGACGTCCATGGATTCATGAAATGAGGGCAGTCCCATCAACATACCATCAATGCATAAAGTTCCCTCACAATGGAGTCGAGGTAACGGTCAATGGTGATCCAAATCCATTCATATATTGTAATAACTTGAGATCACATACTGAGACTATCATTCCTAGCAATCGTGAGGCTACTCCTTCTTCAGCATACATTGACCCTGAGTCATTAAAACCCTCGACATCCAAACAAGGTGAACTTAGAGGTAAGTTTCAAGACAAAGGCATGGGAGAATACACTTTGAATCAAACAATGTTTTTACGACAAGTCATGACCTCTCCCAAGGAATATGGGAGGCCACATCCTAACAAGCAAATCTCTATCATGATGCTCAAATGGGATCCTACCATCTTTCAAAAATGGGGTGAACTAGAAGAAGAAAATTTATATAAAATGCTCTATAAGGATGTTGAAGAGGACACACATGATCAGATTATTATACCCTGTGAGAACTATGGCAAAGGCTTCAAAACTTTGCAAAGATTCGGGTATGATGGAAAAAGCCCTCTTGGACTACGCAAAGAAGGTGTCATGGAGCCCTTACAACCTGAGCTAACTACAAGAAGAGAACGCTCCAAGGGGCTTGGTTTTCTGAATCCCAGACTACAAAATAAAAGAACAAAAGAGGTATGGCGAATTAAAGTTGCCGAAGTTCAACAAGAAGATTACTATTCCACAGATTCCAACGAATGGGAATGGGGTTCAGACAAATCCTCCAGTGACTATGAGCTCACTGAAACATTCAGAGAGCCAGATGAACCCACAGAGGAGGAGGAATTTTACAAAAAGTTCAGAGTTGGTCAAGAACCAACCCATAAGGATCCCGCACAAGCTTCGTTTCAATGTCCTAGGTCAAAATCACATAGGATGAGGACACCTGTCCCAGAAGGCGCTACTAGTGATGACAATTTGGATTCGCTCACGATCGAAACTGATGAGGAGAGTGCCATCGATGACCTTGACGATTGCCTTGACATACCTGAATATAACCACATCTTCACTATTAGTCCAGCAAATCCTGAAAGCACTAAAGACCTTCCCCTTGTTCACCCCCAACTCATTGACTGGGATCATGAAGGACCAGCACAATTTGATACATTTCAAAATGACGAAGCTATTATCGACTACCTTGGCATTCGAGATGATCTTCCCCCTGGAGACCACAAAGAAGGATACGCCATAGAGCTCAACAACATAGCATACTTTGGTGAGGGTGTCGGGCCTTCTAGTCGCAAAAATGTGAAAATAAAAACAAAACAAGGGTCTTATGGCGAAAACCACACTGTGGCGCTATCTGACTCTAAAAATAAAAAGAAAGGACGTATCTAAGGGTGAAAACCTCTCCGAGGCGCCCGAAGATGGAAGGCTCAACATTCTCCCAACATCATACGAGGAAAAATCATCCATGTTGGTAGAGGAGACTATAAAGACAAACATTGGTACAGCAGAGGTTCCACACAACATATTTTTGGCTCAATCATTGACAGAGGCCAAGAGAGCAAAATTCATAAGCTTCTTTAAGGGACGACAAATCAACTTCGCATGGTCTTACGCGGATATGCCTGGGCTAGACCCGGATTTGGTGATGCATCATTTAACAGTCAAACCGGGGGCAAAACCAGTAAAGCAGAAATTAAGGAAAATGCATCCACAGGTGGCATTGCTAGTCAAGGCAGAGCTGGAGAAATTATTGGATGTCGGATTCATACGCCCAATTGATTATCCTGAATGGATTTCCAATTTAGTACCTATCAGCAAACCGGATCGCAGCATCCGAATATGTACAGACTTCAGAGATATCAACAAGGCTTGTCCAAAGGACGATTTCCCATTACCAAACATTGACTTGATCGTGGATCTCACAGCAGGCCATGAAATGTTATCTTTAATGGACGGATTTTCTGGATATAATCAAATCAGGATTGCACCTGAAGATCAACATAAAACATCATTCACTTGTCCATGGGGAACCTTCTGTTGGAATGTCATGCCCTTTGGGCTGAAAAATGCAGGCGCCACTTATCAAAGAGCGATGACCACTATCTTTCATGATCTCATGCATGTAACGGTGGAAGATTATGTTGACGACCTTTTGGTTAAATCAATAGACAGAAATACACACTTGGACATACTTTCAGTTGCTTTTGATCGGTTGGAAAAGTACAAGGTAAGATTAAACCCGAAGAAATGTGTCTTTGGAGTAACCTCCGGGAAGCTCCTAGGATTCATTGTGTCTAAAAGAGGAATAGAAGCTGATCCAGCAAAAGTCAAGGCTATCTTAGACATGCCGCCACCCAAGAATATCAGTCAACTTCGATCTTTACAAGGGAGACTCCAATCCATACGAAGATTCATAGCACAACTTGCAGATAAGTGTAACCCTTTCCAGCACCTGCTACACAAAAACATCAAGTTCAAATGGGATGAGAACTGCCAACAAGCTTTTCAGGCACTCAAAGACTATCTTTTGAACCCGCCAGTTTTGATGCCACCAATTCCAGATCAACCATTGCTACTTTACATATCAGCTACTCCGACAGCACTGGGGGCACTCCTAGCACAGCAAATACCTGACGGCAAGGAAAAAGCAGTCTACTATATCAGTCGCACATTGGTGGGATATGAGCTAAACTACACACCAATCGAGCGTGCATGTCTCGCTGTGGTCTTTGCTTCACAAAAATTACGACATTATATGCTCACTCACAAAACTAAGTTGATTGCAAGAATTGATCCACTAAAGTATCTTCTCAACAAAGCTACACTTACTGGGCGGCTGGCCAAGTGGGTAATGATTTTGAGTGAATTCGACATTGAATACGTGGACAGAAAAACAATCAAAGGACAAGCCATTGCAGACCAATTGGCAGATGCTCCCATGATAGATGATGCTCCTCTACAGTCAGAATTTCCAGATGAGTCCATTCTAACAATATCACCTGCAAAGCCATGACAATTATATTTTGACGGCTCATACACACAGCACGGGGCAGGAGCGGGTATACTCTTTATAACTCCTCAAGGTGATTCTATACCAAAATCATACTGTTTATCATTTTCGTGCACTAACAATATAGCGGAATACAAGGCATTAACAACTGGGCTCAGAATTGCAGTTCAGTGGAAGATCCAAGAGCTTCGTGTTTTTGGGGATTCTCAACTGGTCATCCGTCAAGCAACTGATGATTATCAAAAAAAAGATGAAAAGCTAATGCCTTACAAACAACTGGTAGATGATCTGAAACAACACTTTGCAAAGATAGAGTTTGAGCAGATACCAAGAGAACAGACTCGCGCTGCTGATGCCATGGCTACAATTGCTTCGCTCATTGATCTACCGCAAAATGAGACTTGCTATGAGTTCCTGGTAGACAACCTGCTGATTCCTTCATACGAGATCACTCCTACTGAAATGATATGTGTTGTTGGTCCTGAATCCCAGTTATATGGTTCCATATTCACATACCTTCGTGACAATATCTTACCTCCCGATCTATCGAACAACCAACGCCGTACTTTCATTCGCCAATCCTCCCGATACGTTATCCTAGCTGATATCCTATACCGACGAGGTCTAGATGGCACCCTTCTTAGATGTTTAGAGAGTGACGAAGCTCAGATTGCGTTACGAGAAGTGCACGAAGGGATATGTGGTCCGCATACTAGTGGTCCTACCTTGGCCAAGAAACTCATCAGGACTGGATACTACTGGCCTACTATGGAAAAAGATGCATATCAGTTTGTCAAGAAGTGTAAGCAGTGTCAAATTCATGGAGACCTTATACATGCACCAGCACAGGAACTACAACCACTTGCGTCTCCTTGGCCCTTTTGTCAGTGGGGACTCGATCTCATAGGCAAGATTCACCCTCCTTCTTCCAATGGACATAAATTCATTATCACAGCCACAGAGTATTTCACAAAGTGGATTGAAGTCGTGCCTCTCACACAAGTTACTGGGAAACAAATCGCTACTTTCATCCTGAACTACATCATTTGCCGATACGGGATTCCTACTTCCATTATTACTGATAACGGGCATCCTTTCAAAAATCAGGATGTTCGTGAACTCTGTGAGCACTTCCATATCTCCCATCGTTTCTCCACACCATATTATCCCCAAGGTAATGGCCAAGCTGAGGCGTCTAATAAAACAATTCTCAAAATCCTTAAAAAGACAATCGACGACGCTGGCCGTAACTGGCATATCCAACTCAATCCTGCACTTTGGGCCTACCAAACAAGTGTCTGCACGCCTACAGGAGCTACACCCTACTCACTTGTCTACGGCGCTGAAGCCATCTTGCCTATTGAGGTCGAGCTACCTTCTTTACGGGTCTCCTTGAGAAACATAATCAACGATGAAGACTACAGGGTCTCTCGCTTACAAGAACTAGAACTGCTGGAGGAACGACAACGCATTGCTTTTAATCATCTCAAGGCTTACCAACAACGAATGAGTCGCAGTTACAATCACAAAGTTAAGCCTCGCACATTTGAGGTAGGTGACTTAGTACTCAGAGAGAACCCCAAGAATTAGCAAGACAGAGATAAGAAGGGCAAGTTCGAACCAAACTGGCTTGGTCCTTACATCATCACAGCAGTATATGGATTTGGGGCATATCAGCTCTCAACTACAGAAGGTGAACCCTTGGAGGATCCTATCAACAGCATGCACCTTCGCAGGTTCTACACAGCTTTTCAGAGCATCTTAATGCAAAAATACAAAAAAATCAAAAAATTTCAAAAATACAAAAAAAAATTATAAAACAAAAAAAATCGTTACATGGTGAAAACCTGGCCAACAGGCGCCTTGTGACAACAAAAAAATTGAAAAATCCAAAAAAGTAAAGAGAAATAAGTTCGTCCAACGGTGAAAACCACTTCGGTGGCACCCTGGGCAAGTACCATGGTGAAAACTGGGTCACCAGCGCCATGCGTAGGGACTTTGCTCCTCCCTCCTTCAGGATTCACTTTCATTCTTTCACTTTGCACACACTCACAACTTATTCGCTCACAATAAACTTACCCATTCCCATCATGGCTTGTTATTGATCTACCTAAGATTGGTTAGCCATCCATAACCCTCCCTTTTCACTCCCTTTCCATCCATAATAAATCAGATCCTATCTGTGGCTAAGGCAAATCCTACGTCTAGTGATGGGTGTGGAACTGAGAACATCACATGGTTCGAGGAGTAAAGTTTCTTCCAGCTTTCTTCAGTCTATTCACGCACAATCCGCAATAAAGCAACATCTGCATCACAGATCCGCAATAAAGTTCCATCTTCTCCGCAATAAAGTATCAGTTTCATGGATTCAGTCAGTTTCAGATGAGACACAGTAGCAACAATGGGCTTCAACAAATCAAATCTTTCAGCAGACTCAGACAACATATGGTTCAGTGCTATCTATCCTTTTTGTGAAAGTGAACATTGTGACCACAATCGAATAAGACTTAAACAAGTGATAAGAGACACTAAACTTGAGGACTACAGTGGATGTTGGTGTCGAGTCTTGGTTTTCTTTTGATTTTATCTTTTTGGTGACATGTCTTTTAGCTTTTCCAGGATGTCTTTGACTAGAGATTCTATCTCCAGGATGTCTTTGACTAGAAAGGCGAGGATGGGGTATCATCACCTATTTGCATTTGCTGTCTGTGGATTGTCTTTTAGTAATGCTACGACTGGTCCAAGGATATGAGGACACTGTGAGTCTAGTATGAACTGGGGCATTCCTTGTTTGTGACTGTCTTATCTCCATGCAAACAGGTACAATGACTTTCTCGGTCAAACATATGCCTTGATTGTCATAACCTATTCTGCCATAATAAAGCTCAATGATGATAACGCACAAGAAGCTCTTTCACTTTCATATCTTCTGTCTTCCATCCCCCCTTTCTTGATTGACTTCCATTGTCCTTCTCGAGTCCACATAGCCCGCTATAACATGACTGAGTATAATGACACACCAAAAACATTTGCATTTCATAAAGTTACACCTGCATCACCACATGTAAGCATTTCATACATACATATAGATATCACAATTGCATCACATCCTGCATACAACACATGTTAGCACATCTCACATTTTCATTATGTAAATAATCATTTGCATTATCATATTCATTTGCATTACATACATTCACATTTACATACTGCATACACATATACAACATAAAAGAACAAAAATATATTGCATTGCATCATATAAGCATCCATATCATAAAACATGTATTACACAAGAACATCTCATCACATAAGGTACACATGCATATAGCTGCCGCAAAAATGAATCATCTCATATATAATCAAAATGTGTCATGATACAATGATGTCAAAAGAATCATATGGCTACAAAAGAATCACCCGCAGGTGTCTACAATACAAAAAATGATACATATACTGATACAATGGGGAGCCCTCTATGGCTATGATGAACTCCCTCCCTCGGAGCCGCTTGGCCTCGACGGAGTCTGAGCTGTAGATGGACCCGCTCCAGGATCCCCCTGTCTCTCTGGTGGTGGTGGAGGACCCATGACCCCACCGCTGGACGCCTGCCTCCTGCGACTCCCTCCCGTAGCCGTCGCTGTGCGCGACGATCTATGGAAGCTCCTCGCCCGCTTATCTGCTGGCACAACAGCATAGTACAGATCCCTCCAATAGGCGATCTCCTCTCTGGCTCGCAGCACATATGCGTAGCCTGCCCCTGCATCCTTTGCTGCCCGCCTCCCTGCCCTCAGAGCTGTCTCGGCCTCAGTATATCTCTGGATGGCCTGGTCCCTCTCCCGCTCTGTGTCCCTGAGCCTGATCCTGAGGTGATCCCTCTCCCGCACCAAATCCTCAATCTCATCTGCCTGGCCCTGGCAGATCTCTCGCAGCCTCAACAGCTCATCCTCCTCAGGATCTCCGCCCTCAACCTCTGCCTGTGGTTCCTCCTCTACAGGTGCCTGTCCCTGTGCCTCTGCTTGCACCTGTCTAGGTGTCTGAATAGGTACCTGTGCCTGTATCTGTCCCTATCCCTGCACCTGTCTAGGTCCCTGTCTAGGACCCTGTGCTGCCGGTACCTGTAGGGGCACTCCACCGCGACCCCTCACCACCTGAGCTGCTCTCTCCTGTCCTCCCTCCCTCCGAGGTGCTACTTGCCTCTCCCCCACCACTCCTCTCCGCCTCCGTCTGCCCCTGCCTCCATCTCCTCCACCATCATCATCATCATCCCCCCCGACCTCTCCCTCCAACAGCTCTCCCGGATCTGTCAATCTCGGAAAGGGATGCTCTGCCCAATACGCAGAGTACTCTGCGTCCATCCCTGCATCCTCTACCTCCGGCCACATGTCCCATGGTAACGGCATCATCTCCGCTAGCTGTGTCACGGCCTGATCATATGATAGCAGTGGCCCGAACTGTACCTGATCTCTAACTGTACGGGCATACATGCCCGAGCCTCGTGGCATCCACTGAATCCGCCCAAACTGCCTGCATACCCTGTCGACAAGCTGCCTCTCCAGAATATAGGGCGTCCGCCCAATCAGATACCTGCTCCTGAAGGCATAAGGTAGCTCTAATGCGTCGTCATCCCACTCTTTGCACCCCAGGTACGGCCTCCAGATAACCATGTCTATGTCATCTATGACGCGCCTCCAATGCTCCAATCTACCAATCCGAGGCTGGGATGTGATCATGTCGTACAAATGCACGAAGCTCCGTCCCTGCCCTCTGCCTCTGAAGTGGATCGGCCGTGTGATGGGAAGGTGCTCATATGCCCACACCTGAAGGAGAGTAATGCCACAGCCCAAGCCCACTGATCCGTGGTACACAAACTGATGCAGCTCATAGTACAAATGGGCCAGGACACATGGCCCCCATGCATACCTGGTGTGCTCTATCATCAGTGTCTCCAATGCCCCTCCCCAGCCAACTGCCAATCCTCGTGTGGCTCTGTCCGGACATAAATACCCACTGATAGCTCCCCCAATAATAGCCGGCAATGCTAAACCTGTGGCGGTCATGGTATCCCAGGCCACGTGACCTGCTCGCATCTCCAAACCGGGATCCTGAAACACCCGTCTCAATGCCTCCCTGTCACCGTCATGATCGTACGGAATCAACTCTCCATCGATCGGGATATGCAGTATCCTGTACACATCCTCCAATGTCACTGTCATCTCACCCATTGGTAGGTGAAACGTGCACGTCTCAGAGTGCCATCTCTCAGCCAACGCAGTCAGCAACCCCATGTTTGCCCGAAACTCAGGCACAAATAGCACATGTGTAAGACCCATCTCCTCAATGGAAATCCTATCCTGGATCGACAACTCTGGTCGCAACCTCTGAGTCGATGGGAATCTCTCCCGTGACTCCAACATAGGCAGATACTCCTGCAGTCAACCAATCAATCATGTCAGTTATTGTGGCATTCACTGTTTATCACAAAATGCTACTTGCTATCTAAATGCATACGCTTACCTATCCTAGTGACACTCACTGTTCATCACAAAGTGTTGCTATCTATCCTAGTAGTGCTCCCTGTTCATCACAAAGTACTACGTGTGTGACATTCCCTGTTCATCACAAAGTGTTACTCACATTTGCACTCCCTGTTCATCACAAAGTGCTGCCTATCTTGGTGCTCCCTGTTCATCACAAAGTGCCTTGATTTATCCTAATATTCCTAGAGGACCTGCTTGAGTGTATCCTCTCAGCAGCTTATCCAATCGACAGCCTATGTTCATCACAGAACTACCGATTTGACCTAGAAGACTCAAACTATGCATTTTGACACACAAACGCGCTTTAAACTCTCAAACGCGCCTCTTGACTGCACAAGCGTGCTTACACAACGCAGACGCGCCTGTTTGACACAGACGTGCCTATGCTCTGCACAGACGCGCCTGGATGTTTTTTGACACTTTTTGGACCCTAGTCTAAGTGCATTTATTACCCTATTCGACATGCATTAATGACAATAAATGCATCAAAGTACAAGGAGGTTTTGTGGTACTTACTGGCTCTCCTGCCTCTGTTGGCCTCTGGAATCGGCGAACGCGGTCGAATCTGTGAACCAAAGCCATCGCTGCTGACTGCTCCTGCTCTATTTTCGCTCTGCAATATGCTCTTGTGGATGCGTGGATGACAATGAGGATGTATTTTCCCCCGTGGTCTATCTTATAGCCTACCCTAGCCCTCGTCTTCACTTTCCGAGTCAGTCTTCATTGTCCCGTGCCTTTGTCACTTTATCCGGTCAGTCCATTCTAGCCTTTCTTTCTTATCAAGAGATTGTCTGCAATCTTTCCAGACTTTTTCATCCAATCTCTCGAGGGGGCATATCATTCCCATTCTGGGGCAACTCTGTATCAGTTCATCTTATCTTCTTTGAAACAACGCGACAAGCCGCATTGTCTCAAAGAGGGGCAAAATGTAGACACTCAAAATTGTCATGTCTAATTAAATAAATATTTTATTTATTTAATTATCTAAGCCTAATTCTTCTATTAATTAAATAAATCTTTATTTATTTAATTAATTCATTTATCCTCTTCTAGCCTTATTTCTCATTTAAATAAATACATTTATTTATTTAAATTATCCCTTTCCTAAATTAAATAAATATTTTATTTATTTAATTGTCCTACTTCTTCTATTAATTAAATAAATCTTTATTTATTTAATTAATTCATTATCTTTTTCTACACATGACACATGTCATTCATCTCTTAATTCCTACACTACCTACCTCTTTCATTATTTTGGTATTTCTTATACCTACCCTCTAATCCTAGCCGACCTCTCTTTTTACACCTCTCAATCTTAACCCTCCATTTCTCATTGTGTCTTCTATTTAAGGAGATGCTTTCTTCATTGTCAAACCCTAATGCCTAATGACTGATTTTGGAGTACTTGGCTACACTACGATCCTACTTGCAACCACATTCCGTTCTTTGTTGAGCTCTTGTGCATACAAAAATCTGAGAGCAAGCATATCAAACAAGATCAATGGAGATAGGAAGAATGGAGATCAAAACCCTATTGGACATGTGATGGTATAATCTTTGTGATTTTGAGTTATTTTGCATTGTCTTAGGTTATCTTCATATGTTATGGTGGATCTTTGTTCATTGTTAGGCTAGGGTTTGGTGGTTGAATTCATTTAGCCTTTCAATATTGTTGTTATTTGTTATCCATTTTCACCATACACAGATCTCATCAACCGCCTTACACAAAATAGAGCCCAAATTTCTATATTGGTGAATAGGTTGAGGTCATCTAGGCTTGAGCACCACTCAACCCTCGCTAGAACACTAGAAACAATGGCTAATAGTGCAAATGAGGTATCTAGGGAGGTTATGAAATGGGGTTCATGAAGGGATAGATGTCGAACATTTTATGCGGATGGGCTGTCATATGATCAGGTGAAAAAAAGGCCATAGGTAAAGCTGACATATGTGCTCTTTTCACCGATCCTGATACTAGTAACAACCTAGAACTAAATACGACTCGATTTCCTACACATTGGTGTGTTCATGCTAGGCTGAAAGAAGCTTTTTGGGATAGGTGGTATATGGTCTTTGACCAACCACCTTGTAATAACTGGGAGGTGCCTCTATATTTTTTAAGAAAGTTGTATTGTGAGTTTATCCTCAGTGAGAAGCCGAATTACTTTAACATCCAACAATTTCAGGGTAGAGGGAGAGGCTATGCGCAGGATAGACCTGGGGCCCATAGGGTGGTAGAGCCACAACATAGGAGGCATACAACTCCTAAACCCATGGTTCATGTCATTGTACCTATATCCTTGAAGGAGTCTATGGAATTACAAACTCTTCAGGCAGTTGCATCATTGACTAATGTCATTGTTCAGCATGGCACACAGTTGGTCGGAGTAGAGGATGTACCAACACCTGCGACACCTCCTTCATCGGCAACACCTCCTTCATCAATATCACCTCCTTCATCAACATCACCTCATGCATCATTTGGCACGAGCTAGCCCATTTAGAATATGTGCCCCACCTGCCAGGGTGTATGTTCTGGTGTAGACACTGACGCAGACGAGGATGATTCAACATCTCATTCGTGTACATGTTGTGAGAGTAGATGTCATGCTTCCACTGCAGAGGATGTGGCCCTCAGCGACAAACTGATCAATATGTTGTACCCTCTCTATCAGACATAAGTGCGTTTAATTCTGTTTATGACATGTTATCAATTAAGTGACTAAATCTTAGAAAAAGAAATGAATTTTTATTTTTAGAACAATTTAAAGTGACATATAAATAAAATGCATTGCAGGGTGCAGCAGGTGGTGGGAGTACACCACATACTTTTCAATCGACTCCACGGTCATGAGTAGTTTCGCCACCAGAGGTAAAGATTTGTAAATTTGTTAAAAATTTAATAATACATTGGTTTCAAAATATCTTTTGTTAATTATATGTATCATTACTTGGTGTTTTATAGGGCTTATCAGTGGCTGAGATGTCCCAACTTGATGATATCACGCTTTAGGCCATTGACTTTGGCTAAGATAGCTATGCGGTACCATTTGGATTTATATATTTTTGACTTAAGTGATATATTAAATACATGCTCTTTTCCCTTATGTTAATTTTTTTCTGTTAGTTTACCCCAACTACCTCGAGGACATCTTGTGTGAGAAAGTCAGCCTCTAGCACTCTGAGGCAGAAAAAGATATCCTCTCGAACACCCAAATGACAAAAGGTAATTCAGTATAATTTAAATTCATTTGTTGAAATGTATTATGATTAAACATGTATATGTAGATATTGATAAATGCACTTAATTTATTTGTTCTATATACAGAAACATATGGGGTTTACAGAATTAATGAATGCACCTGATGTCGACGACGTTCAGCAGAGGGAAGAGGTGATATCTTCATATTCACTTTGTATTGTATTCTTGCTTGTTCGAAATAACTAAATCCTTTTATGTCTATATCATATGTTATCATTGGGTAAGTGCACAAAGATGGTGGTCAAAAAGGGGGGTATAAGTGGACACTTTTTTTTTTTTTCTGAAATCAGGTGAACCTGAACTTGGAGGCAAAATTTGAAAGTCATCCACTCAAGATATGAAGATAATCAAACAAAAGTTATTGTAGTACTCTGAATCTAGTTTCCAAACTACTAAACTTTTTAAAAATTGGATAAGATTAAGGGGGTCAAATCCTTCAAGCACGAAAAATAGACCCTGGATTTTTTTGAAAAACATAACATAGTGTCTAACGTGCACATCAAAAAAGTCATAGTTAGATTTAATATTTTGACAAATCCTTTGGCAAAAATATAGTTAAGAGTGAGCACTAGAAGATGTGTATTTTTTTGTAATTTTTTATTGAGTATTTTTTTTTATGATTTTTCCAATCAAGCACATACTGAAAATTAGGTACCTGTTCGTGCACAAAGCATAAGTTGCACTAAACAAATCGAAAATACAATTATTTTTTTTTAAATTGTAAAGAATCAAGTGCACTACAATAATATATAAAGTTTTTTAAATTTGGATAAGTATATCAAAAGTTATTAAAAAAATGGTGCACCTATGTCTGTGAGAACTATGGAGACACTGGTAAAAGAAATTCAATAATAATATGTTATTGTTGTTCAAATTTTAAAAAAATTATATGGTTAGAAAGCTCAGAAGATGGGTGAAAATATGGTGGCAATTTTAGAAATACCTATTTGATGAAGTGTAAACCTGATGATGACAAAGTTGATAAAATAAAGCATGTCAAAAATGAGGGAAATGGAGGGAAATCGAACTTTCAAACCATAGCTTTGTCATCTAGGCCTATTTCCAAGCCCAAATAGTCAAAAGCGCGTACGAGGTACTTATGGTATAAAAAGCGCATACGGGGGTACTTATGGTGTAAGAAGCGTGTACGCTCTATGTTTACTATAAATAGCATGTACGCGCTATGTTTACTATAAATAGCGCGCATACACCACGTTTGTTTAAATTTTGGGTTTGTGTATAATATGATATTGTATATATACATATAATATATAATTTTTATATATAATATATAATATATTAAGTATATATATACACACATATAAGTGTATTGTCTCCCCCTCTCAAGCACGTACAAGGTGTCTCTCTCTCTCTCTCTCTCTCTCTCTCTCTCTCTCCCCTTCTCCCTTCCTCCATACCCCATACATCTCTCTCTCTTCTTCTCTCCCTCCCTCTCTCCATACCCCACTGCAACTGTGTCTATACTTCTATAGAAGTAAGTAAATTTATTTCTTGTCTACAACTTCCTCTTTGATTTTTATCATGTATGCTCTCCTAGGAAAATTGACTGATGGATTTGTGTGTGTAAATTGAATAGGAGGAAGAAGGGTCTGAAATTGAACCACGGGTGCATTATCGTGACAAACAAGGAAACCTGCAGCTATATTCTTCTCGAATGTGTTTTTAATGAGCAGAGCAGATGTGGAAAATAGTGTCAACAAAGCAAAATGATGAGTCAAACCACCTGCAATATGTTTTTCTAAAAGAAACAACCGGTAGGAAGAGAAAGAGGGAGATTAACACAAATGATGTCACAGAGAATGATAGTGGTGGGTATGCGAGAGTTCCCATGTTGTTACACAATGCCTGTCACCTAAAGAAAATAAATTTTGTTGTAAACATGGCAGTGGTAGTAGATGATGATCATCACTTGTCAAAAGGCTTGGAAGGGTACATACCCATGAAAGAAAGAAATTGTGTGATTCCTATAGTCACAATAGAGATCAGTTCTATAACCTTGCAAATTTAATAGCATCATATGTTTTAGAAAGGCAGTGCTCTTAGGGTTAGGTCAAGCTCTTACACTTGCTTTTTAGTGAAACCTCATTGTTTGTTCGCTTGGAGTCTCTCTTATGTTGACAATGGTCTAACTTAGCTATATCAAAACTAAACTACTGATGTTCTATTGTATGATGTTATATTCACAACTTTAAATAATATATCATTTTATTAGCCCACCATATGATCTCTTAGGTGTCATTAGAGGTCATATTGTTTCCTAAGAGGTCATATGGTGTCCTATGACCCCTTAGGACACCATATGACCCCTTAAGACATAATATGACCCATAACAACATCATATGGTGTCCTAAGGGGTCATAGGATGCCATATGACCCCTCAGGACACCATAAGACCCATAACAACACCATATGGTGTTCTAAAGTGTCATATGGTGTTCTATGACCCCTTAGGACACTATTTGGTGTTGTTATAGGTCATATGATGTGCTAAGGGATCGTATAGTGTCATATGACCCCTTAGGACACCCTATGACCCCTTAGATGTTGTTAGGGGTCATATTGTGTTCTAAGCGTCATATGGTGTCGTTAGGGGTCATATGGTGTCCTAAGGGGTCATATGGTCTTCAATGACCCCTTAGGACACCATTTGACCCCTTACGACTCCATATGGTGTCGTTATGGGTCGTATGGTGTCCTAAAAGGTCATATAGTGTTCTATGACCCCATATGGTGTCCTATGACCCCTTAGGACTCCATATGACCTCTTATGTGTCATTATGGGTCATATGGTTTCCTAAGGAGTCATATGGTGTCCTATGACCCCTTAGGACTCCATATGACCTCTTATGTGTCATTATGGGTCATATGGTTTCCTAAGGAGTCATATGGTGTCCTATGACCCCTTAGGACACATGCATGGATCCCTAGAATACCATATGACCCTAGAGAGGGAGAGAGGGGGAGGAGAGGGGTGGAATGGGAGAGATACACCTAAGAGAGGAGGAGAGTGAGATAGATAGATAGAGACTGAGAGGGAGAGACAAGATAAATGAGAGATGGAGAGAGAGAGGGAGGGAGACAAAGATAGAGAAAGGGAAAGGGAGGGGGAGAGAGAGATGGAGAGAGAGAAGGAAATAGAGGGACAGATAGGGATAGAGAGCGACACAGAGAAGGGGACTCAAAGAGAGAGAGAGAGAGAGAGAGAGAGAGAGAGAGGGATAGAGATACCTAAGATAATGTGAGAGAGAGATAGGGAGTGGGGGAGATATAGAGAGATCTAAGAGGTGGATAGAGGGATTAGGAGAGAAAGAGAGACCTAAGAGGTGGAGGGAGGGAAGGAGAGAGAGGGTGAGAGATAGAGAGAGTTTGAGTGAGAGGGAGGAAGGGATGGAATGAGAGTACAAGAGACTAGAGAGAGAGGTGTAAAGAGAGGGAGAGAGGAATAGAGACTTGATTCTCTCTCTCTCTCTCTCTCTCTCTCTCTCTCCCCTTCTCCCTTCCTCCATACCCGTTCTTCTCTCCCTCCCTCTCTCTCTCTCTCTCTCTCTCTCTCTCTCTCTCCCCTCCTTCTTCTCTCCCTCTCTCCCTCCCTCCCTTCTGCCCCCCTCCTCTCTCTCTCTCTCTCCCTCACAAATAGTGCGTACGGGGTACTAGACCTATTAGTTCACTGCCCTGCCATAACATTTTTAAGGCGTAGGAGCGCGTATGGGGTACTAAGGCTATTAGTTCACTACCTTGCCATAGCATTTTTAAGGCTTAGGAGCATGTACACACTACTTATTAGTACAGAGTGGAAAAAAAAATATCGTTGGGCTTGCCAACATTTTATGGACTAACAGCACGCACACAGTTATTAATATAATGCATACGAGGTACTTAGACATAGTTTTATTTGCCCAAGAGCCTCAACGGCCTCAAAAGAATTTTTTGAGGTCGTTGAAGGCCCCACTGCAACTGTGTCTGCACTTCTATCACTATTTTATACTTAGAAGTAAGTGAATTTTTTGTTTTTGCATGATTTTAAATTATTGAATTGTTGTTCTTATTATTTTTGTCAATATTATTGCGATTGTTTAATAGTTTTGATTCAAAAAATAATGATAAGATGCATATTTATGGTTATTTGTTTGTTTATGAACTTGTGTTTACATATATATGTAATATGATTCTATTTAGGACAACCGATATCAACCATGGGAAAGAACAAGCGAGGAACAATGGAACAACGAGAGGCTGAAAAGGAAAGACAAAGGCAGCGTATGAAGAAATTACGTGACATCAGAACAATGGGAGAAGAAGTTACGTCATCCTCAACATCTCAATTCGATTTACCAAACAAACATAATATAAATAATGCAATTGAGAAAGAGACATTTGATTTACCATATGAACCTAATGCAATTGAAGAAGATACCACATTGAATAATCAATTAAATGATGAACATACACCTTCTCTATTTGATGAATTGAATGTACATAATGCACCGATATTAACACCTCCTAGAATCATTCGTAGGAAACCAAAGTATCTAATTGACATTGATGAGAATATATTGAAGCCAATGCCCGATAAAATGAATGAACAAACTTGTAGGAGAATGGTTAAAAGAATATGGCAAAACTATTTTGAAAACTTAATTAAACCGCAAGATGTCAATTAATTGTTCAAATGATTAAAAATTTGAATTTTAGAGAGACAATGAAAATTATAGGCCTAAGATCATCTGAAAGTAATAGTGAAAGAACTATTGTGAGAAATATATTTGATGCATATCAAGCTATTGGTTCAAAATCACGTACTAAAGATTCTAATGCTACTCAATGTGTCATTGCATCGACCATAATGAGCAAGAAAATAAAAAAAGATCGTTTGATAAGCAAAACAAGTAAGTCATTAAACGTTAGTAGAACAACATTAAGTAAAGAATTAAAGAGGTGGGAAAAATAGAGGAACCTAACAATAATTCTCTTTGGGCATTCTCGGGTAGACTACCACACAAAGACAAGGTTGTTGTTGATGCACTAAGAACATTAATTGAAAACTTTTGGCATGAAAACACAAGAGTTTCACCCAGCCAAAGAGATGTTGTTAGAAGGCGAATCGGGTCTACAAATCGTGAGCCACATGCCAAACACTATTTGGATATAACTCAAACTAAATTCTATGAAAGATTCCTTCAAAAGTTTCCTCAAATAAGAATTTCTCAAAGATTTTTTGAAATGGCAAAACCTTTTTATATTAAGATTAATCATGTACGCACCACGTGTTGTTGTAGGATGCATATTGAATTTTCCATGCACTATGATATTTTTCGTCATATTTGTTCTACTTTGCACACTAATGATGTTTTGCTGGAATGCAATATACACGCACCTCCTAAGTCAGTAAGAGAATTTATTTCAAGTGTGCTATATAATAGACATGATGGTTGCATTTATTATAAGATGCCTTGTTTGGAAGTTTTTTGTGGTAGATGTGGTGTTTGCAACATTTACCAAGATGCGTACATTTGGAGAGCACACAAGAAATTGGTAGGAAACTAGTTTCTTTTGGAAAATATAAGACAGTCACATATGGATTTAAAGATGGAAAAGATTTGAAGATATGTGAGCTAGTGAAAAATGATATATGTGTAGCTAAATTTATGAAAATGTTTCAAGAGAAACTAGTTTATGAGTACATAATGCATATACATAGAGCTCGATGATTAGATGAGAAATTAAACTTATGTAAGGACACATTTCCTCTTGGCACCATTGTCTCTATCATTGATTTTGCTGAAAATTATACACTACAACCTCAAAATGAAGTGCAATCTATGTATTATCATTCTACACAAGTTTCTATTTTTGTACACATAGCATTCATGCATGCAGATGATAGCATAGAAGAGGATAGAAAGGTTGTAAGAGAGTATCATTTCTACATAATTGATGATTGTTCTCATTCATCAGAGTTTGTAAAAGGATGCTTTAAAGTTTTCTATGATAGTTTAAGGGGAAGGAACATACGATACAACCGACACTTAATATGGTCAAATAATTGCACCGCACAATTCAAGAATGCGAGAATGTTTTATTGGTTGACAAGGATGCATATGACAAGCGGTGTACAACATTTTTGGAATTTCACTGAGGTTGGACATGGTAAGGGAAAGCACAATGGTGCAGGAGCATGTGTAAAAAGAGCCCTAGCTAGAGAATAATTGAAGTATGAAGGTGGCACTGAGTTGATAGATGTAGAAACAATTGTGTGATGGTGTAAGTCTATGATGGGTCCAGGTTGTTGGCATTTTTGATGATTATGTTGTGATTGTCATTAACGGACACACACTTGCTATGAGACCACTTTTTGTATGTATGAGTTATGCTCAACCGGTATTTGTTTCAAACCGGTATTATGTTATAGTCTTTAGACTATCGGTGTCCTGCAGAAAGTGTTTACCGATCTCAAGCGGCATGAGGACCTCAAGCGGTTCGAGGATCTCAAGCGAAACGGAGCAAAGGAACTAGAAGCGACAGATTATCATTTTCCCAGTCTTCATTTTTGTCAACCGGTAATCTGTTTAATAGTTAAACCAATATTACTCTGAGTTACCAACCAGTAATTGGTAAAGTTGTATAAACCGGTAATACTCTGTGATGAGTTACCAACCGGTATAACTTTGTGATGAGTTACCATCCACCAACACTTTGACGGTGATTTTGTGTCGTGTTACCAAATGTGTCTCGATACAATGAACCTAGGAACTTGCAATGTAATCCTATTTGGACCGACATGAAATTAGATTCCTTTTAAGGACATCATGTCTAGGGTTTTAGTATGGGTGTAGTTGTTAGGGTTTGTGGTGATTGATGAGTTCTTGTATGTGCGATCTTAACAAAAAAGATCAAGTCTATGTGCTGTAACAAAGTGTGGATTTACTAAAGACTGAAGTAATGCTGAAATGCATTAACAATGAGATATCATGGATCTAACCAAGCAGACTGTTATATTTGCTAGATCATTCACTTGTTGATTACTCACATCTTTGACAAGTTAGAAACCCTTAACCGAGTAGGCCCAGAAAAGCCTTTGTAAATCCTCTAACAAGGTGATTCACATCTGTGGATCTAAAATCCTCTCACAAGGCAGTCTTTAACCGAACTTATCTCCTAACAAAGATTGAGATTCCTAACAAGATCTATTCTGGTAAAGAACATTGTATGACCTTAACCGGTCTGGTTACTATTATGTAGATAGTTACTTGTGAGTTTCATCTCACTGTGGTTTTTCCCATTTGGGTTTCCACATTAAAATCTCTTGTGTTATGGTGATTGTTCTTTTGTAGGTGAATGCCTTACTTTTTGTTTGGTTTGCATTTGTGTTAACCGGTTTGTTAGTTAAACTATTATACTAGTTTGCTGCTAGACTGATAAAGTGTCTGAGTTCAGTATTTTTTGGTATACTAATTCACCCCCCCCTCTTAGTATTCATCAATTGATATCAGAGCCAACCTTTCTATAAGTCTAACCACTTGGAAAGAGATATGGGGGAATTCACTGTGAGGGAACTTACTCATCGGCTCACTCAGACTAAGCAAGCCTATGATGAACTTAAAGTCAAATATAACGCCTCTCAGGCCAAAAAAAGAGAGCATGCTGAAAAACTGATGGAGCTAACTGAAAATAGTTCTTCTGATGAAGCGGACATGGAAGCCCTAGCTCAAGAAGTTGAAAACTTGAATGAGTCCAATGCCAACCTAAGAAGGGAACTTGAAGGACTAACTATCAGAATGTGTCAAGAGCTTGAGAACCGGAGGAAAGCTGAAATTCTGGTAAAAGACAAAGATCACGAGGTCTCCAAGCTGAAGCAAGAGATCAGTGCACTTATCGCTCATCTTCATGAAAATAAAATAGAAAAGGAAGAAATGCAAGGTGAAATAAACATGGCTATTTCCAAGAATGCAACCTTGAAGGAATCCAATGCTGCTATTACCAAAGAGCTTACTGAGTCAAAGGAAATACTTGCCAGATTCAATAAGAGCGCTGTCAAGCTAGAGCAGAAGCTTGAATTAGCTAAACCGGTAAAGAATACCAATGGACTTGGTTTCTCTGAATATGAGGAAGGTGAGACCTCTGGAACAAAAGATGGAGCATCAAAGAAACAACCGACACCAAAGGATAAAGGTAAGCAAAAGTTCAAACCTGTTTTCTTTAATTGTCTCAAGGAAGGACACACTGCTAATGTATGTAGAAGTAAGGCTTACAATAACTTTCCTTATTTTCTAAATGATAAGCCTAGACCCAATAGATTCAATGGTAATTTTTATGCATGCAACAAGTTTGGGCATAGAGGATTTGAATGCAGTTCTGTCATGCACAACACTGGAAGGTATCCTCAAAGGAGTAAATGAGCTTTTTCTGAACCCTCTGGAAACCGGAACCCAAACCGGTTTAATACCTATAATTATCAGTCAGGAAGCAATGGCTATCAAGCGGCAACCGGATGGAGAGCAACCTGTATGATCTATCATGGTAGTGGTCACACTGCTGCAACATGCAGAAGGAAGAATGGAAACATAAATAATGGACCTTGGAGAGCACTTGGAATGATTTGCTATCATTGCAACAAACCGGGTCATACAGCAAGATTCTGTAGAACGAGAAAGAATATATCGGATGATATACCGGTCACTCCGGAAGGAAAGATAGATTTGAAACTATTCAAGTGGATATGAAGAAAACTTGGAAGAAGAAGCCAGAAGAAGTGATTCAAGAAGAACCGGTTTCTGCACCTAGTGTGGAAGTCACTGAACCAGCAAACTAAGCATCAGAAAAGCTTAGGGGGAGCAAACGGTGAAATATCTCGAACCCTCGGTTTACCCCGGTAAAAGACCTTAACCGGTAAGTGATACCTGTCAACTGGTAGAAGACCAAAAATGGTAAAAGGCAAATTAGGGTTTACGCCCTAATAGTGGAGCATTTATTATGGTAGGTGGAGAACTTGTTTAAAAGGATTTTTGAAGTCATTTTTCACTTATCAGTTCTCGAACAAAGAAGTTTTCAAGCACCGAGTGATGAAAAGTGAATTGGATTGTGATTCAAAGAATTTTCAAAACCTTGAAGAAGAATCAGAAGCGAATATCAATCGGTCAAGTGTAGAACACAAAGCGGTATTTCAGCAACCGAAGGAGTCTGTGGCGAAGTGTAATTTGCAAGCCCTAAATTTTGAATTACGAAGGTATTTCTCAAATTTCTCTATTTATCATGGCTTTCGTATCACACTCTAGCTCTAGTGCACCCATTGATCCAGTAGACTTCATTCAACAGAAGGCAAAATACAATGCCCTATCTCAAATACCCGCTGGTGTTATAGTCGAGGAAGGCATTTCCGATTACATTGACTGTAAAATTGAAGACTTAGGATCTCTTGTAATCCATTCCCAGTTGAGTTTGTTCTGCGGGAAGGACAAGAAGATTAAACCAGAATTTAGCATCCTTGAAAAGAAGAAGCTTCACAATGCAGTCTATTTCCTTGAAGAGTTTTCAAATGATCACATCCACATCATTCTAAGTAGAGTGCATGGTGATAAAATGTACTTAGAGCGGACGTATGACATCATACCAGAGGCGATTTATGTCATCACCGATTTCTGTAACATCGGTGAAGTGTCAGCCCTAAGGAAGATCAGCAAGACGGAAATGACCAAGCTCACCGGTTCTGTGAGCGACCAACGGGGAATGACCATCAATCCCATCAAGGACGATCTGGTCAAATATGTCTGCATGGTAATAGGTTACCGGACATTTTATGCTAGCAGGATCAACTTTGTCTCTGCTGCAACGGTAAATGCTGCCTACCGGATGATCATGGAAGATGCATCATTTGACTTATGCACCTATATGCAAAGGCAACTTCTGGTGAACCTAAAGTTGATTAAACAGGACAATGCCTTGAGATTTAAGTTTGGACAACTATTGGTTGGGTTGTTGTTCTACTTCCAAGGTTACTTCCCAGGAGTTAGAGATATTCACTAGTCTGTCGACCAACCAGTTACAAAGCAAATCAAGGAAAGCCTTCAAGTGGTTGCAACCGGTTATCTTGAAGTTCTGAACAAATACTTTGATGAGTTCAGACGCAAAATGAGCCAAAGAGTGATAATATCAGGTGATATTGTCAAGAAATATCAAGATGACATTTGCTTCACCATCAAAGTTGATGAGTACATAATGGAGGCGGTTGAGCCTAGACAGGAAGAAGTGGAACCGATGGGATATGAGGTAATGTATGACATTCTAGATGGGTATGCCTATACCCTACTCGCCTTGCCCCTTGATCCAAAGGTAAACAGAACCAACACCTATTTGGAAAGGGTTACACTGGTTGAAGAACTGTCAGTAAAGAAGGGAAAGGCAGTGCCTTCAGTATCAGCACTGGTTACCGCAGCAAGTCCCAAAGTGACCAAGCGGTCACCAGTAAAGAAGAAATTGGAAGCTACACCTGCCAAAGTCTTTGAGAGAAAGTAGAAGACAAAAGACACCACACTGGACTCAGAGGACACTGTGTCTGAAGAATAGCCTAAGAAGACTAGGCAAGTGAGGAAAAAGATAAAGAGTGAACTGACAACATTTGCATTGGTAAATATTGATATTTCCTCCTACAAACCTTTGACAGATTGTCAAAGAACTATTAAGAATATTAGAAGAAAAGTGCTTGGTGATTTGAAAGAGTGCTTTGATGATTTTAATGATGATGAAAAGAAGGAAGTTGAACAGGAAGTCATCAATTATTTATGTATTAATGACCGGTGGCCATCAGAAATTAAATCTGAGACACCTGATTCTTTGTATAATTCTTTAGATAACAAGTGGCCCATTTCCATAGAGAAGGAACAGGAAATAAGAGAGGAAGTATTTGCACAATACTTTCCTGATGTGCCTAAAACTGAACTTTATGAAGTAGTGGAAAGATTTAAGGGCCTCTTCTTCATGAGAAGAAGGAGACTCCTATTGCTAGAAGGAAAAGTCCTGGAAGTGGTAAAAGATACCCACTCCCTTGCTCAATCCACTCTAAAGTTGCATCAAGTGGTAGAAGCCAATCGGAAAGCTGAGCAAGAACCAAAAATCAGTCAACCAGATGAAGCATATGACAGTGAAGGAGTACAGGTCACTGATCAAATGGAACCTATTGATGTTGATGCCTTGAATGGTGAAGATTTTACTCTAGGGACACCAACTGAAGTGGTAGGACAAGAAAAACAGGCAGAGGAAAAGAAGAAGCAACAGGAAGAAGAAAAGAAGAAACAGGCAGATGAAGAGGCAAAGAGAAAAGAAGAAGAAAAGAGGAAGCATGAAGAGGACAAGAGGAAATAAGAGGAAAATAAGAGACAATAGAAGGAAGAAGAAAAGAAATGGAAGGAAGAAGAAAAGAGACAAGAGGAAGAGAAGAAGAAGAAGGAAGCGGAGAAGGAAAAATAAAAGAAACAGGAAGAGGAAAAGAGAAAGGAAGAGGAAAAGAGGAAGTAGGAAGAGGAGAAGAGAAAAGAAGAGGAGAAAAAGAAGAAGGATGAGGACGAAGAGAAGCAAAAAAAGAAGAATAGAAAAGAAAAACAGAGGAAGAGGAGAAAAAGAAGGCAGAAGAAGACAAGCTAAGAGCGAAAGAGAAGGAGGAAGCGATGCAGAGCACTCAAGTGGAGACTCCAAAGGCAACCGGTAGTCAAGCCAAACCGACTGACATTACCAGTCCCATTGACCTCCAATCTGCTAATGAATCAAAGCTGCTATAAAGCATTAAGCTTGCTCAAGAATGCCTAGAGGCGATAAGGAGGAAGAAGGAGCAAGACGTGATCCAAGCTGCGGTGGACACTCTTACCGGTTTGATACCCGGTACCAACCTCCCTAGTACTGATTCCTCTTTGGACCAACTGAAACTCTTATGCACTGTTGTGGAGGACCAGGTACAAAGCCTGGAAGAGGTTGTCGAAGAGCATGCCAAGAAGGAGCATCAAAAGGCTTTGAACACTACCTTGGTGAAAAAGTTACATGAGCTCTTGTCCAATCTGCAGAAGGCACAAAAGGACATTTGAAATGCAATGGATGAGGGGAAATTACTACTCAGTAAGATATGTCTACCCCATCTATTCTATGATGATGTGCTTGCCCAGAAAGACAAACTGCAAACTGATTTGCAGACATTCATAAGCACCTTCAAGACCCCATATGATTCCTTTACCACTTATGGCCAAACCATTCACCGGTTTCAACTTTAGGCTGCAAGAATTGATTTGGAGTTCAGTAACTAGACCAAGGATTTGCAGGAACTACAACTGGTTCTATTACCAAGACTGCAAATACTTCAGAAGTGCTATCTCAATCTAGATGTCTTGATGGTTACTCAAGAGATGAGTACCTTGGATGCAATGGAGGAGAGAGTATCCCAGATGCAAATGGAGAGTGAGGTTGCTACCTCATTACTCAAGTCATGGTCCTTATCCATGAAGCAATTTATGCAGAACTTTAAATCTGTTTTTGACAAATTTCACTCTTTATTGTCATAAACATTTATTCAGCTAATAGAAACAGGGGTTATTCAGTTGTATTTTGTCATTGTTGGCAAAGGGGGAGAAGTATTCTGGTATTTAAAATTTTGATGCATGCTATGTATACTCATGTTTATCTCTGTAAGGAAGTAGTATACATTGTTTTTTTCTGCAAAGGGATAGTGTATATGCTGAGGGGGAGTATTTTTTGATTATGGCATATTTTTTTTTGTAAAAACACTTAGACGTCAAAATTTTTCCTAAGTGTTGCCATCAATGCCAAAGGGGGAGATTGTTGGCATTTTTTATGATTATGTTGTGATTGTCATTGATGGACACACACTTTCTATGAGATCACTTTTTGTATGTATGAGTTATGCTCAACAGGTATTTGTTTCAAACAGGTATTATGTTATAGTCTTTAGACTATCGGTGTCTTGCAGAAAGTGTTTACCAATCTCAAGCGGCATGAGGACCTCAAGCGGTTCAAGGATCTCAAGCAAAACGGAGCAAAGGAACTAGAAGTGACAGATTATCATTTTCCCAGTCTTCATTTTTGTCAACCGGTAATCTGTTTAATAGTTAAACCGGTATTACTCTGAGTTACCAACCGGTAATCGGTAAAGTTGTATAAACTGGTAATACTCTGTGATGAGTTACCAACCGGTATATTTTTGTGATGAGTTACCATCCACCGACACTTTGACAGTGATTTTGTGTCGTGTTACCAAATGTGTCTAAATACAATGAACCTAGGAACTTGCAATGTAATCCTATTTGGACCGACATGAAATCAAATTCCTTTTAAGGACATCATGTCTAGGGTTTTAGTATGGGTGTAGCTGTTAGGGTTTGTGGTGATTGATGAGTTCTTGTATGTGCAATCTTAACAAAAAAGATCAAGTCTATTTGTTGTAACAGAGTGTGGATTTACTAAAGATTGAAGTAATGCTAAAATGAATTAGCAATGAGCTATCATGGATCTAACCAAGCAGACTGTGCTATTTGCTAGATCATTCACTTGTTGATTACTCACATCTTTGACAAATTAGAAACCCTTAACCGGGTAGGCCCAGAAAAGCCTTTGTAAATCCTCTAACAAGGTGATTCACATCTGTGGATCTAAAATCATCTCACAAGGTAGTCTTTAATCAGACTTATCTCCTAACAAAGATTGAGATTCCTAATAGGAATTGTTTTGGTAACGAACATTGTATGACCTTAACCGGTCTGGTTACTATTCTGCAGATAGTTACTTGTGAGTTTCATCTCACTGTGGTTTTTCCCATTTGGGTTTCCACGTCAAAATCTCTTGTGCTATGGTGATTGTGCTTCTAAGGGTGAATTCCTTACTTGTTGTTTGGTTTGCATTTGTGTTAACTGGTTTGTTAGTTAAACTGTTATACCGGTTTGCTGCTAGACTGATAAAGTGTCTGAAGTCAGTATTTTTTGGTATACTAATTCAACCCCCCTCTTAGTATTCATCACAGGTAATCCAGGTATGTCAATGGTTCATAGATATTTTTGGTTGATCACTGAATCTAACATTGAAAACTATCTAGATTGTTGTACAGTTGCAGGATCAAGTGACATGCACTCATTTATGAGTTCAAATTCAAGTTCACTGGTAATTTATACAAGACAGATGGTATGTTTTTGCTCTTCATGCATGTATTGTTTGTGGGAAGAATGTGAATCACAAGAGTGGGTTGACAAATGGTCTTGTAGACCATTGTTTCCCATTGATACATACCAAATTCCCAAAGCACTACAGTTGAACCAGATGGAGACATCAATAAATTTTGACCATGTATCTGACGTAGTGGATTCAGGTGATTTTTTGAGTTAATTTTTTTTGCAAGTATTCTTTTTGGTTTATTTTGTTGTACATCATACTTTTTTTTTGGCATTAATTAAAACTTTATAAAATGCAGGTCATGTGTATGCAGTTGTTGTAGAAGAGAACAATGAAGAAGGAACAAACTACTATTTGTGTCATTGTGTTGAGCCAAAAAGAAAATTGACAACCACAATCATTGACAGAGAGGGTATTAAGTACCCAATAGGGTCTGTTGTTGTAACAGGAACATGGCTTAGGAGATACCCTATCAAGAATTTTGATGTTTGGTTGTTTGAGGACTTTGAAACACACAAACATATTCTTCATTTCTCTAACCTTTTTGTTGCAACAAATATTCATTTGATGAAGTATCGTGGTAGACCTCATAACAATATTTTATGGAAAGTTCATGAATTTGACCATTAGGCAATACTTGACACAATACGGGTTAGAGTCGATCCTGAAGGCTCACTTGATTGATTCTACGGTTCAGAGTAGAATGATTTTGAGAATTTTGTATATATCATCAACGAATTGTTCTATATTCATTTTTTGTATATATAAATGCCCATGAGCTGATTTTTACATGTTTAGGGGCATAATTTTGTATATTTAAATGACAATTAGTTGATTTGTACATATGTAGATGCCAAATTTTGTATATTAAAATGGCAATGAGCTGAATCACACATATTGTAATGCCAAATTTTGTATAAAATCCCATGAGATGATTTGTAAGACATTTTTTTTGTATATTAAAATAGCCAAGAGTTTATTTGACCATATTTAGAGGCTTGATAAATATGTGACTCTTTTTTGTGTCTATGTTTTGATTTTATGTGATTTGATAAGGTCAATCATGAGCATTCTTGATTCTTGTATAATCATGGAGAATTATTTGAGTCATTATCTGGTCATAGGGGTCATAGATTGAGTAGAGATCGCGCCGATAGGGTATGACTCTCGATGTTCCGATGCTTTGGGATGCACAAGAGGAGCATGCCTAGCGTAAACCTACCCACCTTGACGCACTCGTGACATCGGTTTGTGTACATGACAAACCTAATCAATTCTAGCCAATCCTGCAACTTTGCATTGCATGCAACTGACGGTTTTTGTAGCAGGCAAAAAAATGAAAATGGTTCTGAGTCGTCAAAAACCGAGATAGGCCATTGTAGAGGAGCCTCACGCAACCCCATAGGTTTAAACGGATCAATCATATGTGTCATGGATTGGAAGAAATAGTCCATCAAAGTTTGATAATTTTTTAGACTCAGAGCACTTGAGAGATCGCATTGGTAGGGTATGACTCTCAACATTACGACACATTGGGATGCATGAGAGGCCCATGCCTAGAGTAAACTTGCCCACCTGGATGCACTCGTGATGTCGGTTTGTGCACATGACTAACTGAATCAATTCTAGCCAGTCCCGTAACTTTGCATTGCATGCAACTGACAGCTTTTGCAGCAAGCAAAAAAATGCTAGCAATTGAAAATGGCTCCAAGTCATCAAAAACCTAGATAGGCCATTATAGAGGAGCCTCACGCAACCCCACGGGTTCAAACGGATTGATCATATGTGTCCTGGATTGGAAGAAACAGTTTGTCAAAGTTTGACAATTTTTTGGACTCAGGGCACTTGAGAGATCGCGTCGATGGGGTATGACTCTTGACATTCCAGTGCTTTGGGATGCACAACAAGAGAATTCCTAGTGTAGACCTACCCACTCGGACGTGCTCGTAACGTTGGTTTGTGCACACGACAACCAAAATTTGACCATTGCGAGCGTGAGGGTTCTCTCGCACCAAACACATATTGTTGTTTATATTCATATTGTCAATTTTTGTTGTTTATATTCATATTGTTGATTACATAGGCAAATATTCATTTAAATTTATAAAAGGGAAGCTACCAAATACAATGAATACACAATAATGAACTGAATACAAGGAGTTTTGTAGGGTTAATTCAATATTTTAGAAATTTAATCAAATCATATTCCATGATTGCAATGTTTTATATCATAATTTTTTGTTGTTTATATTCATATTATTGATTACATAGGAAAATGATCAATTAACTTTATAAAAGGACAACCACGAAATACAATGAATACAAAATAATGAACTCAGTACACATTTACTGGATCGAATATCAACATATATATATATATATATAAAAGGCATGTATGCCAAGTCAATACAAGTATTACAAAAATGTGGCATATGCCATGTCCAAATTGATATACAATAAAAATGTAGAATATATCTACATGTATTGGTCATTCTATGACCAAAACTAACACTATATGATCCTAAACTTGTGGTGGATCATCAAAATCAAGCCTCTCTGATGCAATACGCGACTCTATAGATGGCTGCAAAACCACAATTCAAAAGCCAAGTTAGAATTCTTTTGTAGAAAATAGTTCACAATTAACAACATAACTATGCATTTAACTATCATTCCTTTGCAATTGAAATGTAGATTACCTCATTGGCTGATCTAGGAGCCAATGTCTTTGCTCTCCTCTCCTTGTCACTCTTAGGAGTTTTCTTGAAGACATACTTAAAAGGATCCACGTTATGGTTGTACCGCGAAGGGATCTATTGTAGATTAAATGTACAATTAATACAATGTACTAACATAAATATATCAAAAACACTTAAAAGCTATAATATAGAGAACAATGACGTACCCATGCCTGAGATGCTTCTCCAATGGACTGAGGATGGCTCACCATCGATGGAGAAACTGTCACTATTACCTATACAAAAAATGATCAAATATGAAATACAATTAATATAATGATAACTATTGTAGGTTAAAAACAATTAATGTAATATATCAAACAAAAGTGTACCAGATCCTGAGATGCTTCCCCAGTGCATGGAGGAGGGCTCGCCATTGATGTAACAACTATGGATATTTCTTGTATGAAAAAAATATTAGATTATAATATATCACAAGTTCACATGTACGCATGCATATAATCATGAAATCAAGAAAATAAAGTAGAGATACATACCTCTGCCCTCTTTTGATCCATGGGTGAATCAGGTGCATTCAACAAATCCACATAGTTCAATGGTCGTTGTACATGTAAAATAGACAAAAAAACTAATCAATCTACAAACCCCAAGTAATACTTGATTTCAACATTTTCAAATAATTGTACAACTAAAAATGTGTTCAATTACCTTCTTCCCACGTTTTGGCGTCTTCGAGGAATTCTTTTTCTTAGGATGAGGCCTAGATGCGGAGGGGGTACCCTAAAAAAACAAAATTAACATGAGACATTAGTACAGATAATATATTAAACATAATTTAAAAAATATAAAATGAAATGAAATCCATATTCCATCAAAACAATACATAAAAAGGGTTGTACAAAATATGATATCATATAGCCTTGTAGGGCAAAATCAATTGCTGAGAGCGTGATGTCATCAATCTGGGACATTTGGTCCCCTGTCAGCACCTACAAACCAAAAATTGGACCAAGCATTAAAGATTAGTTAGTATATCTTGTAATATTTTTGAATTCAAAGTGTACTATTCTATTTTAACATGTTACAAAATTTATACCTCAGGCATCGAAGTTGCAGCTGTAGTAACTGGGGGAGGAGTATGGGATACCACTGCTGCATCCTGAAATGCATATTATTTGTCTCAATTTAAATCAATGTATAAATTAAAATTTATTTATGTAATTACAAATTTAAAGTGAATGATAAATAAAATGCTATGAATTCAAATCAACACACATGTGTCTATCACTGATGGGCAAACACCATGTCCATCAACTCATCTGTTAGCACGAAATCCTCAGTCATGCGGGCCTAACATCTACTCCCGCAAATCGTGCACGGATGAGATGTGGATCCATCTGCACAGATCACATCATCTATCCCCGAGCATATCCCCAAGCAAATGACACACATATGCTGAATGGGCTCTTTGTCGCCACCTGGAGCAACTAATGGCTCATCATTCAGTACAATAGGGTGTGCTAATAGCGTCCCATGTTGGATGATGGCACCAGTCAATGTTGTGGCCGCCTAAAGAGTCTATAGCTCCATCAACTCTTTCAACTCTACTGGGACAACCTGATGCACCTTGGGTTTTGGTGCTAGGGAGCGACGACTCTCCAGGGCTACTCGCCTACGGGCTCCAGGTCTATCTTGGGCAGAGCCGCCACCTCTACCATGGAACTCTCTCATGTCAAAATAGTTTGGTCGCACATTGAGCACAAACTCACAGTATAATTTTCTCAAAAACTACAATGGCACTTCATAATTAGAACAAGGTGGATCATCAAAGACCATCCACCACCTCTGCCAAAAAAGATTCTTCATCTGCACATTGGTACACCAATGTATGGGAAACCTCTTTGCATTAAGAGGTAACAACTGACCAGTTTTAGGATCAACAAAAAGGGCACATATTTGTTGTTTACTAATATTTTTGTTTTTGACTCCCTCGTATGATAACCCATAAGCATAGTATTGACGACACCTATCCCTAAAGTTTCCCCATTTTTTAATTTGTGTGGAAACAACTATGGCACCTCTAGCTAATGTGTATAGGCTAGTGGCGTGGGATTTATGATGCTCAAGTTTGGATGTTTTCAATTTATCAAACAGTATATTGATTTTAGATGTATTTTTCCCTAATTGATTAATTAATTGCTCTTGTGTTTTAGGTGTGCGGTCAAAAGGAGGAATTGGGGGTGTATCTTATGGGTTTTCAGGAGGTGCATTTTTTTGTTCTAGTTGTGGGTTATCAAAATCTGGTTTTTAAAACAAAAATGAAAAAACCTAATCAAAATTAATGAAATTAAATTCAAAATGTAAAACAAATTGAACAAACAGGAAAGAAAGACAAAAATTAACAAAAACTAACCTTGATCCATAGTGTCTAGAGGAGGAATGAGGCACCCCGTTCACGGTTTGGAGGAGAAATGAGGCACCCTGTTTGCAGTTTGGTGGAGAAAATGGGGAAAAAATGTGACTATCATGGGGAAATAAGACCCAATTTTTTTTTTAAATTTTTTTTTGACAGGCAGTGCGTACGCAGTCCTTTAGGGCTTATTAGTGCGTACGTGCTCATTTTCCTATAAGTAGCGCGTACGCACTCATTTTCCTAAAGGTAGCATGTATGCACTACCTTTTCTAGGCTTGAGAACAACAGACTTGAGCGCGTACACGGTGATTTCAAATTTTATAACCACGTACGCGCTGCTTGTTTTTCCATGTTTTTTTTGGGTGGTGTCCACTTTTCTGACCACCATCTTTGTGCACGTACCCCATTTTCCATACAAGAAATGGTAATAGCTGCAACATATTCGAATAGGCCTCCTAAGGTTATAGGAGAACTATGTGAGGCTTCGATGTGCATTTGTTCTACATATGTTAACATATTTGTTTTATCTAGTTTGTCAACAAATTTGGGTTATTAACTTGTATAATTGTCTTTAACCTATTACTGGCCCCTTCCAAACTTCCTACTATTATTCTACCATTCCATTTTAGTAGAAGTCCTACACGTATATTATGGGATCCAAGACGACCAAGGGAAAAGGTATGTTTGTCTTAGATCAACTCCTTTTCACTAAGTGCACAACAGAGTTGAAACCCTCTAGTTAACTCCTTTTGGATCACTTACCGTGGATATAGGAAATGGTCATAACTGATTCATCTATGACTTTGCCTCCTATGACCACATCACATCCATCTAAGGCTCCGGTATGCTTTAGTTTTTTAGTCTATTCATTTTTAGTTATTATGTGTTATTAACATGTATTAATGTTGTTTTACCAGTTATAGCCCCCTTCAGGACATACCACGGATCCTTAGCCTCACCCAATTGCAGAAGACAGAGATGAGGTAATCAACATTTCAAATTCAAACAATTTAGAGTTCAGTATTTAGTTATTTTGATGTTATATTGAGAAAATATATCTTATTCGACATTTGAATTGTCCTTGTGCAGCCACCTGTAGAGCCACATACTGCTTCGAAGAGGCTTGATTTTGATGATCTGCCACAATCATAGATACTGATAGAGACATATAGTTATAGTTGTGGTCATTTAAGGACCAATTTTTTTATATATTCGACATTTATATATGTATATATCGACTTTGACAGACATGGCACATGCCATATTTTTGTAACTATTATTGATTTGGCATCTATGCCATTTTTTGATATGTACACAATTATTGTTCATTTTGATATATATGAAACTTGATATTCGATCCAATTTGTTCATTGATATATATGAAACCTGATATTCTTGAAACTTAGTTATTTGCTATTGAAATGTGATCAAACTTGTTCATTGTGTATATGTCTTTAAATGTGATACAATTTGTTCATTACTTGTAACTCATATGGCATATACTTTTAAACTATCTATTGCTCATATTGTGTATACCCAAGTACCAACACCGGTAATGATGATATAGTGTATTTTGATTGAGTGAATTTTCTTTGAGTCCTTTGTGCATGAAGAGATTGGAATGAAGTTATTATCATAAACTCATGCTTATGGATTGAAGTTCATCATTTCAAGAACCAATTAATACAAGATTTGAGCGCACAAAGCATTTTTGAAATTTATCTAAGGATGAGTCGGCTTAGGTAAGTTTTTCATTTAAATTTTATTCCATAACAAGTCGGCCTTAGGGTAAGAGACACACCTATTCATCCAAATCACCTATAAAAGAAGAGTTGAAGCAATCATTTTAACATCAAATCAAACCAATTATCTCTTCTTTCATCAAAAACCGTTAGTGAGAGGTGGCAAAATAGTGCATCTTTCATTCTGCTTGTCGTGGGAACAAACCGTTAGCGCGAGCGCATCTGGGTGGTCTGGTTTACATTAGGTGTTCCCTTGTCTCGCTCCCCAAGATGTCCGATCGTTCGGAGCCACCTCATAGCGGCATTTTCCCTTGAGCACTCAAAGTGGAAAAAACAATCAAACTTTGACGTCGTGTAACTCGGAGACCGTAGCACTTATGGATGATCTGTGTGAACCTATGGGGTCATGTTGTCGCTTCCTAAAAAAGCCTCTCTTGATTTTAGACAAATCGGTTCCATTTTCTTGTGGTGAGATTTTTTCTGTCACATCAAAAATCGTCAGTGAGAGGTGGCAAAATAGTGCATCTTTCATTATGCTCATCATGGGAATGAACCATCAGTGCGAGCACATTCGGGTGGTCGGGTCTACGCTAGGTGTACCCTTTTCTCGCTCCCCAAGACATCATGTAACTCAGAGACCATGGCACTTATGGATGATTTATTTGAACCTATGGGGTTGTGTTGCCGCTGCCTAAAAAATCCTCTCTCGGTTTCGGACAACTCGATTCCATTTTCTTGTGGTGAGATTTTTTCTATCGCATAAAAAACCGTCAAAAACCGTCAGTGAGAGGTGGCAAAATAGTGTATCTTTTGTTCTGCTCGTCGTGGGAATGAACCGTCAGCGTGAGTGCATCTAGGTGTTCAGGTTTATGCTAGGTGTGCTCTTGTCTCACTCCCCAAGATGTCTGATCGTTTTGAGCCACCTCGTAGCGACATTTTCCCTTGAGCGCTCAAAGTGGAAAAATGGTCAAACTTTGATGTTGCATAACTCGAAGACCGTGGAACTTATGGATGATCCATTTGAACCTATGGGATTGATTTTTTTCTGCCTAAAAAAGCCTCTCTCATTTTCGGACAACTCGATTCCGTTTTCTTGTGGTGAGATTTTTTCTATCACATAAAAAACCATCAAAAACAGTCAGTGAGAGGTGGCAAAATAGTGCATCTTTCATTATGCTCATCGTGGGAACGAACCGTCAGTGCGAGAGAATTCGGGTGGCCGGTTTATGTTATGTGTCCTCTGGTCTTTCTCCCCAACACATCCGATCGTTTCGAGCCACCTCGTAGCGACGTTTTCCCTTGAGCGCTCAAAGTGGAAAAAATGGTCAAACTTTGACGTCGCATAACTCGAAGACTGTGGAACTTATGGACGATCTGTTTGAACCTATGGGGTCGTGTTGTCGCTGCCTAAAAAAATTCTCTCAGTTTTGGACAAATCGATTCCGTTTTCTTGTGGTAAGATTTTTTTTGTCGCATAAAAAAACTGTCAAAAACCGTCAGTGAGAGGTGGCAAAATAGTGCATCTTTTGTTTTGCTCATCGTGGGAACAAACCGTCAGCACGAGCGCATCCGAGTGGCCAGTTTTATGCTAGGTGTGCCCTTATCTTTCTCCCAAAGACGTCTGATCATTCTGAGCCACCTCGTAGCGACGTTTTCCCTTGAGCGCTCAAAGTGGAAAAAATGGTCAAACTTTGACATTGCGTAACTCGGAGACCGTGGAACTTATGGATGATCTATTTGACCCTATGGGGTTGTGTTTTCATTGCCTAAAAAATCCTCTCTCAGTTTCGGACAACTAGATTCCATTTTCTTGTGGTGAAATTTTTTCTGTCGCATAAAAAACCATCAATGAGAGGTGGCAAAATAGTACATCTTTCATTATGCTCATCGTGGGAATGAACCGTTAGTGCAAGCACATCCAGGTGGTTGGGTTTACGCTAGGTGTTCCCTTGTCTTGCTCCCCAAGATGTCTGATCATTCCGAGCCACCTAGTAGCGACGTTTTCCCTTGAGCACTCAAAGTGGAAAAAATGGTCAAACTTTGACATCGCGTAACCCAGAGACCATGCCACTTATGGACGATCTATTTGAACCTATGGGGTTGTGTTGTTGCTTCCTAAAAAATACTCTCCCGGTTTTGGACAACTCGATTTCGTTTTCTTGTGGTGAGATTTTTTCTGTCTCATCAAAAACCATCAATGAGAGGTGACAAAATAGTACATTTTTCGTTCTACTCATGGTGGGAATGAACCATCAACGCGAGTGCTTCTGGGTGGCTGGTTTTACGCTACGTGTGCCCTTGTCTCACTTCCCAATATGTCTGATCATTCTGAGCCACCTCGTAGCGATGTTTTCAATTGAGCGCTCAAAGTGGAAAAAATGGTCAAACTTTGACGTCATGTAACTCGGAGACCGTAGCACTTATGGATGATTTTTTTGAACCTACAGGGTCATGTTGTCACTGCCTAAAAAATGTTATCTTGGTTTCAGACAACTCGATTCCATTTTCTTGTGGTGATATTTTTTTTGTCGCATCAAAAACTGTTAGTGAGAGGTGGCAAAATAGTTCATCTTTCGTTCTGCTCGTCGTGGGAATGAACTGTCAACACGAGCACATCTGGGTGGTCGGGTTTACACTAGATGTGCCCTTTTCTCACTCCCCAAGACATCTAATCATTGGGAGCCACCTCGTAGCGATGTTTTCCCTTGAGCACTCAAAGTGGAAAAAATGGTCAAACTTTGACGTCGCGTGACTCGGAGATCGTGGCACTTATGGATGATCTGTTTGAACCTATGAGGCCATTTTGTTGCTGCCTAAAAGGGCCTCTCTCGGTTTTTGACTATTCCTACTAGCCCTTCAAATTGGGTAATTCAACAATAACTCAAAACTTTCCCAAAACACTTGGAAAAAAATTTGCATATCCAGATACCCATTTGCAAGTTATTTAACATGTCAGAATGAGACACAGTTTTTTATAATCAAATAGTACAAATTTATAATAAAATGGTACAAGTTTATTACAAATGTATTTATAATCAAATGGTACAAATTTGGGCTCTCAAAATTTGCAAATCAGCCCCATGGACACTTTCTTATATAAAATTTGGCGTCTAATATAAACGATCAAGCTCATTACTATTTATATTTACAAAATTTTGCATCTAAATATGCAAATTACAACTCGTTGTTTTTTTTTAATACAAAAATTAGCATCTAGATATGCACATTACAACTCATTGTTGTTTTTTTATACAAAATTTAGCATCTAGATATGCACATTACAACTCATTGATGTTATTATATACAAAATTTGGCATCTACATATGCACATTACAACTCATATGCATATTACAACTCATATGCATGTAGAGCACATCCAAAAAAGCGAATTTACAATGTTTTGCAAAAGATATATACAAAATTGTCAAAATTATTCTACCATATTGTGGAATTATTCTTCTAGATGGCCCAAAATCAATCAAGTGAACCTTCTAGATCAACTCTAACCCTTAGTGTCTCAAGTATTGTCTCGTGGTCAGATTCACGAACTTCCCATAAATCCTTGTTGAGAGGTCTACCATGATATTTAATCAAATGAATATTTGTTGCAACAAGAAGGTTTGAGTAATGAAGAATATGTCTATGTGTCTCAAAGTCCTCAAACAACCAGGCATTAGAATTTTTGATAGGGTGCCTGCATTTTATAGAAGGATAAGTTAATGCCAAAATCAATACAATGACTACTAAATAAATGGCTTTAAGAGGTCTCAATACAACTCGACACAACAACGGTACCTTCTAAGCCATGTCCCTGTCACAACAACGGATCCTATTGGGTACTCAATACCCTCTCCATCAACCACTGTAGAAGTCAATTTCAATACAATGACACAAAAACTAATATGTTCCTTCTTCATTGTTCTCATCCACAATAATTGCATATACATGACTTGCATTTAATAGAAGGATATAAGTTAATACCAAAATCAGCATAAGTTAATACTAATAAATTGAGCTTAAAATTGTAGCAAATTGCAACCCTTTACCTGGTGTTCAACTATGTTTGATACATGATCAAAATCCACTGATGCTTCAATCTGGTTCATTTGTAGTGCTCTAGGAAGTTGATATGTATCTATGGTTTGCAAAGGTCTACAAGACCATTGGTCAACCCACTCTTTTGATTCACATTCATCCCACACAAAAAGCATACATGAAGAGAAAAAGCATGCATTTTGTCTAGTATAAATAACTAGTGATGTTGCATTTGAACTTCTAAATGAATGCATGTCACTTGATCCGGTAAGTGTACAACAATCTAGATAGTTGTTCAATGTTAGATTCATGTATTAACCAAAAATATCTAGAAACCATAGACTTACCTGCATTACCTGGTCCCATTGTAGAGTTACACCATTGCACAATTGTTTCTGCATCTATTAACATTACACCACCTTTGTACTCCAATTCCTCTCTAGTAAGAGCTCTTTTCACACATGCTCCCACACCATCATGCTCTCCCTTTCCATGCCCTGCCTCAATGAAATTCCAAAATTGTTGCACACCACTTGTCACATGCATCCTAGTCAACTAGTAGAACATCCTTGCATTCTTGAATTGTGCGATGCAATTGTCCGACCATAATAAGTGTCAGTTGTATCTTATATCTCTTTCCCTTAAACTATCATAGAAGACTGTAAAGCATCCTTGCACAAACTCTGAGGAATTAGTACAATCATCGCTGATATAGAAGTGATAATCTCTTATAAACTTTATGTCCTCCTCAGTGCTATCATGTGCATGCATGAATGTTATGTGTACAAAAATTGTAACTTGTGTAGAGTGGTAATACATAGATTGTACTTCATTTTGCGGCTTTATTGTATAATTCTCGGCAAAATCAATGACAAAGACAATAGTGTCAAGGGGGAAAGTGTCCTTACACAACTTGAATTGCTCATCTAACCACCTATCTCTATGTGTGTGGCCTATGTACTCATACACTAGTTTCTCTTGAAACATCTTCATAAAATCAGCTACGCATATATCCCTTTCACTAACTCACACCTCTTTATTTCTTTTCCATCTTTAACACCATATGTCACTAACTTGTATTTTCCAATAGAAACTAGTTCCTTACCAATTTCATGTGTGCTATCCAAATGTAGGTATCTATGCAATTGTTGCAAACCGCCACATGTAGGACAAAAACCTCTCAAACACATCATCTTATATTAAATGCACCTGTCATCTCATCTACATAGTACACTTGAAATAAATTCTCTCGGTGACTTAGGAGGTGCTTGTAGATCACATTCTTGCAAAACATTGTTAATGTGCAAAGTACAACATATATAGCGATAAATATCATAATGCATGGAAAATTCAACATGGACCCTACAGCAACATGTAGTACGTGCATGATTAATCTTAACATAAAATGGTTTTTTCATCTCAAAAAATATTTAACTAATTTTAATATGAGGAAAGCTTTGAAGAAACCTTTCATAAAATTGTGTTTGATTTGTATCTAAATAGTGTTTTGGATGTGGCTCACGATTACTAATTCCAACTTGCCTTCTAACAAAATCTCTTTGGTTGGGTGAAACCCTTGTGTTGTCATGCCATTATTTCTCAATCAACATTCTTAGTGCATCAACAACAACCCTGTCCTTGCATGGGAGTCTACCCAAGAATGCCCAAAGAGAATTATTGTTAGGATCCTCGATTTTATCTTGCCTCTCTAAGGCATAGTGTAATGTGGTTCTACTTATCCTTAATGACTTGCTTGTTTTTCTTATTAAACAATATTTTTCATTTCCTTTCTCATTATGGTTGATGTGAGGACACGACGAGTAACATTAGCACCTTTAGTGCGTGATTTCGAACCAATGGCTTGGTATGCATCAAAAATATTTCTCAAAATGGTTCTTTCACTATTATTTTTGGATGTTCTTAACCCCAAAATTTTCATTGTCTCTCTTAATTTCAGACTTTTAATCATTTCAACAACTAATTGGCCTCTTCCACTTTGATTTAAGTTTTCAAAATAGTTATTCATAATTCTTCTAACCATTCTTCTACAAGTTCTTTCAGAAATTTTATCATGCATTGGCTTCACAATATTTTCATCAATATCTATTAGGAACTTTGGTTTTCTACAAATTGTTCTAAGAGGTGTTAAGATTGATGCATGCTCTTCATTTTCATTAGGTTCATTATGTGCATTGATCACTATTGGAATATGTGCCTCTAATTCACTTGACAATAGTCCATACTGATCGGAATAAGTCTTGCCGATGAAACAGTATGAAGGTTCTTTTGTGATCTCTATTGGCATGACTCTTGCCGATGTATTCTTCTCTGTTGGCTATCGAAGTAACAATTTTGAAGTCATCCCGATGACCCGATGAAGCTCGGGGTAACTTCGGCTATCGGAGTAACAATTTTGAAGTCGTCCCGATGACTCAATGAAGCCCGGGGTAACTTCGGCTATCGGAGTAACTTGTGGAGCGATATGCCAATGATCCGATGGAGTCGCCTTCTGATGTTCGGGTTGCATATCGGCTATCAGAATAACTTATGTAGCAGTGTGTCGATGATCCGATGAAGTCATCTCGGCTATTGGGTTGACATTCTGAATGTTATGTCGATGCCCCAATGAGATCACTCTATCCAGTCTCGGAGTGTTCTACTCATCAGTATTATATTTTTCCTTGTGTTCCAATGACCTGATGAAATCATCTTGTTGGGCTGGCGATGCAAGTCAGGATAACAGTTTTGGCCGTGGTCTGATGAGCCAATGAGTCCGTGCTCTTGGTATCGATGATCGGAGTAGTAGTTGTGTTCCTATTTTGATGTCCCAATGGAGACCACTCCTAGCCATCAGAGATCAAAGTACCTTTGGAGAGTTATATCGGTGATCCGATGGGGTCGCCTTAGGTGATTGGGTTTCATCAGGCCATCGGCTTTACCTTTTGAATGTTGTACCGATAACTGGTTGAACGGAGACCGACTGTAGAGCGAGGCGATCAGGTTTCATTGGGCCATCGACTTTACCATTTGAATGTTGTGCCGATAACCGGTGTAGCGGAGACCGACTGCAAGAGCGAGGTCAAATCAAGATTCAAAAGGTTGACACTCGGACACTAAGCATGAAACTGTCGGTGTATATAAATACGAACCGACTCGGTTCTCTACTGCATGTGGGATAATTGTTTTTCATGAATGCAGACTGACGCAAGCAGATGGTTAGACTTTGAGTCGTTGGTGCAGTTACTCTGATGAACCATCGAGCCGTTAGTATTTTGGATGCTGACTCTAATCCATAGTGGTGTGATGAAATCGTGAGAGCTGTGGTGAGTGTTTTGGAACAGGAAGAGTTTGATCCGATTGTTTGTATGTCTGGAACGACTGTGTAACAGAGTGAAGGAAACCTGTAGATGAGACTCTATTTTATTGTTTAGCATACTGATAATAAATTCGATCATTTGTTGGTGGTGGGTTTTTCTCCCGAAAGGGTTTTCCCACATTAACTCTGTGTGTTATCTCTTTGTGTTGTTTTTGTGCATGTTTTTTTTTACTTGTACCATGTTTAGTAAATGTTGAAGCTTTGTCTACACTAGTCAGTTTCTCCTCTGCGAATTGACATTAGGGAAGCGAATTCCGCACTTGCTTTCCTTACAAGTGGTATCAGAGCCTGTCCCATTTTGTTATCCTTGTTGGATTGGGTTGGTTTTTTGTGTCAATTCTATCTCAGTGGGAGTCTTGCAGAGTGTCTGCTTATTTTACAGATTGAAATGGCGAGTACTTCAGGACGCATAGACATGGAGAATTTTATTGGTTCTAGTTTTGAACTTTGAAAACTCAAGATGGAAGACTTGCTGGTCGACAGAGATCTCTGGGGTGCTGTAGTTGTAACCTCTAAGCCTTTAGGCATGAAGCAAGAAGATTGGGATTTAGCCGATCGGAAGGGAAGGGGTCTAATCAGGCTATGTTTGGTTGATTCTGTTTTGTTAAACATCCATAAGGAGAAGTCTGCACATCTTCTCTGGGAGAAGTTGGGTGATATTTATCAAGGAAAATCCTTGGTGAATAAACTTTTCTTGAGGAAGAAATTGTACTCTCTGAAGATGGACGCAAGGACATCATTGGCAGACCATTTGAATGCATTCAACATTGTTCTTGCACAGTTAACTTCTGTTGGTGTGTCAATTCAGGAAGAAGAACGTTGCATGTTGTTGTTGTGTTCATTGCCTAACTCTTGGGAACATTTAGTGATGGCTATTGGTAGTACCACAACCCAGTTCAAGATGGATACTATGGTTAATACTCTTTTGTCAGAAGAAATGAGAAAGAAGTCTTCTGAGATGACAAAGGATGCACTCTCTATTCAAGGCAGTTCGAAGGACAAAGACAAGAAGAAAGGAAAGAAGTCCAAGTCTCGAGAGATTTTTAAATCTCCAGGCAAGAAGTCAAAGGTGAAGTGCTGGAACTGTGGGGAGAAAGGGCATATCCGAAAGGACTGCAAGAAGGAGAAGAAGAAGAAGAAATTTTCTGACACTGAGTCTTCTCAGAGTGATGCTGATGCTTTTGTTGCAGCCTTGGCAGTGCCTACCATAGACGACACCTGGTTAGTATATTCTGGCGCATCTTTCCATATGATGTCCCACAAGGAATGGTTCTCGAAGTATGAACCGTATGCTGGTGGAAAGGTATATCTGGCTAGTGATTCTACATTGGAGATTGTAGGGAGAGGCAGAATCAAAATTCAGTTTCCAGATGGTAGAGTGAAGGGGATTAATGGAGTTCTTCATATACCAGGTCTGGCTAGAAACCTCCTCTCTGTAAGTAAACTTAATGATGTTGGAGTTCAAGTTACTTTTGTGTCTGGTGGTTGCAAGATGACTAGGGGTTCCATTGTTTTGGCAAAGGGTGATCGCATTGGCACACTGTATAAGCTAAATGCTGAACCTATATGTTGTAATGTAACTTCTAAAAAGTCTGATAAGACAACTGTAAGGATACATAATGCAAACTCATTGGAAGCTAAACTTCCTACTGAGAAAACAATGCTTTGGCATAACAGGTTAGGCCACCTAGGTGAAAAAGGCTTAAAAGCCTTGAAGAATAAAAATCTGGTTGAAGGTCTTGATGATTGTAGTCTTGAGTTCAATTTGCGAACACTGCATTTATGGAAAACATAACCGTGTTCAGTTTTATTCTAGTTCTCATAAATCTTCTGCTATTCTGGATTATGTTCACTCTGATGTGTTTGGTCCAGTGGATGTACCTTCTTTGTCTAAGTCTAAATACTATGTATCCTTTGTAGACGATTATTCAAGAAGGGCATTTGTATACTTTCTTAAAAGTAAAATTGAAGTGTTCAGTTGGTTTAAGGAGTTTAAAACCTTGTCGAAAATCAAACTAGGAGAAGGATTAAATGTTTAAGAACAGACAATGGTGGTGAATTTTGTAGTGCAGATTTCAACAAGTACTGTGTTGATCATGGAATTAAAAGACATAAGACTGTACCTTACACTCCACAACAAAACGAAGTCGCTGAAAGGTTGAATCGGTCTCTAATGGAGAAAGCAAGGAGCATGTTAAGTGGAGTTGGGCTGAAACAAACATTCTGGGTTGAAGTAGTTGCTACAACGTGTTACCTACTGAATCGTTCTCCTACTTCAGCATTGGTTGACAAAACACCTATGGAAGCGTGGTCTGGTAAGAAACCTTCTTTAAGGCACCTACGTGTCTTTGGTGCAGAGGCATATGCTCATGTGCCTGATGTGAATAGATATAAGTTGGATAACAAAGCAATAAAATGTATCTTCATTGGCTATGGAGTTGGTGTGAAAGGGTACAAACTTTGGAATCCAGTGATTGGTAAGGTTTTATTTAGCAGAAGTGTGATTTTTCATGAAATAAAGCCTAAGTCATTAGATCACAAAATAGAAAAGAAAGGAGAAGTTGAGGTTGAAGTACCTCCAGTCAAAGAAGAATCTCCAGAGATACCTAAAGATGAGGAGAGTTCAAGCAGTTCAAGTAGTTCTGAAGAAGAACATGATAATGAGCCTCTTGGTGAACCTCAAGAAGCCCCAACACCAGAGTTGAGAAGATCTACTCGAGAGAGGTGGCAACCTGAAAGGTATACACCTAATAAGTACAGTTATTCTATGTTGAATGTTAATTGTGCTTATGCGTTACTTGCAGATACTGATGAGCCTAGGACTATAAAAGAAGCAATTGAAATGCCGGACTCGGATTCCTGGTTGGAAGCCATGAATGATGAAATGTCATCATTGGATAAAAATGGAACTTGGGATTTGGTGTCATTGCCTAAAGACAGAAAGCCTATAGGGTATAAGTGGGTATTCAAAAAGAAGTATGGTCCAGATGGCAACATTGACAAGTATAAGGCAAGACTGGTTGCAACGGGGTATTCGCAAAAAGAAGGTATTGACTATGGGGAAATCTTTTCTCCTGTAGCTAAGCTGACATCTATTAGATTTCTCTTGTCACTTGCAGCAGTGTATGATTGGGAGATTGAGTAGATGGATGTGAAGACAACATTTCTTCATGGTGATCTTGAAGAACAAATTTATATGTCTCAGCCTGATCACTTTGTGAAAAAAGGTAAAGAACATCTGGTATGCAAACTCAAAAAGTCTTTGTATGGTCTGAAACAGTCTCCCAGAATGTGGTATCAGAAGTATGATACATTTGTTTTGTCCTTGGGATTTATGAGATCCAAAGCCAATCATTGTGTTTACTACAAAACTGATGGTGATAGGATTCTTATCATAGCTTTGTATGTAGATGACATGTTGTTCATAGGAAACACAAAAGGTATGATCTTAGATCTAAAATCTCAGCTTTGTATGAAATTTGAAATGAAGGATTTAGGACCAACAAATTACATTCTGGGAATGGAGATCAAAAGAGATAGGTCGAAGAGGAAACTTTTTCTTAGCCAGAGAAAATACATAACCAATGTTCTTGACAGGTTTCATATGTCTGACTGTAAACCACAGGTTGTTCCCATCTTGCAGGTGTAAAGCGGAAAAATTGAACCCTAGTTGTTCTCCCCCCCCCCACTCCAAGGAGAGAGAAGGGAGATCACTAGGGTTGACAGTTTTCACTTAAGAGAGACTTTACATTCAAAAGAGGGGTTGAAACCCACAAGATCCAATCCCATGCAATGCAAGACTAGATTTTAAATGAGTTTCAAGGGTTGAGATAACAAGGATACCCTCTTTTGTAAAGAATGTAGATGGAATGATTGAACTAGGAATGTATGTAGAAGCAAGAAAGATTCGCTTGTAAATGGAGATAGGGATATGGGATGAAGCTGCGGACCTGAAATTAGCAGTAAAATGTCGAGACGATGCTGTTCTGCAAATTTGAGTGAAAGTTGACAGGAAGATGGCGCCCGGAGTGCACACGGTCCTCCAAAAAATCCACGAAACAAAGGGGGATCTGTTCGTCTCTGCACAAGGATTCCAGATCTTCAATTACAGCTGCGTACCTAAAACCTACACACAGAAAAGAGAGGATGATCGGGGGGTTAGGGATTAGGGGTTTGCCTTTAGGTCAAACCCCAGTTTTGGAATTAACCAAGAAATGAGAATGCTGTAAATGTAAATGTTTGTAATGTAAACAAGTATTGATACCTTGTTGTAAGAATGTTTGTATTCTTACATGCGAAGGTTTAATGTATGTTGTATGTTGTATGTGATCTCCTCTTCAATGGTTGAATCCTTGTCTTGAATGCAACATCTAGCCTTGAATGGAGACTTAGAATGCTCAATTGCTTGAAGGAATGCTTGAATGTTTGAATATCGCTTCCGCCTTTTTGCACACATATGTTTTTCCTCCCTCCCTTTCTAAGAGAGGAAAAGTAGTTTATATACTTGTCAATTAGGGTTGAGAGACTGATTTTCCCGACCTTAGGCCGACCTAGAAACATTATTTTCCAATTTGCAAACTTAAAGACCCGATGCCCAACAAGAGACCGGGCCCAAAATAGGGCCAGGGACCATGGCGCTGGGCGCCATGGTCCTGGGGGACCAGGGCGCTGGGCGCCCTAGTCCTGAAGGACCAGGGCGCTGGGCGCCATGGTCCCACCTCCTGGGACAGCAGGGTGCAAGGAGGGATCAAGCCAAGGTGCAAAAAGATGCAGTTTTTGGTGTCACAAGCAGGTTTCGAGGTCTCCATTCAGGTTCAACGTTGTGCCGCCATCGTGAAGACCCAAATGCAGTCGAAATTGCAAGTGTCACAATTTTAGGATGCTACATTTAGCCCCCACTTTATTGGGAGTATAAGCGTACGCCCATACTTCCGGTAAAGTACAAGGAAACAACATTGAAAGACTTTCACCACGTCAAGGAGGTAAGATACACCAAGCCCCCAGTGGACTAAGGATCCTACGACTTCGATTGAAAAAGTAAAAGGGAAGATCACGAGGGAGAACCATGACTGTCAGTAGTAAGGTTCCCTCACTATGAGTCATGCAAGAAAAATACCAAAAATTTTCGAGGCAAAGCTAAGTTCACCAAGAAACTTTCAAGTATCTTGAAGAGATATGAACGGGGTGTATGCCCCCCTACATTAAAGTGATCGCACACGCCTCACCGGGGGTGATTTCTTTAAGGTAGTGATACATATAAGAAATGAAAAAGGGAAAGGAGCACGTTATCACAAGGATTTAGCCCCCAAGTGTGAGATAAGCCCAAGGATAATAGACACAAAACACAAAGCACAAGGTGACTTCGCTCTCCTCGGGGTTAGTATGCTGTATGATAATTCATGTATATCATATGTATGTATGCATAATTGTTCTTCATTCCCCAATCAAGGAAGGTCACCTAGAAGAAGGGAACACATGTATCTTTTGAGTCAACATGAGAGAGACCAAAAGAGATCTCAATGTTTTGCATCATCCTCAAGTAGACAACACTAAGGACAACAAATAGAAGAATGAGAATAACACATAGAAGAAGTAACAAAAGAGATCAAGAGAGGAGGAGAGAGTCTGCTATGCTAATGAACTAGTCTAGCACGTCATCTACCCCCCGATCTTGCTGATCAATATTTCGGGAAGGCAGGAAACACGCTAGAGGAGGAACATCCAACACAGCAGATGGAGCTATCACAAGATCCAAACAAGGGCTATGTTCATGTTCCAAGCCACGTTGTTCTTGTCTAGGAGCTAGGATAAGTGCTTTAGAAAATTCGTTAGATAAATGGTTATCAACATCAACATATTCATATTCACTATCAGAATGAAAAGAAGTAACGTTTTCATCATGAATAACACTTTCATCATGAATAACATTTTCATCTATATCATCATCAAGATTTATAAAAATAGGATCTTTAACTCGCACAGGATCAAGACCATCATGCATCTTATGTTTAGGAGATTTTGGCTCAATTTTCGACTGAGGAGAAAATGGAATAATACTAGCTGAAGGTGTTTTTGGGGATTGCAAAGTTTGAGAAGCAGCCGCCTGAGCTCTAAGACGATGCTTTCATCGGCGTTCACGTGCAGAACGATTTTGTCTAGTCTTAGTAGGAAGTTGAGAAGAATGAGGAGGAGGAATGTTCTCATCCTTATCACTTGGGTGTTTAGGTTGTGGTCTCTTAGGTTGAACAATAGGAGAAGAGGAAGGTCTCTTCTCTCCATAAGAGGAAGGAGGAGGAACTGCTCCATATAAAGGAGGAATATTTGGTTTAGGAAGGAGACCAAGTCCATCATGACAAGGAGGTATAGGTCTACTTTTAGAAAGTTTATTAGACATGGGCATAATCACATTCATAGGGATGGGTTGGGAATCTTTTTGAGGAAAGACATTAGTTTTATCTTTCAAAGGAAGAACTTCCTTCTCAAGAATGATAGGAATATCAAGTTTGGGTGTTCTAGGTTCACTTAGAGATAGGATCATATCTTTTTTCCACTTTTGATAAGATTTGAAAAGATAATCACTCTGCGATGGAAGAGATTGGAATTGTTTAGGCCAAAAATAATCAATAGGAATGCTAGAAGTTCTTTCAGCTGGTTTAAAGAGACTATGATTGACAGTAACAACCTCACCATTATGGGGAAATTTCAAACACTTATGAATAGGAGAAGCAATAGCTTTCATGGAAGATAGACAAGGATAGCCTAACTTCACATGAAATTGTTCGGACGATGGAATAATAGCAAAGTCCACATCAAGGGATTTGTTATGAACCTCAATAGGTAATGTAATAGAACCTATTGCAGGAGAAGAAAATGCATCAAATAGTTTCACAACCACATTTGTTTTGTCATAGATCACTTGATTCAATTGCAAAGTAAAAAGAAATTCTTCAATAATGACATTAACCATACAAGAAGGATCAATAAGCACTCCACGGCAAGGTGTATTCTTGACTTTTGCAACTATATATAAAGGACCATCAGGTGCCCTGATAGTTTCACTGGAATCAAATGTGATGGAAGGTTCTTTAGGGATTTTTTGTTGTTCCACAAAGTTAATCACATTCGGAGTCATAGACACAAGACTATCAGGTGAGAAAGAGGAATCATTAGTCTCAACCACATTAGAGGTATGAGAAGGTAATGGATCAGTAAAAATCTTAAGATTTTGGTTAGGAGGAGCTACAGATGTGTTGCCTTTATCATTCACACCAGAAACAGAGATAGTATTATTATCAATCAAATCTTGAATTTTACCTTTTAAAGCAAAACACTTTTTGGTATCATGCCCAGGTTGACGATGAAATTGACAAAAAGATTTGTTATCAAAATAGGGTGAATTAATCTTTGCAGGATCTATTTGCTTTATAGGAGGAAGAGTGAGCACATTTTGTTCCAATAACTTATTCATAATACTATGCAATGATTCATTCAAAGGAGTAAACTTTCTTTCTTTCTTGAAAAATTTAGAAATAGGAGGCACACCTGATGCTGCATTCACATTGTTGTTGATGATGTTTTCATTGAACTTAATGGACTCTCTGTTCGGTTTAAACTTCCCAAATGGTTGTTGACTACTATCACCCTTATCACTCGAAGCCATAGGATTTGCTTGTTCCATTTGACTCACAGTCAGTTGATAATTGTGAAGAGTTGCGCACAACTGTTGGAAAGAAGTAAACTCAGAAAACATAAGTTTTTCTCTAATATCTTTTTGTAAATTAGAAATAAAGATTCTTTGAATATCATTGTCAGGTACTGGAAAAGAAATTTGAGCATACAAATGCTTATATCTACCAATGAAATCAGTCACTTTTTCTTTAACACCTTGTTTACAATGCATTAAATCAATCAAAGTAACTTTAGGACTTATATTGTTTTGAAATTGTTGAATAAAAGCATTTGCAAGTTGTTCGAAAGAAGTAATAGAATAAGAAGGCAACGAGCAATACCATTGTAGGGCTTTATCTCTTAATGTTCTAGTAAACAGTTTTGCAAGCAACCTTTGGTCATAAGCAAAATCGGTACATATTGTTTGAAAGGTCTTAACATGTGTTAGAGGATCACCCTTACCATTATAAAGCTCCAAATGTGGAATTTCAACATGTTTAGGGGGGATAGCTCGAACAATGTCAAGAGAAAGTGGGCTTGCAACATCAAATGTGGGCACACTAAACTTAGATTGATTCATAGAGGCAATTTGTTGCTATAAAGAAGAGACAGTTTGTGCAAGATTGTTAATGGTCGCTTCAGTCGAAGAGTTCATATTAGACGTGTTAGATTGTGATGGAGGTATTATGTTATTGAAAGAAGGTATTGATTGAGAGTAAGGTGGTGGGACACTATGATAGTTAGTCATAGGAGATGATTGGAAAGGAGGAACACTACAAGGAGGAATGGAATGGTTAAATGAATTGCCCCCTTGCGTGGTGTTTATTTGTGGAGATGAAATAGGAACACTCATTGAAGGAATGAATGAAGGAAGAGGGTTGATTGAAGAAGAGGGATTGCCCCCATGACTGGTGATCAAGTAGGTATACTAGCAATAGGAGTTGTCAAAGGAATAGAATGATTAACTTGAGTAGGAGGTTGTGTGTAACCTAAAGTTTCGGCACAACTCTTCATAGGCATCACATTCGAATCCACAATGTGTGCAATACCACACAAAATATCAATTCCATTCTTATCACTTTGAACCATACGTTTTAGACCGTCAATTAATGAAAGAGCTTGACTATCAGGGTATTCTTGAGACATCCATTGTCGAAAATCATCAAATTGGTTATCCAATTTTGAAAGTTGTTCTACAGAAACCTCATGGAGAGCTTCTTCATCATTAAGAGGATTAGAGGAATTACCCATGTCCTTGTTAAAAAGGCCATTCAAATTAGGTTCCATCTCCTCAGTAATTAAACCTTGGAAGGACTTAATTCTAAGGCTTCGTCTAACAGGAATAGTGTAAGTAGGGCTTATTGTTGTAAAACTCATGCACTAAAGAGAGAGAGAGAGAGAAGATTTTGAATTTTAGAGGTAGCAAATTTCAATAAAATCAGCCAATCTCCTAGATTTAAGCTGTTAAATACAATCAGGACAATCTCCCGAAGTTTCAAAAAAAATGTCAGGGACCGTGGCAAATGGAGTGCACACGGTCCTCGCAACTTTTTTCAAAATTTTTAGGGATGAAAGTTATGATGATTTTAAAGCTAATCTGAAAAAATTGAGTGATTTTACGATCTGTAGCTAGGCCAAATTAAAGTTGCAATCTCAAAATTGAACCCTACCAAGATTGTTGAAAAATGCAAAATTTGAATTTTTGAAAAAGAGAGGGAAACTGAAATTTTGAATTTTATGATTTCAGAGGGAATACTGAAAGCAATGCAAGCTTTGAAATTTAAAAGTTGACTCAATTTCATGCAAAATTCAAATTTGAAAGCGGAAATCAAAGTTGCCGCAATTAAACACTTAATTTCAAAAGTCGCAAATTGTAAAAATTTGAATAAAGCACTAAAATTTCGAATGAATGCCAACACACTTTTCAGATTTAAGACAGTAAGAAACACAGTTTTGATATGAATTTTAATTTCAACAATTTTTGAATGATTATAAGCCTTTATCCGAACAATCACTAGACCAACTTTGACTTTAATTTTGAAAGTGTTAGAATTGATAAAATCAGCCAAAATTCTAGATTTTAGCAGAAAAATATAGTAAGATCTAGCTCCCGAAATTTCGGAAAAAATGTCGGGGACGATGGCGCTCGGGGTGCACATGGTCCTTGCAAATTTTTTCCAAATTTTTAGGGATGAAAGATATTGTGATTTTGTTGCGGAATCCAAAGTTACAGCCGATTTGGAGGTGTTTTGATCAGTGAAATTATCAATCAAAGGTTGAATCAAGAAGGTTTTAAAAATTAGGGTTTTGACACTTAACCACTTAATTTTCAGAATTAAAGCACAAATATGAATTGACAATTTGCAATAGAAGGGTAGATCTGAAACAAGCATTAACAATTAAACATTTCACAAGCTTAATTACTAAAAAGAAAATTTTAGGGTTTTTATGCAATTAACCTCTAAAATTTGCAAAAGATCAAACATGAAAAATGTAATTAAGGAAGCAAAATTTTCAGATCTAATCATGAATAATCAGAATTAGGATGTTCACGTCGGGTTCACCAAAATGTAAAGCGAAAAAATTGAACCCTAGTTGTTCTCCCCCCCCCCACTCCAAGGAGAGAGAAGGGAGATCACTAGGGTTGACGGTTTTCACTTAAGAGAGACTTTACATTCAAAAGAGGGGTTGAAACCCACAAGATCCAATCCCATGCAATGCAAGACTGGATTTTAAATGAGTTTCAAGGGTTGAGATAACAAGGATACCCTCTTTTGTAAAGAATGTAGATGGAATGATTGAACTAGGAATGTATGTAGAAGCAAGAAAGATTCGCTTGTAAATGGAGATAGGGATATGGGATGAAGCTGTGGACCTGAAATTAGTAGTAAAATGTTGAGACGATGTTGTTCTGCAAATTTGAGCAAAAGTTGACGGGACGATGGCGCCCGGAGTGCACACGGTCCTCCGAAAAATCCGCGAAACGAAGGGGGATCTGTTCGTCTCTGCACAAGGATTCCAGATCTTCAATTACAGCCGCGTACCTGCAACCTACACACAGAAAAAAGAGGACAATTGGGGGGTTTGCCTTTAGGTCAAACCCTGATTTTGGAATTAACCAAGAAATGAGAATGCTGTAAATGTAAATGTTTGTAATGTAAACAAGTACTGATACCTTGTTGTAAGAATGTTTGTATTCTTACATGCGAAGGTGTAATGTATGTTGTATGTTGTATGTGATCTCCTCTTCAATGGTTGAATCCTTGTCTTGAATGCAACATCTAGCCTTGAATGGAGACTTAGAATGCTCAATTGCTTGAAGGAATGCTTGAATGCTTGAATGTTTGAATACCGCTTCCGCCTTTTTGCACACATATGTTTTTCCTCCCTCCCTTTCTAGGAGAGGAAAAGTAGTTTATATACTTGTCAATTAGGGTTGAGAGACTGATTTTCCCGACCTTAGGCCAACCTAGAAACATTATTTTCCAATTTGCAAACTTAAAGACCCGATGCCCAACAAGAGACCGGGCCCAAAATAGGGCCAGGGACCAGGGCGCTGGGCGCCATGGTCCCACCTCCCGGGACAGCAGGGTGCAAGGAGGGATCAGGCCAAGGTGCAAAAAGATGCAGTTTTTGGTGTCACAAGCAGGTTTCCGGGTCTCCATTCAGGTTCAATGTTGCGTCGCCATCGTGAAGACCCAAATGCAGTCGAAATTGCAAGTGTCGCAATTTTAGGACGCTACAACAGGGAACTAAGTTGTCTGTGTTGGACAGTCTGAAATCTCCAAAAGAGATTGAAGATATGAAAAATGTACCTTATGCAAGTGCTATAGGCAGTCTGATGTATGCTATGGTCTGTACAAGACCAGATATTGCCCAACCAATGGGAGTACTCAGCAGATTTATGTCAAATCTAGGGAGATCACACTAGGATGCTGTAAAGAGAGTGTTTAGATACCTGAAGGGTACTTCAGATTTTGCATTATGTTATCATGGTAATTTGAGGGATTCAAAAATAACTCTCAGCATTTGTGGTTACATGGATTTTGATTGGGCAGGGGACATTGACAGCAGGAGATCTACCAGTGGGTATGTTTTTGTCCTGAATGGTGGAGCAATTAGTTGGATGAGCAAGTAGCAAGCTATAGTCGCTTTGTCCACTACAAAGGCTGAATACATGGCAGCCACACATGCTTGCAAAGAAGTAGTCTGGCTTAGACGTTTGAGTTCTGACATTGGTTTTAATGCAGGGCAGATTGAAGTCTGGAGTGATAGTCAAAGTGCCATAAGTTTGGCAAAGAATCCTACTTTCCATGCCAGGTCAAAGCATGTTGATGTTCAGTATCATTTCGTACGTGACATGGTGGAAGATGGAAAAGTTTATCTTAACAAGGTAGACACTCTGGAAAATGTTGCAGATGCCTTGATGAAACCAGTGAGCACACACAAGTTCAGGTGGTGTTCAAATTCTATGGGTCTTCGTACCCATGCCTGTAAGTAACGTCTGGAATGGTATCTCGGTCTAGTGAATTCCTCATCAAGTGGAAGTTTGTTGGAATATGTGCCTCTAATTCACTTGACAATAGTCCATACTGATCGAAATAAGTCTTGCCGATGAAACAGTATGAAGGTTCTTTTGTGAGCTCTATTGGCATTACTCTTGCTGATGTATTCTTCTCTGTTGGCTATCAGAGTAACAATTTTGAAGTCATCCCAATGACCCGATGAAGCCCGGGGTAACTCCGACTATCAGAGTAACAGTTTTGAAGTCATCCCGATGAAGCTCGGGGTAACTTTTGCTATCGGAGTAACTTGTGGAGCAATATGTCGATGATCTGATGGAGTCACCTTCTGACATTCGGGTTGCATATCGGCTATCAGAATAACTTATGCAGCAGTGTGCCGATGATCTGATGAAGTCATCTTGGCTATCGGGTTGACATTTTGAATGTTATGTCGATGCCTCGATGAGCTCGCTCTATCTAGTCTCAGAGTGTTCTACTCATTGATATTATATTTTTCCTTGTGTTTCGATGACCCGATGAAATCATCTTGTCGGGTTGGCGATGTAGGTCGGGATAACAATTTTGGATGTGGTCCAATGAGCCGATGAGTCCGTGCTCTTGGTATCAACAATCGGAGTAGCAGTCGTGTTCCTATTTCGATGTCCCGATGGAGACCACTCCTAGCCATCAGAGATCGGAGTACCTTTGGAGAGTTATACCAGTGACCCGATGGGGTCGCCTTAGGTGATCGGGTTTCATCGGGCCATCGGCTTTACCTTTTGAATGTTGTGCTGATAATCGGTGGAACGGAGACCAACTGCAGAGCGAGGCGATCGGGTTTCATCGGGCCATCAGCTTTACCGTTTGAATGTTGTGCCGATAACCGATGGAACAGAGACCGACTGCAGGAGCGAGGTCGAATCGAGATTCAAAAGGTTGACTCTCGGACACTAAGCATGAAACCGTCGGTGTAAATGAATACGAACTGACTCGGTTCTCTACTGCATGTGGGATAATTTTTTTTCATGAATGCAGACCGACACAGGAAGATGGTTAGACTTCAATCCGTTGGTGCAGTTACTCTGATGAACCGTCGAGTCGTTAGTATTTTGGATGCCGATCGTAATCCATAGTGGTGTGATGAAATCGTGAGAGCTGTGGTGAATGTTTTGGAACAGGAAGAGTTTGATCCGATTGTTTGTATGTCTGGAACGACTGTGTAACAAAGTGAAGGAAACCTACAGATGAGACTCTATTGTATTGTTTAGCATACTGATAATAAAGTCGATCATTTGTTGGTGGTGGGTTTTTCTCCCGAAAGGGTTTTCCCACGTTAACTCTGTGTGCTATCTCTCTGTGTTGTTTTTGTGCATGTTTTTTACTCGTACCATGTTCAGTAAATGTTGAAGCTTTGTCTACACTAGTCAGTTTCTCCTCTGCGAATTGACATTAGGGAAGAAAATTCCACACTTGCTTTCCTTACAAACACATCAAATTCAAATGGTATATCTTCTTCAATTTCATTAACATGTGCATTCACCAAATCATTTTCAAATGGTGTATGTTCATTGCATTCATTAGGTGCATTCATCATATGTATTTGAATTGATGTATGTTGATGATTTTGATTTGGTGCATTCATCATATCAATTTAAATTGTTGAATGTTCATCACTTTCATTAGGTGCATTAGATGTCGTACCTTCACGTAATCTCCTCATCTGCTCCCTTTGTCTTTCCTTTGTTGCCTCCCTTTGTTCATTTGTTCCTCTCTTTTTCTTTCCCATTGTCCTATGCATAACATCATGATGACAATCCACAATCAAATAGAAAAAAAACAACAAATGATCATCATTTTGTTATAATCTAAAGTAACAATAATAAAATAACTTCAAAAAAACCCAAAATACAAGACAAATCAATCATGATCAAAGCAAAAAAACAAAAAATGATCATCATTTTGTTTTGATTAAGTAAAAGCAGGTATTTGAAAGGTACCCAAACCTTGTACAAGCTAGGAGATCAGAAGAACATGAAAGAAACGTGTCTGATCACTTCAAAAAATAGAAAGATCCCACCTGAACAAAAATGGATCATCTTACATAACATAAAAAACCAAAAATAGACAGCGAAAGGACAACACAACGACAACAAAAAGACAAAACCTAGAACCCCTACAGATACAGAGACAAAGACCTAAATACTTTTCATGATATCCTCAGCATGGACAACCATTTGTTTCATGTTGTTCACCGAGGTCTTTAATTCCTCCAGCTCACGACCTTTGATGTCGCCCTTGGTCCTTGTATTAGCTCTGGTTCTCTTTTCATGACCCTTCTTATCCAGCTGATCTTTATCACCATCCTTCTCTACATTTTTCTCAAATCTATTGATCAGGATGTTCATGTTATCCATCAAAGCTTTGAGGATCTGAAAATTTTGATCTTCTATCTTCTTAACATTGAGTTCCAGTCTATCGATTCTGCTACCCAGATTGTTCATTTTGTTTTCCATTCCTTTAATCTCCTTGTTATCTTCCATCTCATTGACCTTTTTTCTGTTGCTATGATTTTACCCACCATACATTCAATAGCTTCCGCATTGTGAAGTACAACAACTAGTTCCTTAACATATTCCGCCAAGGGTTTATCACCAACCGTAACTCTTGTAATAGCCTTCATATCAGTCTTCAAACTGTTAATATCCTTCACCATGGTTTCGATGGTATCACAGAAAGATTTTATAGTATCATTATTACCGATACCACTTTTAACCCCTTTATCCTCCTTTTGCAGACTTATAGTGTTCAAACCCTCAATGTTTCCCATCACCGGGTTTTCCTCCCCCTCTTTATCTTGACCCTCATCCTTCTTGTTCTCCTCAACTTCCTCCTCAGAATCAATCAGGACATGGCTGATGTCTTTGTTGTTTCCCTTTTTAGTGTTCTTCCTCTGAATCTGCTTTCTAATTGCTTTCCCTTTCTTTTTTTTAATAATTGTTTTCTCAAAGGATTCAGTTTCAGACTCTGAAATGTCTGAATCCACCACAATCCTTTTCATCTTAGCCTTATTCCTCCCTTTTTTACTAGTCTCTTCCGAATCTCCCTCAATCTCTGAATCAAAGTTGAATCCGCTGGCTTCACTCTTGGTAGTCTCATCTCTTGCATTCTTGTCTTTAATAGGCTTTTCAATGCATTTCCCCTTAAGCATTTTATAAACCAAAACCATAAGCCCCTGGTGGAGGGAATGGTCACCTTTGGGATCTTTCTGAACCTCCTTGATAGTGTGGTCCATAGAACAGGCTAGGTAATAAGGCAAGCTCACCTTTTCCCCATGTCAGAAATGGTTGAGCAAGACAAAGTGAGGACCATAGGCTCTAGTAAACCTACCATCCAACGTAATGTAGGCGATAGAAGCAAATAAAACAAACCTCCATGGTCTGCAAATCCTCTTTGGGGCATGGTAGGAATTGTCGATTTTCACCATCTTTCTCCTCTCATCATCTATGACTGGGAACTTGTCTGCTGCTTTAACCGATATGTTGTGGTCCCTATAAAATTTCATGCCCTCAGTAATCATCCCCATAGCCTCAAAAATGACCTCCTCAACATTTATCATCTGGGACCCGACCAGTATTTTTCCATTTTTCCAGTTCTTGATGAAATAGTTGGTAATTGTGGGATCTTTCCCACTTAGCCTTTCCATGAACATATTCAGACCCCCCTACTGAAGGATATCCCATACTTCGTTGTTCTTTCTCTAGTTTGAGTAAGAGGTGGGTTCAAATCTTTTCTTATTACCTCCCATTTTTTCAACACTTTCCTTAAAACTCCTTCTCTCGACTTCAAAACCTCTTCTCTGGTTTCTGTGGAAGCCCTGTAAAAACACCCAGAATTCGTGCCAAATAATTATGATAAGACACCTATATAAATGCTCATTACCTCTGAAATAACCCTGCATCAAAAAAAGTGGTAGAGGCATTAGAAACTATGATTAAAAGTACCACGTTGCCTAGCTTGGCTGCGGTCCAGATTAGGCAGGGATTTCATTTCACTTGCAATCTCACTTTCGCCATAACTAGTAATGATGTCTTCCGATTGGCAAGCCAGGTTGGCAACCCAATCAGCGCAGGAATTGGCCTCCCTATACACATGTGTAAAAACACACATTTCAAATTCCTCACTAATTTTCTTAGTCCCTTTAATAGCATTGCTAATTGACCAAGAAGGCGGGAATTTCATATTTAAACAATTGATTATGTTCAATGAATCTCCTTCACACCAAACTCTAGTGCATTTGGCCTCCTTAGCAAGGATCATCCCATGGTAAGCCACCATAGCTTCAACTACATGGTTTGTCTGGTTTCCTATGAGGATGCTTTTTATGATTTTGCATGTTCCCCATTCGTCCCTAAGGACCACTCCACATCCTGCAACACCCGGATTACCCTTTGAAGCACCGTCAAAATTAATTTTCATCCACCCATTGGGCGGGCTGACCCATATCACACCCTCTCTAGGATTGATCTGAATGTTCCCTCAACCCTTTAATCTCCACTTATTGTAGATAAATTGATCATCCTTGTCTTGAGGATTATCAATGCCTCCTATGATATTCATATTTTCCACTATATTTCTTTTTATTTTCTCAAACACAATTTTAGCCTTAGAAACCTTCTCTCTGAAAACTCTGTCATTTCTCTCTTTCCATATACCCCAACACATATGAGGTAAGGCAAGTTTCCACAATAAAGTAGTAGACTTATTCCTTGAAGGATGATGCCAAGAGTTGAAAACCTCCTGAATCGACTCTGGGAAGCCCCAACTGATTTTGAAGTGGTCTAGACATCTTCCCCAAACATCAGCAGAGAAAGGGCAATAAAAGAGCATATGATTAATGGTCTCCTCATTCTGCTTGCATAGAATACAAACACTAGGCATGCTCATACCTCTTTTTATGATATTCTCAATTGTTAGAATTTTGTCTTAAAAGGTTGTCCAGAAAAAAAATGTTAATCTTAGGGGTGAGGCCTTTCACCCATGCCTTAGCCCAGCATGGGCTTTCCATGTTAAAGTACTATTGATAATAAAGAGAAGCCACAGTGAATGTACCACTTGCTGTGAATTTCCAAATTAATTGGTCTTCCTCACCAACCCTTACCATAGAGTTCATAACTTTGTTCAGACTTCCCAAGGACTGATCCACCTGAGATAAATCCTTCCACTATCTATCTTCCCAGTAATCACCCACCATAGATCCAAATCTTTCCTTGCATTGGTTCTGAAATCTACTCCACTCAGGATTTTCAGTCAAAGGGGACTCTAGCAACCAAGAATCATCCCAAAATTGGATAAGATTCCCTTTCCCCATTTTCCATTTTGCACCTCTAGCAATTAAGTCTCTTGTTCTAGAAACATTTTTCCAAATGTTGGAGCCAATTGGAATATTTTCCGCTTTAAGGAAGCTTTGAAGAGATGGACATTGTCTTTTATACTTGTTGTCCCATATCAGTTTCCACTCTCCCTAATTTTTATACCCTCTCCATATCTGCTTGGCCATAAGGAACTCATTTATGTCTCTTATTCTTCTAAGACCCAGTCCTCCCTTTCATACTGGCTTGCATACCTTATCCTAGACAATCAAATTCATTCTCTTCTTCTCCTCAACCCCTGTCCATAAAAAAGTTCTCTGAAACTTTTCAATAGCCTCCGTATACTTGGCAGGAAATATAAAGAGATTAATGGCATAAAGAGGGATACTGTGAAGAGTATATTTCAGCAACTGGACCTTACCATCTTGGCTTAGAAGAGCACCCTTCCAGCCAGTTAGCTTCTTGTGGAATTTATCCACCAAAGCTCCCCAAAAAGTGTCAGGTGGATCATGGCATAAGGGGAGCCCCAAGTAGGAAGCAGGAAGACTCCCTACTTGACAACCCAGGATATTACTTATTTTAATCCTCCTTCTCTCCGAGGTATTGATAAAATAAACAAAAATTTTAGACCAATTAATAAGTTGTCCAGTAGCTGAACCATAACTATCCAGAGCATTCTTTAAACTTTCAGATTCCTACAATGTAGCTTTCCCCATTATTATAGAATCATCAACAAACTACTAATGGGAATAGATTTGATCTGCAGAAGATGGATTCAATCCACAAAACTCCCCTTTCTCAACCAGCTTCCCAATACATCTCTCTAGACACTCCGCCATTATAATAAAGATAACCGGGGATAGGGGATCTCCCTTCCTGAGTCCTCTAGATGCTTTAAAGAAAGGGGAAGGAGATCCATTCATTAAAATAGAGAAAGAAGCTGAGGAAACTAATTGTCTAATAAGATTAATACTTCTAGAGCCAAAGCCAAAAGAAGAGAGAACGTCCATTATAAAATCCCAATCCACTCTGTCGTAGGCTTTAGATAAGTCAAGCTTCAGAAAAAAGACTTATTTTTTAGAGTTAGACAAAGAATGGATATTTTCATGGACTGAGATGACCGAGTCCAGGATTTGTCTACCCAGGACAAAACCACTTTGTTGAGGAGTTATGATAGCGGGAAGCAACTTCAGGATTCTAGAAGTTAGAACCTTGGAAATTATCTTATAAAGAGAGTTGCATAGACTTATAGGTTTGAAGAGATCCATAGAATCAGCCCCCATCTTTTTGGAGATAAGAGCAGTAAAAGTGCCATTTACCTCTTTCAAAAATTTTCTAGCACCAAAAAACTCTTTCACAGCTCTGGACACATCATCTCCAATAATATGCCAATACATTTGAAAAAAGAACATGGGAAAACCATCCGAGCCAGGGGTCTTATTGCCTTCAAAGGACTTGACAGCTTTTAGAATCTCATCATGGGATGGGATAGCAGTCAAGTGAGAATTCTGATCATCCCCTAAGATTGTAGGAATGCATTCCAAAATATTCCTTTGGGCTTGCATATCCAAACTATGATCCTTGGCAAGTAGATTGGAGAAAAAATCCATAGTAGCCCTGCTCATGGGTTCTTCTTCATCAACACTTCTGCTATTCACTTTAATCTGAGATATTTTATTAATGGCCTTATGTCTTAGGGTGGACATGTGGAAGTATTTAGTATTCCTATCCCCTTCCTTCAACCAAACATTTCTTGATCTTTGTTTCCAGTAGGTTTCTTCTTTGGCTATTACGATCATCATTTTGTTATAATCTAAAGTAACAATGATAAAAATAACTTCAAAAACAATCCAATATACGAGACAAATCAATCATTTCAAAGCAAAAGTGACAAAAAAAAATGAAAACCTGACTGTTACTAGGAAATAGCTAGGGGGAGAGAGAGAGAGGGGGGGATGGATGGAGAGGAAGAGAGAGAGGGATATTAGGAAAAGGAGAGGGGGAGAGGGAGAGGGAGAGAGAGAGAGATTGGGAAAAGGAGAGGGGGAGAGGGAGAGAGAGGGAGATTGGGAAAAGGAGAGAGAGAGAGAGAGAGAGAGAGAGAGAGAGAGAGAGAGAGAGAGAGGGGGGGGGAGAGGGAGAGGGAGAGAGGGAGAGAGAGACAAATAAGGATAAGGAGAGGGGGATGGATGGAGAGGGAGAGAGAGAGTGATATTAGGAAAAGGAGAGAGAGAGAGAGAGAGAGAGAGAGAGAGAGAGAGAGAGAGAGAGAGATGGATGGAGAAGGAGAGAGAGGGAGATTAGGAAAAGGAGAGAGGGAGATTGGGAAAAGGGGAGGGAGAGAGGGAGAGGGGGGGCAGAGGATAAGAGAGAGAATAGGGGATTGGAAGAGAGCCCGAGAGAGAGAGAGAGAGAGAGAGAGAGAGAGAGAGAGAGAAGGAGATTAGGAAAAGGAGAGGGGAGAGAGAGAGAGAGAGAGAGAGAGAGAGAGAGAGAGAGAGAGAGAGAGAGAGAGAAAAGGAGAGGGAGAGAGGGAGAGAGAAAGTAGGGGGATAGGGGGTAAGAGAGAGAATAGGGGATAGGAAGAGAGGGAGTGAGAGAGAGAGTAGGATAAGGAGAGGGGGATGGATGGAGAGGGAGATTAGGAAAAGGAGAGGGGAGAGGGAGAGGGAGAGAGAGGGAAATTGGGAAAAGGAGAGGGGGAGAGGGAGAGAGAGGGAGATTAGGAAAAGGAGAGGGGGAGAGAGAGAGGGGGAGGGGGTAAGAGAGAGAATATGGAATAGGAGAGAGAGAGAGAGAGAGAGAGAGAGAGAGAGAGAGAGAGATTGGGAAATGGAGAGGGGAAGAGGGAGAGAGAGGGAGATTGGAAAAATAAGAGAGAGAGAGAGAGAGAGAGAGAGAGAGAGAGAGAGAGAGAGGGGGGGGGGGTAACAGAGAATAGGAGATAGGAAGAGAGGAATAGAATAGGATAAGGAGAGGGGGATGGAGAGAGAGTTAGAGAAAAAGAGAGAAGGGGTTAAGGAGAGGGGGAGGGAGGGATATTGGGAAAAGGAGAGAGGGAGAGGGAGATTAGAAAAATGAGAGGGAGAGAGGGAGATTGGAAAAATGTGTGTGTGTGTGTGTGTGTGTGTGTGTGTGTGAGAGAGAGAGAGAGAGAGAGAGAGAGAGAGAGAGGAGAAATTGGGAGAGAGGGAAAGGGATAGGGAGGGCAGAGATGGGGAGAATAGGATAAAGAGAGGGAGAGGGAGAGAGAGAGAGAGAGAGAGCGGGGGGGGGGAGGGGGAGAGAAAGAGAGAGAAGGGGGAGAGTGTGAGAATAGGATAGGATAATGTGTGTGTGTGTGTGTGTGTGTGTGTGTGTGAGAGAGAGAGAGAGAGAGAGAGAATGAGATAGGGAGAGAGAGTAGGATGAGGAGAGGGTGAGAGACATGAGGTAGAGATTTAACGAGAAGGAGAAAAGGGTGAGAGAACCGAAAAAGAGAGAAGTTTGAGGGGGAGAGAGATGAGATAGAACTCAAGGAGGATAATTAGGTCTCAGAATAGACAAAGATGGTGATGGGGGAAGGAAGACAAGAGAGAGAGGAAAAGAAGAGATACATGCATGTATACAAACATATATATATATATATATATATATATATATATATATATATATATATATATATATATATATATATATATATATATATATATATATATATATATCTGTGTGTGTGTGTGTGTGTGTAACTATAGATATGCATATATACATACATAAACACATATTATATAGGCATGTCTAACATATGTGTAGTAAATGCTAAGTTTACAAGCATATATTATTATGTCTTCATAACCCATACGGGTTTTGTGAAACACAAAAAAATGTTTTTAGTTTTACATAACCCGTACGGGTTTTGTGAAACACAAAAAAACATTTTTAGTTTTACATAACCTGTAGGGGTTCTTTAGAACTGTGAATAGTACTTTTTTTTTTCAAAACCCGTGCAGGTTTTGGCTTGGTAAGAGGGTTGGAAAATGACCCTAAGGCTTGCAAGCCCATTTTCCCCCCATTTTTGTCCCTTTACACATTTTTTCATCCTCCAACATGATTTCTCGACTTCATCATCATCAGGTTTACAAATGATCAAGTGGGTATCTCTAAAATTACCACCATAATCTCACACATCTTCTCAGTTTTCTGACCATATAATTTTTTCTATTTTTGGACAACATTAGCATAGTAAACTTTAATTTTCTTTATCAGTGCCTTGACAGTCCTCACAGACACATGTCTACCATTTTTTAAAATAACTTTTGATATAATTGACCAAATTCAAAATAAATTACATATTATTGTTCTACACTAGATTCTATATAGGTTTTTAAAAAAAAGTTTGCATTTTTTATTATTTTGATGCAAGTTATGCCCAACGCATGAACAGATACCAAATTTTTCAGGATGCAATCACTTCAAAAAATCATAAAAATAAAATACTCAATGGAAAATTACGAAAAAATACACAACTTCTAGATCTCACTCTTACCTATTATCCTACCAAAGGGTTTTGCAAAATACTAAATCTAACTATATATTTTGTGCAGCACACGAAAACAACTATGTTATGTTTTTCTGAAAAAAATCAGGAACAGTTTTTCGTCCGTGAAAGTTTTTACCCTCTTAATATTATCCAATTTTTTTTTAAAATAGTAGTTTAGAAACTAGATTCAGAGTACTACAATTCGTATTCTTTTCTCAACTCCTAGTTTTGAGTGCATGACCTTCAAATATCTCTTTGAAGTTCAAGTTTACCTGTTTTCAGAAGAAGAAAAAAAGTGCCCACTTATACCCCCCTTTTTGTTCACCATCTTGGTGCACTTACCCATTAGTGATTGTTATTTAGGTGGTGAAAAAGAGATGAGCTAGCTATAACTCAACTAAGATCAAACCCTCTTTCAACTAAACATTGGAATACAACCACTAAAGGGATGTGTATGCTTGACTAACTCTTATACAAAGAGAATCAAGCAATCCCTAAGGGTTCTATTCCTTTGTTGTTATGAAAGAAATTTCTTGATTCAAAATTTAAACTAAATAGATCAACATATAAAGTGATTAAAATTGTCAGATGCATAAACTAAAACTACAAAATATATACATAAATGAAACAAAGACTAAAAAATGCACTTGTACTTGAAAGCAAGCTAAAATTGGTAGACAATGGGGCTAGGTTCCCTAATCTGATTGATGAATTACTAAGCAATGAGATTAGATCCAAAATTTTGATATTTTGAACTTTTGTCCTACCAAACTTGAAGCTGAATTAGTGGGACATGAGAACTAGGTGCCCTAGTCCTAGTGGGCAGAGGTGCTAGGCACCCACCCCTAGGTTAGGTGTTTTCTAACCAAATTTGCACTAGATCTCTCTCTCTCTCAGTCTTGAGAAATTTTTCTTATTTAGTCTTCATTTGGAACTTGTAGCTAAACCTACAAAATAGCGAGAAGGTGTTGTTGTGGCTATGGAGGGATTTTCCTTAATCAACCCTCTATTTTGGTGTTTTTCACCATCACAAATAGTCAATATTGAATCTAAAAATAATGTGTGTCCTCTTCAATCTTAAGCATTTCTAAGATTTCTATGAGCTAAGATGCATGAAAGTAAACTGGATTTCTAATCAAGTGTGTTAGAGTAAACCCTAATGAAATGATCAAATATGAAACATGAATTAACTCAAGAATGCATGAATCACATAAATTGAGATGATAAAAGTCAAATCTGAAGCTTAATTGTAGACATGTGAGAATGATATAAAATCATTCCCAACCCTTTAGGGCGAGTTACAAGCCAATAATCAGTTGGTGAATCCCTATCATCCTCCAACATCTCTTGAAGCTTCCATCATGGTGAATGAATTTGAAAGAAAACTTGATATGGCTGATATTTTCTTGAATTTGAAAATCTAGAGCTTTACATTAGGTAGGTCCTTCACTTCATAAGGATATCTCCGATTTGCATAATTGATTGATCATCACAATGGCCCTAAAACCTTAGTTGTAAGCAGTGCTTGCCAAGTAAGCTACTATAAGTATTTGAGAGTGATTTGAAATTTCCACATAAAAGTTTGAGAAGTGTGAAGTTAGGGTTCTCAACTGCTAGATCCTCTCCCCTATTGTTCCCCACATCATCTCATGATCTAAATAAATTTTGAGAAAAACATTTCGTAGACATATCCATCATGAACATGATTATAAGAAAGATTCAACGATTATTATTATTATTTTAGTGACACTCTTGTCTTTGCATCCATCAATTTGTGCAGAATGTGCAATTTGTCCTCTTCCACCTAAAGACTCTTTGGATTTGTTTCTCTAAAACCCCTAGAGAGATCATCCTGACCATCTTCTTGTTTGGTCATTTCCCCAGACTTATAGGAATTTAACTTGCAATGAGAAAAGACTAGACAAGGCAAGAAATCTTGATAAGAATAACCATTGTCAAAGAGGCATTGCAACAATAGTAAGGAGTGTCTAAATCATGTGTATGAATGACAGACAAGACAAATGATGGTTAAGAGTGATCAAGAAAAATCTCCTTCATCGATCTTGGAATTTAGAGAGGAATAAACTAGTTATGAAGGTCTGCATTCCTTGTTTAAGATTTGGCTTAGACCATTCCAGTCTGTGGCAAAAAGAGACACAATCTCTCCCAATAGACCCGTAGTTAGATAGGAGGTCAGCAGTCATTTTGGATTCTCTGTATGCATAGGATATTGTGAAGTCATTTTAAGTGATCTAGTTTGTCCCAAACCACATTGATCCAACCTTGCAGATTCCCTAGTCTCCTTCAATATTAACCTCTTTAATTTCTTGTCGAGGTCAATCACAATTGTTTTGATATCATGTAAGAGTTGGTATAGAATGCTTTTATATCATGAAAGATTTGATTATAGGAATAGTCATATGAGATCTAAGACTTCCAATGAAAGCATAAGATAGGCCAAATATGAGAGAACAATTCTATTCTATCAAAGGATACAATTGTATAGTATGTGTTCATGAATATGACTCAATATGATGGATTTATTTGCAATAAGAACTTCTTGGGTATAAAGATCAAGATGAGTCATACGACATGATAAGATTATGACATGTGCCTTAACCTTATAACTTGAGATATCAAGTGATGTTTTCCTAATAATTCTCTAAGTAAACTTAAGTAAATAAATGTTTATAAGACCTAAGAGGTAAACTAGTTAAGTAAAATACATGATTCACACTTGTAACAACAAATCCAAGCAAGAAAAGTAATAATTTTCTTAAAAAGGAGGCGAGGAGTGATATTTTCCAAACAAAAATACAAAAGTGATATAAAAATGCCCTCCCTTTTTTCCAAAATTTCACAACCCTTTAAATTTTTCCTCCTTTTCACATTTTAAGTTACTTTTAAATGGTTATTTTCAGAAATTGGATATGTTTATAAGATATTTTTTATTTTCAACAACTAATCATTCATTTTTTTTATTAACTTTTTGTATTTATTTTAATTCTGGAAATTTAGTGCATATTATTTAATTCCATAGTGTGCAATTTAATTCATTTTAATTTATTTTCACATACAAGAGAATAATGCTTACAACCTTTTTCACTAAGGCATAATTTAATCATTTCAACCCAAGGCGTATTAAATATTTTACAAATCTAACAAAAATGAATTTTAAAATTAAGTTAATGAAATGAAAAAAGTTAAAATAAACACATGCACAAAGGAACCATCAGTTCATAGTTATTCACAACTTATGGATTATGAAATTGATACCAATACAAATCCAAGTTTGGTAGGGATTCAAGAGTTATCTCACAACTCAAATTAAGTGAGGTAGAGGTTATGTAAAAATAATTTACCAAAGATGACCATCTCTAATTAATCACCATTGGGGAAACCTACGTACTCAAGTGAAATATCAAGCATATGTATGCTATATAAGGATAGTTGAAGCATATTATAAATCACCCAACATGATATAACGCATAACATGATATCAAATCATCACATCTAACTACAAATCATCTATAACTATCATGATCCAAATAATGAGATGCAAAATTAATAATAATCTACATGGCTAAATCAAATACAAATATTATCACCACATAAAATAGATATAGTGAAAATAATGAAGCTAAAATATTATAATAATCCTATCATATTAAATCATAGCATAAATATCCAAAGTACACAATCAAAAACCCTTGATGGAAATATAAGGCCTTGTTGAAAATTTGGGTACAACATATCATATGTGTCCTATAATACACTATTAAATCATTCAATATAACATATAAAACAAAAAATAAATCCCACACAAGCACATACACTAGGTTGCATTATACAAACAACCTTTTGTTCAACATCTTGTCAACAAGGCTTACCAAGTTACTTCTTGGTACATATCACCCAAGTTTATAAGTAATTCATATGATGAAATAGCTATAGTGCAACACATGTATAGGAACCTATGATCCACCTCTCTAAATTGATCACCTTTTGTACAACATGTTCACAAGCATCTACAAACCACTTCTCAGAATGGATCACCTACAAATGACATACACAAAATTCTATGAGCCACCCCTTTGAATGGATCATCTTTGGTGCAACACAAACAAAAGCTTTATATGGACTAGTACTCTAAATATATTTCTTACAATGTGACATTCACATAAGAATATGTGAGCCACTCCTTTAAATTGATTGCTTACAATGTAACACATCTATACATATTGTGTGAGCCACTCATTTAAATGGAACAATTTTAATGTGACATGTGCACGAGAATCTATGATCAACTCCTCTAACTGGATCACCCATTATGCAACACCTACATAAAATTTTTATTGTTGATTATTACTCAAATTAGAAATAACTTTTTCTCTAATACCATTTGACACACACAAAAAAAGATGTGAGTTCTAATGAAATACTATATCCAACCATGAAACCTAACCCGCTAGATAGATAAGTAACAATGCCCAGGTTTAATCCTTTTCCTACACCACAAGTGATGCATAGTTAGATCCTCATGTAAGATTTGCCTAGCCTCCCAAGATAAGAGACTTTAGGAAAGCACAAATAGATCAAAAGATCAATAGAATGCATTAAGCATAGTTGATGTGTACAAGAGTTGTTCAACAAAGAGCTACAAGTGGGTATATATGATACAAATTAGAGATATAAATGTACAGCCGATGTTTGATAAGGAAGATGTATTCACATGTGTACACAACATCTCCACCAAATAAGAAAGCACAAGTCACATGTGAAATCTACTCAAGTAAATAAAATAAAATAATTTTTTTATTACTTACCAATATCTATATAAAATGTACCATTTTCATTTCATTAAAAATAATTAAAATGAAATATACAATTGTCACCATTATATATATATATATATATATAAGGAAGAAGAAGGGCATTATCTAACACTTGCCAAATTGCCAAATTGTTAGAATAAAAAATTGTGAATAGTGTTTATATTGGACTAGAGGTTGTAAACATTAACAACAAACATTAAACATTTTCTTGATTAGTGTGAAGGAAGCCATCTAATTCCTTCAATTCATTTTGTGGAAAGAGACATGTACCTCGGAAGTTCAGAAAGAGCTACAAATTGTCAACATCAATAAAAGATTGAAATTAAACATTATTCTTGATTATTGTTAAATAAACCATCTAGTTGCTACAATTCATTTTGTGGAAATAGTCACACCTCAAAAAACTAAAAAGAGCTATGTATTGTCAACATCATCAACAACAACTTGACATTAAACATTATTCTTCTTGATTATTGTAATGAAACCCATCTAATTGCTGCAATTCATTGTGTGGAAATAGTCACACCTCGAAAATCCAAAAGAAAATACAAATTGTCAACATCAACAACAAATGGACATTAAACATTACTCTTGATTATTGTGAAGGAAGTCATATCAATGGTACAATTCATTTTATAGAATAGTCACACTCAAAAAATCATATATATATATATATATATATAAAGTTGATATATGATGGTTAAGTTAAGGTGTTGTTTTTGCCATCAAGATTCAAACTCCACTAAAATAATATTGTTGAATGTTTAAATGGAATGAAATCCCCATTTGTAACCTCATGAATTCCTAACTCTAAAATCAAACAAATATATTTACCCCTTAAAAAAATTCGAAGCTACTTCTCTTGGTGCAGTTCATTTTTTGGACTCAGCTATTCTCGCTCCGAAAACGTTCATGTTATTGACACCCTTGAAAAATCACATCTGTCGCTTTCGCTATGAATGATTTGTCATACATATGTCGCCATCAACTATTTGTCATACATCTGTAAGACTGTAACTGAGTGTTATGCGACTTTCCGTAATACATTAGTACTTTTTTTGGAACCAGAATAGCGCCACCATTTCACATACTGCCAAAGTTGCAGCTTGCAGCTGAGTTGTCGTGCAACAAAAATAGAAAACAAAAGGACAGTGGTGCTCACCCACTTTCCCCAAATAACTAAGCACTAGAAAACAAAGAGAAGGAAAAGATGAAAGGCAGATACGACTGTAAGCAAGTTGCAGAGAGAATTATGGAGTGAAGTCAATCATAAGCCGTAAACTCCTCATCTTTTTCATGGCAGAACCTAAATCCACACGTTACAAGATTATAAAATACCAAATACCAATCTTCCAGTACTAACATTTAGTGTGTAGAAATCATGGATCGCAGCTCGTGGGCCATTTTCTTTCTGGTTTTCTATGCAGTCTTCATTAGTTTACCCTCTACTCCAGGAGCTCGGAAGCTTGTTAATGGTATAATGCTCTGCTTCCATGGTAGAGTAGCAGTGTTTCAGGTAGAATGTGGGTTGATTTTGCTTTTGATATTTGTTTACTGGTTTTGCAGAGGGTTGGAGTAACAATAAAATGGCGGCAGTAGCAGCACTTGGCAGGAGGTCGCCATGGGTTCCACCGTCTCCAACGGCAGGAGTAAACCAGCCTTATGTTCATTCTGTGCCGCCTCCACCTGCAATATCTATATGAATTTTTATGTTTTGGGTTTAGAATAGTTTATGTCTCTTTCAATAGTTTATTTGCTCCAATAAAGGGTATTGAACTGCCTCCCTCAATTCAGCTATGGCATTGAATATTGTATTTGTTTTGTCTACCCATCAAGAGTTTGCAGTGAATCATAAGTTGCAATGATAAATAGGTGTTTGTTCTTGACAGATGGTTTGCATTGCCATGGATTAGGAAATCCATGTAATTCAGCTTTGAGACACAGGCCATCAGTGCACCCTCCTGCTAACATTGGCACATTTCTAAGTGTCCTTTTGGTCACAAATTATACTTTTGGGAGCTAAAAGGTTTATGTGGAAAAACATTACACAATTTTATTGAAAAATCTTTATGATTGTAAAAGAAGATCAATTTTATTTGAGATTTATTTAGGTTACATCAATAAGATGAATAAAAATAAGTATTCTTAATCTATATATTAGATTATTAGGTTGAGGGCATGTGTATTCTGATATAAAATGTATAAAGTATAGAAAGTAATTATAAAGGAGAAATGTGCTTAGTTCTATGAATGAAGAATGAATGTTGTTTGATTAAGATTATGTGTTTGATTGTTGTTGGCTTGGTAGAAGTTATCGATATCAATGAAATGCCTCAAATCTTGTACATAACCTTTGCTATATCTTGGTTTGAGTCCATTAATCCAAGTCTATTCCATAGTCACAAATTCATCCTCTATGTGCACATTTGAGTTTGCTAATGGTGTGCTTATGCTCTATGACTCACCTTATTAATCTATGTTTGTTCTACTCCTTTCTAATAGATTGTGATTGACAATATTTTAAAATACCCTGAAGAGTTGTCATTATGTCACAAGGAAATGTGTTCGCTTGAGTCAACTTTAGAAATGTATGTGAAAGATCAAGGACAATAGGCAAACACCTTAGAATGATGTATGTAAATTAATTACTCCTTTTAATTTGCATCAAATCCAAGTGTTTCAATATTAATTACTCCTTAATTTTTTCTAAGATAAGAGAGGATGATCAAATATGAGAGGATGAAAATGAATACCTTAAAATACAAGCACATAGTGTTACAAATATATATGCTTTGTTGTCATTGATGTCAAGCAGTGTGGTCCACATGGATTTTTGGTCCAAACATCAGCAGAGTTGGCTGCAGTGTTAAAGTATTTGTAGTTATGCTTTATGGTCTAGTGCTTTGGTTTGGACATGAACAGTTTGCATTGGTGGTTGATTTGGTTGATATGTTCGTCTATTGAAAGGGTTACTTATTGATGGTGTAGACAATTGGACACTTTATTTTTGTGGTTTGAGTGTTGCTTGTTTTAGTCCAGACTTTCGCAATTGTGAGTTGATATGATAGATACATGTGCTTGGGTTATGCTATTAGAGTTAGATTCAACATATATTTTGGTCCGGTGATTGCATGTGAAGTACTCTTTTGGTTTGGAGTTGTATGTTTGGTGTTGGTTTAGGTCCAAACTATGTCCTATGTGTTTCATATTTTTGATCTACTTGTATATCTTGGGTCAAAAATATGCATCCTTGTTCCAATCTTTCTATTGGCCAACTCCGTGAGGATGTTTTTGTTTTGGTTTGATATATATGTAGAGATGATTTGTTAAAAAGAAATGTGGTGGAACATATGTGCGTGTGGATTTCAGTGGTGAGTATGCGACTTGATGTAAGGATGTCGATGTGATTGCTACATTAGAAGAGATTGCAATGCAAAGGTGAGAGTTAATATAGAAGCAGTGATCTGGAAGATTTGGTGGTCTAGATATTTCAGTAAGGTCAAAGGTTGTGCTATAATAGAGACTGTAATCAACATACTGAGATGCTTTTATTCATACAATTCTTTTTCTTAAAGTTGTAATGTTGTATCTTGCCCCAAGAGCAATTAGCCTTGGTCTGCAAGTCTAAAGCTGTGAGCTCCTTTTTTTTTGTAAATCTTTTCTATATAGTGGATTGTTTCTATGAGTTAGTGCTCACCGTGGTTTTTCCCAATTTGGGTTTTCATGTATAAAATATTGGTGTTCTTGTGTGAATGTTTATGATGTCTTTGTTTAATACTACTTGATGTGCATGTTTATTATAAGCATGTTAATGCAAGATTGAAGTCTGGAATTTTGTTGATGTTGATTCACCCCCCTTCTCAACATCTGGTGTGTGCTCAATGATTGGTATTAGAGTTTGGTTCCTCTTGAGTAAGCTCAACCGCTTGAGGTAGATCAGGAGTCTTGAACACTATGTTTGAAGAAGAGTTGAATGATATGGACCCCTTAGATCAAGGTGATTGGGATGATGTTGAAGGAGTTGTTGATATGGAAGGAGAACTGAGATTTGCATTGGCTGATCTAGACGAGTGCAGAGACAAATATAAGAAGGCAGTTGAGAAGATTTCTTTCTTAAGGGGTTTATTAGACAAAGGAAAGAAGCACATTGATGAATATGAAAAAAAGCTTGATGAGAAGACTAGAGAATATTCAAAATTAGAAGTGACGAATCTGAAAAAGGAAATCAAAGATGTTAAAGATCAGATTAGTAATGGCATAAGTCTAAAAGTTGGAAAGGAGATACTAGAATCTATCTTGTAGTTTCAAAATAATAGAGATTTTGGTGAATGCTTGAAGATCAATGAATAAAAGATCAAAGAAATGAATAATTCTACTGAGGATAAGAAGAATTTCATGTCTAACCAGAATTTCAGAATGTCTATAATGAACTAGCGACCTCCTCTTGCTTCTTCCAGGTATTTATTTTTCAAAGGAATTTGTTTTTCATGTAATGCAGTAAGGCACAAAGCAAATGAATGTATAAATCAATTAAGGAATTATTCTTTCAATGGAAATTGTCATTATTACAACAAGTTTGGACACAAGGCTAGTGAATGTAGAAGCAAAATGAATATGAACAAAAGTGTCAGATTTTTCAATGGATATTTCTATGTTTGCAATGGATATGGGCACAAATTTGTTGAATGCAGGATGAATAAGAACTTCAAAAGAAATGAGAATGGAAGTAAAATGCAGAATGGTCTGGTATGTGGGTATGTGCAGGATCATGAGGGGCTAAAAAGTGGCGATATGAAAAAAAATTGTCTTCTTCACTCGCCCAAAAATGTGAAAAAATCGTGTTGACTTTTTGCTTGGCTTGGATGTCAGTATATTTAGCCACGACACAATACAAATCATATCGGATACCCGATATTATTAAATATCAGGTTTCATTGATGGTTGTCAGGTTTGATGTGTGGTTATGTATTGTGAAATATCACATCGTTGCAGTTTGTAATCCTAGTATGATATTTTATCAATTTTTTTGCCGTCGGCATGATGGTAAGTTGATGGCAGCCATTTATTACTTCTTTCGTGCTTTTCATTTTGATTATTTAGTATGTGGGAGGATGCATTTTGTTTCACATGTTCTATGTGATTATTCCTGCAAATGTCGAGTCTCTTCTCTTCTGAAAAATAGAGAGTGGTGCTTGAATCTAGGGTTCCGGAGGAAGAGAATGAGGATAATTTTGAAAAACTTGGTAAGGTTTTTAACCTGTTTTCTCCTGAGGTGGCTTTTGAAATCCACAAGCTTTTGGGGAATCGTTGGTTGGAAATTTGTTTTAATATTTCTCATTCTAAGATTTTGTCTCGATTTGTTACAATTTGTTATGATATTTTACTTGATGCGAAGTTGGTTTGTCTCTTGGTTTCCACGTTCATATTTCCAACATTGTGTAATAGGGATATGGTTTTTTCTGCTTTGGATGATTATCATTTTGATGTGGGGGCTTTCTATTACGAGGGTTTTCTTCCTTGTCATGAGCTTTTGGGTAATGGATGGTATGGTCAATTATTGTTTGAATTAAGAATGGGGCTGATATGTGATACCATGGATGATACCCGGGCATGTATGGATTTTCTTCTAAATTGGGTTTCTACTCAGTTTGTGGATAAAGCTTGGGTTGTTTTTGAGGCTCTGCACTCGTTACTTTCTTTGAGCTTTCTATTCTCTGCTCCCGCATGGCTAGAATTCCCTCTACAGGTTGTTCCTCCTCCGGATGTGGCTATTGTTCCCCCTGTTGAAGGCACTAGCACTTGGTTTTTAAATGTCTAATTATTTTTCTATGATATCTTGGAGTTGTGGGCTGTTTTTTTGATGCAGATATGGACAATTTTGGTATAATTCAGTTTTGACAAGCTGGGTGGAAGAATTTCTTGCTCCCCATTTTGCATGATATTCTCAAGGAAATATTTGTGGATATTCAGCTCTTCATTTTGTAATCAGTTGAGCCTATACGTTGGTGGATATAACCAGATGATGAACTTTGTATCTAGAAATGTCCTATGGGACCTCATTGTATATTTCAAATGAATGGGTTTGGGTGAGTTTAATGTTCAATTGGATATGTAACAACTATTTTGTAAGGGTAGTATAGTTTGGTTTATATATAAGGTGATAACCAGAGGTTTTCTTGCGGGTTCTTTCCCGCCGGTATGCTTTTTGAACCTGTTGTAAAAATTATTAAATATAATAAAAAAGTTTAGTGGCTTGTCCACTTTTATTGAAATATATATATATATATATATATATATATATATATATATATATATATATATATATATATATATATATATATATATATATATATAATATGTAATATGTAATATATTATATCGGATATCTGGATCCATGTGGGTATTTTATACCCGACAGGAACAACCCGTGGATCATTTTTATCCACGGGTTGTGCGAATTGGAGGGATTCGATATCGGATTTATACCCGATATCCAATTTGTGAAGCATTTTTTGTAAAATCTTGCCAATAGGTATTTATATTTTTATTTCCTTGCATTTTTATCATTTATTCGCATTTTTTAATTTGTTTTTCAGTTGTTTCTTATAAATTGGTTTTTTATTTTAAATACACTATTGTTTGAAATATTTTAATTAAATCCAAATTTCCAACTCATTTTTTTAGGCGAAAGGCATAAAGCATATATATATATATAAAGATTACAAAAACAAAATTTGAGAAGTATTGGATAGCCAAATATATGCACATGAAAGCTTGTGCAGCCAAAATTTAACAACCCATACCTCTTTTTCTTCCTAAACCCTAGTCATGGAACCCTATACATACATAAACAACAGATATACTACAAACTAACTAAGCCCCCTTATAACAAAGTATAACATAACTAAATCCCCTTATAACAAAGTATAACATGACAAAATATTGTGACGACCATCTTACTCCTCCATTTCGTCAACTTGAATATCATTTTCATCCCGTTTCTCTTGAAATTCACCATTTGCAAAATGAGCAGGTAGGGGAATGTTCAGATTTGGTATATGAGCAAGTTGGGGATGAGGAGATGAATTGATGTTGTCTTGAACATCGATCACATGAGCAACATTAGAAGACTTGATGTTGTCAAGAACATTAATCACATGAGCAAATTGGGCCTAAACTGCAAAATCTTGAAGCAGTGGAGTAGGTGCAATAGTCAAAAGTGGATCATTATGGACATGTGCAAGCAATGCTAGTAAAGCATTCACTTTCCTTTATGTCATCTTAGCTAGATATTCATCAACCATTGTAATCTACCTCTAAAGAGCTTTTTGTAGATAATTGTAATTATGCATCTCCAACGTGTTTTTTATGGCATCATAGGCTAAGATAAATGCACTACCATTCAGTAAGAAATGACATGGGAAAAGACCTCCAATTTGACCTTGTCCTTTCCACAAGTCATATACTTGCGCCACTCTAAGAAGCTATGTATCTTGTAAAAACACATCCTTGACTACCTCCTCAACAATCAATTGAATTAATGGTAGCGATTGTAATAAATCGAATGCATTAGAGAGGAAGATAGAAATTACTTGGGAAGGGAAAATTACCCTTCTTGCTTGAGGACAGATAATTTCATCTCTAATGACTCTTTTCACACTTTTTTTTGTATTGGTAGCAATGTGTCTTGAATATTTTACTGAGTTGTTCATCCCCAATGGACCCTGAAAATGACACCTCCCATTCACATACAGGAACCCAAATTCTGTAATTATGTAGAAGATACTCCATCTGTGTTGTACGAAAAGACCTACAAGATCGAACACAACTAATTATTTCACCCTCGTCCTCCGAAGAATGTTGTGGATGCATAGCCCTAATTTCAAAACCCTACTAAAATTGTTGAAAGAATTATGATGAAAAGAAAACAAGCCTGAGGAAGGGATATATTTTCCCTTCACATGCTTAGAATAAATGACTGAATACCATGCGTTGGTAAGTCCTTCACTACCGTAAGCTTTGCAAAGCCTCACATGCATCAATCCATCCACCTATCATAGTGAGATAGATTTGTAATATAATAAGGAATAATTTATACCCCCTGGTACCTACATTCAATTCAAACAAATATTAGTATTTAAAATCCCTATCCTTTTCACACTTTCTTAGGATGCTTCTGCTTTGATATGAGTCTTTCACATGTGCCACCCGCAAAATGAGTACAATGCCAACTTGGAACTTATGAAATATTTGGATTTCACTGTGATTACTTATCAATGCAATATGATCCCAAATCAATCTCGTTACAATTATAACCGATGCCAACATTTTAAGTTGACCTCCCCATGATTAAACATGTCTTTAACATCTGCCACCTGACTTAGGATTGCAATCGCATTGTGTGAAAATTAAAAGCTAGATAATATTTTAATTGTCTTCATGAACAATTTCTCTTGCCATTACTTTTGCTAAATTTAGAAATTCATCGGCCTTACTACCATCCTCTAATATGAATACTTCCTCTTTTTGACACCTCATGTATGCCAATCAATCTACCAGCATGTTTCCTTCTCGGTATGTGTGTGAAAACCGAAAAGATTCAAATTTATCAATTCATGCAACATATTTTAATTTGCAATTCATGCAAAGAAAGATGATCTTTCTTTGCATGCATTTATGATTATTAACGAGTCATCGTCTATATGAATGTTGGATATACCTAAACTTTTAAAAAGTATTAAACCATGGAGAAGTGCCAATGATTCTGTTAAATTGTTTGTGCCTGATGGGAGGGCAATTAACCTAGCTACTTTCAATATCCCATAAGAATCCCGAATACAAACACCCCTCGATTCCCTCTCGAAGCACCATCCAAATTCAATTTATAAAACCTTATAGTTGGAGGTTATCATGTAATATTGTTCTTGTCCATCTTTGTCTTAGAAGGCTCCTTCAGAGCACCTTTGAAAGGTAAAAATATACTTTTCCAGCTCTTTATCTAATTTCATCATCCCATGCCGTGAAGAGTGAAGAGTGAATTGCAATTTTTTGTAAATTTGGACGTATGAATTGGCCGCTTCTGAAATTTATTTTTCAATTACTCCTTGGACAGTCTGAATTGAAGAAGATATTTTCCTAAAAATATGTTTATTTCTCTCCCACCAGATAGATAGACCATATTATTGTGGCTGGTATTAAATGCCAAGCTTTAAAGAGATCCCAAATTGTCTTTGGCATAGGGGTAGAAAACCTATTTTGTGCAATATGAATTTCCAACATTGCTGAGAATATGAACATTGTAAGAATAAATGATCAACATCTTTTATCTCTTCATTACATAAAACACATTTAGAGGGATTTGCAAATCCTAATCTTGTGAGTCTATCACTTATTAGTCCTCTTTTCCTTAATACTAACCATGCAAAACTCTCTGCTTTCGCCATAATCATGTCATTCTAGCAGAAGGAATAGGCTCTTTGTGATTGCATTTGTACATCTCTATTAAGAATTTATTTATATCCTTGCTTGAATATTTAATTACCATCCTTGGAAGGTGCCCAAATTACTCTATCTGGTATGTGAGAAAGAAATACTACTCTTTTTGCTAAAGCGTTATGCAAGACTTTTTTTGAACCATTGAAATTTGTATGTTGGAAAATTCTTTCAAGTTTACTCTTCATGTTGTCAACTCTACTGAACAAACATAATCAATCAATCTAGTACCCCACATCTGAGAGAAGACTAGGATGACAGATTGTAATTCTTAGATATCCTTTAAAGGAGGATAATCGTTCCAAGAATCATTTCAAAAGTGAATTACTTCGCCATTATGTACTTCCCATGAGATGTATATTGTAACAACTTTCCAACATGACATCATAAAATTCCATATAGCAGATCCATCTGGAGGATTGGATATTATGAATAATCTGGTTGGGTTTTGCATATCTAGATTTTTTTGCTTGCATTATCCTGCACCACTTTTAATCAAATTTAGTGTACATTTGGCATATTAATTTACCTCCAAAAGCCATGTTCTTCTTGGAAATATTATGCAAATGTACTCCACCTTTATATTTAACAAATGACATGTCCTCAAGAGAAATTAGAGGAACTTTCTTAACATCATTCATGTTTCCTTTCCATAAGAAATTCCTATTAATCTTTTCTATCTAATCAATAACTGATTTCGGAGCCTGGAGAATAGCTATGAAGTGATTTGGTATTGTTGCTAATGTTGTCTTTATTAACAATATTCAACCCAATAATGACAACCATCTAGCTTTCCAAGTCGAGAGTCTTGACTTAATCCTTTCTATAACCTTTGACCAATAAGATACCTTGTTTGAACCCATAAAGAATGGGATTCCCAATTATGTACATGGTAACTCCACCATCTGAAACCTAAACTCTAAATAATTTTCCTTCTAACAGCTGCCTTGGAATTAAAAACATAGATCTTTGAATTTTGTGCATTTATTTTTTCTCCCGAGACTGAATAATATGTAACCAATATCTTTTTAATCTGTTTGTCTTTTGAGAGAGTTTCTTTTCCAAATAATAAGGTATCATCTACAAAATGAGAATTTGTAACTGAAATGCATGTTTGAGGAATGTGTATGCCTTGTCATAAGCCTTGACTATGTCTCTCCTTTATAGACCTACTCAATGCTTCAAATATAATTATGAAGAGGAATGTGGATAAGGGATCCCCTTGCCTTAATCCCCATGTGACATTGAAATATCCTGATGGTGTTCCATTTATTATAACTGAAAACTTGGCCCCTAATACACAAGACAATATTCATTTACACCATTTACTGCAAAAGCCAAATTTATCCAAGACTTTCATTAGAAAGATCCAATCCACTTTGCCATAAGCTTTCATCATATCAAGTTTTAGAATGAAAGATGGAAGGTGATTAATTTTAATGGAATGTAGTACTTCATGCACAAGCAATGCACCTTCAATTGTTTCTCTACCTGGAACAAAACCCCCTTGCTCTTGTGAGATCACTTTAGGAATGAGATGTTGCAGCCATAAATAAATTGCCTTTGTGAAAATTTTATAACTTGTATTGCAAAGTGAAATGGGTCTAAATTAAGCAAAGGTCTTAGGTTGTTTTGATTTTTGGCAAAATTGCAATATTTGTTGCATTGCAAAGTGAAATGGGTCTAGTAGCAATACCAAACACTATTTGATGAAGCTCTTTTAAACCATAATTTCCTAGAATTTTGTTGCCAATAAATTTCCTCTCTTTTGCCTAGTTCTACCCATAAATTCTACAAATCCATTTGTTTAAGAAATGTAGGCAAGTATAGGCCATTTTCAATTAATTATATATTAATGCACCTCTACGAGCTCCTTTTATAACTCCTCTTTTTGGAGAAAAATGTTCTTAAAAACTTATGCATTCCAAGTTTTGATTTAATTTTTAACATCCAACAATATTTTATAGAATTAAAATATTTTTGTGTATTTTTGAAATGACGCACTTACCCACCATTAGCGGAGGACGGGAAGAAAATGTGCATGTCTAAACCATATTTTCTCAAACTTGAAAGAAATCTTGTGCTCAACCCTAGAACTAAGACCTAAAAATTCTAGTGAAATTGCATAATGATCGAAACTGACATACAACAAAATTTCTGAGACCAAATTAAATGATGCTAATGTCCAGTTTTGTGTTACTAAAAATCTATCTAGGCTCCCAACAATTTGCAAAAAGTCCTCCCTCTGATTCGTCCATGTAAACTTTTCCTTCATAAGCAAAATATCCTTCAATGCATTATCTGAAATGAAACAACCAAAATCTTCCATTGTTTTATGTGGTGGACAAATTCCTCCTTGCTTTTCTTCCAATGACATTATCGCATTAAAATCTCCTGCCAATGTGATTTTTTCATTACCAAGATTATGAATGAAAAATGTTAATGTTTCCCATAGCTTCATCTCATCATGTGTAGTGGTTGGTCCATAAACATTGAATATTCTAAACTTGAGATCAAAGTTTACCACAATCATAAGCTATGAATTACTAGCTCTTAGTTATTCCAATAGACACTGTTTTTGGATTTCATAATGTAATTAGACCACCTAAATCCCCCTGAGTCAGAACATGAAGTTATTTTCATTTCCCCCATTTCATAACTGAAGCCTAATATGTTTGTTGTGACATTTTGGATTCTTGCAATAAAATGATGTCTGCCCCACAAACATGTAATTGACATTTGATTTGGGCCCATTTTTTAAAGGCATTAATACCTCTGACATTCCAAGACACCACCCTCATTATGTTCAAGGAGAGAAACACGCCCTCCTCGACCTTTTACTTATTGAGAATATTCTATCCAAAGTAGTATGTACTCTTGCATCTATCTCTTCCTTTAATTTAGTAACCTTAGACTTTTTCCCTCTTTTCCCTGGAGATTTATTGACTGACATCTGAGAGCAGGGTGTCTATGATAATGATAATAATTGGGAGAAATAAAACTCAAGTACTAATTGTGCATCAACTTCCATGTTTTTATCCTTAGACACTTCTCGAGTACTAGGTATTTGAGATGGGTCTTCATGTGAAGGTAGAAAATATTCTTCCTCAAGACTTATCTCCTTCACTATCTCATCAAAAATATCTGAGCCTACCAAGTAAAGAATTTTATTAGAAATCTCTTCCAGTTTATCTGGACAACCTCCTTGTTTAAGGCATATTGCCTTATAGTAGTCATCATTTTCCTTAGAAAAGACCTAATTAATTTCATTGTTTGACTCTCCATTGTTCATCAATTTATATTGAGAAATAACCTTGCTTTAGAGATATCCGAATGGATCGTTTACTAAACATCAGCTGATGAACAATATGTTGGCAATATTGCATTATAGCAGACAATGAAAGATTGTTGGCATTTCAATAAGGATATTGAGAAGGTTGTTGATGATTATGGATATAACTGATTAAGGATGTTTACTGTCTTGATATTATTATTTTATCATTGATGTCAAGAAATTGATTTTCTAATTCAGTATGATGTTGCCATATCTTGAGAAGTATGATTTGAAGATTATAAAGATGTCGGTAAAAGACACAGGAAAGAATATGATGAATAAGGGGATGAATAAGGTATTTAATGGGCAACTATTACCGAGTCAGACAATGATGAGATCATGATGTTTTAGATTGTTTTAACATCATACATATGTTGTAAATTGTAAAGGTTAATACTATACTATGTTATCAAGCAAAGAACCTAGTCGGTAAACCCTAAGTAACCTAGTCGGTAAACCCTAAGGTTATCGCTATCAGTTAATGAAGGTGGAATGTCTACCGAGTGAAGTTTAGTATTTACCGAGTTGTTACCGAGTTGTAACCGAGCTATAACAGAATGCATTAAATGTTTGCATGTGTTATTTAATGAAGGAAGCTGATGAGCTGGAACTGATTGAATGATTGGTATGCCGTTAATATAGTTTGTTAATGAATCTAAGGCAATAGAAAGTCGGCATGAAGATCTATAGCGCAGATTGAACCGCAATACCCTGGCACAAGTTCCAAGAAATATATGCAAGTTCCTAGGCGGGGTAAAACATTTTCAGATCGAAAGATGCATTGAACTTGGACAAGATCAAAGATCTGATGGCTATGATTGATCATGGGAAATTTTATCAAGGAGATTAAGTGGTTACCTAATTGTTTATAAATAGGAAACTGTTGATAAACAATGAATGTGAGCAAGTGTATGCACAGGGATACTACATAGTGATTACCGAGCACAAAATATTGAAGACCTGTTTGAATAACAGAGTATAGAAGCCCAGCAGATGGACAAGATTAGTTCTATGTCTAGATTGTATTGAACAAATAAGAATCTGCTTTAGCATTTTAGATGTGAAGTTGCAGATAGATTATATTACTGTTATTTTGTGAAAGTGACAGAAAATCTCTTAAGCGAGTGGACTTAATAGTCTTATTTGTAAAACCCTCTAGTAAGGTGACATTCTGATTGAGTGCTTGAAATCCTTTAACAAGGTCACTTCTAACAAGGTGAAGATCCTAACAGATCTAAGGGAAATCCCTTAACCGGGTCACATCTAGCAATGTGTTTGTAATCTTTAACAGGATTTTCTTTTAACTGAGCATTCTCTAGAAGAGTATATTTCTTAGTGGGTCCGAAATCCCACAGTGGTTTTTCCCTATTTGAGTTTCCACGTTAAATCTGGTGTTATGAGGTTTATGATGTTTCTATGCTTTTGAGTTTGCATGTTTAATAGTTTTGGTTATATTACTGAAATATATATTACCAAGGTTGAATCTGATGTTTTTATGGAAGATTAAGTTTGTATGATTCACCCCCCCCTCTCATCTTGTTGGCTATTGGATCTGTACTTATATTAAGTATCAGAACTATCACAATAGTGTCTATTTGGATTAAAGAGGATGAAATAATATTTGAAGTTTCTTTGTTGGTGTGAGGCAACAATTACATGAAAGATATGTTATCTTTACTAAGCAAAACATTGGCCTCAATGATAAAAGTAGGGTTCTTTTGGAAAATAACTCCTTAGGACTTTCGAACTCTTGTTGAGATGAATCCATGTACCCTAGTTGTCCTTGAAAGTCTTGAACCATTTCTTTTGCCTTGTCTACTATTGATTTTGTATGTTTCTTTTTAAAAGATATAGATGAATGGTTCAAAGGATCTACTTGCTCTTTGAGTCCCTGAAGATTAGGACATGTTGATTTTTTATGACCGGTGGCATGAAAAATAACACATATATTTTGTGGATCTTCTATGAAGATTTCCTTAATCCACTTACCAAATTTTGAGTTGATATGGATTTGGTTGGGGAGTGGCTTATTGGTATCCAACAATAAACAAACTCTAACTTGTTTTGAGGGATCCCTAAAAAAATCCATGTCATGCTTGATAAAAATCCCTACATGGTTTGCCATGATTTCAATCAGATTGAGTTCTCTATATTCAAGATCAAGAGATTGTAATTAAACCCGGGAAGGGACAAACCTAGCCTCAAATTGCTCTAGTTTAAAGTTTGGTGTCCATGGTTGCATGCATAAACCAGAGCCTTCAAAAACCTAAGATTTAACTTTATAAATAGAATCTCTCTCATCCTTTAAGTTAAAGAGGACAAAAAAAATGCCCTTTTGATTGATCTAGATAAAATACCTTAGATACCCCTACCTATTCTTCAAATAAAAGATCCTTCAATAAATCTATATCTATTTTAAGGCTCTAGAACTTACAAATTATCGCACGTTTACGCAAATCATGAATTTGAGCTTGTAGAAGATCCTCAAAAAATGTGATGTTGATGGATCCTTCTTGCTCGAGTTCTGTCATTTTAGTCTGAATTTTCTCAATTGAACTTGTATGTTGAATGGTGTCACAATTAATTGCCTCTTTACACCTCCATTGCATGATTGCTTTAGCTTTGTTGCCATTCTTGCCTATTTTGTTCTTATTAAGCTTCTTTTTGCCCTTCCTTCAACGTACTTCACTCTTGCCCCTTTTATCTTGTGGATCATTACTAATCTATCCAACATCATTCTCTCAACTATCTTCATCTCCATGATTAAAGATTTTTGGTTTGAAGGGGGCCCCTTTGTGCTTCGTTTCAATATATCCATTTTACAAAATATAATCATCAAACAATAAAACCCTAATCTCTGCCTCTTTCCCTTTATGTGACATTTCAATATTTGTACGAGATCCATCTTGCAAAATATTACCATTATTCAATAACACCCTTATATCTTCCAATTTCCCTTTCTACTTCCTTTCTCCATCTGCACAAAATCTATTATGTGAAATTTTTCCATTATATGTTGAAACCGTAATCACTGCCTCTTTCCCATTCTCCACCTCTTTCTAATTTTGATTTGATTTGAAATCACTAGCACTTTCTTTGTAGAAAAAATTCAAGAATCGTGGAGTTTCTTCAGGTTGTCGATTATGCAAATCAATCTTCTACACATTCAAGGATTGATTGTCCTCACATACATCAAAGACCTCTTGTTTTTCTTTATTCAAACACTTGTGGGGTCAAAAGGGCAACCGGTTTGGCCATGCAAACCTATGCTTAATGGGTCTTGCATGCTGTCAAGAATGATTTTGATATGAAGGATTCATATTCCTTTCTAAAGAATAATAAATAGTCTACCAATTTATTGGGAAATCAAAGCCATACTGATTGCCAAATCCAAAACTCTATCGTGCCCTAAATCGTTCTCTGTCATTAGTCCATTCAAAATTTTCAAAAAAATTCATTGCCCAAGGCCATCCGCCATATGTGGTCAATCAAGTAAAATGGGTGATAACACTGACAATCCACAACTGCCACAACCTTCATTACCAAACCCCCCCTCAATTCAAGACTTAATTTGTAAATATTTGAACAAATTGAGGGGCATTTCAAATGTTTATAGTAGAATCCCTCATACATCTGACATGTTAACCAGACTAAATATTATAATAGCCAATGTAGAAATTGTCACCATTTAGCACAATACCATTCTTTTGTGGTGAAATGCCATGAGAGATAAATATGTGGATGGCTTGACCTATAAAGAAGTGAAGGAGCTTGAGATATATAAAGCCAATATTGTCACCTTGTTCATTAATCCCTACACTAGACAACCGTAGATGTGAAAAAAATAAAACTTTCCATCAAATGGTGTCAAAATGAAGATATTGTAAAACAATTTAGGGATCATTGGTTGGTGGTTTTTTATAGACCGCCCAACAACAATCTAAATGTGTCATTCTACTTCATCAAAAAATTGTATGTTGAGTTTGTTTTGGGCAAGCATGTAAACTACTTTGACATCAAGCCTTTCTTGGGTGTCTCACATACTTGTGTTATGTGCCATCAGTTATACTTAGGTCCTCTTGGACAACCTGTTGATCCTCCCATAGACACAGTTGATTACAAGGTGCATGATATGTATGATGCACCACATGAGACGAGAGGGACGATATAGTGGTAAGACTTAACTTGTAATTTCATAGTGCATTTCATTTTAAATGAATATTTATAAGAGATGGTATTAAGTACTAATGTTTATTTACATGTTCTATATAACAATTTATGTCTAAGGAGGAGTTATCACAGGTCCATGATGACACCTTGACGGTCATTTCATTTGGCTTTGATAGCTATATGACATATATAATTGCACCTAGTCGTTTACATTTTTTATTGTGTACATGCTTGTCATTTAAATTTAAATTTTACTAAATTAAATATTAACTTACATGTTTATCTTATTTTACTCTTATAGAACACACCTAGCATGAGTACGGTCTGACATGACCCAGGCTCTGGAAGCACAGTCAGAGACACAGGAAAGGTAATTGAATGCAAAAATGATTGAATTAAGAGTTTAAATAACTTATAATGATTATACATGTCTACATAGATTGATAGTTTTTCATACGTATCCTCTTTATGTACTGAGAATTGGTGGCTTCACATCCTTGTTGACTGCACCCACAATACCTAAAGAAGCATAAGAGATGCCTTAGGTGAATGTGTATTTTATTCTACATTTCATAGATATTTTCCTATCATCGACAATTATATGCTAACTTGTATCAATGTTATGTTTGTGTACATATATAGGTTGTCTACAAAAATATTGATGACATCCCTTCTCTAAGACGGGCATATTCTAGGACTCCCGACCGTCCTAAGAGAAGATGTGGACCTGAGGTAATCAAGAATTTAATTTTAGAGTTAAATTATAGTTTGATGTACATATTGATTTTTATGTTAGCTTTTTTAATTTAAATTATATAATATAACTAATATCAATTGTGGTTTGATTTTTCTTGTGCAGGATTCTTCAAAGCCAAGGAGCGTTATAAGTACAGTTTTTGTTGTACCAAAAGATTGACCTATTAATGCCCGATACAACCACTAGACTTATAGAATCCATAGGAGGTGGTTAATCCATGTTACAAACCCAAGCATTGTGTTGCACAACACAAGGAGACCAAGTGCATACACCTTACAATAATCCCCCCATTGCAAGCGAGGGGTTTGAACTTGTGACCAAGCTTTGATACCACTTGTTACAAGTGCGGTTGTCATTGCACCAAAAGATTGACCTATTAATGCCCGATACAACCACTAGACTTATATAATCCACAGGAGGCGGTTAAGCCATGTCACAAACCCGAGTGCTGCACTACACAACACAAGGAGACCAAGGGCGCACACCTTGCAACAAAGAGTGCTTCAAAGAGGATCGATTTTGATGATTCTTCAGCAGTTTAGGATGTGGTAGAGACATTTTGGGATACATACATGTCTAATTGGCATGTATATTGTGTATATGTACATAGATTTACACATATGGACATGCACTTGTAATTATTAGACAATTTGATATATAGTAGTTGAGATTCAACATATTTTGTTCCCCATGTGCATGGATTCATTCTTTGAAACTTTAATCTTTAATGTAATAATGAACAATGGTTAAATAATGAATAATAGCATGTTATTTGTATAATCTTGAGATTCTATATAATTTGTTTGGCTAAATCTTAATTGTTAAATTTGGTTGCGTTGGGAAACTTCACCAAATTTAATAACCAAATATAACATGAATGCTTAGTAATGACAATGAAAAGTAGCAAAGAATATTCTACAACATAATGCAATTTTTCATAACCCACTGGCTATATCTAGCAACAATCCCCCACCACTAAAGTTGTCTCAACAAGGAGATCGTTCAATATGTCCATTTTCATGCGTGGCTTGTTAAATTTAAGACCTGAATATATGAACTCTGAACATAAAATTGTTTCAATTGTCATTCAACTGCTCAAAGATACAAATGTCGCCTTCCTTTATATTATTATCATGTCCAAAATATCTCCACCCCCCCCACTTAAGGTAGGCATAGTGTGCTTCATAATGCATTGTACCATTCATTCCTTAACCCAACAAGACATTAGATTGCATTAATTCAATGCATTCTTTTTAGACTTTACAATTCACACACATGTAAACCCCCGTATGAGTATAATATTAAAAAAATTATGAGAAAAATGAAGACAACTTGTTTTATCATAAAAGACCTCTTTTTAAATCTTTTATTGCCAATTTAAACTTTGAAAATGTATATAACCAAAGAAAGCAGAGAATTTAGTCTCACTAGATGGTATGGTTTGCTAATATTATATGATTTCATAATCATTCTATGAAATGGTTTATCCAATTTGAAAGAAGTCGACTCCATTTCCATGTTCTTCTGATAGGAGAAACAATGTACAGGGTTCTTGGATGATTTTCCTACAAAACATTTCACTTTTATTTATACCAACTCTATCCTAAAAATGCAATTTAAATGCTAACTTTGTATGTTAGTTATAAAAATACTTTCAAAAGTCATTTTGGGTACAAACCGTTGGTTCCATCATGTCCAGTTAGGCATTTTTACCCTAGCCATGCTTCTATTTTGCCTCCCTACTCAGTCGAATGCTCAAGGCCATATTGTACCAGTGTCATCCTTTGAGCATCCTAAGTGCGAAAAAATGTCAAAATTTGATAGGTTGTAACTTGAAATCTGTGGCACTTTCAAATGATCTATTTGAACCTACAGGGTTATGTGAGAGTTGTCTACAATAGCCTCTCATATTTTCAAGATTCAAAGCAATTTTCCTAGGGCGGTGATTTTTCAGTTGATGCAAAAATCATATGCTTTCGATGAAAAGTTGCAACAAGGCCAAATTCTAGTTTTGTTAATCATGGGCATGAACTATTGGTTCCAACATGTCTAATTGGGAATTTTTACCCTATCCATGCCCCTATTTTGCCTCCCTACTTGGTTCAAACGCTCAGGTCCATACTATAACGACATCATCTCTTGAGCACCCTAAGTGCGAAAAAATTCCAAACTTTGACATGATATATCTTAGGATCCATGGCACTTGTGAATGATCTATTTGAACCTATGGGATCAAGTGAGGGCCATCTACAATTGCCTCTCTTGGATTTTCAAGATTTGGAGTAGTTTTCCTAGGGAAGCGATTTTTTAGTTGATGCAAAAATTATCAGATGCATTCAATGAAAAGTTGCAATGGGGCCAAATTATCGTTATGTTTCTCGTGGACGTGAACCATCGATTCTAACATATCTAGTAAAGAATTTTATACTAGGCGTGTTCCTATTTTTCCTCCCTACTTTGTTGAACATTGAGGACCATACCCTACCAACATCCTAGTGAACCTTGGACAACCCTAATGAATGTAGGGTAGCCAGGTAACAAAATGATAATGAGGATGAATAGGATAAATATAGACTAACAAGCCTATATTGTCGTAATGAAAATGTCCTTTTGATTACCCATGTACTCATGTACAAATACATTTTATATCATCAATACAGCTACACCAATGTACTCATGTATAAATACATTGAATATCGTCAATACAACTACACCAATATACTCATGCATAAATACATTGAATATCATCAATACAACTACACCAATGTACTAATGTACAAATATATCATATATCATAAATAAAAAGCTACATCAATGTACTCATATACAAATACAACATCATAATCCATGTGCATTTGATATCCTCACGTCGTACTCCAAGATTGTATAGAGCAATGCTTGCATATAAATGAAGAACAACATAAGCAACGTGAACAACATAGTACTATGATACTTTGATCATTATTTGAAATGAAATGCATGATAATAAATGAATAGGTGGGATTATATACCATGACGATACTTTTTAATAAATTACATCGAATGCACCTACAATGCTGAAGAAAAATAGTGATGCAATAGTATTGTCTATCAAAAAGACGTACATTCTTTAAGAATTTTTAATTTAAACATAAACAATATGAACATAAAAGTTTTATGATCATAATTTGAAATTAAATCCATGATAATAAATGAATAAGTAGGATTATATACCTTGAAGATACCTCCTTACGAATTACATCAAATGTACCCACAATGTTGAAGCAAAATAGTGAAGCAATAGTATTGTTCATCAAAAAAGACCTACATTCTTTAAGAATTGTTAATGTAAACATAAACAACGTGAACATAATTTTTTTATGATCATTATTTGAAATTAAATCCATGATAATAAATGATAAAAAATTAAGAGATAAGATAATAAATGATAAAAAATTAAGAGATAATAAAGACCTGCTACTCAAGTGAGCCTGAAGGGTCATCTCTTTGCTTAAGAGTATCCAGTATTTCTTCCTAATCGACACTAATAACCGTCCATAGTTCTTTTGTCTTTGATCTTGCATGTTTCTTCAACAACTTGACATTTTTTGCTATAACAAGGTGTGAATACGTGAGAATGGTTGTGTGTCTCTCATAGTCTTCAAATACAGGTAAGCCATTCTTTCTAATCACGTATGTTCGCAACCAAGTTCTTGCAACAACAACTGAACCTGTAGGATACATGAACCCATCATCATCTATCATTAGTCGTGTTAGCTTATTCTTTCCTTTTACACATCATTCCAACCAGTAGCCTAACCTCTCTTAATTCCCCTGCGGTGCAACAACTGCAAAAACATGTCCTGACTATAGAAGATCTGAAAGACAGTCATACTCAACTGAAATTTCCATGTCATCATTTGGCATAGATATTTTTTGAGATAAGCGAATTAGATATTATGGAACCCACGTATCCACCCACTCACTTGCCTCGCATTGATTCCACTCACACTGAACACAACTATGACAAAAATAAGCCAAATCTCATGTCCAAATGATCCATGTACTTGCATCTAAGTTGTAAAATGAATGCATCTTTGAAGAATCTCTAATTGTTTGACAATCCAATCTGTCTCCTACTATGCACAATGTTGGACCAAGTGTCCCTCCATGTGATATTGTTGAACTACACCAATCAGCAATATAATGTGCATTAGAGAATTTAGCACCTGAAATCCTCTATTGCTCCTTAATGAGAGCTCTCTTCAAACATACACCTGCTGCATCATGTTGCCCCTTCCCATTCTCAGCTTCAAAACAACTCCAAAGTTGAGGTACACCCCTCTCTGCATGCATTCTACTCAACCAATAAAACATATGAGTATTCTTGAATTGACCTATGCAATTGTCTGACCATTTGAGATGTTGGTCTATTGCAATACCTTTCTCCTCTAAGAACTCAAAAAAATTCTTGAAACAATGTTGCACATACTCAGAGGAGTGAGATCAATCATCACTCATATAAAAATGATAGTCTCTAATTATCTTCATGTTCTCTTTTGTACTATCAGGGGCATGTATACATGTTATGTGAACAAAAATAGCAATTAGAATTGAATTGTAATGCTGAGATTCTACCTCATTTTATAGTTGTAATATATAGCTTTCTGCAAAATTGACCACCAATATAATATTGTCAATCGAGAAAGAGTTCTTACACATCATGAACTATTGATCCAACCACTGAGACCTATGGGTATGCCTTCAATACTTGTAGAAAATATTTTCCTTAAAATCTAAAATAAAATCAGCAACACTGACTCACGGAGGCTTCACTAGCTAGGCAATATTATATCACGTGCATTCATATTGGGGGTTTAACATCCCAAAAAAGAGCTCAATATATTGCCTATTTGGTGAAAAAAGGGGGGTTTTTAATTCAGACTATGAAAAAATGCAATATCTAATGAAAATAGGGGGGTTTTAATTTGGATTGTGTATTAGGAGGGGGCGACAAAAAAAGATTTTAGGGCTATATTTTTAGAAAATAGGGGGATTATTTAGTATGCCATGAACACATGTGATATAACCCAAGTTCACTAAGTGAATCCCCCATGTGCTAACTTCTCTATAGACCAACTCGCATCTAGAACCTTCACCTCCACTCTTCAAAGTATATTTCACTATCTCATATCTGTTTTTCTCAACAATATTTTTCCAAATTCGTGTTCACTGCCCTCATGAAAAACATGAAACAAAATTTGGAAAGCAACCACATTGTGAGCACTTCTCATTTAAATAATCATTTGTCTATAAAAATCATCCATCATCTCTAAGACATAAAAATAGATCTAGAAAGTCTCCTGATGATCTCGGAAGTTTCATTGCACCACACTCCTACAACTCCACATGGTAGAATGAATATAACATAAAAGTTCATTGTACATTGAAAACTCCACATGGTATTTACAACAACAAGTATTATGAATCTTTAGAGGTACACAATAAAATGGCTTCAAAGATTCAAAGGCCCTTTGCAATATTTGCAAAGTTGGATGTGTTTCACAATTTTTTTTGTACAATATTGTTTGGCTTCATTCCAATAAATGTTTAGGATGCGGTGTGCGGTCTTGATTGCCAATTGTTAACTTTAAAACATCCTTTACATTGGGTTATACTCTAGAGTTAGAGTGCCAAAATTGTTTAATTTCCTCCTTCACAGTGTTAGTCAACTTCTTATCAACACATTGAGGCCTCGCACCAAAAGCCCATGTATCATTTTGAAGAGGATCTTCGAGTCTTTCTCTTCCTACAAGTGCTCTATCCAAATTTTTTTGATTTATATTCAAATCAACACAAGTTTGTGTCATAAAGAGAGCCTTTCTCAAATGATGGCTTACTAAGGAGGTTATAATCACTCTTTGAGCAACTCTCTTATCTTTTTCCTTGCTATTATTTCCAATAGAATTGAGATATTTTAAAAAATATCTTTTACAATAATACAATTTTTCTCCATCTTCTTGTTCATACGAATCTTCAATTTGGCTAGCAAGGGTCTCATCTTTTGTATCTTTAGCAATTGAAGAAAAATTTGGCATTGCTTGGTCAATGTCTTATTGCTAAAATATTGGTTGAAAAGTTGCATAGCCCAAAATCGAATAGTTTGTGTTGACCTCTTACCTTCAAGATTGTCAATAATGTTCTCATCAATTTCAAGTAACCATTTTGGGGTTCTTGAAGGTCTTGAATTTGGAATTTGTCTTTCTTCCATGAGAGGGTCTTCATTTCTCATGTAATTTGGTTTTACATAATGTTCACTTGGTTGAACAATTCCACCTTCAACGTCAAAATTTCTCAAATTTTTACCTCCAATGTCAATTCCCAAATTTTCACCTTCATTTTCAATTCTCAAATTTTCACCTTCATTTGCAATTCCCAAATTTTCACCTTCAATGTCAATTCTCACATTATCACTTTCAATTCCTACATTTTCATTTCTAAATTCAATATAATGTTGAACATTTTTAATATCTATTTCAACATTGTCATTCCCAATTTGAATATCATGTTCAACATTGTCATTCCCAATTTTAATATCATGTTCAACATTTCCAATATCAATATCTACATTTTCATTTTCAATAACTTGCTCAACATTTTCAAATTCAATTTCCTCTTCACTTGAAGTAACATTTTCAGAGGCTTCACCAATATTTGACATACTTCTCCTCCTATGACCTTCTCTATCTCTTTGTCTATATACTTCAATTTGCTCATTTAAAATATTTTTATATGTTTTTTCTTTTGAGGACTGATGCTCCCAATTATACCTCCACAAAGATGCTCTAAAATGATTGCCAATGACAAATTTGTCTAGAAAAATCTCAAAAAAGCAGAATTTTGTCGTTGTATGTCTACAAAACCCATGTTTGTCGCTTGTAAAAATAATGTAGGGACTGTTGGAATGCACAAAATGGCCCACAGAGCTATTTTGTGTGGTCCACGTATCAGATATTCGATAAAATCGAATATCCAATACCTAAACATATTTTTTTATATGGGCACCAAAATTTTCATTGGAGCCCAACATTTCAACCTTGGCGCCCAAATGGAAAGGGATCGAATATTGGATAAATATTTGATATTTGTTATCTACCCATATGGGAAAAGTGAGAGAGAGAGAAGTGGGGAGATAGGCAAAGGGATAGGGAGAGAGAGAGAGACGAAGGGAGACAAAGATACTGCACATGGATATACAGTGCTCAACTCTCTTTCATGCAGTGCATTCCTCCTACATTCATTTCATAGTTCATAGATGAGAAAGACGAACATATTCTTTTTCATATCATGTTGAAAATCCCAAATGGACAGGAGTGGGAGTTGGAGTTAAATAATGCAAATTGTTAACTAGAATTTGGATGTGATTAGAAAGAATTTGCCAATTATCATATTTTGAAAATGGGGAAGAGAGAGAGGGAGGGAGAAGGGGAAAGGGATAGGAAGAGAGGGAGAGAGAGTGAGAGGGAGAGGAGGGAGATAGGGAAAGGGAGAGTGTGTGAGAGAGAGAAGGGGAAAGGGATAGGAAGAGAGGGAGGGAGAGTGAGAGGGAGAGAAAGGGTGAGAAAGGGAGAGGAGGGGGGAGATAGAGAGAGGGGGGGAGAGGGATAGAATGAGAGGGAGGGAGAGTGAGAGGGATAGAAGGGGAGAGATAGGGAGAGAGGGGGAAAGGGAGAGGGAGAGGGAGAGTGAGAGAGAGAGAGTCTGTTCATGGATATATAGTGCTCAACTCTCTTTCATTCAACGCATTCCTCCTACATTTCTTTCACAGTTCATAGATGAGAAAGACTATCATATGTTTTCCCATATGGTGTTCCAAAGCCCAAATGGATAGGAGTGGGAGTTAGAGTTAAAGAATGAAAACCTTAAACTAGAATTTGGACTTTGTTGGAAAGAATTTGCCAGTTATCATAGTTTGAAAATGGGATAGAGAGAGAGAGAGAGAGAGAGAATTGGAAAGGGATAATAATAGAGAAAGAGAATGGGGGAGATAGGGAGAGACAAAGACAGATAGAGACAGAGACAGAGACAGAGACAGAGGGACAGAGAGACAGAGATAGAGAGACAAAGACAGAGATAGAGGCAGAGATAGAGACAGAGACAGAGACAGAGACAGAGAAAGGGACAAAGAGAGATAGAGAGAGAGATAAATATAAAGATAGACAGAGAAACAAATACAAAGAGAGAATGGGGGAGATAGGGAGAGAAGGGGAAAGAGAGAGTGAGAGTGAGAGAGAGAGAGACTGTACATGGATATACAGTGCTCAGCTCTCTTTCATGCAATGCATTCCTCCTAAATTTGTTTCATAGTTCATAGATGAGAAATATTATCACATGCTTTCCCATATGGTGTTCCAAATCCAAAATGTATAGGAGTGGGAGTTGGAGTTAAAGAATGCAAATCGGAAACTATAATTTTGACATGGTTGGAAAGAATTTGCCAATTATCATAGTTTGAAAATGGGAGAGAGAGGGAGAGAGAGGGAGAGAATGGGGGAGATGTGGAGAGAACAAAAAGGGGAGAGGGGGTGAAGGAGGGAGATATAGAGATAGATACAAAGAGATAGAGACAGAGACAGAGATAGAGACAGAGACAGAGATAAAGATAAAGACAGAGACAAAGAGAGAGAGAGATAGAAGGGATGGAGAGTGAGAGAGAGAATGAAGGTGTTAGGGAGAGAAGAGGAAAGGGAGGTGATAGGGAGAGAAGAGGAAAGGGAGAAGGAGAGGGAGAGGGAGAGTGAGAGAGAGGGAGAGTGAGAGTAAGAGATAGGGAGAGGGGAAAGGGATAGGAAGAGAGGGATGGAGAGTGAGACGAAGAGAATGGGGTGTTGGAATCAAGGAACACTGAGAGGGGGAGGTGAATTAGTGTTCTACAAACTTTAACATTATTAACCTGGTTCTTCAACCATCTAATGCAAATCAACAAAAGAAAGATGCAAACACATAAGGAAAACATCCACAACACCAATTTATACGTGGAAAACTTGGTTAAAGGAAAAAATATGGTGGGAACCTACCCACAATGAGATAATACCCTATTAGGAGTGAATGTAAATATTACAATGGGGAATGCACATGCATTCAGACACACTACCTAGAGCTCGTTGCTCAAATTATAAAAGGGATACAACCCAGAAGGCTCAATGCCTTACAAAATGATTACAAAAGATACAAGAAGGTTTGAAATATTGAATAGCATCAACAAATGCCTTAGTATAGTTTTAGTTAAGCACAAAACCCATATTCTTACTCTACTCTACTCTACTGCTCTGTTTTGATATTCTGGTGTATTCCAGAGCTCAAAACTTTCACTTGTGCACTTGAAACTACACACAATCACTCACAACCATTTCCCACACAACCACGGATACCAAAAATGATCATATCAATTGGTCTTATATATCTGCAACCTTAATTTAGATCTTCATCATGTCAGCCCAAAAATGCATAACACACAAATGAAACGTGTTACCCAAGTCGGCTCAATCTGATCCAAAACAATCAAGCGGACCAAAACAAGTTGACCACATGCTTCCCACATGTTTCCTCACTAACCTCCAACATACAAACAATCACCACATATGATCCACAAGAATTGCACAATGAATATCCATACATTACTATGGGTGAACACTATTCAACACAAAAACCTGTCTATCGGAACTTCCAATTTACACAAGACTCATCACCGGAGGCCACAAACTTGGAATAAGGTGATTTACACATCCAAAATTCTTCATTGACATCTACAACACAAAATAATCAATACAAAAGATCTACTAACCATAACATTGTACACTCTTCTAGATGTCTTGTTCTTTTTACTAGACCTAAATCAATCTTCCTGTATGATTGCATTATCAACTGCGGATGGCATGTCTAGCATTATTTGTCATCAATGACAACATTTTAACAACAATGCAATTTATCTTGCCAACAATCTCCCCCTTTGGCATTGATGGCAACACTTTAGTGAAAAATGACTAAGTGTCGGGCCAAAACCAAAATACATACACTGCAACAAGAATCTAATTGTCGAACTCCAAAAATCAAGACTCCCCCTAAGATCGACATTTTTCACTTTTCTACTCTACCCCTTTGACATCAATGGCAAAGGTAGATTTCCAGATACCAAAAATTGAATCCAACAATGTTATACACATGTACTCACAGTCCTTACATACTCACAAAATTTTGAAAATGTCAGCATACGAATTCTTCAATGTGTCCAAGCGACTGTCCCAACCCTTCTTTAAGATCTTCAAAACTATTATTAGACCACTAGATAGAGAAGCTTTGGCTTCTTCTTTCTTTAGGTCTGTCGAATTGCTATTTGCTAGAGCATCTTGAGAATCCTTGAAGGCACTAAGAATCATATCCAACTTAGGAGTAATGAGACTCCTAAATTCTCCAAATCTGCTAATTATCCTCTCTCGGTCGAGGTTGAAGCTTCTAATTTTCACAAGAAGTGATTTTACTTGATTTTCATGAGTACTCAAGGAAATTGTCAGAGGATCAATCGACTGAGATATTCATTCTAGATCGTCCTCATTCACCTTAGAATTCTTCTCAATGTTCTCAATGAACTTGGATAGTGATAAGCACAATTTGTACAAGTTCCCACCTTTGGACATAGCATCTTGCATACTCTTTGTAGTCACATAAATCTGTCCACTTAATTAAATGAATATTTAATATTTATTTGATTATTTAACCATCAATTAATAATTAATTAAATTAATATATTTAATTAATTCATCTTAACCCTCTTCTCCTATTAATTAAATAAATTATTCAATTTATTTGATTTAATTCACTTAACCAAATTCAGACCATTAATTAAATAAATAAATCATATTTATTTAATTAAATATTCTCTCACATTTAAATAAATTAATATTTATTTAAAACCCCCAAAATCCCACCTCTCACATTTAAATAAATTAACATTTATTTAAATCACCTTTATCCTCTACCCACTTGCATTTTCCTACAAAAGCAAGTTGCACAATTATTTTAAATAAATAATTTATTTAAATCACCTTTATCCTCCACCCACTTGTATTTTCCTACAAAAGCAAGTTGCACAACTATTTTAAATAAATTATTTATTTAAAATCCTATTTATCCTCACCCACTTGAAACCTTTAATGGTTTCCCTTAAAGTAGTCAAACTTGATGGCTTTAAAGTCTTCAAACTTGATGGCTTCCTTCTATAGTCTTCTTAAGACTTTAATGGTTTTCCTTAAAGTCTTCAAGCCTTTAATGGTTTCCCTCAAAGTCTTCAAGCATTTTAAATGCTTTATCTTCATTTTTCTCATTTAAATAAATTAATATTTATTTGAATATTTATCCAAATGCAAATTACACCATTTAATTGAAATAAATGATTTTATTTTAATTGAAAATACCAAAATTTCTCCCACTTGCATTTTCCTACAAAATCCACTTGCATGCCTAAACCCCTTCTAAATTCTTCTAAACCCTTCCTAATTAGCCTAATCCATCCCCTAAATATTGTCACATTCCTAAGCAAATTGGAGTCACTACTCAAAGACTCCAAAGTCTTTGAAAAGCAATTAATGCTTTGTGTGTTCAACAAATTAACCCTCAAAGTCTTGGATAACCTTTGAAAGCTTCCAACCTTCAACCACTAAATGGCTCAAAGTCTTGGATAACCTTTGAAAGCTTCCAACCTTCAACCACTAAATGGCTCAAAGTCTTGGATAACTTTTGAAAGCTTTCAACCTTCAACCACTTAATCCCCAAAGTCTCCAATAACCATTAATGGTTAATTCAACCCTCCCACATGGTTAAAACATTTGTTTTGACTCAACCTCTACCCAACCCAAAGGTCTCATCAGGCCATTAATGCTTTGACCATGATTATCTCTTAATCATTTGCACAAAGGTTTATCCTTGGATTAACTCTTAATCCAATGGGTAATCTTAATTTAGACTTGACCCTTACCTTCTAGATAACCATGAGGTCTTCTCAGGCCTTTAATGCCTCCAACCTCTTCTCTCAACCCAATCCTATGTTGAAACTTGTCACCATTTTATTGGTGCCAATTGTGCACATGGATCCCCAACTTTCAATCCTAACCCTTGTTAAGATTGCTCAATCTTAACCCTTCATTTCCCTATTTCTTCTATAAATAGAACCCTTCTCCTCAAGCAAAAAGAGAAGCATTTAGAGTATTGTTGTTATACTGGCATTAGCATAGAGCTTTTTCATAGCATCACTATCTACTCTTGCATAGTATTTGCTTATCATATTCAACCATCTTGAATCTCCATATGGCATCCATGGCTAGTGCTAAAAGCTGAGAGCTACACTCATTTGGGACTTGGAGAGGAGAGGAACAAGGGAGGAGCAACTATGAGCATCTTGATTAGCTATTTCATTCTATGTTTATATGCTTTCTATTTCATGCTTAATATCTCTCTTGATATGCCTGTTTAGGATAATCTTTTGTTGCTAACACTAACGTTTGTTTCTTGTGCTCTTGTGTGTGTTGCCATCAAACAGATTTTCTAATCCTTTTTGCAGAGCATCATTTGGTGAACCCGACGTGAATCCAAACACCAAAAAGATCAATTTTTTTTTTTTTTTTTTTTTAGCCAATAACATGTTTGAATGTTGAAAATGTCACACAGGTTGCGATTTTGACATTGTTTTGGTGCGTTTGGCATTATTTTGGCGCTATTCCCCCTGTTTCAGTGTTTTTCCCTTCTCTGTCTTTCCCTTTCTTTTAATACGTTTGTGTTAAATAGTGCCTCTGTTCAAACGCAGACTAGCGCTATTGTAACAAAACGTTGTACAAATCACTTTGTAACCAAAAAAAATAAAAATTTAGGCTTGTAGAAGCCCACCAAATAGGCGGATTTTACTAACTATTTTTCTCTTTTGTGCAGATTTAAATTAGATTAAAGAGTAGATTTATATTTTTTTTACTAACTTGTTTTTGAAGTTGGTTTTAAAAATGAATTCACTTTTTATTTTGGTTTAAAATTAACTTCACATTTCAAATTTGGGCTTTTGAAAAAGAATCACACATTTGTTTGGGGCTATTAAAAAGAATTTCATTGTTCAAAGGTAAAAAGAACCACAAACTTATACAAAAACAACTTTATTTTTTTTGCAAGTTAGAAAACAAACTTCGTTTTGGTGCTTAAAATCAACAAGGCAAATTTTATTTCTTGCATCAAGATAAAACTCACAATCCACACTTCCATTTTTGGTGCAAATAAAATTCACAATCAACTTGTCTCATTTTCAAAGCAATTTTACTTCATGCAAACGTGTTTTTCATTAAGTTGACCAGGATTTTCAAATTCTAGTTTACTCAAACAATTGCCTTTGAAAATTAAAAAGAACACCATGATTGTTGGAGCAACATCTCCAAATAGTTAGATCACATTGCAATGACAGATTAAAAAGAACAAGTGTTTTTCGTGCTTGGCACACTTGTGCAAAGAGTTGGTCGAGTGGTCCTACTTCTATCACACACTATCCTCTCCCTTGGCTCTCGTGGTCCTAGGTGCAAGAGAAAAGTGTTAGTAACGCTCAAATTTTATCTTTTTAAGAGAGGCCTGCCAAGGGATCGATACTCTTGGGAATGACCTCGAGCGGTAAATCCTTCGAGCCGCTATAGAAATCAGGTGAGAGCGAAAGCTGTAGCCTTGGGTATAGCTGATCCTACAGTGTAACTGGCCGAAAGGACAAATGGGCCCCACCACCAGTTACAAGGCTCTTAAGTGAGTCACTGCAGAATGAACTTATGTCCAAAGCCATCGAACATGACTAAACACCTTTAAGTAGTAGCCCACCTATTTTATTGATTGAGGATATTTGAGGTATAATTTAGTGCAAGAGCATAGAAGGTTTTGCTCCCAAGATACTCACCATACATATTTCCTTGAGTAGAAACATAGCTTTTTGAAAAGTCACTTGTGGCTTGATAAAAGTGGTGACTCCCCCATCATAGGGATCATCTATTTGTTATGCTCATGCAAGACTTAGTATATCACATCCTTACCTACCACGGTGGGATTCATAAGGTATGTAGTACCAAAGTCGAAGAAATATCAAGATATGGGCTAAATTTATCACAACTGGCCATTTGACCTTAGGGATAAAAGAGTGTTTGAAGTGTGTTCGTTTTACAGACCTAGTGCAAATTGAGCCGACTTCAGGCTTTGGAATTACACCTTAAAATAAATCTAAAGGAAGGGTCAAAAACAAGTCCAAGGATTGGGTTGATCTAGACCCATACTCATTTGTGCCTTTTGAGGCAACATTCTTGTGTTTGTGTGCTTGCTTTGTTTTCTTGTCAAAGAAAAATCAGAAAATCAATCCCAAAAACAAAGTATTCATCCAACATCTGTCAACACAACCAAAAACATCAAAAACAAGGTACAAACAAACAAAGAATCAAAAATTTATGACCATTCTTCACATCTTGCGAAAGAAGAAGTGTCATCAGAATATCACCTTGAAAAGGAGACCACTAAGCTCAAAGGCTTTGATCAAAAGGAGGAAATTCTTCTATATCAATCGACAAATCTTTGTCTCCCATAGAGTCTTTCTACATCGCATGCGTCTCTATCTTCAAGGTAAAACAAACGAGTTTGATTCAGAATCATTGAACCACAGAGCTTTTATGCAATATAGAGCTCTGAGTTATCACAAAAATCAAGGAGGAAAGATTAATCCCAATTTCTTCCCAAACATCTGTATCACCTACAACACAGCTCGAGAAGTGCCACCAACACCTGAAAGGGAAGAAGAAGAGTTTGTTCCATTTGTGACACAAAGTTTTTATTGAAAGATTGAAAGTTGAAAACAAAAACATCCATCATCTCATTCATACATCATTATTCCATCATCAATCCATTCCAAAAATTCTCAAAGCATTAAGAGGTTCTTGTCCCAAATTCTCTTTTTAGATATTGCTTGAAATCAAACACATCACATCACTTTTTAGATTGTTTCTACATCTAGGATAAGCTCATCCTAAGAGACACATCTACGCAGGTTAAAACTAGTTCATGAGTGAATCCTCTCATTACTAGGTAGTTAAATCTGTAACACATCTCAGATTTCTCTACACCTTATCACATCCAAAAATCATCAAAACAAACAAGCAATTCAAAGAAGGAATTCTGGTTACATCTACCTTTAGAGTGCTAGAGATCTACATATCATACAATCCACTAATCATCCATCTTTCCTCAAAACAACTCATCATCATCATCATCAATCAACTTCAAACATAAACTTGCAAACAAAATGGCTCAAACCCGATCGCGATCAAGGCAACGAGAAATAGAAATTGAGGAAGAAGAGGACAACCTCAATGAATTTCAAGAAGCACTTGGAGGAAATGGGAATGATGAAAACCCAGGTACACCCACTCCTTCAACAATCGAAAGGGTTCAGCATAATCCTCATTTTAACAGATTATTTGATGAAATACTAAGGAGCAACGCAGATGCTCACTTCTTAAAACTCGCTCAAGAAGGAGCCAAACTCCCCTCAGACTTTGATCTTGCCCAATTAAGACAAGCATCAGAAAGACAAAGTCGCCATGAGGAAGAAAGGCGTAGAGATCCCATCAGATATAACATCCCTCGAGGTAACCCACCACCTCCTCCTCCTAATGAAATGGAGATGTTGCGGCAACAAGTCGAGAATCTCGCCCAACAACTTCATAGTGGTGTTAAGACCAATCAATTCTCACTTAACGACATCTGTCCCTATCCGTTTGATAGGAATCTTTATATGCCACCCTTTCCACGCGGGTTCGAAACACCCAAATTTGAAAAATATAGAGGAAAGGGGGATCCCCGTGATCATGTCCGAGAATTTCATTCCGCTTGTCTTGAAGTGGCTTATGAGGACACATACCTAATGCGCCTTTTTCCCCAAAGCTTGGGAGGAACCACCACATCATGGTTTTCCCGACTACCAGGTGGCATTAGAACATTTGAGGAACTCATCCAGAAGTTCCTATCTCATTACTCTTATAATATTGAACGCGACATCACCATGGCTGATCTGTGCAACACCAAACAAAAACCAGGTGAATTATTCTCAGTATTCCTGCAACGATGGCGCCAAATGTCTAGCAGACGTTCTCTTCAGTTACCTGAACGAGAACTAGTGGAAATTTTCATTTCCAACTTAAACGAAGAAATGGAATTTCACCTGGATGTCAAAGACACAGACTCCTTTAACGATATGATCACCAAGGGTATAAAATGTGAAAGGGCACTCATCAAGAAAGGACTCATCAAAATCTTTAATGAACCAAAAGATGGTCCTCGCCCGCGATTCAATAGTGATAAACCAAACTTCTGGAACAAGAATAAAAATATCGTCAACGATGGGGTTGTGGATGCTCGGACTGTCCAAAATGCACAACCTGTGGTTCGGTTTGCAGGACAAAATCCTCCACCTCAAAATAACACAAATGTTCCTCTTAATCAAGGTCGCATCACATCTGATGATGAACCAAGACCTCGTCCACAAAAACAAAAACGCACATACACTCCCTTAGGGGAACCCATTGAAACAGTGATGCGACAACTCATTTCTCAGAATTTGATCACTTTACCTAAGTTATCAAATTATGAGCCTCAAGTCAAACCAGCATGGTGGAGAGATACTGAACATTGTGAGTTCCATCAAGGAAGAGGACATAAGACAAGTAATTGTCATCGATTGAAAGATCTCATTCAGGATCTTATTGACCGAGGAGAAATTGAAATTGAAGGACATGACCCAAAAACAACCAATAATGATCATCAGATGTTCAAGAATCCACTTCCATCACAAGATCAAAGGGGTCCTTCCACTTCCAGACGAGGTCCTGATACCACTGATTATACGCAGGCTGCGTATAATTACACTGTCAATCACCTATATGATGCCAGTGAACAAATTGCAACTATAACCTTCAAAAATCCCACCTCAAATTGCAATGTTGTTACACGTCGCGGCAAAGTTACCATAAAGGCAGCTCCACAGGGCACCACCTCTGTCCTGAAGCAATACAATCTTGTGGAACAATTAGACAAAACGCCTGCGCTTATATCCATTTTAGAGCTGTTACGCCTATCACCATCTCATAAAAAAATCTTGGATCAAGCACTCCAAGAAGCGTCAGTCCCTGCAAACCTGAACACGGACCAATTTCAAGCCATGGTTGGAAATCTAAAGTCATCACCTTGTCTCACTTTTTCTGAAAGTGACAACTCTTCTTTCCAACAACCTCATAATGCTTCGCTACACATTGAAGGCTTTGTCAACCAACACAGGATCAAGCGAGTCTTGATTGATAATGGAGCAGGCCTAAACATTTGTACACTACAGTTGGTCACAGCATTGGGATATGCAATAGAATCAGTGGATCCTCGCAAGAAGATCACCATCAAGGCCTATGATGATGCAGAGCGTTCATCCAAAGGAGCTGTGGTACTACCAATCCGAGTAGGCCCCGTGGTAAAGCACATCATTTGTCAGGTTCTGGACCTTCCTCTGCCATATAATCTATTATTAGGGAGACCTTGGATACATGCCATGCAAGCCGTTCCATCTACCTACCATCAATGTATCAAGTTCCCACATAACGGTGCAGAGATCACAATCCTGGGCGACGCAAATCCCTTTGCATTTTGCCATAATATCAGCCATCAACCAGAGATTACTGTTCCTAATAATAGGGAAGCCATTTCCTCCACATCATATGTAAATCCCGCCTCTCTTGCCAGTTCAAACACTCCTATACCCAAGCAAGAAAAGCTTAAGATGAAAGTTGCAGAGGAAGGTCCTGGAGAATACAACTTGAGTCAGCTCTTTTGTGTGGGACAAATGCCTACTTCTCCTAGAACACATGGTAAACCACAACAGTTACTCCAGCAACCACTAAACATGCCTGCATGTGCCTTAACACCTTTCATCCTTGGAAAGAGTCAAGAGGAAGAGACACAAGATAAGGACCTAGCGGAATGGATCTATAAAGATCCCATCACCACTGACAAACCGCGAGTTACACTTCCTACAGAACAGTATGGCAAAGGCCTCCTCATTATGCAAAGAATGGGATATGATGGTCAGAGTGCTTTGGGATACTGCAAACAAGGACGACATGAACCGCTGCTGCCAGAGTTCAAGCCCAAAGGTAATACAGGCCTAGGCTTTGAAAAAGAGATCCTTCCTAAACTCAGATTTAAAGGAAAACCTAGCAAACCATTTTGCCCACCTACTGTAAAGAGGACACCTTTCATAATCAAAGCACCATCAAGCAATATTGTCACTGCCCCATCGAGGCTCACAAACCCACCGCAACCATCATCAATATCACTCATCCCACCAATCGAACTAGTAATCCCATCCACAGCAGTCATCACATCAATAAAACCATTCATAGCAGCAACTATATTGGAACCCGTAGTAGCATCTATGGCACCAGCCGTTCCAATAGAAACCACTAAATCAACACTGCCGATACTTCCAGTGACAAATCCTTTAATCCCCATCACGGTTCCTGCAGCACCGATCACCACAAAGGTACATAAACCAATCACGCCTGCAGTATTCAACTCCAGCGACATCCCAGTATGGTATAGCAATCGGATGCTCGAAAGTGATTCAGAGACTGACTCACATGAGTGGGAATTTGATTCTGTACAGCTTAACACTTCAGATGAGGAAGACACGTCACCACCTCCGCCATGCAAAGACATTCCTGTTTACGGAGAAGCACAGATAAAGACCACTTGGGTACCTGAGCTGGAAACATCTTCCACAGACCCTACGTCTCATCCTACGCCGGATTCTGACAGGGAGAGTACCATCAACGACCTTCACCACACTGTCTTAACCCTCACTGATACATCTCCCGCACTTAACTTAATCGATGAGGTAATGCCCATTATCCACCCTGAACTCATCGAATGGAATCAACCAAATCCCCCATGTCTTGATTTCTTCCAAAACGATGAGGCTATCATTGAATTTTTGGAATTAAGGGATAATCTACCAAGCGGGGATCACAAAGCTGGATTCACCATTGAACTTAATAGCGCAGCATACTTCGGGGCGGATGCCAAACCCTTCAGCTGCAAAAATATAACATTAAAACATGGATCTTCTAGTGAAAACCACACTGTGGCACTGTTTGATCCAACAAAAGTAAAAAGAAAGAGCGTATCCAATGGTGAAAACCTCTCTGAGGCACTTGAGGATGAAGGGTTTGACATTCTCCCTGCTAATACACAACAGGAACGATCAACGATCCTCATTGAGGAGACCAAAGAATACAATGTGGGGACTCCTGAAAACCCTCATATCATACATCTGGCATCTCTTCTCACTCCAGAGGAACAGCCTCAATTTATCGAGTTCTTCCAGCAACGCCAGATCAACTTTGCATGGTCATATGCAGACATGCCTGAGCTTGATCCAGATTTAGTCATGCATCATCTCACAGTAGCAAAAGGAGCCAAACCTGTCAAGCAGAAGCTTCGTAAGATGCATCCTCAGATTGCCGTGCTAGTCAAAACAGAACTCAAGAAACTCCTGGATGTTGGTTTCATTAGACCAATTGATTATGCAGAATGGATCTCCAACATTGTACCAGTTGGCAAACCAAAAGGGGGCATCCGCATTTGTACAGACTTCAGAGATCTAAATAAAGCATGTCCTAAGGATGACTTCCCTCTACCAAATATTGACATCATAGTAGATTTGACAGCAGGACATGCCATGCTTTCACTCATGGATGGCTTTTCAGGATACAATCAAATAAAGATCGCACCAGAGGACCAACATAAGACAGCCTTCACATGTCCATGGGGCACATACTGCTGGAATGTAATGCCTTTTGGTCTAAAGAATGCAGGAGCGACCTATCAAAGAGCAATGACCACCATCTTCCATGACATGATGCATACTATGATGGAAGATTATGTGGATGATTTACTAGCAAAATCACTTACTAGAGAAGGACATCTTCACATCTTAGATAAAATCTTTGATAGACTGGAACAATACCATGTTCGACTCAACCCAAAGAAATGTGTCTTCGGAGTGACCTCCGGGAAGCTTCTAGGATACATTGTCTCAAGCAAAGGTATTGAGGTCGATCCAGCAAAGGTTAAGGCAATCATGGACATGCCACCTCCAAGGAATATCAGTCAGCTAAGAACACTACAAGGACGGCTTCAATCTATCCGCAGATTCATTACACAATTGGCTGATAAGTGTCACCCATTCACACACCTGCTACACAAGAACATCCGCTTTCAGTGGGATGACAGATGCCAGCAAGCATTTCAGGCGCTTAAAGACTATCTCATGAATCCACCATTGCTGATGCCACCAGATCCAAGTAGACCATTATTGCTCTATATCTCAGCAACAAGTACAGCATTGGGTGTACTACTGGCACAACATAATGCAGAAGGAAAAGAGTGTGCTATTTACTACATCTCTCGCACACTGGTGGGCTATGAACTCAATTACACACCTATTGAGCGAGCTTGCCTAGCAGTAATCTTGGCAGCCACTAAACTGCGGCACTATCTATTAACACACAAGGTACAACTCATTGCAAAGATTGATCCACTCAAGTATTTACTCAGCAAAGCAGCATTGACAGGTCGCTTGGCCAAATGGGTGATGATTCTAAGTGAATTTGATATTGAGTATGTGGACCGTAAGGCTATCAAAGGGCAAGTTATTGCAGATCAGTTGGCCGATGCACCACTCATAGGCGATCATCCTCTCATTTCCAATTTTCCAGATGAAGAGATATTCATGCTCACAAAAGTACAACCATGGAAGCTATATTTTGATGGTTCATACACTAGGCACGGCTCGGGGGCAGGCATTTTGTTTATCACACCTCAAGGTGATAGCATCCCGAAGTCTTACAGACTCACATTTCCATGCACAAACAACATAGCAGAGTATGAGGCCTTGATCACAGGACTCAGATTAGCCATACAATGGAAATTAAAAGAATTGCAAGTATATGGCGATTCCCAACTAGTCATTCGACAAGCAACAGATGAGTATCAGACCAAGGATGATAAACTCATGCCATATAAGCAAATGGTGGACACTCTAAAGACATCATTTACTACTATCACTTTTGAGCAGATACCAAGAGATCAGAATCGAGCTGCTGACGCCATGGCTACCATCGCATCTCTCTTAGATCTTCCACAGAATTCAACACGCTACGAGTTCTTGGTAGAACAGCTTTGGATTCCCGCTTATGATATCCCCGAATCCGACATGATATGTCACCTTGTCGGTTCTGAATCCCCATGGTACGGTGAGTTCTACACCTATCTCCACGATCACACCCTTCCTCCCAACCAATCAAATAACCAACGTAAAACCTTCATTCGCCAAACTGCTCGATATACCATTATTGCCGAAACCCTATACCGACGCGGTCTTGATGGTACTCTCCTTCGATGTCTGGAACAAGGTGAGATAACAAAGGCTTTGGAAGAGGTACATGAAGGAATTTGCGGGACTCATTCAAGTGGTCCATCACTCGCCAAGAAACTCCTGCGAGCTGGATATTATTGGCCATCTATGGAAAAGGATTCCTACTACTTTGTCAAAAAATGCAAGAAATGTCAAGTTCATGGCGACCTGATACATGCACCGGCCCAGGAACTGCAACCAATCACAACACCATGGCCTTTTTGTCAATGGGGTCTTGATCTTGTGGGTAAAATCCATCCATCTTCATCCAATGGCCATAAATTCATTATTACCGCCACCGAATATTTCACCAAGTGGATCGAAGCTGTTCCACTTACCCAAGTCACCGGCAAGCAGATCGCCTCATTCATCCTCAATTACATCATCTTCCGGTATGGTGTGCCCATGTCCATTGTCACAGATAACAGTCTTCCTTTCAAAAATCAGGATGTCCGTGAGCTTTGTGAGAAATTTCATATCCAACACCGCTTTTCCACTCCCTATTACCCACAAGGCAATGGTCAGGCCGAAGCATCCAATAAAAACATATTGAGGATCCTAAAGAAGACAGTCAATGATGCCGGTCGTGATTGGCATGTTCAATTGAATCCAGCGCTATGGGCATATCGAACTAGCATTCGAACCCCTACAGGTGCAACTCCTTATTCATTGGTCTATGGTGCAGAAGCTATCTTGCCTATTGAGGTCGAGATACCATCATTAAGGGTTTCCTTGCACAATCTCATTGATGATGACGCATACAGAGTCTCACGCCTTCAGGACTTGGAGCTACTTGATGAGAAGCGACAAGCTGCATACAACCATCTCAAAGCCTATCAGCAGCGCATGCGTAGAAGCTACAATCACCGAGTTAGACCTCGTACATTTGAGGTAGGTGATCTTGTTCTTCGAGAGAATCCTCGCAACCAACCAAACAGAGAACATCAAGGCAAGTTTGAATCAAATTGGCTAGGCCCATATGTTGTCACTGCTGTATTCGAGTCCGGGGCATATCAGTTGGCTACATCAGACGGAGAACCGCTCGCAGATCCAATCAATAGCATGCACCTCAAACAGTTTTATACCTAAGGTATACATATCAGAAAATATCAAAAACATTCAGAAAATGTCCTAAAGAAAATACAAAACCATTCAAAACAAAAAAAAAAGTAAAGAAAAATCATGCATCCAAACGGTGAACAACCACTCCGGTGGCACCTTGGGTAAGTGCGATGGTGAAAACCTGGCAAACAGGCGCCACTCGTAAAGGCAATGGCTCCAGTATCTTTCACGCTCGTTGCGATCACATTCATACATACACACATCCATCCATCTAACCATGGCTTGTTATTTTATCTGTAATCCAAGAAAGTACTTCATGCGTCTAGCATCCTGCTTTTTCATAAATCATGTCCAACTTGGGGGCAATGCCCTTACAATCTAGATGATGGAAGTGGATTCTACATTACTGGTGATTCATTGGCAAAAACATTCAAAAATGTCTCGCAAAATACAAAAACATTCAAAAATGTCTCGCAAAATACAAAAACATTCAAAAATGTCTCGCAAAATACAAAAACATTCAAAAATGTCTCGCAAAATCCAAAAACATTCAAAAATGACTCACAAAATCCAAAAACATTCAAAAACTATTACACAAAATCCAAAAACATCGAAAAACCCATCGAAAATCACACCAAAACATGGCAACACCTTGTACATATTCATTCAAGCAGATGCAAAACCAACATTAACACAGTACTCACACAATGACCATTTATCAATCGACCACACAATCCACATCCAACAAATCAGAAACTGTCTTTAAAAACAAGGATGCATCCTTCCTTACCAAAACAAAGACAAAAGTGACGTTTTCTTTGACAAGAAAATTATGTTAAGCTATCAAATGCTTGGTTGATTCGTGAGTAATTCATTTGTTTATCTGTATCGGGATCTTTCAGCATTGTTTTGTATCGTTTGCGCATTATTTCCGATGAAGTTCTGGGACATGTACTAATGGTGTCTACGTGGGAAGTTCACCAAGCTACGTGATCTTATGCAAAATGCAGTCATAGATCACTACGGCTTGCTGACTACAGCGTATACCTCGACCATATGAGCATGAACCATTACCAAGGATCCCTATTCTTTATTCTTTATGTATATATTGTTTGTTTGCAGGTACAATGCTCATTCTTTGGTTCCTCCTACCTCATCCAAACTGGATAAAGGTTTTTATTTCTTAGTATGGTATGCACTTGTCTCAGGATATGATCAGCCTGAGATCAAGGAGGACGATCCAAGTCATGCATGAACGGTGATAATCCTTGTCTGTTCCGCAAGCAATACTCAGGTCAACTTGATCCATTATATCAAGTTGCTTGTATTAACTTGCTATATAAAATCCATGTAAGAAATACTCTAGTCATCTTGAATCTTTATGTCAAGTTGCTTGTATTTTCTTACAACATTTTAAAGCTCAATGATGAAAATAGAGCACTATGGATCGTCATTCCATCTCATCTGTATATACTGCATTCTGTTGCATTCCAACCATCCATACATTCATAATAGCTGCATATCATGCATACATAGTCATAATAATGCATACTCTATTTTCCTCTTCTTCCATAGGAATGAGTCATAGGTCCTCCATTTCTTCTAACATCGAACCCCCCCAACCCTCCCCATCTCAATAATCAACATCACATATCCTTCATCGTTTCCCATCAACCCAATCAAGCCACGTTCATCACCATCCATCTCTAATAGGAGGGATTGTGTTTCCCATCCTCATTCATCCACACAATCAAGCAAGTTACTCTATCTGCATAGGTACATCAACTCACGCACACCTAGACTATCCACAGATACTCTGATCAAGTATCTTCGGGTCTCAACAGGTAATCGATTATGGCAAACCTAGACTACAACAGACATTTATCATAATGACCTAGTCTCAACGGGGCTGCTATGATTCACCACAATCATCCATCCCACGCACACACTATCAATTGATCAACCAATCAAACACAATCCAACGGACAATTACATCAATTGTCTATGTCTCAACGAGTATTTTGCTTCATATACCTTGACTTCATCGGACAATTACATCAATTGTCTAAGTCACATCAGGTCACTTTGATTCACTTACTCAGACTTTATCATGTCCAAGCGACCAACTGACATCAACTGTCACGCTTTGACTTGACCGGGGCAATTCAACCGATTGCACCAGATTGTCCAACCAATTTTGATCAATTGTATAGCATCAATCAAAACCCCACACTACATCTGCTATGTATCTTTTGCATGACCTCAGGGTACTCGCTGGCTTGTTGTTTCTTCATATTCACTCCATTTTCTCCCATTCTTTCATCATTAGTTCTAATTTGTTCTATTCTACATCCCCTCCACTTTTCATTCTTTTTCGAGAGATCGCCCGATTTTAAAAAAAAAAAAAAAAAAAAACATTCGGCCCATCTCTCGAGGGGGCATACCACCCATTAAATTTACATTTTATGGGGCATTTCTTCGCACCTATTTTTCTTTCTTTGAAACGACGCGATAAACCGCACCGTCTCAAAGAGGGGCAAATGTAGTCACATAAATCTGTCCACTTAATTAAATGAATATTTAATATTTATTTGATTATTTAACCATCAATTAATAATTAATTAAATTAATATATTTAATTAATTCATCTTAACCCTCTTCTCCTATTAATTAAATAAATTATTCAATTTATTTGATTTAATTCACTTAACCAAATTCAGACCATTAATTAAATAAATAAATCATATTTATTTAATTAAATATTCTCTCACATTTAAATAAATTAATATTTATTTAAAACCCCCAAAATCCCACCTCTCACATTTAAATAAATTAACATTTATTTAAATCACCTTTATCCTCTACCCACTTGCATTTTCCTACAAAAGCAAGTTGCACAATTATTTTAAATAAATAATTTATTTAAATCACCTTTATCCTCCACCCACTTGTATTTTCCTACAAAAGCAAGTTGCACAACTATTTTAAATAAATTATTTATTTAAAATCCTATTTATCCTCACCCACTTGAAACCTTTAATGGTTTCCCTTAAAGTAGTCAAACTTGATGGCTTTAAAGTCTTCAAACTTGATGGCTTCCTTCTATAGTCTTCTTAAGACTTTAATGGTTTTCCTTAAAGTCTTCAAGCCTTTAATGGTTTCCCTCAAAGTCTTCAAGCATTTTAAATGCTTTATCTTCATTTTTCTCATTTAAATAAATTAATATTTATTTGAATATTTATCCAAATGCAAATTACACCATTTAATTGAAATAAATGATTTTATTTTAATTGAAAATACCAAAATTTCTCCCACTTGCATTTTCCTACAAAATCCACTTGCATGCCTAAACCCCTTCTAAATTCTTCTAAACCCTTCCTAATTAGCCTAATCCATCCCCTAAATATTGTCACATTCCTAAGCAAATTGGAGTCACTTCTCAAAGACTCCAAAGTCTTTGAAAAGCAATTAATGCTTTGTGTGTTCAACAAATTAACCCTCAAAGTCTTGGATAACCTTTGAAAGCTTCCAACCTTCAACCACTAAATGGCTCAAAGTCTTGGATAACCTTTGAAAGCTTCCAACCTTCAACCACTAAATGGCTCAAAGTCTTGGATAACTTTTGAAAGCTTTCAACCTTCAACCACTTAATCCCCAAAGTCTCCAATAACCATTAATGGTTAATTCAACCCTCCCACATGGTTAAAACATTTGTTTTGACTCAACCTCTACCCAACCCAAAGGTCTCATCAGGCCATTAATGCTTTGACCATGATTATCTCTTAATCATTTGCACAAAGGTTTATCCTTGGATTAACTCTTAATCCAATGGGTAATCTTAATTTAGACTTGACCCTTACCTTCTAGATAACCATGAGGTCTTCTCAGGCCTTTAATGCCTCCAACCTCTTCTCTCAACCCAATCCTATGTTGAAACTTGTCACCATTTTATTGGTGCCAATTGTGCACATGGATCCCCAACTTTCAATCCTAACCCTTGTTAAGATTGCTCAATCTTAACCCTTCATTTCCCTATTTCTTCTATAAATAGAACCCTTCTCCTCAAGCAAAAAGAGAAGCATTTAGAGTATTGTTGTTATACTGGCATTAGCATAGAGCTTTTTCATAGCATCACTATCTACTCTTGCATAGTATTTGCTTATCATATTCAACCATCTTGAATCTCCATATGGCATCCATGGCTAGTGCTAAAAGCTGAGAGCTACACTCATTTGGGACTTGGAGAGGAGAGGAACAAGGGAGGAGCAACTATGAGCATCTTGATTAGCTATTTCATTCTATGTTTATATGCTTTCTATTTCATGCTTAATATCTCTCTTGATATGCCTGTTTAGGATAATCTTTTGTTGCTAACACTAACGTTTGTTTCTTGTGCTCTTGTGTGTGTTGCCATCAAACAGATTTTCTAATCCTTTTTGCAGAGCATCACTCTTTACATAGACACCTAATATGGTTTTGTCTTTTGCAATCATGTTCTTTAATACCTGGAGCCTTTTAGCATTAAACTCATTTTGATCCTTCTCCTCAACAGACTTCTCAAAGGACTCAAAATGTGTATCTACAGAATTGATTAAACTTTTTAACTACACGGATGGAGTGTCTGTAGTATCCTTTTAAAATGAGGGCATAAACTTTTACAAAACACCGGTTGCCATGGTTAGCAACATATTATCCTTTGTATGAGACCTCAAGAGATCTTCCCTAGCCTTAGATTGGGAAAATGATGCTAACTGAATCTTCTGAATTAGTGACAGAGAGTCAAGGTTAATCGGTCTTTGCACAAACTCTGGATCATCAACTACTTGCCTTCTCTTCACTGCCTTTCCAATGTCTCTTGCTTTCGGAATTGTTTCATGCTTCACCTCTACCTACACTTTTTATGTACCCTTTTCTACTTATGCTTCCTTCACTGGTACTTTAGTGACCAAAGGATTATAAACCTTGTCCTTATCCACATCTGCTTTGTCTGCTTCATCTGTACCTATTTTATCCTTATCTTCTATAGCATCCCCAACCCTTACTTCTAGCTCAACTATCTACACTTGTGGAACAAAAGGAATATCATCTTTTGTCTTCCCATCTTCCTGAGATGGTATGTTTTACTCTTCCAGATGAGATTCTTCTTGACCTTTTATCGGATTAACTTCATATTGATTCTCAAGCAAAACTTTTGTCAAAGTTTTCTTTGTTGCAATAGTAAATCTTGTAACTAATGACCATTGATGCAAACTTGATGTCATGCTCTAGAATGTCGTTAATTTTCATCTCTCGTTTGTCAAATTTCAACCCAATTGCATTAGTAACAATATCATTCTTCTCCACTTTAAATGATGGCAACTAATCGGATGCACACAATCCTATCACAGCTTGAATAAATGTCTTGGTGATCTTGTGTGGCTTGTCCAACCACATGAATTCATCATCTACTCATCTCAATATGTACTGAATCCATTCCTGTTCATAGAACATCGGAAACCTAAAAAATTGCACAAAACCCTTGTCTTCCAATCCTTGAAATTCCGGTTTCAATATTGAACTCTTATCAGATAGCTTATTATTGTAAAGATTCGGCATGTTAGAGCTTCCCAATTCCTCAATGGGGCAGTGTGTGTAAACCCTAATGTCTTCAATGTGCAATACTTTGTAGGGCATCGATGAAAACACACTCTTAGGATCATCTCCCATCAAAATGAATGAATGAATTTTCAAGTTTGTTCATTCACGCTCAGTGATTTCAACAACCAAAGGAGTCGTAGTGCCAAGTGCAACCATTTTAGCAATCTCAGATTTCAAACTTTAACCAAAGGGGGTTTCACTGATAAATACCTTTCAACCAAATGTAAGATCGCACGTTAAATCTTCTTTTCTCTCTAAATCTTTGGAAATTTTGCTTCACTGCACTCTTCTGATCTCTCACTTCAAATGTAAAGTGAGAAATGAATAGGTTAATTTTCTTTTTACCCTCCGCATACCTAACTTTTAGTTATAATAAATGTTATTTTCCCTAATACTTTTGGATACTCAATATCTCTCAGGATTCTTCTCTAGATCTTCAAATGTACTCGAACTCTTCTGAAAATCCATCATAAACATCTATCATCATCACATACACCTCTGCAACCTACCAGAATCAAGTACATATCTCAAACATGGGGTTTTATAAGATTTTCATTATTGCATCCCTCAAGGCTAGATGCCTTAGTTTAGTTGTCGGATGAGGTTCCAACACCAAAATCAAGTGCGGGCCCACTTATTGCCTCTAAATCACTCTTATTGACCCATGTCTTCTTAATTCAATCTTTGATCTCTTCAACTTTTCCTTTTCCCTTCTCATCTGGCTTCACATTCTTGTTCTTGTCTTCTAGAACTCTCCTATTCACATTTCTTCTTCTGCAATACTTGTTGGCATATGTGCAGAATATGTTGACATGATGATATTGTGTTGTCATTGATGTCAATATGCTGAAGAGAGAACCAGTAATGTGTTGAAGAGTGAGCCGGCAATATATTGAAGAGTGTACCGGTTTATTGAAGTTAAGCAATTGGAAAAGTGAACCGGTGTAATGTTATGAACCGGTATAGGTACAAAAGGTGAAGCAGTACATTTGTCCAAGTGAGCCAGTATATGGAATATTTTCTATCAAGGTTTAATATGGTATGACTACCGGTTGGTAGTCCCAACCTCAGGGTTTCTGGTTGAAGTGTTTTGAGCCTGTGTGATTCAACCGATGGCATTGTGTGATGAGTTAGCATTGTAATGGAGATCAGATCATGTTGCCACGTCAGACTCGTGCGCATGAAAGATCTTGCATGAAGGGGATTGATCCTATCTACCTCAGGAATGTGTGAAGTCCCTGCAAACGGTGAAGAACGCGTGATGGGTTATCGCCTCCAAGAAGTGGTGAAGAACGAATGATGGAGACTGTCTTGAGATCTGTTCAAGATCGTTGTATTCAAATGCAAAGTGTTAAATGGTCAGGATTGAACCGACTGAATTGCTCAACCTAAATGTTTAGAGTTTAGGGTTTATGCTACCGACCTATTTGTTTCCTATAAGGTCAATGTTGTGTTTGATGTTGAGATTGTTGGCAAATGTTGGGTGTGTATCTAAGTGCAGAGATACGTGATTCTTGTCAGACCAAATAAGAGAATTAATACCTGCAAAGTGTGTGTGCAGAATGAAGGAACGAAACCGGGTCTGCATTGGCATTGAGTACTATTACCAAATCATTGTAATACCTATTGATTTTTAATCACTTCAACAGTTGGAAAATCCCTTAACGGGGTAGCTTTAACCAACTTGTTACAAATCCTTTAACAGGGTGACTCAAAGCCATTGAGTTTATAAAATCCTCTAGCAAGGTAACCCTTAACAGGGTTTAACCCTTAACCGGGTGCTCCCTAACAGGATTAGTTCCTAACAGAACCTGTTGTAACAGTCTTTAACCGGACTAGGTTCCTAACAGAGCGGACTTCTAAAGAGTTCAAAAACAGCTTGTGGGTATTCATCCCCACTATGGTTTTTCCCAGTTGGGTTTCCACATGAAAAATATGTGTGTCATATGTGATGTCCTTTTCATGTGATGTTTTCTTGTTTTCTGTCAAGCGGTTAATCATGTTGATCTAGCAAGTTATTATATTTTTGATCAGAGATTACTTGTTTATGCACAAGGATAATGTGGAAATGAGGGTGTAGGTTGTGTGGAAAGATAAGTGTTTCCGGTTTATATCTTTCACAGTCTCATTGTGCTTAACCAGTAGTAATCTGGTTCTGACCGGTGTTAGTGATTGTCAGTCAAGTTTACTATTTGCAGTCAAACTGGTTCAGGAAAAGTTTTTGTTCCTGTATTGATTCACCTCCCCTCTCAGTACTGGATTGGTACTCACTATTCATCATTGAGTTATCAATTGGTATCAGAGCGTCCTCCAGGTTCTCTATGTTATAAGCTTAACCGCTTGAGGGGAAGATCCTATTGTAATGATGAAGAGGGAAGGTCCAAAGTTCAACAAAGATAACTTTAAAATATGGAAGGACAAAATGAAGATATACATCAGAAGCATGGTTGCTCAACATTGGAGCTATGTTGAGAATTTTTATGTTATCCCTACCAGTACTCTCACCAATGACCAAAAGAGAGAGATTCAAGAGAATGGGCAAGTCATGGAAGCCCTAATTAGTAGTTTATCTGACATTGAGTTTATTGATGTCTAGGATAAAGAAAATCCCAAAGAAGTATGGGATACTCTTGAGAACATCTATGGCGGTGATGAGCATGTGAAACAAGCTAAGAAAGAAAGCCTTAGAGGAAAGTTTGAAGACATGTAGATGGTTGAAGGAGAGACCATTCAACAATATGGAATAAGAATCAAAACTATTGTTGGAGATATCAAGAGTGCAGGTGGTAAAATGGAAGATTCCACTGTTGTTATCAAAGTTTTGAGATCCTTATTACCAGTCTATGCAATAAGGGTTGCTTCTATTCAGGAGTTGAGGTCAATAGACAAAACTAAGGTATCCCTATACTCCATCATTGCAAAGTTGATAGCCTATGAGCTAAATAGTTTTGATGGCAGTGTTCAGAAGACTAAATCAGCCTTTAGAGCATATGTTGTTCCATCTAGAAAAGGCAAAGAAGCTATTACCAGTGGTGAACCAAGACAGAGCAGAGAAATGGATGATGAGGAGATCTTGATGGAATTTGAAGCTCTTCTTGCCAAGAGACTTCCTAAGGGAACCAGTAAATACAGAGGTAAGCTCCCTTTGAAATGCTTTTCTTCTAACCGGATAGGACACATTGCTGTAAACTATCCAAATGGTGATAGCAAGGACAAACTGGAAAAGTTCAAGAAGTTCAAAGGGGGAAACCAGAGAAACTATTTTGTAGAAGTTGATGAAGGTGTCACTGATGAGGAATCGGAAGATGAAGAAAATGAGGATATTGTGTTTGTAGTAGTCAAGGAAAAGATGTGTCAGACAAGAAGGCTCGTATCTCTCACTTTGATAATTCCAATGAGTGGATTATTGACAGTGGTTGTTCTCACCATATGACTGGTGACCAGAGTAAGTTTCTTTCTCTGGAAGAGTATGATGGTGGTGTGGTTCGTTTTGGTAATGATGCACCATGTATGGTAAAAGGAAAAGGGTCCATCTGTCTGAATGGAAGAAGCAGTGCTGACAATTTGTATTGGGTAGAAGGTCTAAGGCACAACCTTTTCAGTGTTGCTCAACTGAATAATAATGGACTCACTCCGGAATTCAAAAATGGAGTGTGCAAAATCAAAGGAAAGAGTGGTGAAATGATGGCTATCAGTATGCAAACCAAAGGTAACCTATTTCAGCTAAATGCTAATGTCAGTACATGTCTTATGGCTAAGTTTGAAGACAACTAGATATGGCATAGGAGACTTTGCCATGTAAACTTTGACAATATTGTGAAGGCCGGTAAGATCAAGGCAGTTAGATGATTGTCAGTGCTGAGCAAACCAGAAAATCCTTTGTGCAGAGAGTGTCAACTGGGGAAAATGTCTTCCTCAACTTTCAAAGGTAAATCTTTCACTGCAGACAATCTACTTGATCTTGTGCATATTGATTTGTGTGGTCCTATGAAAACTAGGAGTGTGCAGGGAGATACGTATTTTATGATTCTTACAGATGATTGTTCCAGAATGATGTGGGTCACATTCTTGAAGGACAAGTCTGAAGCCTTTGGAAAGTTCAAAGCTTTCAGAGTAATGGTAGAAAAGGAAAGCGGTAGAAGAATCAAATGCCTTAGCACTGTTCAAGGAGGGGAATTCACTTCTGGTGAATTCAACAAATATTGTGAAGAGAATGGCATCAAGAGGCAATTGTCTACCCCCAAGACTCCACAATAGAATGGCCTAGCAGAAAGAAACAACCAAACTGTGGTTGAAGTAGCTAGAACTATGTTGATCCAAGGAAAGGTTGCTCGCACCTTTTGGAAACAAGCGGTGAGTACTACAGTCTACACAATGAACTGGGTACTCATCAAGAAAGGAAAGGATAAGACTCCTTATGAGTATTGGACCGGAAAGACACCAGTGGTAAGCTACTTTAGAGTATTTGGTAGCAAATGTTATATCAAGAGAAGTGAACATCAGAGCAACTTCGATGCAAAATGTGATGAGGGAATATTCCTAGGATATTCCACCAAGAGTAAAGCTCTCAAATATTTCAACAATAGGACTTAGAGAATTGTTGAAAGCATCAATGTTAGGGTTGATGAAAACTCTGAGAAACCTGAGGAAACTAGCAGAGAGCATGTAGGAGATGAACCGGTATAACCTTCTGGGAACCGGTTGCAAAACAACCCAGTACTAGTAATTGTGCTCCTACACCGGTAGATGCTGATGCTGATGAAGATGAGGTCGAAGAAGAAAAGCAAGAGGAATCTGTTAAGAATATACCTAGGTATGTAAAACTCAATCATGATCCAAAGCAGATCATAGGAGACAAAGATGCAGGAATTCTTACAAGAAGAAAGATGAGAGAAAAATCATGTATGATCTTTGAATTTGAGCCTAAATCATTCAAAGAGGCACATAAAGATGAATATTGGATCAAGGCAATGGAAGAGGAACTTGACCAGATAGAAAAGAATGGTACATGGTCTTTGGTACCCAGATCAGAGCATAAAAATGTCATTGGAACCAAATGGGTCTTCAGAAATAAACTAAATGAGGATGGCATAGTGGTAAGGAACAAAGCCAGACTAGTATGCAAAGGATATGCCCAAGAAGAAGGAGAAGACTATGGAGAAACCTTTTCTCTAGTAGCAAGATTGGAAGGAGTTCGTATGCTTCTTGCATATGCAACTTTTAAAGGATTCAAGGTATACCAAATGGATGTAAAATCTGCATTTCTAAATGGAATACTTGAAGAGGAGGTTTATATAGAGCAACTAAATGGGTTTGCCCTATCAGAAGATAGTGACATGGTGTGTAGGCTACATAAAGCCTTGTATGGATTGAAGTAGGCACCTAGAGTATGGTATGAATGCTCGCACTCCCATCTTGTGAAGATTGGACTTGAAAGAACAAGTGAAGATAGTAATATCTACTTGAAATCAAAAGGAGATCAGATTCTAATGTATGAAGTATTTGTTGATGACATAATCTTTGGTGGAGATGACAAGATGAGTCATGACTTTGTAGATGAGATGAAGAAGGAATTTGAGATGTCACTCATAGGGGAGATTAAGTTCTTCATTGGACTACAGATTCAGCAATTGAAAGATAGAATCTTTATTACTCAGTCCAAGTATGTCAAAGAGGTATTGAAGACCTTTGGCATGGAAGACAACAAACCGGTTGGTACACCAATGGTGACCGGTTGTAAACTATCAAAAGAGGATGACTCAGCATTGGTAAATGAGAAGGAATACCGATCAATGATTGGTAAGTTGCATTATGTAGTGCATAGCAGACCGGACATTGCACATGCAGTGGGTATTACCACTTGGTTTCAGAAAAGCCCAAGAGAATCCCACTTGGTAGCAGTCAAGCGGATTCTTAGATATCTAAAGGCAACTATTGAATATGGATTATGGTATCCATACAATGCTGATTTCAACTTGAAAGTGTTCATAGATGCTGATTAGGCTGGTAATGTGGATGAATGGAAGAGCACAACCGGTGGTGCATTCTTTTTTGGTGGTAGACTAGTCTCATGGATGAGTAAAAAGCAGAGTTGTATCTCTCAGTCTACAGCAGAAGTGGAGTATGTTGCAACTTTTATGAACTGCACCCAGACTATTTAGATGAAGCATGTATTGAATGGCTTCAAAGTTCCTGTATCTGAACCGGTAAGTATATTTTGTGACAATACAAGTGCAATTAACATTTCCAAGAATCCAGTTTTACATGCTAGAACCAAGCACTTTGAACTCAAGTATCATTTCTTGAGGGAAAAGGTTCAAAACAAAGAGGTGGTATTGGAACATGTTTCCAGTAAGGAGCAATTAGCAGACATATTTACCAAGCCTCTACCGAAGGCTACCTTTACCTATCTGAGAGGAGAATTAGGGGTGCTACCCCTTCAAGAGGCAAACTAAAGGTTTGTGCTCCACATCAGTCAGATCTTACTTTGCTATATCTTTTCAGGATTGATGTGTTGAAGGATGCTACTCCTCAGGGGGAGCAGCATAGTGGAACAGGGAAGCTTGTGCCTCCACTTTGGCATTGTTTTCAAAGGGGGAGAAGATGTGAAGTGGAGAAGATATCTGCAATATTAAGGAGAAGATGTCATGCAGAAAGAGAGATATCTTTGTATATTGCCATCAATGCCAAAGGGGGAGATTGTTGGCATATTTATAGAATATGTTGACATGATTATATTGTGTTGTCATTGATGTCAATATGCTAAAGAGAGAACCAGTAATATGCTGAAGAGTGAACCGACAATATGTTGAAGAGTGAACCGGTTTATTAAAGCTAAGTAACTAGCAAAGTGAACCGGTATAATGTTATGAACTGGTATAGGTGCAAAAGGTGAAGTGGTACGTTTGTCCAAGTGAACCGGTATATGGAATGTTTTCTATCAAGGTTTAATATGGTATGACTACCGGTTGGTAGTCCCAGCCTCAGGGTTTCTGGTTGAAGTGTTTTGAGCCTGTGTGATTCAACCGATGGCATTGTGTGATGAGTTAGCATTGTAATGGAGATCAGATAGTGTTGCCACATCAGTCTCATGCGCGTGAAGGATCTTGCATGAAGGGGATTGATCCTATCTACCTCAGGAATGTGCAAGGTCCCTGCAAACGGTGAAGAACGCATGATGGATTATCACCTCCAAGAAGCAGTGAAGAACTAACAATGGAGAATGTCTTGAGATCTGTTCAAGACCGTTGTATTCAAATGCAAAGTGTTAAATGGTCAGGATTGAACCGACTGAATTTCTCAACCTAAATGTTTAGGGTTTAGGGTTTATGCTACTGACCTATCTATTTCCTATAAGGTTGATGTTGTGTTTGATGTTAAGATTGTTGGCAAATGTTGGGTGTGTATCTAAGTGCAGAGATACGTGATTCTTGCCAGACCAAATAAGAGAATTAATACCTGCAAAGTGTGTGTGCAAAAGGAAGGAATGAAACCGGGTCTACATTGGCATTGAGTGCTATTACCAGATCATTGTAATACCTATTGATTTCTAATCACTTCAATAGTTGTAAAATCCCTTAACAGGGTAGCTTTAACCAGCTTGTTGTAAATCCTTTAATAGGGTGACTCAAAGCCATTGAGTTCATAAAATCCTCTAATAAGGTAACCCTTAATAGGGTTTAACCTTTAACTAGGTGATCCCTAACAGGATCGGTTCCTAACAGAACCTATTGTAATAGTCTTTAACCGGACTAGGCTCCTAATAGAGCAGAATTATAAAGAGTTCAAAAACAGCTTGTGGGTATTCATCCCCATCGTGGTTTTTCCTAGTTGGGTTTCCACGTGAAAAATATGTGTGTAATATGTGATGTCCTTTTCATGTGATGTTTTATTGTTTTCTGTCAAGCAGTGAATCATGTTGATCTAGCAAGTTATTATATTTTTTATGAGAGATTACTTCTTTATGCACAAGGATAATGTGGAAATGAGGGTGTAGGTTGTGTGGAAAGATAAGTGTTTCCGGTTTATATCTCACAATCTCATTGTGCTTAACCGGTAGTAATCTGGTTCTAATCGGTGTTAGTGATTGTCAGTCAAGTTTACTGTTTGGAGTCAAACTGGTTCAGGAAAAGTTTTTGTGCCTAGACTGATTCACCCCCCTCTCAGTACCGGTTTGGTACTCACTGTTCATCATTGAGTTATCAATACTTAGCAATGTGACCAGATTTGTTGCAAGCATAGCAAACAACATTTCCTTGCATATGTTTGAAATTCATCTGATTTCTTCTTGATATGCACTCATTAGCAACATGTTCAAACATACCACATGCATAATATCTAACATTCCTGCTATTCGAAAAGTTACTCATCATGCTTCTTCATACATTTGCCTTATGACCATATTTGTTGCATTTAAAACATTGACCGATAAAAGATGGACTATTATTGTTCATCCTGTTTCTGCATTGACTAGCCATATGACCAAATTATTGAAAACAAAATAGTTACCATTGATTTTATGAGCATTAATTTTCCTTACTGGAGGCTTTCTTGAGTTTATCTTTTGTTGTCCTAATTTGGAGATTTCACCCTTCTCAAATCCAAGACCTTGAGTATCATTAGAATTCTTCTGACTTGCAAGCATTTCATGAAGCTTGGCTGAGTTGATCGAGAACTTCTCCTTATATTCATTCGCAACATCAAGATATAATTAAAAGGAAGTACCTTCTTTCCAAGATCTTCCTCATGTTCTCTAGCATCTTGAAGGTCGCTTATCAATTATTCATTCTCATTCTCAAGTCTGCAACATTCTTCAGATTTGTCTTTCAAGGACTTAGCAAGTTTGTCCTCATTCTTCTCCCTATCTTCAATCTCCCTCGTCAATTTCATCATAATGGCTTCCATCTCATTCTTTTGAACTACATTATATATGGAAAGCTTCTCACATTCTTCTACCTTTTCCTTTAGGGCTTCATCATCCATGCTTAGACTTTCTTTCTACTTAAGTTTATCAACAAGCTCCTTTGTATTTTCCTTGGACCTACTCAATTGCTCCTTTAATGACTGAATGAAATTTTCAACATCTTTAATATTTGTTTTTAATTATTGGACTTTGGCTTTGGATTGATCAAGATCATCAAGTGCAACAAGTAATTGTTATCTAAGACTACTAGAATCCATTAAAATGCCTTCTTGCATCTCTCTCAAGTTGTTAGGATTCTTCCGAGGAACTAGGCTCTAATACCAATTGTTGGAATCAAGAAACACTGAGATGGGTGGGATGAATCAGTATTCTACAAACTTTAACATTATTAACCTGATTATTTAACCATCTAATACAAATCAACAAAAGAAAGATGCAAACACATTTATAAGGCAAACATCCACAACACCAGATTTATACGTGGAAAATTCAATTAAGTGAAAACCCACAGTGAGAATCTACCTACAATGAGATAATACCTTGTTAGGAGTAAATGTAAATATTACAATGGTGAATGCAAATGCATTCAAGTGCACTGCCTAGATATCACTACTCAAATTACAAAAGGGATACAACTCGGAAGGCTCACTACCTTACAAAATGATTACAAAAGATACAAGAAGGTTTGAACTATTGAATTGCATCAACAAATGCCTAATTATAGTTTTGGTTAAGCACAAAACCCACAATCTTACTCTACTCTTCTATATTCCAGAGCTCAAATATTTCACTTGCGTACTTTAAACTACGCACAATCGCTCACAACCATTTCCAACACAACCACAAATACCAAAAATGATCATATCAATCGGTCTTATATATTTGCAACCTCAATTTAGATCTTCATCATGTTGGCCGAAAAACGTATCACACACAAATGAAACATGTTACCCAAGTTGGCTCAATCTGATCCAAAATAATCAAGTGGACAAAAATAAGTTGACCAAACGCTTCCCACATGTCGCCTCACTAACCTCCAACATACAAACAACTACCAAAATCGATCTGCAAGATTTGCACAATGAATATCCATACGTTACTGCTGATGAACATTGTTCAACTCAAAAACCTATCTATCAGATCTTTCAATTTACACAAGACTCAATCACTGAAGGCCACAAACCTATAATAAAGTGACTTACACATCCAAAATGCTTCACCGAGATCCGCAACACAAAATATCTACCAACCATAACAATGTACAATATTTTTAATGACCTATTCTTCTTACTGGACCTCAATCAATCTTCTAGTATGAATGAATTATGAATTGTGGATAGAATGTCTGACATTAGTTTCCATCAATGACATCGAAACAACAATGTAGTGTCTCTTGCCAATATGGAGGGGGATAGGGAGAGAAGGGGAAAGGGAGAGGGAGAGAGAGGGGGGGTGGGGGAAAGTGATAGGAAGAGAGGGAGGGAGAATGAGAGGGATATAAGGGGGGAGATAGGGACAGAAGGGGAAAGGGAGAGGGTGTGTGTGTGTGTGTGTGTGTGTGTGTGTGTGTGTGTGTGTGAGAGAGAGAGAGAGAGAGAGACTGCATGTGGATATGTAGTGCTCAACTCTCTTTCATGCAGCGCATTCCTCCAACATTTGTTTCACAGTTCATAGATGAGAAAGACAATTATATGCTTTCCCATATGGTGTTACAAAGCCCAAATGGACAGGAGTGGGAGTTGGAGTTAAAGAATGCAAATCATAAACTATAATTTGGACATGGTTGGAAAGAATTTTCCAATTATCACACTTCGAAAATGGGAGATAGAGAGAGAGGGGGGAGAGAGAGAGAGAGAGAAGGGGAAAGGGATAGGAAGAGAGGGATCAAGAGGGAGAGGGAGAGAATGGGGGAGAGAAGGGCAGAAGGACAAAGCTATAGGGAGAGTGAGAGATAGAGGGAGAGAGAAGGAGAAAGGGATAGGAAGAGAGAGATGGAGAGTGGGAGAGAAAGAAGAGGGTGTTAGGGGGGGAGAGAGAGAGAGAGAGAGAGAGAGAGAGAGAGAGAGAGAGAGAGAGAGAGAGAGAGGGGGAGAGGGAGAGGGAGAATGGGAGAGAATGGGAGAGAGAGAGAGGGGGGGGGGGGAAGGGACAGGAAGAGAGGGATGGAGAGTGAGATAGAGAGAAGGGGAGAGATATGGAAAGAGAGAGAGAGAGGGATAAGAAGAGGAGGGAGATTGGGAGATTTAGAGAGAAGGGGGAGATGGGGAGAGAAGAGAGAGGGAGAGGGAGAGGTTGTGAGAGAGAGAGAGAAGAGAAAAGGGATAGGAAGAAAGGGAGGGAGGGAGAGAGAGAGAGAGAGAGAGAGGTGGGGGGGAGAAGAGGGGAGATATGGGGAGATAGAGAGAGAGAGAGAGAGAGAGAGAGAGAGACTACACATGGATATATAGTTCTCAACTCTCTTTCATGTAGCATATTCCTCCTGCTTTTGTTTCACAATTCATAGATGAGAAAGACTATCATATGCTTTCCCATATGGTGTTCCAAATCCCAAATGGATAGGAGTGGGATTTGAAGTTAAAGAATGCAAATTGTAAACTAGAATCTGGACGTGGTTGGAAAGACTTTTCCAATTATCACAATTTGAAATTGTGAGAGAGAGAGAAGGAGAAAGGGATAGAAAGAGAGGGAGGGAGAGTGAGAGGGAGAGAAGGGGAGAGATAGGGAGAGAATGGCAAAGTTATGGGGTGAGTGAGAGAGAGATTGAAGGGGAAAAGGATAGGAGTAGAGGGGATGATAAGGAGATAAGGGGAATGGGAGAGGGAGTGAGATAGAGAGAGAGGGAGGGAGAGAGAGAGAGAGAGGGAGAGAGAGAGAAAGAGGGAGAGAGGGAGTGATGTAGGAGCATCCCTGGTTCTTGGCAATCTTGCATCAACAAAAAATATTCCTTTTCTATTTGTTTTTGTTTTGCGATTTCAGCATTGGCTCACCGGAGCTTGTGGAGTTGGATTTTACTTGAGGACATGATCATATTCCTTATTCCTAAACCGTGGAGAATTTGGATCATTTTCTGGCAAGTTATCAATTCCGGATTCCGAGATAGTTTTCTAGCACCGGAACCATTTGGACCTATTTTCATTGGTGAATCTACTGTATCCCTTCTGTAGCTTGCGGAGCCCTATGCATTGATTATGATCTTCCTTGGTGTGTGGTCGACCTTCCAATTGATCTGCACTTTATCCTTTAGATTTTATGGAGGAATCTCTTTGGTGGAGGCTGACCTATTGGTTTTACACGTTTGGTCTTGTTCTTCAGTATTTGATCCCCTTTTTGGGTCGACCAAATCCTCTTGGATCATATAAATCAATGTAATTGAGCATTTGAAGTCAAGTAAGAAAGTAAGAAGGAATTAGATAGATCTTAGGTTTGGAGGTCCAGGAGTGACCCGTTCTGTAATTAAGCATGTTTGTAGTGGGCCAGTGAGCCAAATCTTGTAACCAGTTATCTATAATCAGTCTTCATGATCTAATATACTCATTTTTGCATTGCCTCCATCATAACCTCTTGTTTCTGTTGTGTTTACTCTTGTTGCTCAGTCTGAATTGATCTCTTTTGAGGTCTCTCCTAACTGGTGACTACACCAAGTGGTATCAGAGTGAGATTTTTTTTTGGAGATTACATTATCGTAAGAATTTTGCTATAGGGTGGTGGACTGTGAATCCGACCTGTAGCTACAGAGGACTGGTGTGAAGAGTAAATAGGAATGGTGGAGCGTGTGGGAATGCAGACCCTACTGTGATGGAAATGTTGTGAGGAATTGCAACCCAGTTGGAATCTATTGAGACAACACAAAGAAGAGACTGACATATTTAAGATGTGAGCGAAGATGAGGAAAAAGAGGCCTCGACAAAACAAGTAGCAAATCCACCGGCGATTGATCCAGATGAAGAAAGGTTCTTGACAATTTTGAGTAGGAAAAACACTAAACCAAATTTTACCCCACCGGAGTATGATGGAAAGTTGGATTCAGATAAATTGATGGATTGTACCTCGGAGATAGAGAAGTATTTTGATTTTGACAATGCCACAGAAGAAAGAAAGATGAGGTATGCTTGTACCCAGTTGAAAGGTCATGCATCTCTTTGGTGGGAGTATTTGAAGGTTGATAGAAAGAGAAGAGGTACAGAGAAGATCAAATAATGGGAGTGGATGGTTGCTAAGTTAAAATTGAGGTTTATGCCAGTTGATTATCAAGTAAATTTATTCCAAAAGTTGTAGAACTTGAAGCAGAATGAATTTAGTGTGAAGGAGTACATCGAAGCATTCAACAAGTTGAATATCAGATCCATACATGTCGATGATGAGCTTGAACAAGTTGCAAGATATTTAAATGGAATATGGATGTCTATACAAGATGAACTAATTTTGATCAAGTTGTAGAGTGTTGAAGAAGCATACCAGTATGCCTTGAAAGCAGAAGAGAAGCTGAACAAGAGACATGAGCAAAGACAGGGAGGTGGAGGTGGAAGGTTTTCCGGAGGAAGATTTAAAGGAGGAAGAAGATATACCAGAGGAAGAGGAACCTGTACAGATCAGAACAAGGACAAGGAAGTAAGTAAATAAGGCAATTCATACCAAAAGGATGACAAGAATTTCTACCAGAGGAGAGAACCTGATGGGTACCGGAATTAAAATTTTGGAAAAGATGATAGAAGACAAGACAAGAGAGTATTTAGAGGAACTTTCTATAAGTGCGGAGGAGAAGGACATTGTTCTTTGAAATGTAAAAAGACAAAGACCACTAGGAGAACAACATTGGTAGAAGAAAGCCCCATTGGATCAGCTAATAAACCAGAAGATGGAGAACTATTGATGATGAGGAGAGATTTGTATCATATCAGAGAAGATATGAAACCCTTACAAAGGAGAAATTTGTTCAAGACCAGATGTAAGGTATCTGGTAAGTGTTGTAAAGTTGTTATTGATAGTGGTAGTTTGGATAATCTTATTTTAGAAGAAATGGTGAATAAGTTGAAGTTGGAAAGATTGAAACACCCTAAGCCTTATCAGATAGCATGGATTCAAGATGATCATAAGTTGTTAGTAAGTGAGCAATGTTTGGTGAAATTGAAAATTGGGAATTTTCGTGATGAAGTCTTGTGTGATATTATGCCTATGGATATTTGTCACCTTTTTTGGGGTAGACCTTGGCAATTTGATAGACAGACAATACATGATGGGAGAAAGAACATATACACTATTGTAGCAAATGGGATGAAATAAACCTTGTTACCCTTGGAGGAGCCCCTCAAAAGTGATGTCTCTACGAATACTAGAATCTGTTTAGTGGGTGGAAGGAAATTCCTGGATGGAATGAGACATGACAATGTGTGCTTTGCCTTAGTTCCTAAGAAGACTGGGCATCTGAAGCATGAAGAAGAACAACCGAAAGAGATAAAGAAATTACTAACAGAGTATGAAGACAACATTTCAAATAATGTGCCTGATGGATTACCACCTATGAGAAGTATCAGTCATTGCATGGACCTGATTCCTGGAGCTAGTTTTCCTAACAAAGCTACACACCCATTAACATCAACAGAGAATGAAGAGTTGAATAGACAAGTGCAGGAATTGTTGAAGAAAGGTTTAATCATAGAAAGTTTGAGTCCTTGTGCAGCACCAATAGTATTAGAACCTAAGAAGAATGGAGAATGGAGGATGTGTACCTATTCCAAAGCAATAAACAAGATCACAGTGAAGTAATGGTTTCCTTTACCTAGGATGGATGACATAATAAACTATTTCAGTGGAGCCAAATACTACACAAATATAGACTTGAAGAATGGATATCATCAGATCATAATCAAAGAAGGAGATGAGTGGAAGACATCGTTCAAGACAAGTGAAGGATTGTATGAATGGTTGGTGATTCCTTTTAGGTTGACTAATACACCGAGTATTTTCATGAGGTTGATGAATAAGGTATTGAATAAATTACTTGGTAAGTTTGTTATTGTATAACTAGATGACATTCTGATTTTTAGTAAGACAAAAAAGGAGCATCTATTGCATTTAAGACAAGTTTTGTAGAGGTTGAGAGAAGAAAAGTTGTTGATAAACCTTAAGAAGTGTACTTTCATGAAGGAAGAGTTAGTCTATTTGGGATTTGTGATATCTACGGATGGTTTAAATATGGACCCTAACAAAGTAAAAGCAATTGTTGAATGGCCTATACCAAAAAGCATTGGAGAGGTAAGATCATTTCATGGATTGGCTAGTTTCTACCAGATGTTCATCATAAATTTCAGTTTATATTGTAACCCTATCACTAAGATAATAAGGAGAGATAAGAAGGAATTCAAGTGGACAACTAGAGAAAACAAGAGTTTTGAATTGTTGAAGCAGAAAGTGACTGAGCAGCCTATGTTAGCTTTACTGGATTTCAACAAAGTGTTTCAACTAGATTGTGATTCATGTGGAACTGCAATTGAAGTCATATTGAGTTAGGAAGGCAGAGCAGTAGCTTATTTTAGTGAGAAGTTGAATGATGTCAGTAGGAGATATTCAATGTATGATCAGGAATTTTATGCCATAGTTCAAGCCTTAAAAAAATTGAGACACTACCTATTGCCTAAGGAGTTTGTGTTATATACCAATCATAAAGCCTTACAGTATTTGAATAGTTAGAGTAAGTTGGATCAAAGACATATGAGATGGGAAGAATTTTTGCAGAGTTACACCTTTGTGTTGAAGCATAGAAGTGGGAAATCTAACAAAGTTGTTGATGCATTAAGTAGGAGGAATTTTCTGATAGAGATGAGAGTGATAGTATTAGGATTTGAGGAGTTGAATACCTTGTATGATGATGACCCAGATTTTGCAGAACCTTGGAAAGAATGTAGAGACTTGGTTATGGTAGATAGAAGCAAGTGGTTGGATTACCTCATTTAGGATGGGATGTTATTCAGAGGAGTCCAATTGTGTATACCTAAGAGTTATGTGAGAGAGAATCTGATAAAGGAGAAACATAGTGGAGGATTACTCGGACACCTTGGTGTTGATAAGACACTAGCATTAGTGAGTGAGCATTACTTTTGGCCTCAGATTTATAAGGATGTTAGGAAATTTGTGCAGAGTTGTAGATTTTGTCAAGTTGCAAAAGGCAGTAGTCAGAATGTGGGATTGTATAAGCCTTTGACAGTACCAGAAAGACCTTGGGAGGATATAAGCATGGATTTCATAGTTGGATTGCCTAAGACACAAAGAGGGAATGATTCTATATTTATGGTAGTGGATAGATTCTCAAAGATGGCTCATTTCATACCTTGTAAGAAGACGTCAGATGCAGTGCATATAGCTAACCTATTTTTCAAGGAAGTGGTGAGACTGCATGGATTACCTAAGAGCATAGTTTTAGACAGAGACACTAAGTTTGTTGGTTATTTTTGGAGAGCACTTTGGAAGAAGATGAAGACATATTTGAAATTTAGTTCTACTTTTCACCCATAGACCAATGGACAGACAGATGTAGTAAACAGGAGCTTGGGAAATTTTTTGAGATGCTTGGTTTGAGAAAAGAATGGAAGTTGGGATTTGATTCTTACACAAGCAAAGTTTGCCTACAATAATTCAGTGAACATGAGTACCGAAAGAACACATTTTGAAACTGTTACTAGAGCACACCCTAGAGGTATATCAAAATTAAGAGATGTCAGTAATGAAGACAAGCGGAGTGCAGAGGCAGAAGAATTTGCAGATCCCATGAAGGCCTTGCATATTTAGGTTAAGAAGCATTTGGAGGACATGAACAACAAGTGTAAGGAGAAAGAAGATGAGAATAGAAGACATAAGGAATTTGAAGTTGGTGATGAAGTGATGGTGTATCTGAGAAAAGAAAGATTTCCAGTTGGAATGTATAACAAGTTGCAGATGAGGAAGTTTGGACCTTGTAAGATCTTGAGGAAGTTCAACTCCGGAAATGCATATGAAGTGGAGTTACTGGATAGTTTGAGTATTTCACCTATATTTAACATTGCAGATCTACATCAATATCATGAACAAGAATTCAGTGAGGACAATATTGCAGACTTGTAAAAATAGTTTCCCCAGAAGGAGCTAGATCAAATTGAAGACATTTTTGATAGTAGGATTGGGCGTAGAACTCAGAGTAGTCATTATAAGGAGTATCTTGTAAAATGGAAGGACAGACTAGTTGAAGATTCATCTTGGATTTCTTGAGAAGAGGTGGACCATCTTGGTTTTCCTCTGACCCCGACAAAGTGAGAGACTCACTTTTTTCAACAACCTCAGATGTTTGATACAAGAGCATCCCCGGTTCTTGGCAATCTTACATAAACCAAAAATATTCCTTTTCTGTTTGTTTTATGTTTTGCAGTTTCAGCATTTCATTCTGCATTTTCTTGCATTGTCTCACCGGATCTTGTGGAGTTGGATTTTTCTTGAGGATATGATCATATTCCTTATTCCTAAACCCTGGAGCATTTGGATCATTTTCTAGCAAGTTATTGATTTCGGATTTTGAGACAGTTTTCTGGCACCAGAACTGTTTGAACCTATTTGCATTGGTGAATCTATCGGATCCCTTTTGTAGCTTTTGGAGCTCGGTGCATTGATTTTGATGTTCCTTGTTGTGTGTCCAACCTTCCCTTTTATCTGCACTTCATCATTTGATTTTTCTGAAGGAATCTCTTTGGTGGAGGCTGACCTATTGGTTTTACACATTTGATCTTGTTCTTCGGCATTTGATCCCCTTTTGGGGTTGACTGGATCCTCTTAGATCATATAAATCATTGTAATTGAGTATTAGAAGTCGAGTATGAAAGTAATAATAAAATCAGATAGATCTTAGGTTTGGAGGTCCAGGAATGACTTGTTCTATAATTAAGCATGTTTTTAGTAGGCCAAGGAGCCGAATCTTGAAACCCGAATGTTTCTGGTTATCTGTAATCAATTTTCATGATCTAATATACTCAATTTTGCATTGCCTCTATCATAACCTCTTGTTTTCATTGTGTTTACTCTTGTTTCCTAGTTCGGATTGATCTCATTTTAGGTTCCTCCTAACTGGTGACTACACCAAGGAGAGAGAGAGAGAGAGAGAGAGAGAGAGAGAGAGAGAGAGAGAGATGATGAGAATTTGCATCATGTAGACCAATCATTATAATAACTCAAATCAAATATCACCAGCTTTATGGTAAACCTAATAAGTATGTTTTTGGTCTTAAATAAGGGGAGTAGTTGGGTCACATAGTGTCTCATGGAATAAAGGTTGCTCTTAACAAAATCAAGGTTATGATAGAGTGAACTATTCCTAAAACCATTAAAAATTTGAAATAACTATGGCCACACAACAACACCCTTTACAACTATGTTGAAGGACACTTTGTTGGGATGAGTTAGTGAATACAACGTTTGAGAGATTGAAGGAGACTATGTGTTTTACTCTGTCCTAGCCACTCTAGACTGCAACAATATTTTATTATGGAGCGTAATGCTTCAATAAATGGTATAGGAGCACTTGTCATGTAGGAAAATAGGCTAAATACTTTTGAATAATGTTAATTCAAAGGTAAGTATAAAATCAAACCTATTTATGAGAAGGAAATTCTATGTATTCTTCATGTAGTGAAACAAGGGAGGCCATAATTGGCGAGTATTTCTGACAACCTTACCATCTTCATTAAGTTTGTTTCTAAATACCCATTTTGTTCCAATTACATTTTTATCTTTAGGTCGGGGAACTAATGTCCAAGTATTATTTTTCTCAATTTGTTCTAATTCTTCTTCCATAGCTTTAATCCAAAATTTATCTTCACATGCCTCATTAATAGATGATGGTTCAATTTGAGAAATAAGACATACCTCTTCATTTGCCAATCTTCCTCTTGTCATAACTCCTTTCAATTTGTTTCCAATTATTTGATCTTCAGAATGATTCAATCTTACATAACGAGGTGTCTTAGTTTGTTGTTGTTCTTCAATTACTATGGAGTCCTCTGATGGTACCAGGGTAACTGGATCTTCATTCTGTACTAGAGGATTTAGTGTAGGTTCATTTGTCACAATTTTTGTTGCCGGTTCAGAGTCTATATACCTTGAAGTTCCTCTGAATTGTTCATCAATTTTTACATTTGTACTCTCAACAATTTTCTGCAATCTCTTGTTAAAACATCTATATGCCTTGCTCTTAGATGAATAACCAAGAAATATTCCTTCATCACTTCTAGGATCAAATTTTCCAATATACTCATCTCTTCTAATATAACATTTACTTCCAAAAATTCTGAGAAACTTAAGAGTAGAGTATTACCAAACCATAGTTCATGAGGGGTCTTACCATTTTCACCTTTGATGTGAACTTTGTTGAATGTATAGACCATTGTGCTGACTACTTCTCTCCAATATACATGTGGTAAATTTGCTTCAGATAACATACTTCTTGCTCCATCCAAGATAGTTCTATTTTTCCTTTCAACAACTCCATTCTGTTGTGGTGTCTGAGGTGCTGATAGTTGTCTTCTGATTCCATTCACTTCACAGAATGTATTAAAGTCCTTAGATGTGAATTCTCCTCCTTGATTTGATCTTAAACATTTGATTTTCTTACCGGTTTCATTTTCAACCATTGCTTTGAACAGTTTGAACTTTCCAAGTGCTTATGATTTTTCTCTGAGAAAAGTAACCCAACACATTCTAGAATAATCATCAATAATTAGCATGAAATATCTATCACCTTGTAAGATTTTAGTTCTAGCTGGACCACATAATCAGTGTGAATCAAATCAAGAGCATTATCGGATTTTTTTGGAATACTTTTGAAACTATCTCTAACTTGTTTTCCAAATTGGCATTCCTTACAAATTGTATTCTGAGGTTTGACAATTTTAGGTAGATCTCTAACTGCCTTAGAAGTACTGATCTTTACCATGCAATCAAAGTTTACATGGCAGAGTCTCTTATGCCATAACCAGCTTTCATCTATATGTACAATAAAGCATGCGTTTTCACTATTATTCAAATGAAAGATATTACCTCTAGTCTGATTACCGGTTGCAATTTCTAAACCAGTTCTATTCATGATTTTGCATCTTCCATTCTTAAATTGTAACTGAAATCCTTTCTCAACTAATTGACCAACACTCAAAAGATTATGCTTTAATCCTTCAACATAGTAGATATTGTCAGTGTTATGCTTACCATCAAGAGATATTGTACCCTTACCTTTGATTGAACAGGCTTTGTCATCTCCTAATCTTACTAAACCTCCATTGTATTCTTGAAAGTTCAAGAATTTACCTTTGTCTCCTGTCATATGATGTGAGCATCCTGAGTCAATGATCCATTCATCCTTTACTTCAACTTTAGCTGCTAGGGCTTGTTCTACTGGTTGAGCAGTAGGTGTTGGTTGATCTTTTATTATAGCAACAAAAACCCATCCATTGTTTACTGGATCCTCATCAGAATCATCAGTCACACCTTCATCAGCAATGTAACAAGATTTGTCTTTGTTCTTCTTAAATTTGTATCGCTAATATTCAGGATTAGGCTTGTATGTTCTTCTAGCTTCTTCTCTTAGTCTAGCATGTCTATCAGGGCATCTCGAAGCCATATGACCAATCTTATTGCAGTTAAAATATTTAAAGGGTGCTTTACCTTCATACTTACTTCCAACTGGACCTTTAGGCATTTTCCTTGCAAATAGTGCTTCAAGTTCTTCAAGCTCTTCATTCTCCTTCCTAGTTTCTTCAAGTTCTCTTGCATAAAAGGCTTTCCAATCTGATTTTCAAATGATGGAGCAGATGATGTTGATGCTTTAAAGGCCAAATCTGTCTTTATAGTAGCAACACAACCAAATTCCTCAATTTCAAAAGCTGAAAGTTTTCCAATCAATGTATCCCTAGTTACTGATGTATTAGGCATTGTTCTCAACTCATTTATAGTAGTAACCTTCATTTTATATATTGGTGGCAATCCTCTTAATATTTTTGAAACAATTTCATCCTCACTTAAGGTTCCTCCATAATATTTAATACCTAAAAAAATTTCATTTACTCTTTCCATAAAAGTAGAAATCCTTTCATCTTATTCCATTTTCAAATGTTCATACCTGACTCAGAAGCTTTCAAGTTTTGCAATCTTGACTGTGGAATCTCCTTCATTCAGTGTTTCCAAATGATCCCAAATAGCTTTAGCAGTAGACCTATCTGATAATCCCATGATTTTTTGATCTGATAATGTGCTCAAAAGTGCTTCTCTTGCTTTGCAATCATTCTCCTCATCTTTAGCTAAGGTAGTTGAACTAGTCTGACCAGCTACAACAGCAATATAACCTTTCTTTGTAACTTCCCAGATGTCTTTACCAATGCAATTTAGATGTCTCTCCATTCTGATCTTCCATATCCCATAGTTGGTTCCATCAAGTTTAGGACTGTCCTTCCTGAAATAATTAGTAGTCATTGGATCACCTCAAGTTGTTAAACTTCTACAAAAGAGGACTAGGCTCTGATACCAATTGTTAGGTCCCGGAGACAACTGAGAGAGGGGGGGGGTGAATCATTGTCAAATAAATTCAAACCAAAAATAACTTAACCAACTTAATGCTTAATATCCGTAAACCAGTTAAGTATGCCGGTAGACAGTGTTAACAGTTAATTGCTATACTGGTAAATATTAATGCATGAAACATAAACATAAAGTCATCCACAACACATAACACCAATATTTGTACATGGAAACCCTGTAAGGGGAAAAACCACGATGGGAAACCTTACCCACAATCAGATGATACTACTACAGATAGTAAGTGTACATAAATGGGATCTGCACATGCAGAAAGGCCAACAACCTAGATCTCACTGCTCAATCACAAAAAGGGAGTCACACTGACTATAGTTGGATGGTTAAATCCAATAAGAATGTACTGCACAAAATAGCATCTTCATATGCTAGATTCAATACCGATGTAATGCTGATATGCTTCCACAAAAACCTAGCTTCACCTTCAAATGATGTCTTCGTGTATAGCTCTGCTTAATCTCACATATACCTTCTCACAATTCTTTTTTCGCATTCCACATTCGATCTTACATTTATACCATAACCTAAGACCAATTTTAGTAGGTCGGCTCTACAAAATATTACAATAAAACATTTTACAAACAATATAATATCTGATGCAATAACCGATTAAACATGTTGGCTTAAAGAATTTACAACAATAATTAATCATCTCCATAGTGTGCCATGCTGATCTGGAAAAGATAAGCCTACCGGTGTAACCCTAGGTAGCCCTGGACCTATTTGTCGGTAAAAGTAAATATGCAAATATGAATATACCAATCATTAATTCTTCAAAAGTGTCCAAATGATGTCTTCAACATTACCAAGTGTCTTCCATATCATTCCAAGTGCCGGTGATCATTATATCCTGCCGATGAACCATATACCAGTAACTGTGCAACAGTTACTTGCTTGCTAGTGAATGCTATTGGATCTCCAAAGTGCTAGTGTTTTAGTAGGTGTTGACATCAATGACAAAACCATACCAAAATACCAACAGTGATTTGGGAAGCAAAGAAGAGAGAAGGATTTAATTCAATTGAAAGTGTGAGAAAATATTGCAGGGTAGTGATTTGGCAAAATGGTGAAGACTGTAAGTATCAATGATAAACCCAGACCTGAATATGAATAGAATCCCTTCATTCAAACAAATGTAGTTTTGGTTGGAGCTTTTTATGGAATTGATGATCATGTTAAATACAAGGGAAAAAAATAGTATATTCATGTTAATCTACAGGAATATGATCATGAGAAGATTAGGGCTTTTAGGCAGAATTATTTCTCTGACAGTTCACAGAGGTTGAAGAGTGAATTTGGTAATCTACGACACAAGGGTTTGGAAACTTGGAAGTGTTTTTCGATGATCGACGATGAAGAGGTTATAGGAATTGTTCTCAGTATAATTCATGGTGAATTTATCTAGCTTGATAAACCTTATTTGATTTCGAAGAAGGTGCTACAATGTGTGATAGGGTTGTGCACCACTAGAGAAGTACCTATGCTGAAATCTTTAAAGAATGTTGAAGTTAATCGATTGGCTGGACTAATTTCAAATGGAAGAGCATTAAAAATGGATACTATCAAGGATGTGGACATTAGGTATGCAACAATGGGGATATCTTATAAAGTCTATTACAGGAAGATAAGGTTCTTGTGCATCCACCAAAGTATATGTGGCTTATAGGATGGTTAAGGAGAATGTGCAATATGACCTATGTGATATTATATGGTGACAATTGTTAGAAAACATCAAGATGAAAAAGCGTGAGATGTGTCCATTCCAGTATGGTTCTCTTATTGTCTGCTTAGTTTTCTATTTTTTGAATGCTATGCTTGATGTTAAAAATATTGCATGAAGAAATGATATGATTGTTGGGTCGCAGCTTAAAGAAAATTTAGATGGTTTGGGTGACAATTCAAAAATGTGTAGAAATTTTTTTGAGAAGCTCAGAAGTGATTAGATTTTGAGGAATCAGATTCCTCCTAAGGTTATAGACTGATATGGGAATGACATTATATTTTTGGTAGATAAAGATAATTTATGTTTGGAATTTGTGGGTTTGAGAGTTTCTTGGATGACTCTATTATCCTATGAGGTATCTAAACAGGAATGCATGAGCTTAACATAAAAACTATTGAAAATGTTGAAGGATCCGAATGTAGAAAGGTTTGGAACAAAAGAAGAGATTCTTGGAAGATTGAGAGTGATGGAGCTAGATAAAAGAGCAAAGAAAACAAGAAAGCAATTTGTAGAGGGTTATGTCTCTAGTTCTAAAATTCATAAAAGTGGAAAAAGGGTTCTAGAGAAGGACATTGAACTAGTGACTATTGATAGTGATGATGAAGAAGAGGAGAATAAGGTAGAACAGAAGATTGCTTAGAGTGAGGAAGAGGAAAAGGAGTAGAGAGGTTCTAATGATGATGAACTTACAGAAGAGAAGGTGCTTGAAATGATCAGGAAGCATGGTGGAGTGCATACCACTGGTAGTTCTTATCACAATCATGTTTCTTATGAGCAAGATATTATTGAGAAAGAATTTGTGAAATAATTGGTTTAGAATAATTTGGTTGCTACTGATGTTACTAATCTTCTTCTAGAGGAGCTTGTGGAGATACTCATAGAAAGAATGGTTGAAGGAGAAGGTAGTGGTTATAAGGAAGAATTTATTGAAACAAAAATGCAATAAAGGATGACAGAAAAATGTAGGAAAGCATATCAGGCACTAATTCTCAATTTAATGAATTTCAGGAAATCTATGGAGATGGCTGAAATGTTGTATAAATTTTGTTTGAGGTGGCCTACTACCACACAAAAGTTCAAGGATGAAATTGATTGAATCGAAACCATGTTAGTGGAAATGAACAAGAATTATTAAACCTATGAATATTCTTATGGTAATAAAATAGATAAGGCTCGGGAATTGCATGCTTAGTTAGCCTTGGGAAGACATCAAAGAGATGATTACATGAGGATGTTTGAAGAATTGAGAGGTGACATAGGATTCAAACTTTCTTCTTACTCAAGAGTGTTGGTTGATGCAGAGAGTGTTGAGAAGGATGCTAAAAACATGAACTCTTTAGATGATGTGGTGAGCAATTTTATTGATCGTGAATGTCAAAGAAGGATTCTGGTTGTTGCTACTCATGCCTAGAAAACCTCAGAAATCAGGTTGAAGAAATAGTTCAAATATATTTGGTCGGGTAGTCTGAATAATTTTGGTATTTATAATGCTTTATGAATTCATCTTTGTATTTGATGGAAAATGGGGAGAAGGATATTGAAAAATGTTTTAATCTATTTTTGGATTTGTTATTGCTATTGCTAGGGGGAGTTGTTATTCAAGAAAGATTTATTGGGTGTGAATAAAAATTGATTGTTTTCCATCAATGACAAAGGGGGAGATTGTTACAGATATATATATGTTTTTTTGCCATTGATGTCAAATAGTTTGGTCCAAATGGGTTCTGGTCCAGACATCAGCAAAGTTGGTTACAATGTTGAAGTATTTGTAGTTATGTTTTATGGTCTAGTGCTTTGGTTTGGACATGGACAGTTTGCATTGGCAATTGATTTGATTGATATGTTTGTCAATTGATCTAATTACTTATTGATGGTGTGGACAGTTAGAAGATTTATATTTGTGGTTTGAGTGTTGCTTGTTTTGGTCTAGACTTTCCCAATTGTCAGTTGATATGATAGATATATGTGTTCAGGTTATGCTATCAGAGTTAGATGCACCATATATTTTGGTCTGGTGATTGTGTGTGAAGTACTCTTTTGGTCCAGAGTTGCACGTTTGGTGTTGGTATAGGTGTTGGAAATATGGATGGAGTAACTGAGAAGGGAGGGGTGAATCAGTTACCACAAAAAATAAATCCACAAGTCCCTTAGATGTCTTAAATATAAACTGCTGAAACTCGGTAAATTAACTTATCATTGTTCATTGTTCATTAACATGCATAAAACAAATAACATGAACACAAGTAACACCAGATATAACGTGGAAACCCAATTTTGGGAAAACCACCAATGTAACTAGTTACTGATTTTCACTCTTCTGAAGTGAGCCCTGTTAGGAGCCAACCCTGTTAAAGGTTACAAAACACACTGTTAGGTGTGACCCTGTTAGAGGATTTAATCACCCTGCTAGGAGTGGCCTTGTGAAAGGTCTTAAGAACAATTCAACTGAATTGTCACCTTGTCAGAGGATTTACAAAAATGGTTGTTAGACCAACTCTGTTAAGAGATTTTGGTATCACTGCTACAATGGTTAGAAAGCAACAATGAAGTGATCTGAATTAAATACAACTTATCTTGCTGATACAGATCTCTGTTCTACGCCAATAGATCCTTACTGATCACATATATCTTTTCTGCACCTCAAGGATATCACTGATCCTTCATCAGAATTCGCACATTTCTGCTCCTTCACATTTCCATACTTCTCACACTTCCTCACACTTCGAAATCGCAACTTGATCTCTCATATATACCATTCAGGTTACCAAGTCGGCCCAATTACAAGTTACAATAAATATTACATAGGTCGGCTACATATACAAGTTTCAATAAATATTGCTTTGGTTGGCTGCATAAACATTTCACTGATGCTCGGTGAACACTGCTGATTCTTCGGTAACTGACTGAACTCGGTAAGTACTGCGAACTCGGTAAAGACTGACTTTCCTTCACATATTCTTCGAAGACCGACTGAACTCGGTAAAGACTGCAAACTCGGTAAAGACTGACTTTCCTTCACATATTCTTCGAAGACCGACTGAACTCAGTAAAGACTGCGAACTCGGTAAAGACTGACTTTCCTTCACATATTCTTCGAAGACCGACTGAACTCGGTAAAGACTGCGAACTCGGTAGACTCTGTCTAACTGCCTTGCCGAACATTCTGAGCTCGGTAGACTGATATGACATTTGTGTAACATCAAAAGACAATACACAATTAAACAATTGTATCCAACAATCTCCCTCTTTGGCATTGATGGCAACACAACATGTCATAGCAGAATGAAATTTGAAAACAGGTCTTTTCTTTTATGACAGCAACATGCCAACATATCTTTCCCTTTGGATAGAGAACACTCCTTCTTTCAATAATCTCCCTCTGTGAAGTAACTTCATCTTTGGACGGTAAAACTCTCCCTCTTTATCAAACAACTCTCCCTCTTTATCTTAATGAACTTTCTTTCAAATTTTAGTAGGATATGACAGTAAAACTCTCCCTCTTTGACAACACATGCCAAAGACAATAAGACTTCATCTGAGTTATAATGTACCTTTTGTACTGATTCATATGCAATATTTTCCTGATTATACTGCATCAACTAGTAGATTTTTCACTTAGGATGAGTTGATGCATCACTAAAACTTTTCTTTAGTGAATTTCAGATAGGGGAGTGACCCCTAACTTACCTCTTAGATACAAGAATGCATCCTTAGCCAATGGTTTTGTGAATATGTCAGCAATTTGTTCCTTTGTGTGAATATATTCCAATCTGATCTCCTTGTCCTGCACCAATTCTCGGACAAAATGATATTTTATTGCAATGTGCTTGGTTTTGGGATGCATCACTGGATTCTTGGACATGTCAATTGCACTTGTATTATCACAGAACATAACAATTGGTTCTTTGATTTCTATTTTCATGCCTGCCAATAGCTATTTAAACCAAACAACATTTGAACAATTTACTGCTGCAGCAACATATTCTGCCTCTGCTGTAGATTGGGATATACAGTTCTGCTTTTTGCTTGTCCAGGAAACCAATCTCTTTCCTAGAAAGAATGCTCCTCCGCTTGTACTTTTTCTGTCATCAATGTTTCCTGCCCAATCAGCATCAGTAAATACTTTCAAATCAAAATTTCCTCCAAATTTGTACCATAATCCATACTCTTCAGTTCCTTTCAAATATCTCATTAATCTTTTGATTGCCGTCATGTGACTTTCTCTTGGTTTTGCTAAGAATCTTGCAACAATACCAACTGCAAGAGCAATATCTGGCCTAGTATGAACAACATACTGCAGCTTTCCAATCATAGATCTATACAGTGTTTGATCTACTTCTTGTGATTCATCTTCCTTGGTAAGCTTCAATCCAGTACACATAGGAGTTCCAACTGGTTTACAATCTTCCATACCGAACTTTTTCAGTATCTCTTTGATGTATTTTGATTGAGTAATGTAGATACCATTTTTGTTCTGTTGAATTTGAAGACCAACAAAGAATTTGATCTCACCAAACATAGACATTTCAAATTCCTTATTCATTTGTACTGAAAATTCTTTGCAAAGATCATCATTTCCTGTGAAAATAGTATCATCTACAAATATTTCTGCTAAGACAATTTTGTTATCTGATCCTTCCTTGATATACAAGCTACTGTTATCATTAGTTCTTTGAAATCCAATCTGAATAAGATAGTTATGCAATCTTTCATACCATGCTCTAGGGGCTTGTTTCAGACCATACAATGCTTTATGTAATTTGCAGACCATGTCCTTCTTTTGTGGATCAACAAAACCTTCAGGTTGTTCAATATAAACCTCTTCATCCAATATACCATTAAGAAATGCAGATTTAACATCCATCTGATAAACTTTGAATCCTTTGTAGGCGGCATATGCAAGTAAGGTTCTGACTCCTTCCAATCTTGCAACAGGAGCAAAAGTTTCTCCATAGTCTATTCCTTCTTGTTGATCATATCCTTTGCATACTAGTTTTGCTTTGTTTCTTGAAACTTTGCCATCTTCATTCAGTTTATTTCTGAATACCCACTTAGTTCCAATCACATTTTTATCCTTAGGTCTGGGTACAAGAGTCCATGTCTTGTTTTTCTCTATCTGTTCTATCTCTTCTTTCATAGCCTCTGTCCAACTATCATTTCCCAATGCATCTTTGACATTTCTAGGTTCAAAATCAGCAAGTAAATAAGTGCTTTTCAACTTACCTCTTGTCATGGTTCCTTCAGATTTGTCTCCAATGATCTGATCTGCTGAGTGATGTCGTCTGACATACTCGGCTAATACAGGTTTCTTGCCTTTAGAATGAATTTCATCATTGTCCTCTTGTTCTTCAACTGGCTGGTCCGGCTCGGTAAATATTGGCTCGGTTTCTTCAGACTCGGTAGACACTGGTTCTGGTTCATCAGACTCGGTAGATACTGGCTCGGTTTGCTCTTTCTGTAACTCGGTTACTGATGACTCGGGAGTAGAGGATTCCTGATTAGCAGATGTATCTGGTATTGTATCAAGTTCAATAGACACAAATCTTCTATAATCTTCTGGTTCTCTTTTGCTTTCTTCTTCAGATCTTTCTGCAAACTCATCAACTTTCACATGTGCACTTTCTATAACTTTATGAGTAGACAAGTTCAAACATCTATATGTTTTACTCTTGCAAGAATATCCGAGGAATATACCTTCATCACCTTTCACATCAAATTTTCCTTTTCTAGATTCTTTCAAAATGTAACATTTACTTCCAAATACTTTTAGGTAACTTACATTAGGTTTGTAGCCATACCATAATTCATAGGGGGTTTTGAATGAGTCCTTCTTCAGCTGTACTCGGTTCAAGGTATGAACAGCAGTGCTGATAGCTTCCTTCCAGTATTTGATAGCAATATTCTTTTCAATCATTAAGGTTCTTGCACAATCCATGATAGATCTGTTCCTTCTTTCAGCTATTCCATTTTGCTCAGGAGTTCTAGGGGCTGATACTTGTCTTTTGATTCCTCTTTCAATGCAAAAGTTATTGAATTCATGAGAGATGAATTCACCACCTCTGTCTGACCTTAGACATTTAAGTCTTTTACCTGTTTCTTTTTCTACTCTGGCCAAATACCATTTGAACTTTTCAAATGCTTCTGATTTGTTCCTTAAATACATGACAGTCATCATTCTTGAGTAATCATCAACAAAAAGAATGAAGAACTTTTCTCCAGTATAACTTTCAGTTCCTATGGGTCCACATAAATCAGTATGCACAATTTCTAATATATCTTCAGATTGATAGTTTTTGCTTTTGAAACTAGTCTTTCCCATCTTTCCAATTTGACAATTCTTACATAGACCGACCTCAGGTTTCTTTATATCTGGAATACCTCTTACTTTTCTGAATTTACTTATTTTCACTAGGTTATCAAAATTTACATGACATAACCTTTTGTGCCATAACCAACTTTCTTCAACTTGAGCAATAAAACATGAATTTTCACTTGTTTCAAGTCGGAACAAATTACCTTTTGTTTGAGTGCCTGATGCAATCAGCTTTCCTTGATTATTTAGCAGTTTGGCCTTTCCATGCATGAATTCCAGCTTGAGTCCACTATTAAGTAGCTGTGCCACACTCATCAAGTTGTGATTGAGACCTTCAACCCAGTAGGCATCATCAAATACAAGTTCTTTGGTTATAGGGATTCTACCTCTTCCTTTTATGTAGCGAGGTTCATTATTACCAAACCTTACACTACCTCCATCATAGTCTATAAAATGTTCAAACTTGGTTTTATCACCAGTCATATGATGAGAGCAACCACTGTCTATGATCCAAATATCATTTTTTGCTTATATGAGAAATAAGTGCCATCTTATCTTCCTCATCATTATCAGAATCATCTCTTATAGCAATATAAACAATTTCATCTTCACTATTATCAGAATCCTTAGCCATAAAACATGTTTTCTTACCTTTGAATGATTTGTAGTCCTTTTTGCCATTCCATTTGTGATCTTTCTTCTCATCTTTGCTCTGCTTGTTTGGACATCTAGCAGCAATATGACCGACTTCATCGCATGAAAAACAGATTAGAGGAACTTTGCCTCTGTATTTTCCTCTGCCTTTGGAATATTTCCTTGCTAGAAGAGCTTCAATTATTTCAAGATCACTGTCTGAACTTGGTTCTGATTCATCTTCACTTTCTGACCGAGATTCCTTTTTCTTTTTGCCTTTCTCCTTGAGTGAAACCTTAGCTTCAAATGCTGATTCCATGTTTTTGGAAGCTGGAACATAGTTGTCATAGTTGTCTAACTCAAATGCAGTTAATCTTCCAACTATGGCCTCTAAATTTATCTTATGATTTGCTTCACATCTTCTTTCCTGAATTGCAGAAACTCTGATTGCATAAATGGGTAGTAATGTTCTGATAACTTTGCTTATGACTGTTTCCTCTGAGATATCACCTCCAGAAGCTTTGATTGCACTGACACTGGCTTTGACTCTTTCAACATATTTTGCAATATTTTCATCCTCACTCATTTTTAATTGATCAAACTGTCCTCTCAAGCTTTCTGCTTTGGCTCTTCTCACATTGTCATCACCACCATATATATCTTTCAGCTTGTTCCACATTTCAAATGCATTTTTGCAATCTTTGACATCATCAAACTCTTCATAGCTTAGGGCAGATGCAATGTCTATCATCATGGTGTTATGAGTCTTCTTTGCAGCAATATCAGCAACAGTTAGTGTACCAGTGGGTGTCACATATTCTGTGTCAAGATGTGTCAATCCTATATCTCCAATGGAAGCCAAATGGAGTCTCATGAGACCTTGCCATGCTGAAAAGTTATTTCTGTTTAGCCTTGGAATTTCCCTCTTGTAAGACATCTTGATCTTTAGCTTAGATCCTTGAAATCCTTCCTACAAGCACCGAAAGCTCTGATACCAATTGTTGGAAATGTGGATGGAGTAACTGAGAGGGGAGAGGTGAATCAGTTACCACAAAAAATAAATCCACAAGTCCCTTAGATGTCTTAAATATAAACTGCTGAAACTCGGTAAATTAACTTATCATTGTTCATTAAACATTAACATGCATAAAACAAATAACATGAACACAAGTAACACCAGATATAACGTGGAAACCCAATTTTGGGAAAACCACCAATGTAACTAGTTACTGATTTTCACTCTTCTGAAGTGAGCCCTGTTAGGAGCCAACCCTGTTAAAGGTTACAAAACACACTGTTAGGTGTGACCCTGTTAGAGGATTTAATCACCCTGCTAGGAGTGGCCTTGTGAAAGGTTTTAAGAACAATTCAACCGAATTGTCACCTTGTCAGAGGATTTACAAAAATGGTTGTTAGACCAACTCTGTTAAGAGATTTCAGTATCACTGCTATAATGGTTAGAAAGCAACAATGAAGTGATCTGAATTAAATACAACTTATCTTGCTGATACAGATCTCTGTTCTGCGCCAATAGATCCTTACTAATCACATATATCTTTTCTGCACCTCAAGGATATCACTGATCCTTCATCAGAATTCGCACATTTCTGCTCCTTCACATTTCCATACTTCTCACACTTCCTCACACTTCGAAATCGCAACTTGATCTCTCATATATACCATTCAGGTTACCAAGTCGGCCCAATTACAAGTTACAATAAATATTACATAGGTTGGCTACATATACAAGTTTCAATAAATATTGCTTCGGTCGGCTGCATAAACATTTCACTGATGCTCGGTGAACACTGCTGATTCTTCGGTAACCGACTGAACTCGGTAAGTACTGCAAACTCGGTAAAGACTAACTTTCCTTCACATATTCTTCGAAGATCGACTGAACTCGGTAAAGCCTGCAAACTCGGTAAAGACTGACTTTCCTTCACATATTCTTCGAAGACCGACTGAACTCGGTAAAGACTGCGAACTCGGTAAAGACTGACTTTCCTTCACATATTCTTCGAAGACCGACTGAACTCGGTAAAGACTGCAAATTCGGTAGACTCTGTCTAACTGCCTTGCCGAACATTCTGAGCTCAGTAGACTGATATGACATTTGTGTAACATCAAAAGACAATACACAATTAAACAATTGTATCCAACAATAGGTCCAAACTATGTCTTATATATTTCATATTTTTTGTTTGGCTATATATCTTGGGTCAGAAATATGCATACATGTTACAATATTTCTTTAGGCTGGCTTGGTGAGGATGTTTTTGTTTCAGTTTGATATATATGTGTTGATTTGTTGAAAATAAATGTGGTGAAACATATGTGTGTGTGGATTTTAGTGGTGAGTATGCAACTTGATGTAAGGATGTCGATGTGATTGCTACATCAGAAGGGATTGCAGTGCAGAGGTGGCAGTTGATATAGAAGCAATGATCCAAAAGATTTGGTAGTCTGGACATTTTAATACAGTCAGAGGTTGTGTTATAATAGAGACTAGAATTAGCATATTGAGATTCTTTTATTCATGCAGTTCTTTTTTTTTAAGTTGTAATACTGCATCTTTCCCTGATGTAGTTAGAATCAATGCACAAGTCCTTTTATTATATCTTGCCCCAAGAATAGTTAGCCTTGGTTGTCAAGTTCGGAGCAATGAGCTCCTTCTTTTGTAAATATTTTATTTAAAGTGGAACATTTCTATGAGTTAGTGCTCACCGGTGGTTTTTCCTAGTGTGGGTTTTCCACGTACAAAATATTGGTGTTCTTGTGTGAATTTTTATGATGTCTTTGTTCAATACTCCTTGATGTGAATGTCTAGTATAAGCATGTTAATGCAAGATTGAAATCCTGAATTTTGTTGATGTTGATTCACCCCCCCCTCTCAGCATCTGGTGTGTGTTCAACACAACATCAATTCACATATGTGTTTTTTAGTAAGCTCACATAGGTTAGTGGAATAGGTAGGAGCTGGCCAAACTTGAATTTCAATTTTTGAAAGTATAAGAGTTGGGGCCATGATTACAAAGTTGACCTTGTGATTATGGAAATAAACCAAGGTTTGATGAAGTAACTTTCACAATAGAAGAATATAATTTGAAATATGTTGAAAACGCTTGATACTAGTAAGCCATTTGAAGGGAGTAAACCTCAAAAAGTATACAAGAACACGATTCACAATATAGTGATCAAATGACATTCCCTTTATATATATCCTACTTATGCCTTGAATATCACCCAAGCCAACTTAAACTACCAAAATATAACATCTGGATGAGCTAATTATCTAAATTAAAATATAATAATGATCATATAACTTAATCAATAGTTAAGATAACCACAAGTTGGCTACTCATAACTCAATGAACATTATAGGACTAAGGGAGTAGCATGCCCCTCTTTTCAAAAAATTAGTATCCTCAATGTTGGTTAATTGTGGATTCTAATGCACAAAATCTTCATCTTTCCATGTGGCATCTTCAATGTAGTATATTCTTCTACTAAATGAGACACTCGATGATTTTTCCAGTCCTAAAATTATTTTTATGTGTTTGCAAAATTAACTTTAGATCCAATATAACTCTTTTTTCATCTATCTCTAGTCACATTGTTAGTGTAAGAATTTTTTGACCAATCACCTTCTTCAAACTATAAACATGAAAAATTGAATGTATCTTTGTTGTAGGTGGTAACTTAAGCTTATAGTCTATGATGAACCTATAAATTTACCATAGTATTCAATGATTATGACACTTTACCTCATGTTTATAATGTCCTTCCAAGTCATTTCCAAACATTATCTTGGTTTTATGAAGTATTAACTAGGATTAATAGTGTTTGATATGCAATTGTATGTCTAGCTAGTTAGTGCTAAATAATGGTAAAATATTATAATAAATGGTTATGTTGAATGTAAATTATTTTGGGAGGATTATGATATTTTTTTAGAGTTGTTGGAGTTGTTCGTGCAATTAGAAAAAGGAAGCAACACGTTGGTAATTAACAGATGTAGTTGTTGACTGAAAGTGTTGAAAAGGTCAAAAAACTAGTTTCAATAAATCGAGCATATCTCACACATTTATTAATGAAATTCAGATATTCAAAATGATTTAGATTTATCTTAAAAGGAGATATAAAAACCCTATAAATATTTTGAGCTGATTCACAATAGTTAATGAGCAAAATTCACTAGAAGTTGATTGAGACAAACTAACAGATTTTGAGGTAGCAATTAAGGATTGAGTTCTAATTCAACTTGGACTCTTCCACCTCTTTGTTATCTCATGGATATGAAATTTATTTAAGACAAGTAATCATAGAGAAACTTTTGGAAACAATAAACTATGAACCATAAGTCATTGTAACATGTTTCTCCATATTTTCAACCATGGTTGTGCTGTAAGAGTTTGAAGAGGATTAGAACTCTCTCAACTCATTTTACTTAGATCTCTATTATCAGTCATGAGAAGAATAAGTCATCTCCTTGCTATCATGAGAGAAATTAAATTTTTAATAAGTTGTTGATTTTTTAATTAATCCAACTCTCAAGCCTCATGCATAAATCTAAGATCTTATTGAGTTGTGTGTGTGTGAGAGAGAGAGAGTATCCAGTTAGTGTTGACTCTTGTTAATGGTGTCTACATTCAATCAACAAGATTTATATATGTCCATGTAATCTTTTATTTAAAATAAAAACATTTTTTTGACAATGAATCTTATTTATTGAATATGGAATGTTAATTACTAAGATTTTAGCAAGTCAAGCAAGGGCCACTTAAGGAACTGTAACTCCATTGTAATTTAGTTTTGCAATAGTTTAGATTGTTGTTCATTGTGATTTAATGTTAGTGATCAATTGTTTAAGATAGATTTTGTTTCATCATATTTAATTTCATTAGTTTTAGACCAATATGTCTATAGCCACTACTGTTGCAAACAACCAATTTGCCTGCAACAACTATCGTGTAGTTAGTTTTATTTCCAACAATGTTATCTTTTCAATTTAGTTTATTGTTTTGAGTTTATTTTCTATATACAATTGATAGAACAGCCTATAAGGCTTCCTTAATACACATACATTGTCAACATCATGAAAGAATACATGTCCTTGGTTAATAATTAAATGAACCTATGTTTACAACATTAGGTTGCTTCGTTGGGCACATCCGACTGGGCTAAGTGCATGACATACTGCACCAACTTTATGTACATAGTAGAGGATAGTTAGTCTACACTACCACACCAAATTCATAACTATGATGTTAAGCTTAATTTTATGTTTTATTTTATTTCATGTCATTAAAAATTTATCCTTAAGACCTAAAAGTACCTAGTGGTGACGATTCATATGGTCATCCATAGCCTAAATTTTTAATCTTTTGATTGAGATTCCTTGTAGTAACATCATTCTACCACTCTAATTTATCCTTTTCAACACAATCTTCTTGTAATATTGAAATGGCACACTGATGCATCATCATTCTCATCTAACCTAGATAGTGTATCAACTACTATATTATCTTTTTGTTTCTTATATATGATCTCAAATTCATACCCAAAATATTAGTGACCTATTTTTGTTTTCTCCTTAGATGATAATCATTGCTCTAAAAAATATTTTTCTTATAATGTCTTAACTTTAAAGTATATACTCGCCAATTATGGCCTCCCTTGTTTCACTACGTGAAGAATAGATAGAATTTCCTTCTCATAAATAGGTTTTATTTTATACTTACCTTTCAATTAACATTATTCAAAAGTATTTAGCCTATTTGCCTACATGACAAGTGCTCCTATACCATTTATTGAAGCATTACACTCCATAATAAAATATTGTTGCAGTCTAGAGTGGCTACGACTGAGTAAAACACATAGTCTCCTTCAATCTCTCAAATGTTGTATTCACTAACTCATCCCAACAAAGTGTCCTTCTTCAACATAGTTGTAAAGGGTGTTGTTGTGTGGCCATAGTTATTTACAAATTTTTAATGGTTTTAGGAATAGGTCACTCTATCATAACCTTGATTTTGTTAACGGCAACCTTTATTCCATGAGACACTATGTGACCCAACTACTCCCCTTATTTAAGACCAAAAACATACTTATTAGGTTCACCATAAAGCTGGTGATATTTGATTTGAGTTATTATAATGATTGATCTACATGATGCAAATTCTCATCTCTCTCTCTCTCTCTCTCTCTCTCTCTCTCTCTCTCTCTCTCTCTCTCTCTCTCTCTCTCTCTCTCTCACACACACACACACACACACACATACACACACTCACTTAGTTAGGCTTCCCATGAATTGGATTTATTTCTTTCCCTTTAGGAATAAACAAAACCATGTATAAATGCAGGTAGGCTTCCCATTCTGGATAGGAATTGATAGGAAGAAGAATCCAAAAGTATGATGACGTCCTTGAAAAATTCTCATGTGTCTCCTTGTCCATGAAAGATGATGCCACAATCAAATCAAGTACATTTTTAAACAAACAAGAAAGTGACAAGTTAGAACTATGTGGAAACTAATATAGAACAAGCTCCAAAGACAAATATGATGTGACAACAAAAATACAATGATTTTCATCAATGAGGAGAGAGAAAACCTCAAATATATCATCAAAGTATATAGTATAAGAATGAGAAATAAAATCCAATATACCTGCAAAGAATCCATCCTACAACCACAAATTTGAAATACTGAATATTTCTTCCAATTCTGAAAGAAAATGATGATGTTATTGATTAGGAATGATGGAAGTCTTAAATAACTCTGGATAAGGAGTCAATGATAGTGGATCAAGTATCTCTGAAGAAGAATCAGGAACCTCATCCTCATCTAAAGTCTCAAAATACTTAAGGATCTCAAATTCCCTAATAGTATCACAATCATAGGGTATCTTCTCTGAACGATGAGGAGGTACACTGTAGTTAGAAATAGGATAATCTAGAAAAGACTGAGTATCAAGATCTTCGTATAACTCCAAAATATGAGTCCAAACAACATGAGGACACTCAAAATCAATCATAGACCCAAAAATTTTATCATCTACATGCATACCAATGACTCTTAGGACATGATCTCTCTTTTAATTCCAAGGATATAACCTACTAGGTGTGCTAGGGACATGAACAAAACAATACAAATCTGGCAACAAACAAAGTCAATGATGATGAGTAATGATCTCATTTTGCAATATTTTCTAGTTCCCCCTCTTCAAAATAATCAAATATGGATGAAAAGAAAGCCCTATAGTAGAGTAAAATGATTCTTCAAAAGAAATCCAAAGATAGTGCCATCACAAAAATGATAGAAACTTCAAAAAAAAAAAAAGAGAAAGAAAGAGAGAAGAGCTTATGAGGCTAGAAATTAAGCATAAATCCTATAATCCCCCTTTGGGAAATATTTATTTTGATATATGTGGTGGTTACATGCGCCATGTCAACTCCAAATATGCCACCAAGCAAGGCAAAAAGTTCACCAAGCATTCTCAATCACCAATCAAGACACATGAATTGCATAAATCACAATGAAAGTTTGCAACCATGCACTCAATAGAGAGACCAAAAACCATGTGAGCCTTAGCTCATGAATGTAAAGTCACAAAGCATTCTATATGAACAACTCAACAATAGAAACCCGCAGAATGTGAGTGGTCGCAGATCAACAAATGAAATGATCATGTAAAATAATGTGATTTGCTAAGGATAGTGAATAGTCACTGCTAGCAAACTCAATCACCTCCCAAATTGTTGTAGAAGATACAAAATCATCTATGGTAACACATTGATGCAAGGTATGAATCCATTGGTAATAAAATAGACAAATGGAGTCACCAATAAGATAAAGCCTGAATAGGGTGAAAAAAGGCTTGCACAATGAAGATTATAAGGTCGGTGCAAAAAGATTCGGCCAAAAAATAGAGCTTGAATATGAAAAAATATGTTGTCTATAGAAACCGTGGGGATTGGATGATGGACCCTTGAATAGACTAGCAAATACTAATGCAATTTAAAGGAAAGTAAGGAAACAAATGGCTTGCATTCCTTTAGTGGCATCAACTTGTGCTTTTGACCTTCCTTCCTCTTATCTTCAAAATCTGATTCTCTTTAACATCCTTAAAATAATATGATTAAACTCAATGCAGAAGAGACATCAAAGATAAGGAAATTCTCAAGACAACATATGACAAAGTTTGATTGAACCTTCTACACTTTGGACTTACTCAGAGCCTAGGTGGGTATACCTTTGTGAATTGAATTCACACTTTCAAACATAAACCCACAACAAACCAGTCCAGAAAACCAGTGGATCTATTCACCTTGAAATTAACTGAAAACAAAGAATGGAAATTATAGTTAAATTCAGCATTTCGATCAACAAAACATGCAATAAACAACTTCAATCAATACCAGTGCCTTATCCAAGGTCACGGAGTCATCTAAACTCAGATAATACTCCTCAAACAAAATATCTTTATGCATCATGTTGGCTTGGTTTCTATTAATCCTTGTATATGCCTGACACCTACAAGAACTTATGCATTCCAAATTAAGCTATGATCATCAAAATTCAAAGTCTCTTCCAATGAGTTTACTGGTATGGGTGACCCCCGCATCTTTAATTTCCCTCCTAAGAGAAAAGCTAATGAACACTTCTACTAAAATTGCTTTGCAATTCCATTCAAACAGAACAACCCTGGATTATTCAGAATGAAAACAGTAAGCAAATTGTAAACACACTTTGAAGACAACAGAAAGCTTCACTCAAAACCGATGGTCTATATATTGATATTAAGTTCAAGAAATATTACAAGAAGTTTTTGAATATTCTCCATTAGACTTAGAAAAGCTCAGATAAATTTCTGCAGCGTTTTCTTACAATTCTTTTGTGATCCCTTTTCCTCTAGTCCTAGTATCCATTTATAACAACATGGATGCACAAAGCTTCGGACTTCTTGAGGAGAGTTTGTTACAATCATTTCTTTCAAAATAAAGAGGTTACAAACTTTTCGCAAAAACAGTTACAAGCTCTTTTCGGCCTCTGCAGTTTCTTCAACAGGTTGTTCAGTTGCAACCTCTTCTACCTTTTCAGGGGTGCTCTCCAACTGTTCTAGATCATGGGTGGCATATTTAGTTGTCCACTCATCATATACCTCTTCTGTCGGCCATGAGAAATTAGTCACTTTATCCTTAGTCTTAGTCAACCTTTTCCAAGAATTTCTCATTTTGTTGACTTCTGAATTGAGAAAACCATAATGTGACTTAATTTTCTCTATCTCTTGTATTGTCAAAACAAAGAAAGAAGCATCATCTAGATCAATAATTCCTTTAACTCTTGCTGACAAGTTAGCTTCTATCTCCTTAAGCCACATTTGTTTGTCCTTTAATTGATCTGGGCTAGCAAAAACTCCTGGGAGCAACTCAAAAACTTGATCAGTGTACTCCTTTTTGCACAAACTAACCTTCCTATCAACATTATCCACCTCTATTGCTAATTGTACTAAGACTTTAGTGATGTCAGAAGTGGATTTAATGATGGGATTGGCCCTTGCTTCATCATAGGATACACACATAAACTCTAAATCTTGCTCCCTAGGCCTCCATTTGTCAAAAATAGGTGTCAAAATGGCCTTGTCTCCCCTGAGCTCATTCCATATATCCATAATTTTACCTACATTGTTGTAGAGCAATGAGGCATTTATTGTATCTGCAAAACTAGAAATTGTAGCCCTTACTCTCTCCTCATACTTCTTTGCATATAAGGCCTGAGCCTGTTTTAAATTTTATAATTCTTGAGGAGTAATTTCAACCATTTGAGAGCTGGAGGGTGCTGGAGATGGTGGAAACTCAATGATAGGGCTAGTAGGTGGAGGTCTTGCAGGAGAAGAGGAGATCATCAGTGTTGAAGACTCACCTTGATGGTATTGTCCGGTCAACTGGCTCTGCAGCTTAGCAATGATGCTATCTTTACCTCTTACCTCCTCCTTAGCATTGTTATAGGCCTTCAAAACTATTTCCAACTTGACTTGGAGGGCCTCTTTCTCTTTAGCTTACTTTTCTGCTACTGCAACACTAAATTTTGCAGTCTCTAACATAGTGCTAGCAACTTCCACTACCCCTGTACTCTGCACTCTCTTCACCATCATCCCACCAAGGTAACTTGACCCTGGGGTGTCTTTGCTTTTCTTACTCTCATTTCTCTTGAGAGACCACATGATGAGTGCAGCATTATCCTTATTGAAAGTAATCCCCTCCATGGGTTTGGTCTCCTTCCTCACTGCATCTAGTACCAGGGCATCTGCTATATCCCACTCGGGTAGAATAAGCACTCCAGCTTGTGCTACCATATCTCTCCCTTGCTCAGGGGTGATGGTTTTGAACTCTTCCATCATCTCTTGCTTTATTTCCTCTTCTATCAGGGCTGGATCTTTATTAGGCTGCTCAGCCTTTCTCTTTTCACATCTAGCATTATATTTATCTATGTTTTGTTTCCATATAAACTGCATAAATGCTGCTGATGTGACAAAATTGTTGTCAGCCAAGAAGGCATTACTGGCCTACTTTATCTCAGGATCCCACTCCTGGCCTTTGAGTTCAGTGGTGGTAATATCCATTTTAGTAGCAAGGGGTTCTTCTGGCATCCCTTCTTCCACTTCATCATAAGTGTAGGCAATTTCCCCTAGACTACCTAACTATAGGAGTTGCTCAGCTGTTGCTTGCTCATTTCCTATATGGATAGGGGATTGGGATGGGGAATACAAAGGTGTATCTGATTGTACTTCTTTCCCTACCCTTTTCTTCTTTGGGCTTTCTTGGATGTCAATGACATCTTGTATCTTCCTCTTTCCTTTAGAGGTAGAGGGCTCCCCTGTCGTAGGCATCAGCACACTATAACTAGATTTCTTATGCAGTGTATAATCACCAGGAGGGATTGCTTTGCTGGAAGCTGACCTACTTAGGATCATTCTTACCTTTTTAGGGTTGCTTTTGATTACAGCTTCCCTCTTCTCCTTCAGGGTCTGCATCACATCTTCAAAGCAAACAATTAAAAACTTTATTTTTTCCTCCAAAGGGAAAAAACTAGACAATGGGTCATAGCTGGCATCAAACTGATGCACGAAATCCAAGGCTTTCTTATAAGCCACCCATTTCTCTTTCCTTAGCTCCTACTCATCTAGATCAAACTCATTTCTGATGAGGTCTTCAGAAAACTGAAATTGATGGGGCCTACCTCTGCATGTTGCTTTCTTTCTAAACATGTCATTGAAGAAGTCTTCTGGATCAGCACACCTGAACACTGCAGTGGACAAATGATAAGGCTTGAGAAAATCCTCAAAGCAATTCCAACCTCCCTTTGTTATTACAAATTGGTGGGCTATGGTAGCTGCAAGGAAAATAGTCCCTTTACCCCTGCCTGTCAACTCTGCCTCTTGTAAACCACCAATTTGTCTAAGGATCTCTGCAATTCCCTCTTTGAGAGGGACCTGGTAAGGTAGAAAAAATGGGGGGCAACACTCTGAAAACTGTCGAGACTGGATACAAGTAGATGTCACCCCAATTGTGAACAATTTTTATGTTCTCTGCGAATTCTTTTGGTCTTATGAATTCCAAAAGAACCTTGGGGATTCTTGGGTTCTCCAAGCAGAGGAGAGTCCTGATCTTGGATGCAAAGTATTTTTCAAACTTCAAGAAACTGGCATCCTCTCTATCCCATGATAACACAGTACTCCATAATTGTACCAGCATTTTTTCTCCTTCTTTCTCCTTAACAAGGTCCAGTCCACTGGCAAAGTAATCACCACCTTTGAAAACAAAAAGATGCATCAGGAGTGAATACCATCTGAAAGGCCTATCCACCTTTCCATTCTTGATTCCTATTAACCCTCCATGGATAGCATCAGCAATGAAAGAGGCATAATCAAATGTAATTGCAAGAGAAGGATTCAAAATCTGAGCAGTCATTAACAAGTAATGATTTGGCATATTTGCTTCGGCATCTTCTCCCAAAACTTGGCAAAGTGCCCAATACATTCCTTTAGCCCTTAGGGTGAACATACTTAATGAAAAGGGCTCTTGTGTGTTGGGTCCTACAACTGTTAACCCACCTATCTTCACAAAAAAATCCTTGAGAGGCCCATTCCTGAGATGACTCCTCTGTGCACTGTAAATTTGAGCTAATGATCTGAAATTTATGGGTTCTAGAAAATTAGTAAACTCATTAAGCCCAAAAGCCTTCCTGAATTATTCAGCATTAATCTCAATAAGGGTTTTTCCATTTATATCCCGGATGCTTCTTGTGACTGGATCATAGTTGAGCACAATTTGGGTCAACAAATCTATGTCCATAAATACCCCTGGGACTACCAATTTCCCAACATCTAACTCCCAAATACTATTTTGCGGGGCTAGAGAATTTCTCATTCCAAATTCAATCTTAAATAACCCCAACCCAGACAATCCAACCTATGGGTCTCTCAACCAGTTACCCTTGTCATACAATCCTTCTCCTATCTTTAAATGGGGAGCTCTAGGCACTAATTCTTTTGCCTTTGATGCCTGATTAGTTGACAACGTCAACTATTCCAGAAAATCATCACAGACACTCCTTTCTGAATAATTAACTTTGCCAGAAAATTCTCTTTTAGGGGCCATTTAGAAAATGTAAGAAATGAATACCACTCCTAGACAATTCTGTGATGAATCAATTATCTTATCTAAAACACACCACACAGGAATTGCTACACAAGAATACGAGAAAACCTATTCTTGACTTGAAGGAATTTACTCTACAACTGAACTGACTTGCTCTGTACCTAAAGAAAATAGCTCTGCATCCGCTCCTCTGCAAAATTCTTTAAAAAATATCTTCACCCGGTTGATAGGAAATCAAATATTGTACTCAGGGTCTTAACTACAACATTGATTCCACATGCTTCGGTCGTCCCTTCAAAATTGAATTCATAAGAGAATTCGTATTTTTGCTCCAACGGGTCACAACATTCCTGGAAGTCTTTCATTTTTCTCTTTCGCAACTTCGCGAAGCATAACTATCGGGCAGCTTGGTCTTGCGAAATAGCGCCAACCGTCCGATCAAAAGAAACTTGATCGAGCGTTATACTAACTAACAGCTTTGGCTCCGCGCTGGGTCTCGCTTCTCTATTGGCTACATGATACCATGTGGTGCCCAACCATTGGCCTTGAAATTTGCTTCGCATTCAACTTAATACTGGCTGCGTGTCTTTCTTTTATACCATCGGTTCCACCTTGGCGGGCCCACAACTTTCTTCTTAGACCACGTGTCGCCGAACACGTTGCCATCTATCACGACACATGGATGACTCTCGTTCACTCTTGCTATTTTGTAGGGTCTAAAGCACAAGCATCTTACCCTTGCGAAATAGCGCAGGCTGTCAGATCATCTTTTAAGTGATCGGCATTTAACCATCTGAATAGGCTTTCGGGAGTGGTGGGCCCTCTGACTCACTATGAACACCTGGTGTCTAGTCACCTTCAGAGCTGACTCGTCACTTTTTCATCACTACACGTGGATGGCTCTCGTTCACTCTTGCTATTTCATAGGGTCTAAAGCACGAGCATCTTACCCTTGTGAAATAGCGCGGGCCGTCAGATCATCTTTTAAGTGATCGGCATTTAACCATCTGAATAGGCTTTCAGGAGTGGTGGGCCCTCTGACTCACTATGAACACCTGGTGTCCAGTCACCTTCGGAGCTGACTCGTCACTTTTTCATCATGACACGTGGACAGCTCTCATTCACTCTCGCTATTTCGTAGGGTCTAAAGCACGAGCATCTTACCCTTGCGAAATAGCGTGGGCCGTCAGATCATCTTTTAAGTGATCGACATTTAACCATCTGAATAGGCTTTCGGGAGTGGTGCGCCCTCTGACTCACTATGAACACCTGGTATCCAGTCACCTTCAGAGCTGACTCATCACTTTTTTATACGCCGAGAGAAAGCCACTGGGCTCCAGTTAATTCTTGACAGCTGTATCCGCCAGGTCATCTCCTAACTTGCGATCTGACTCACCCCTGGGGCCCTCCTTTTAGCCTTTAATCCTGACCCGCTGACTGTTGTGACTTATGCCGCGTGCCGCCATTTTACTTGCTCTCATCAACTAGCTAGACCGCCTATGTGGCATGCCATGTCATTTTCGCAACTTCGCTGGTTTTAAACTACGCGCAACTTCGCTTAGCAAAATATCGAAAGTCGTAGATCCATCTACGAGATGCGCACTAGTTACTGGGCCCGAAAACTTTAGGAGAAAAACATATAAGGCATAAATTTTGTGATTAATTAACATGACCGCCTAGGCAAACAACAAGGGGGGACACTTCCTACGATCCCATGACCCATTACTTAAGTGAATAAAGTAACAAAACAATAGAAACCAGAGGGTTTTAAACAAGCATTAGAGGATCTAAAATCAAAAACCCTTAAGGCCCAAAACAAAGCTGAAACATTTGAAAATGCCCCCTATTCAAAATTTCAACAAACCATAGCCAATCATGGGGAAAAGAAAAGCCCATTTTTAATCAATGATAACACTTCCACATGGTAGAGTTGTTATCACTCCCATCATACATAAAATATATATTAAAATTTCATGGCCTCCCTAATAGAAAATGACATATATACAACATAGCACATCATCATGGTAAAGCCCACTATTGAACTTCACTTAGCACTTTTTACCCATCAAATTGTGATCCCTCTATTGCATCCTTCCAAATTGATATGAATGTAGATACCTCATCCTCCTCAACCCCAACTTATCAACCATTTCCATAAATAGTAGATTGTTTGTGTTGTCACTATCTAATACCATATCAAAACATTTACCATTTTCCCTATGTTACATCCTAAGAGAACTATTTCTATATGTTAATTCACCCCTCTAATCAGACATCAAAACTCTCCATAAAACTAACAAATCCCCATCCTTAGAGTCCCCCTATCAAGTAAGTGACCTCTCATCACCAAATACAATTCTCATGTTGCCTTCTACCCAATATCCTTGGCACTCAAATGTTGTGTTTCCTTCATTGTCAAAATTGAAATAGGTACCTTTGAACAATTTATGCATTTTCCCCTCATATCATCTTCTATCATACAAAGAATATCCTTTGTACTCCTAACTTTTTTATCGTAGCTTTCTTATAATCTTTCAACTTTGTGGTAACTTCCACCACCATCCCTACCTTTTTAATAGCTCCTATAACCATCTCCATTACTATTATGATAACTCACATTGTAGTGCCCCTCCCAAATTCATCTTGTCTTTTGTGCATCAATAGACCATATTGATATAGCTTAGTCTACTTTATGAATTTTTTATGGTATCATACCATGTACTAACCCTAATTCATGATTATATTGGATACAATGATGATTATGATAGTGTTTGTTTATCGTGACTATCTTCTATTGTATTTGTGAAAGGGATGATCTCATACCACTCATTATGAGCACGATATGACATTGTGATTCTCCTTCACTTGTCAAACTATTTTGTGATATATGTTATAGTATATGCTATTGTATATGTATTGGTGGTGATAGGTTTGTAGGTACTAGAAATCAACTCCACCTGGCTTCATAGGTCTGAGCGTGTCTTCATCCAAATGGAAAGTTGATTGGAGGTGATATGAGATCCGATTCTACACTCTAGGTTTATGTTAACTTCCTTGATAGTCTAGTATCTTGTGTTGAGTCATCTTGTGGTATTTTGTGTTATCCCTTGTTGAGTGGTCTTGAGGCATTGTGATTATTGGTTATTTAATTAATATTTATTATAATTTGTTCTGATTAATTAAGAAAAACAGGTTTTCAGGACCCGAAACCTTTAACATAGGAAATTAAGATAAGTCATCAAAGTGTCCAGAGCATAGAAACCACTTACAAAATGACTAGCAAAAAAGCCAGCAAACCAAAAAGACAACAAAAGAAAGAAACAGCAAAGAAACTAGAAAGGCACTACATAGTTATAGTCTTTAGAAGGTCCTCTACCTTTTTCACCAACTGGTCATAGGTGGCTGCAACAACTTTGATATCATCCACATCCTTATTAGGCTTCTTTTCTTTCTTTTTACCTCTGGTTCTAGCTCTGGGTCCTTGAGAATCTCTTGTGCCTTTAGTGTCAGGGACAATATCTTGGGTATCCTTCTCCTCATCCAATTTGTTGATGAGAGTTTTAGTATTGCCAGCAGAAACCTTCAGGATGTCTAAACTTTTCTCTACAATACTCTTGAGGCAATCCTTAATTTTGCTGACTTTACTGACAGTGCCCCGATATAGTTTGATCCATAGCGTCAGTAATAGTTTTCCTCTCCTGTAGGTCTTTCTATATTTTTTCAAATCTGGGGTTGAAGGAGTCTCTTATATTTTCAGTTTTTGCAATAGTATTTTTCAGATCCTCAATATAATCAGCCATAGTCTTCCCTTCCCCAGTGTTGATAGTTTCCAGAATCTGAATTTTGTGGCTGAGCTTCTTGTTGTCATCCACAGCTTTCTTGTAACTAGTTATTAACCACTCCATGGTGTCCATAAAACCTTTCATACCCTCAAGAGGAGGGTTCAGGGGAAGATCAATCTTACTAGAGTTGTCATGTTCCTTTTTTGGAGTGTCGCCAACAGTAGCTGTGTCATCAACCCTATGAACCTCTCCAGTGGTCACCTTCTCCAAGTTCTATTCAGCTTCCGAAATCTTTTCCTGCTTATGAGCCTCCATCTCCTTCACATTCTCCACCTTTCTCTTATGCTTGTTTCTAGTCTGAGTATGGACTTTAGTTTTCTTTTTCAGAGAACCCTAGGGTTTCTCCTTCTCTGAGTCTTCGGAGACCTCCAAGGAGGAGGAGGAGCTAATCTGGAGGATTTTGCCTTTAGGTTTTTTTCCCTTTGAGGAAGAAGGTCTGGTTTTCATATATTTCCTCTTCTTACCAATTTCAAATTTCCAGTCATACAAACTCTCCTCAGAGTCACTTGTTGGGTCACTGTCGGAACCCTCATCCATAGAAAAAACAGAGTCTGGCCCATCCTCCTCAGACTCAATAGAGGGCTGGGAGCGAGCAATCTGATTAGCCTTGAGATGGTCATAAATAAGAACCATTAATCCTTGATGCATGGCAATGTCCCCCATAGGGTTCTCTTTATAAGCCTTAATGGTGGCATTCATAGAGCATAACAGAAAATAAGGAAAGTTAACCTTCTCATCATGCCTAAAATGATTCAGCAAAACAAAATGGTAGCCGTATACCTCAATAAATCTACCATCCAATGTCATATAGTGCATTATAACAAAGAGGACCTCCCACCATGGTTTAACAAAATCCCTAGGGGGATAGTAAGTTTTACTTAGCTTCACCAAGTGTTTTTTCTCCTTGACGGTTTCAAGATATCTGTCAATGGCCTCCTTACTCACTTTTCTGTCTCTATAGAAGTCGCTTCCTTCCCTTCTGAGACCCGTGGCTTGGGCAATAAGATCTTCATCTATGACAACAGAATAGTCTCTCATCTTCAAAGTGCCCTTTCTCCAGTTTTTGCAAAAGAAACTGGTGACCGTGTCATCCCATCCGTGGAGTCTCTCCATGAATTTAGGAAACCCACCCTTCTGCAAAATATTCCAGACCTCCTCCTTCTGCTTCCATTCCTTGCAGCTTCTAGGTTCGTATCAACATCTGTTTCCGCCCATGTTTTCATTGTTCAGAGCAGAAAAATGAAACTTGCAGAGAGTTTTAGACAGAAAGTTTCTTGAAGCTACCAAATTTACCCATAAAGTGTGGGAAGTGATAGAATGAGTATTATAATAAATGGTTCTGACAATATTATAATAACTCGGAGTACTCCATTTAATCTATTTTATTATTGTTTTGTCCATCAAAAATATTTGGAGTGCTACTATATCGGTCCTTAAAAAGGATTAGTCTGACATCCTCAAGGAGTCCTTGTTCTCCCATCCATGTAATCATTTCATCTTTATTGACCACCGCGTTGGTTGCCCAGTCAGTAGACCCATTGGCTTCACGGTAGATATGAGATATGTAACTTTTTTCAAAAGTGCTAATAAGGTCTCTAATGACTTTTATAATATTATTGATTGACCATGAGGGCTTAGAGGTCCCCTTGAGACATTTAATAATTTGTTATTTAAGGTTCTGGCTTTAATTATTATATATCTAATTTATTATTCGGATTTAATATCTATTGGTATTATTTAATTATTTTATATGGTTTATTGTTTATTTGTTTATTTATATAGTTGTGATATTTATTTTATATTGATTTTGATTTATTAGATTATTGGGCTTTGGTATTTTATTTCACCAATGAGGTTTTTTTTTATTTAATGGTTTTGATTTATTTTTTCTCTTGTTACTATTTGGTTAATCGATATAATATATTTGTTACCTAACCTTTTATCCTATTGGTTGATTTTGTGGGGGTAAGTAAATAATACTATTTTATATTATTTATCTCAAAACTATGCATGGTAGTTATATTATATGGTTATTGGAATATTCTGATTGGTAGATATATTTCTATAGTTTTGGAATTAACTTTTTATTTATTGGATTTGGTTGTGCATTGTCGGGGTTGGTATTCAGGATTAATTTTGTCTTGCATTTTGGAATTTGATCTTGTTGAAGCTTGGATCTTGGATTTTTTAAGAATTCTCATTGGATTGAAGATTGATTGAATGGATTCATTGGTTTTTTATTTTCTCTACTTCCACTTTCTTTGTCATTACTCTATTTTTCCAGGTTGGAGCTTCAACTTCATTCTACATTTTGATTTGAAAAGATTTGTCTACTCCATTATTGTAAAATATTGTTTGCAAGGGGGAAGAATTATGTTTATAGTTTTCATAATGTTAAGATTGGTAAAATCGGAGTTTGGGAGTATTGCCGTGAATGCAATCTTATATTATTTGTGTGATATCTTTTGCATAGCTTGTCTTATGGACTTGAAGAGACCTTAAATCCATTGTCACCTGATGTATTAATCCCCTCTCTACCTTAAGTTATCTTTTGGAGTTGTCTCTTGAGTTCTATACAATTCTAAGTGTGACTATGTGAAGGAGGTGCAGGGAATTAGTGTTGGATTTTGATTGTATGACTTTGTGGTATTTTTTATGTGTTTTATTAGCTTTATGTTTTCCTCTTGCACCTTTTGGGAGTTTTATGTGTCTATTTTGTTAGCCTATGTGCGAAACTGGGCGTTATCATCACTTAATTTCTCTATTTTTCATTATTTTTGCTCTTTGTCTTCAATGTGCTATTCTACAACTTAGATGCGCTAAACTATTCCATGTATACACTAAAGAATGCCTCATATGTGATAATCTATACCCCATATGTGCTAAATTGGTCCTTTGAGGCACTAATCTGCCTTGTGATGTCAGTTTTGTCAGTTATGACTAATAAGGTCACTTTTTTTAATTTCGGGCTTCTACTAGAGGCTTTTGTGTTTGTTTTGAGTTCTCATGGATGTCTTTTGATGTGGAATTGATCATTTCATAGTTTATTTTGGCTCTGGTAAGATTGTTTGTGACTTACCATTGAAGGTTGTGACTACATGTTGTATAGCTCCAGCAAGAGGAAGAATGCCTTGTTGTTCAAGAATGGATTATGTGAGCTGCAGTGAGAGGAATGTGCCTCACTATTGAGGATGTATTTTTTTGTATCTGAGTAAGCGTAATTTGTACCTTCACTTGCTTATTTTTATTCCTTATATGGTGAAGGCCCTGTTGTTCTCAAATTATGATTCCCTTTTTATCCCCTGTAAGGAATTAATAGCTCTGTCTGCAAATAGAGAGATCAACGAAAAAGAACCTTAGAGCAACATATGACAAGGTTTTAAGAACCTTCTACACTTTGAACTTATCTAAAGTTCAGGTAGGTATACCTCTTGTGAATGAATTCACACTTTTAAAACAGATCCACAGTAAACCAGTCCAAAACCAATGAATCCTATCGCCTTAACACAAACTGAAATAATGAAATAAAGCTTATGCTCATGTTTAGTATTGATCTACAAGAAATGTAGAAAGATAGCTACAACTGATACTAGTGTCTTGTCCACGCTATAGAATCATCTAAGTTAAACAAGGATTTCACAATTAAACATCTCCATACATCTAATCACCTCAGCTTCTATTAAACCCATACATGCCTGACATATATAAGAGGTTTTCCTTATTGGACTAGACAGTGTTCATCAAATTCAAAGTCTCCAAAAAAATAACCTCCTGACAAAGATATTTCCTTTGTATTTAATTTCCCTCCTAAAGAGAAAAGCTAACAAACACATCTATTTAAAGACTACATTACAAACCATGTTCAAATGAATAACCCTAGATTACCCAAGTTGAAACCAGTAAATTATTAAAAGAAAACCAGAAGACAACACAAATTCTAAGCTCAAAAGTTCATGGTCTGTATATTGATATTAAATTTTGAAAAGGATTACAAAAACTTTGAATATTCTCTGTAAAACTACAAAATCCTAGATATATTTCTGCCTACATTCAATTGATGTGAGCGTATATATGGCAATCAGGTTCTTAACTGTGACATTAACACCACATGCTTCGGCCATTACCTCATAATTGAATTCACGAATGAATTCAAAAATTTCACTCCAACAGATCACAAAATGTTTGTGTTTCTATCACTTTCTTGTTTCACCATTTCATGAAGCCTAACATCCGTGCTTCTTAATCAAGCAAAATCACGCCAACCGTTAGATCTAGCGAAACTTGCACGACTTTTACTTTATTGACTATTCTTCATCTAGCAATAGGCTTAGATATCTTTCACCATTTCATGGAAGCTAAACATCATGCACATTCACCCAGTGAAACCGTGCAGGCCATCCGATCAAAAGAAACTTGATCAGTCTTTATTCTATCTTGTGACTGGTGGTTAACCCTACTAACCGCACACCAAGCGCTTAAGGCTAGCGGTTTTCGTTGTTTCGCAAATGGTAATTACCTTGCATCTTCAGGCTGCGAAATAGCGCCCACCATAGGATCCTCCTTGAGATACCCGCCCTTTAACTAACTTAACCAGTATGAAGTGGGCCCTCTGACTCAGCACCATCCACTCTGGCAACTAGATGGCAAAATAAACCAACGTGTCACTTGCTTACTCATCGAACAACTTCCATGGGATCCACTTTAGATCCGCCACGTGCATCTGACAACTTGTCTTTTCACATGCGGTCTGGTCCACCTATTCCGCCATGACACCAACCAAGTGGCTGCCATGTCACTTCGCTACTTCGCAAAGATTAAATCTTAGGCACCTTCGGGCTGCGAAATAGCGTGCACCGTCTGATCAAAAGGAACTTGATCATCCTTTAACATTAGTCTCTATTGCCTTGTGAACCCATTTTCCTTTTCACCATTTCGTAGAGTGTAAAACCCGTGCACTTTTGCCTTGCAAAAAATGCACGGGTCGTCCGATCAAAAGGAACTTGATCGGTTTTTATGTTGATTCTTTGCCTAGATGTCGGAGCCAATTTCCTTTTCGCCATTTCGTGAAGGTTAAATCTCAATCACTTTTGCCTTGAAAAAATGTATGGGCCATCCGATCAAATAGAACTTGATCGGGTTTTATTCTTTAGTGAAAACCTTGTATGTCAAACCCACTTCTGCCTTTCACCACTTTGCAAACGGTAACTCGCAGGCATCTTAAGGCTGGGAAATCACACACACCTCCAGATCAAAAGGAACCAGCTCACTGGTTAAGAGCCCAATTAAAAATTAAAACCTTAAGAAAGACTTAGAAAAATAATGCGCTACTAGACCCGCCTAGGAAGAAAAAGAAGGGGGGGGGATACTTCTCACGGCAAATAGACCCTTCTTTAAGTGAATAAAGTAACACAGAATTATAAGGAAAAGGCTTTTCTTAGACACTGGAGCGATTAAGACTTAAACCCTAAACCTTCTTTGGACCTAAAGCAATTAGAAGTAACAAGGCCATACCAAACTCAAAATTTTCATAGACTTAGCCAATTATGGGACAAGAACACCCATTTTTTAAACACTGATAACAACGGCTCTAACTGGGGATGGTTGATCGCAAGATCAACACAAGAATTCAGAAACTCTCTGGAGAAACAGACCAAACACAAGCCCAAAAATAACAACTTAAAGCAAACCTAAATATATACAAACAAGGACCTACTGTGCATGGACATCAAGAGAAGTAATGTTTCAGGAATTGTCTATGCACTGGAAATTCTTGTACTTCATCATTCATATTCTTCAAAAAATATGAATCCTTTCCATTCAGATCACAGACCACATAGGGGTCGATCCACAATGACTCAAATTTTTTATGCTTTACCTTATCCTATCCTTTCGCATTCCATTGAAGGATTACATCACCAATTTGGAACTTTCTCAATGAGGTTCTCTTGTCGAATAATTATTTGGACTGCAACTGGACCTTTAGATTCCTCTTGTGGGCCAAAGTTCTAATTTCTTCAACTTCCACTATCTGAATCATCTGGTCTTCCATAGGTTTAGATAATTCCATGTCCTCTGCTCGCAGGAACTTATATACTGGAAGCAAATTATTAACAGGCACCCTAGATGGTGTGCCATAAACTAATTCAAAAGGTGAGACCCCAATAGCCTTTTTGATAGTAACCCTGTCAGCCCATAAAGCCAATTTTAACTTTTGGTCCCAAGACCTTTTATTCTCTTCCAGGATTTTCTTGATAATATTCAAGAGGCTCTTCTTACTAGATTTAGCTTTCCCATTACCCTAAGGATGATAAGGTGAAGAGTAAGACATGATTATTCCATGACTAGTGCAAAATTCAACAAAGTCTTCTGACCTGAAGCTCATGGCATTATCCATTACTAGTTTCACAGGGACTCTGAATCTAGTTATAACATTATCCATCAGAAAGTCAATAACAACCTTACTTGTGGCTCTCCTAGTGGGTATAGCTTCAATCCATTTAGTAAAATAATCAGTAGCTACTATAATCCACCTATGACTTCTTCCTGATTTCTCAACAATCTCTCCAATAAAATCAATGCCTTGTTGGACAAAAGGGGCTTCAACTGTGACTGGGTTGAGGGGTAAAGATCCTTCATACTTCAATTTGGATGAAAACTTATGGCATGGGTCACATCTCCTAACATATTCATGGGCATCTTTAAAATAAGGAGGCCAATAGTATCCAGCCTAAACTATCTTACCGGCAGTTGTCTTAGCAGAGTAATGACCTCCACACACTCCATCATGCATTTCAGTTAACACTCTCTTAGCCTGGGATTCATCCAAGCACATTAGTAAAGCCCCATCTCTATTCCTCCAAAATAGATCACCTCGAACAAGGACATATTTTTGTGACTTCAACTTCAGAGTTCTTCTCTGATTATATGTCATTCCTTCTGAAAATGTTGCATCCCTTAAAAAATGTATTATCTCTGAGTACCAGGGTTGTTTTTCAATACTGGTGACCAGGATGTTTTCAACTTCAACATTATTTATTTCAACATCAAGAAGGTTTGACTCAGCCATGAGCTTGGCAAGGCCTAAACCTCTCACCAATTTGGTGATCTTTATTTCCAAATCAAACTCCTGGATTCTATTTATCCATCTGTATCTCTTACCTGTGACCTCAGACTGGGATAAGATGTCTTTGATAGCATCATGTGGTACATATGCAACTACTTGTGCATTTACAAGATATGGTCTAAAAGCCTTGACAGCTTTGACCAAAGCATATGCTTGCTTCTCCATGATTTCATATTTTAACTCTGCAACCTGTAAAGATTTGCTATAGAAAGCTATAGGATGTTCATATCCTTCATTATCCTTTTGTAATAGAACTGCAACCACTATGTGATATGAAGCAAAAGAAAACAAAGAGAAAGGCTTATTGTAATCAAGGGATTTCAATATTGGTGCCTCCTGGATAGCCTTTTTGATCTCAGTAAAAGCCTTTGAAGCTTCTTGATCCTAGCAGAATTTCATATCCTTTTTAAGTAGTTTAACAATGGGCTTGACTATCTCTGCAAAATTTGCAATAAATCTTCTAACAAAATTAACTTTGCCCAAGAAAGATTGGATACCTTTAACATTCTTTGGTTCAAACACATTGTTTATTGCCTCTATTCTTTCAGGGTCTATTCTTACTCCTTTAGAGACAATATGGCCTAGCAGCTTCCCTTCAGTAACAGCAAAATGACACTTCTTAGGATTTAAAGATACCCCAAATTCCAAAGCCTTACTGAAAACCTGTTCTAAATGTCCACAGTGGTCATCTACTCTTTTGGAAAATCATGTCAAATCATCCTGATATACTACCATGATAATATTGATGAATTCTTTGAAAGCTACATCCATTGCCCTCTGAAATGTAGCTCTAGCATTTTTCAAACCAAAAGGCATTCTGACATACACATAAGTTCCCGAAGGGGTGGTGAAAGTGGTTTTGAATTGTTCTGATTCCTTTACCAACACCTGGTTATACCCTGAGAACCCATCCATCATTGACAATAGGTCACAATCGGTCACTCTCTACAACATAGCTTCCATATTAGGAGAAGAATAATTATCCTTCAAGGAAGCAACATTCAGGTTCCTAAAGTCAACACAGAGTCTTATGTCCCCATTTTTCTTTCTCAATGGGACCAAATTTGAGACACATGAAAAATGCCTTATAGGCTTAATAATCCCCCCTTCCCTTAACTTGGTTAGTTCTTGCTGCATCTTGGATTCCAGTAGGGGGTTAATAGGTCTTTGCTTTTGTCTAAAAGGCTTAGCATCTGGAAGAAAAGGGACTTCATGCTGAAACAAATCCTATCTATACGCCTTTAGATCTTCATAAGACCAAGCAAATACATGCTTACATTTCTTTAATAAATTAATGAAATTCACTCTGACATGAGGAGGTGACCTTTTTCCAATATATACCAACTTAGGGGATGATTTTGTCCCTAAGTTTACTTCCTCTAACTCATCCAGCTTAGTGGTTGATTGCTGGTGCATATGACTGTCACTGTAACTGAACATACCTTCAAGCTCTACCAACCCTTTAGGTATTTCATTAGTCTCTAATTTAACCAAGTCATTTCCAAATATAGTCTCTCTGTTGTCAACCACATCCACCAAGGCATTGCAGTCAATTTTTTGCCCATCATAGTCATCAATGCACTATATAAACCTGAGAATATCTTCATCATCAGCAAACACTTTCCAATTATATACATTGTCAGGAATGGCGGGCCTAGCTTTTACTTCAACTGTGGATATACCGGTTAGTGTTGCATCATCATTCTTTAATGCAACATTTGCTAAGAAGTCTGCCATGATATTTTTGGATCTTACTATCCAATTTATAGAGAATGCACTAAAATGCTCAATGACATCCCATACTGCATGCTTGTATCTTTTCAATCTATCATTCTTAGATGCATACTTGGCCCTAACTTGAGAGACAACCAATTCTGAGTCTCCTAATACTTTTAGCAATTGAATTCCATGCCTTTTTGCAACTTCAAGCCCCAATATCAGGGCTTCATATTCAGCAGTATTATTTATACATTGGAAGGCTAACAAGAAGGAATACTTGAAAGTCATACCTGATGGGGATACAAAGAGAACTCCTGCTCCAGATCCTTCTTTAGATAAATCTCCATCGAAATACATTTGCCACAAACCATGCTGTTGAGATTCTAATTCAGTTACAATGGAATCAGTATTCTTCAATTGGGGTAATATTGGTTGTAACCTAAAATTATCAAGATCCACATCAATCATACAGTTGAGTATGTTAGGATCTACTTTCTCAATTACCCTAGGGGCATGTGGTTCTCTATATAATTTGACTTGATTCCCATTAATTGGGATGGTGGCATATGACAAATCCAACTGAACATTTCCACCTACTACTGCAGCCCACTACCTGGATAATAACATGCCATAATGAGGCTTGGTGTCAGTTACAATAACATCCATCTTATATGTCACTTCAGGGAATGCTGCTATCTTCACTTCAACATCTCTCATTGTACCTATCACAGGAACTTCTCTATTATCCATAGCATAGCATTTCCCATATACTATACTCACCAACAGTCCTAATTCTTTCATAACACCATAAGGCATTACATTAGTTGCTGCACCAGAATCTATCATACAATTTTTAATCAACTGATTATTCACCAACAAAGTGACATAAAAAGGATCAACTTGTGAGGGTTCTTGTGTAATAGTTGTTCCAACATAAACCTCTGGGGTTTGGAACTCCTGATCCTTTTCATCTTTAAATGAACCGATAGGTAAAACTGTGTTACTATCAGATACGTTAGAAAATAAAGACAAAGCAGCTTCTCTAGGTTCTTTAATTTTTAGTAACTCTATTAATGGGATAGTAACTTTCATTTGGGAAAGAGCCTGAGCCATATCAAAGGTAGAATTACTGCTCAACTCAGTATTAGCTTTAGCTCTTTCTGCCTTAGGCTGACCTGCCTTATTTGTTGTGGTAGCTCCTTGTGTATCATTATTAGCGTTATTATCTATACCCTTGGGTACTTCTTTAACTTGATCTTTCTTCTCTTGACCAACTTGAGGCAAAGTAGCACTACTTGTTGCTTTCTTCTGGGATACCTCTTTTATAAACATAGAACCAGGTTCACCTTGATCACTATCCCTTTTAGTGCTCCTTAAGTTGTAATTGTGCTTGGCTTTGGCTATAGTAGCCTTAGTGAGATTTTTTACTTCCTCATCACTAGGCCTTCTGAGATGAACTTCTTCATCTTCAATTGTTACCACATTCAAAGTGGGATGCCAATCAAGTGTTAGTTGTCCTTGCTAGGATCTTTTACTATCCAACACATCACAATCACCAAATTCACTTTGTAAAGACTCCTCATCACTTTCTATGATAGTTTCAAACATATTAATATCAGGCTCAGCCTCTTGTCTCATGGATTCTTCAAGGGCTTGAGCTACAACACATTGATGAGGAGAATGTGGCCCATCACAAGCAATACACCAAGGAGTGTTCTCTATGTTATGAATTTTTTTTCCTTTTAAAGGATCAAGGGTGTCTTGGCTCTGAGTATTTTTTGGCTTTTCATTCTGAGATTTACCATCCTTCCAAGTGGTGTTGTAAGGCACATCATGCAACATGGGAGGTCTGTCTTGCCAGTTATAATGGGGTTTATCATTTTTGCTAACCTTGGCAGTTAGGTCCTTCATAGCAGTTACTAACTTCTCTATTTTATCTTCTTCTTTAGCAGCTTTGTTAGGTTGTTGCTTTGATTCCTGCCATAGCCTACCATCAATTCTTCTTCCTAATTTTCTAGTTGCCTTTCTATTACTCTCAACATTGATAGCAATTCTAAATGCATCTCTAAGGCTATGTGGATTTTAATCCCTCAAAATGTAAGCCATTTTAGAATCAAATGCATTGTAATAAGTGTTCAAGAACATGTTATCATCTAAACTCATTACCTGATACAATCTATGCATTGCTTTCTGAAATCTAGCATTAAAATCAGTGACTATTTCATTATCAGACTTTTTGATATTGTTAAACTCATTGAGCATGAAGCTCACATTTTTTTTATCACCATACTATTCCTGAAAGCAATTTTTAAAATCCTCCCATGATCCAATGCTATTCACAGGAAGACCCCTATACCAGTCTCTTGCATCATCTACTAAAGACTGTACAAATAGTTTTATGATGACATCTTCATCCACAATCTCATAATCATTGATCAGGTCACCAAAAGACTTTAAGTTCTCTTATGCACTAATTGCACTATTTCCAGCCAACTTATGAAATCTATCTCTTAACTCAGTAGGAACATGGTTAGGATATCCTGCGATTCCATCAAAAAGGAGCTGCCTATACAGTTCTAAGTTGATAGGTCTACTCTGGAAAGGGTTAACAGCATGGTCATTACCCATGTTCATTCTTACATTGGGGCTCAGAGTTAAAGAGATTTGGTTACCTTGGTTAATACCAGAGGCTTGATTGGTTGTTGTAGTACTAACAGGCTGAATTGGCTGAATCTTAATAGGAGGGAGTGGGATTTGCTGAGGAACAGATTTACTATGATCTACTAAAGGAAATGGGATGGGAGGTGCTTTCAGATAGCTAATCTTCCTTTTGACTTCTTGAATAGCTGCTTCTAATTCATCTTTTTCCAACTCCATTTGTAAATCTTCCTTCTCTTTTCTCATCCTCTCCATCTCCCTTTCATGTGCTGAAAACCTGTGAGAGATCTCCTTTGTAGTCTTAGATCCAGGCCCATCTTCCATGCACTTCTTCTTTCCTTTATCAAAATTATTTCTAGCAGATTGTGGGTCACTAAGAACTTCTCTGTTTGGTTGGATTACTGACTTACATGCTGGTTTGGCCTGGGAGACTAGAATTTCCCTAATTACAGGACCTTCATCCTCACTCTTGGCCTTTTCTTGGGCCAGCAACTCGAGGTCAGCAATTTGTCTCAGGAGCCTATCTCTCTCCATCAATTTTGCCTTTCCTTCCCTTTCCTTATTTGCTTCCTTTTGTTCTCTTAAGGAGATCAGATGATGGACTCTTTTGTTCAGGTCTTCTATCTCTTGGGATACTTTATCTTCATCAAGGAAGATTTCTTCAGAGTCTGAGATATTGACTTGGTCAATATCAATTAAACTGATGTTTCCATCAATTGTTCTAGGTACAGAATCTCTGACTATGTTTGAACTATTACAGTCCTTCCCAGAGAAACTAGCATGTGATATTCTTTGATTTGAACAATGGACATATTCTAAATTTCCAAATACACCAGAATGGAAGCCTAAAACATCATTCTAAGATTCACGGAAAGATGAATTTGAATTTGCATAAATAGGTCTGTTAGATATCTTACCCGTATTTGTGCTTTTTTGCATCCAAGCAACATTAGATGTTTCATGAACCACCGATCTCTTCTGACCTCTACGTGACTGCTCAGGTAATCCTTCCTGCAATGTCTCACGAGGATGCTTCTTCATGAAAAATCTGGTGTTTTTTCCTCCCTGCATTATGCTTGTTTCCTTAAAGAAATTCAATTATTTTGAAAGGACTGGTTAAGATTATCAGAGTCGCCACCCACAAAGAATGTGGGAAATATGGAAACAAGTTTTACACAGAAAATTTGCCAATCTTTAAAAATCTAAATCACAAAGATTTTTAGAGAGAGAAAGGAACACACAAATCAAAATCCAAGCACACACTTTTGAACACAGACATCCAAGTAATATTCTGAACTAATCCAAGTGCTAATCTGCATCAAGATTCACACTATGACTCTCCCCGGCAGAGTCACCACTTTTGTTGTTCTCAAATTTTGATTCCCTTTTTATCCTCTGTAAGGAATTAATAGCTTTGTCTGCAAATAGAGAGATCAAGGAAAAAGAACCTTAGAGCAACATATGACAAGGTTTTAAGAACCTTCTACACTTTGAACATATCCAAAGTTCAGGTGGGTATACCTCTTGTGAATGAATTCACACTTTTGAAACAGATCCACAGTAAACCAGTCGAAACCCAATGAATCCTATCGCCTTAAAATAAACTAAAATAATGAAATAAAGCTTATGCTCATGTTCAGTATTGATCTACAAGAAATGTAGAAAGATAGCTACAACTGATACCAGTGCCTTGTCCAGGCTACAGAGTCATCTAAGTTAAACAAGGATTTCACAATTAAACATCTCCATACATTTAATCACCTCGGCTTCTATTAAACCCATACATGCCTAACATATATAAGAGGTTTTCCTTATTGGACTAGACAATGTTCATCAAATTCAAAGTCTCCAACAAAATAACCTACTGACGAAGATATTTCCTGTGTATCTAATTTCCCTCCTAAAGAGAAAAGCTAAGAAACGCATTTATTTAAAGACTGCATTACAATTTATGTTCAAATGAATAACCCTAGATTACCCAAGTTGAAACCAGTAAATTATTGAAAGAAAACCAAAAGACAATACAAATTCTAAGCTCGAAAGTTCATGGTCTGTATATTGATATTAAATTTTGAAAATGATTACAAAACTCGGAATATTCTTTGTAAAACTAGAAAATCCTAGATATATTTCTGCAGAGCTTCTTTACAAATTCTTGCGATCATTTCTCATTAGTCCTGGTATCCATTTATAATAGTATGGACGCATACAAGCTTCGGACCTTTTCAAAAGGTTTGTTACAACAAACTTCTTGTTTGAACAAGAAGTATCAAATATTTTCTACTTTCTAACGGCCCTTTTCCCGTGGTTGTCATTTTGCGGCTTCTTCTTGAACCTCTACATCTAGCACAGCATATTTTCTTGTCCACTCTTGGTACACTTCATCAGTAGGCCATGAGTGATTAAAAACTTTCCCTTTTGTCTTGGCTAATCTCTTCCAAGAGTTCCTCATTTTATTGACCTCTGACTTTAGGAAACCATAGTGTGACTTAATTTTGTCTATCTCCTCAATTGTCCTGACAAATAGGGAAGTATCATCTGTATTAATGATTCCCTTTATCCTTAATGATAAGTTGACTTCTAATTCATTAAGCCATATCTGTTTGTCCTTCAATTGAGTTGGACTGGCAAAACCCCCTGGAAATAATTCAAATACTTGTTCAGTGTACTCCTTTTTGTAAAAGTTGATCTTCCTTTCTGCATTATCCACTCCTTCTGCTAACTTTTTTGGATCCTTTGTCATGTCACAAGTGGATTTGATAATGGGGTTAGCCCCTGCCAAATCATAAGATACACAAATAAGTTCTAAGTCCTCCTCTCTAGGCTTCCACTTGTACAAAATAGGCATTAGAACAGCCTTGTCTCCATTTAGCTCATTCCACATATCCAAAACTTTTCTCATATTGTTCTAAACCAGTGATGAACCTACAGTGTCAGCAAAACTCAAAAATGTAGCCCTCATTCTCTCTCCATATTTATTTGCAAACAGGGTTTGAGCCTGTTTTAGCTTCTCCAATTCCTGAGGAGTGATCTCAACTGATTGGGAACTAGAAGGTACAGGAGAAGGTGGCAATTCAATGATAGGAATAGTAGAGGGAGGTTGTGTAGGAGAAGAGGCAATCATCAATGTTGAGGATGCACCTCAATGGTATTGACCTACCAATTGGCTTTTCAAATTAGCAATAATAGTGTCTCGGCTCATTACCTCTCCTTTGGCATCATTGTAAGCTTTCAGGACGGTCTCTAACTTAGTTTGGAGAACTGCCTTTTCCATTGCTTCTTTCTCTGCCACTGCAACACTAAACTTTGCAGTCTCTAAGACTGTGCTAGCAACCTCCACCACTCCAATACTTTGTACCCTCCTTACTATCATGCCTCCAAGGTAGCTAGACTTTGGGGCATCCTTTTTCCTTTTATTTTCATCTCTCTTCAAAGACCACATGACCAAGGCAGCATCATCTTTGCTAAAGGTTACTCCTTCCATAGACTTGGTTTCTTTCCTGACTACCACTAGAACCAAGGCATCTACTATATCCCATTTAGGGAGGATGAGTAGACCAGCCTTTTCTACCAGTTCCCTTCCTTGCTCAAGAGTGATGGTCTTAAACTCAGTGACCATTTCTTGCTTTATTTCCTCCTCCACCATAGATGCATCCTTGTGGGGCTGCTCACCCTTCCTCTTCTCACATCTGGCATTAAACTTATCAATATTCTGCTTCCACACAAATTGCATGAAATCTCCTGAGGTGACAAAATTGCTATCAGCTAAGAATTCCTCACTGGACTGTTTAATGGCAGGATCCAGTTCTTGGCCTTTGAAATCGTTGGTGGTAATGTTCATCTCAGCATCTTCCGGCTCTTGAGGCATTCCATCCTCTATTTCATCATAAGTATAAGATATCTCCCCAAGACTCCCTAACTGAAATAATTGCTCAATTGTTGCCTATTCATCTCCTATATGAATAGGGGATTGAGATGGGGAATACAAGGGCTCATTATATTTCACTTCCTTTCCCACCCTTTGCTTCTTTGGGGAGTCCTGGATGTCAATGACATCTTGTATTTTCCGCTTCCCTCGTGAAGTAGAATGCTCCCCTGTTGTTGGCACTAGTACATTGTACTTGGATTACTTATGTAAAACATAGTCACCTGGAGGGATTGCTTTAGGAGATTTAGACCTAGATAAAACTAGTCATGCCTTCTCAGGGTTATTTTTAATCACTACTTCCCTCTTCTCTTTCAATGTTTGCATTACATCTTCAAAACAAAGAATTAAGAATTTTGTCTTTTCCTCAAAGGGGTGAAAATTGGTCAAAGGGTCATAACTGGTGTCAAATTGATGCACAAAATCTAGAGCCTTCTTATAGGCCACCCATTTCTCTTTCCTCAACTCCTGCTCATCCAAATCAAACTCATTTCTGATAAGGTCTTCAAGGAATTGGAATTGGTGAGGTCTGCCTTTGCATACTGCCCTCCTCCTAAACATATTATTAATGAAATCCTCAGGGTTAGAAAATGTTGACACTACAGTGGACAAATGGTAGGGTTGAAAGAATTCCTCAAAGCACTTCCATCCTCCCTTGGTAATCACAAATTGGTGTGCTATTGTTATTGTAGGGAAAATGGTCCCTTTTCCTCTGTTAGATAGCTCTACCTCTTGCACACTTCCAATCTGCCTGAGGACTTCTGTAATTCCTACTTTCAGTGGGAACTAATAGGGTAACAAAAATGGAGTGCCTCTGAAACCATACACTCTGAAAACTGTGGAGACAGGGTACAAGTACATGTCACCCCAATTGTGGACAATTTTAATTTCTTCTACAACCTCCTTTGGCCTAAGGAACTCCATAAGAGCTTTGGGGACCCTTGGATTCTCTGAACATAAGAGAATTCTGATCTTGGATGCAAAGCACTTATCAAACTTCAAGTAGCTAACATCTTCTATGTCCCATGACAGCACTATGCTCCATAGCTGGATTGGCATTTTCTCCCCATCTTTTTCTTTCACCAGATCCATCTCATTTGCAAAGTAATCACCGCCCTTGAATAGAAACAGATGCATAAGAAGGGAGTACCATCCAAAAGGCCTATCGACCTTACCATTTTTTATCCCTATCAAGCCTTCATAGATTGCATCAGTAATATAGGGGGCGTAATCAAATGTAACAACTAGAGAAGGATTTAAAATCTGAGCAATCATTAACATGTAATGAGTTGGCATGTTTACTTCTGCATCCTCTCCAAAGATTGGGCAGAGTGACCAATATAACCCTTTTTCTCTAAGAGTGAACAAATTTAAGGAGAAAGGCTCTGTGGTATTAGGTCCTACAACAGTCAACCCACCTATTTTAACAAAGAATTCTTTAAGAGGCCCATTTCTAAGGTGATTCCTATGTGCATTGTAGACCTGAGAAAATGATTTAAAATTAATGGGCTCCAAATAATTAGACACCTCACTGAGCCCAAATACATTTCTGAATTCATCATCATTTACTTCAATGAGGGATTTTCCATTTACATCCCAAAAACTTTTAGTAATAGGGTCATAATTGTGTGCAATCTGAGTTAGGAGATCCACATCCATGAACACTCCGGGAACCACCAACTTACCTACATCCAACTCCTAGATAGTGTTCATTGGGGCTAGGGAATGTCTCATACCGAATCCAACCTTGAATAGACCTAAACCAAATAACCCTATCTTTGGATCTCTAAGCCAATTACCCTTGTCATACAATCCTTCTCCTATTTTCAAGCAAGGGGCCTTAGGCACTAATTTCTTAACCTTAGCTGCTACATTTGTGGACATAGACAACTGTTCTAGGAAATCATCACAGATTGCTCTTTCCTGGTAATTAACTTTCCCTGTGAAGTCTCTTCTAGGTGCCATCTCAATGATATGCAAGTAATTCAATTACTAATCAGAGAAATTCAGAACAAAACCACAATTTAAACAATCTTTCAAGTAACTGGTAAGCAAGATACAAGAAAACTTGTTTTCAGCCTGAAGAACTCTGCTCTGCACCAGCCTTTTCGCAACAACTCTTCGAAATGATGCCTACATTCAATTGATGTGAGAATACATACGGCAATCGGGTTCTTAACTGTGATATTAACACCACATGCTTCGGCCATCACCTTAGAATTGAATTCACGAATGAATTCAAAATTTTCGCTCCAACGGATCACAAAAAGTTTGTGTTTCTATCACTTTCTTGTTTCTCCATTTCGCGAAGCCTAACATCCATGCTTCTTCATTAAGAAAAATCATGCCAACTATTAGATCCAACAAAACTTGCACGGCTTTTATTGACTATTCTTCATCCGACGATAGGCTTAGATCTCTTTCACCATTTCGCGAAAGCTAAACATCATGCACATTCACCTAGTGAAACTGCATGGGCCATCCGATCAAAAGGAACTTGATCTATCTTTATTCTATCCTGTCACTAGCGGTTAACCCTACTAACCGTGTACCAAGCGCTTAAGGCTAGCGGTTTTCGTTGTTTCGTGAACGGTAATTACCTTGCATCTTCGGGCTGTGAAATAGCGCCCACCGTAGGATCCTCCTTGAGATACCTGCCCTTTAACTAACTTAACTAGTATGAAGTGGGCCCCCTGACTCAACACCATCCACCCTGGAAACCGGCTGGCAAAATAAACCAATGTGTCACTTGCTTACTCATCGAACAACTTCCACGGGATCCACTTCAGATCCGCCACGTGCATCTAACAACTTGTCTTTTCACCCGCGGTATGATCCACCTGCTCTGCCATGACACCAACCAAGTGGCTGCCATGTCACTTCACCACTTCACGAATATTAAATCTCAAGCACCTTCGGGCTGCGAAATAACTTGCACTGTCCGATCAAAAGGAACTTGATCGGCCTTTAACTTTAGTCTTTACTCCCTCGTGAACCCATTTTCCTTTTCATCATTTCACAGCATGTAAAACCCATGCACTTTTGCCGTGTGGGTTGTTCGATCAAAAGGAACTTGATTGGTTTTATGCTGAGTCTTTACCTAGACACCGGAGCCAGTTTCCTTTTTGCCATTTCGTGAAGGTTAAATCTCAGTCACTTTTGCCTTGCAAAAACTTATGGGTCATCCAATCAAATAGAACTTGATTGGGTTTTATTCTTTAGTGAAAATCTTGTATCCCAGACCCACTTCCACCTTTCGCCACTTCACGAATGGTAACTCACGGGCATCTTAAGGCTACGAAATCACACACGCCTCTAGATCAAAAGGAACCAACTTACTGGTTAAGAGCCCGATGAAAAATTAAAACCTTAGGAAAGACTTAGAAAAATAATGCACTGGTAGACCTGCCTAGGAAGAAAAAGAAGGGGGGGACACTTCTCATGGCAAACAGACCCTTCTTTAAGTGAATAGAGTAACACAGAATCAGAAGGAGAAGGCTTTTCTCAGACACTGGAGCGATTAAGACTTAAACCCTAAACCCTCTTTGGACCTAAAGCAATTAGAAGTAACAAGGCCATACCAGACTCAAAATTTTCATAGACTTAGCCAATTATGGGACAAGAACACCCATTTTTTAAACACTGATAACAGGCTCTTGCTTTATATGATAGTTTTATGGTCCATATTGTGCTTCAATTTGGTATCAGTTATATTGTGATCATGAATCTTTTATGTGGAACCTTCATGATGTTATTGTGATGTCATTGTGATTTATGATTAACCCTAAGGTCTAGGAGCATGCTAAAGGGAGTGGTCTTCCATATGAGTGACTAGGTCACAAGGATTAGATATTCAGGTTGCCCAGGGTCTAGACTGCTAGGATATCTCATTGGGAGTTTATTTTATAATCAAGTGATAACATAATTAGTTAATCACAAGTGTTTTGGGTAGAGGTAAATCACCTTAATAAGATAAGAAATGGATTTGTGGCCTCAACTCATGTCCCTGGAGTGATTATATGGACCCTAGAATAGTTGGGTAGACCTTGGTGATCCAGGTATGCCGAACTCCCTTGGTATCCTCAAAGGTTGAGATAGCTCCGCATGAGTATCATGGATGTCGGGACAGGTTCCCATGGTGGTTGCATGCGATGACACTCTTTCCCTACATGTAGTTCCTATCACCTTGATTCTTTGATTGTGAGTTACCTCCGATGATCTTATGAGTATTTGATCTTGGAGTTAGCATGTGTTATGGTTTTGCTTGTATCCTTTGGTTGTTAGGTGTCAGCCTAGATCTAGAGTGTGTGTGGGATCTTGTGTCATCTCCTAGCATAAGGGTTGGTTCCTTATGCTTCCACATGTTCAAGTGGTTTGATGCCTTCTTCAATTGGGATGTCCTTCATTGGATGTTCTTGTGTGTGGATATGGATTCTTCTCTCTTCAACTATGGATGGTTCTTGTAGTAGATTATTGTAATATGATTCATTTGGAAATTATGTTAGTAGGATTTATGAGATAGTTGTTATTGAGGAAGGATAACTATGTATTTTGATGTAACGGCATCTTGTAGTCATATGTAATGAAGGGATGTACTAGGTTGTAATGATTGTTGTACTTCTTTATGTATCTTGGATAATGAATCATTAATGGAACTGGTGGAATTGGTTCTATGGATATACATTTAGTGTTGTATGTATGTCTATGATGATTAAGGAAAATTAAAATTAAAATGGTAGCTAGTGTTGGAAATTTCACTAAGAGGGGGGGTGAATCAGTGTTCTACAAATTTCAACCTTGTTAAGCTTATTCTTCAACCACGGGATGCATAAGAAAGAAAGTAAAATCCAGAAACACAAAACAAATAACCAAGCAACCGTAACAACAATATTTTTACGTGGAAACCCAAAAGGGAAAAACAACGGTGGGATTTGAACCCACAATATTATTCCATTATAGCTAGTAGCAAATTAATATTACATATGGGGAATGCACTTCATTCAGGCACACTGCCTAGAGCTCACTACTCAAGTTACAAAAATAGGGTAACAACCCTGGAGGAAAGCTCACTGCCTTACAAGATATTACAACGGATTACAACAAGTAGTGAACTGGAAAATAGCATCTGATTATGCCAATTCCGATTAAGTGCAAAATGATCTGTTGAAACTGATCTACTTATCTACTTTGTCATGCTCTACAATTGCTTACCGGATCAACTAAGATCAAAATGTGCATGTGAAACTGCGCTCAATTGCTTCAAAATAGTCTATCACACAATGTGTCACACCAAATGCATCATCCAAATCGGTATTATATATCTGCACATACAAAAATTAATCTTTCACAAGTTAGCTTCACCCAAAACTGCATAACACGCAACATGAAACGTGTTCCACCAAAGTCGGCTTAATCCAATAACAAATCCAAATGCAGACCAAAACAAGATGATGAAATACTTCCCATAAGTCGGCCCAATCTCCTCAAACCTAAAATTCATCACTGAAATCATCCCAATAAATCCGCAACACATGATACTCAAAATAGCTCTACCCTAACTGAAATATCGGATACTGGAGCTCTAACCTTGTCCACAGTTCACCACTAGATATTAGGATCATAAAATAATTTATCTCTAACCTTGAACCAACTTCCTAGATCATCGCAACCAAAAATACATCACTGAAACCAAGATGTACACCATGATCTCATGTTCTATGGGTAACTAAGTTCCACCATCCAGACTTATGCCTTATGAATAGAATGACTTCTGATAAACCAATTCTATGTACATCAGATAGGATCTATAAACTGAGTTGCCATCAATGACAACCCCTAAGCATATATCATGCACCAATCTTCATTGGAATCACCAGAACAATGTCATTTGCCAGTAATCTACGCCTTTGGTATTGATGGCAACACTGTGGAAAATGAATTGTACATGCAAGACTGCAAAATTTTCAGTTTACAAGGAATATACAAGCTCCCCCTAATAATTTACACCATTTTTCACTCTACTTTCTCCCCCTTTGAAAATAATTCCAAAGATTGATGTACAAGTATATATACATCTTCTCACACAAACTTAAAAATGTCTGCAAAAATTACTCTAAGGGACAACAAATGATTATCCCATGCCTTCTTTAAACTCTCCAAAATACTTATCATCCCACTGAAAAGGTAAACGTGCATTTCTACTCTTTCTATCTGCCAAAACAGGCTTATTCAGTGCATCCTCAGCATCTTGCATGCTACACATTAATGATTCCATCTGGGGAGTGATAAGACTTGGGGTTCTTGATTTAAGTTCTTGATTCTATTTAGTGTTGGCATTTTTTATGATTATGTTGTGATTGTCATTCATGGACACACACTTGCATTGAGATCACTTTTGTATGTATAAGTTAAAGTTCAACTGGTACTTGTTCCAACCGGTATGATGCATTATAGTCCTTAGACTATTGGTGTTTTGCAGAAAGTGATTACTGATCTGAAGCGGTATGTAGACCCCAAGCGGTTCGAGGATCTCAAGTGGTACGAAGGATCAAAGTGGCAAAATACATATTTCTCAGTCTTCATTTTTGTCAAACTAGCAACCAGTATTTTGTATGAACCGGTAATACTACGTGATGAGTTGCCAACCGGCATTTTGTGATGAGTTACCATCCACCGATTGTTTGATGGTGTCGACACTTCAACGGTGCTTTTTGTGTCATGTTACAGAATATGTCTAGATGCATTGAACCTAGGAAATTGTATTGTAATCCTATTGGATCGACATGAAATTAGATTCCTTTAAAAGGACATCATGTCTAAGGTTTTAGGTTGTTGCTAGGGTTTAAGGTGGTTGATGAGTTAGAGAGAGTGTGAATGAGTAGAAGACTGAAGTAATGCTGGAATGCATTAGGAATGAGCTATCAAGGATCTAACCAAACAATCTGTGCTATTAGTTAGATCACTCACTTGTTGATTACTCACATCTTCGACAAGTCTGAAGCCCTTAACCGGGTAGGCCCAAAAGCCTTTTTGTAAATCCTCTAACAAGGTGGTTCACATCTATGGATTGGTAGTCTTTAATTGGACTTATCTCCTAGTAGAGATTGAGATTCCTAAAAGGATCTATTCTAGTAAAGAACATTGTATGACCTTAACTGATCTAACCTTAACCGATATGGTTCCTATTCTACAGATAGTTACTTGTGAGTTCCATCTCACCGTGGTTTTCCCCATTTGGGTTTCCATGTCAAAATCTCTTGTGTAATGGTGTTTGTGCTTCTGTGGGTGAATGCATTATTTGCTATTTGGTTTGCATGTGTGCTAACCGGTTTGTCTACTAAACTGTTTTACCGGTTTACTGTTAGTCTAGCAAAGTGTTTAAGTACATTGATTTTTGGCATACTAATTCACCCCCCCCTCTTAGTATTCATCAATTGGTATCAGAGCCTACCTTTCTATAAGTTTAACCGATTGGAAAGAGATATGGGGGAATACACATTGAGGGAACTTACTCATCAGCTCACTCAGTCTGAGCAAGCCTATGATGATCTTATGGTCAAATATAAGGCATCTGAAGCAAAGAGGAGAGAACATGCTAAAAAGCTGATGGAGCTATCTGAAAATAGTTCTTCTGATGAAGCGAACATGGAAGCCCTGATTCAAGAAGTAGAAAAGTTGAATGAATCCAATTCCAACCTGAGAAAAGAATTGGAAGGACTGACTATTCGAATGTGTCAAGAGCTTGAGAACCAGAGGAAAGCTGAAGATCTGATCAAAGACAAAGATCATGAAAACTCCAAGCTGAAGCAAGAGATCAGTGCCCTAACTGCTCAACTCCATGCAAGAAAAGTGGAAAAGGAAGACATGCAAGGAGAACTAAACATTGCCATCTCTGAGAATGAAAACCTAATGGAAACAAATGTTGCTATTTCCAAAGAACTCTCTGAGTCAAAGGAAATACTTGCTAAGCTCAACAAGAGTACTATTAAGCTAGAGAAAAAGCTTGAATCTGTCAAACCTGTCAAGAATACTGATGGACTTGGTTATTCCGGTCATGAGGAAGGTGAGACCTCTGGTACAAATGTTGGGGCATCAAAGAAACAACCGGCATCAAAGGATAAAGGTAAGCAAAAGTTTAAACCTGTTTGCTTTAACTGTCTTAAAGAAGGACATACTGCCAATGTGTGTAGGAGTAAGGCTTACAATAATTTTCCTTATTTTCTAAATGATAAGCCTAGATGCTATAGATTCAATGATAACTGTTATGCATGCAACAAGTTTGGGCATAGAGCATCTAAATGCAGGTCTGTTATGAACAAGACTGGAGGATATCCTCAGAGGGCTCAAGGAGTTGGTCCGGAACCTTTTGTGAATCGGAATCACAACCGGTTTAATGCCTTCAATAACCAGTCAAGAAGCCGTAGCTATCAAGCGGAAACCGGATGGAGAGCAAACTATTTGATCAATCATGATCATAGTCACACTGCTGCAACATATAGGAGGAAGAATGGTAACATGAATAATGGACCTTGGAGAGCACCTGGAATGGTCTGCTATCATTGCAACAAACCAGGTCACATTGCCAGATTCTGCAGATCAAGAAAGAACATATCGGATGACATACCGTTCACTCCGGGAGGAAAGATTGACATTGACACTGTTCAAGCGGATATGAACAAAACCTAGAAGAAGAAACCAGTAGTGTTGCAAGAAGAACCGGTTTCTGGACCTAGTGTGGAAATATCGGAACTGGCAAACTAAGCATCAAAAAGGCTTAGGGGGAGAAAACGGTGAAACACTACGAACCCCTGGTTTACACTGGTAAAATACCTTAACCAGTATGTGATGCCTACCATTTGGCAGAAGACCAAAAATGGTAACAGGAAAATTAGGGTTTACGCCCTAATGGTGGAGCATTTATTACAGTAGGTGAGGAATATGTTTAAAAGGAATTTTCAAATCATTTCTCACTCTCATTTTTTGAGAGAAGAAGTTTTTCAAGTGCAGAGCAAAGAAAAAGTGATTTGTGTTATGATTGAAAGAAATCTTGAAACCCTGAAGAAGATTCAGAAGCAAATATCAAACGGTCAAAAGAAGAACTCAAAGCGGTGATTCAGCAATCGACAAAGTGGAAGGCGAAGTGGAATTTGCAAGCCCTAAATTCTCAATTTCTGATAGGTATTTCTCGAGTTTTTTATTTTATCATGGCTTCCGCATCTCATGATAATTCTAGTGCAACTGTCGATTCTATGGATTTCATTCAAAGAAAATCAAAATATAATGCCTTGTCTCAAGTACTAGCTGGGGTTATAGTAGAAGAAGGGATTTCAAATTACATAGATTGCAAGATCGAAGACCTAGGGTCTCTTGTGATCCATTCTCAGCTAGGTCTATTCTATGGGAAGGATAAAAAGATCAAACCGGAGTATAGCATCTTGGAGAAGAAAAAGCTTCACAATGAGGTTTACTTCCTAAAGGATTTCACAAATGACCACATTAGAATCATTCTAAGCAGAGTTCATGGTGACAAGATGTACCTAGAGTGGGCACATGATATCACACTGCAAGCTATTCATGTCATCACCGGTTTCTGCAATACAAGGGAAGTGTCAGCCCTAAGGAAGGTCAGCAAGACTGAAATGTCCAAGCTCACCGGTTCAATGAGCGACTCACGTGGCATGACTGTCAACTCAATCAAGGATGATCTAGTCAAGTCTGCCTGCATGGTGATAGGCTACCGGACATTCTCTGCTAGCAGAATTAACTCTGTATCTGCTACAGCGGTAAATGCCGCTTACCGGATGATTAAAGAAGATGCATCATTTGACCTATGCACCTGTATGCAAAGACAACTTATGTTGAATCTTAAGTCAATCAAACAGGATAATGCACTAATATTCAAGTTTGGACAACTACTGGTAGGGTTATTCTTCTACTTCCAAGGTTATTTTCCCGGAGTTGGAGATATTCAGTGGTCTGCTGACCAACTAGTTACCAAGCAGATCAAAGAGAGCCTGCAAGCAGTTGGAACCAGTTACCCTAAAGTTCTAAACAAGTACTCTGATGAGTTCAGGAGAAAGATGAGCCAAAGGATAAGGATATCCGGTGACATTGTCAAGAAATATGAAGAGGATATCTGCTTTATCATCAATGTGGATGAATGCATGATGGAGGTCATTGAGACCAGACAGGAAGAAGTAGAGCCTATGGGCTATGAGGTCATATATGATATGCTGGACGGGTATGCTTCTACGCTAATTGCCTCACCCCTAGATCCCAAGGCAAAGAGAACCAGCACCTATCTAGAAAGGGTTGCACCGATTGTAGAACCTCCTGAAAAGAAAGGAAAGGCAGTGCGTTTGGCATCGCCACCAGTTACTGCAGCCAGTCCCAAAGTGACCAAGCGGTCACCTGCAAAGAAGAAACTAGAAGCGGCACCTACCAAAGTCTTCGAGAGAAAGAGGAAGACAAGGAATAACTCACTAGACTTAGAAGAAAGTGTGTCTGAGGAAAAACCCAAGAAAACTAGACAAGCAAAGAAAAAGACAAAGAATAAACCAGCATCATCGGCACCGGTAAATATTGACATTTCTTCCTACAAACCTTTGACACATTGTCAAAGAACTATCAAAAATATTAGGAGAAAAGTGTTGAATGATTTGATTGATTATTTTGATGATTTCAATGATGATGAAAAAGAAGCAGTTGAGAAAGAAATCATTAAGTATTTATGTGTTAATGATTGGTCGCCTTCAGAAATTAGATCTGAGACACCGGATTCTTTGTATAATTCCTTAGACAATAAATGGCGCATTGCCATAGAAAAGGAACAGCAAATGAGAGAAAATTTTTGCTCAACATTTTCCTGATGTATCAAATTCAGAACTGTTTGAAGTTATGAATAAGTACAAAGGCCTCTTCTTCATGAGAAGAAGAAGACTCCTATTACTGGAAGGAAAGGGTCAAGAAGTGCTCAAGAATACACATACTCTTGCTCTAGAAGCTCTTAAGATGCATCAAGTGGCTGAAGCCAACAAGAAGGCTGAGCAAGAACTAACAATAACAAAACTGGATGAAGTGTTTGATAATGAAGGAAACCCGGTTACTGAACCCATAGACACTATTGATGTCAATGCTTTGGATGTAGAGGATGTTGCTTAGGGTACACCATCAGAAGCAACGGAATAGGAGAAGTAGGTAGAATAGGTAGATAAGCAAAAGGAAGCAGAGGACAAAAAGGAGGAAGCAAAGAAGCAAGCGGAAAAGAAGAAAGCAGAGGAGGATAAAGAAGAGGAGAAGAGAAAGGAAGCGGAGAAGGAGAAAAAGAAGGATGAAGAGTAGAAGAAGAAAAAGGAAGAGGAGAAGAAGAAGAAGGATGAAGAGGAGAAGAAGAAAAAGGAAGAGGAGAAGAAGAAAAAGGAAGAGGAGAAGAAGAAGAAGGATGAAGAAGAGAAGAGAAAGAAAGAAGAGGTAAAGAAGAAGGATGAAGAGGAGAAGAGGAAGAAGGAAGAGGAGAAGAAGCAGCAGGAAGAGGAGCAGAAGAAAAAGGATGAAGAAGAAGAGAAGCAGAGGAAAGAAGAGGAAAAGAAAAAGATAGAAGAAAAATTCAAAGCTATAGAGAAAGCAGAAGCGGAAAAAAACACTCAGATGGAGACTCCAAAGGCAACCAGCATTCAAGCCAAACTGGCTGATCTCACCAGTCCTATTGACCTCCAGTCTACAAATGAAATGGAGCTGCTACAGAGCATTAAGGTTTCTCAAGAAAACCTTGAAGTGTTAAGGAGGAAGAATAAGCAAGATGTGATCCAAGCTATGGTGGACACTCTTACCGGTCTATTACCCAGCACAAACCTCCCCAATACTGATTTATATTTGGCACAATTGAAGCTCCTATGCACCATAGTGGATGATCAGGTGCAAAGCCTAGAAGAGGTAGCAGAGGAAAATGCCAAGAAAGAGCATCAAAAATCTCTCAACATTGCCCTGGTGAAGAAGCTCTGGTCTGATCTGCAAAAAGCACAAAAAGACATAAGGAATGCTCTAGATGAGGGGAATCTACTACTGAGTAATATTTGCCAACCCCATCTCTTCTGTGTTGATGTGCTTGTATAGAAGCAAAAGCTACAAACTGACTTGCAGCTATATATGAGCACCTTCTAGTCACCATATGACTCTTTTACAGCTTATGGGCAAACCGTTCACCGATTTCATATCCAGTCTGCCAAAATAGAGTTGGAAATCAGCAACCAGACTCGAGATTTGTAGGAACTCCAACTGGTTCTACTCCCACACCTGCAGATACTTCAGAAATGTTATCTCAATCTAGATGCCTTAACGGTGACTCAAGAGATGAGGACAATTGACGTCATGGAAGAGCAGGTCTCCCAGATGCAGACAGAGAAAGAAGTGGCTACCTCCCTACTTGAGTCTTGGTCCCTATCTATGAAACAATTTTTGCAGGACTTCAAATTAGTTTTTGACAAGTTTTATTCTTTATTGTCATAAACTCTTATTATTTAAATACTAATGAAATAGGGGTTGGTTTGCAATATTATTTTTGTCATTGTTGGCAAAGGGAGAGAAGTATAAATTTTGACTGTTTTGATGTATACTGTCATGTTATTTACATTAAGAAGTAGTATACATTGTATTTTCTGCAAAAGGGATAGTGTATATGCTTAGGGGGAGTAATTTTGATTATGGCATATTTTTGTTGTAAAACACTTAGATGTCAAAATTTCCTAAGTGTTGCCATCAATGCCAAAGGGGGAGATTGTTGGCATTTTTGATGATTATGTTGTGATTGTCATTGATGGACACACACTTACATTGAGATCACTTTTGTATGTATAAGTTAAAGCTCAACCAGTACTTGTTCCAACCGGTATGATGCATTATAGTCCTTAAACTATTGGTGTTTTGCAGAAAGTGATTACCGATCTGAAGCGGTATGTAGACCCCAAGCAGTTCAAGGATCTCAAGCAGTATGAAGGATCAAAGTGGCAGAACACATATTTCCCAGTCTTCATTTTTGTCAAATTGGCAACCGGTATTTTGTATGAACCAGTAATACTCTGTGATGAGTTACCAACCGGCATTTTGTGATGAGTTTCCATCCACCGATTGTTTGACGGTGTCAACACTTCAACGGTGCTTTTTGTGTCGTGTTACAAAATATGTCTAGATGCATTGAACCTAGGAAATTGTATTGTAATCCTATTGGACCGACATGAAATCAGATTCCTTTAAAAGGACATCATGTCTAGGGTTTTAGGTTGTTGCTAGGGTTTAAGGTGGTTGATGAGTTAGAGAGAGTGTGAATGAGTAGAAGACTGAAGTAATGCCGGAATGCATTAGGAACGAGCTATCAAGGATCTAACCAAGCAATCTATGCTATTAGCTAGATCACTCACTTGTTGATTACTCACATCTTCGACAAGTCTGAAGCCCTTAACCGAGTAGGCCCAAAAGCCTTTTTATAAATCTTCTAACAAGGTGGTTCACATCTGTGGATCTAAAATCCTCTAGCAAGGTAGTCTTTAATCAGACTTATCTCCTAACAGAGATTGAGATTCCTAACGGGATCTGTTCTGGTAAAGAACATTGTATGACCTTAACCGGTCTGGTTCCTATTCTGCAGATAGTTACTTGTGAGTTCCATCTCACCGTGGTTTTTCCCATTTGGGTTTCCACGTCAAAATATCTTGTGTTATGGTGTTTGTGCTTCTGTGGGTGAATACATTATTTGCTATTTGGTTTGCATGTGTGCTAACCAGTTTGTCTGCTAAATTGTTTTATTGGTTTACTGTTAGTCTAGCAAAGTGTTTAAGTACATTGATTTTTGGCATACTAATTCACCCCCCCCCCCCTCCGCTCTTAGTATTCATCATTTAGTACACTCAAAGCTTGGAGTTCAAATTTGCTAGCCAGATCAGATTATGGTGAGTAAGACTGTGATATGCTTGCTAGCTAACCTTCACACTCCCTTATCTTCTTGTCAATTTCTATAGTGAACTTGGGAAAAATTAGGCATGACTTGTATATATTACTTTCTTCATCAATTGCATCCTAAATATTTTTTAGTGTAGGCTCTATCATCTTCAATCATTTTCAAACTTTGCTCTAGCTTCATTTCATTGAATTGATTCAAGACTTTAATATTTGTGGCCTTCTCTAAAGAATCAAAGTGAGTACCAACAACACCTAACAAACCTTTGAGCTTGTTGCAGAGATCAGATTAGTCCAGTTTAAAAGATGGCATGATTTTCTCTAACATATCCCCTGCTAGTGATATTATCTCCTTGTCTACAGAATGGGACTTAAGCAAGTCCTCACTGGATTTGGCTTGAGCCAGCATTGCCAATTTGAGTTCTTGAATAGGTGATAGAGAACTGAATGTTGGCAACAACAATGAAAAAAACTGAGAGTGGGGGGTGAATCAGTTTTCACTAGATCTACTATCTTAATCACTCAAATCTAAAAAACTGTAGAAATAACAGAGATAAGAAAATATAAAGCACAACACACAACACCAAGATTTTGACATGGAAAACTTGGTTAAGGGAAAAACCATGGTTGGAACCTACCAACAATAAGATGATACTCTCCAATAGTATGTGAAAATATTACAATGGGGAATGCACATGCATTCAGGATCACTACCTAGAGCTCACTACTCAATACATCACACTAAAAGATGAATCCTTGTTTGCACATATACTACCTCCTTCTAATGCAGACACAACCTTGATACCTAAATTACATGAATATATCACCTATATATACAATTCATCGACCTTGATAACAAGGTCGGCTAGACCCTCAACTCATAATTATAAAATTACATCACACGATATAAAGATTGACCATTAGACCAATATGATAATTTACATGACATAACATGGACCTAATTCAAGTTCTCAAATGCTCAACTCCATCGAAAATCACGTCAAGATCAACCACAACACGCTACACCACCAGAGATACCACATAACATGAAAATCATCATCGGATTAGTTAAGTCACCAATATCTCACACAAAGATTAATGTAGATCAAAAAAACAAATAGGACATAATTAGGAAACACCATAAAGAAAGTTAGAATCATCAGTAACCGCTACACCAGCACCACTTATCAAATCTTCATCGATCAACATTTGAGAACTCAAGAACACAACCAATCAACATCTGTCACAAAGAAAGATGACTTGTGCAGCACCAAATTATGAACCATCTGAAATGAAGATACACAAGACCATCCCAATAATATCTCAAAAAATCAAATCATGAGCTGATGACACCGGAATATACCATAGGAAATATTGAACTCTACAAAGCACCAACATAGCAAAACAAAACTACAAAACTGGATCATAAGATCTCAATCTACTTTCACCAAAGCAAATCAAATGAATATGTTGACATCAATGACAACAACATATCCTATCAACAATAATGACCAATAATCTCCCCCTTTGGCATTGATGGCAACATAAGAATGTGAAAAACAATCAATGCAAAGAAAGAAGGTATCTCCAGCAAACTCCTCCTAAGATCAAGACAGATAAGGCAATTTTTCACATGATCTCTCTCCCACTTTGATAGAAATACTAAAGAACCTCAAAACAAAAAACCAAACTCTCTCCCAAAACAAAAACATAAATCTCAGGAATCTCTCCCCCTAAGACACAGACTACTCCACCGGACAAGCAGAACCAACTCATCAATCCAAATAAAAGAATAAGATTGAGGTCCACCAGACTGATGCAACTCATTGCATCTAGTTCTCATTAGGAGGGGTGGATACCCCTAACTTGTCTCTTAAATAGATAAATGTATCTGCAGGCAAAGGCTTAGTGAAAATATCAGCTATTTGTTCCTTTGTAGATATATACTTTAGCTTCACTTTGTCTCCACTGACTTGTTCTCTCAAGTAACATGATATTTGATTGACACATGTTTAGTCTTTGAATGTTGCACCAGATTCTATGACATGTTAATAGCACTTGAATTATCATAGTATATGATAGTAGGCTCATCATAGATAACTCTGATATCTTACAACATTTGCTTCATCCAAACTACCTAAGTACAATTACTAGCAGCATCAATGTACTCATCTTCAGCAATAGATAAGGATATTGAATCTTGTTTCAAACTAGCCCATGAAACTAGTATCTTTCCCAAAAATAATGCTCCATCGGTAGTGCTCTTTTGGTCATCTACATCACCAGCCCAATCAGCACCAGTGTAAGCACATAGCATGAAATCATCATTCCTCGGATACAATAAACCATAATCCATAGTTCCCTTCAAGTATCTGAATATCCTCTTCACACCAGTGACATGACTCTCTTTCGGATCAGCTTGATATCTAGCAGCCATGCACACAACATGCATAATTTTTGGTCTAGTCTAAGTAAGATATAGCAGTCCACCAACCATAGATCTGTACAAACTGATTAGATTTCAGAGAATCATCATTCTTAGATAATTTTCAACCAGTCATCATAGTAGTCCCAACCCATTTGGAGTCATCTAATCCAAACTTCTTCAATAATTCCTTCATATATTTAGTTTGAGATATAAAAATACATTTTTCCAGTCTATGAAATCTGCAAACCTACGAAAAATTTCGTCTCAAATATCATAGACATCTCAAATTTTTTTTGCATATCACCGACAAACTTCATGCTCAAGTCATCATCACCTCCAAAGATAATATCATCAACAAAGACTTTAACAACTAAGATGTTATCATTCCCAATCTTAAAGTACGGATTACTATCAGCAACACCTTTATTGAATCCTAATTTTAACAAATATTTGTCCAATCTAGCATACCAGGCTCTAAGGGCTTGTTTCAATTTATAAAGTGCTTTCTTCAGTTTACATAACATATCTCCATCATTTGATAATGAAAATCCATCAGGTTTCTCAATGTAGACTTCTTCCTCAAGATCACCATTCAAAAAGGTAGATTTGATATCCATCTAGTATACCTTGAAATATTTATAAGCAACATATGCAAGCAACAATATAACAACTTCAAGTCTGGCCACCAAAGCAAAAGTCTCCTCATAATAAATTCCTTCTTTCTCTGAATATCCTTTGCATACCATTCTTGCTTTATTTCTGACAACTTCACTAGCTTCATTCAATTTGTTCCCGAATACCCATTTAGTACCAATTACATTATTATCCTTAGGTCTAGGCTCAAGCTCTCATATGTTGTTCTTTTCAATCTGATCTAATTCTTCTTCCATAGCTCTCATCCAATCTTCATCTTTTCAAGCTTCAACAACATCTTTAGGTTCAACTTTAGAAATCAAACATACTTCTTCACCAACTAACCTTCTTCTAGTCATCACACCTTTTTTTTATCACCAATAATCTGATTTTCTGAATGATTCATTCTTACATACCTCACGGTCTTCTAATTGTTCTTATTTTCAGGTTCCTGCACCTCTTCACCAGCAACAACAACATCTAGATTAACCGTCTCTATCGGATCAGACTGCTTCAACTCTTCAGTTTGAATAGGAGCCATAACAACATGTTGTCCATCATCATATCTGCATGCTCTGATCTCTTTTCCAAGATTCTCATCCACCTTCACATTTGCACTTTCCACTATCTTTCTTGGTCTTTTATTGTAGCACCGGTAGGCTTTTCTCTTTTTTGAATATCCCAAGAAAATTCCTTCATCACTTCTAGCATCAAACTTTCCTATGTCCTCATCTCTCTTGATATAACATTTGCTACCAAATACTCTGAAATATCTCACGGTAGGAACATGACCAAACCATAGCTCAAAAGGGGTCTTACCAGTATCACCTTTAATATGAACTCTATTGAATGTGTAAATAGTAGTGCAAATAGCTTCTCTCCAATATATCTTCAGAACATTCTCTTCAATCAACACATTCCTTGCAACATCCAAGACACTTATGTTCTTTCTTTCAACAACTTCATTTTGTTGAGGGGTTCTAGGAGCAGATAATTGTCTTCTAATCCCATGCTTCTCACATAATGAATTGAACTCATTGAAACAGAATTCTCTCCTTTGTTAGATCTCATACATTTCACCTTCAATCCTGACTCAATCTCAACCTTTGCTTTAAATATCTTGAACTTGTCTAATGCTTCAGATTTTTCCTTCAAAAAGACAACCCACATCATCCTGGAATAATCATCAATAAGCAACATAAAATATCTATCTCCCTGCACACTTATAACATTTGTAGGTCCACATAGGTCAGTATGTACAATATAGCAATCCATCAGATGTATATTGTTTTCTCTTGAAAGAAATCCTTGTTTGCTTACCCAACTAACATTGTTTACATACCGGATTAGCAGGTTGAACAATCTTAGGCAGATCTCTAACAGCTTGAATAGAACTGGTCTTTATCATTGAATCAAAGTTAACATGACACATTCTCCTATGACACAACCAACTTTCATCAATCTGAGCAGTCAAGCAACTTTTCTCACCAGCATTCAAAGGAAATATATTACCTTTAGTCTTAGTTCCATATGCAATATTTATACCGAAGGCATTTAAAATCTTGCATTTACCATTCTGGAATTGCAAGTCATAACCTTTGTCAACCATTTTTCCAACACTCAAAATATTATGCTTCAAACCTTCAACATACAAGACATCATCAGTATTATGCTTACCATCAAAGGAAATAGAGCCTCTACCACATATCACACAGGCTTTGTCATCTCCAAATCTTACTATTCCACCGTCATACGTTTCCATACTCACAAATTTTCTTTTATCACTGGTCATATGATGTGAACAACCACTGTCAATCACCCATTCATTATTTTCTTCAGCTTTAGCAACTAAAGCTTTCTCTTCAACAGTGCAGCTAGTGGAATCAATAAGTACTGGTCCATCTTCTTTAACGACATGAAATACAACTTCATCTCCTTTTGATTCTTCATTTGTAAAACCTTCATCAATAGCATAATAGCAGTTCCTCTGATTCCTATACTTTCAGTTAGACTTGTAAGGCTTATCATACTTATCATGCTTCTCATATCTATCATTCCTATCATGCTTATCAAACTTATCATGCATGTCATATTTAGCCATTATTTCTGGGCATCTAGAAGAAAAATGTCCTATCTTATTGCAAGAGAAACATTTCAAAGGAAATTTTCCATCATACTTTCTGGCTCCTTTAGGCAATCTTTGGGCAATCAATGCTTCAAGCTCATCTATCTCCCTTTCTTGTTCTTCCATCTATCTACATTCTCTTTCATATCTGGATTTTTTGCATTCTTCAGGTTCATACTTTTTCTTTCCAAATATAGATGCTCTAAATGTTATCTCTGACTTTCCATGTGATTCACCAAATTCGCTCAGCTCAAATACAACAATCTTTCCAACCAACATATCTCTTGCTACAATAGTCACACTCCAAATCTCATCAATAGAAGCTACCTTATGTTTGTAAGGAGGCAAAGATCTCAGCACCTTAGCAACAATTTCATATTCTTCAAGGGCTCCACAGGCATCTTTTATACCTAGGACAAGATCATTCACCTTAGCCATGAAAGTGTTTATGTTCTCATCTTCTCCCATCTTCAACATCTCATATTTCCCTTTCAAACTCTGCAACTTAGCAACTTTGACTTATTTGTCTCCTTCATACAGGGCTTCAAGCTTCTCCTAGATCTCATGTGTGGTTTGAAGTCCCATTACATTTGTCATTTTTTAATCAATCAGGGCACTTAATAATGCTTCCTTTTCTCTGATGTTATTTTCAACTTCCTTGATCTTAACCAGTCCATTCGAAGGAACTGAATAAACATTCTTTATAATCTTCCAATAATCTTCTCTAAGACATCTCAAATGCACCCCCGTCTGGTTCTTCCATATAGCATAGTTATTTCCATCAAATCTTAGACTTTCCTTCTTAAATATAACACTTGTCATCTCGAATCTCCTCAAGCGGTTAAGCTTCTTCTAGAGGATATAGCTCTGATACCAATTGTTGGCAACAATGAAGAAAACTGAGAGGGGGGTGAAATAGTTTTCACCTGATCTACTATCTCAATCACAAATTTAGATCTGACAAACTGGAGCAATAAAAGAGATAATAAAATTGAAATCACAACACACAACACTAAGATTTTTATGTGGAAAACTTGATTAAGGGAAAAACCACAATGGGAACCTACCCACAATAAGACGATACTCTCCAGTAGTATGTGAAAATATTACAATGGGGAATGCATGTGCATTTAGGCTCACTGCCTAGAGCTCACTCCTCAAAAGATAATGACTTGAAAGGCTACAACCCTCAGGGGAGTCTCACTGACTTACAACAAGATTCCAACTACAATCCAGAATGAATGAATTGAAAGAATAGCATCTCCAAATGCCTGATGACAGTTTTGATTAAGCAAAATCATTTGCTCTGCAACACAAAACTCTACTCAATACATCACATTAAAAGATGAATCCTTGTCTGCACATATACTATCTTCTAATAATGCAGACACAACCTTGATACCTAAATTACATGAATATATCACCTATATATACAATTCATCAACCTTGACAACAAGGTTGGCTAAACCCTCAACTTGCAATTACAAAATTACATCACACGATACAAACATTGACCACCAGACCAATATAATAATTAACATGACATAAAATGGACCTAATTCAAATTCCCAAATGCTCAACTACATCGGAAATCATGCCCAGTTCAACCACAACACGCTACACCACCAGAGATACCACATAACACAAAAATCATCACCGGATCAGCAAAATCACCAATAACTCGCAAAATGATCAATGTGGATCATTAAAACAAATAGGACATAGTTAGGAAAACACCAGCAAGCACATTAGAATCATCAGGTATAGCTACACCAACACCACTTATCAAATCTTCATGGATCAACATCTGAGAACTCAATAACACAACCAATAAGCAACTATCACGAAGAAAGATAACTTGTGGAGCACCAAATCATGAACCATCTGAAATTAAGATACACAAGACCATCTTGAAAATATCCCAAATACTCAGATCATGAGTTGATCACACCAGAATATACTGGAGGAAATACTGAACTCTGTAAAGCACCAACACAGCAAAACAAAACTGCAAAACTAGAACATAAGATCTTCTCAATATGAAATCACCAAAGAAAATCACATGAATGTGTTAATATCAATGACAACAACATATCCTAGCAGCAACAATGACCAACACTCAAGTCAATTGGTCCTTGACCAAAATCATCTGGATCAGCAGCAACATGGTTCCCTTTAACAACACCAGTGTCATTTGCCACTGTTACCAGAGCCTGATCTTCCTTCTCCTCCCCTTTTATCTTATCTGCAAATTCTACACTCTCAATCTTTCCATCTTTCTTACCATTATCTACATCCTTCTCCACATCTACTGACACCTCAGCTTCTTTTTTGGACACAATTTCTATAACCGGAGGATCCGGAACAGCATCACTGGAGGTATCATTTGAACCATCATTATCAGTTGGAGTTTGATCATTAGACTATCCTTCTGGGGTAACTTTCTCAAGTGACTGATCCTTTTTCTTATTGGGGACAAATGTATTTACTTTTGGAACAAATGTGTCTTTATTGGGTTCTTCCGGATTCACATCAACTCTCTGATCTATCAAAAATTGTCTCAAAATTGTTTATGTTTCCTTGATCACTTCATCTTTCTTCCCAACCATAAGCTTGTTCACCCTTTTCTTTCTTGAGAATCTATCCTTGGTAAGTTTCAGTAACCCAATGACTTCTTCTCTAGAGATAATAGAGGATACATTTATTAGCACGTATTCTTTTATTTTCCCATCCTCTTGGCTAGCGATAAGCCTTCTTGCATCCGAAATATCATATATACTTTTAGGGATCATAGATGTGAGTTCTATTAATGTCTTTCTATATACATCCATATAATCTGCAATGGCTTCTTCAATTTCCTCTGATCCTTATCATCATAATTCTCATAATATATAGACACATTATTCAAATTCCCATCCTTATAAATTTCATTTATTAACTCTTTCAAAGTCAATGGGGGCACTATTTCAAATGTGCCTTCTATCTTACCAGATTTAAAAGCTTCATCTAACTCAGATTTCTACTTCTCACTTCCTCTATATCTTCTGGATGGCTCACCTTGAGTCTTTGTCCTTTTGGAGGGTGGAGCATCACCGGATGGCTTCCTGACTACTTGAGCATAATTAGCAATCTTCTTAACTTTTCAGATTTCCTCATCCAACTCTGTCTCCTCCTCAGCTACAGCATACTGCCTCAAATGATTCTCCTTTTTCCTCTTCTCAACTCCATGATTTGATATTGTTGGCTTGGGATTGGGTGGAGGTACCGGTTTCTTCACTCTGAAAATAGGTGCAGATTTACTAGGCTTAGCTTTGAATTGCTTAGAAGAGGAGGACACCGGTTGTGGTTTGATCACATCTTCTTCCTTAAGTATATTATGAGTTCTAGCCCTTAGTACAACTTCTTTTGTTAGACCTATATGTTCTGCAACAACCTCAACTTCCTTTCTGATCTTTTTCTTTCTTTCGGCATCATTGAAATGCTTGTGTAGGATTAAGTCCTTCTCCTTAAAGGTGCCAAATCTATTTTCCTTAGGATCTACAAGTTGGCTCAATAGATGTTGAGAATATGCTTCAAGTGTAACAACATCCACCTTATACCCCATGTGCATGATCCAGAGAGTCCTTGGTACAACTATCTCCATATGAAATTGGTCCTTATCGACCATGAAATAGATAGTTTTCTCATATTTCTCAATAATTGTTTTAGGTAAACTCTCCCTATTATGCATTGTGGCTTGAAAATATTTGAAATATCCCCACAAGGTCAATTTTTGAACAGCAATATTACCTAGACCCTGCAATCCTTCCTTAATCTGAACAGCCACCAATTTATCATAATCCGAATGAATCTTCCCAATACCGGGGATCTCATTCAAGAAATATAATATTAGGAAAACAATTAAGGAACCGTAATTGAACACATGTTTTTTGTCCTGCTTAATCTTCTTTATTTTTTTTAATAATTCACTGAGAAGCACTGAGCACAGATCATACCTCTTCTCTTCCTTCAGCATCTCATAAGCCACAAATATAGTAGTACCAAATACAGAATTATGCATACTTGACTTATATCCTTTGTATCCAATAATCATTGAGGCAAATCTAACATCATATTCTATGATGTCATTGGTTATCATCGACTGGTTGTCAAATTGAGATCCGGTAACCTTTGTTACCATAGTGTTTTGTACTTTCGTTAGACTAGGGACCTCACTGGTTGATTTCAAACAAGTAACCGCTTCAATGGCCTGCTTAGTGAATTTGGGGTCAGTCCAACCACATGAATTTGTCATGGATTTGACTTAAAATTTATCGAACCCATTCTAGTTTTTCAAACACCAAGAAATGGATGAATTGGATGAAACCCTTATCTTGCAATGACTTGTATTCTGGCTTCAAATTTCCAAGACTTTCCATCATGTGCTTGGTGTAAATTGAAAGTATTTCTACATTCCCAAGCTCCTCTATATTGCAATGAATGTATGCCCTAATATCCTCATTGTGGAGTACACCATACGGAACAGAAGAAAATGCACCTTCTGGATCATCCTCAGTGGATTTGAATGGGTGCCTCTTCAACACGAGCCTTGACCTCTTAGAAATTTTGACTATCAATAGAGTTGCAACACCAGATGCAGATGCCATTTTGAAATATAGATACAAAAAAATAGCTTCAAATGGAAATTACCTTTTGGTTCTCAACTGGGTACAAGAAATTGTTGATTGTTTGCTTCAAGCTCCAATTTTGCTGCTAAAACTCCTTTGCTCTGTCATTCAGCTTTTCTCTCTTGTTTGTATTACGAGAAATGAGCTCTTGAAATGCCTTTTTATCTACCAAAAATGTAACTTCTAGTTGTAATAAATGCACAACCCTAATGTCTCTCGGATACACTATATTTCACAAGATTATCAAACCATCACGAAATATTCTGGATAACATCTAGATGATAATATTCATCATCTACAACCATTCTTGACTGGTTACAGATCTCCGAAAGGGGGTTCTAAATATCTGCATGATAATCTGCCCCCTAAGGCTAAAATGCCCTAGTTACCGGATGAGGTTCTATCACTGGATTCAGGTGTGGAGCCATTTTGAAAAATTGAATCTTCTTTCTTAACCCACATTTTCTTATGTTGATCTTTGATTTTGTCTACTTTTGCTTTTCTTTTCTCATCTAATTTTCCTTTGTTTACCGGACCATTATTGTTGTTTTTGCAATAACTTGCAATGTGACCAGTCTTGTTGCATGAATGGCAAACAACATTTCTCTGCATAGGTCTGAAATTCATCTGATTTTATCTCATCCTACATTGGTTAGAGATATGTACAAACATCCCACAAGCATAAAATCTCTTATTCTGAAAAACCAACTTCCTAGATCACCGCAACCAAAAATACATCACCAAAACCAAGATGTACACCATGATCTCATGTTCTACCGATAACTGAGTTCCACCATCCAGACTTATGCCTTATGAACAGAATAACTTCTAGTAAACCAATTCTATGTACACCAGATAGGATCTGTAAATTGATTTGCCATCAATGACAACCCCTAAGCATCTATCATGCACCAATATTCACTGGAATCACCAAAACAGTGTCATTTGCCAACAGTATTCATATGTAATGAAGGGATGCAATAGGTTGTAATCATTGTTGTACTTCTTTATGTATCTTGGATAATGAATAATTAATGGAAGTGATGGAATTGGTTCTATGGATATGCATTTAGTGTTGCATGTTTGTCTATGATGATTAAAGAAATGTAAAAGTAATATGGTAGCTAGTGTTGGAAATGGAATAATGATGCTAGGATGTTAAGTAAGTGTTTGGGTGTAGGAACATTTGGAATTGGTGCTTAAAATAAACCTAATGTCGTTTAATGGCATTTCCATTATTAATGGAAGTAATCATGAAAGATAAATTAGAGAGGTAACTTCTGCATGTATGGAAAGAGTAAATGTTAGTAACTTAGTATGCATTGGAATATGAAAGTAATTATGCTATTGCGTATATAAATGGATAGTTTAGGTAATGGTGTTAAGATACCCTAGGGAAGATAGATAGTTGGCTATTGATTTTTGTTTATTTTTGCTTGTGTTATGCGCTCTTGAGATTATTTTCATGATGATTAATTGATTATCTTGTAATGGATGTTAAAAGTATATTAGTTAGTTGTATATGTTGTATTAGTAGATGTTTTAAAAAATATATCTCTCTTTGTATATTAGATGGTTAGTTTCTCTAGGGTATTTTGGCAGACTTTGCATCTGATATCAGAGCTCATGTTGTAAACACTAGGATCTCTAGTTAAGGTTGTTTCTCTTAGTCTTGCATTTTGTGTTGTGATATTCTTTGCAACTTGAGTTGTTCTTTGATATTTGTGTTTGAAAAGGACATTGGAACCTTGAAGATTTTAGATGTTTGTGTGTTGTGCTCTCTATCTCTCTCTAGTCCTCTCTCAAAATAATAATTGTGTGAAGCATGTGTATTTGTTTCTTATTCTTGACTTTTAGATGCTATCAATGTATAAATGATTATGTTATAGAGTAAGTGTAATGGTGGTTAAAGAGGGTGATGAAGAAATCAAGAGGAAATATTTTCTCTCCTCAAGAGAAGGAGTGAAAGTTTCACAAAAGATTCTCCTTGACCTTTTCATGTGCATTACATTTAAAAGAGGGGGGAGAAATCACTAGATCCAATCTCCATAGGAAGAGATTGAATGCTAAGTGGATTGACAATGGATTTGGAAAGTAAAAGTAACCCCTCTTTTATAATGTAAAAGGTTGGAGTATGCGATTTAAGACTAAGTGTAAAAGATACAAAGAAATTACTATAACTTGAGATAGGAATGCGAGATGAAGTTGTGCACCTAGAATTGGCAGTAAAATGTTGAGACGAGCTCCCCTATAAATTTGGGTGAAATTTGTTGGGACCGTGTTGAAAGTGCACATGGTTCTCCGAAAAATCCGCGCGCTGAAAAGGGTTTTTCCACCTCTAAGAATGCAGTCTGAATCTACAAATTATAGTTGTGCACCTGCAACCTACACACAGAAAAGAGAGGAAATGTTGTTGGGATTGGGGGTTTACCTTAAGGTCAAACCCCAGTTTTGGAATTAACCAAATGATGAAAATTAATTGCAAGTAATGAAAGTAAATGACTGAAATGGAATTCACCTCAAGGGAGGATGTAATTGAAATGTAGATAGTGTTATTTGAAAGGATATGTAGAATTATATTTCATAAGAGATCTCCCATTCAATGGTTGAATCCTTGACTTGAATGCAACACCTAGCCTTGAAAGGACACATGAGAGTGCTCAATGCTTGAAAGGAATGCTTGAATGCTTGATTTCTCTTAGGATCGCAATTTTGACTTCATGTGTCTCCCTATCTTATTGACTTATCTTATGCCAATGGGAGAGAGAATGCATCTTATATATTCATCAATTAGGGTTAATTCACTGGTTTTTTATCATACGCTGACATAGGGAAACTCTTCTCGCTTTCCAAATGCAAATCCAAATGAAGGATAAATGTAGAGGGGGTCCAAAATAGAACAAGGACAGGGGTGCCACACCCTTGTCCTAACCTAATTCAGCACCAGAAGCAACATAGGAGAGTGCAGGGTGCGAGGAGATGCAAGATTCAGGTAGTGTGAACATGTCTCAAGTCTCCAGTCAGGCTTAGGGATTCGATTCGCCAATGTGAAGACCCAAATGTGGTTGAAAATTTCAAGGTTGCAATTTTATGATGCTACATTTAGCCCCCACTTTAGCGAGAGTATAAGCGTAAACCAATACTACCGGTAAAGTACAAGGAAATAAGATTGAAATACTTTCACCATGTTAAGGAGGCAACATACACCAAGCCCCAGTGGACTAAGGATCTTATGACATCGATTGACAAAGTAAAAGGGAAGATCAAGAGAGAGAACCATGATTGCAAGTAGAAAAGTTCCCCTCACCATCAGTCATGAGAGGCAAGGATACCAAAAATTAAAAAGAAAATCCAAGTTCACTAAGTAACTTTGAGTATCAAGAAGGAAAATATGAGTAAAGTGTATGCCCCCACGTTAACGTGAGTGTGCATGCCTTATCGGGTGTGATTTCTTTAAGGTAGGATACACCCAGGAAAGAAATAGAGAGAGAGAGAGAGAGAGAGAGAGAGAGAGATAATGTTATCACAAGGATTTAGCCCCCCAATAAAGGAATAAATCCAAGGATAATGAACACAAAATAGAAAAGACAAGGTAATTTCTCTTTCCTCGAGGTCAGTTGGCTATATGATAACTCATGTATATAATATGTACATATGTGCATAGAATAATCGTCATTCCCCAAAGGATGGAAACTACCTTGGAAGAAAGGGAATAGAAGATGTCTTTTGAGTCAACATGATAGAGACCAAAAGAGATCTCAATGCTTTGCATTGTCCTCAAGTAGAAATTAGTAGGGAACATAGAAGAACATGGATACACATAGAAGAATAATCACCAAAGAGCAAGAAAAGAGAGAGGTAGAGGATCTACGGTGCTAATGAAGCTAGTCTAGCACATCATCCACCTCCCAATCTTGTTGATCACTATTTTGGGAAGGTGGGGAACATGCCAGAGGAGTGCCATCAAGAACAGAAGATGGAGATATCACAAGATCCAAACAAGGACTATGATCATGTGCTAAGTCACTTTGTTCGTTTCTTGGAGCTAGGATAAACCTTTTGAAAAATCTGCAGATAAATGTTTGTCCACATCAACATATTCATAGTCACTATCAGAAGCATTAGGAGTTGTATTTCCATCATGAATAATATTCTTGCTTATTTCTTCATCAAGTTTTATAGAAAGAGGAGCGCGAACACGAATAGGAGTAAAACCATCACATCTTTTTTGCAACTTATGATTTGGAGATGTAGGTTCAACATCTTTCTTAGGAGAAAATGGATCGATGTCAACTGTTGGAGTGTTGGGAGATTGGATGTTTTGAGGAACAACTCACAAGCTCGAGCACAACGCTTTTGTCGATGTTCTCTCGCACAACAATTTCGTCAAGTCTTAGAGGAAGATTGAGAAGGAGGAGGAATATTTGTTGAAGGAGGAATATTCTCATCTATGGTAGTTGGAGGTTTAGGTTGAGGTCTTTTGAGTTGGAAAAGAGGAGAGGCAGGCCTTTTCTCTCTATAAGAGAAGGCAGGTGGAACTACACCATATAAAGGAGGAATGTTTAGTGTAAAGGAGGAATGTTTAGTGTAGGAAGGAGACCAGGTCCATCATGAGGAGGAGGTACAGGTCTAAACTTAGGAGGAATATTGTTATTCTTCTTTGGAGAAGGCATAGTTTCATCCATTGGAATAGGTTGGGATTCTTCCTTAGGTGGAAGATTAATTCTATCCATCAAGGGAAGAACATCATCTTCAAGAAGGATGGGAATGTCAATTGTTGAATTTCTATGTTGGCTCAAGGATAGGATCATATCTTTCTTCCACTTTTGATAATATTGAAAGAGAGTGTCACTTCTTTGTGGAAGAGATTGGAATTGTTTAGGCTAAAAGAAATCAATAGGAACACCTAGGATTCTTTCGGCTGGTTGAAATAAGCTATGGTTGATAGTTATTATTTATCTATTGTGGGAAAATTTTAAACATTTGTGGATTGGAGAAGCAATAGCCTTCATGGAAGATAGCCAAGGATAGCCCAACTTCACATGAAATTTCTTAGAATAAGGAATGATAACAAAGTTGACATCCATAGTTTTAGTGTGAACATAATAAGATGTGTGATAGAACCAATGGTAGGACAAGAGAATCCATCAAATAACTTAACAACCACATTTGTATCATCATAAATTGGTTTATGCAAACATAAAGTGAAAAGATACTCCTCAGTGATGATATTAACCATGCAAGAGGGATCTATAAGCACACCATAACAAGGCATGTCTTAAATCTTTGTATGTATAAAGGCCCATCAGGTGCTCTAATGGTCTCACTAGGGGCAAATGTGATACATAAGTCCTTAGGTTTTCTTTGTTTCTCTACCATATTGACCAAATTTTGAACTGTGGTAGTCACATCAGAAGGAGAGAAAGAGGTATGTTCAATCTCAATCATGTTAGTGATGAATACTAAGAGGGGGGGTGAATTAGTATGCCTAAAAACTTAACCAAACTCTTAAACATTTTTTCTACAGACTAGTGTAGTAGTTTAAACAACAAACCAGTTAAAACATAAACAAGCCAAATAGAAAATAGAGCATTCACCCACAGAAGCACAATCACCATAACACAAGATATTTTGACGTGGAAACCCAAATGGGAAAAAACCATGATGAGTAAAACTCACAAGTCAACTATCTACAGAATAGTAACAAGACCGGTTAAGGTCAGACCGGTTAAGGCCTTACAATATTCTTCACTAGAACAGATCCTGTTAGGAATCTAGATCTCTATTAGGAGATAAGTTCTATTAAAGACTACCCTATTAAAGGATTTCAGATCCACAACTGTGAACCACCTTGTTATAGGATTTACAATAGGCTTGGTTGGGCCTACATGGTTAAGGGTTTGAGACTTGTCGATGAGATTAGTAATCAACAAGTGAACGATCTAGAAAGTAGCACAGAATGCTTGATTATATCCTTGACAGTTCTCTATTAATGCATTGCAGCATTACTTCAGTTTTCTATCCTTTTCACTCACAATCTCTGTAGTGAGATACCAATTTCGCATAGACCTAATCTTCTCTACAATACTCGCACATATAAACTACTTCAAAACCCTAGACATCATGTCCTCATATAGTAATTTGATTTCATGTTGGTCCAATAAGATTAGACTATAATTTCCTAGGTACAGTGCATCTAGACATATTTGGTAACACGGCATAGAAACATCGCTAAAGTGTTGGTGGATGATAACTCATCACACTTTACAATTATACCATTTTAATACAGTATACCGATTACCAGTTAACGAATAAAGACTGGAAAACTGGAACATAATGTTTCGATCAAAAAGATTAACTGCCACTAGGGGTCCTCATTCCACTTGAGGTCTCCATACCGCTTTGAGGTTTTCACACTGCTAAGACCGGTAAGTTTCTTCTGCAAAACACCGATAATCTTCTACAAACAAATACTATACATACAATGGCATATAATACTGGTGTGAAAAACACAACACACATTATCGGTGGACAATAACTCATACATAAAATAAGTGTGTGTCCATCAATGACAATCACAACTTAAACATTATCAAAATACCAACAATCTCCCCCTTTGACATTGATGGCAACACTTAGGAAAATTTTGACATCTAAGTGCTTACAAAACAAAAACAAATGCCATAATCAAAATTACTCCCCCTAAGCATATACACTACTCTCTTTGCAAAAAATTACAAGTATGTGCATGAAATTTTCAATACTAATCCCCCTTTGCCAACAATGACAAAGTAATGCAAAGACTCCCTTTTTCACCAAAATTTACCAAAGTTATATTACATAACATAAAAGCAGAGTATATGTTCATGACAATAAAGAGTAAAACTTCTCAAAAAGAGATTTACAGTTTTTTCATAAAATTCTTCATGTCTGAAGACCATGAATCAAGAAGTGAGACAGCAATTTCACTCTCAGTCTTCATCTGGAAGGCTAATTCTTCCATTGCATCGATAGTACTCATCTCCTATGTTATAGTAATAGCCTCCAAGTTCAAGAATCACTTCTGAAGAACCTGCAATTTTGGTAATACAAGCAACTAGAGCTCCTGCAGATCTTGAGTCCGCTTGCATATCTCTGATTCAATCTTTGAAATCTGATGCTGGTGAGTGTGAACAGTCTATCCATACACTGTAAATGAATCATATGGCAATTTGAAGTTGCCGATATACTTCTTTAATTCCGATTGGAGTTTACTTTTATTTTTCAAAGGATCATCACAGATTGGCAAATTTTGCTCAAGAGTAGGTTACCTTCACCCATAGATAAACTTATATCATCCTTTCGCTTAATCAGTTTTTCTCTATCTACATCCATTTGCTTTACTAATGAAACTTTAAGAGCTTTTTCATGCTTCTTCTTTGCACAAACCTGGGCAGCAGCATCTAAAGATTGCACTTGATCATCTACAACTGTGCAAAGAAGTTTTAACTTGGCCAGCGAGAAATTGGTACTAGGGAGGTTAGTACTGGGGATTAGATTGGAAAGAGAGTCAACAGAAAATTGAATGACATCCAGTTCTTTCTTTTTCCTTAGTTCTTCCAATCTAACCTGAGCTAGTTGAATGCTCCTCAGTAGCTCTCTTTCATCAACCGATTGAGTAATATAGGCAAGAGTCAAATCGGTGGGACCGGTGGGATCAACTTGCTTAGCTTGATTCCTGGTTTCCTTAGGAGTCTGTCCTCCTTCCTTTGCCTTGATCTCCTCTTGTCTTTTCTTCTCCTCTTCTTCTTTTTCCTGGGATACCTTGGCATCTTTCTCTTTCTCCTCTTCCACTCTCTTCTTCTCTTCTTCTTTCTTCTGCTCTTCTTCCCTCTTTTTCTCTTCTTCCTTTCTCTTCTCTTCTTCCTTCTTCTTCTCTTCTTCCTTCTTCTTCTCTTCTTCCTTCTTCTTCTCTTCTTCCTTCTCTTCTCTATCTTTCTCTTGTCTCTCTTTCTCCACTCGTTCTTTCTCTTGTTTTTCTTTCTTCTCTTTCTCTTTTACCAATTTCTCTTTCTCTGCTTTTTCTTTTTCTAGTTTCTCTTTTTCTTGTTTCTCTTTTGTCGCTTTCTCATCTTTTTCTTTCTCCACTCTCTCCTCTTCAGTTTTCTCCTTCTTTGGAGTGGTGTCCTCAACATCTAGTGCATCAACATCAATGGGGTCATTTTGTTCTGCTATTCTTTCACCCAGATTGTTGAAGATTTCATAAAGTTTGATTGTGGATAGGTTAGGCTCTTGCTCAGCCTATCGATTAGCTTCAGATACTTTCTGCATTTTGATAGTTGCTTTAACCTACAGATGGGTGTCTTTTTCCACTTCAGAGGTTTTGCCTCCGAGTAGCTAAAGTCTTCTTTTTTGCATGAAAAAGATGCCTTTGTACCGATTAAGAATCTCAAACAATTCTGAATTAGAGGCATCAGGAAAATATTGGGCAAAAATTTCTTCCCTAATTTCTTGCTCCTTTTCAATGACAATGCACCATTTATTATCCAAATAAATTTATAAAGAATTAGGAACAACAGATTTAAAGTCAATTAGAGACCGATCATTATCACACAAATATTTAATGACCTCTAGCTCTACTTCTTCCTTTTCACTATCGCTAAGATCATCAAAATAATCTTTTAGATCATCAAGTACTTTCCTTTTAACATTCTTCATAATTCTTTGAAAATGTGTCATAGGCTAGTAAGAAGCGACATGTATATTTACCGTTATAGAGGTTGCTGGTACATTACCGGTTGACTTCATCTTCTTGCTTGATTGCCTTGTCTTCTTCATTTCTACATCTACTTCAATGTCTTCTGAATCCACTGAGTTATTCTTGGTTTTTCTCTTCCTATCGAATACCTTTGGTGGAATAGCCTCTAGTTTCTTTTTGGCTGGTGACCTCTTGGTCACTTTAGGACTGGCAGCAGATGTAACTGGTGTCGATGTTGATGGCACTGCTTTCCTCTTTTTCTGCTTTGGTACTTCAATAGATTTGATCCTCTCAGAGTAAGTACTAGTCCTCTTCTTCTTTGGATCCAGTGGTGAAGCAAGTAGGGTAGAGGCATACCCTGTGAGTATATCATTTACCACTTGATAGCCTATAGGCTCAACTTCATCTTCTCTGGGCTCAACCGCTTGTATTATGCAATGATCTATTTTGATTATGAAATAGATATCATCTTTATATTTTTAACCAAATCACCTGATATTCTCATTCTCTAGTTCATCTTTAGTCTGAACTCATCAAAATACCTGTTTAGATTCTCCAGATACGCAGATCCCACTACTTGCAAACTCTCCTTTATTTGTCTAGAAACCGGTAGGTCACTCGACCATTAAACATCACCAACTCCTGGAAAATATCCTTGAAAATAGAAAAACAAACCGACAAGAAGTTGACCAAACTTAAACCTCAGTGTTTTGTCCTCTTTGATGGACTTCAGGTTCTCCATGAGTTGTTTTTGCATGCAAGTACATAATTCATATTCTGCATTCTTCTTGATCATCCTATAAGTGGCATGCACCGCAGCTGTAGAAATAGAATTCATTCTACTAGTATAGAATACTCTATACCCGATTACCATGCATGCATATTTCACCAAGTCATCTTTTATGGTGTTTACAGTCATCTCTCGTTGGTCGCTCACAGAACCAGTGAGCTCAGTCACTTTGGTTTTGGTGATCTTGCAAAGAACAAGGACTTCCCCAACATTGCAGAAACTAGTCATGGCATGAATTGCCTTCGGTGTAATATCATGGGTTCGATCAAGGTACATCTTGTCACCATGAACCCTACTTAAAATAATCCTAATGTGTTCTTTTGTAAATTACTCGAGAAAAAATAATGCATTGTGAAATTTCTTCTTCTCGATTATGTTGTACTTAGGTTTAATCTTCTTATCATCTCCACAGAACAAACTCAACTGGGAGTGAATCACTAGAGACCCTAGGTCTTCCAGTTTGTAATCAGTATATCCTGAAACATCCACTTCGACAATGACTCCGGTAGGAATTTGAGATAGGGCATTATATTTCACCTTCTTCCTAAGAAACTCAGATGATTCCTCAGGTTCAGTAGAACTAGAAGGGATTTTAGATGTAGAAGCCATACCTAGATAATTCCAAATGATAAGAGTGATTCGACAAAAAATACCTTTTTATTCCGAACTAGGGTTCACCGATGTTGAATTCGAACACACTTCTCCAAAAGCTTGTTTTACCACTCTGACCTTCACTCTGAATGGCTACAAAATCTTGTGCAAGATATCTTCCTAAATTCTTTCGAATGCAAGATGAATCGCTCTTGTTGCTCTTCTCAAGCTAGAAAAATTCTTCTTTGAAAATAGGTAAGTAAAAATGACGACGAAAGTCACTTTTAAATATGCTTCTACCTACCATAATAAATGCATCATCGTTAGGGCACAAACCCCAACTTTTTCCTTTTACCACTTTGTTTCTTCTATCGGTCAACAAGTAACCAATACCGATAAAGTCACTTTACTAATATACTTTGGGGGTTCAAAACATTGCTACCGATATGTTCCCCCTAAGCTTTTCGAAGCTCAGTTTTCCGGTTCAGGGGTCTCCACACTAGGTGCAAAAACTAGTACATCTTCTGACTTCTCTTCAGATTTCTTTTTCCAAGTTATATCCATATCTGCATGAATGGTTTCAACATCGATCTTCCCTTCTAGGTCGATCAGTATGTCTCCCGATGGATTCTTTCTCAGTCTGCATGCTCTGGCAGTGTGTCCTGGTTTTTTGCAATGATAGCATACCATACCAAGTGTTCTCCATGGTCTGGTGTTCACATTTCCATTCTTCCTTCTACATGTTGCACTAGTGTGACCGCTACCACAACAAATCAAATAGGTTGCTCTCCAACTATTTTCCGCTCCATAACCATTTGACCAGTGGTCATAGGTTCTGTACCGGTTTGGGTTCTGGTTCATAGGAGGTTCTGGGACAACTCCTTTAGATCTTGGTACATAACTTCCAGAGTTATTCATAACTGACCTACACTCAAAAGCTATATGCCCAAACTTGTTGCATGCATAACAGTTACCATTAAATCTATCAGTTCTAGCCACATTGTTTTGCATGTAAGGAAAATTATTGAAAACCTTGCTCCTACATACATTGGCAGTATGTTCTTCCTTATGACAGTTGAAGCATACAGGTTTAAACTTTGGCTTACCATTGCTCTTGTTGTTGTTCTTAGGTACTAGTTTCTCTTTTGGTACATTAGTCTTGGCTCTAGAGGTTTCACCTTCCTCATATGCAGAGAAATCAAGTCTGGTGGTATCCTTTGATGGCCTCACTGATTCCAGCTTTTATTCCAATTTAGTAGCACTTTGGTTGAACTTTGCAAGTATCTCCTTTGACTCAGCAAGTTCCTTGGAAAGAGCATCATTGGTTTTCATCAAGGTTTCATTTTGAGAGATAGCAGCATTGAGGTCTTCTTGTATTTCTTCTTTCTCTTCATTACCCTCTTGCAGATGAGCGGCGATGGTACCAATCTCTTGTTTCAACTTAGAGATCTCATGCTTCTTGTCCTTCACTAAATCTTCACCTTTTCTTCTATTTTCTAGCTCTTGACTCATCCTGATAGTCAGTCCTTCCAACTCCCTCCTTAGGTTAGTTTTGGATTCATTTAGTTTCTCCACTTCTCTAACTAGGGCCTCCATGTCTGCTTCATCAGAAGAGTTGTTTTCAGTAAATTCTATCAATTGCTCAACAAGTTCTCTTCTCTTGGCTAAAGAGGCTTTATACTTGATCTTGAGTTCATCATAGGCTCTCTCAGACTCAGTCAGATGGTGAGTGATTTCCCTCATGTTGTATTCCCCCATATCTCCTTCCAAGTGGTTAGACTTATAGAAAGGTTGGCTCTGATACCAATTGATGAATACTAAGAGAGGGGGTGAATTAGTATGCCTAAAAACTTAACCAAACTCTTAAAAAATTGTTCTGCAAATCGATGTAGTAGTTTAAAAAACAAACCAGTTAAAAACATAAACAAGCCAAATAGAAAATAGAGCATTCACCCACAAAAGCATAATCACCATAACACAAGATATTTTACCGTGGAAACCCAAATGGGAAAAAACCACGGTGAGTAAAACTCACAAGTCAACTATTTGCATAATAATAACCAAACCAGTTAAGGTCAGACCGATTAAGGCCTTACAATGTTCTTCACCAGAATAGATCCTATTAGGAATCCAGATCTCTGTTAGGAGATAAGTCTTGTTAAAGAATACCCTGTTAAAGGATTTCAGATCCACAAGTGTGAACCACCTTGTTAGAGGATTTACAATAGGCTTGGCTAGGCCTACCCGGTTAAGGGTTTCAGACTTGTCAAAGAGATTAGTAATCAACAAGTGAATGATCTAGAAAGTAGCATAGAATGCTTGATTAGATCCTTGACAGATCTTTGTTAATGCATTGCAGCATTACTTCAATCTTCTATCCTTTACACTCACAATCTCTGTAGTGAGATACCTATTTCACACAGACCTAATCTGCTCTACAATACTCACACATATCAACTGCTTCAAAACCCTAGACATGATTTCCTCATATAGGAATTTGATTTCATGTCGGTCCAATAAGATTACACTATAATTTCCTAGGTACAGTGCATCTAGACATATTTGGTAACACAACACACAAACACCGCTAAAGTGTTAGTGGATGATAACTCATCACACTTTACAATTATACCGGTTTAACACAATATATTGATTATCAGTTAATGAAAAAAGACTAGAAAACTAGAACATAATGTTCCGATCAAAAAGATCAACTGTCGCTAGGGGTCCTTGTTCCGCTTGAGGCCTTCATACTGCTTTGAGGTCTTCACACCGCTATGACTGGTAAGCTTCTTCTACAAAACACCGATAGTTTTCTACAAACAAAGACTATACATACAATGGCATATAATATCGGTCTGAACAACACAACACACATTACCGGTGGAGAATAACTCATACATAAAATAAGTGTGTGTCCATCAATGACAATCACAACTTAAACATTATCAAAATACCAACAGTTAGAGGTATGAGAAGGTAACGGATCTGTAAAAATCTTAATATTTTGATTAGGAGGGCATACTAATTTGTTTCCCTTACCATTCACACCTGCCATAGATATAGTATTATTATCAATCAAATCTTGAATCTTACTTTTCAATGCAAAACATTTCTCAGTGTCATGACTTGGTTGACGATGAAATTGACAAAAGAATTATTATCAAAGTAGGGTGAGGCTGACTTAGAAGGGTCAACTGGTTTTATGGGAGGAATTTTAATAACATTTCTTTGTAACAACTGAGACATAATGCTATGTAAAGATTCATTCAAAGGAGTATATTGTCTTTCTCTACTGAAAAATTTAGAAATAGGAGGCACACCTATTGTAGCATTCACATTGTTGTTGTTGATGTTGTCATTGAATTTGATGAATCCTTTATTTGGTTTGAACTTTGTAAATGGTTGTTGAGCACTATCACCCTTATCACTCGTAGTCATAGGATTCGATTGCTCCAGTTGACGCACAGTCAGTTGATAATTGTGAAGTGTTGCGCACAACTGCGGAAAGGAAGTAAACTCAGAAAGGAGAATTTTGTCTTTAATATGTTTTTGCAAATTAGAAATGAAAATTCTTTGAATATAATTATCAGGAACTTGAAAAGAAATTTGAGAACACAAATGCTTATATCTACCAATGAAATCAGTCACTTTTTCTTTAACACCTTGTTTACAATGTATTAAATTAGTTAAAGTGATTTTAGGACCTATGTTGTTTTGAAATTGTTGAATAAAAGCATATGCTAATTGTTGAAAAGAAGTAATAGAATAGGAAGGCAAAGAGCAATACCATTGTAAAGCCTTATCTCTTAATGTTCTAGTAAACAATTTTGCAAGCAATCTTTGATCATAAGCAAAGTCAGTACACAAAGTTTGGAATGTCTTGACATGTGTTAAAGGATCACCTTTTCCATTATAGAGTTCCAATTTAAGGACTTCAACATGTTTAGGAGGGACAGCTCTAACAATATCAAGAGAAAGTGGGCCCGCAACATCGAACATGGTCACACTAAACTTGAATTGACTCATAGAAATGATTTGTTGTTGCAATGATGACACGGTTTGAGCAAGATTATTAATGGTCACTTCGGTTGAAGAATTCATATTAGACATGTTTGATTGAGAAGGTGGTGTGATGTTGTTGAAAGAAGGAATTGATTGAGAATAAGGTGGAGGAACAATATGGTAAGTAGGGATAGGAGATGATTGAGTAGGAAATGGGACACTCAAAGGAGGAATAGAATGATTGGATGAATTGCCCCCTTGCATCACATTGATTGGGTGAGTGACAAGGGGAATACTTATTGAAGGCATGGGTAAGGATGAAGGGATTATTGAAGAAGAGGGATTTCCCCCATGACTAATGGTTGTAGGTATGACATTTTGAGTTGATGTAGTAATGATATTTAAAGTGAAAGTAGGAATACTAGCCATTGGAGTGTTCAAAGGAATAGAATGATTGATTTGTGTAGAAGGTTGTGAATAACCTAAGTTCTTAGCACAACTCTTTATAGGCATGACATTAGAATCAACAATATGAGCAATGCCATGCAATATATCAATTCCATTCTTATCACTTTGAATCATGTGCTTTAGGCCTTCAATTAATGGAATAGCTTCACTATTAGGGTATTCTTGGGACATCCATTGTTGAAAGTTGTCAAATTGATTATCCAATTTTGAAAGTTGATCTATGGAAACTCTAGCCAAAGATTCTTCTTCATCATTAGAATCATCAATTGGATAAATAGGGATGTTATAAGGATGAGAAGAATTAGCATTATCTTTAGTAAAGAAGTCACCCAAATTAGGCTCCATCTCCACAGTAATTAAACCTTGGGAAGCCTTAATTATAATGCTTCGTCTAAAGGGGATAGCAGAGGTAGGACTAATAGTGGTAAAACTCATGCACTAGAGGGAAAATTTGAATTTTAAATTTGAATTTTGAATTTTGGGAACAAAGTTTGTGATCTGATGTTAGGATCTATGACTGTTGCACGTGAGATGTTAACTTTTGCAACGATTAAATGAAGGTCTTAAAATTAAATCAAATTGTTTAAATAAACATAATAATCAAATAATGATAGATTGAACAGAAGAGGGAAAGAAGAGAGAAGAAAAAACACAAGTTGATAACGGAGTTCGCCAATTGGCTACGTCTCCAGGTCCCTCCAATGGAGTGGTCGATCCTTGATTTAGCTCCAGAAAATGGTTACAAAGCACCTCAATGGTTACAAAGACTCCTTATCTCTCCTTGGACGATAATGAATTACAAAGTCCTTCTCCCACGTACAACAAGCTTGAATTTAAGCTCCCAATGCACAAAGATGAACCATTCACTATCAAACACCCAAAAGAAATTTTCTCACCAAATCTCCAATCTTCAACTCTCTCCCAATTTCCTCACAATTTACTACTACCTCTAGCTCACAACTTACCCCCATTTTATACAATTTTACATGCTAAAATGGGGTTAACAAACATATTCCCCATATCTCCCATTTTCAACAATAAATCTCCTTATCTCCAATATCTCCCAGATTTAAAAGTATATCTTTAAAAATACCTTATAAAATGGGGCTTATTAAGTTTAATTGGCTAACATAATTTTAGCCCCCATTCCTTCTTATCGGGTCCATTTACCTTGTTTGGTTTATGGTTAATAATAGGGGAATTCTAATTCAATACGGCCAAATTAAGTCCCAAAATCCATAGGGATCGTATGAAGTGGAGAGATAAATGGGATAGAGAGGTCGACGGTTCCAACCACCAGGAATTCCCTTTTCAATTAGCAATGGCAGCAACGGTAAATTTTAAACTCGTTTGGTGCCCATCATATTTTAAATAGTATTTGTGGCGTATTGGTGACAAGAGAGATTTGTGAGTAGGTGGTCAAGGGTTCGATCCCACTTCACAACTTTTATCCGCCTGTTTTGAAAACATTTGAATTTTCAATGGAAAATCCACCTGGATCAATTTGCCAAATTAAATAATGAAAAATTCAAGCACTAATACATTTGGACTAGATTTCCGATTGAGGTTTCCGATGGAGAAGGTACATTGTGGCCAAATTTGATTTTTTTTGAAAAAATGCCCGCATTTGTTGTAATTCCGACGAAATTTTCCCATTTGGTTTCGACGAAGAAGGCATTAGAAATGATAATTTTCTTTTTTCCAAAAAAGTGCTCGAGCTCATCGTAATTCTGACGACAATGGCCATTACTTAAAAAAAAGAAGAGGGGAATTCATTTGTATTGCAAATTTCCTGCGTAGGCGTCCATGGTGACTTCAACCCCCAAGAACATCAAACCCGCGTCGAAGGCATTTGTGGCATTGCTTGCAATCCCACACAGGAGGTAGATTCAAATTGCCCTAGTTTTTAATTTTATGTTGCAAAAAATATGCATGTGGTGGTTAATTACCCTAGTTTAATCTCGTAAAACCATAGAACTGTGATTGAGGAGTGAGCATTCAATTTTGTAGCAGAAATCCCTTCCTCCCGTATACACGAATGTTGATTGTTCACATGAGATCACATCTCTTTGTGGCATCGTATCAAACAATTCATGAGCCTTGTCCATGTTTCCACATTTTGCATTCATGTCAAGCAGGGCATTTGCAAGTACAACACCTAACAAAATTCCTCTATCTGTTATGCTTTGATGGATGTCCATACCCTGTTCCAAAGCTCCCATTTTTGCACAGGCAGGGAGGATGCTGGCAAAGGTTGTGGAATTTATCTTTATGCCTTCCAATTTCATTTGCTTGAAAGTGTCTAAAGCCTTTTTGACAAATCCATTTTGTGCATATCCAGCAATCATTGCAGTCCACGAGACAACATTTCTTTCAGACATTCTATCAAACAGTTCGCGTGCCTTGTCTATGCTTCCACATTTTGCATACATGTCTACCAGGGCAGTTACAACTACAACATCTGACAAAATTCCTCTATCCTTTATGCCTCGATGAATGTCCATACCCTATTCCAAATCTCCCATTTTGGCATAGGCAGGGAGGATAGTAGCAATGGTCGTGGAATTTGGCTTTACACCTGCCGATTGGATTTGATTGAAAGTTTCTAAAGCCTTCTCAACAAATCCATTTTGTGCATATTCAGCAATCATTGCAGTCTAGGAAACCACATTTATTTGAGGCAATCCGTCAAATAGTTCTCGTGCCTTGTCTATGCTTCCACATTTTGCATACATGCTAACAGAGCAATTGCAACTACATCTGACAAAATTCCTCTATCTTTTATGCTTTGATGGATGTCCATACCCTTTTCCAAAGCTCCCATTTTGTCATAGGATGGAAGTATGCTGGCAAACATAACTAAAGAAATGCAATGATTAGCTCCAAAGACATCAAACCACTACTAACAAAACTGAGAGTCTAAAATATGATAGGGAATAGTGTGAGCTGTCCTAAAATAAAATATTTTATTTTCAATTTCAACTAAAACATAATTACTCGGCCATTTAATGTTATTAATAAGATTTTAACTTCTGAAAGAGATAAATGGTTGGCCACAAGTACATGAGTTACTAAATGCATACAAATAAGTGAATTTGATATTCAAAACTATCTACAATGAATTCAATTCTTGTCCATTAGTCATTTATGTTTGCAATAAGCATCTTTCTTTGTTTTTCTTAATTTTTATTCATAGTTATGTGCATATTTCACATTCTATAATTAGGATATCAATTGCTATGGTTGAACACTAGCATGATGTTTGTGTTGTGGTATAGATGCATGGAAACATAATTATGGGATTGTTATATTATAGAGATCATAAATCTAGATATCGCATATTAGTTCTAGCTCTTCTTGGATTGAGTCTAAAGTTGGCATACAGTCATAAAGCCATTATTAGTAGATCTATCCATTTCTAGTAAAGACAATTGAGAAGTCATTTTGATATTGAGAGTTTCTTATCTGTTTACCTATTGATCATTATTAAGCCATAATATTTAGGTCTATTTATCTCTCTTGCAAAACCTTTGTAAGTGTCCTAGATTGTCCCTACTACTCACTCTTCAATGAAATAGTGGAGTTCTAAAGATTTGTGGCACAAGATGGTGTTGAACGTATCAACAAGGCTAGCATGGAAGGCATGTTCAAGCTTCCACTTGTACAACTTACAACAAATGATTTGTTGATAGAAGAAATTCTTGAAATAGGGATACAATCGAAAGACAAGTAAGTACATACAAACCTCCTCAGTTGAAAGTAAAATCTGTGTATAAAAAGAGTACATTGAATCCCAATCCATAAACACAATAGAGATACCGATGGAGACTTAATTGGATGTAGCATGTCGCACCAAAGTTGTTAGAGAGTGCTAAGCTAGTACATAATGTTTCCTAAAGCCACATTAATATTTTACCCAGATCATTATCTACCAAAACTAACTATAGTAATTCTTTTGAGGATTCATTTTATGGTGCTAGATCTTCATTTAGTTCCACTTCTTGTTGGAGAAAAGAACAGTTATTTCTTGAGGTAGATGAATATCCCATCAACAAAGGACAAGACCCTTTCTAGAATATAACAAATTCTACTCCAACAAAAGATCATGGGGGTTTCACTGGAGATATTGAATAAGAGATAGACGTCTATTGTTGCATTAAAAGCATTGGCATGTTCATCATTTATTGATGTAAACTCTCTGTGACACCACCACAACCAACAAAGGTGTAAAAATTTGTTTGCCAATGCATGGATTTTTAGGATTGTCCTTTGAGAAAACAGAATTAAAGTATGGAAGCAGGATCTGCCAGATCCTGAGGGAATCTTGATGAAAAATAACTATAAAATATTTGGGTGAGCTTATATGCAAAAACTCATGCTTCCTGATGGGTTTATGTACAGAAATAAGCATGAATTAAGTGGTAAAGGAGCTTCTAGAAATAAGGGGGACAGAGAGGCAGTGGAAGTGAAAACTTTTGGTGTTGTGTCTGCTCCATCTTAGAATGGGAATGGTGAAGGTGTTGTAAGAGGAGCTGAGAAGGGTGTTGGAAGAAGCGGGGGTGTTTACATTCCCCCATTTAAGCTGGCTCAAATGATGAAAGATGTGGAAGACAAGAGCAGTGTGCAATACCAGCGCATGACATGGGATGCCCTTTGGAAGAGTATCAATGGGTTAGTAAACAAGGTAAATGCATCTAACATCAAGAACATCATTTTAGAGTTGTTTGCAAAAATTCTCATCTATGGGAGGAGTATATTTTGTAGGTCTTGTATGAAATCCCAAATGGCATCCCCTAGATTTACAGATGTTTTTGCTGCGTTGGTTGATGTGGTAAATACAAAATTTCCTGAAGTTGGCAGTCTGCTTTTGCAAAGAATTATTTTGCAGTTTAAGAGGGCATACAAACACAATGACAAGCACATATTGATAGCAGTAGCCAAATTCATAGCTCATTTAGTGAATCAACAAGTTGCACATGAGATCATTGCCTTGGAACTTCTCACCCTTTTACTAGAGAACCCCATAGATGACAGTGTAGAGGTTGCTGTATATATCGTGAAAGAATGTGGTTCTTTGTTGCAAGACCTTTCACCCAAAGGTCTCTATGGGATTTTTGAAATATTTAGAGGTATTCTCTATGAGGGGGAAATTGACAAACGAATACACTTTTTAATCGAAGGCCTTTTTGCATTTCACAAAGCTAAGTTCGAGGGTCATCCAGTTGTGCGTCTAGATCAATTAACACATGAAGTTTTCCTAGAAGATGAACTTGATCAAGAAGCTGGTTTGGATGTTTTCAAGCCAGATCCTGATTTCTTAGAGCATGAGGCAACCTATGAAAAACTGAAGAAAGATATCCTTGGAGATGCTTCTTCAGATGAAGCAGAAGGGGAGAATGATTTAGGTGATGATTCAAATTATGATGATGATGATGATGATGATGAGGAAGATGAGGAAGAACTGAGAATATAGGATGAGACAAAGACAAACTTGGTCAATTTAAGACATACAATTTATTTGGCAATCATATCAAGTGTTGATTTTGAGGAAGCTGGTCATAAGCTACTAAAGATCAAGCTTGAACCTAGTCAAGAGAGAACATACCTTAGTTATTATAGTCTTCTTGGGCAAATATTTTGTATGATCAATAAAATGTATGAGGAATTTTTTGATAAGTGTTTTGTACAACAATATTCTATGATACACAGACTGGAAACAAATAAACTACATAATGTTGCAAATTTTTTTGCACGCTTACTTGGCACAGATGCTCTTCCATGGCATTGTCTTGCTTATATACTTGAGACAAAGGAAGATACTACTTCCTCTTCCCATATTTTTATAAAGATTCTCTTGTAGGAGCTGGCAGAGCAGCTTGGTATATTGTTGCTTAATGAAAGGTTGAACGATCCAACAACGCAGGAGTCTTTTGATTCAATTTCTCCAAAGGACAATCCCAAAAATTCACAGATTGCTATCAATTTGTTTACTTCTATTGGTCTTGGTGGTATCACTAAGAGTTTACATGAGTATTTGAAGAATATGCCAAGGCTTGTAATGCAGCAGCAAAAGTCTATTCCTGAGTCAGATGAATCTACCTCTAATGACGATTCTTCTAGTTCATCAGGTTCGTCAAATTCTGATACATCGGACTCAGATTCTGAGAGTGAAACTGACAGTGAGAGCAGTAAGGAGTCGCCAAGAAAGAAAAATAATTCAAAGCATGACAATGAGTATGAAAAAACAAGAAGAAAGAAAAGGGCAAGGGCATCTAACTTAGAGGATGGAAGTGACAATGAAAAAATCAAAAGGAAAAAGAAAAGGAATTAAAAATCTTTTTAGTCAGTTATTCAAGGCTCCAGTAGACACCGTTTTCCTGGACTGTGACAAACAAAAGAATCACTCCCAAGTGCTTTGGTTTTATAACAGATGATTATAAGATGCTACAATGTTGTCTTATGTATTTTAATAGCCATGGGTTTTAGAGTCTGTACTTGACAGGTAATGGATAAACAGTGTTAGGAGGAGAAAATATTGAAGGCCAAGTGCAGATTGTGATAATACTACATCAATTAATCCTGTTATTTATTGAGTATTTCTTGTTTTCCATGTTGTGTGATGTACCATAAGTAAACTATAAATCTAAATTCAATAAGATGGTTTGTTCAATGATGATAATTTCTATTTTCTTGCCTGTGAAGAAAGACCATGTCAGACAATATCAATGAACAACAAAATAAGGAGACAATTGCTAGATTGTGGTCTAACTTGAAAAGAAAAGGTGATGGAAAATGTTATTGTCCGTGCAAAATTTGTAAGGGGTTAAAGACTAGAAGACTTCTAATCAAAACAGTGAAGAAACATTGTAGGCTGCATGGTCACATTGAAGGTGGACATGATTATCATCCATTGGTAAGTTTCTCATTATATCGTTTTGGCAATTTATATACATAATAAATCACGTGATGATGAGATCATGATCATGGTTTATTTATGTTTATCAATTTTATATAGCTCAAGCACCTCGGAGCACATGGTATGGATCAACACAACCCTGGGAATATGGTTTTCGAAGTGGACAAACATGGAGGTGTGAATATCGAAGCTAAAGATAATGATCCCATGGAAGATGACGATCATGAGCCAGAAAACACAATTGAAGTTGATGGTACAAATACATTGATCCATGACTCATTTAGTACTCGCGCAGCTGATCATGATGATGAAGATGACCTTGATGTTTTTCATGGTGTCCCTCTACTTGAGAAGGCATCTGAGGCCCTTTACAAAGGCTCGCAGGAAACTCTTCTCTCCGTTGTATTGTTGTTGGTGAGCTTGAAGGTTATGAATGGTTTATCCAACATAACAATGTCACGTATGTTAAGGTGTGTCATATATGTCATAATAAACTATGAATCATGTTGTACCATTAATATTCTTTATTATAACAAATTATTATTTTTCGTTGTAGATTGATAGGTGAGTTTTTGTTACCACCATCAAATATTCTACCTCACTCGTACTGAGAATTATCTATCATTATGAAAGATATTCGAATGGAGTATCAAGCAATAGATTCTTGTCCCAATGATCATATTATATATCACAAACAACATGAATTTCGAACTGAATGCCCTGAATGTCATATCAGTAGATATCGAACAAATCAAATAACAAAAAGGGTTCCTCGCAAGGTTCTTCACTATATTCCCATTATTCCACGTATGCAACGATTATTCAAGTGCACTAGCTTGACATAATTTATGGATTACCATGCACACAATAGAAGTCGAGATGACATTATTCAAATGCCTGCGGATGGTTCAGCATTTATGGACATAGAGGAAAAGTGGCCACACTTTAAAGAAGAACCTCGTAATCTCAGGCTTTCATTGGCAGCGGACGGTGTCAATCCATTTGGAGAGATGAGATTTGTTTACTCAATGTGGCCTATTTTTGTTATGAACAATAACATTCCTCCATGGATGTCAATAAAGAGGGAGCACATAATGTTGGAAATGATTGTTCCAGGTATTTTATCATTTAAATATAGTCATCTAAATTTAATTATAAATATTGCAGTAAAATGGTCATAATAATTATGTAATGTTTTTGTTCATTCGATTAGGTAAGTACCAAGTTAAAGATATGAATGTATATATCGAGCCTCTTATTGAATGAAATGTGAACTAATGAATTCTATTCTATAGATGACCAGTGCCTTTCTTCGATGTTTGGGCTACAGAGTTTTTATATTTCTTTAGGACTTATCGTGTAAACTTATGAAACAATTTTTAAACCCACCACCTCTCGATGAGTCTGTCAGTTACTATTTCTTATGAGCTCTACTTCAATGTCTATAGTGTAAACCAATTGAATTAATTTAACCCTATCTTTTAAGAGACCATCCAAGGAAGAAATACTAGGAACAATTACAATTCGCTAGTAAATCTTTTTGATCCAAATCTACAATATGAAACACAGAATTTCACTGGAAGAACACGAATAACCTTGTCTCCTTTAGATAATATCATAAGCAACTGCCTATAGGAAATGCAATAATCCACAACATAAACGCAAAGGAAAATGATTGATTCTATTATGTATATTTGCCGAAATAGTAAAATGGTAAGCCTGAGGCTATAATCTATTCCTTCTCTAATTCTCTTTCATGTTACATAAGCTCCCCCCTTTATATGAGAGTATACATTATTACCAAGTGCTGTGGCTTTTCGGCATATAACCGGTAACCAACATTTTTTGTTTAACAAACTGGAAGATAAACAAATTGAGTATTGTCATCTCCTCACCGATACCTATCTGGTATCCATCGGTCCCTTTTTATGTCGAAGAAACCCTGGGCTTCGGTGACTTCCTTTAGTTTTCCATTGAAATGTTTTTTCCATCGATATCACTATGTTCCTTCGATGAATGGGTATGTCGTCTCACTAAAGCCCCTTTTATCCTCTATTTGTCATCTTCCAACAATAAAGTTGTATCAATGAAACCATGTGTATCGGAGACATGCCTTTTAGTCTCCTCAAAACTCATATTCCCATCAAAATCTTTTTTCTGTCCGTCAGGTTTCATGTCGAAGAGACTTTGGACTTCAGTGACTTCTTTTGTCCTCCCATCGAAACTCATATCCTTATCGATATCATTCATCAATGTCATTTTCTTCTGTTTTATCGATATCACTTTTTTGATGAGAATGCTTCTTTCGGTGAATCTTCTTTATCTTCCATCGATGATATTGTTTCTTCGAAAGCCTTTTCTCATCGGTGGGGGCCACCTCTGCTTTCTTCGATACCTTTTGTTGGTGGGACCATCTCTTTCAGTGAGTCTTTTTGCACCGATAGTGTTATATCCTTGAAGACCTTTTCTTGTCGATGAGAACCATCTCCACCTTCCTCGATATCTTTTATCAATGGAGTTACTATCTTTGATGAGTCCTTTCTGAAGTTGATCAGCGTTTGTTTTCTTCGATGCCCCTTTTATATCGATGACACATCGTTGGGTCTCATCGATACTGTTTGAATCTTAGATACATTGATAGAATGCTTTTAGACTTGTTCGATAAGTTGTGGGTTATTACGGTATCAATGAAAATGATGATTTCTTCCAAAGAGAGATGGCTTCTATGATTTAATTTCTCAAATCAAGATATTTTACTTAATTCAGATTTGATGCTCAATAGAATGACTGCACTATCGCCAATCTATCTTGAAGATTTGACTACTCTTTAGATTATGATTATGACTGTCATGATATTTCATGAGACTGCTCTATCCCCATATGAAACCCTTTGTTCCCACAAATCAATGCTTTGAACTTGACTACAAATTTATAGTGATCACTGTCTTTGTACAGTAAGCTTGCTACTTTCTCAACTTTTGATATATTGGAGGCTCCTAGAATGGTTTCTATCTTATAGTCACAATACCTTGCTATAATTTGTAGCTATTCTATGTTTATTTGTTTTCTATGTTTATTTGTTTTCCACTCTTAACTCATAGTTCAACCGAATATGGTTCATCTTGGAATCAATGCACATTGGTTATAATCAAATGTGTTAATATAGCTAAATAAGGGAACCAATGTTGTATTAGGTTTAATTCCATGATGAATGTTGAATCTTGTTAGAGATAGGGGATTTGTAGTAGTTGGCTTGTTAGGTTATGTCACAATCCCATGAAGGTCCTTGTAAACCGTTAATGTCAGTAGACATGAGACTGTTATGTAACGAATTGGATCAGCTAAACCTAGAACTTTTGTAACCAATGAATCAACTGACTCAAGTGTATGTTAATTATCTTATGATGGTCATTTATGACCGTTATTCTTAGTAGACATTAAGTAGTTTGCTAGATAGTTGGCTCAAGTGTATGCTATTTATCATATGATGGTCGTTAATAACCATTATTGTTAGTACACATTAAGCAAATGACTTGTTTAGATGGTTCGTAACTAGTGAGTTTGTTGAGCTCAAGAATTGGATGTACAAGTCAAGCAAGGGAGGTGAACACTAACAACGCATTGGTGCTTGCAATGTTAAAATTTTGACCAAGATGGTGATGCTTTATCTAAGTGATGAAACTGGCCATTTGAATTCCTTTCTCATATTGATTAGCTTAATAATATTTGTTCAATTTTTTTTATCATTAAAATATTACCTTCCTTTTAGATAAATTAATTAGATTCTTATTATGTTGAAGAACATTTAGTTAGTTTTCTCCTTCAACTGAAGTAGTTATGTTTTATTTTGAAATGCTCAATTTTTTATCCTAATATAGATCACAATTTATTTTCTCTAAGTATAGAATTAATGGAATATTACATATAGTATCAGAGCAACCAAGTTTGACATTGAACCTCAGGCTTTCCACCTATAAACAAAACTATATACATATGCAGGCGCACCATGGTTGAGATAATATGCAGGTGCACTATATACAAAACTATATTTGCAAGTAAATCTTTTATTCAAATCCACAATATGAAACACAGAGTTTTACTGGAAGAACACAAGTAACCTTATCTCCTTTAGATAATATTACAAGCAAAACCCTACAAAAAGATGTAGTAATCCACAGCATATACACAAAGGAAAGATGATTGATTATATTATGTATGTTCGCAAAATGGTACAATAGTAAGCCTGAGGCTATATTCTACTTCTTCTCTAATGATCCTTATTGTTACAAAAGTTCCCTCATTTATATGAGGGTATACATTGTCACCAAGCATCGTGGCTTTTCAGCACATAACTATTAATTAGCACTTTTGTTAACAAACTGGAAGATAAACAAGTTCAGCATTCCTATGTGTTGAATGTACTTATCATCTTTATACATTAGAACGTCATTGCTTAGTGTCCTCATGTCGTTTTCTATCTAGAAATGATTGGATAGAATATGGTTAACACAAAGTGACAATTATTTGTCTCGATCCAACTCTGCTACTACTCGATTCTTCTCATCAATGAACTCTTGTTTCCACTGTTTGAATGATACTAACTCACCATTACTGTAAAAAGAGGGCACCCTAGGGGTATTCCCATCGTCCAGCCTCTGAAGCTCTTTCCTTAATTGATTTGCCAATTCATCATGGGACTTCAAGTAAGCCTCGGCTTCAATTTTCTCACCTGGATTGATCAGACTATTGTCATTCATCATGTCTTCCAACCGACACCTGAGCCTTTCATGCTCTTTCAAAGCTCTGACTGTTCCAGTGTATGTTTTCCAATATATTTCTACAACTTGTATCATACTTCTGAACCTATGTTCAATGATCTCCAGAATCAACTTATCCATCTTTTGTTGTACCTTTTCTACTTGCCGAGATATCTTTTCAGCCCTGTTCCTCCAATACATAGCGTCTGTCAAGGCATCCATGGCATCTCTGTCAACATCGTATGTCATCCCTATTTGACTGGTACCTGTATCAATCTGAAGCAATCTTGCTTGCAGCCTCTATTTTTCTTCATTGGTTTTCTCATATAGGCTTTTGTATGTAGAATTTTCTTGGACCAGAAACTCTATCTGATCTTGGTTCAGTTTAGCGACATCCAAATTTAGTTTGGCAGTTGTTCTAGGGTCAGTCTTTCCAACCTGCTGCACCATCAAATGTCCAAAAGCTTCTTCTGTATCAACCAATATAGGTCTTTTATCTTTGGGATAGATAGCCCACTGTAGAAGAGCCTTCTGATCTGGATCATATCCTAATCCTCTAAAGAGTTTATCAATCTCTTTTGGCATCATTTGCTTACTTGGGTCCTGTTTCTTAAGGAATCCATCAAACAACAAGGCAGAGTTCATGTCCCATCCAAAGTATAATAGCACACCAGCTTCCTTAAGCAACTCTCTTCCCTTCTCAGGTGTCATTTCTCTCATCACAAGATCCATCTCCTCTTGTAACTTTTGAAGTTGCTTCTTTCTTCACTATTTCTCATGTTATTCCTAATTTGAGATCCTTTATGTTGATAGAGGAATGCGGTGAACTCCTTGGAAGCAATGAAGTCACTATCAGCAATGAAATCCTCATGCTCCAGGAATCTGATGTCAACCACTTCTTAGAAATTCGGTTGTCCTGTTGCCAAGTCTATCAATGTATCCTCTGCATAACCAGGGGGGTAATCCTCTCAAGGAATGAATGGAACGATGCCAGATGTGGAATTAGGAGACATATGAGCCAAAGGCTCTGTATTCCTAATAGTATCAATGTAATCCCTAAAAACATGAGGTGGGACTCCCTCAAGTATTTCCAATTCATGCTCCATAGGTTTGTTGGCCAACTCCAAGGGGTCTTTAATCTTTTGTAGCATGTTCTCATCCATTTTCCTTCTAAAAAGCTTCCATTTATAAGCCTGCATTGCTTTCTCAAACTTTATTCACTTCACTCTGGCCTCTTCTCTGCCAATGTTCTTAATGAGGTCATCCGGTAGGTAAGATTTATGCTCTCCAGCCTTCAGCTTTTGTGATGACTGGGCTATCCTTATGTATCCTTCAGGATCAAAATTGGGCCTTGGATCCCCCATAGCCATGCCATAATAATCCAATTTTGTCTTCAGCAGGCCATAACTCTTTGAACTTTTCACAATAAAATCTAAAAATACTAACAACCCAGGTACAATTGATTGTTTCCCATGCCTTGTCAGATGTTCTATACTCACTATTGATAGTTGCCTCACAATTTCCAAACAAGCCACTCTGTTGGGGACTGTAAGTGGTAGTAAGTATGGTCTCCCTTCAAACTCATATACCCTGACTTGTGTGCAGTCTGAAAAACAATACCAATCTCCCCAATTGTGTTCAATTGAGGGATCTTCAACGAAATCTTTTGGTCTTAGGAATCTTTGAACCTCTGGTGCAAGGGCATGATCGCACGGGCATCCCAATAGTCTATATAATGGCTTGACAAAGAACTCTTCAAAATGCCAATATTGATTATTCACATACCTCTGGTCCCATGAAGAAACCCATAGTTGCACTGGTTTTCTCATCCCAGTATTGTCATATGTCCTGACAGATAACTCTTCTGGCCATAACCCTTCATCTTGACCCACATACAATAGCATATGCATAAGTAAGGAATAATGCTTGAAATGAACATTGATGACATCCCCCTTTAACTTTTCTAACCGATGATTCAAAACCTCAACCAAATAAGCAGAAAAATCAAAGAAGCGGGGGTCCTTAGACTAAAAATCGGCACAAATGACCATGGCTGCAATATCCATCAAAGGATGGGCTTTTATCCCTAGCACTTGGGCAACACAGTAATAGGTATACTTGAAATATGGATGGAAAGAGTTGACATCATAGGGAGCTTTGTCATCTTGACCTAGTGGCACTAAGGACCCTACATTCCTAGGTCTATGTATAGGGAGTCTCCACATTTTGTAAATGTGCTCTAGGTTAAAATATTCACTTGTTAACTTCTTGAGGTCAATCAATTCTTCAAATCCCCAATCCAACTCGAACACAGTGTCAATAACCTCCTTTCTGATTACAAGAATTGGCTCACCCATGTAGTTATATATGGTCCTGGTTTTAGGGTCATAATTGTTTGTCAATGCCTTCATGAGCTCCACATTCATGAATACATTAGCCATGGCTAACCTTCCTAAGTTCAATCACCATAAATTGTTGATAGGTTGAGGGGCAACTCTTCTGTTGTACCCATATATGAATAATTCATACCCTCTCAATTCTATCCATATGTCTCCAAGATCCTCAAACCGGTCCTCCAGGCCTTCCTCATCAGCTCTAATCTTCTTGGACCTCAAACTGGATGATGGGCACTAGTCAATCAGGTCCTGGGCCAAAGAACACCCTTCCCTTTTCTATCTTTTGGGTTTTTCTTCTGCAACGATAGGTTCTTTTCCCTTTCTGGTCTTATTAGTTTTAGATGATGATTCCACTTGAATTTTAAAAAAGAGGTCTGTGTGCAAAAAACTTACTTGGAATTACTGAGCTTTATCTGTGAATTCACCCAATTCCTGCTTTCAGTTCGTCGCTTGTGAATTCCTTAATGTTGTGTCCTTTGATGTTGATCCACTACTTATGGTGTATTTAATCAGTTAGTAATGGTTGTTTTGGACAACGGTCACTCGGGCACACCTTTGAATTTAATGGAGATGTGACCTTTCATGGGATTTGTTTCTGATTTTTGCGGCAATCAATAATCATTTCGATGAGGATATGTCTTTCGATCATTTGTTTCTTTAGTCCATCGATCTCTTTGTTTCTATCGACAATACTTTTGTTTCGAATATTAATTTGATCAAGTATTTTTTCCCTTCATCGAAATACTATATTCAGTCAGTATGGTTGTCTCCTCATCGAAACATATCTGATATCCATTGGGTCTTATGTCGAAGAAACCTTGGGCTTCGGTGTCCTCCTTTATTTTTCCATCGAAATACTTCTTTCATTGATATCACTATGCCCCGTCGATGAATGAGTCTATTATCTCACCGAAGCTTTTCTTTATTTTCCCTTATCGTTCTTCACCGATAAAGTTACATCGGCAAAACCACGCATATCGAGAACATGCCTTTTAACCTCCTCAAAACATATATCCTCATCGATATCTTTTATCGATGTAGCTTCCTTTTGTCTGATCGATATTATTCTTTCGATGAAAACGCTCCTTTTGGTGGGTCATTTTTATGTTGCATCGATAGTATTATTTCCTCGAGAACTTTTCTCGTCGATGAAGACCCTCTTTGCTTTCTTCGATATCTTTTGTCGATGAATTATTATCTTCGGTGAGCCCTTTCTGGAATTCATCGGTGTTTCCTTCCTTCGATGCCTCTTTTATATCGATGAGACATCGTTGCGTCTCATCGATACCTTTTATCAATGTAGCTTCTCTTTGTCTAATCGATATTATTCTTTTGATGAAAACGCTCCTTTCGGTGGGTCCTTTTTATGTTGCACCGATAGTATTATTTCCTCGAGAACTTTTCCCGTCGATGAAGACCCTCTCTGCTTTCTTCGATATCTTTTGTCGATGAAGTTATTATCTTCGGTGAGTCCTTTCTACAATTTCCTTTCTTTGATGGCTCTTTTATATCGATGAGACATCGTTGGGTCTCATCGATATCTTTTTATCGATGTAGCTTCCTTTTGTTTGATCGACATTATTCTTTCGATGAAAATGCATAATCGGTGATAATAATTATCTTCGGTGATAATTTTTTTTTTTTTTATAAAAATTATCATCATAGGAATTACGACGAATACCAAGCTTTCGACCAATGACTTCTTTGACCATCGGTAGAGTCCATTAGTTGTCGAATTTCCAATGGGCATCGCATCGTCGACCAATCTAACGCCGAGTTTTCGACAGTGGATTCCGTTGACACTCCGAAGAAAATTCGTTGCAAATCCGACAAACTGCCGTCGGAAATCAGCTCCGAATGTACTAGCGAAGGAATTTATGATTACACAATTAGAACTTTATTGAAAGGATAAATGACACAATTTCCAAAAGAATTTAAGAAATTGAGATTTAAAATTAGGGCCAATTAAATACCACTTAATTTCAAAATTATTGTCCAAATTTGAATTTTTAAAATCAAGGCAGATTATAATTAACCACTTAATTTCAAATTTTTCCTTGAAAGTTATGATATTGAAATTGGGAAATATTTTTTATTTTAGAGAAAGAAAAATTTGAGAAAATAGGCCAATTTTCTAGATTTAAGCAATTAAATACAGTCATAACAGCCTCCCAAAATTTTGGGGAAAAAGTCAAGGACCGTATTGAAAGTACACATAGTCCTCCCAACTTTTTTGGAAATTTTCAAGGATGAAAGTTACTATGATTTTAAAGCTGACCTCAAAAAATTGGTTGATTTTACGAAGTTTAGATAGGCGAAATTAAGGTTTGAATGTGAAAATAGGACCCTATTAGGGTTTTGAAAAAGACAAGAAATTGAATTGCAAATTTGAAAAAGGTCAAACCTAATGGATAAGGCCACCTTAAATAATGTTTAGAAAACTGAAAATGATTGAAATTTGCACAAAATCCAATTAATTTTGAAAATTAGGGTTTTATGACCTAACCACTGAATTTTAAAATTTTGAATTTTGGAAAAGGGAGGGAAATTGAAAATTTGAATTTTAAACAAGAAGACAAATTTGAAAACAGTCCTAAATCTGAAAATTAAATGTGAGTTCAATTTTTGCACAAGTTCAAGTTGATTTTTGAAAGTTAGGGTTTTGACAACTAACCACTTAATTTTATAAATTTGAATTTGCCAATTGAACAAGACAATGATGAAATTGAATTTTTCAAGCAAAGAAATTTTCATATCTAAAACAATAGGAATTTTTTGCAAGACACAAGTTCAATTCCAATTTTTGAAAACTAGGGTTTTGATTGAATTAACCACTAAGTTTTATAAATTTACAATAAAATTAAACTTGTAAATGAAAAATATGTAATGATTTGAAATGTCAAGCATGTAAGACGTCGAATTCACCAAAATGTAATGGTGGTGAAAGAGGGTGATGAAGAAATCAAGAGGAAAGCTTTTCTCTCCTCAAGAGGAGTGAAAGTTTCACAAAAGATCCTCCTTAACCTTTTCACGCACATTACATTTAAAAGAGGGGGGAGAATTCACTAGATCCAATCTCCATAGGAAGAGATTGAATGCTAAGTGAATTGACAATGGATTTGGAAAGTAAAAGTAACCCCTCTTTTAGAATGTAAAATGTTGGATTATGCGATTTAAGACTAAGTGTAAAAGAGACAAAGAAATGACTATAACTTGAGATAGGAATGTGGGATGAAGTTGTGCACCTGGAATTGGCAGTAAAATGTCGAGATGAAGCTCCCTTACAAATTTGGATGAAATTTGTCGGGACTGTGTTGAAAGTGCACACAGTCCTCCAAAAAATCCATGTGCCGAAAAGGGTTTTTCCGCCTCTGAGAATGGAGTCCAAATCTGCAAATTACAGTTGTGCACCTGCAACCTACACACAAAAAACAGAGGAAATGTTGTTGGGATTGGGGGTTTGCCTTCAAGTCAAACCCCGGTTTTGGAATTAACCAAATGATGAAAATTACTTGCAAGTAATGAAAGTAAATTACTGAAATGGAATTCACCTCAAGGGAGGATATAATTGAAATGTAGATAGCGTTGTTTGAAAGGATATGTAGAATTGTATGTCACAAGAGATCTCATATTCAATGGTTGAATCCTTGACTTGAATGAAACACCTAGCCTTGAAAGGAGACTTGAGAATGCTCAGTGCTTGAAAGGAATTCTTGAATGCTCGAATGCTTGATTTCTCTTAGGATCGCAATTTCCACTTCATGTGTCTCCCTATCTTATTGACTTATCTTATGCCAATGGGAGAGAGAATGCAACTTATATATTCATCAATCAGGATTAATTGACTGATTTTTCATCATCGGCTGACATAGGTAAAATTTTCCCGCTTTTCAAATGCAAATCCCAATGAAGGATAAATGCACAGTGGTCCCAAAATAGGGCAAGGACAGGGGTGTCATGCCCCTCTCCTACCATAATTCAAGATAGGAAGCAGCATAAGAGAGTGTGGAGTGTGAGGAGATGCAAGCTTCAGGTAGTGTGAGCATGTCTTGGGTCTCCAGACAGGCTTAGGGATTCGACTCACCAATGTGAAGGCCCAAATGTGGTTGAAAATTGCAAGGTCACAAATTTATGATGCTATAGTAAGAGAAATTGTGTATATCCTCTTAACTAATGCTATGCTTATAGAATTAGCTTGTTATGTTGGAATAATATATTATTTTCTTTATGAATAGAAGTTGAAGTGTTTGTATTACATGTATAAGAATTATTTAGTGTAGATTATAATGTGTAATTGGAGAACTTGTACGAGACACTTTATCCTTTTCTAGTATATGACCTCTTTCATAAAGAATAGTTGTTTAAAATTTCGTAAGAGATTGCATTCCATTAAAGATAATAAAGGAATATGGCTATGTAAATAAATTTATGGTCTTAAATGTTTGATGTGCACTCTCTAACACATACAGAGCATTGTACCCTTGGAGGCTATGTAGCAGTTATTCCCTTTGGTGTGACTGATGATGGTCACCTCGTGATGTAGATTTGGATGATTTGGCTATGTTATCTTGATTTATTTGGTGATTGAATGAAGTGTCATTGGAGTTAATTTGATTTTTGGATTTATGAATTCTTTTCTCATCTATTTTGTTCTACGTGGTGGCACTTGATGTGCTTTATTCCTTGTTGATTTCGCTGGCAATTTATCATGATTTATTGTTGGATTTGAAAATCTTTTTCTATTTGAATTTCCTCTTTTGTTGGTGTAGTCTGTAGTGGTCATTCTGAGTGTTGAGTATTGTGGGCCCTCATTTCATGTTTAGTGTAGTCTCTATCATGTTCACTTTGAACCTCTAATAGTGCATGCAAGGGAGGACACCGCGGAGAAGTGCACTAGACTTAGCATAATGATAATATTAATTGAGTAGATAAAAATGTTAATAGATGAACTGTAAAGGTAACTTTCTAGATTTTATGAAATAATGGATAGAAGTACATTTGGATTTGAGAAATTTGTAGTATTTAAATGTAAATGAACTGTAGATTTCCTATCATTAATGAGTGCTTATGTGCAAAATGTTGTGTAAAATGTATATCTGACTTATTAATTGCATGTAACTAGTTGTTAAAGGAGTGATTGTCGTGCTTGAATGATATGAGATATTGTGATTTTCTCTTGTAGATGCTAATTTTGTGACATAAATTATAGTTTTGTCTCGTAAATGTGGATTGATGAAGTTCTCTTGAAGAATATTTTAATGATTTAGCATGCTCAATGTAACTAGTAAGAGTTTTGTGATTTGTTTTATCTCTCGTGTAACGTATTTACCTTGAATAATTGAAGCATAAGAAGGAAACTTTTGTTTTCATTATCTTACTTTGAGCTAGGAAATGTTTTAACTATGACATTTTATTGATTGATGAATCCTTAAATGTGAAAGATTAGGTGTATTGTTGGTAATTGTCCTAAAGGAAATATTTTAATTTATCTATGTTTAAAAGAATATCTGGATTCATGCATGCATGTTTTCAACTTAACCATTATGAATTCTAGCAGTAAATTGAGTCCAAGGGAGGGAGGATGCAGTGCCCCTCCTTGCTTCATCTTGTCTTTTGTGCATCAATAGACCATATTGATATAGCTTAGTCTACTTTATGATGATTTGATGGTATCATACCATGTATTAACCCTAATTTATGATTATATTGGATACAATGATGATTATGATAGTTCTTGTTTGTTGTGATTGTCTTCTACTGCATTTGTGAAAGGGATGATGTCATACCACTCATTATTAGCATGATATGACATTGTGATTCCCCTTCACTTGTCTGCCTATTTTGTGGTATATGTTATAGTATATGTTGTTGTATATGTATTGGTGGTGATAGGTTTACAAGTGTTGGCAATATTACATTATAAGGATATTGAGGAGGTTGTTGATGATTATGGACATAACTGATTAAAGATGTTTTACTATCTTGATATTATTATTTTGTCATTGATGTCAAGAAATTGATTTTCTAATTCAGTATGATGTTGCCATATCTTGAGAAATATGATATGAAGATTATAAAGGAGTCAGTAAAGACACAGGAAAGAATATGATGAATAAGGGGATAAGTTATTCAATGGGCAACTCTACCGAGTCAGACAATGATGAGATCTTGATGTTTTAGATTGTTTTAACATCATACATATGTTGTAAAATGTAAAGGTTAATACTATACTATGTTATCAAGCAAAGAACCTAGTCGGTAAACCCTAAGGAACCTAGTCGGTAAACCCTAAGGTTATCGCAGTCGGTTAATGAAGACAGAATGTCTACCAAGTGAAGTTTAGTATTCACCGAGTTGTAACCGAGCTATAATAGAATGCATCAAATGTTTACATGTGATATTTAATGAAAGAAGCTGATGAGCTGGAGCGGATCAATGATTGGCAAGCCATGGAAGAATTTTGTTAAACGAATCTAAGGCAATGGAAAGTCGGCAAGAAGATCTACAACTCATATTGAACCGCATTACCCTAACACAAGTTCCAAGGTGAATGTGGAAGTTCCAAGGTAGGGTAAAACGTTTTCAAATCGAAAGATACAATAAACCTGGACAAGATTGCAGATCTGATGGCTATGATTGATCATGGGAAATGTGATCAAGAAGATTAAGCGGTTAGAAGATTGTTTATAAATAGGAAACTGTTGATAAACAATGTATGTGGGCAAGTGTATGCACAGGGATGCTACATAGTGATTACCGAGCATAGAAGCTTGAAGACCTGTTAGAATAACAGAGTATTGATGCCCAGCAGATAGACAAGATTAGTTCTATGTCTAGATTGTATTGAACAAATAGGAATCTGCTTTAGCATTTTAGATGTGAAGTTGCAGATAGATTGTATTACTGTTATTTTGTGAAAGTGACAGGAAATCTCTTAACCGAGTGGACTTAACAGTCTTATATGTAAATCCTCTAACAAGGTGACATTCTGATTGAGTGTTTGAAATCCTTTGACAAGTTCACTTCTAACAAAGTGAAGATCCTAACAGATCTGAGGGAAATCCCTTAACCGGGTCACATCTAGCAATGTGTTTGTAATCTTTAAGAGGATTTGCTTTTAACCGAGCATACTCTAGAAGAGTATATTTCTTAGTGGTCTGAAATCCCACAGTAGTTTTTCCCTATTTGGGTTTCCACGTTAAATCTGGTGTAATGAGGTTTATATTGTTCATATGCTTTTGAGTTTGCATGTTTGATAGTTTTTGGTTATATGACTGATATATATGTTACCGAGGTTGAATCTGATGTTTTTATGGATGATTAAGTTTGTATGATTCACCCCCCCCCCCCTCTCATCTTGTTGACTATTGGATCTATACTTATATTAGTATCAGAACTATCAATTGGTATCAGAGCTTTGGACTCCAAAAGGAAAGTTTAAAGGCACTTGAGTTAAAGATCCAAAGATGTATAAGAGGGATGCACTTAAGCTGAATAAGTCAAGTTTCTCTACATGGCAGAAAAGGATGAAGCTACATCTATCAGGAGTTGGAGAATATGCTATATACTATCTGGAGAATGATTTTGTTGCACTGAGCACCTGTCCATTGACTATGGAAGAGATAAAGGTGAAGCAAGAACATATTCAAGCAATGATTGAAATAACATCTGCATTGACCGATTCTGAGTTTAATGATCTAGAAGGTTGCAATGATGCAAAGGCAAAGTGGACTAAGCTCATATCTGTATATGGAGGAGATGAACATGTTCAAAGAGCAAAAGTTGATAGTTTAAGAGGACAACTTGAATCTATGAGGATGAATGAAGGTGAGAACATAACCCAGTATAGTACAAGACTAAAGGAGATTGTAAATCAAATCAAAGGAGCAGGAGGAACTATTGAAGAAAAGGATGTGACAAGTAAGTTGTTAAGAACCCTTCTACTTGCCTATGCAATCCGAGTCTCTGCAATCAATGAATTGAGGTTTGTACCTAATATGCCAGTTTCCTTGGATGCTACTATTGGTAAGCTACATGCATTTGAGTTAAGTAATTTTGATAACAGTGGGTCATCGGTAAATAAAGTTGAATCTGCATTTAGTTCTTTTCATCTGAATGAATCTAATGATTACAATGAAAGAAAGTATAAGCACTCTGAAGGAGATCACAGTGGAGCAAGTGAAAGGTTTCGAAAGAACATGGACGAGGTACACAAACTATATGAAGAAATCAGAAAGCAAGAAGAGTTTGAAGCACTATTAACCAAAAGGTTACCAAGAGGCAAAGGTAAGTATAAAGGAAAACTACCTTTGAAATGTTTCAATTGTGATAAGATTGGACATATGGCTTCTAACTGTCCTGACAAAGATTTCACTGAAAAGAGAGATTACCGAGATGACAGACAAAAAGATATCCATTACAGAGGACACCGAGACTTCAGAAGAAGAGATAGAAAGACATGTTTAATAGCTGATGAAGAATCTGAAGATGATAAATCAGATGAGATTGATATAGAGGAAGTTGTTTATGTGGCTATCAAGGATGGATCAGATGAAGAAAGGTATGAAGAAAAAGGCCTAATATCTCACATAAACACTAATGATTCTTGGATTATAGATAGTGGATGCTCACATCATATGACAAGAGATAAACAGAAGTTTGTTATGTTAGAAGATTATGATGGAGGCTATGTTAGATTTGGTAATGATGCACCATGTCTAGTAAGAGGTAAAGGATCCATAACACTTCTTGATAAAGCAAGATGCAATGATGTTTATTGGGTTGAAGGTTTGAAATATAATTTGTTGAGTATAGCACAGCTAAACAACACAAGTTACCGAATAGAATTTCAGAAAGGAATTGTTAAAGTTCATGACAAGAATGGAAAGTTAGCTTCTACCGGGACACAAACAAAAGGTAATACATTTCACCTTGACTCAACTCACAATAAGTGTTTGCATGCAAAGATTGATAATACCTAGTTATGGCATAAAAGGTTTTGTCATGTTAATTTTGATAATCTGATCAAGATAAGTAAGAAGCACAAAGTAAGAGGTTTATCAAGTCTTGAAAAACCTAAGAATGTTATGTGTCGAGGATGCCAGATGGATAAAATGACAAGATCAAGCTTTACAAGTAAGTCCTACACTTCTAAGGGAATTTTAGATCTTGTGCACACTGATCTTTGTGGTCCTATGAAAGTTCAAAGTTATTATGGTGATAAGTATTTCATATTATTTGTGGATGACTATTCAAGGATGATGTCAGTAATGTTTTTAAAAGAAAAATCAGAAGCTTTTCAAATGTTTAAGTGGTACAAGGCTAGAGTTGAAAATGAAACAGGAAGACAACTGAAATGTCTTAGATCAGATAGAGGAGAAGAGTTCACATCTGATGAGTTCAACCTATTTTGCAATGATCATGGTATTAAAAGACAAGTCTCTGCACTAAGAACTCCACAGCAGAATGGAATAGCTGAAAGAAGAAATAGATCTATTGTGGATTGTGCTAGAACACTGATGATTGAGAAGAAGGTTCCACAAACATTTTGGAGAGAAGCAATAAACACAGCCGTTTACACCTTGAACCGAGTTCAATTGAAGAAAGGTACTTTGAAGACACCTTATGAAATTTGGTATGGCAAGAAACCTAATGTAAGTTATTTTAAGATCTTTGGAAGTAAATGCTATGTTCATAAAGATGATAGAAATGGCAAGTTTGATCAGAAAAGTGAAGAAGGAACATTTCTAGGATATTCTTCTAGAAGCAAAGCATTTAAATGCCTGATCAAATCATCTAACAAAATAGTAGAAAGTGCAAATGTGAAAATTGATGAATTTGCAGAAAGAACTGATGAAGGGAATTCCAAAGAACCGGAAGACTATGATGAATTTGTCTATGTGCAACCAAGAAGTCCTACCGAAATAACTGTTGAAGAAAATGTAGAAAATATCCAGTTACCGAGTGATGAAGAAGATCATATAGAACCTACCGAGCCTGTATTAGCCAAGTATGTCAGAAGACACCATGCACCAAGTCAGATTATAGGAGATAAGGATGATCGAGTGATGACAAGGAACAAACTAAGACAGAACACATGTTTGATATCTGAATTTGAACCAAGAATTGTGAAAGAGGCATTTAACAGTGAAGATTGGATAAATGTTGTGACTGAAGAGATTGATCAAATCAAGAAGAATGACACATGGACACTGGTCCCAAGACCAAAGGACAAAAATGTAATCTGTACAAAGTGGATCTTCAGAAACAAGCTAAATGAAAAAGGTGAGGTCATTCGGAACAAAGCAAGATTAGTTTGCAAAGGTTATGCCCAAGAAGAAGGAATTGATTATGGTGAGACTTTTGCACCTGTTGCTAGACTTGAAGGAGTTAGAACATTGTTGGCATATGCTGCTTTCAAAAACTTCAAGGTATACCAAATGGATGTCAAATCTACATTTCTGAATGGAATATTAGAAGAAGAAGTTTTCATTGAACAACCTGAAGGATTCATTGAAGACAATGATAAAGATCAGGTATGTAAATTGAACAAAGCTTTATATGGTCTGAAACGAGCATCGAGAGCATGGTATGAGAGATTGCACTCTTATTTGATTAAGATTGGTTTTATAAGGACAAGTGAGAACAGTAACATGTACATGAAGAATGATGAAAATGGAATACTAATCTCAGCCATATTTGTTGATGATATTATATTTTATGGAAATGACTCTTTATGCAAGAACTTTGAAAATGAAATGAGCAAAGAATTTGAGATGTCATTAATCGGTGAGATAAAGTATTTTATAAGTTTACAGATACTGCAAAAGAAAAATGAGATTTTCATTACTCAATCCAAGTACATAAAGGAAATCTTGAAGAAATTTGGAATGGAGGATTCAAAACCAGTAAGTACTCCTATGACTACCAACTGTAAACTATCAAAGAATGATGAATCTGCATCTGTTGATGAGACACTTTACCGATCTATGATTGGAAAGTTGTAATATGTTGTTCACAGCAGGCCAAATATAGCACATGCAGTAGGTATTGTTGCAAGATTCTCTGCAGATCCTAGGGAAATCCACATGACTGCAATCAAAACAATTTTCAGATACTTGAAAGGCACTGAAGATTATGGCTTAGTATATCAGAAAGGAAATGATTTTGATTTAAAAGTTTATACTGATGCCGATTGGGTAGGCAACATTGATGACAGAAAAAAGCACAAGTGGAGGAGCTTTCTTCTTAGGAGAAAGACTAGTGAGTTGGCTTAGCAAGAAACAAGGATGTGTTTCTCAGTCAACAGTCGAAGCTGAATATGTTGCAGCAGCACTGAATTGTACCAACATTGCATGGATCAAACAACTGTTGGAAGGTATAAATGAGAAAGTTACCGAGCCAGTAACTATATTTTGTGACAATACTAGTGCCATTAATATTTCAAAGAACCCTATTATGCACTCTAAGACAAAGCACATCTCTATCAAATATCATTATCTTAGAGAAGAAGCTCAAGAGAAGAAAGTGGTGTTGGAATATGTTAACACAAAGGAGCAGATAGCTAATATCTTCACCAAGCCACTACCAAAGGACACTTTTGAATATCTCAGAAGTAAGTTAGGGGTCCTACCCCTATCTTTTACTCACTAACCGAGTTCGGTGAAAGCATCACTTCGATGACTCTATTGAATATCTTTTGGGGAGCTGATGCTGGATTGATACATTTTAGAATGTTTTTCTGAAAGTGTACTGGAATTAATACTGGGATAATACAGAGAATGATACAAGGAACAAGAATTGAAGACAAATGCTCTGACCAAGACTCAGTTGATACACAACAGCAGGCAATAACTTCTTACAAAAAGAAATTATGTTTTAGTTCTTTTTCTTTTTGGCATTGTTGTCAAAGGGGGAGAAGACCTACCTAAGGGGGAGAAGACCTAAGAAGGAGAAGACCTACAAAAGGGGAGAAGACCTGAGAAGACTAAAAAAAAAGAAGAGAAGTCTAATGAATGGGGGAGAGCATTTCAGCATTTTAGAATCACAGCAATCCAAATTTTTTAAAGATCAAATCAATTGGTTTTGCCATCAATGCCAAAGGGGGAGATTGTTGGCAATATTACATTATAAGGATATTGAGGAGGTTGTTGATGATTATGGACATAACTGATTAAAGATGTTTTACTATCTTGATATTATTATTTTGTCATTGATGTCAAGAAATTGATTTTCTAATTCAGTATGATGTTGTCATATCTTGAGAAATATGATATGAAGATTATAAAGGAGTCGGTAAAGACACAGGAAAGAATATGATGAATAAGGGGATAAGTTATTCAATGGGCAACTCTACCGAGTCAGACAATGATGAGATCTTGATGTTTTAGATTGTTTTAACATCATACATATGTTGTAAAATGTAAAGGTTAATACTATACTATGTTATCAAGCAAAGAACCTAGTCGGTAAACCCTAAGGAACCTAGTCGGTAAACCCTAAGGTTATCGCAGTCGGTTAATGAAGACAGAATGTCTACCGAGTGAAGTTTAGTATTCACTGAGTTGTAACCGAGCTATAATAGAATGCATCAAATGTTTACATGTGATATTTAATGAAAGAAGCTGATGAGCTGGAGCGGAACAATGATTGGCAAGCCGTGGAAGAAGTTTGTTAAACGAATCTAAGGCAATGGAAAGTTGGCAAGAAGATCTACAGCTCAGATTGAACCACATTACCCTAACACAAGTTCCAAGGTGAATGTGCAAGTTCCAAGGCGGGGTAAAACGTTTTCAGATCGAAAGATACAATGAACCTGGACAAGATTGAAGATCTGATGGCTATGATTGATCATGGGAAATGTGATCAAGGAGATTAAGCGGTTAGAAGATTGTTTATAAATAGGAAACTGTTGATAAACAATGTATGCAGGCAAGTGTATGCACAGGGATGCTACATAGTGATTACCGAGCACAGAAGCTTGAAGACATGTTAGAATAACAAAGTATTGATGCCCAGCAGATAGACAAGAATAGTTCTATGTCTAGATTGTATTGAACAAATAGGAATCTGCTTTAGCATTTTAGATGTGAAGTTGCAGATAGATTGTATTACTATTATTTTGTGAAAGTGACAGGAAATCTCTTAACCGAGTGGACTTAACAGTCTTATATGTAAATCCTCTAACAAGGTGACATTCTGATTGAGTGTTTGAAATCCTTTGACAAGGTCACTTCTAACAAAGTGAAGATCCTAACAGATCTGAGGGAAATCCCTTAACCGAGTCACATCTAGCAATGTGTTTGTAATCTTTAAGAGGATTTGCTTTTAACCGAGCATACTCTAGAAGAGTATATTTCTTAGTGGGTCCGAAATCCCACAGTGGTTTTTCCCTATTTGGGTTTCCACGTTAAATCTGGTGTTATGAGGTTTGTATTGTTCATATGCTTTTGAGTTTGCATGTTTGACAGTTTTTGGTTATATGACTGATATATATGTTACCGAGGTTGAATCTGATGTTTTTATGGATGATGAAGTTTGTATGATTCACCCCCCCCCCCCCTCTCATCTTGTTGACTATTGGATCTATACTTATATTAGTATCAGAACTATCAACAATTACTAAGCATTGACTCCACCCGGCTTCACAGCTCTCAGTGTGTCTTCATCCCAATGGCAAGTTGATTTGAGGTGACATGAGATCTTATTCTACACTCTAGGTTTAAGTTGACATCCTTGATAATCTAGTAACCTGTTTTGAGTCGTCTTGTGGTATTTTTTGTTATCCCTTGTTGAGTGGTCTTAAGGTATTGTGATTATTGGTTATTTAATTAATATTTATTATTTGTTATTTAAGGTTGTGGCTCTAATTATTATTTGTCTAATTTATTATTGGTATGTAATATCTATTTGTATTATTTAATTATTTTATATGGTTTATTATTTATTTGTTTATTTATATAGTTGTGATATTTATTTTATATTGATTTTGATTTATTAGATTATTGGGATTTGGTATTTTATTTTGCCCATGAGGTTATTTTATTTAATGGTTTTGATTTATTATTTCTCTTATTATTATTTGGTTAATCGATATAATATATTTGTTACCTACCCTTTTATCCAGTTGGTTTCTTTTGTGGGGGTAAGTAAATAAGACTATTTTATATTATTTACCTCGAAACTATGCATGGTAGGTATATTGTATGGTTATTGTAATTTTCCGATTGGTCGATATATTTCTATAGTTTTGGAATTAATTTTCTATTTATTATATTTGGTTGTGCATTGTCGAGGTTGGCATTTGGAAGTAATTTTGGCTTGCATTTTGGAATTTGATCTTGTTGAAGCTTGGATCTTGGATAATATTGAAGACTTCTCGTTGGATTGAAGATTGATTGATTGGATTCATTGGTTTTGGATTTTCTCTACTTCGAATTTCTTTGTCATTACTCTATTTTTATAGGTTGGAGCTTCAACTTCATTCTGCATTTTGATTTGAAAAAAATTGTCTACTCCATGATTGTAAAAGATTGTTTGCAGGGGGGAAGAATTATGTTTATAGTTTTCATATTTTTAAGATTGGGGAAATTGATTATTATTATTATTATTATATATATAAATTTCATTATTGGTAAAATCAGAGTTTGGGAGCATTACTGTGAAAGCGATCTTATATTCTCTGTGTGATATCTTTTACATAGCTTGTCTTGTGGAATTTAAGAGACCTTAAATCCATTTTTACCTGATGTATGAATCCCCTCTCTACCTTAAGTTATCTTTTGGATTTGTCTCTTGAGTTCTATGCAATTCTGAGTGTGATTGTGTGAAGGAGGTGCAAGGAATTGGTGTTGGATTTAGATCGTATGACTTTGTGGTATTGTTTATGTATTTTCTTAGCTTTATTTTGTCCTCCCTCGCCTTTTGGGAGTGTTATGTGTCAATTTTGTTAGACTATGTGCGAAATTGGGCATTATCATCACTTAATTTCTCTGTTTTTTCATCATTTTTGCTCTCTATCTTCAATGTGTTATTATGCACCTCAGATGCACTAAAGTAAGCCATTTATGCACTATATAATGCCTCGTATGTGCTAATCTTCACTCCATATGCGCTAAACTGGTCCTTTTATGTGCTAATTTTCCCTGTGATGTTAGTGTTTGTTATGACTAATAAGGTCACTTTTCTAGACTTTGGGCTTGTAACAAAGGCTTTTGTGTTAATTTTGAGTTCTCATATATGTCTTGTGATGTGGAATTGATCATTTCATATTTTTTGTTGGCTCTGGTAAGATGGTTTGTTCCTTACCATTGAGGGTTGTGACTACATGTTGTATAGCTCCAGCAAGAGGAAGAATGGCTTGTTGTTGAGGAATGGATTATGTGAGCTCTAGTGAGAGGATTGTTCCTCATTATTGAGGATGTATTTTTGTGTGTCTAAGAGGAATGTATACCTTGACCATGCTTATTTTTATGCCTTATATGGTGAAGTATATTTCTTTATATGATGGTTTTATGGTGCATATGGTGCATATGGTGCTTCAGTTTGGTATCAGTGGTATTGAGATCATGAATCTATTATGTTGAGACTTCATGATGTTATTATGATGTCATTATGATTTATGTTTCACCCTAAGGTCTAGGAGCATGATAGGGGGAGTGGGCTTCCATGTGAGTGATTGGGGTCGCAAGGATTAGACAGATAGGTTACTCGAGGTCTAGACCACCAGGATATCTGATTGGGAGTTTATTTTATAATCAAGTGATAACATAATTAATTAATCACAAGTGGGTTGGGTAGAGGTAAATCACCTTAATAAGATAAGAAATGTATTTGTAGCCATGACTCATGTCCCTGGGGTGATTATATAGATCCAATAATGTTTGGGTAGACCTTGGTGATCCAGGTAAGCTGAACTCCCTTGGTATCCTCAAAGGTTGAGATGGATTTGCATGAGTATCACGGATGTCGAGACAAGTTCCCATGGTGGCTACATGCGATGACACTATTTCCCTACATGTAGGTCCTAGCACCTTGAGTCTTGGATTTCGAGTTGCCTCTGGTGGTCTTATGAATATTTGAGCTTGGAGTTAGCATGTGTTAGGGTTTTGGTTGTATCCTTTGGTTGTTAGGTGTAAACCTAGATCTAGAGTGGGTGTGGGATCTTGTGTCATCTCCTAGCACGAGGGGTGGTTCCTTATGGTTCCACATGGGTGGCTAGTTTGATGCCTTCTTGCATTGGGATGTCCTTCATTGGATTCTCTTGTGCATGGATTTGGGTTCTTCTCTCTTTAGTTATGGATGGTTCTTGTAGCAGATTATTGTAATATGATTCATTTGGCAATTATGTTAGTAGGACTTATGAGATAGTTTTTATTGAGGAAGGAGAACTATGTATTTTGATGTAATCATATCTTGAATTCATATGTAATGAAAGGATGTAATAGGTTGTAAACATTGTTGTACTTCTTTATGTATCTTGGATAATGAATCATTAATGGAAGTGATGGAATTGGTTCTATGGATATGCATTTAGTTTTGTATGGACGTCTATGATGATTAAGGAAAAGTAAAAGTAAAATGGTAGCTAGTTTTGGAAATGGAATAATGATGCTAGGATGTTAAGTAAGTGTTTGGGTGTAGGAATATTCAGAATTGATGCTTTAAAATGAACCTAATGGGGTTTAATGTCATTTGCATTATTAATGTAAGTAAACATAAAAGATAAATTAGAGAGGTACCTTATGCATGTATGGAAGGAGTAAATGTTAGTAAGTTAGTATGCATTGGAATATGAAAGTAATTACTATATCGTGTCTATGATGGAATGTTCTTGGTAAGGTTATGTTTTATGAATAGTTTAGGTAATGGTGCTAAGATACCCTAGGGAAGATAGATAGTTCGATATTGAGTTGTGTTTATTTCCACTTGCGTTATGCAATCTTGAGATTATTTTGATGATGATTAATTGATTATCTTGTTAATGGATGTTAAAAGTATATGAGGAGTTAGTTGTATATGTTGTATTAGTATATGTTTTAAAAAAATTATCTCTATTTGCTTATTAGATGGTTAGTTTATCTAGGGTATTTTGGCGGGCATTACGCATATCATCTCTATGATACTAGTTACTCATTCTTTGACCTCTTAGCCTTGCTCCCTTATCATTGTATCTAATTTATTTTTTTAAGTTCTTCTCATTTATTCTTCTTTGTTGGTCCACCTATCCTCCTACTTCTAATTCATTTTCTCCTTTGTAGTGAGAGCCAATTGGTGTTCCTCCTCCACTATCTAGATATTCCACATGCCCAATTATTCTTGGATGGATTCCCTTAACCCATTGACATAATTTACCACCTTCTTAGTCCACATCTCATGATGTCCTACCCTAATTCTCAACTTTTAATCTCTCCTTGCTATAAATTATGTATCTCCTTCACTATTTCTAGCTTGTAAATAGCACAAATAAATTTAAACTTTAGCTATTCCATTATTTTTCCTTCACAACTAAGCTTCCCCATTACATATATTTCTAATTGAACTTCCTTTCACCATATCCCTAGATATATAATTAGTTTAGCCTTTTGATTCCACGTGATAGGGTGGTGTGGAATCACCATTGAGGATCAAATATTTGAAGACCGTGCATTGATCTGGATCTTGGACTCCTCTCCCCTCCTTGTATTTACTTTATATACTTAATTTTATTCATATGTAAAAAGTGTAATTGAGGACATTTGAGTCCCATTACCTTGTAATTATGATATGTATTAGACCTCCTTATTGGATGGAATGTAATCATGTCACATATGTGGTACCAATTATATTAATACGTTTATGTGTATTGGTGTTGCTATCAAGAAAACATGCTTACATATATATATTTTTAACTTTTCATAAAATTAGATCAAATGAACTTAGTAATCGTCATTTGGGTCTTAAAATGAACATTGTTCCTAGAAAATGGACATAATAGTATTAATGAATGTAGGAACATTTATTTTGGCTTAAAATGAATGTAATGTCTTGGTTGAGGTCAAAGGTGGTGTTGTTTATTTCATCCTGGGTTCCTCTTGTCTCTAGATGGTTGTGCTTGGAGTGTCAATTGTTTGGGCATTTTGGAACCTATAGATATGAATTGTGGAAGTCATAGGTGTTGTCTCTTCTTACCTTTTTTTGAGGTTAGATCCTATCTAGGACTCCATTTTGTTGTTTGTATTCCTAGTGTTTTGGACTTGGTTGATTGAGCTTGTTCCTTTTGGTTTTCTCCATACCAATGACAGGGGTAAGCCTTAACCTTGTACCCCAATCATTGAAGGCATCTTAGCTTTGTCTTTTTCCTCTAAGTGTTTCAATCTTCAATGATTGGGCCTATGCCTTGCAAATTTGGTTAAATATGTGGACAAAGGATAATGCAGCCCTAACCCTCAAACCCTGAAGCCTCCTCTTCATCCTTAAAACCTTCTAAGTGTTTCAAGATTCATGGATCAGGCCTTCGCTCTTCAGGGTTTCCTTAGTGTAGAAAATGTATTGGACCCCCAACCCCCGAAACCATCGTCTTCGTTGCCAAGTTTTCTTAGTGTGTCGGGTATCAAGCATTGAAGGTTCACATTTATTATTCGCAAAGTGGTAGATGCACCCCTGATACCCAACCCCCAAAAGGGTGAATGTCGGGCTTGTGACCCTGATAGTTTTGGTCTTCAATCATCAGGCATTCCAATGTTCATTTCAAACTTGGAAGGTCGAATCCCTAATCCCTATCCCCAATCCCTAATGAGAACTTAGCGTGTTGGACATTTGGTGGTCCTAGGGTGTCAAATGTGAAACATAGGGCCTTTTCAATTCCTTGTTCGGTATTAAGTAAGTTGAACCCCCGAGCCTCGATCCCCACTAAAGCTTTTTAGACTTCAAGCTTTCTCTCTTCGAAGATCCTTTGTTTGTAACGGAGGCCAACCAGAACCCCGAACCTCGATACATTTGGGGTAGGTTTCCCTTGCCTTGGAGAATCATCCTTGGTCATGTGGATTGGATTGGAGGAGAATGTTCCCTCATCCTATGTCTTGTTTATGAAATTGGCTAGTGTTGTTGGCTAGTTGAGTAGTGTTAGCTCCTAGGATTTTCATCATTGTTGTTATTGGGTGTGGGATGTAGATTGGAGGATGATACTCCTTCATCCCATCCTTATGTTGTGTCAAGAGATATCATGATCTTAGGATAGTGCCCGATTGATGTTTGGTGATGTTCCCTCTCGAGTAGATCATCCTTGGTGAGTTGTCCCTTAATTGTTTAGCCTTTTGCTAGTACCTCCTTGCTTAAGCATTTGTGAGGTCATTCTTGTTGTCTTTTCCTTTAGGTCATTGTGTTTCACATGACACTTGTGTTGTAGTGCAAGTGTGGCAAGTTATGTTGTGTCTTAGTGTTTTGGTTGTTGTATTTGAGAAAAAAAAGGTTGTATCGTCAAGTTTTGCCTTGGTCCTTTGAAAAAAGGCATTACACAAAATTTCATAAATCTCTATCATTATTCCTAAAATACTTAAGATTGTTTTCCCCATGTTCAATACAATATTAGCAACCTCTCTTGTTCAATACTCTATTTACAAACCTCCTATATATTACCTCAACTTATCAACTATACTTAAATATTGTAAAGTAGAATTCACCACAACGCATTTCTACATTTTTTATTGCTCCTTAATTTAAATCAACCTTTTTAGACTATTCAATGAACTCATTCTACAAATTTGTATTAACTAGGTGCACTCGCACCCAAACCAACACTAATATAAGATCAACCTTTCTCTAATATTTATCTAATGTATTCATAGGTTCCAAGGAGGACTATCCAATCATGTAACCGACAAAATTAAGCATGCGTAGAGTAAAAAAGACACCATAAAAATTACTACATTTAGTATAATAAAACCCTTAGTGAAATAAAAACCTAGCCTCTAAAGATCTATTATTATATTAATTTCATAATCATAATTACAATATAGCATAATGGATTGATAAACACACAACTCAGAAACAGGATTTCCATACTTTCTACTGAACTACAACAAAGTATGACTCCCCATGTGATGGCACTCCACAACATACTCCTTGTTATCTCACTTTCTTCTCAATCCTCGTATTTCCTTGCTCCTATCCTACCAATTACTCCACTATTCTACTTGGCCCTCCTTTTGTTTATTGTAATTGAGTTAAAATATCATATTTATACCTTTCTCTAATATCCCAGATAATATATGTTAGCTTAAAGATGCCCAAATATTTTAAATTGTATGAAACGTGTCACCAACCTAGAATAACAAACTTTCAAATTCCTATAGCCCATTAGTAGATAATCTCTACATAGTTCAATACACCTTCCCAATGGTCCACATAGCCTTTCCAAATATCATTCCTTGGGCACAAATCCAATATAGACACCTAAATAATGTCACTACCACATCCATTATTCTTTGATAGCCAGTCAAGTACACTTCATTAATCGTTCATTCATCACCATCCATTTTTCAAGTCCTCTAATTATCCATTCATAACCTAGGACCTCTAATCATCCATCCATCGCCTTATCACCTAGGACTCATAACACTCAATCATTTAATTTAGGCTACCATTATTCATATTTATTTATTTATATTTATCTAATTATTTATTTATTTATGCACATGTTATCCATCAATAAATTGATTACTATTGATTTCTACAACATGTATACCAATAATTCAATTTGTTAATTATCAAATTCCACTTCACCTATTTGACTACCAATTCTAGTAAGTTCACCCAAACTTACTCAAATCCCACTTATTAGTCAAATCCACTTCACTCATTCATACAATCAATTAACAATTACATTCAAATAGTCAACTCCTCATAATTCTCTCATGTACTTAGTCAACTCCTCCATGCAAACAATTAATATCCAATGAATGTTAAGGTTATGTTGGAAAATTGAACACCCATATTCCAAAATGAGCAATGCTCACATATGCTCAATCTGAGGTTTTCACGTGTTTAATTTGTGTGCTTGATTGGTTTAATTTAAATTCTATTTTATTTTTCTTTTGTATGGATACACTCAAAATAACCTTTTAAAAATCATCATAGTTCTAACTAAACATATTTGTTAATCTATAGACCCATCCAAATCACCTCAAACTTTGTCAACAAACCAACCAATCACACATAGAACTGTCATTTAAACCACATCACTTAACCACTTAATATAGTGAAATGTATCTACTTTTCGTCATCACATACTATCAAATATATTATTTGCCTCATACTCCTTTCTTTTATTTAACACAATGCAAAATCACCATGACACCCTCAACATACTTGTATATCACTAGTTGATTGGTTTCATTATGTTCCATTTTAGGAGGGAGTCCTTTAGGTATCTCTCTAAAGACTAATTAATACTTATGTAGAACTAATTTTAGATCAAGTGGTGTAAAAACCTTTGATTGATATGATTCTAATGAAAATATTTGGGTCATGAAATCATCTTCTCCCTTATTAAGCATCTTTTGCATTTGGTGAGAACTTACAATATGTTGAAACTTTGCATGCAACCCTCTGGTTCTATTATCGTTCCCTATAAGTGAAAGTTTACAAATAGATTTTAGTTTCCCTAATGATGAATCTCCTAGACACTCTTGAATGTCTAATGACCTAAGGTGTGATGTCCTTTATACTTGTCTTAGGCACACAATTTGAAATATTTTACAAAGAAAATAATGAATAAAAATTATTTACAATTGTATCAATTTTTTCTTAAAGATTACATATGGATTTTGCAATCGTGGTCATTCTCACGTATTTCCTAGGTTATAACTATAACTATAGTTTAGATCTTGACAATAGAAATGTTGATATGAGAGATGGGAATTTTTTGAGTAGAGGTATAATAGTAAAATAGTATATTATAAGAGTTTTATTTTCAAATTTTGGATCAATCCCACACATGTGGTTCTAACTCTAACCATAGCTATAATTGTGACACTAACAATAAAACATTTGAATTCATGATCACTCAATCTCATTACAAACAATATAGCAAGTAACTTATCCTCATTAAAGCAATTTAACATGTAGTTGTGAAGGTCCTTAGATAAACCAATAGATCACCTCTACCATCATGTTTTGCAACACAAGGTGCCACAAATTCATTTGGTGAAGGGTTAGACAAAATTCTAGATACCAAAGTATTATGCAATATCTCACTAATATATTCATTATAAAATATTTTTTATCATTACAATATCTTTCTAAATGGTCTAATCTACTCATGATGGAGCTCAAGTAATTTGAAAAAACCATGCATAACATGCCCAATATCTTGATGTGTATGTATATCATATGTACTAGTTTAGGAGGATGTAAGAGATAGAGAATTAGATAATTATGCTCAATCCTCCAATAAGCCAAGTAGAAACTATAAGAGATCCTCATGTTGTTCTTCTTCTTATAAGTCGCCTATTTTCAATATGAGATATATAAGAGGGAGATCCATAGTTACTCTCAAATAAGAATCATTATGGATATCCACAAGAGTATATCATCATGATGTATAAAAAAATATATGGGACACATATAGGAAAAGCACTAAGATGTGAAAGATGAAAACCATTACAAATACATATTCTAGAGCCACAAGTAAATCAATGAAATAATATGATAGGTCATGGAATGATGTGTAATAATTATGACGTGAAAAAAAACACTATTTTTATTTATAGACATTTTATCACAAATACATGCACCAACATACTATAATCATGTATATGATCATAAATAAAGATAAAAAGGATCTTTCACATGTAATATTGCACCTTCATTCCACTAAATGACTTAGTTATTTATAATTTTGTGTATCATAAACCAAACCATCATGAAACAAAGAGGCATTAACCTTATGATTAGAAGATATAGAACTAGCACTTTATTCGTCAGTAAACACATCATCAATAGAACATGAGCCAAAAGATATAGAAGAATGACTAAAAACCTTATGTGAAGGTGTAACATGTGTATCTACATCATGAGGTTCCACAAGGAAAGATGAAATGAGAGAGTCAAGAGTAAAATAAAATCCACCATAAGATTAAGATTTACAAGAAATATGCTCACCATGTACAACATCACATGAATCAAGATTCCTAGGTGCATTAAATGAATATAGTGGTAAAGTAGGAGTTTAGTCACCATCATAGATCACAAGATATATATCACAATAAATACCTAACCACTCAAAGGTAAAGGAAAGTACTGTTCACCTACTTTCCCCAAATACCTAACCACTCAAAAACAAAGAGAACAAAAAGATCAAAGGCTCCCACTAAAACTGAATTGTCAATTTGGAATTCAGTTTTCAACTCTGCAGATGCGACTGTAAGCAAGTTGCGGAGAGAATAATGGAGTCAAGTCAATCATAAGACGTAAACTCCTCATCTTTTTCATGCCAGGACTCAAATCCACGCGTTAGCTGGCCGTGCTACAAGATTATAAAAGCCCAAACTCTTCTGTTTCTGCCATTTTCTTTCTGTTTTTCTGACATTTTGTGTGTAGAAATCATGAATCGTAGCTCATGGGCCATTTTCTTTCTGTTTTTCTTTGCATTCTTCATTAGTTTGCCCTCTACACCAGGAGCTCGGAAGCTTGTTAACGGTATAACAATACTTATAATGCTCTGCTTCCATGGCAGAGTAGCAGTGTTTTGGATAGAATGTGGGTTGATTTTGACTTTGTTCTTTGTTTACTGGTTTTGCAGAGGGGTGGAATAATAATGAAATGGCGGCAGTAGCAGCACTTGGCAGGAGGTCACCATGGGTCCCACCGTCTCCAACCAGAGGAGTAAACCAGCCTTATGATCATCCTGTGTCGCCTCCACCTGCAATATCTATATGAATGGTTAATGATATAACATTTTCAATGTTGGTTTTTTAACTGTAAGTTTTTTAATCAATAATTCCAATCATACTCTATGATCTATCATCAGAATAATTAAAAATTAAGAATGGTTTGCACCATCTCCATCAGAGGAGAATGGTTTGCACCATCTCCTGTAAGAATGGTTATATGAATGATTTGTTTGCTCTAACAAAGGAGACTGCACTGGCTTTCTCAATTAAGAAATGCCATTGTAGATTGTCTTTGATTTGTCTACCCATCAAGAGTTTGCGATGAATTATTACTCTGTAATGATAATTAGGTTTTTGTTTTTGACAAATGGTTTGCATTGCCTTAGATTCCCCAATCTGTGTGATTCAGCCCTGAGACACGGGACATCAATGCACCTTCCTGCTAACATGGCAAGTTTCTGTGTGTCCTTTTGGTCACAATCTCTACTTTTGTGAGCGAAAAGGTTTATGTGAAAAACATTACACAATTTTATTGAAAAATCTTTATGATTGTAAAAGAAGATAAACTTAATTTGGGATTAATTTAAGATAAATCAATAAGATGAGTAAAAATAATTAGATTGATCTATATATGATATGAGGGGTTGAGGGTATGTGTATTCTAATATAAAATGTTAAAAGTATGGAAAGTAAATACAAAGGAGAAATGTGTTAAGTTTAATGAACAAAGAATGAATGTCATTTCGTGAAGATTATGTACTTGATTCTTGTTGGCTTGGTAAAAGTTATCTACGTGAATGAAATGTCTCAACTCTTGTATAGGACCTTTGCTCCATCTTGGATTGAGTCCATTAATCTAGGTGTGTTCCACGATCACGAATTCATCCTTTATGTGCACATTTGAGTTTTCTCAATGTGTACTTTTGCTCTATGAGTCACCTTAGTAATCCATCTATGCTTTACTCCTTTCTAATATTTTGTGATTAGTAATATTTAAAAATGCCTTAAGAGTTGTCATTATGTCACTGGGAAATGTGTTTACTTGAGTCAACTTTAGAAATGTATGTGAAAGATCAAAGACGATAGGAAAGCAGCTTAGAATGATGTATGTGAATTAATTACTCCTTTTAATTTGCATCAAATCCAAGTGTTTTAATATTAATTACTCCTTAAATTATTGTAAGGAAAGAGAGGATGCAAATGAATGCCTTCAAATACAAGCACATAGCATCAATTCACATATGTGTTTGTTAGTAAGCTCACATAGGCTAGTAGAATAGGTAGGAGTTGGCCAAATTTGAATTTGAACTTTTGAAAGGATAAGAGTCAAGGTCATGATTGCAAGGTTGAACTTGTGACTATGGAAATGACCCAAGGTGTAATGGAGCAACTTCCACAACAGAAGAATATAATATGAAATATGTTACAAATACTTGATACTAGTAAGTCATTCCAAGGGGGTAAACCTCTCAAAGTCTCCAAGAAGAACACAACTCACAATCAAGTTATCAAATAACACTCTTTTTATTAATACTTCCTATATGTATCCTACTTATGCCTTGGATATCACCCAAAACAACTTAAAATACCAAAATATAACATCTACGATGAGCTAACTATCTAAATAAAAATATAATAATGAATGTATAACCTAATTAAGAGTTAAGGTAACCACAAGTTGACTACTCATAATTCAATGCACACTATAGGACTAAGGGTGTAGCATGCCCCCCTCTTCAAAAAAACCATTATCCTCAATGTTGATCAATTGTAGATGCTTCTGCACAAAATCTTTATCTTTCCATGTGGCATCTTCAATTAGTAAATTCGTCCACTAAATGAGATACTTGGTGATTTTTCTAGTCCTCAACTTCTTTGTGTGTGTTTGGAAAATTAACTGTAGATCCATATAAATCCTCTTTTTTAATCTACCTCTAGTAACATTGTTATTGTAAGAATTTGTTCACCAATCACCTTCTTCAAACAAGAAACACAACAAATTGAATATTTATTTGGTGTAGGTAGTAACTTAAGCTTATAGTCTACACTACCAAATCAACTTCATTACTCCTCTCACTATGATGTCAAGGTCAATTTGTTGTTTCATTTTATTTTATGTCATTGATAAATTCTCCTTGAGACCTAAAAGTTCATATTCTTGATGATTCAAGTGGCCTTCCACAACCTAAATTCTTGGAGTCACATTCAATGAAAATTTTGATATTTATTATTTGTCAATGAGATTCTTTTTAGCAACATCATTCTAGCACTCTAATTTGGCTTCTTCAACACAATTTGATTGTAATATTGAAATGTCACACAATAATGTTTCTTCGTTCTCATCCTTCCTAGATAGTGCATCAACCACTATATTCTCCTTTTGTTTCTTATAGATGATCTCAAATTCATACCCTAACATCTTAGTGACCCTTTTTGTTTTCTCCTTAGGTGATAATCATTGCTCCAAAAACTATTTTGCTATTATAATCTCTTAACTTTGAAATGTCTACCCATCAAATATGGTTTCCCTTATTTTACTACATTAAAAATAGCTAGCATTTCCTTCTCAAAAATAGGTTTGAATTTATACTTACCCTTCAATTAATAATTTTCAAAATCAATTGACCTACCTTCCTACTTGAGAAGCACTCTTATACTATTTTTTGAAGAATCGCACTCCACAATGAAATCCTTGCTAAAGTCTAGAGTATGCATAGCCTCCTTCAAATCTTGTATTTTCTAACTCAACCAACAAAAGCATCCTTCTTCAACATAGATGTAAAGGGTGTTTTTGTGTGACCATAATTCTTCACAAATATTTTATAATATCCAATGAGTCCTAAGAAGCCCCCGAATTCTTAATGGTTTTAGGAATAGTCATGATTTTGTTAAGGACAAACTTTATTGCATGAGACACACTTTGTAACCCAACTATGTGTTTGGATAGAATGTAGCTTGAATTTGATTTTATTTTTATCTCTGTTATTGGTTTGCAAAGGGGTGGAATAATGATGAAGTGGTGGGAGGAGGCTGACATGAGTTCAATCAACTCCAACAACAGGGGTAAGCATGTCTTATGATCATCCTACGCCACCTTTGTTTTCTATATGTATATGAATGTTTTGTTTTCTCTAGTCAAGGTGACTACCACTGCCTCTCTCAATTAAGAAATGGTGTTGTATATTGTCTTTGATTTGCCGTTTGCAATGATGATGAGCTGTTTTTTTAACAAATGGTTTGTATTGTCGTGGATTCCTCAATATGTGTGATTTAGCTTTGACACACGGTTCTAGCTAACATTGAAAAGTTTACGTGTCTTTAAATCTTCACGGTATCTTTTTTGTGACCTAATGGTTTATGTGAAAAAATTAAATAATTTTATTGAAAAATATTTATAATTGTAAAAGAAGACAAACTTTCCTAAGGATTAATTTAGGTTAAATCAATAATATGAATATAAATGGTAAGTATTGATTAATTTATATATGATGTCAAGTTTAGGGTATGTGTATTATGATATAAAAATTTTAAAGTATGGAAAGTAAATATAAAGGAGAAATATGCTCAGCTCAATGAATAAAGAATAATTGTTGTTAAATGAAGATTATGCACTTGATTATTGTTGGCTTGGTAAAAGTTACTTATATCAATGAAATGTCTCAAATCTTCTATAGAATCTTTGTTGTATCTCTAGTTGATTTCATTGATCTAGGTCTATTCTACGGTCACAAATTCATCCTCTATGCACACATTTGGCCCCCCTCAATTTTTGTATATGCTTTGTGACACCTTGGTAGTAATGTTTTCTCTACTCTCTTCTAATATATGGTGACTAGCAATATTTACAAACACCTTGGAAGAGTTGTCATTATGTCACAAGGAGACATGTTCACCTAAGTCAACTTTGGAAATGTATGTAAAAGATCAAAGACAATAGGCAAGTGCCATAAAAAGATGTATGAAAATCCATTACTCTTTTTAATGTGCACCAAATCCAAGTGTTTGAATATTAATTGGTCCTTAAATGCTTCTAAGATGGGAGAGGATGCAAATGAAGGCTTTTAAATATAAGCACATAGTATCAAGTTGTGTCTATGTGTTAGGCAACTCACAAAGGCTAGTAGAATAGGCAAGAGTTGGCCAAATTTAAATAGGAATTTTTTAAAGGGTAAGAATCAAGGGCATGACTACAAGGTTGACTATGTAACTGTGGAAATGACCAAGGGTATAATGAAATCACTTTCACAATAGAAGAATATAATATGAAGTATGTTTTTGATTAAGTGAAAACGGGTTTTGAAGGGGGCCCGAAACCCTTTACATCAGATTAAAAGAAAGATAGAGCTTGAAAGCCTGGCTAGCTAGATCAACCTAAAACAAAGACAGGGACTGCCCCAAAAGACAGCAAGGCTAGTAAAACCAGCCCAAACAACCAACTACAAAGGCCCTCATTTGGCCTTGTGAGAACGAAGAGTCATATCAAAAGAGAGCTTGGACGTCTTTGAATGCTTTCCCTTAACAGTATTCCAACCATCTTCAACTTTAGCTACCGCAACAGACCAATCCGAAGGGCCTAGCGCCAATCTTTCCGGAGTGGAAAAAAGGGTGCCAGAAGAGGGAGCAACAATCGTCACGGGCATAGAGTCACAACTAGCAGAAGTTGTGCCAGCACCCTTTGAAGCAGTCGGCGAGGTAAGAGGTACCGCGACTGTCGCGAACACCGGATCGCTACTAACAAGAGGGATAAAAGTTGTATCAACGCACGAAGAAACCGGCGGGGTAAGAGGCAGCAATTTGTTATCAGTAGAGGGGACAGCAGCATTCGGTATCACAACAACATTAGTGGCAACCGAAGAATCTTTTATAGTCACTAAAGAGTCTAATCCAGCCAAAGTAGAAACCCCAACATTAATAGGAGATTTCCTAACCATATAATGCCGGTGAGAGGCCCCCAACCACCAAGAAGCCGAAGAATTTTTCTTCCCAATCCCACAATTCCCTGTCGCATGACCAATTTTGAAACATCTACAACACCAGAACAGAATACCCTCATAATCCAAGGTATGGACCCAACTGCCAAAAGAGGAGTTAATAACAATTTCTACTGGCAAACCCTTAGAAACATCTAGCTCAACCAGAATGCGAGCAAACGTAGTATGATGAAGCAAATAATATGAAGTATGTAACAAATACTTCATACCTACGATGTCAACAAAGGTTGGATTGAAATGGTATGAGTGTGTTAACAAAACAAATAAATAAATAACTAATATAGTAATATTAATCATAAAATTTTCATAAGATATTTTATTATGGTAACTTTCTAAGCTTTACGAATAAAATTTCATTTGAAATAATTGACTGAACGATACTAACAAATCTGCCAAGTGTTTGAAATACTAACCTTGCAGGCCAAACAGGTATATCTCGAGCAATTAAGGGATACTATATACAACCAAAGAACAACCTCAGAGCCAAGTCGCTGGAAGTTGTGGAAAAATGATTACTGAAATTGTAATTTAGGGCTTGTAAGGGAAGGGAAAAATAGAAACACCCTCCCACTTGATCACCATGGCCCGGGGTGATGATGTACTAAAATATGTAACTATTGTATAAGGTTAGCTGGACTATGGTCCCAGGCAAGGCTGGAGGTTTTCTCGCCTCCACTCTTTCCTACCGACGCCTGCACGAGTGAAGGAATGTATAATTCCAAAATAATTAATAAAATTCTTGACCTCGACCTCTTACCGATCAAAAAAAAAAATATTAATCATAAAATATTTTTAAAATGTAAAAAAAATCAACAACACCTAATTAACATGTATATATATATATGTATATATGTTTGATAAATTTCTATAAATAAATAAATAAATGAAGAAGAAAGAAAGAAAGAAAGAAAGAAAATAATTATACTTAAAAAAGAAGAAACATATAATTAAAATCATAAAATGTATGAAATTCATTTCAAAAACAAGTTTAAGCTTCCATAAATATTTATGAAAATTTTAAGTAATCAATCTCACCACATTTTTTAAGAAAATAATTATACTCCAAAAAAAAAAAAAAAAGAAGAAACATATAATTAAAATCATAAAATGCATGAAATTCATTTCAAAAACAAGTTTAAGCTTTCATAAATATTTATGAAAATTTTAAGTAATCAATCTCGCCACATTTTTTTTATTCTCAATTGAACATAAATTCTTAAAAATAAAAGTAAAAATTTATTACTAATTTACAAATGGGGATGAATGAATTTTTACTTTTTAAAAAATAACTTTTACATATTCCAACTTGTCTATAATAAATGTGGTCTTCATTTTCACCCTTTAGAAAATGAGGCCAAAAAACATATATTAGTTTTAAAAAATATATTTCATTATTTAAAAAAATTGATAGTTTAATATTTGAATTTCTTCAACATGTCAATGGACCCTTCGTCTACTGGTGAAGTCAAAGGGTTTCTTAATGAGCTCATCAGGAATCAAGTCTTGGTGAGTGCAAGGCTCCGACATAAAAAGAATGAGATTCAAATCGTACACCAGATGATGCTCCCTCCAAACTAATATCTCGTCTTTTAATTAAATGTAATTAAGATATCTATATAATTTAATAAGTAAACATTTTTTTTATTATAAAAAATTGCAAATAATGATTATTTGTGAGGGTTAACAAAGATTTATATATCATTAAAACCAATGAATTTGCATATTTCAAGTTGTGACCCAAAACTCACTCAATGGTGAGATAAATTAAATTTCTTTTGTTCTTCATTTTATTATCAATCAGGCAATCCTTGTCTAATCTAGCAAGAAACATTTATCAAATATAAATGAATGGCCCGGTTTATATGGTGATTAAAAATGGAATTAAATCGGATGGGTGAAAAGTAGCTGATTTAATGCTGACATTGAGTTCTACAATTTCCAGTGAATCTTCTCAAGTGTTAGCAAACTCGTACACAGCCTTGGAGAAGACTAAAACTTCTTAACAAGAATGAGCATTCCTACCAAGTTAATGCTTGACTAGATTAAGTGTCAGATAATTTTTGTCAGTATGCAGTGTTCTTACTGATTACAACATAGCACTTCCAAAGCCACAATTGGGAGCAGAATATGAATTAAACACTCCACATTTCTACAGCTAATGTCAAACCTCTGTACCTTGATCTAGATATCAACGTAAATTTCAAATCTGAAATGCAGACATCCAAAGCCTTGAATCTTGCACCACTAGTAAGAAGAACGTAGAAAACCAGATGGTAACTTGAATTGCAAACTCGTTTGCAGAGCCACATGAGACAATTACATGAAGCAAAACAAAGCAAAAACTCCTTTAAATACAATACAACTCATGGCATGTAATTTTAAATATACACATCATAAGTCGAAGATACAGGGATGGGCCAAATTCAAGAAGGAAGCGACTAGTTCCAAGTTGGGCAATGGAGTTGGGTATTTATAATTACATTAGCTTCTCTAGGCCCCCTGAAACGGCGAAACCCCGTTGCTTTAATAGTTCAATCTCGAACTTAACGTTGTCCATTGTCAGAGCAAAGTGCTCTGAAATGCTTTGAAACAAAAGCAAGCCTTTATTTGCCATTAACTAATTCGACTTTTATATTACTATACAATTCCTCGCTTCGCATATCAAAACAACCAAAAAATAGGTGGAGTAAATATATATCTTCTCATGAGTCCAGAAGAATAAATCTCCACATGAGATATGCATTGTATGAGATGATTCTAGTTAGATAGGAACCCGTGCTACGCTTATCTTAATAATGGTGAGCATACCCCAGGATCCAGACATAGTCAACAGCATAATTTTATGTTTCTCCTTGTGAAAAATATAACCACCTAGTATGCAATCTACAGTAAGCTTCAACATACTTGTGCTTGCTTATCTATCCTAGTTGATTTTACTGCATTTTTTATCTATATTCAAGTTATTGAGGAATCCTTGCAGCATTTCATTTACTGGATTCTTTGTTCTAAGTGATTAAAAAGGTTTGCCATAAGTGTGTAATAAGCAGATCACTGGCTGCCATGATTACCAATTTATGCCATATTTTTATTACTCTTCTTTATTATTATAAACAAATAGCCTCATTGACGGAGTGCACCTTGTGAATGCAGTATACAACAAACTGTTCTAAAATTGAGAATCATGGCTGTGGTGGTCAGTAATAATGTTTCCTCAAGAATCAAGAAGCAAAAATATCCTTTCTGTTAACAGGACAAATATTAATAGTTAAGCCCTAGACATTTTACCAGCAGGGCAACCTGACTATTTTACCAGTTGGAGCTTTCTAACAATCCAGTTCCCATGTTTTGGATAATTAAACAAATAATCAGGCTTTAAAGAGAATTCTTTTTTACATCCTTAAAATTGCATAATGAGACAAAAAATAAATATCAGAGAAAATATATCATGAATTTTACATCTTAAACCCCTGTAACCCCTTTCCCTTCTTAGGAGTTCTTTTGCCATGCATTTCTGCAATTCATTTTCTCCAGGGTGTGGTATTTGCAAGATGGAATGACAAAAAAGGAGAATTCCTACTAAGCGTGCACACATGATTCAAATGAAGAGCATATTATACACAACCTCATAGCACTTCGTCAAATTAGAGAACAAAATCTAGTAATTCTCCTTCAATCAGCCATCCCATGATCTTTCAGGTCTTGATTAAAGTCTTCATCAGTTCTCAAATGACCACACATATTGCATTCCATAACAGGAGATGGAGTACCATCGCAAGGAGGCAATGGAGCCATAGTTCCTCCACAATTCTCAACTGGGCAAAGATATTTTACAAAGAAGTATGCATGAGGAAAATCACTTTCTCCTTCACCAGTATTTTCTCCCATTGCATCTGCCTCCTGAAGTTCTATGTCTTCATCCTCCATCTCATCCTCCAAGATAGCATTTTCCTCATCCATGCTTTCCTTGTCACTCCATGTTTCCTCAACCCTGCAACGGTCACACATGCAAGAAAAGCCATAGTCTTCTAATAACCTTTTTTGTCTTTCAGCATATGGCCAATTGACAGGGAAGTAGCTCAGGCATATCTCTGATCCATCCTGAATGTCATGCAGAGATCTAATGATAATATTTGTATTGTGATCTCCAGGCTTGTCTACATAATCAAATCTGTAACATGCAACAAATGAGAAAGGTGAAAGGAAAACACAAAGGATGCATGTAAACATTTGGATTCAGTCATTTCAAAATCTAAAATGCCAACGATTTTACCTTTGCATTATAAACATTACATCTCATTACATGCAAGTCTAGTATGTCCAAAACTAATAACCATTTCAAGGCCTTTAGCAACACTTTTCCATTAATGCTTTGATTGGAAAAACCGTCCTCTTCTAATACATGCTTTCATTAAAAAGTACAAATTTGAACCACCCCTACGCATTGAATAATAACAAGGCAAGTACTAAGATTTGTCATTATTGTCCGTGCCAAAACATTGAAACAATTAACCACAGACATCAATTTTTTTTATGAATAAAATAATACCAGAAACAACATTAACATGAAATTACATTATTTAAAGCATCCCTGTCATAAATACTTATAAGTTACCCAAACAATTAAGATTTTCCATTTTGGCAGTTGAAGACAACATCTTCATTCCAGTAATCAAATCACTGATTTCCATTAAAGGAGAAGAAAGAATGCTAATTCAAGAATTAAAATTATTAAGTTTCCAATAAGCCATCTAAAACATCAGAGCATCCAATGTTAATTAGAAATGAGCAGAGAAAACATAAAACAGAAAAAGAAAAACAGAATTAAAAAACAAGACACAAGACACGAATTTATAGTGGTTCACCATAAAGGCTACGTCCACTCTCAAGCAGGGAAAACTCTTCATTAATTGTTATATCAATACACCAGTACATAGCTATTTATACATTCATATGTAGAAGCCAAAAGATCATGGAAGAAGCCAAAGGATCATGTGATGGACTTCACAATCCCAACAATCTACCCCCTGAAGGCCAACCGGTACAGCCATGCACTGTGGCATCCCTGCTTCCACTTCAAATCTCATATTGCAACCAAGCCCATTGAAGATTTTAACTTCGCTAAGGACTATTCATGAACACTGCGGATAAGCCTTCTCCAAAACAAATCAGAGTCAAAAACATCTTCTCTTACTACTTCACCTGTTAATCCATAATCAAGAACACTACTTTCAATAGGTTCAAAATACACTCCTCCATCACGATCACCTGCTCCTATGCTCCCCCTTAACAGAACATATAAAAGCTTGTCATCTTCCTTAGACATGATGGGATCTACCTCATCTTGCAAAAGAACAACAACAGAAATAGCCTTATTTTGTATGAGAATTGCACTAGGCTCAAATTGGTCCTTGTCAACAAAAGACATAAGCCCAACATAATACTCATTGGACGACACAAACTCACCCATTATTGCATGTCCTCCTACCATGGCTTTCCATGAAAACACATCTCATTCAGGTGTGAATAGCCTCCACACATCACTCCCAATTCTCACGGCTGATTCATTTTCCACATCTGGAACAGACCAGTTCTTATTCTGCCCTACTGCATCTTCCAGAAAAGTAATGGTGGTGCTCAAATCAATGAAAATTCTGCCACTCCTATCAGAACGGAGCTCAAAAGTGCCCGCGGGTATGTCCAATCAAGAAGCTTCGACCGAGATGTCCTCTAGATCAAAGTAATACAAACTGGGCAACAGCAAAGGACCAGTTTTAGCCACCAAAACATGACATCTGCAGCATGCCTCCTCGCACATGACATCTACAACATGCCTCTCCACTGCATCGCACAGCACATTCGTTGTATTATCATCTCACCCACAGTTTTCAATATGCTTGTTTCCCGGCAAACTTGGTTCTATACCCTGCATGGAGACAACAACATTCGCTTTTGAAGACCGAGCAAAATAGGGCAAATAGTGGTCATTTGAATCCGTAGATCAGAATTAGAGGGCAGTTCCCTCACTGCCTACATGACACTAGGACCATCAAATGTCCCAACGTCGATTCCCACGGCTTTTGGTTCGAAACGTCGTGACATGTCTCTGTCTCTAGCTAGTCTACAATTTTCAACTTCCAAGCGATCGACGCCATGGATTATGAGGTCAATTTCAAGGTTAATAGATGAAGTGCTCAATTCACCCATCCCGTCATAGACAATCCTCAAGAAAAAACACTTTCCATCAACGTCTATACAAGCAATTGATCTTTGCGCAACAAATTTCAGATCAATCTGAATCAAATGGAGAAAATCCACCAAGCATGTAACCCTGTCAACAACAACCTCGATTGTTGCCTTACGGTCTTGGAAAGCTTGTTTGAGGAGCACAGCAACATCAAACTGGAAATCCATCCAGTCAGCCTTGCAAAAATACATAACACAGGCCAGAATGCCACTTTTTCTAAAATTACTGTACAGAAACCTATCACTTTCCTGAACAACCGAATCAGTGCCCCTGTGCTCTTTACGTAGGGACGGCAAACTCAAGGGAGGCAGAACAAAATAGTCAGATTCCAAACAAGGCAAACTTCTGGAGAAGCCTCTAGTCACTTATGTCGATAATTCTTTTGAGAGATTCTTCTTATCCATTAATTGTTCCTCAACATTCTTCAACTTGGTCAGAAGCTCGGCTTCTCTCAAGAGAACATTCTGTAAATCTTTCTAAAGAGCAAATAATTTGCCTATGAACTGCTATGATTATTTTCCAGAGCTGTTACAAGATTTTCAAGCTCAAGATGCCTATCAGTCGATATATCTTCAAGGCTACCAATATTTACTTTTGATCCATTTAAGTTTTCCATCAGTTCTTTTCCCTTAGACTTAACATAGTCTCAAGCCCCAAAACTCTTGCCAAAGAATCTTCCATAAAAATCAATAAATCCATGAGAAACGAATTCTCCTCCTTCAACCTCACAATCTTGTTCTCTTGGTAGTTTTCAACATCATATACCTCATCTTCCTCAAGTTCATCTTCACTTGCCTCAGCGTCCTCTTCTTCAGATGAATCCTCCTCATTTTTCCATCCATCCCACCAGTGTACATGGCATTTCGTTTCAGCTTTCACTTGCACACCATTACTCCCTGTCAAGCCTAAATTGCTAAGAAATTCTTCAACAACAAAATCGGCTTCATCATCTTCTTCCATCTCTGCTCACTAACTTCACCAAGCTCTGATACCAATTGTTAATTAGAAACAAGCAGAGAAAACATAAAACAGCGAAAGAGAAACAGAATTAAAGAACAAGACACAAGGCACGAATTTATAGTGGTTCACCATAAAGGCTACGTCCACTCTCAAGCAAGGAAAACTCTTCATCAATGGTTATATCAATACACCAATACATAGCTATTTATACATTCATATGTAGAAGCCAAAAGATAATGGGAGAAGCCAAAGGGTCATGTGACCGTTGGGCTTCACATTCCCAACATCAAAAACCAGTTCAATAAAATATGTTACAAAAATTTGCATATCATGCAGATTCCCATTTATTTTTGGGCCCAATTTGATGGAATGGATTAATCAAATTACCTATTGGCAAATGGTGCTGAAATATTCTTTCCTCGAGGTTTAACGGATTTTGAGAGTTTATTTCATTTGTGTGCTTTGAAGTTGACTTGAATCATGAAATTTATTATGCATGCATTGATAGAATTTGAAATGAAGCCGCAATATTGAACTCATAAGGAAATTGTAATCTTTTCTAGCATGTTATTATTGAGATAAGAAAATCCGAAAAAAAATTCAATACATATCTATTACTGTAAATAATCAGAGGTGTAGATGTTTCATATGCAGCACATACCGGCTTTATCAAGCCCAAACCCTTTCTAACAGTGCTGGCCGTAGCCCATAGAATGAGTATTTTCAGATGACAATCAATGCCCAGGTTCAGACCTGCAATATATAAACACTTCCAACTCCTCAGTAAACTGGGATGATGCTGCGATTTTAACAGCAGGAGACGCACCTTGTTGCTGTTAAGGATGTAGCCTCAATCGGATTGAAGCAAACAACATATATATATATATTGATTAATAGTAACCGATTGCTTATGGCAGATTAAACTGAGGACTGTCTAAGTCGAAATATATACATATAGTGACTGTCGAAGTCGAAGTCAAAGTATCATTAAACCCGGTAGCATCAAGCACCATTAAATGTTTTGATGCATAACTAAAATGGTGACTATTGCATACGAAGAGTCATGTTCACGTAGGGTCATGACTCTACGTGGCATAAGCCACGTAGAAGTCATGCCTCTACGTGGACATGACTTTTCACCTCCATACATATACTCCGACTTCAATACTTGCTGGTGATTGAAATCGATTACAGTGGAAATTTCATGATCCAGTAAGCAGTCGATAATATAAAAGATTAATTGACAGAATTATATACATACATCGGTGGTCAATATATTCATATCAGTAATCTCATCAAAAGTCTATTCTTCTATATACAATATTTAGACCATTGTTTTCTCTATCTCTGATCTAGATTCCTTAACATGGTATCAGAGCCAAGTTGGTAGAGAAATAAATAAAAGATAGTGACACTTTTAAATTAAAATTCAGACTTGCATTCAGAATCAAAGGAAGAACAATCATGGTGAACAGTGTTAGAGTGGAGGATAGACTCGAAGGCGCATCCAACTTTGTCTCGTGGAGAATTCGAATAATAGCAATTTTTCAAGAACTCGAACTAGATGCATACATAGAAGAGACGAACCAGAGAAAACAACCTAGAAAAGACACAACAAGGCTAAGAAAATAATAAATGATGTTGTTAAAGATCACATTCTTCCAACCATATCAAAACTAACTACAGCTTATGATATGTTCAAGACCATTCAAAATTCATATGAAATAAATAATGCAAGCAGATTGCTCACCTTAAAACAGCAATTAATGCATATCTACATGAACAAAGGAGAAACAATCACATCCTATTTCATGAGGATTTCAGAGTTGAAAGACCAATTGTCAACTATTGGGAATAATGTAGATGATATGGAGCCATCTCTAATAGCACTTAAGGGATTACCATCCAGTTGGGAATCCTTTATTCAAGGCATTAGTGCTCAACCGACACTACCGCAATTCGATCAACTCAAGAATGATTGCACTCAAGAAGAATCTCAACTAATTACAAGAGGGATGGGTCCAAACAAAGGAGGAGAAATTCAAGCACTAAATGCTAACTCAAGCAACAAAGAGAAGAAAAGGAAATTCAAACGGAAGAGAGGAAATAATCACAAAAGCAGATACTTCTCCAAGATTCAATGCTACAGGTGTGATAAATTTGGACACACTCACAGGTTCCGCCCAGAAAGAAAGAAAGCTCAAGCAACCATAGCTGAAGTTAAGGAAGTAGAGAATCCTCTATTCTTCTTAGCCTTATCAAGCAAACTAAACTCAAACAAACATATGTGGATAATCAATAGTGGAGCGTCATGACACATAACTGGATTTAGAGATCAATTCGAAACCTTTGAAGGGCACTCAACTGAAGAAGTTACAATAGGAGACAATTCTAACTATCCAATGAAAGGAATGGGACCTGCTCAATTCAATTAAGAACAGGAGTTACATTACAATTGAAAGATGTTCTTTTTGTACCAGGTATCAAAAGGAATTTGGTCTCTATATCAAGACTAGCTGATCAAGGATATAGTGTCACCTTCCATGAAGATAAAGTTCTACTCTGGCCTAAAAATTCTAACATAAAGAATGTTATTCCTATAGGATCTAGAGATGGTAATTTATACAAACTATGCAATACTCATAAACAAGCACTAAATCATGAAGTATCAAATTCTAATGAAATTTGGCATAGAAGATTAGAACATCTTCGATTTAGTGCCCTACCTTCTATAGGAAAGATCACCACAGGATTACCCAATCGAAAATCTGATCATGTTGGAACTTGTAAAGGATGTGCTCTAGGAAAGAACTCAAAAGGGTCTTTTCCATCAAGTGAACACAAATCAAAAGTTGTACTAGAACTTGTCCACACTGATTTGTGTGGTCCAATGTCATTACCATCACTGGGGGGATTTTTGTATTACGTGATATTTGTTGATGACTACTCTAGGAAAACTTGGATCTATTTCATAAAACTCAAAGAATCAAATGAAGTGTTATTAAAATTCAAAGAATTTAAAGCCTTAGTGGAAAATCAAACTGGGAAGAAAATAAAGAATCTAAGATCAGATAATGGGGGTGAATATATCTCTGAAAATTTTAAAGAATTCTGCATTTCTATTGGGATTAAGAGGGAGTGTACAGTGCCTTATAATCCTCAACAGAATGGAGTTGCAGAAAGGAAAAACAGAACCATCATCGAAGCCGCTAAAGCCATGATGCATGATCAAAATCTACATATCTCATTCTGGGCTGAAGCATCAATACAATTGTCTACATTCAAAACAAATGCCCTCATTCAATCCTAGAGAATATAACACCTAAAGAAGCCTTTACAGGGAATAAACCAGATTTAAGCCATCTAAGAATCTTTGGTTGCCACGTGTATATTCACGTTCCTAAAGAAAAGAGAACCAAACTAGAACCCTCCGGGAAGAAAGGCATATTTGTTGGGTACAGTGAAACCACTAAAGGATACAAAGTCATATTCCAGGACAAAGATCTATTGAAATCAGTAGAGATGTCAAATTTGAAGAAGATGCTGCTTATAAACTCTCTCTAAGTGCAGAAGATGATCAACCCACAGAATCAGATGAAAATATTACAATTGAGAATCAGAGGGAGAATAGCATAGAAGATCATGAACCTCGATCATCTAATTTTGAGAATGCTGAAAATCCTAACAACAGGAAAAGACCACTATGGGCAAGAAAGATGATTGAGGAAAATAATGTGGAACCTGATGAAATCTTCAAAGAGAATAAGAAAACAAGAAGTCAATCATGCTATGTTGCACTCATGACCGAGCTTACAAAATCTGAACCATCAAATGTTGAAGAGGCTTTAACATGTCAATCTTGGAAAGATGCAATGATTGAGGAATACCAGTCTATCTTACAGAAATGATGTCTGGGACATTGTACCTAGACCAAAAGACAAATCAGTTGTCTCTTCAAAGTGGTTATTCAAAATCAAATATGCACCAGATGGTAGTATTGAAAAACACAAAGCCAGATTCGTTGCTAGGGGGTTTTCTCAAAAGGCTGGAATTGATTACGAAGAGATATTTGCTCCAGTTGCCCAATATACTTATGTAAGAACCATTATTGCCATTGCAACGTCTAAAGGGTGGAAGATACATCAAATGGACATAAAGACCGCATTTTTGAATGGTGTTATTGAGGAAGAAGTATATATAGAACAACCTGAAGGCTTTGCTACACATGATAGAAATCTCTGTGTGCAGACTGAAAAAAGCCCTCTATGACCTTAAGCAAGCTACCAGGGCATGGTATGAAAGGATAGATAGTTATCTCTCCAAGCTAAGATATTCCAAAAATGAAGCAGATTCTAACATATACTTCAAAATATCGGATGGTGACATGTTAATACTTGTTCTCTATGTTGATGACTTGTTGATAACAGGAGAAGATCATCTCATTGCAAAATGCAAACAAGATCTTGTGGCTGAATTCGATATGAAGTATCTAGGTCTACTGCACTATTTTCTAGGTCTAGAAGTATGGCAAAAAGAGAATTATATTTTCCTAAATCAAGGAAAATACACCACTGATATCCTGACCAAATTTGGTATGATAGATTGTAAACCTCTATCTATTCCAATGGAAACAAATCTTCATAAGCTCAAAAGTGAAGCAATAGATTCATAACCTACAAATCCTACATACTATAGACAAATTATTGGATCCCTTATGTACCTAGTAAACACTCGCCCTGATATTGGTTATGCTACTAATGTGTTAAGTCATTTGATGTGCGAACCCAAGAAGATTCACCTAATGGCTACTAAGCATATTCTAAGATACTTGTGTGGTACTATTGGACTTGGCCTGAAGTATAAAAATGTTGAGATACAACTCCAAGGGTATTCTGATTCCGACTGGGCAGGCAGTTCCATTGATCATAAAAGTACAACGGGGTGTTGTTTTAGTCTTGGATCGGCTATGATATCCTAGTTTAGCAGAAAACAGTCAACAGTTGCTCAGAGTTCCACTAAAGCCGAATATATGGCTGCCTCCATGGGAGCTCGTGAAGCAGTGTGGTTAAGGAAATTGCTAGTTGGACTATTTGGGAAGCCCCTAAACCCCACTGTGATTCACTGTGATAATCAAAGTTGCATCAAACTTTCTGTAAATCCAGTTTTTCACAATCGATCCAAGCATATAGAAATCTCATACCATTACATAAGAGATATGGTAGAAAGAGATGTTATCAAATTGACCTACATCAACACTGAAGAGCAAAATGCCGACATATTCACCAAACCTCTTGCAAAGTTGAAAGTGGAGTACTTCAAAGGTAAACTTGGTATGACTAAATTATAATTGAAATTGAATCTTAATCATATGTAATTTGATATATTCATGAATATCTTGGATACAATATTGCACGTATGTGTTATGTCATGAAAGGTGACGATCTTCCATGAGATGTATGTAAGATCGCTATTGTAAGGTGACAACCTTCACAATAGCCTGATCTGTTATCAAGATTGACTACATTAAGTTGCTGTCCTGGAATGTGCCGGAAATCTTGATACTAAATTTGTTATGTTGAGTTATAGATTTGTTTTCATTAAGTGTTGTTCCGAAATGTGTCGGAAATTATGATAACAATCATATCATGATTGACTACATTAATTTGCTGTCCCGGAATGTGCCGGATATCACGATACTAAAATTATTGCATTTGTGATAATGACAATTTTACACTTGTCACTAGGATCAAGGTTGTTATCTGATAAGACTTCATGTAGTTGTTGTCCCAGAGTGCTGAATATCAGATAATCCATCTCTTTGAGATATGAAGTATTTCACTAGTAAAAATTACTGATTGAATGTATATGATCATGCCAAATGAATATATATATCTAGAAAATTGTTCCTTAAACTTAATTATGAAATTCAATCCTCTTTTGCTAAGAGGGAGTGTTAAGGATGTAGCCTCATTCGGATTGAAGCAAACAACATATATATATATATATATATATATATATATATATCACATTATATATTGATTAATAGTAACCGATTGCTTACGGCAGATTAAACCGAGGACTGTCGAAGTCGAAATATATACATCTAGTGACTGTCGAAGTCAAAGTCAAAGTATCATTAAACCCGGTAACATCAAGCACCGTTAAATGTTTTGATGCATAACTAAAACGGTGACTATTGCATATGAAGAGTCATGTTCACGTAGGGTCATGACTCTACATGGCATAAGCCACGTAGAAGTCATGCCTCTACGTGGACATGACTTTTCACCTCCATGCATATACTCTGACTTCAATACTTGCTGGTGATTGAAATCAATTACAGTGGAAATTTCATGATCCAGTAAGCAGTCGATAATATAAAAGATTAATTGACAGAATTATATACATACATCGGTGGTCAATATATTCATATCAGTAATCTCATCAAAAGTCTGTTCTTCTATATACAATATTAGACTATTGTTTTCTCTATCTCTGATCTAGATTCCTTAACAATTGCATGACTGAAAAAGCTCTCTTTTGTAGCTGTTTGCCCTTAACACAGGTGGATTTTGGCTATGGAAATCATTCTGAAAAATATCTTTCCCTGCGATTTCCTTTCATTGCTTCTAAATCACCGTATTGAATAAAGTAAATCTCCTGGGGTTCCGTCCAGAAGAGGATTTTCTCCAGGGGTTTTGTCCTAAGAAAAGCTGCCTTGAATCGATTTGCAAGAGAAGTAATCAATAATAAAAAATAACCCAACATACATTCCTCAAAGAACTTGATGCCTTATACATTAGCTCCTCAATCCTCAAAAAGCAGTTCGATGTATCTAGACTCCATATTGCAGCAACTTAGACAATATAATTAATGCTTGCATTAATTATTAAATTAGTCCCCATGATGAACTCGCCTAGTAGAAATAACATTATGACTTGAAAATGGTCCCATTATCATTCATAATGAATAATTGAATATATTTGCACCGAACTTTAACTTTTTCCTCCTTTTACTTAACTAAACACTTAATCCCCTTTATTAACTTAATGCTTTAGCCTATGGGGAGAACAAATAATAGGCTAGCATTATTATTTATTTATTTATGACGTGCTAAGCAAGAATGGACATTACAGGTGCAATCTTGTGTGAAGGTTTCATTCGCTGATCCATCTCTCCTCTCCTCTTTCACTCATTCCCATACATTTGATTCTATATTATCTGTATCTACACATATTCCCATACTTAGCCATTTATTACAACTATACATGCACTTATGCATTCATTACCCACCTTGATATTTGCACCTTCCTCCTCTCTTGGGTCAACCCCACAGCAAGCACAATTTGTCCCACACCACACAGAATTGACCCTCAAATTTCAAAGATTCAAATTTAAAATTTGCAAACCCCCACCCATTTCATTCTTGCCATGAGCTGACTCGGTACATGTTTCAAATGACAAATTGCTATGTCATGGTATTTCAGATTTCCTATGCATTAAAGAGTAGAATCATTCTAGAAATATTTCGATTTCGAGCACTAGAAGGAATTTAAATTCCACCTCAGGATCCAAAGACATTTTCATGACTAAAGAATGTTTCATGTATTGATCCAATTCGCCATTGTTGTGGTAGGAATTGCTGTTGTAGATACTAATATTGCAGAAACATTTGAATGTAATACAGTCATTATTGTAATAAGAAATAGATCAGGATTTACATCTGTTATTTGTTGTTCATTTTTATAAGAAGATCAGGAGTTATGTTTCATTTTCTGTCTGAAATGTAATTATATTACTGATGCATAAACAGTATTTTTAATCTGAGTTGTCTAGGATCTGATTGAATACTAGGGCTTGATTGTGTTGTCCAAATAATAAGTGTTTGGAGAAGGTTAAGAATTGGATTTCCATTATTGTTTTGGCTCGAGATATTACAATTGATTGATTCACCATTTGAGAATTCCATACTTACCTTTAGTGTTGATTACCAAAAATAATAAGGGGTCCAACACAAACAAAGAGTTCCAAATCCGCAATTTCATAAAATCATTGTAGGGAAGGTTCCCTAGCTTCCCCCTCCACCACTCCACTCCACTCCACTAGTTATCATGAGACTTCATACGTGTCCTTGAGCTAAATCTATCTTATAAAACCAAAGTCATCCCACACATTCATTCAATCTCCTTCCAAAGATTGGCCACGTTCACTTGGAGCATGGCCCTTTGGGTCACCCATCTAGCCAACTCTACATCTAATCTCACACACTTAACTTTGATGATGTCAAAATCCAAAATGGAGTTGTTTATGCTCACATCCAACTAATCCCCTTTGCCATGTTTTGTCTCTTTGCTTTCATGTCATCCCTCTCTTCCTAGAGTGTGGCACAACATGTGGCTAATTCTTTATATGCCTCAGTCACTAGCTGACATTATTGAATAATGAAGCAAACTGTGTAGCATGCATGTGGTCACAAGCAATCCTATCAGCTAGAATGGCCAAAACAAATAGATGAGATGATCAACGATCACAAAAGTCAATGACACCCAATCTGCAATATTCCCACGTATCATAATTATCATCATGCACGTGCAAATAAAGTACAATGAAACCCTTAGAAACAAATTGACAAAATCATTAAATCATTACTAGGTCACCATCCTACCACTCCTTGTTGACTAGGATGCACTATAGTGGGGCAATAGTAAGAGGTGCCCACACATCGTCTCCCACATTTGTTGGTGGCTCCTTGGAGCATCCAATGCATAGAATGAGGGAGGCCTCTGCCTATCCCACCATAAACGGAAATCTATGGCCATCTTTGCCTCATCACCTTAACCCAACTTAACTGGATCATGTCTCTAATCATCATCTGCCAAGGCTTGATCAATGATCTATAGCCTATCCCTCTAAGCCCTTCCAGTCTTGCAAATCTTGAAATGATGTTGGACTCTCTCAAGCTAAATCCTCTACATGACTGAGGCCTATCATCCAAAGAACCATCTCAATCACCTAATGCGACCCAATTAAAAACTATCATCTGCATCAATAGTTCATTAGTAATATGGCCTCCATGTAACAATGACCAAAATCAATCTATCAAATACCTACAATCATGTCGTAAGGCTCCATGTCACGAACCCTAATTTTCCATAATTATTTAATTAGGAAAATAATGTTTATTTTTCGCAAATGAATTGGAAATAAAATAAAATTGGAATTATCAATGAAATAAGATAGGAGATCGAATGCACTAAAATGATTTATATACAATCGAATGATCAGTAATAATTTTTATTGCAAAATTTGGATCGTCATTGCTAATGAGCAACTGAGTGCAAGTGAATGCAGGAAAAAGGTGAACACAGACGAAGGCGAGAACATGGTTCAGGTAGAGTTGTCTTAGCTCTTGTATTTCGTTAGTATAGATGGAATCTCTCACACACCACATTAGGATTTATAATTTGCATCTTGTAATGATGGATGATTTAAATGACCTTATTTGAATGTTTGTTTAAATTGAAATGATGAATTTTGAATTAGTAGATTGATTTAAATATTTATACATGTGCATTGATTGCATGATTTGAGTGGTGATTGAATTAAATCTAAGTTGTATAAATGATTGTGAAATATTATGCTTTATTGTTAAAAGAGATGAAATGTGTAAATCATTCAAAAACGAATATTGACCCTAGGTTTTTATGTTCTTTTTGTTCAGATATGTATAAATGTATGAAAAAATTGTACTTATAAGATTACTTTTGTAAATTGGACAATAGTGACAATAGTATAAAATATATATGTATATGAGAAATTGATTCAATCATATACATATATATCTATGTAGTTATAAATATCCAATTATCGTGAAATATGATTACTTCATGAATTTTGTTTATACCTACATAATCATTTGAGATTAAAATAAATATATATACGTATTATATATATGTATATGAATTCTAATAATAATTCGATCATGTACTTGTAAATATGTATGTAATTATTAAATATGTAAATAGATTTGCAGAATTTAAATTATTTTATGAAAATCAATATTATATATATATAATATGAAAAGTCATTATTTATTTATATTTAGATTTAAATTAAATTAAAATTAAAAATAAAAAAAATTATTAAAAGTTAATAACGAGGGTGGTCGATATTGGCGGGTTAAGTTTTTAAAAGAAAATTTAACAATAACGAGGGTGGTCGATATTACTATCGACCACCCCCCTTAATTAAAGGGAGGGGTCGGTATTACCACTGACCACCCCTCCTCCCTTTTAATAAAAGCAAACCACGTTGCAATAGACACCGACTACATAGCTAGTAACACCAAGATGGTAGGATAAATACAAGGCATGCGTAGTATAGAAGAAGTTGACTTGGCAAAAAGGGACTTAAAAAATGGTTTGCAGATTTTAAACAATATTAACACCAACCACTCCTTTTTAATTAAATGAAAGAACATCCACGTTGCAAGCTGCCAAATATGTGGCATGAATTATTGGTAACATGGTTTACCAGCCCACATAAACCCACCAATATATTGATCGACATGCATAGTAAGAAGTTAATTTGATTTAACTTTGCATGTTTTAAGGAAGTCATTTTTTAGTAAAGTCGACTTAGTAAGAGATAATTATGAATTTAACAAACTTTAGTGGTGTGGTGTCATGAAATGGATAATGCATAACTTTGCATGGTGAACACATAGGTGTTCGAATTCGATTAGGAATGTTACGTTGCAATAAAACCATGAGTGGTGTCATTTAGAATCAATCCACCACTAGGAGAGATAGCCCGAAAGTAGGAAGGAGGGTAGATGACGACACTATATATATAGACCATAGAGATGGAAGAGAGGGAGAAGAAGGGATGCAACAAAGGATTATGAAATGGAATGTGGAAGAGAAGAGTAGAGGAGATTTAGACGTGATTACGACCAAGTCGTAAAAGATCAATGGTGATCATCTCCGATTTAGCGTCAAACTTAGGGGTTAGGATTCTTGAATGAGTGTTAGTTGTTTTATTATTATTAGAGAAATTGTAATAATATAGAAAGGATAAGGACTAGGAAATAGAGAGCTCGTGAAATAGAAGAGTGCCGATAAGGAAAGCATTGGAATCCGGACACATTGCCGACAATTTGAAGTTATCAAGGATCATAATAGACCTGGATCGTGTTTCTTGAGGTAGGCTCAAATCTAGTATGTTTTGTTGAAGAGATTAAGAGATAAAGAATGATCTAGTTTTAAAATTATGAAATATTCTAATGGAAGAGTTAGAGTTGCAATATGAATCATTTTTAATTGTTTAAATTACGATCATGCAAATATAGATGCAATAATGATATATTTTATGAAAGTTTGTTGATAAAACTTAGTGAAACTCTTAGAAATAAGATCACCCAATCCTCTAGAAACAGAGTACGAGGATAGAGAGAGAAACTCTGAAATTGAACTGCGAAGAAGACGCAATATTAGGATTGTGACTTATTAAATAGTGTTCAGTTTATTTTGATATCATAAAGAAAAGACTTACACTTTCAAATTAGATCCTTGCATAAAGTGAAAAGATGGTTATCAAGTGTCTCATTTAAAAAGCCATATAGATAGGCGTTTTATGAACTTGTATCATATTAGATTGTCCTTATGGTAAATTAGTGAAATCAATGTGTTAAGTTTTAAATCATGAAAAGTCACATATTAGTATTAAACTAAATATGATGTTTTGAGAAAAGAGGTAAATGAACCACGACACGTGGAAAGATAGAGAGAGTTTAGACGAGATAAACTTAGAATTCTATACCATAAGAAATGGAATGCATGTTAATGATTATGTTATTTAAATGTTTTGATAATTGAAAAAAAGAATGTGTACTCATTTTATTCAATTTATATGTAAGATACATACATGTGTTACACCTCCTTAATATTTAATTCTTGTCTTTAAATTGCTTGAAAGATAGAAGGGAAAGATTGTTTTCTTTCAGATGTATATTTGATTATCCATAAAAGATTGTTTCCTGTCAGATAGGATTGGTTGTAATAAAAGATTTATTCTTTCAATTTCTATTCAAACGAAAGATGTCTTCTTAGCATTGTATTTTTATCTTGCAAGAAATAGGAAGCTAGAATTGAAAGGCGAAAGATTGTCTTCTGAATAAATTTATTTTAAGATTTATGTGAACAAAGCTAGATAGGCTTGTGTTTGTGGAAAGTTACCTTCCAGGACGGGTGCCGAATGTGGATTATAGAGAGAATTGTTGCTTTTTCCAAACTATTTATTTTTGCTATGCATGGCATTATACTCGGCCGAGTAATCAAATTGAATAAACCATTGAAATAGATGGAATTCTTTTATTTTATGCTCTCTACCATATCCTTGATTGATAATGAATGCTTGTTTCTTAATAGAATTAGAAAATTGAAAATGCATGTATCATCTAGGCACGCACCAGATTCCATCTTGCCTTTCAAATTCTTTTTCTAAGCAATTCGTGCAGGATCGAGTATTCTTGATTGACCAAGAATTCCGAGGAAGCGTAAGCTTCAAGATTGGGCGGAAAAAGCGCCCGAATCTTGTTCTCGTCTTCATGCTAAAGATTGCATTGGCGATAGCTTGGGTTGTAGATCAACAGACGCCTCTCACCCTTCACTTTGTATTATTTATTATTGAACTTATGGCAACTTGAAATGCTTAAGTATTGTATGATTGAGATGCTACTTTTATCGATTTACTGAATGAAGAATCGTTATCTTTTATAGAAATTTCGTGTTTATTACGATTTAAATGGAATGATCAAATGAAGCTATGGATGGAAAAGTGGAATGAAATAGATTTATTAACTGATTTATGAGTTTATTTAAGAATAAAGAGTATTTCAGCTATTTTTGAAGTTAGCACAATTTACGTCTTTACACTCCATCAACCTATGTTGCTTCTATCCATCGGGATACTAACATTGTGCCTGCTACTACTAATGTAAGACCTGGAGGATGGGGAACACATAGGTGCTCATATGCCCAAGTCTTGAAGAGAGAGGCGACCCCTACTACTTGCATGTGTCTCATCAACAAACTATTCCAAAACATCATACATATGAGCTAACATGCATCGGCCCTAAAAACATAGATGTTAATGCTGCTGAATCTCCCAACAAATCTAGGGAAGCCTATAAAAATTGTCGGAATAATGCTGCTGAATCTCCCAACAAATCTAGGGAAGCCTATAAAAATTGTCGGGACCCTTGCCATCCAACAATACCAAAATACCAACAAACAAAAGTAAGCACTTGCACCTGAAGGACACACCACCAAAAACAATATTGTTGTAGGGGGCTCCAACCCATCTATACATAAGATGTCCCATGCATTGTTGATAGAGATCCCTATCCTCCTCCCATGTGACAAATCTTAATTTGTCTCCCTCTCACTAGGGGGCACATGATACACATCCTCTTATGTAATGATGAGCTCTCTAATATGGGCAAATGGAAAATGTGTATCTGAGTCCCTCTTTGCAAGGGTAGTGAATAATCTCTCATCTAGTATAATGGCGATAGCATCTCCATGCATCTAACCCCACCACCTCTAGGAGAGCCCAATCACTATATGTGGGTAGAATCAAGCACATGCTTCTGATCTATTGGTTTCACAGTGTCTCAAAGATCTCTTGCTTAGTCTACCATCAACATGAAGAAAAACCATAATTAGTCCTCGATCAATTGAAAAATGAATGCAAAACAACTCAAATATAAGCTAGAATTAATTGAATAGGGATTGAATTCACAAGTCAATTTCATGTCCCAAGATCAGCCCTACAAGTCAATCCAACACCTAGAGGGCTAAATCCGCAAGTCACAAAAGATGAAAAAAATCCTTCATATGTTTCACAAAAATGTAAACATTTTTCAAAACTCCTTTTGCAAAACTTGAAATTCTGGGTCAAAAAGTCAACTCATTGCATCTAGGTGCTCACTCAAGTCAATGTTGCCTTGTACCTAAACACCATGTGTAAGAAAGTGGCTCTACCTCCCATGAGTTCAAGTCAAAAGGATTGCTCTAAGCTATGGGAGGTAAGAATCTCTAAGGGTGCACGTGAAAAATGAAAGTAACATTTTACTATTTCAACCTCCTCTACATAACTAAATCTGTAAAGGGTGCACATGAAAAATGAAAGTAACAATTAACCATTCAACCTCCTCTACATAACTAAGTGCTAGTTCATGAACCACAAGCTATCCTACTAGCACCATTCTCGCATAAAACCAATCCTATTGATGATGATACATATTTTTGTGATGTTGAGTGACCTAACCCAATTTTCAAGCTATTCTTTTCACTGCTATGTATTTATTCTATCATTTATTTTGTGCTAACATTTATGACCTACAATGCATATTAATGAACCAACTAATTTGTGATGCTTATTTATGCATCCTAAGATATGCATAGGCCACTTGTGTCAATTTTCATTAATTTTATTAATATGCCATGTGGCTTGAGCATTTAATGCAAAGTGAATTACAACTCTAGAAAGACAATTGATAGGGTACATCTTACCTAAAAAAATTGATAGGATGTGATGTCCCCTTATCAAATATATAAATCAGATTGAATGATTGTTTTTAATCTTAAAATCAGATTTGCATAAACTTGAAAATAGGAAAATTGGGTACTACTGAAATGATCTCCAAAAACATAACAAACTGAAACCCAAATCAATGCAACTGATGTAGATTGTTTTATAACAGATTTACCCATGATATTACATCTACTTCGTTGTTCAAAACATCAAATAACAGCAATGAACATCTGCTGCAAATTACAATGAACAAAATCCCACTCTTAATTATCCAAACACAAGAAATAGCTACAATTTCAACTGAAACTTCCCCAAACTTCCCACACTTTCCCACAACAGAAAAGCGCATGAAATAACATCTCAACAACAGCCAAGGACAAAAATATATGCTGTTATTAATAGCAATACAAAACTGAAACCACACAACTAAACTATACACTCAAATCCTCTACAAAACACTTACAAACTGCTGAAGAAAACACTGCAAACTGAAACCATTAAGCACCAATACAACCTCTGGATGAGATAGCCCTTGGAGACCCTCAGGACCACTGTCTTTGAGCCTCAATCTCCTTGGTTTATCAGCCTTAGAGATCCCTCTTCATTGGTTTATCAACCTTTGAAGAAATACACCAGAAGCTGGTTAGAATGAGCAAGATAGGATGCCCAGAATGTGAAATAACCTCCAAATATATAGAAGAGCAACCCTTCACGACCCCCTCTTGGAAAATAAATGAAACATCATCAATTTCCCTCCAAAAGAGGCTCCCATTATGACCGTTGAGTTGCCAACTACTGAGTTGTCCCAAAAGCCCCTTCTATTTGTAGCTATTATTTCTAGCTACGAGTAGCAAATAAATCGGTGTGACTACCTTGTGATTTGCACGGAGTTAAGTGTATTCAAATCTCTGTATGAGAGTGATTTGGATCTTTGTAGGCTTGAGAATGATTCATGTTGAATTCCTTGTATGGATTGTGCCTGGCTCTAAGTGCTAGTAGATGGTTGGTTGTCATTTAGTCCACCAACTATACTTGTTCTTGCTTGTCCTTCTCTTGTTTGCCACAGTCTTGCAACCATGTTTCCTATTGCTCAGGCATCAGCTGAGTGTTTATTGAGGTGTTGTAGACACCAAAAGCCATGTTATTTAATAGCATGAAGGTGAATATTGTATTTTTTTGAAGCGGTTTCCATAATTGCACTTATGTTGACATAGTGTAAGGTTGTGGTGGTGCATTAGTAAGTATTTTGGCACATATTATCTATATCTATTATATCATATTTATATATCTATCCCTTGTTGGGTTGCCAAGTGAGGTTAGCCTGGTGGTTGTAGGAGTTCATCCTTGGTAGTTTGGAGGTGTTCCTAGCTTGATGCTCGAAGGGATGCAATTCTTGTATGAAGAATTGGCCATCCTACATATTCTATTTTGAAAATACTTGGTGTTTGAGCCTTGTAGAGCTTTTGTGTTGCCTTGTTGGTCGTGATTTCATGATCTTGTTGGATTGGTTAACCCTTAGGTTGGTCATAGCTAAGCATCGTGGTGGTGTAAATCAAAGTTTTTTGCTCCTATGTTTGTGTTTAGTTGTCATGTCCCCCCCCCTAGCTGGGTCAGCCAGTAGAGAGAAAAAAGTGGTTTTCTCAACACCAATTTAGTATATATTTAAAAATTATAAAAATAATAATAAAAAAATCAAATCAAATATTTGACATTTAATTTTGGTGCCTAATTTTGGGCCAACCTATATTAAATAAATAAATAAAATAAGTCTATTTTGAAAGTCGGCCTTTATGGGGTTTATATATATATATATATATGGGACAGAAACCCTATAGAGCAGATTTCCTGAGGTGTTATGGAAACCCTGTCCTCGATCTTCTTATTTTCCATTTCACTTTCAAAAATTTCACTGATCCAAGGTTAAAGTGCCCTACTTTCAGAACCAACACACATGCAGGGATTGGCAGAAGAGGGTGACTGGGCAATCAGACCTATAGTTTGTATGATCTGTTCATCCTAACCGTTCTAAAGCATCCATCAGATCCTATATCAGCTACGTGAGGGTTTATTATAATCTACCAGGCACACACAGACTACAGCAAGCAACAAGCTCTCACTTGGAAAGCAGATCTGTGTAGATTGGAGGCAAATATTTTGCAGATGCTGATTCAATTCTATCCATCCCTAGGTGAACAGACCTAAGAACCATTGGAGCAGCATTCAAAGGTCATCTTCTTAGGGGCACCAGCCCCTGAGTGTTACACACCTTAGATCTAGGTGTCAACAGATAAAGGAAAGGAGGTCAGGTTTCATACTTGACTGGAACAACCAATCAATTCTGTTGCTGCAGATCTAACCATAGCACTTCCACCATAACCTGGATAAAAGCAACAATCACCCTGAATTAAACCTTCATCTGAACCCTGACAGTGAGTAGCACATCAGATTTGAACCTGAGTTTGGCACTGGAGGTTATCCAAGTGTTGCACATAAACCCTTGCAATCTGATCAAACAGGGATTCACCCTTGGAAAGGAGGCTTACAGTAAATAATACCCGGCCTAGTGTAACTGATCCATCACTTGTCAACCTATATCAGACGAGAGTTTATTCCCACTACTCTTTGATTTTGGTAATTGATTGAATATCAAAGACTGCAATTATTTGAACTTAAATTCTTGTAGAAATTCTGATTAATTATTTTGCAATACTATTTATTGAGTTAGTATTGCTATTATGAAGAATTCACTTGAAATCAAATATCTAAAAAGTAAAAACTGGTCAAGATTTGTAAAACCTAATTAAACTAGTAAATCAGATGTGAGAACCGTAGGTGTATTACATTAGTTGCTTCCTTGGATGTTTCCTTGTGAGTTTGGGGATTGCTAGGCCTCGCTTGTTGGGAATTCTTATGCTTTTAAGAGGTCCATGCCTAGATTTTTCCCTCTAAGAACCCCTATGCTATTCCTAGTTTTGTGTTGAGAAGCTAGGGGGTTAACAAAATCCTCAACTTTCTAGAGTGGTACATGAGGGAGGGCCATGTGGAGTGTGACCATGTCTAAAAGTGAGGCATGTTTTTTATGAGCATGGTGGTGAGATAGTGTTGCCTCTAGCCTTGTGGGATGGTTTTCCCCTAGCTTTTTGTGTTTTAGCTTTGAGGATTAAGGCCTTGGTCTTGGAAGAGATCATAGGAAGTGCAACCTTGTGTTTTGAAGGCTCGTGAAGAGCTACTGTTTGTAGTTTGTGTGCCTTTTCTTGGCTGATTTAGTGGCTAGATGGAGTTCCTAGAAGTGGTAGTGGTCTTTGTTTTCTCGTGATAGGTTGGACCACATGGTTTGAGCTTGCCCTCAATTGTAGTGGCAACCATACAATGAAGCATTGTATTCTTTGAAGTGGTTACACACCTAGTGCGCAGTGCTCTCCTAATTTGCTCACCTTTACATGTGTGTTATGTGTTGAGGCCTAGACTGTGTGAGAATCTAGAGGGTTGATCTTGTGAGATCTATAGTGTTTAAAACTTTGAAGAATCGAGTACTAAGTGTAACTTATCCTTGTTTTGTGTAGGCTTCAAAGAGTACACCTAATCTTTGTGGGAGAGGATGTAATGCCAACCTATTTGCAGCCTTGACATGTCTTGATTTGGGCATTGTTTTTTGACTCTTTATCAAGGGAAGCATAGTGTGTATGCTTGTTATTTTGAGTGTTTCATGGTGTGTTTGGACCACCTGCATGTTTCAAGATGAGGTTCCTCAACATGTCAATGGTTGATGTTTGGTACGCATTGTGATACGTGTATGGTAGTGTGCCAAGTTCCTTGTGCAGACTTGATGTGTTTCACTAATGTTGTGTTCCTTCAGATGCATTTTTTTATGCTTTATATGCCTAGTTTATCTTAATGCTTTAGTTCATGGATAGAAATATATATCATGATTATATATTTTATCTGATGTTGAACCTTGTTGGATGATTTTCATGTGCTTTGATTATTATGTATTGAGCAGCTATGCTTCATGTATGCATTGAGTGGATATAGGTACAGGTTTATTTCTCCGCCTGATATGCAGGCCTACGTTATGCCCTAAGGTGGTTATATTGGAGATGTCACTTTGGGCTTTTGTGTTTGGTAGCTACTATTGCACTTAATTAAGTGCGAGATGAGCCATGTTTTCCCTTCTAGTTTTGAATCCGAACTAGTGATGATTTAAGTATCCATGTGTTGTGGAAAACCAATAATTGTGTAAGTTAATTTATGAATGTTTATTTCTCATTTGCATGAAATTGTATTTTGAAAATAAAGTTTGTGTGTGAACAATGCTTGATGCATTGGGAATAGGAAAATTGGGAAAGAAATGAAAGGGAGAAATGTTATTTAAATGCATCAGAGATGATAGCTGATTTTTTGCAATCAGTTAAAATTATTGTTCGGAAATTTCTCTTTGGCTTCAAAATAATTGATTAAATCATATTATTTTAATTGTCTTTGAAAGGAATATGAATTAGTCATTTTATATTCATCAAATTATAAATTTATGAAAATGGAAATTAGAGAATTGGAAATAGAGGAAAGAGAGAATAGAAAAGAAATTAAATAAAATTGAAATAAAAAAATTGAAAAAATGCATAAGGGAAAAGACTTGGTCTTTTTGTTGATTCTTTGTTCTTGGAAAAACTTGCTATCCCTCTCAAACCCTCTTCTCAAAAATGGGAATTGGGTGGATTTCATTGGTTTTGGATTTGCTTGGGCAAGGAGTTGAATTGCTAAGGGAGGTTTGTTGGATTGCTTGCATTTAAACTAGAATTGCTCATCATATTTGAGGAAGAATGGAGGAAGATTGGTATTTTCAAGAGTTTTTACTCTAGCTATTTCTTCTCATTTCTTAATGTTTTGAATTCCTTATTTCAATGTTTGATATGCTTGCCCTTTGTTGGAGTAATTTTAGGACAACTATCTAATTATTTATTACTTAGGTCCTTTAATTACTTTTTCACTTAAGCTACTAAAACTTAGGTGCTTTATTTTATCTAGGTGTTATGCATTTTAAGTCTAAGTTCACATAGAGGCACTTCTAGTTAGCTTTTTTAGCTAATTAGAAGTGCCTCCAATATTGTACCTTCAATATTGAATCTTCAATTCTTTTGTGCAATAATACAGAATTCTCTGGTTGTTATAAAGCATACAATCTTTGCTTGATCTCTTTTGTGTGATAGGTATTTTGCTTGCAGATAATTCTTGGCTCCTGTGGTTGATCATCAAATCCTACATGGTATCAGAGGTTTTCTGTCGAGTTCCTACCTGGGGTAATTTTTATGTGCACATTGGGTTCAAACGGAGGTTGCCAACGCGTCCACAGCATCAAAAAAACCCACGATCGACTGTTGTTTCATCAAAATCCGAGCAATTGAAATTTTGGGTCCTATTGGTTGAGGGCATGCAAATCGAGGCAAAATTTGGGGGTAGCTGAAAAATCTAGGCACTTAGACACAAAATGGAGGTCACCATTGCACTTATAAGGCACAAAAACCTTAAGATCGCTTGTCAAATCGTCAAAATCGGAGATCGGCAAAAAAAATTGTGAAAAATCGACTGGCACGTTTTTCCATGCAAGTACAAATCCGTGCGGCCATACTATACTGGCAGCATCAGAAAATCAGCACGTGAAAATATCGCATGTCTAAAATAATTTTAACACAAGCTTCCCTTTCAAAAGATTTCGTTAAAATTTTGTAAAGAAAACAATTTTTTAAAAAAAACTTGAAAGAGTTTTCAAAAAGTTTTTTGGAAAAGTCAACAATGAGGGCAAAAGTATGTACCTACTGCATGTGCAGATCACCTATAGTGTCGATGTCATCCTATTTTGGCGGACCCACTAAAATTGGGGCTCAGCTAAATTTAGCACTGCTTTCCTATTTTTAGCCCTTTAAGCTTTAAAAAGCAATGTGTGGTTTTTTGCCCATAACTTTGTCGTACGGAATTGAAATTGGGCAAACGAGATATCGTTGGAAAGCTAGTTCCAGTGCCAATCTTATTTTGGAAGTGGTTCAATCAAATTCTGAACCAATTTTTCGTACCAGGCCTCCAAAGTCAGCCTTCAATTTCGTGCTTCCAGGACCATCATATCTTGCACATTCGGACTCTATTTTTCAACTTCCATACATCGTTGAAAAGCTCTCAGAGTCCCCTATTCAAATCTCAGGTTCTTTTCTCTATAATTTTCATCAGGTACTCAGAGATCTCAATCTTGTCCTTTTTGGGCTACATGCAAATTGGGTCTCTATTTGTATTAAGGGTTTCTATTTTTGTATCATTTTTGGAGATTATCTCAAGGAGTGAATCATGTATAAGGGTTGCAGATGTAAATATTGTGGGAGCAATCAACATGGACATGTAATGTGTCCTAATTTCTCACATGATGTTTTTCAACTCTTGCTTGAGTGTGCATTAAAATCTCAAGTTGCTCCTTCTCCACTAGCAAAGACAATTGTTGTACCTTCATTGATTGAGACTCTTGTTCCTGTTAAGCAGGACAACTCATCTATTTTTCTTCCTGATTGGCATTCCTATTTGACAGACATTGCTTCATTGTTTGTGAAGTCTCATATTTCAGATTTGAACGACACATTTGAGGGTTTATCTCTCTTATTTGATGACAGTCATACCACAATTGTTGTCACATCATGTTTGCCTTTGGAGCTTGTTCAAAATCAGTTTCCATTGGTTCCTTGTTTGTCACCTTTGATTGTGATTAGGCATGCACCTATTGGTTCATGGCATCATCTTCCAAGGACTTGGTGACACATCAATAATTTTCAGAGACATCATCATATATTTGGATTTGAATTCCTACATCTTCCAGCTTATGGAAGTGGCTTCTCATATCTCCAGTGCATTGGTATCTTTCGAAGGGGAGAAATGTTGTTTGTAGGTAGTGGATCATGTTCTGTCTTTAGACATTCGTCATTGGCATGGGAGCTACTTCTACATTGGGGGGATTCTTTATTGTACTTTTGTGACCAATTTTGTATTTGGGGGGCCACTTGGAGTCCTTCATCTTAGTCACATGTAGTACTTTTTTTATTGCATCTCTCGATTTTGGGAAGGGGTTTTTTCCCATGTGGTTTTTCTCCTTTTCTCTGTTTAAAAGACCTCATTGGTGTGAATTGCATTGTTTTGTATTGATTTGTACATAAGTACCTAATCAAGCCTTTGTTGCTAAGACTCATTCATACATGCATTTTGCATTCATTTAGCTCTTTAGCTTATCCCTAAGTTAATCTTAAGGGAGGGTGTTGGAGTAATTTTAGGACAATTATCTAATTATATATTAATTAGGTCCTTTAATTGCTTTTTCACTTAGCTAAACTTAGGTACTTTATTTTATCTAGGTGTTATGCATTTTTAGTCTAAGTTCACTTAGAAGCACTTCTAGTTAGCTTTTTTAGCTAACTAGAAGTGCCTCCAATATTGTACCTTCAATATTGAATCTTCAATTCTTTTAATCTTCAATTCTTTTGTGCAATTATACATAATTCTCTAGTTGTTATAGAGCATACAATCTTTGCATTAGAATTATATTAGTCAGTTATCTTTAGTTATTTTATTAATGGTCATTTAGTTTATTTAGTTCGTTTAATTTGTTTAATTTGTTTAGCTTAACTATTGCTTCTTTTATTAGAAGACATAGTTAGCATTTTTGCTTTTTAGCTTTTTTGCTTCAATTTAATGGTTCCTTGTTTTTAGAACACTGTCTTGTAATTCTCTTTATATACGTTGTATATTCATGAATAAGTGTATATTCATGAATAAAATTCATTCAATTAATATTTTCATGGTATCAGAGCAGGACGATGGGATTTTTTAGGATTTGATGAATTTTAATTAAAAAATTCGTGTCTACCTCGAATTTATTTCCAGAAAAAAAAAATTGTTCGATTTTTTTTTATGAAAAAAATTCGGTTATTTTTTGGCACGTTTTTTAAGGTTCTTCTGAAGAAAAATCGAGGGGTTTGACAACAAAAATCATGGGCATCATTCTTTGATTTCCGAGGGCATGTTTTCGTGGGTTGTTTCTCCCTATTGTTTTTTCCAGCCTGCACTTTTTTGGTTCGCACGATTTCTGAGTGGCAAACGTTTTTTTTGGACCGATCTACATATTTTTGCATAGACTTTCTATGCGATTTTTTTTAGCGCGTTATGCATTTTTTTTTGGCGGATTTTTAATGACCTTTCGTGGTTTTCGACAGCCAGACTATGTTGTTTTTCTTAGGCGCCACGATTTCCTACGACAACTTTCAGTTTGCCCGCAGATTTATCTGAGTAGGGTTTTCTAAGGCGCATTTTTTGACTTTCGGCCCACATTTTTCCGGCACTTATTTTCGCAATTTTCTGAACCCGACCGCAGCTTCCTCAAGATGCAATTTTTAGACTATTTCGTTTTTCCCTATGACCTAAGAAAAACACGCAACAGATTTTAGGCGCGATTTTAGCTCGCACGACAGGATTTTTCGAAATCCTTTTCCACCATTTTTCTACAAAGGTTTTGGTTGGTTTTAGCGAGATCACGCGGGTGTGCGCATGAAGGGAGGGCTCACAATGGAAGTGTTTGGTTTTTCTAATTTTTCTTCTTAAAAAATTACTGCTGTTTTTTTTCCAGCTCATGGCCTGCATGACAAGTTTTCTGCCGCTTTTGTGGTGTTCTTTTTTTGCGATCAAGGGTAATTTTTCCTTCCACTATGCAGGGTTGCGACTTCATCAGTTTGGTGTTGTTCAACACTAATGGATTTCTTCATTTTTTCTATACCAAGGACGTTTTTTTTTCAACAACAGTATTTTCAGGAGTTTCTGGAAAATCGTGGATCTTTTGCAGAAATGGAGATTATTTTTTTTACAGGTTTTTTATATTTAATTCCTCAAAAAAAAAAGTGAAAGTTTTATTGATTTTTTCCAAAAAAAATTATTTTGCGAGTTTTTATAATTTTTTTGGACAAAAATTATTTCTGGGTTTTATAATTTTTCTCCAGAAAAGTTATTATTTGGTGGGTTCTATGATTTTTCCTCCTCAAAAAATTATTTTTGGGTTTTCTAATTTTTCTCCACAAAAAATCATGGGAGGTTTTTGCTTGATTTTTCCTCAAAAATCAAGGAGCAGTGTTTTGCCGCGTGATGACTGGTGTTTTGCATCGTGATGTCTGGGGTTTTTCTGCATGCCATTTCAGGGTTTTGTTCGATTTTTCCCTCAAAAATGGTATCAAGGTTTTGCTCCTGTTTAGGGTTATTTTACTATTTTTTTCCACAAAAAATGATGATTTGTAATTTCAGATTTCAAGGTTAGACGGTTTTTTCCACAAAAATTGTGGTTTGTTGCAGTCACTTTTGGGTCGCCCCTAGAGTTGCTGGGGTGAACATTTGCAAATGTGGTATCTTGCAGTCTGTTTTGGAGTTGTTGGAGCAAACAGTGGTTAGTACTCTACAATTTTTTTGGAGTTTTTGCTAAAATCGTGTTCATTGCTCTTTGGAGGGTTTGTCGACTTTTCCTCAAAATCATGGGGTCTCAGGTTTTTTCACTTCTATAATTCACATGTGACGGTTCTGTAATTCGCGTGTGAGGGTATCAGTCAGACGCAATCAGCTATTCTTAGTCATTGACACTTTGCAGATGCCAAGAGGGTCTCCGCAACAGCCGTGTTCTTGCGTTTGTGATCAAAAGACCTGCAGTGTCTTGTGTAGGGTAGTTAGTTGATACAATGACCATTAAAGGAGGGTATTAGAATTATATTAGTCAGTTATCTTTAGTTATTTTATTAATGGTAATTTAGTTTATTTAGCTTGTTTAATTCGTTTAATTTGTTTAGCTTAACTATTGCTTCTTTTATTAGAAAGCATAGTTAGTTTTTTAGCGTTTTTGCTTTTTCGCTTTTTAGCTTCAATTTAATGGTTCATTCTTTTTAGAACATGGTCTTGTAATTCTCTTTATATACATTGTATATTCATGAATAAAATTCATTCAATTAATTTTTTACTTTGCTTGATCTTTTTTGTGTGATAGCTGTTTTGCTTGCAAATGATTCTTGGTTCCTATGGTTGATCATCAACTTCTACACCCTTAAGGAAGTACAAGGCTCCTTTTTAAAATGATTTCCATGCATTTTTATTTGCTGAAAACCATGTTTTAAAATTTTTAAAATTTCCATTTTGTGCCCTTATTCTAGCAAAATTATCCCAAAATCACTGCATGTTGTGCATGTTCTAAACCAAAGGGTATTTTAAGAAAATCTAATTTTGAATTTTAAAATTTGAAGCTTTCATTTTATGGTTTTTCCTTTGTAAAATATTTTTAGAAAGTTAAATTTATGTTTGATTCTAAATTAATTTTGACACGCGATAAGAAGTCTCCTTATTTATTTCTTTAAGAAAAATGAGACCATGTTTGTATTTTGTTGGAAATGTTGACATTGACGTAAAAGTGTGTTTTGTTCAAAAAGGGAGATTGTTGGAAATATAATCATTGATGTCAGAGTGAGATTGTTGGAAATATTGCCATTGATGACAAAGGTTGTTGATGTCAAAGTTTAAAAAATTGATTGGTATATTGGCTTTAATTGGAGGCCGACTCATAGAATTTCTATTTTGAAAGAGGTGTGATTGGAGGCCAACTCACGAAACTTTATTATTATGATTTAATTTTATAGGACTGACCTATGTGTTTTATGTAATTAATTTTGGCGCCCAAAGGGATATAAAAAGGTGAAGCGTGTTTGTAACTAAGGTTTGTGAGAAAATGTTCTATCATTCAAATATAGAGCAGAGCAGATTTAATAAAGAGCAGATTTTGTGAAGTGTGAAAGTGCCGAAAAATATGTTCATCATCTATTGAAGAAGCAACATCCAGAAGGTGAAATTTTGCAAAAGAGGTTGGTGCCTTCTAAAAAAGACATTGATGTCTCTTGCTGAGTTGATACTCAATTGTGGGGATTGGTGTCTCCAGTAGGTTGGTGCCTTCAAATTCTGTAAGTGGGAATTGGTGTCTCCAATGGGTTGGTGCCTGCAAATATTGTAAGATCAGTTTATTTTTGTTGTGGTTTGATTTGGACAATAGATCCAAGCAGTCCTTGTCCATGGTTTTTCCCCCAAAAGGGTTTCCACGTAAAACTTGTGTTCTTAATTGTGTAGAATTTGTGGATTTGCTATTATTGTAGTTGTTAAATTTTAAACAAGTAAACCTTTGTCTTATACTGATTCACCCCACATCCCCCCCCCCAATATTAGTGTGTGCTCATGAATTGGTATGAAAGTGAGTTCCTTCAGAAGATAGATCTCAAGAGCACACATGGCTAGTCAAGAAGGTTTCTCCTCAAATAGAGCTCCATTGTTTGATAGAACAAACCAAAGATGAAAAACTCTTATTTGGCAATAACTCTTTTGGCCCAAAATTTTTGAAAACTCGAGACTCGGACAAAAATTGGGAAAAAATCAACAAAAACTCGACAAATTTATCGAACATTTGAAAATATATAATTTTTAAAATATTCTTGAAAAACACACATACACTGAATTTGTAGAATATATTACTGATTTCCATCATATATAAATCATAGTTTGAGTTAAATACATATCATATACCAAAAATAAGTGCAACCTCTAAATGAATTGGAGTTCAATACATATCATAGAGGATTTGCATTCCTTGAATCTCCTTTCTGTAGAACTAAAGTTCTCCTCTACTTCACATCTTCCATAAAATAAATACTTTGTTCAATAGTTGGCATTGGCATGTGCACACAAAGCCTTTCAAATTTTCATCTCATCTCATACACATTGATGAACTTTGTTAGCCTTCACAACATACCTACAAGAACATCATTCAAGAAGCATGAGACTTCTACATGACACTACCATATCATGCAAAAACACCATACTAAAGTTTTCCTCACACATACACCCAAAGGATTCACATTCTTCCCACAAAGATGCCACATCCCTTGAAGAAACCTATTTTTAACTTGTTGTGGATATGTACACAGTTACACTAATTGATTTGCAAATGGTGAGGTGTGAAGTTATATTATCAATTGCATGATTGTATTCAGTAAAATAATACCCGGCAAATCATTACTGCAAATTATTTGAGTTTTACTCCTGATTTTTTCAAAAAAATTGCCCAATGGTTTTTTGTAGATTAAATTGTGGCCATAAATGACTCGCGATAAATCAGGAGTTAAACGATTTTTTTGCGGATTTTTTCATCTATGGAACAAACTATGCATAATGGAGCATAAGCATGTGAAAGTATCTAATGGCTGTTGGCTTTGATATTTGGCAATTAATAGTGAATGGTTATATAGCTCCATCATCTCCACCAACAGGTCAAGCTGGAAAGAAGGCTAGTGAAAACAATGCAAAAGCGATGAATGCTATCTTGTGTGGTCTGTCCAAATCGAAGTTTGCCAGGGTAATGCATTGTGACTCGACAAAAAAAAATTGGGACAAACTTTAAAAACATCTATAAAGGTAACAAAGTTCAGAAAATATTTCAGCCTATCTCCTTCGTGTGGGTGAAATCGTTAACACCATCAAACGGCTTGGTAAAAAAATGAAGATTCAATGATAGTGCAAAAGGTGCTAAGGTCCCTTCCCTTGAGATTTGATGCAAAGGTTTCTGCCATTGAAGAAATGAAGGCTTTGGATACACTAACAAGGAATGAATTGCATGGGATCCTCGCGGCATACAAAATGAGGACTGAAAATGAGAATCCATCAAAGCGAGAGGCAGCCTTCAATGCTTCAAACAAGGTGAAGAATGAAGAGCATGAATCAAGCTATGACTCAGATGCAGAGGAAGCTCATTTTGTGAGAAAGCTAATGAAATGATCTAGCAAATACAAAGGTAATTTACTATTTAAATGTTTTAACTGTGGTAAAATAGGACTACTACTAAGTGTCCATATGCAAAAAAGTATGATAGTTATGATGGAAAGATCATAACAAGAAGAAAGGGAGCAGACATCATCAATACAAGAAGAAGAAGAAGAACCTCCATAAGCACAAGAAAAGCCTCTATTCCAAAAGCAATAGTAGCTCATCTAAGGACAGTGATGAAAGTGTCTCAAATAGTGACAAAGAAGAAACTCTATTTCATGACAGCAGAAAAAAGGGGAGATGTCTTGGAAAGTGAAGACAAAGAAAAAGAAAAGATTGTTTCAAAAGAGGAAGAAACCGTCAATAATTGAAGAAGTGGATCTTGATGAAGAACTCATATGTGCCCTAAGTGAGATCAAGAAGCTTACGAAAAATAATCTGAAACAAAAAATGCAGCTGCAGAAATATGAAGAAGAGGACTATCATTCAAAAAGAAAAAATGTCACAAAGCCATGACACATCCGACAAAATTATCAGCAGCCTTAAAATTCAACTAGAAGAGACAAAGAGGACAGAAGAGGTGGTGAGAACTCAGCTGAAGACAAAGGAAGAAGACGATGAGAAGCTAGAGTAAGAAATTGTTTCGTTGAGGAAGGAACTAGAGAAAACTACAACTCAACTGAACAGAAGCTTAAAGTTTACTACTGAAATTCTGGATGACATCATCAATTACCTAAGGTCACCATTCATTAAGACTAGCCTTGGCTATGAAGAAAATCAGAAGAAGATTGAATAAAATCAGAATCCAAACGCTACAAAACCACCAAAGAAGACAAAAGCTAAAAAGTCTAAAAGCTATACAAATGCACTCAAGAGGAATGTTAAGAATGAAAGCAACAAGAAGAAAGAAGATGATGTTCCTTAGAAAGACAACAAGAGCTTTAGAAGAACATTTCCTCAAAGATAGCCTCACATGACCAGGATCCAAAATTCTTTCTTTGGTTATTGTTTTTCTCGTAATCAATTTGGTTATAAGGCAGCAAGGTGTGGAGCAAATGCAAGAAATTATTTTGTGTGGAACATAAACAAGAGTTCTTTGGGGTTCTTAGATAGAGACTACAATTCATTTGCTCCTTTATTAGATTATAATGTTATATGTTGTAGCGTCATAAATTGTACTTGATTACAATTTCGTCCTCACCTAGGCCTCACTTTGGCGTTCCGGCCTCTGATGCCTAATTACAGTACTGATTCTGCTCACACCACATTCCAAAGTCACATTTTCATCACCTTTCCATCTCGCCCCTCATTTTAGAATCCTGATTTTAAGGACTAGGGTGTTGGGTGCCTGTTGTGACATATTCACACATCGACCCATTGCAAATGGGGACCCCTGCTTTTTGCATTCTAGGATTAGTCTTCCTCGCTTAGTCTTTTAGGTTCTTGGCTATCAATCTTTACATTGAAGGGTCGCCAAAGGGCTCTATAGGATGGGATGGTCTGCTTAGGTTCAAATGGGTCAGTAGATGGTCCAAGTTAGGGTCTCTGTTGAAAGTTTCCTCTCGGTTAGGCCAGGGTCTTGCTTCGAAGGTCGAGTCTTGATTGAGTTTGAGGAAGTCTTTGTATCATGCTAGGAGTCTTACCTTTTGAGACCTATGTCTTTTAGTCAAGGAAGTGAATGAAGATATGTGAGTAAGTGTTGTCCCTTTGAAGGTTTGAGTTGGTCAAGTCAATGGATGATGAGTTATTGTCCTCTAGGCATTGATTGGTATAAAATTGACCTATTTTGCCCTTAGAAAACCTCTAATGATCAAGGCTAAACTAAAAGTTTGAGAAAAAGGTGAAGAATTTGAGCTAGATTGTTAAATTCGCTCCTGACCCTTCCAAAGGGACAGGAGCGAAATCTTCCTTAGCTCCCTTTTGACTCCTTTTTTAGATAAAACCTTCACTTGAAGGCATGGATTGGGAGGAACTTAGCTTGAATTCACCTTGGAGACGCCTTGGACAAACTTAGACTTAGAAATTTGGAGAAAAGGTCATGAGTTTGAGCATTTTTGCAAAATTCGCTCCTGACCCTTCCAAAGGGTCCAGAGCGAATTTCTCTAAAAACCCTCTCCTACTTCTAACATGGGTTAAAATCCTTGATTCCATGCCTTGACTGAATGAGAAATGACCTATTTGACCCTTCCAAAGGGTCCAGAGCAAATTTCCTCTGATCTCCTTGTTTAGGTCAAAAATTTTGGCGTGATTGAGGCAAGGTTGGTTCTTGCATACATTTGGAGTGAGTTGCAACCAAGTAAGATGAAGTTCTATGAAGAATTTGAGCCTAAAACATGAATTTCGCTCCTGACCCTTCCAAAGGGTCCAGAGCGAAATTCCTAGAGAGGTCCTGTCCTTCCAAGGGTACACAAACGAACTTGTCAATAGTTGCCTTTTGATCCAAAATTTGAGCAAAGTAAACCCTTAGGATGCCTTCCTAGCATGGACCAAGGTCAAAACATAAGTAAAATAAAGGATAAATTGAGTGGAAACATGAATTTCGCTCTTGTCCCTTCCAAAGGGTCCAGAGCGAATTTCCTTATATCTCCCTTCTTGGTCCTCATTTGCATCATAAACCTTGTCCCTATGGCGTGATTGAGAATTGATATATACAATAAAGTCAAGTGATGAGGGCAAAAACATCAAATTCACTCATGACCCTTCCAAAGGGTCCAGAGCGAAATTTATCCAAGCTCCTGACCCTCTCAAAGGGTCCAAAGCGAAATTCTCTTAAGGACCTAATTCTTCACCAAAGTCATTAAATGGTTGTCATTTTGAGCAAAAGTAAGGGCAAATTTGCAAGATCATGGAGAAAAGGATCAAAGATCAAGTTTAAAACAAAGCTAAGTGAAAAAGGATGGGAATTGAGCCAAAAGGAGCAAATTCGCTCCTGACCCTTCCAAAGGGTCTAGAGTGAATTTCTCCATAAAGCATTATACCTTGCTTTGAACTAATCCATTCCCAAGCAATTTTGAAGGCAAAACACTTGTTTTTGATGAGGAAAGGTTGAAAATGAAATCAATGATGGAAAATTGAGCCTAAAATGTCAATTTCGCTCCTGACCCCTCCAAAGGGTCCAGAGCGAAATTCTTTCTAAGCTCCTAATCCTTCCAAAGGATCCAAAGCAAAATTCCTAAAAAGACTCTATTTTGCCTAATGCACTAAAAGAACCTTGTTTTAAGCTAAATTGATGGTGAATTGACTTGATCATGATAGGAGGAGGTTTGATAAGTTAAATTCAAAGCAAAGAAAGGATGAATGGAAGATGAATGGTGTCAAAAGACAAATTTCACTCCTGACCCTTCCAAAGGGTCCAGAGCGAAATTTCCTAAAATATCTATTTGCTCCTTGTTTGGGGTCGAAATCTTGGTTCCTAAGGTATGGTTGGGAAAAGATTGATGTGTACTTGCCTTGAGAAGTGATTTGAGGCAAAGAGATGATGAATTTAAGGCTAAAAGACAAATTTCGCTCCTAGCCATTCCAAAGGGTCCAGAGCGAATTTCTTTAGGAAGTCTTGTACCTTGCCTAAGCCTTTGAACTAACCTATTCCTAAGCATTTTTGAGGGCAGAAGGTTTTGATGAGAAAAGGATGAGAAATGGAGTTTTGTGAAGGAAAAACAAGCAAAATGTCAATTTCGCTCCTGACCCTTCCAAAGGGTCCAAAGCGAATTTCATTATAGGGCCTATCCCTGGAGAGGATCCATAGCGAATTTCATTATTGGGCCTGTCCTTGGAGAGGATCCAAAGGGAATTTCATTATAGGGCCTATCCCTGGAGAAAATCTAGAGCGAATTTCATTATAGGGCCTATCCGTGGAGAGGATCCAGAGCGAATTTCTTTATAGGGCCTGTCCTTCCAGAGGGTCCAGAGCAAATTGATCCTAATGCCTTCTTGTTGATGATTTAAGGTAAGATATGCTATGTTAGAATGAATATAGTATGTATACTTAATCATCATTTGCTTGTTTTGCAGATCAACGAGACAGGAGGACCTATTCAAGTTTCATCATCATTAAAGACACTTCAAATGCATAGAGGGGGGCTCAAAGTGTTTCAAAGTTGAAGGACTTCAAGTGTTCAAAGGGTTGCACGTAATAGACCAAGCTATCCTCAGAGACCTCATTCTCCCACGTGGAGAAATCACAAGATATCAGAAGAAAGATTTTGTAAACACTTCAAGGCGAAATGAGCTACTAGAGAAGGTGACTTGACCATGACTTCCTATCACCATAATGCAAAATCAAGGAGGCTTCATCAAGCACATGAGAGTCAAGGAGGTACATCATTCATCGAGTACATCAAAGACGAAGGAGGATCAATCAAGGTCAGTGAAAGGGTACGTTGAAGAAGCAGATAGTTTCAAAAGAGTTAATCAAAGTTAGATTCTCATCATCATCACATTCAATATCAAGAAATACAGTGTTTCTTGATTAACCAAGCACAAACGCAAGACAAGGTGGCATCCCAGTCACTGTTCCTCCAGTTAGATAGGTCCACATCAGCATGTCCAAATTCAATGTACCTAACTCACCAGTGATGGCACAAACTCTGATGTACCTACCCCTGTTTCCCATTGGTTCTCATGCATTAAATGTAACTTTCTCATTGGCTAAAGGAGTTTGTTGTAACAAACCCTAATTAGGGTTTTCTATCTTGTAATCCTAGCCATTCATTCTAAATCAATCAAAGCCATTGAAATGTAAGGAGCTCTCTATATAAGGCTCTGGCTCTTCATTTGTAAAGGTTTATAGGGAGTCAATAGTTAATAGTGGTTAGAGTAGCTAATAGTCAATAAGGAATAGTCAGTAGAATAAGCAATTGGAGTAGAGTAGGGAGAGAAGGCAAGAGATTGTTGCCCAAAATTGTAAATAAACCTCATTTTCCATTGAAGTTAAGGTGAAATGTGTTGTTTCTTGCAATATGCATGGTTTCTTGTTGAATCTTTGTTTTAGATGGTAAACAATTAGATTGAATGAAAGAAGTTACTGAATGCACTCGCGTGGAATCCGCCTAGTCCAAACCACTAGCCTCTTACTGATTGTAAGTGCGCCTTGCGTGGTCAACTGGCATTGAATGAGTTTAATCTCGAATTGTTATGCGTCTATTGTTCATGCATTAACTTGAATGGTGATCAGTGTCTGATGGTGTAACGATTTGAACATATTTGAAGCATCCCTTAGAAGATTGCACTGAGCTGGTGTCGAATTGTTCAGTTTGATGGTGAGACCTAGCCCAGTAGGACTCCACCTGGTCGTTCATCTATCTTCTGACATTCTAGGTCTTAGATTAGACTATCTAAACCCTACATCTTTTGCTATTTCTTTATTCTCCCTGGTGAGTAGATAGAACTCGAGTTCCAACAAATCAAGCAATCAGGCGTACAAACGTAAGACCCCTTCTAATTCCAGCATAATCACATCAAACCAAATTGAGCTTATCCACACGTAGAGACCCTACATACAAGAACCTTGGAGTTATTTCGATTGATCCTTAGGCAAATCTTCAGCATTTGAATAACTTTGTTCAAGAGAGGATAAGATACCTTGGTATTTTATTTTGTGTTTGCATGTGCATAAAAAACACATCAACAGCGCCCTGGTCCTAAATCAGGACAAAGGCGTCCCACGCCTTGGTCCTCCTAATTAGGCCCTAAATTGGGGCCTCACAACGGTCATTTCATTTGAGTGGGAGATTTGGTCTCGTGTCGGCCTGTTCTGGAAATTTAATTTGTTTTTGTGCAATCAAGTATAGAAGGAGATCTACCCCTCTCATTTGAAACCTTAATCATAGCGAATGAATCTTTTATGATCTCAATTACACTTTGGCGAAATTCAAGTGAGCAAGCAATCCATCATTCATCAAGCATTGGAGCAAAAGTGAAGTCAAGTTCAAGTATTGAAGATGGCATCCATGATCAATGTTTTATGAAGACATACTACATGAAACCCTAAAACCTTTGAGTGAAGGTCAAACAAAACTTCATCAAGGTATTGTTGATGTGTCTTTTGTACACGACCAAACACAGAATAAAATACCTAAAGGTACCTTATCCTCTCTTGAATAAAGCTTCTCCGAATGCTGAAGATTTCGCAGAAGGATCAATCGAACCAGCTCCAAGGTTCTGATATGTAGGTTCTCTACTTGTGGATAAGCACCAGTGGTCGTTGTGTTTGTTGTTTCATCAAGGGGTCTTATGTACTTTCTAAGAAAGTGTGTTCTTGCAATTACTTTTCAATGAGGAAACTGGATTTTCCTAATACTAACTGATGTTTCAAAAAAGGCAAAAGATAGGGGGTTCAAAAGGGCTATGTTAAACTAGACCTAAGAATGACTAAATGGAGAGTGATCTTGGTGAAACTCTACCAATTTCAGTATTGCCATAAAACAACTCTACTGGAATCGGTGCGATCTTCTAAGGGAATTCAAGAATTTTCGAATCATTAATGAACAAAGACACTATCAATTAGATACATATCGATATTCAAATAAAAATAATGATTGAACTCTAAACAATTTCAATATCTCCAGTTGACCACATAGGGCACGCTTACAATCAGTAAGTGGCTAGTGGTTTGGACTATGAATTTTACCAAAAGATCAAACACAACATTTTATCACTCAAGCTAATTCTAAAATCTGAGTACTATCTCCACTAAGAGTGATTCAAGAAGATAAACAACCATGTAAAAAGCCACAAAGATTGCAATAAAACACCATAACTTCAATATTTCATTGATCTCATAGCAAAATATAACAACAACTGTTCTTTGCTGCTAACAATCTTATTATTCTTCTCTTTTTTCTAACTCCTTAAAATGAATTGAGTGAGGGCTTATATAGCACTCTCAAATACAATGAACAGCCTGGATCTAAAGAAGATCAAAGGCTGAGATTTTGACACCTAAACCCTAATTAGGGTTTGCCACAAAAAACACCCTAATCAGATAAGCATTATCACAACATAGCCAATAGAAATTGGCACAAATAACGGGGAAACATAGCCCAATAGGAATTGAATTGCCACATCATTTCATAACAACTTTTCATCTAGAATTTTGTTCCCTTTTCTATGTTCTTTTCTGGCATATTCAATAAATCTGGATGTAATCCCTTCGATCTCAGCAATGGGAATCTCATGCAGGTTCTTCATCCGCTCTTCCAAGTGAAGGACCTGATCAAAAGCTGCAAGAAGGGGTCGTCTCCCACCCGTGCTCTAGTTCTTTTGTTCTCTCGATCAGGAACATAGTAGCATACATCTCATCTCGTTGCTTTTATGTGATCATGTTCTCCTCTTTGCAAAAAATAACCTTGATCCTATCTTCCAATTCTTGGACATCCACATCTATTTCGATCTCTATCCTTCTGTCAAGGATTGTACATAATACATCAAATACCTTACCCTGAATAGGATGGATAGTATCCTCCACTCGGCTGCATCTACTACTGATGTCCTCGAATAGGACTTCTTTCATTTGGAGCAAAGTTGACCATTGTAGAAGATTATGGGTTCCTCCATCAATTATTTTCTCTTGTGCTAAAGCCTGTCTTGATGTCCTTCTTACCACCTGTAATACAGGGATGACAATATCTCTAGTGTGAGTGAAGGCATCCACAGTCACTACTAGATTATGAATGATCTCAAGGACTTGGATAGCTCTGTGGACTGTCTTCATCATTCTTGCTACAAATTCCATGGCTACCTTGTAGGATTCATCAATCCATGTACTCATGAGTTGGGCTAAGTTCTTCATCTTTTCTACCTCATTTATTGACTCGGGAGGGAGTACATGCAAGGGCGAGACTGTTGGATCTTGTCGCCTTAATGGCTGGTTGAGGTGGCTAAAATAATTCCTCCAAGCGTTAACCTCCTTTTCTAACCTCTTATTCTTCTCCATTTCTTCCTTTAGTTTATCATTAACTGCTCTTACTGAAACGGTTGCTTCTTCCATGGCTTGCTCGGAGGTAAGTGGACCAATATCAAATGTCTCTAAATCATATTCTTCTACCACAATCTCATCTTCATACTTGTCCACTGCTGGTGTAGCTACTTGTATCTTCCTGGATCCTGCATCATCTCTAATTACCTTTGACATCTTTGTAGCCTTCTTCTTTTCGATTTCTTCCTGAGAGTTTCCTAGGAGACTTTCCAAATCAAATACTTGCTCTTCATCTTCAACCACAACTACCCTCGTAAGTCTTTCTTTTAGCCAATCTGGAATGGAAGATTTTCTCTCTCTTACTTGTATTTCCTCAGGCAAAGGCCCCTCAGCTCTGAAAGAAGATGTTGCTTCATCATCATTCGTTTCTTCTTGTTGCTCATTAGCACCAACTTGGAGAGGAAGGGACTGACTTGATGAGTGTTGAGGTGTTCGTCCTTTGCCTTGTTTATCATTCTGCACTGTGGATTCCATAGACTCATCAACTTCATACACTATCTCTCTTTGATCCTCTCCTTGACTCATCTCCTTTTCATGTCTAGAAGAAGTACTCGATGGACGATCAAGATTCACCTTTTGTTTCTTCTTGGATGGTTCTCTCTTCTCAGGTCCTTCCTTTCTCTTTGACCCCTTGGAATGAGAAGTGTTCTCACTTACACTTGCTTCTCCTTCTTCTATTCTTGCTTCTAGGCTGAATGTCATGGCTATATTCTGTTCCTTCAATTTTTGATGCTCGACATCTACCCATCTGCGAGTGCAACTCAAAATTGGGTCCATCAATGCTCTTAAGTCTGCAACTTCCTGCTCATTCCAATCTATCTTCACTTCTTTGCCTTCCTTCTCATAGGATGATTGGAGATATCTACCACTGTCTTGTGCTTGATCAGCTACTCTATAAACTTAACATTTCCTGATAAGATCCAAGGGTAATCTAGAATGCATCTTTCTTTTCACCTCCACATCATCCTGAACATTCATCCAGAAGTCCTCTACTTGAAACACATGTCTGTACTTCTTCCCAATTGTCTCTTCCATATGACCATGAGGATCAAAATTCTCTCTCGAGGCAAAGGATGTGAATGAATACAAAGAAAGTTCCTTTTCTGCATCTTCGGCTGCTTGAGAATTAGGACACACTTCAATTGAATTTCCCAGTGAAATAGTTATGGGGATACCATTCCCATGCTTATATCTTGATGCTTTAGCACAAGACGCCAACTGTCTAGTCACTTCACGTAATATTATTCTATCCGTAGGATACCTTGGCAACATATAAGGAGGTGAAGGACATCCATGGACCCTGATGTAGGTGAATTTAGGAAATTGAATGAACCATGAACCATGTTTCTTCATGAACTCCTGTGCTTCTGGAGATAGTCGTTGGTGAATCCCTCCTTGCAACATCCTAGTGATATACATTGTGAAGGTGTCATTGACTAGCTTGTAGTAATTCTTAGGCGGATAATGCAATTGAGCATAAGAATCACATGCTCTTATCTCTCTTGTCCCTCTCCCAACAACTCCTCTATGTGGTAGCCTTGCATACTCAAAACTTCTGACTAAAGAATATATAACATATGAACTCATGTGGAATGACTTAGTAGGGACTAGCCTCCTCAACTACACATCTAGGTTGTTGCTAATAATTTTGGCCCAATTGAACATTCCTTTTCCTTGGACGATCACTTGAATAAAGAAGAACATCCACTTGTCGAAAAAGAAGGCTTGAAAGACACCTATAACCCAATTGAGCATGGTTATCAAGTCTTTGAATTCCTCTTGGAAATCAATCCTGTGAGGCGTATTGGGTATCTTATTCAAGCGAGGCCTACTCTTGAGTAACCAATTCTTATTGATGAAGTTTAGACAGGTATCAAGGTCATCTTCGTAGACAGACTTAGCTCCTACTAAACTCTTGTAGGTCATATCTCTCAGCTCCGAAAGATGAAAAGCTTCACTTATAGCTTCCTCTCAAAAGATAGGCGAGGTCAGTCCCATCCTTGGCTACGATTGTCCTTGAATGTGAATCATAGTGTCTGGCACATTCGATCATTAGCTCATGGCATCTGACTGCGAGAGGGAAGCCTGCGGCCTTGATGATGCCACTCTCAATTATCTTCTTGGCTATAGGTGATGGCTTGCCAATGTAGAGTGCTTCTCAAAACTTCTTCACATTGAAGTTCCTAAGTTGGTGTTGCCAATACTGCTCCATTTGGACACGATCCTTGTCTCCAAATCATCATTCTTTTGATCTTCTTTAATGAGAGCCTGTCGAGTAGCAGATCCACTTGCCTTGGGGGCCGCCATTTGCTACCTACAAAAAGGCTTAAGTTAGGTTTAGGTATAGTACCTTAGATAGGTGACTTGAGATCTCTTAAAGAAACAATTGAACCTTAATTTGAAAATAGAAGGATAAACCACTAAAATTATGAATTTTCGAATTGACATCACCTACAAATCAAATTAGATTATTGAAGACCTAACCTTAAGAAGATTGACATATAAATTTGAATCAGACCTTCAATACATCTTCAAAAATCAGATTACACATCCCTGGTCCTTGATTTCTAATTATCAACCCTAAAAGATGGATAAAAAATGGAGATTGCTGCTGGATTTGCCTTCCTTCCAAGTGATATTCAAAGGGTTTCAAAAGTTTCAGGTCTGCACCTCAGGTTCGCCTTTGCAGATTCAGTCCTTGACCAGCCTTCTTAGATCAGAAATTTGCCTTCCTGCTGCAATTCGCTCTTCCAATTCTGCTCCTCAAAATCGCTTAGGAAGAAGGTATGAATGAATGGTTAATGCTTGCAACATTTGCTTTCCTTTATAGGGCGCCTTCATCCTTTTCCTAAGAGGCCGATCTCTTAAATAAACAAATATAATTTAAAAATTCATCTCCAAGGTGGCCGACCTAGCAATAAGGCTTAAAAAATATATATAATTGGGCGGTAAAGAGTGAATTTTTCGAATTTTAAGGCTCAAAGATCAATTTAGCCCATTTGACAAGTGTTTAATCAAGGCGGATTTGCATTAATTATCCAAATGAGGTTTGGTTAGCAATTTAGGAGAGGAAAAAAAGTGTCTTGAATGTGACTTTGCTTGTGAATCTCTTGAAGAGGCATAGGCAAGTCTAGGAGATATTGAAGTTTCTTTAATGTTTGCCACTTTTCTCCATTTTTTCATCATTTCACCATCTTGATCCTTAACCTCTAATGTTCTTGCCATTATGAACTTGCAATTTGCCTTCAAACAAGGTAAAAAATGTGGATTTCAAAGGACTTCGCCCTGGACCCTTTGGAAGGGTCAGGAGCGATTTTTGTGATTAGGTCCAAATTGCATCATTTTTTTACTCCAAATTGCTTTCCAAGGCAAGCATTTACTAGACTTCTTTCCACCAAGGCCTAGGAATCCCTACCTTAGCCTCCATCATGAGCAAATTAGGTGATCTTGAGAATTTCACTCTGGACCCTTTGGAAGGGTCAAGAGCGAAAATCATGTCTTGTTTGTTTTCCTTCACCTAGATTCATTCTTCATACCTTGTTTTCCTTTGACTCTCAACTTTGGATCCCCCTCTCACGAAGATAACAATTGCTTGACCTCAAAATGGCTTGAAAGGAGAATTTCGCTAAAAATCATGGCCAGGGACAGGACCTATTTAGGATTTCGCTCTGGACCCTTTGGAAGGGTCAAGAGCGAAATCCATGGTCTAGCTCAAAATCTCCATCAATGGTGGCCACAAGCCATTCAAAGGCATGCCTAGGGGTATCTCAAAACTCATTTCACCTTGATCAAGGTTTGTCTTGACACAAAATTAGAAGAAAGAATAGGTTTTAGGAATTTCGCTCTAGACCCTTTGGAAGAGTCAGGAGCGAAATCCATGTTTTTGAGCTCATTTCTTCATTTTTTCAACTTCAATCCACCTCAAAAGGCAAGGACACATCACTCCACTCCTATCCACGTCATAAAAACCAAGGATTTCACTTTCTTCAAGGGAAAAATAGGTGTTCTCAAGAATTTCGCTCTAGACCCTTTGGAAGGGTCAGGAGCGAAATTCTAGTTTTAGCTCAATTCCTTCACATTTGGTGATTACAAGCAACTCAAAGCCATGCTTAAGGACATCTCCAATCATAATTTACCCTGATCCACACTTGGCTTGACACAAAATTGAGAGAAAAAGGTAGATTTTGGGAATTTCGCTCTGGACCCTTTGGAAGGGTCAAGAGCGAAATTCTAGTTTTAGGCTAAAATCCTTCACTTCTTCACATTCCATCACTTCAAAAGGCAAAGACATGTTAATCCACTTCCAAATATGCCCAAGGAGCTAAAGTATTGGCCTAAACAAGGGAGAAAATGAGGTTTATGAAGAATTCGGCTCTGGACCCTTTGGAAGGGTCAGTTGCGAAATTCACAATCTTGGACAAAATCCTCACTTTCCAATGCTTTCAATCACTTCCTAAGGCAAGAACGTGTCAAAACCTTCCCAACATGCCTTAGAAACTAAGATCTTGGTCTAATCAAGGAAGAAATGGGTGTCTTCTAAGAATTTTGCTCTGGACGCTTTGGAAGAGTCTGGAGCGAAATTCATAAATTAGGTTGATTTCACACTCCATTGCCTCAATTTGCCTTCAAGTTTGATCAAACTCACCTCTCCTTACTACCATCAAGTCCATTTGCCATCTACTTAGCTCAAAATCTTCAGCTCAAAATCTTCACTTTTCAATGCCTTAGGCAAAATAGAGGGTCAAATGAGGATTTCGCTCTAGACCCTTTGGAAGGGTCAGGAGCGAAATTCTCATTCTAGGTTGATTTTCATCATTTCGTCGCCTCAAACCTCTTCTCAAAGGCAAATATGCATCAAAGCCTTCCCAACACGCCTTAGAAGTCAACAAATTTGGTCATATTAAAGAGCAAAACAGACGAAAAGTGGATTTCGCTCTAGACCCTTTGGAAGGGTCAGGAGCGAAATTTTCATTTTGAGCTAATTTCTCACTTCCTTTCTCCTTCTCATGCCTTGGACATACTTTGTTAGGCTTCCTTCCATCATGATCAAGTGAATTTGCTCCTCAAGTTGGCATCTAGTTCAAGATTTTGTGAAGAAATAGGGTCTTATATGAATTTCACTCTGGACCCTTTGGAAGGGTCAGGAGCGAAATTCATCCTTGGGTTCAAATCCTATCTTCATTCTCCACATTTCTTCACTCAAACAAGTATTTTGCCTTCACTCAAGCCTGGGAATGGGTTAGCTCCTAATTTGGGTCAAGGTGGAGTGTCTTGTAAAGGAATTCACTCTGGACCCTTTGGAAGGGTCAAGAGCGAAATTCCTATTCTTGGCATAATTCCTCTTGAAATTGACTTGACTTTGCCCTCACCCCTTGATGCATATCCTTCCATATCCTTGCCAATTCGCTCAACCATTCTTTGACTCAGGTGAAATCTTGGGTCCTTAATGAAATTTCGCTCTAGACCCTTTGGAAGGGTCAGGAGCGAAATTTATAATTAGCTCAAGTTTCTTGACCTTTTCCACCCATCATGCCTTAAATTCATCCTCTTGAATCTTCTCTTTGTCATTCAAGTCTATATTTTCTTACTGGCTCCATTCAATCGACTCTGACTTGACAGAAGACAAGACTCTGACCAAAAAACCAGCAACCCTAACCTATCCTGACTCAAAACCTTTTAATCTCTTTGCACAATCTATACATTTTCCATCCCCTGAAAGGTAAGATCCCTCTAAGATTACATCAGGGTTCAAGGCAGACGACACATGACTTCCCCAAGGTAGGTCAAATTTGGCCTTGAAAGAAACCCTAGGTGAGCTCTGCAAAGGAAACCCTAACCTACCCACCCCAAGCGACCACTAACTCACTCAAAACATCTAGCAAGCAGAGAAGAACCTAGATAAGAGAAAGCAAAACCAAAAAAGAAGAGGGGGTCCCCATCCTGATGGGGCGAAGTGTGAAATGGTCACAACAGGTATACATTGTTGTTTCAAGCATTTCAGCCTTTCCTTCAAAAGGAAAGTATTTTATTACAGTCTTTCATTACATTTATCAATTCAATTTCATGGTTAATTCCAAAACTGGGGTTTTGCCTAAGACAAACCCCTATTCCCAACATCTTTCCCTCTCTTTTTGTGTGCAAGAAACAGATGCAGGAGTTGTACTCAGGAATTCCAATAGAGTCGACAATGACGAACAAATTCAACTTTCAAAAGCAGAAAATTCAGAGGACCAAGGCGGATTTGTGCTATCTGGTCCAGAAAAATCACCCGGATTTTTAGGAATAGGTTCTAAACATCTTCTTTTGCCCAAATCTAAGTTTGTGGCTCCATGGGATATCTATAGTAGTCTGTTTTCGACAATTACATCACTTATTCATACTTTTACCCTAATTTCACAATTACATTCCAAATTCAACTAAGAAAGAGGATAACCAATAATAACTAGTGAATCCGATCAGAATCTCAATCTCCTCCCCATTTGGATTGAACCTAGATCTATTGGGTTCAATCCTCTTCAATGTATGTTGTGTTAATTGGGTAATTTAGTGGATTTACTTGGTAAAACCCTAATTCCTAATTTTCACCACATTACATATGTTATAAGTGCAACAACTTTGGTCATATAGCATGCTTTTATAGAAGTGGTTATGTGGAATCTCCTAGATAGATGGGAAAGTAAATATTTGTGCTAAACAAAAGGAAGAACCTGCAAAAGTTTGGAAAAGGAAGCAAAAGAAAGAAAAACATAAGAAAGAGAAGTTTGTGCTTGTGCAAACTGCATTTCATGCCCAAGAAGAAGGAAACCAATGATAGATTGACAATGGATGCTCAAGCCACATGACAAGGGACAAGAGCAAGTTTCTCACTTTAAAGGAAGTAGATAAAGGCAATATAAAATTTGGAGATAATGCTACAGAAAGGAAAACTGGAAAAGGTACTCTTAGACTTGACAATGGAAAGACAAAAATAGAAAATGTCTCATATGGTTGAAGGCTTGAAACATAATCTTCTTAGTGTTAGTCAAATGTGTTATCAAGGATAAAACTTCAAATTTCACGCTCAAGGTTGTGAGATCATAAAGGAAAGTACAGAAAATTAGTTGCAGAGGCAATTAAAAGAGAAAATAACCTATACATCCATAGTGAGATCAAGGGAGAAAGATGTTATATAGGACTGACATATGAGATCTGGTTATAGCATAGAAGAATGGGTTGTAGGAACTTTTGATAATCAGACACTATACAAATCAATGTTCAGCAGCCTACTATATGTGACAACATCAAGGCCAAACATTATGCAACAGTAGGCATAGTGGCATGTTTTTAAGCAGAAGAGACTCATGCAAACAGCCAAAAGAATATTTGAATATCTAAAAGGCACTATGGACATTTGTGGTATCTCAGAGGTGAAGATTTCAATCTAGCAGCATATACGAATGTGAATTGGGCAGGCAATGTTTGATGATAGCAACAGTGTTATGTTGTTGGCAGGATACACGGTAGAGGCAAAATACACAATAGAGGCAGAGTACATAGCAGTGTCATATTCTCTAGATGAAGTAGACATTGAAATACATTAAGGTAGTGGAACAACATGTCAAGGTGGAGTAGCTCAAGCAGAAGTTGGGAGAAGCACAGTTTCAGGGGGGAGCTAATTACTGTATTATCTTTTAGTTCCATAGATTCTTTGGTGTTATGCTCAGAGAAAGATCAGCTGCTGGATTTCAAAAAGGAAAGTTACAGGAAAAGTGAGATTGATACAATTGATGCCAAAAGAAAAAATTACAAAAAAAGGGAGATTATATGTGAAAGTATTGGACATCCCTTTGCCAATTCATGTCAATTGGGGAGAGTTACAATAAGGGCAAGCATTGCAAAAAGAGGGAGTTTTATGTTGTTGTTGTGTTCACAGATGATTAATTCTTTGCAAGGTTGCCATCAAGACAAAGGGGGAGATTGTCGGATATGTTGTCATTGAGAACAAAGTGTGTTTTGTTCAAGAAGGGAGATTGTTGGAAATATGGTCACTAATGTCAGAGTGAGATTGTTGAAAATATTGTCATTGATGACAAAAGTTGTCGATGTCAGAGTTTGGGAGATAGTTCATTATATTGACTTTAAATGGAAGCCAGCTCATGGAATTTTATTATTTTGAAACAGGTGTAATTGGAGGCCGAGTCAAGGAATTTTTTTTTTTTGAAATAGGTGTAATTGGAGGCTGAGTCATGGAATTTTATTATTATGATTTAATTTTATAGGGCTGACCTATTTGTTTACGTAATTAATTTTGGCAGCCAAAGGGATATAAAATGGTGAAGCATATTTGTAAGTATGGTGTAAGAAAATGTTCTATCATTCAAATATAGTATAGAGTAGATTTAATGCAAAGCAGATTTTATGAAGCGTGAAAGTGCAGAAAAATATGTTCATCTGTTGAAGAAACAACATCCAAAAGGTGAAATTCTGCAAAACAGGTTGGAGCTTCGTAAAAAAAGAGATTGGTGCCTCCTGCTGAGTTGGTGCTCAATTGTGGGGATTGGTGTCTCCAGTAGGTTGGTGCCTACAAATATTGTAAGATCAGTTTATTTTTGTTGTGGCTAGATTTGGACAGTAGATCAAAACAATCCTCTGTGGTTTTTCCTGAAAAGGGTTTCAACATAAATCTTGTTCTTAATTGTGTGGATCTTGTGTGTTTGCTATAATTGTGGTTGTTAAATTTTAAATAAGTAAAAGTTTGTCTTATACTGATTCACCCCCCTTCTGAATATAAGTGTGTGCTCATCATTTTTATCCCTCGAAATTTTACATTGATTTACGTGATGCCCAAATAGTGAATTGGCATGAAGAACCTAGGACTTGAGGTGTAGGCTATAGGAAAGGGGTGGTTCTTGATATCAGTTGGGGCGCAAAGGGGCTTGAGAATATGACGGGCAAAGAGTTTCTGCAATAAGTGATGATTAAAGAGATTGTATAAATAAAAATGGCAAAGATAATGATGCCTATGGCATAATCAGAGCACTCGTATAGGCCTGGTATGAGCATAGAACGAATGCCCACTCTAAGAGCGATGGGGCTTGCTGGTGGGTTCCTCGTGTAGGCGAGTTGATTAATACCCAACTCTGCTCAGCCATCCCTTCAAGCTTTACAATGACACTTCTTCCCTAGATCCTATGAGTTTCTCATCATTGATGACATTGGACTTTGTGTTCAACAAGAGACCCATCTCTGACCATGTTATGATTGGAAAAGACTCGAGTGCACATGAGTATGTTTGTGCCATATCAGACTAAGAGCATGTGAGTATGTTCGTGCTATATGAGACCATGGTTGCATGTGTTTATGACTGTGTCGTACGTTTTGTGATGTTGACTAGCCTTTGTGAGTATAGTTGGTGATATTATCCCCTTGAGCATGTGTGTTCATGCTTGGTGATCATTCAGTTGGCCTATAAGTGCTCATGATTGTGCCATGTGTATGCTATGATGTATTTCATTTGATGCCATGTGTACATGATGTTATATTGATTGGTGTGTTTGTGAGCCATGTTCCTTATTCTGCATGAATGATGTGCTTGTGCCCAAGTGACTATCTCCTAACACGATGGGAATGGACCTAAAGGTACCACATGATTGGGTGGCAAGGATACCACCATTGGGGATCAAAGTTCTTGGAAGCTTTACCTTTAGAGGAGGTTTAGTTAACATGCAAGTGGAGGTTCTCTCCTTGCCTTTAGTTTCTCATTTTCTCATTATGATGGACATGTATAACTCAAGACCCTAAATCCTCTTTTGAAATTGTAAATTATTGAATTATGGAACATCTTGTATGGAGTAATGTAAACCAAACACATAAATGGAATCAGCAATATGAATGCTTTGTTTGATGTTTGAGTTGAACACACTTGTCATCTTGTGTGGTTTTTGATTGCATTGCAATGTTGAAAAACTGAACATAGAGCACATCTGGGTTTGGGTTTTAAAATGAATCCTAAGCTTAGAAAACAAGTTTTTAGTTATTGAAATCTCTTGTCCTTTTTCCGTTCTTGCATGTTTGGTTTGTTGGTGTTGGAAATAAGCCACACCCGAACCGACGATGGACTGGTCCAAGAGGGGCCAGTGGCTCAGTGGTAGAGCACTCCAACAGTGTATGGAAGGTCCTAGGTTCGAGTCCTAGCTGGTCCATGTCTCAACATGGTTGTGAGAACCAACCTCGTTGAGGAACTCTTTAGGGGTTCTCTATGTGGTCTTGGGTGGATGAGAGGTTTAGGTCACTTTCCCCTCCACTCTTAGTGTTGTTTGTGTAATGTCCCCTTTTTAGCAGTTATCTGACGATTTGTCGTTAGTCCTTTTTGCCATGGTCTCGAAGGCTAACCAGGACTTTGCAGGGATCTGTGATGGTTTTGGCCTAGGCAAATTCAGTTTCAGGCCAAACGGAGTTGATTTGTCAAAGTTTCCAAGCACTTACTATTTATAGTAAGTCAATTCGAGCACAGTGACGAGAAATTTTTGGTGCGATTTTGGTCAACATCATTTTGGTGCATTTATTCTTTCGCCTGGATTGCATTTTTCATAAAGGGATTAATTATTCAGGCAAAAATCAAAAGTTTCTAAAGTTAAATTTAATTATTAACTTAAGGGGTTATTTTATGCTGAAGCTAATGTTTTAAAAGAAATATTAAAAGTACCCCTTCTTTGTGGAGACATAAGGGGATAATGTTATTTTTATTCTATTTCTCATTTATCCCACATTGATAGTGCTTTGGGACGCATGCCAAAAGAAATGATAAATAGGAGCATTTAATGCTGGAAACTCATCTTGGAAATTGTATTCCTGGAAACTGAGAAACTGTGTTTCTGGAGAAATCTGGAAATCTTCTTGGCATTTGGGGACATAATCCCTCAAATGTGACATTTCTCTTGCCTGTGAAAGACCAGATTTGGGATATCATTCAAGGTGAAAGTTATCAATGGAGGAGAGAACATATTTATCAGATTGAACTAGGGTACACCGGACTGGTAAGAAGTTTAACTCAGAGCACTGTTTTTTATTATTATTCAGTTGCAGCAAGCTTTCAGTTCAAAATCTTATAGTGCATTCTCCAGTATTTGGCATGGGGTTTATACAGCAAACAGCTGCTTCTGAAAGAATACGTTCTGGGTAGCTTGGATAATGGAAAGGGTGTTATTTCGATAAGAAGCTATAACCTTTGCCATTCGAAATCCTTAGACTGCAAACAGCGGACTAAATACCTTTACCTGGGAGTGGTTCTATCGTTTTCTGTGTGAAGTGGAATGATTTTATTGTGATTGGGCGCTAGGAAATTATTTACTGTGCGTAGGGATCTTTCTCCATTCTGGCACGATATCACTCTTGGCTGGTGGGCAAAATGTACACACTGATAACTCCAAGTTGCACGTGGTAAATCACAGTTGGTCAAAAGTCTATATATTGCCAACATAGAACAGGCAATAGGGCAGATTGGCACGGGTTTGAAAGAGGTTGTCATTGCTGGGTTCAACGCCACTGAATACACCTTCCTAAATGTCAGACATTCCTTTCCAAACCATTCATAGGGGCGTTTGATGATTTCAGAAATCGCAGGGTCTGTGGGAGGAAATCTGGAAATAGGAAGACGGCAGCATATGGTTAGCAGGCCGTGCACTCTGAGACTGAGTCGAAGCACAGAAGGCATAACAGAAATTGGCAGCAGTCACCACCATTTTCAGAATATGCTCAGCTGTCAAAACGTCTGAACCGCATCAGCATTTGGCCACAATACACAGGGAACATTGCATATTAACTCCTGAATACGACTAATGAATATTTCAGACTGCGCATTGGAGGAGTGAAGTTAAAAGAGTAACAGCAGGTCAAGGAGAGAATGGGCATAGAGGTTCACCTAAAGTCACAGTGATATCATAACCAGGTTCCATATTTCCTCATTCTGGTAGTTGTGAAAAGTTTATTGTACTCTAAAAACAGTGGTGTTAGTGGTTGAAAGCATTGTATTAAATCAGTAAATCTGAAAAGAAAGTTCAATGTTTATATTAATGTATGTTAGTTGGCACAAGGAATGAAGCATAAGATATTTTCTTGCTTGAATATGCATTGCCCTTGAATGTAATGTTTTTTCATGAATGAAACTATAAACCACAATCGCACCAGGTTTCAACTAAACCACAGAAACCTCAGGAGAGAAAAATTGGACCATTACTGAATGCTTGCAAACTGTTTGAAGAAATACCAACAGCGGGGTTGTTAGGGAAAAACTATAGCAGATAGAGCAGCCTATTACAGTTTGCCTCATGTTAGAACCTCTTTATGATCCCCATGGCCCTTGGGAGTTATCCCTTTGCGGGCTAGTGCAAGATGTGATCAAATGTCTAGGACCTTTTTGTTTCCTCGATTATTTTCACTATTTTTGAGTTTGTTTTTCATAATGGTAATTTCCTAGTGGTTCTCTTGTCCTAGAGACCAAAATTGAGCTTAGGTTTGCTCACCGATCATGACACTAGTGCTAGAGTCGAGACTATAGCTCTAGAGGACTATAGTGCATGTCTGAGATTCTTGGGCCAAAACAAGACTCCACCACCAAATTGGGACAACCGTACACTTGCGCTAGTGTCCTATCTGGGTGCTAGTATCCCCCTAGTGCCTTGTTTTTCTTGTTTCTTCATTTGTTGGGTCTTTCGTCCATTTCTTGGGGAAACCTTGTATACAGAAGTTGTTCCCATTGGCTTAGAGAACCTTCCCAAGTTGTTGCTTTGTCGACAAGTGTCATACATTGAGCTTTATGGCACCCATTTGTCTTGGGAAGCATGTCGTTGCTTGGAAGTAACTTGTTCTAGTTGGTGGAGGGCTTGAACCTCCTAGGAAGAAAAACTCATTTGAGTTTAGGTGTTGTTTAGTTGGTTGTTGAGTGGATTGGAGGTGGTTGTTACCCTCATCTTACTCCTTTTTCCAAAAACTAGTGGTCATGTCAATTATTCAAGGTGTGTTGGCTCCTAATCGTTTCACCATTTGTGTGGGTTACTGTTGTGTTTGTTGAGTTGTTAGAGTGTCTTGGTGTGGTTTTGAGGTTGACAATTCCCTCATCCTTGCCTTGTGCGGTGTCACGAGAGAGGGTGATCATGGGGTAAATACCCGATCGTCGTTTGGGTGTCATTTTCCCCTCTCATAGGTTCATAATGATGGCTTTGTCTCGTGATGGGTAAGTCTTATGCCGATTCCACCTTGCTTGTAGCAATGGTGAGGTTGTTTATATTGTTATTATTGTGTTTCATGTAACACTTGTGTCCATTTGTTGTGCAACGCAACATGTTGTTGTTGCATCTTAGTTAATTCAAAACATTAGAGTTGTTTGGTCGGTTTTGTCCTAGGTGTGTCAACCTAGGGCATTGCAACCTTCCCCACATTATTGGTCACATGTGCTAGTGCCTCATATGACATGCACCTAGATTTATCTAGCCACCAAGGACATATTGTGTTACCTCAACCATTGTGTGCTCATGCTCTTGGATGCCATAGTGTAGTCATATGACTAACCTTGTGATGTATGTACTCACACAAGTGTTTCTTGGCATTAAGGACCATGTCACCATCTTCATTTGCCTATACCAAGGGCAAAGTTTATATTCCTTCATGCTTATATCCAGCCCATGTGCTTACCATGCCTATCATTCGAGAATCTGATTGCTGCACAATGCATCCATGACAATGTTTTACTTTACATGGTTAATATGCTTATATACTTGGCTTACATTTACATTTCATGTGCTATTTTTCCAGCTCATTCAATTCATTGCATCCAATGGATGCAGCCAAATGGAGGAGGGGCATATCCTATTGCTAACACTCCTTTGTTGAGCTCACAAAGAGTTACAGGTACTGATATAAAGATTTGTCACCATGTCCAAACGGATCTTGATCACATGAAACGGCAACAACTGTATCCCATGTCATCCCACAGTCACTACTAAGTAGTACATTACCATCACCTTTTTTTGAGCAAACAGAATTTTCTAGCCATGCTCTCTCCTCTCTTTCCTGATTATCAACAGTAAATTCAACTTGCAATTGTTTTTATCTTTACTTGCATTATAAAGGCTACCCATTTCATTTATTTTCTCAGTTTTACAATTTCCCATGAAGCACGCATACTAAAGGATGAACACAAAGGTGAGATCTAGTGAGATACATTACTCCATATTGACCTCAATATCCTTTTATGTCAAGTATTTACTTTGCATGAATGTTTATGTGTGCTCATTTACCTTAAGATACATGTTCATGATAGGATTCGCATGCACCTCAAAGTGGAGGCCAAATGTATTGATAAATTTTGCATACACATGCCAATTACCATTTACTTTTGGGCCTATTTTGATGGAATGACTTAATGCAATTACATATTAAAAAAATGGTATAGTCTCGTACAAAGTTGGATTCATTCCCCAATCTGTCAACCTCTTCATTTACAGTCATTCCCAAATAATTGATTCTATATTTCCTGTAACAGCAAATTCCCATACTTTAGGAATCATTACACCTATGCATACTGATACACTTACAACCATACATCCATTACCTGCCTCAATATTTGCAACTTTTTGTCCCACATTAATCACATAGTATGCAGGATCAACCCTGTATACCACACAGAATTGACCCTCAAATTTCAAAGATTCAAATTCAAAACTTGACAACTGCCAACCATTTCATTCTTGCTATGAGCCATCTTGGTACATTAGTTTCTTTGTCTTGGTATTTAAAGGCATTCAATGTGCATCCATTTAGCATTAATTATCACCCACTTCCTATCTAAAATCCTATGAATCAATGAATCATCCTAGGAATTGTTGATGTGTTTTTTAGGCACATACAAACACAGAATAAAATACCAAAAAGTATCTTATCCCCTCTTGAACAAAATCTCTCGAATGCTGAAGATTAGCTTTAAGAATCATTCGAGACGACTCCAAGGTTCATGAATGTAGGGTCACTACGTGTGGATAAGCTCTGTTGGTTGATGTGATTATGCTGGAATCACAAGAAGACTTACATTTGAATGCCTAAATGTTTGATTTGCTGAAACTCGATCATCTGATGTTGCTATATGGTGATGCTCTTTGTCCTAAACTAGCTTGAATTGAAAAAAGGGCAAAAGGAAAGGGTTGAGGGAGTCTATTCTAAGACCTAGAATGTAAGAACATAGATGAATGACTATATGGAACCCTACCGAGCGAGGTCTCACCATCAACTTGAACAATTTGACACAAGCTCAGTGCAATCTTCTAAGGACATTTCAAAGATGTTTGAATTGATACCATCAAACATTGATCACCATTCAAGTTAATGCATAAGCAATGGATGAATAAAGATTCGAAGTTAAGCTCATATCATTCCAGTTGACCACACAAGGCACACTTACAATCAGTAAGATGCTAGTGGTATGGACTGGGCGGATTCCACACAAATGCATTCAACAAATTCTTCCATTCAATCTAATTATTTATCATCTAACATGAAGATCCAACAAGAAACCATGCACGTTATAAAGAAACAACACACTTCACCATAACTTCAATGAAAATGGAGTTCCTTTACAACTTAGGCAACAATTTTTGCCTTCTCCTCCTACTCTACTCTAATTACTATTCTATTCTCTTAAGACTATCTATTGACTATTAGCTATTCTACTCACTATTAACCTTTACAAAATGAAGAGTTTGAGCTTTATATATAGAGAGCTCATTTACAATGAATGGTCAAGATTAATTCTCCATCAATGGCCAAGATTTTACAATGAAACCCTAATTAAGGTTTGTTACAACAAACTCTCCTTAGCCAATGAGAAAATTACATTCAATGAGCTTGGACCAATAGATATCAAAGGTAGGTACATCGAAGTTTGTGCCTTCATATATGAGATTGATTTATTGAACTTGGACGCATTGATATGGACCCCTTGGATTGGTGGAGTAGTGACAGGGATGCCACCTCAATCTTGCACTTCATAGTCTTGATTTCATTCATCATCATGAAGGGATATCAAGAGATATCTCTTGATACTCAACATTATCTAGCTCGCTCAAAGTAGTGGTGATGGGAATTATTGATGTAGCTGAGTCCTTCTTCTATCCTTGCTTGCTTGCCTTGGAGTGATTGTATGACTTCTCCTTAACACTCCTCTGATCTCTTCATGCCTCCAAGGTGTGGTGAGAATCTTTGAATATCTTGAGATCTTCTCCTCCTTGATGTTTTGTATTTGCTGATGAAGCTTATTGAGGGCATCTTCCTTGTATCTTGTTCTTGATGCTGAAATTTTCTACTTGAGATCCTTGTTCCGATCTTCCTTCAACCTGGCCCCTTTGATCTCTCTCCTTGCCTCCTGCAAAATAAACAATTGGGCATCAAACATACATGGTATATAACCCTTACATACTATCATTTTGAATTAATTCCTCATTCTGATTTTATGTGATTTTCTCTCTATCTGATCAAAAGAGTATTGATAATAATCAAGGAACGCTTTGTAGCTGAAGGGATTTCGCCTTGTGGAAGATGAATTTGCTGCTCTTTAGATGAATTTGGACTGCTCAATAGTAAAATCCGCTTCCCTTTTGACAAATTCGCTCCTCCTTTGTTTAATTCTGATGCTCTATGATGAATTTGTCCCCCTAAACGTCAGATCCACATCTTCAATGCTCAAATTTGTCCTCCTTGATCATCAGGTCCACACCTTCAATGTCTAATTTCACCCTTTGTGCTGCAGCAACTCAACTATATTCTGATAAAATTCGCTTATGTGCTGACAAAATTTGATGTCTAGCTGGAGAAATTCACTGTCTTGCTGGTCAGATTCAGTAGGTCTGCTCTCAAATTCGCACTTGGAGAGAAGAATATACTTGAATTAATGGTTGAGATGAATGTTTTAACTTCTCCTTTATAGGCGCTTAGGGTAAAGATCATGTCTTTTGGCTATAAGGCCGACTTGGTTTAATGTAAACAAAAAAATGTAAAATGTCTTTCTTGATGCTGGCCGACTTGACAGATCATACTCCCCCTTCTTAGTAATTCAAATTTTTTGAATTGATCATGGCACCAAAATGCTTGTCTTGTTGAATTTCGCTCTAGGTTCCTTGCAAGGTACACATAATTTGCTTGAGGTAGTGATTTTGCTCTGTGTCCTTTCCAAGGACGGGACCTATAATGCCATTCGCTCTCTGTCCTTTGGAAGGACAAGGTCAAGGTAGGTGATTCGCTCCATGTCCTTAGCAAGGACAGGACATATATGATAATTTCGCTTTATGTCCTTGACAAGGACAAGACTTATAATGTAGTTCGCTCTCTGTCCTTGGCAGGGACAGGACCTATAATGCTATTCGCTCCAAGATCTTTCTAAGGACAGCTTCAAATGATAAAGTTCACTCTAGACCATCAGCAAGGACAAGGCAAGGTTCTAAGACATATTCAAGTTCGCTTTGAACCCTCAGCAAGGACAAGGCATGTAGTTCGCTCTAGACCCTCAGCAAGGACAAGGCAAGGTGATAATTTCGCTCCACGTCCTTTGGAAGGACAGGACCTATATGACAATTTTCGCTCCAAGACCTTTCTAAGGACAAGACTCAAAATACAATTCACTCTATGTCCCTTGGAAGGACATGAATCAAGTTCGCTCTAGGACCACAGCAAGGACAAGACTTACTAGTTCACCTTAGGATCTTTACAAGGACATGGCTTCAAAGATAAAAATTGCCCTTAAACCTTGGCAAGGACAAGACTTGGAGGTTTCGCTCTAGGACCTCTGGAAGGACATGAATCAAGTTCGCTCTAGGACCTCTGGAAGGACAAGACTCTCCAAATTCGCTCTTGACCCTTGGCAAGGTACGGGAGCTAAACATAAAATTTCGCCCTAAGTCCTTAGAGAGGTACATGATCTCAAATAACTTTAAACTCAATCCTTCACTCTCCTTCACTCTACTAGATCAAATCTCAAATCTTCACGAAATGTGTTAACTTTTACCCTTCAAGAACGCTCAAGGAAGGAATTCGCTCTAATCTTGAGGCAAAGGACGGGCCTAAGGCAAGTTTGCTCCAACAAGGGACGTGACCCTATGTAGACACTTCGTTCAATTTCTCCCCTTGCCTATACTTTATTCATCCAAACTTCCAATTCTTAAGTCACTTCAATGTCCATGTCAAATTAATCTTCAAAAGTGACCCTAGGGAAGAATCCTCATTCAATCCCTTTCCACCTGAATTGATGAATTCTCTGGCTACTCAAGAAATTTTATCCCTTCAATGCAAAGATTAATAGCAAAGACTCTAACACAACCGAGAAAGCAAAAAAAAGTGGGGGGGTCCCCATTTGCAATGGGGCGATGTGTGAATACCTCACAACAGGAATCTTTCAGTCTAAATCACTAAAAGGAATCTAAATTCTACATCACCAATCTAGGACATTTCCATGACTGGAGAGTGTTGGCTTTGATCATTTCCACAACCATAAAACCAGTTCAATCAAGAGAGCCAACTTAGGAGAGCACATCCCTTGCAATCCAGCAATCCCCCCAAAGTATTCTTAAATAATGTTAGTCCGTAACAGTCAGCACGCAGCAGAGATCACAGCAAGTTCAATTGCCGAAATCCACTGTGTGAGTTCACTTCCACATGGCAGACCATTTCCATGGTGGGCAGCATCAATCCTGGACAGCATGGATTCAACCCAAAGCAAAATTAAAGACTACTCTGATCCCAAGGTGAGGAATAAATCCATTATTAGTCCCAAGGCAAGCGAATCTCAATGTGAGATGAGATTTACTTTCACCATTGTTCCTAGAGCTGAGTATCTCAACCCGCACATTTAATTTCCAATACTGATAATTTCAATAATTATAATTTATCATTCCAGCTGCTCTAATTAATTAATCTTGGTTGATTTATATAGTTTGTGTGCATTATTCAATTAGCCTAGATTACACTAGGGAAAGTTCATTTTCCTCTACAAAAACCAATTGAATTATTAAACAGAGATATTCATGCCCTGTAGTAAGGTACATATTTTAATGATATGTATGGATCTTGGATTCGGGAAAAATTGGAGACAATCCCTACTTCCCAAAACATTTTGAGCAGGTATAATGCCTAGATGCCTCCAAGAATATCTGCAGCTATCAAAAAACAACGCTGTGAAAGATTAGGGAAAAAACAATCAAAGCAATTTCCCACTCATTAAAAACAAGAAAAAATAGTGGGAAATTCCAACAGCAAGCAAAACATATCAGCAGAGTTTTCAAGGACAACCATAGCAACCTCCAAAAAAATTGCAGGTTTCTGCAGCGTAACTGGCAAGGAATATTACCACCGTAGAGGAAAGTTAGGGGAACGGACTCAATTTCATCAGCTTATTGACGTTAAGGGCAGTTCATTTTAACATTGCAAATTAACGTGTATCATCCTTATCATGTTCCCTCTCCCAACATATGTCTGATTCTAAAGGTAACTCTGTAAATATACGTGCATCCATGTCTCCTTGCGGCTATGATTATCATAAAAAGTAAAGGGTTTTGAATCTAAATATTACGTCCCAGTAACCATATTGAAACCTACGTCTGAGTAAACAATAATTCGAATCAAACATTTGCAAACACTTCTAGTAGGAATGATAAATTTGCGATTAACCTTAGCAAATGTGTCATAAAGCAGCGTCCAAAACCATGTCAAAAAAGCATGTTACAAAAAAAAAAAAAAAAAAAAAAAAGCATGTTACAACAATCCAGTTGTCTTTCAGAAGCCTGTGATCGGTCAAGTTTCAAAAAAGAACATGAACAAACAAAGAATTTGACGGCAAAGGTGTTATTTCTCTTTTCAAGAATAAAAACGATTAATTTCTTCAATAAACCCTGCAAATCTTCTTAGAACCATCCATAAAACAACTATTTTTCCATCAACACTTGCAAAACTTCTCGGTGTCATTAATAACAAAAAAAGACTGTTTTCCAATGACTGAATCCTAAACAGAGAAAAGGACAATTCAGAGACTCCGCTAAGACCCTAAATTAAAAAAAAAATCAAGATTTTCAAGCTGGAGTTGGCTTTATTGTTGAAGTCGCTATTTTCGCAAAATTGTTAGAGTTACTGCCCTTTGTGTTTCTGGTTCAGAAATTAACTTGTCTGGCCTACTTAGAGAGCGAATCCCCCTGTAGCACTATATTTAGACTGATATAATTATTTGTTCCTGGGATGATATATGATACGAGATAGATTTTTGAAGCCAAAAAAACATAAAAAATTAATCATACTGACCTACAGGCATTTGGAAGGCAGTCATGATTGAAAAAGGAAGCTTGTGCATATATTGCATATGCCCTGACCTGTCTCTCCCCACCTTGCTGGACAGGTGCCATTAACCCAAATGCATTCTGTTTATCCTTGGACAGCAGGGAGGCAGTCAACTCTGGAGAAAATCCAGGTAGCTGTCCTTGAAGAGGCCAGAATGACATAACGGACACCATAAAAGAATGCAACAAGTGTGCCTGTGAGTCCACTGTTGCACCATTTCCTTGCAAAAGCAAGAGAAGCTGAAACTTAGCAGTTGAAACAATGGCTAAATTGTAAGCTGCAATCAGAAAGCATGCCTGTGTGTGGGTTTCAGGATCCAATGAAGAGGAGCTGAGAATGTTGAGCGATTTGCAAACCCATTCAGTGTGTGAAGAGGTTTGAGCCCCTGACTGGCACTGGGTGGAGCAGAAGATTAGAGGATGTGTGCATGATGGGCATGATAAAAATGATGGCGAGGGAGGCAATGCTAGAAAGCAATGGGCGCAGAATGAACTGGTTATGCATGGATTTGAGTGTGGATAAATCAAGAGAGGAGTCTCTTGCATAAGTACCTGACCTGCTTCAATGGGCCGGGTTGCAACCAGACCTCTGCCTCTGCCTTGGATCTCTGTTACTCTTACCAATGATGTTTTTGTTGTGTTAGTTTCCATGTTGGATGTCTTCCCTACTCGAAGGCTTGTGAGAGTTTAAGAGACTCCTCGCTGGGTGTTTTAAGGTTTACAGTATCATGACACGAGCTTTTAAAACTAATTTTCAATATTAAAATAGAGATAATAATAATAATAATAATTTAAATTATTTCAATATAAATTTATTAAATAAACTAGTTTTCAAAATTAAAAATAAATTAAACTAATTTATATATAATTCACTTTAAAAAAATAAGAATCTAAAGCTAAAATAATAGAGTATTTAATGTTATTTTTAAGATTAAAAAGAAAGTTGGAGTTGAGGGTGGCATTGAAGCTTAAATAAAATGAAAGAGAAAAAGGGAAAGTAAGTTTGCTTAAGTTTGGTTGTGTTGTCAAAGATAAGAGTGTAGATGATGGTATCTTGTTTAATATAATATAGATATGGTATTGTTTATTTCATGTTATATTGTCTTCTATGACTATCGATTGGCATGTTGGTGCCCTATTTAGTCATGGCAATATTTTTCACAACATTCTAATGAAAACATGTAACTTGTTTCCACTTGTACTATAAATAAATAATTTTGGTCAAAATGGTTCATGCGACACTTTTAGGGATGTATCTCTATTAGATCCTCATGTTAATTTAGTAGTAGTATTTGAAAAATGCTTATGCATAAGAAGCCCTAGGTGAAAGGTGTGTTGCTACAATAGTGGTTGTCTATCAATGGAAATATTGTAAGAGATTAATTTTGCTTCATGTTTTGCTTCATGTGAGTGGGTGATCTTTTAGATGCCTTAGATTTTAAGTGTGTGCCCCAAGTTCCCATTCTTGCATACACATGTTCACTTTTCAATTAACCTCTTTTTATAAACAAAAGACTTTTTTTAGCCATTAGAGGTATATTACGACTTTTGGGATGTGAAAAGGCAATTGTTTGGGTAGGAAAAATAGATTTGTTCAAGTGACATGTGTGATTTTGTCTAAAGGATAAAAGCATGGCAAACAAGCATCCAAGATGTGAAAGAGGTTGGAAGTGAGGAAAAGGTGTTAAAATGTGAAAGTGGTCTTATGGTGATACACAAAATGGATTCAATGAACTTGTAACAACCTCATAAATGTGACCAAAAAAATTTCTTCACTTTGAAGAAAGATTGTACCAAAAGTACAACAATGCAAGAATATAATGATATCACAACATAAACGACTGAGAATCATATGGAGTCTCATCAAATATAACTCAATAATTAATTTGTACCATAGGTCATATTTAAACCTTTCAACATCTAACTACAAGCCAAATAAGTTAGTTCCATGAGTACTTTTATAATTACAATCCAATCAAAAAGTACAAGTTCTCTTTTAGAATCTTCAAAATCTTTGCAAGTATATGTTGCCAATTAAGGAACGCTTGAACCCACCATTAGAGGAAGTCTCTTTCCTCCTTGTCCATCAACCAAGGAAAAGGAGAAATATGTCCATATTCTAATGGTGTGGCATTCTGAGATTAGCTTTCTTCATTCAATCTTTCTAATTATTCTATAGCATATACAAGAATCAAAAATCTTAAACACGTGAATCCATAATAAAGAGTTCACAAACACGAGCAACTATATTTATATTGATACTTACATACCAAAGAATCTTTTCATTATAACAAGAACATATGACATTATATCATTTAAAACACTAAATATGCATAGGGACACTAATATATTAAGGAAGACATTGCATGATACTAACCAAAAAAACATATGTAGACATAAGGAACACAAACATAACAATATAGGCACAATGATTATAGACACCCCAAACTAACCACTAAACCTCATCTTAATAATGCATTATTAATTATTTGTTCTCATTATCCACCACTTTAACATATTACTATAATTGACAAATGAGTCTAATCTGATGTAGTTGATTACTTGAGACATGACGAAGCTAGGGTTTCGGAGGGATGGTCGTTCATAGTAGGTTTGGCACTACAGAGGAAGAAGGATTGAAGGATATCATAATTGTGAATGGCGCTCTCTTTAGGGCATGGTAGGTTCAAGCAAGCAACTACCAATTAGCGCCATATGAGAGGAAGTCGATTTTTACCCAAAACCAAGATCAAGATCGTAACAATTAGGGTTATGTTGTAATCCATTCAAGGTCGAGGGTCGACTTCAAAACCATTGAAAAAAAATTTTGGCAGCCGAAGCAATAGAATATTGATCTAGCGGCAAAAAAGGTATGCACTGAGTATGATCACTCACATGTGGTTTCCCTTCTCATAGAAAACCCAAAATGGAAAGTTTCAATACAACTCTTTTAAAAAAGGGCATTTTTTATGAAATGGAATGGGGAATGGTTGGATTTCTCTAGGGTTCGATCTTGGGTGGATGAGAACTAGGGGAAAGCATGTGTTTTAAAAACCCTCCCAAATGGGTTTTATTTGGTCATATGCCCATGTGAAAATGACAAAAAGTGGATTCTGACTAGTGGTCCCTTCCTTATGGGAGGTAAAGGGTTTTCTATCAAGGAGTGGATACCCAATTTAGATCCCAAAAAGGAGGAGATTGAAAATGTTCCTATTTGGGTAAGGCTTTACAACCTACCACATGAATATTGGGACATTGAGACTCTCAAAATGATTGGTAATAAATTGGGAGTCTTTTTGAAGGCAGATGAAGCGTTGGAGGTTAATGAATTCAATATGTATGCCAAGATATGTATTAATGGTAGTCAATCCACCCCCTTCCCAAGTATGTAGAGCTGAAATCAGGTGAAGGTGTTTGGCGACAATCTATTGACGTAGAGAACCTCACGAATGTTTTCCCAATTTGTAAAGGGAAAGGCCATACAGAAGTTGAATGTAGGAAAGATTTAAAAGGAAAAGGATTAGCTCAAAATACACTATAGGACCTACTAATCAGATTGACGAAAGGCATAGCTAATGAAACTTGTGAAGCTAATATCCCCTCTCCCAAGGGAGGTGATCACTAGTGTGAGGGAGGCATCTCAAATGAGGTTGGTAAAGATGGTGAAGGAAACTTTTGTCAGGTTGAAAAGGGCGAAATTGACATTGAGTTACAAGCAGGGAAGACGAAAGTCACCTTAGAATTTAATGTAAATATAACCACAAATGGCTACTGTCAGAATATCTCAGTAAATATGGGGAATAAAGTCCATACTAAACCAATTGTAAATTTTGGTGGTGTTCATTCAGAAGGTGCACAGGATACTGTAGGTACAAATTTGGACAGTAATGTTGAGGGTAACCATCTTTTGAAGGAGAATGGTTTGGGATTGGACAGTAAAATAGGGGGAGTGAAGGATGCAAACTATGGGAATGTTATCAATATCCATGAGGTGGGAGCTAATCTTCAAAATAGGAGTTTGAATCCTTTAGTCATGAACCCACTAGAGAATGTAAGTTTCATCCAAAATCTGGAAGATGATGATCCGGGTGCTAATTTATCCGATGATGGTGTTTTCAAGGATAATTAGATCTCCTCGATTTGTACTTTGAATTTTAATGATGATGACACCAAAGATTTGGAGTCGCTTGAGAAAGATGTCCTAGATTCACCAAAGATAGAGGAGGATGTGAATGACTTAGGTGATTTAGGTATGCAGGTTGGTATTGGTACTCTAGAGACACGATCTCTCAATCAAACTGAATCAAGACAAGGGAAGCCTAAAATAGGGGAGAAGAAATCTGAAGGTCCTAAATTCAATAGGTTCCATTTGGAAATAGTTGGTAGTGCAAAAGGACAAACCAAACTGAGATCGAGAAAAGGCTATGCCTTTTCCTAGATGCAACGAAGTTCCTTTCATGGAATGTTAGGGGCTGTAATGCCCCTGACAAATGGCAATTGATCAAGAGGTGTCTTGATCAAGCGCAACCAGATATTTTGTTGCTACAGGAGACAAAGTCAAAGGATTGTGGCATTCAAGCTTTCAAGCTTAGGTTCCAAATGTGGGGTAGTTTGTTTATGGAGGTGGAAGGCACCTTTGGTGGTTTGGGGATTATGTGGAATGGATCCATAGTTGATATTTTTCTAGTTAGACAGGAAAAGCATTGGCAATGGGTGAGGGTTCTGTCTAAAGCTTTACATTTCTCTTTTGAACTTTTCAATGTCTATATGGCCCTATTAACAAGACTTGCAAAAGAAATATATGGGCTTAGTTGACCAGCATTCTTTCTACCTTGGGGGATGTGGTATGTATTTTGGGTGGTGATTTCAATGCCACTCTCCTCCCTGCTGAAAAAAGAGGTGGATCTAATTGGTTCAGTCAGGTTCAACAAGACTTTAGTGATTTTTCTATGGATTATGGGTTGGTTGAAGCCAATTTCAAAACCGGTGCCTTCATATGGACTAATAGAAGGGCAAGTTTCGCCAATATTGTTGAAAAACTTGACTGTTGCTTTTTGGCTGGAAATTGGGCATAGCAGTCTTGGCTTACTAAAGCGGATATTTTACCTTTACATGGATCAGATCACTATCTGATTAGTCTCATCATTCAAGATGATATTGCCCCAGCAAGGTGTCCTTTTAAATTTGAGATGATGTAGTTTAGATCTGATGGTTTTAGAGAGTGCATTAAAGAGTGGTGGAAGAATGCACCTAATTGGTATGGAAAACATGATTTTATCTTTCACAAGAAGCTTTAGTATCTCAAGGAATGCTTGAAAAAGTGGAACAGAGAAAAGTTTAAAAATATCTTCATAGAAAAAATTATCCTCGAAAGAGAGTTGGAAGTGCTTCACAAGCATGTGATTCAGGATGGTATGTAAGTTGGGGACTATGAGGAGGAGAGATGACTTCATCATGAATATTTGGAAATTTTGGCTAGAGAGGAAATGTTTTGGAGACAAAAGTCTTGAGAAACAGGTTGAAGGATAGAGAGAAAGGCATACAAGACAAAGTGAGGAGCTCTTGTAACAATATTTTCTCGATCCAAAACTAGGAGGGTGTTGTGGTGACGGACCAAAAAAGTATACAAGACACTGCACTCATCTATTTTCTTCATTTATTGATCGAGGTTGATCTACATATGGTGGTTGATGATGAGATCATGGAGGTTATTCCTAATTGTCTAACAACGGGCCAAAATAAATGATTAATGGAGGTTGTGTCTATGGAGGAGGTGAAGAAATCTCTTTTTGATTTGGGTGGTGGCAAGGCCCCGAGTCCTAATGGTTTCCCTGATGCTTTCTTTCAGAAGTTTTGGAATCTCTTTGTTATGGATTTGTGGAAGGTGGTTGAGGAATCATAAGTTGGTGTTTTCTTGCTAAAGGACTTCAACAATACTTTTATTTCCCTTGTCCCCAAGAAGAGTGATGTGGTATCTTTTGATGAATTTCAGCCCATTTCTTTGTGTAATACAGTCTACAAAATTATATCTAAAGTTATTGCTAATAGATTGAAAAGTATTTTGGTGTCTATTATTTCAGAGGAACAAAGTGGATTTTCACCTAATAGATCTACTATGGAGGTTATTATCATTGTTCATGAAGCTATACATTCAATCAAGGAACTGCGAGTATGGATAGAATGATTGTGAAATTAGACATAAACAATGCTTATGACAAGGTGAGATGGTATTTCTTATTCAAATTCCTACAGAAGTTTGGTTTTTGTTGTGCTTGGGTTGATTGGGTTAAAAGTTGTGTATGCACCCCGAGATTCTCTATTTTGGTCAATCGTAGTCCTCAAAGTTTCTTTGAGTCCTCCATAGGCTTAAGGCAAGGTGATCCAATCTTCGCCTTTCTTTTCATTATCATGGTGGAAGCCCTTGGTTGATTGATTTCATTGAGAAAAAAATATGGCTTTTGGAAAGGTGTAAAAGTGGCGCAAGGAGTTAGAGTTGTATCTCATCTTCAATTTGTTAATGATACTCTCCTTTTAGGGGAGACTTCTTCGTGAGAGGCTCATGTTATGAAAAGAACTCTAGATAACTATGGTAAGTGGTCTAGTCAAATGATCAACTGGAGAAAATTAAAAAAAAAATTCTTTAATACTCCAGTCCAGAAGCAAGTTGAAATCTCCAAAATAATGGAGATGCATATTGGTGGTTAAACATGTAAGTATTTGGGCATTCCTTTATTTGGAGGAGCTAGTAGGCCTTCTATTTGGAAAAGTTTAGTTGATTGTTGACTTTAGAGAATGGATGGGTGGAAGAGTCAATGGTTAACTTCTGCAGACCTCATTTTTATGTTGAAGACTGTTATCTCTGCCATCCCTTTATTTTCCATAATGTGTATGAAAATTCCTTCCAGGTGCAGTGTTGTAAATTGTACACCCTTACTAGGGTGGTACAATTTCACACTTAGGTTAGCACCCGCCTTAGTATGTCTTGCATCTTGCATTTCTAATTTCCCTTTAAGCATTTAATTAATTAATTTAATTAAATATAAAGTCCTATTTCATCACTTCATACATCATAAAATTGGGCCCTTTACCCTAAGTGTGCCCCTTTTTATTTTATTCCTCCAATAAATCATTTAATCATAAACCCTAATTATGTCCTATTTTGATCTTTAAGGCCTGATTTTGCATATCAAAACACCTCAAAATCAGCTGTAACTTTGGGATTCGCTATGATATCATCATATCTAACGACCCTAAAAATTTGGTGAAAAGTTGGTCGGACCATGGCGGGAGTGCACATGGTCCTCGGTTTTTTCCCCAAAATTTCGAGAGCATAATTCTATGAGTTTATAATGATTAACCCCAAAATAATGGTGGGAATTCAATTCCTAGGTCGGCCTAAAGACAGAATTATGTCGAAATTAAGATCTAGGGTTCAATACATAAGAGCTCTCTTTCTTCATTTGAAGGCAACTAAGAACTATCTAACTATCGGATCTGAGAATCTAAGAGTAGGTTTTGGGAGCACAAGGAGCCATCTATGTAGTGAAAGAGAAGCCTATGTGGAGTCTTCAACAACATTTTATCAAGCATTCATCATCAATTAGGAGCCTTGAAGAGATTGAAGAGTAATAGGAGATCTAGTGGCAATATCTCTCCCTTGGGGATTGGTATGATTTCATGTTATTTTCATGTCTTTGTATGAGCTTCTTTACATAAACTTTCATATTTACATTCATGATTTATATCACTTTTCATAATTGATTTAGAGCATTTACTTTGTCAATTACAAGCATTTAGGGTTTACTCTTTAGGGTTGCTCTAAATTGTTTGCATTCATCCTAGGGTCTTGCACGCACACAAGATTCCTACACACACTATTTTACTAAACAAATCAACTATTTTATGGAGGTGGAAATCACCAACATAGGGTTTTGATTGAGGCAAAACCCTATATAGCCACCCAAACCCTTGCTTTTCAGTTGCAGGTGCAAGAACAAGTACCTAGAGGCAGTTTTGGATCAAGAAAAGACATCAACACCACCCAAAAGTCTCAAAAGTACAAAAAATTGTCAAGGAAAGGGGTGTGGTGCCCTGGTCCTACCCAAGGCAGTGGCGTGGTGCCATGGTCCCTCCACTTTTAGGTGAATTTTGACAGGTTGCAGCCTTGGGACCTTCAAATTTTGGCCTTTCAGTTTTAGCTCTCTGTCAAATTCTCAGGGACAGTGGCATGGCACCTTGGTCCTGGTCAGTGTGGCTCAATTTTCAGCATTAGTTACACATCCAAAATGATTTCAATATACCAGTTTCAAATCTACAAGTTTGTGCAATTTCAAGTTCATTTATGCTTCATTCTTTATCTCCTAGTCTAGTTGATCACTCAAACCCTGGTTTCTCTCATCATTTGCAACAAGAGGAATATAAACCCTAAGAGATAATACTTGGATCTCTCTTTCTCACAAGAAGTGGCCAAAGTGATCTATCTCCCTAGGTTCTTTCGTATTCCCAATGTGTTGGCAAAAGTAGGATTAGGTCCTAGTCACCCGATCTCGATTTTCCCACCCCCACATTTTGGTGAACCCGACATGAATCCAACCTTCTTTAATTCTGATTTATGTTCTCAGATCTGAGTGTTTTTTCTATTTCAAATTCATATTTACATTTACAAGTTTTAATTCCTTGCAAATTTCAAATTTTAGAGGTTAATTTTGTTATAACCCTAATTTTTCAATTCAAAATTAAACTTGTGGATAGCTTGATTTGGATCATTAATTTCAGATCTGATTTAGGAACACATTTCACTCAGAAATTTCATTTTCTAAATCAACATTTAGAGTTCTTGCATTGGTTAAAATTGAACATTTCCTTCTATTTTTTATGTGTTATCATTTGAAAGAGGAAAATTTGTGTCATGATGCATTCATTTCATAAATGTGATAATTGGTTAGCTTCCCTTGTTCCAATTTTTCCATCTCTTAGATAACCGCCTCTTATTTATGACAACATTTTAGTGCCTAAAAGATTTTTACCAATCCCTTTAAAACTCTCCCATGCTCTAAGGATGAAGATTTGAAGAGTGATCTTGACAATTCTCCTAAAATGTGTCTTTCCCATCAAGCTATCTTAGAGGAAAAGGATGATATCATAAACACTTTTATTAGTGTTACTTTACCCTCCTTACATGATTCCTCTCTAAGTGAAAAATTATTTATGGAGATTGACTTATCTTCTCCTAAATTTGGTCTTATCAATGGGGGCATGTTAGTACAGTAAGAGGTTATGAGCACTTCTTCCAAATATCTCCTTCGTAAGCATGAATCTTTGGATAAATATGTTCATCTCACTCCTAAAGAATACTCCCCTCATGAGGTTAATTTTGTGCTAGAAGATGGTATTGTCTCTACTTTTCCTAGTGATGGCATTTCCTCTTTTGATTTCAACAAAATTCCCACTAGAGATGATGCATTAATGAGAAATGCTTTCCTTTCTCCTAAAGTTTACCTTACCCCTAAAGATGCCTTAAAGAAAGAATATGAAATCATAATAAAAAAATTTAATGCTCTCTCCCCTAAAGATCCTATTGAAGACATTTTGAGGAAAGAGGATGATTTAAACACATGTAATGATGTTCTCCCTCCTAAGGATGAAGAATTAATGAACAGTGTTATCCCTTCTCCCAAAATTGGCAATAACAATCAGGACATCTTTGTGCAAGATATTCCTTTTAATGACCTCACTATTTCGGACAAACCATTAGAAGAAGGTGTTGATTATTCTCTCCCCCATGAGAGAATCCTAGCCAAAGGGGATAAAAACATGATTGATAACTCTCTTGATAGCATCTCACCTTCCATGAATCTCAATCATTTTTTTTCTAAAGGTAAAGCATCTCCCTCTCCTCAACTTGGTTCTACTCATAAGGATACCCTAGTTCAAGATAAGATTATTGACATCTCTTTTAAAGATCTCCCTCTTAAATGTGAGACTTTAGAAAGTAATGTTGATCCTTCTCCTAGAGAGTCTATTCCCCATGTAGATCCTTTGATGATAGAGGATGATATGACCTTTCCTACTAATAATTTTCCTCATAAACCATAAATGCCTACTTATAGTCTCCCTCCTAAAATTGATCTTATCCATGATAACATTTTAATGCAAGGAGAGACTATCAACAATTCTTGCAACAATCTTGTTCATTCTTCTTCTAAGGACACCTTTGATATTCCTAAACCATCCTCAATCAATTTGATACATGTGAATGAAACACCTAATAAACCCCTCTTCATAGTTCAAGGTGTTTGTCCTTCTTAGAATTCCCCATGTAATCCTATCTTAGTGGTTCAAGGTGGTTATGATAATGATTCTTTTTGCACTCCTAATAAACCTATTATTACTGTGCAAGGAGGATATCCTAATAAGAGCCCTTATGAGTATGCTAAGAAAATTACTGGAGAGAGTTATAATATGGTTGCTCATACTTACAACACAAGAAACAATAGGCAACCTATTTATCCTCCCATTATCCCAACTTCACTTCCTCCCTCTCAACCTACCCTTCCACAACCACCCTGTATATCAAATCTTAGCAAGGAGTATGATCTCATTGAACAACTTAAGGCCACTCCTGCTAAGATTTCTATTTGGGATTTGGTTCAAACTTCACTGGCTTATCATGGGATGTTACAAGACGCTTTGAAAAACTTAGATGTCCCACCTATAGTGGCACCTAATAACATGACTGCTTTGATTAATTCTATAAATAAATCCAAAGCTCAAATTGTGTTCAGACAATATGAGTTACCTTCTCCTGAAATCCAACATCAATATGATCCTTTTATGATTGTGGTTATTATCAATGATAGTGCTATAAACTGAACCCTTGTGGACAATGGATCCGGCCTTAATGTTTGTGGTGTGGACTAATTAGATAAGATTAATGTGGAGCGTTCTCTCATCGAACCTTCTTCTCTTACTATTTGAGGCTTTGATAATGTTGCTAAACAATGTCCAGGTGTCATAACCTTGCCTTTTAGGGTAGGTCCTATTTTGTTACCAACACCTATTCATGTTATGCCTAGTAATTTGACATATAGCCTTCTATTAGGGAAACCTTGGATTCATAGAATGCAAGTTGTTCCCTCAACTTTGCATAGGCAAGTCAAGTTCATTCATAATAATACGACATACACCTTATTAGCCGATACCAAACCTCAAGAACCATTAAAATCTGGATCTTCTTGTTCAACTAATTCCCATTCTTCTTCCAATCCTTCTACTTATTCAAATACATCTACTTCCTTTAATGATCTTGTTCCTTCTAGTACTCCTGATTCTTCTACTCAGTCGGAATCTCTTCCCAAGGATATTTTTTCTCCCGAAGGAGTGCTCTTAGATGATGATTGGAGATCTCTAGACTTCAACCCTAATTTTATAGGAGAGTGTAGAGTATCTTGGAAAGGATCTAAGACTGAGAAGGATATATCTAAGGAGGAACCTAAAAAGAAACCCACTTTGTCTAAACAACTAAGTAACCAATTTTTTATTTCTTCTAATTCAAATAATTCTTCAAATCCTTCCTCTAATTCATATAATATTGAGACCTATGGGGCATCACCATCTCTTTCTGATTTGGCATCCCTTTATGGTCCTGGTTTTCACATTTTAACTAAGAGTGGCTATGATGGCAATGGTTGTGGAGAAAATGAACAAGGAATTAAAGTTCCATTAGAACATAATACACATGAAGCTTCATTTGGACTTGGATATAATCCTTCTAATCCCACCAAAGAATCTAAAAGACCATCTCTCAATGTGAATGCTATATTTATTAGTTATGATAACCTCACCTCAATTAAATCATATTTTACTTCTTTCAACACTCATCCACCTCATAAGGAAATCTTGGTGATGAAAAAATCTCTTTATGAATCTACTCAAGATATTTCTAATCCCACTTATGACGCTTTGTCTTCTACTCATTCTAAAATTCCTTTTTCTAGGAATAAGGCTCTAATGAATTATACTTATCCCTCTCATAAGATTTCTTGTGTGAAAGAAAAGTATGACCTAGTGGCCTATTCTTCTCCTATAAACTTCTCTCTTTCTAAAGACCCTTTAAGCTTCATCATATTATACATGTTTTTAATCTCACTTATAGTAGAGTATTTAACATGTAAAATTCAAATACCTCATTCAATCTATCATGTATTTAAATAACATTAATGACTATTATGTTGCTCATAATTATGTGGCATTGGTATCTCACTTACTATGGGCTCATTGTCATTCACGATGGTACAATTTCACATGCAATCATACTTTTGGAAGCAACATAATAGCCTATTTATATCTCATCTCTTCTCCCTATATATATAGGGGGCAAGAGTGATTTCAAACATCTCTCATTCTTAAGATTAAAATTTTCCCCTTTTTGAAGTAGTGTCTCCTATAAGGATTTCTTATTGATTGCAGAGGTGTATTCATACTCGAATTCCTTCTCTCATATTGGAACAAGCATCCCTAATGGGTATCTTAAGTACATATCCTTAATTATGACCTCCTTCTTGGTGATTGGAAGTCTTTGATCATTCATCAATTTCTTTTCTTCATTGAGTAGTATCTTTTATAATAAACTCTTATATTTTGTGTACGTGCATATCCTTGATGAGGATCTATTGCTTTCTTTTAGAAGAGTGTTGTTATAAATAATCTCTCTTTGATGTCATGTTAAGCATCTTCATTTATTCTGGAACATGTTATATTTGTCTAAGACAACTCCTCTTGAAGGTAGATGTCTTTTGAACAAATATCTCTTCTCCTCCAATGATCTCCTTAACACTTATATAGCAAGATATCTCTTTTCAACTATCTTATCCTTGCTTGAAGAGTATTCCCTCTCTTGCTTGGCTTTATGACATTGTTGCATGATGTATATCTTCTTGGTGTCTAAGGTAGGTATCCCTTTTCTACTTGCACACACATGCATGAGGTTGAGTGAAACTAATGGTGTTATCACTCTCCTCCCTTACATGGATCACCCAGACAGACTCTGGGGGCTAGTTTTCCATGTCCTTTTCTCCATGGATCACCTAGTTTTAGGGGCGAGATGTCCATGGTTCCTTTTCTCTTCTCATGGATCACCAAAGTATGTATTCATGCTTTCTATCTCTTCTTCCTTCTCTTTGCATTTGTTTCCATTTAAATCTTTCATCTTGTGTTAGAGAGCTCTCAAATCGTCACCCTCTTTGTTGTGTTGGAATTGAATTTTAGTTCTCTTTCTTACCAAATGATTCTCCATTAGTTTTTGATCTTGTATCAAATCTTCTTGTGAGCATTTGTCATCAATCTTCTTTCACAATTCGATGTGGTAAACAAGATACCCTGTTTCAACTCACTAAAATTAGCAAGCCGAAACAAGGGGGCATATAGCTACCCTTGAATTTATTATCACCTTCCTTAGTAAGAATTTAGGTGATTTTGTGATTTTATCTAACACGTGTTTTTGTAGGGTGTGGATCCTAACTGTGTACTGCAGATACCGCTAGGGGCTTCATCCGACAACTTGTGTATATATCCTTTTTCATGAATGTTTACTTTTCTTTACTTTAGATTGCATATGCACGTAGTGTCATATGACTGCTAAAGTGGGGGCTAAATGTAGTGTCGTAAATTGCACACCCTTGCTAGGGTGGTACAATTTCACACTTAGTTTAGCACCTGCCTTAGTGTGTCTTGTATTTTGCATTTCTAATTTTCCTTTAAGTATTTAATTATTTAATTTAATTAAATCTAAAGTCCTATTTCACTTCATAGATCATAAAATTGGGCCCTTTACCCTAAGTGTGCCCCTTTTTATTTTATTCCTCTAATAAATCATTTAATCATAAACCTTAATTATGTCCTATTTCGACCTTTAAGGTCTGATTTTGTATATCAAAACACCTCAAAATCAGTTGTAACTTTGGGATTCACTCTAATATCATCATATCTAACGGTTCTGAAAATTTGGTGAAAAGTTGGCCGGACCGTGGCGAGAGTGCACATGGTCCTTGACTTTTTCCCTGAAATTTTGAGAGCACAATTCTATGATATTATAATGCTTAACCCCAAAATATTGGTGGGAAATTTAATTCCTAGGTCAGCCTAAAGACATAATTATGTCAAAATTAAGATCTAGGGTTTCATACATAAAAGCTCTCTTTCTTCATTTGAAGACAACTAAGAACTATCTATCTATCGGATCCGAGAATCTAAGAGAAGGTTTTGGGAGCACAAGGAGACTTCTATGTAGTGAAAGAGAAGCCTATTTGGAGTCTTCAACAACATTCAACAATATTTCATCAAGCATTCATCATCAATTAGGAGCCTTGAAGAGATTGAAGAGTAATAGGAGATCTAGTGGCAATATCTCTCCCTTGGGCATTGGTACGATTTCATGTTATTTTCATGTCTTTGTATGAGCTTATTTACATCAACTTTAATATTTGCATTCATGCTTTAGATCACTTTTCATCATTGATTTAGAGCATTTACTTTGTCAATTACAAGCATTTAGGGTTTACTCTTTAGGGTTGCTCTAGATTGTTTGCATTCATCCTAGTGTCTTGCACACACACAAGATTCCTGCACACACTATTTTACTATAGAAAATGGCTATTTGTGGAGGTGGAAATCACCAACACAGGGGTTTGACTGAGCCAAAACCCTATATAGCCTCCCAAACCCTTCCTTTTTAGTTGCAGGTGCAGGAACAGGTACCCAGAGGCAGTTTTGGATAAGGAAAATGCATCAACACCACCCAAAAGTCTCAAAAGTGCAGAAAAATGTTAAGGACAGGGGTGTGGCACCCTGGTCCTACCCAGGACAGTGGTGTGGCACCATGGTCCCTCCACTTTCAGGTGAATTTTGACAAGTTGTAGCCTCAAGACCTTCAGATTTTGGCCTTTTAGTTGCAACTCTCTATCAAATTCTCAGGGACAGTGGCGTGGCACCCTGGTCTTGATCAGTTTGGCTCAATTTGAAGAATCAAGTACACATCCAAAATCATCCCCCTTTCATGCTTTTAGTATCTTAGTTTTTGATCTACAAGTTTGTGCAATTTCAAGTTCATTTATGCTTCATTCTTTATCTCCTAGTCTAGTTGATCATTCAAACCCTAGTTTTTCTCATCATTTGCAACAAGAGGAATAGAAACCCTAAGAGATAATCCTTGGCTCTCTCTTTCTCACAATAAGTAGCCAAAGTGATCTATCTCCCTAGACTCTTTCATATTCCCAAAGTGTTGGCAAAACTAGGATTAGGTCATAGTCACTCGATCTCGCTTTTCCCGCCTCCACACAAGGGTGTTGAAGATTATTGAGCAAAAAATGAGGAAATTATTTTGGAGTGGAGCACAAAATGAGGATAAAATACCTCTTCTGGCCTTGGAATTTTTTTGTAAATCAAATCAGCAAGGGGGGCCAGGGTTGAAGAATTGGCAAAAAATGCATGAAGCCTTGGGAGCCAAGTTGGTCTGGTCCATTTGTACAAGAACCCAAATCAAATTTGGGTGCAAATCTTGAGGGAAAAATATTTGGACGTCAAGAGGACTAGAGGATATTTAATATCTTAAATCCACCACATGGCTTGACCATTTGGAATTTTATTGTGTCCTCCAGGAAACTAATCATAGAGCATGTCATTACTTGGCATATAGGGGATGGTAGAGTGGCTAACTTTTGGATGGATTCTTAGGATGGAAAGGAAATTTTAGGTAATGTTGGTGGTGTAGATGGAGTAAGAATAATTCTGTGTGATCTTTGGGGGATGAAGGTAAGAGATTACATGGAGCCTAAAATGATTGATGAGAGAATAGAATGAGATTGGAAATCAATAGATGGTATCTTGCATGACCCAATTCATATACAGATAATAGAGAATATTTTCAAGAATAGAAGAATCTTTCTTTCAGATAAAAATGATGAAGTGATGTGGTGTGGAGCCAAAAATGGTGCCTATTCAGTCAAAATCGGCTACCAATTGATTGATCAAGATGAAAGGAATGAGTAGTGGCCGACAAGTCTCTGTTGGGGTAAAGAATGTCTTCCCAATGTAGGGGCACTTGCATGGTTGGCAATTAAGGGCGGGATCCTTATAGGGGAAAGAAGGAAAAGACTTGGTTTTATGGGTCCAACAAAATGTGTGCTCTATGAAAAAGAAGAAGAAAATGTGGATCATTTGCTTTTAAATTATGAATTTACTTCTCAGTCCTGGAGAATGGTACAACAAAAATTGGCCTAGCAGGGGCCTCTACTGGTATCTTTGAAGGATGTGTTCATGAGTTGGCCAGACTGCAATAGAAAATCAAATTTCTCTTGTGTTTAGAAAATGTGTCCTTCAGTGATTATGTGGGAGATCTAGAAGGAGAGGAAAAAAAGGATATTTCAAGACAAGTCTGAGTCTTTGGACAGAGTTTGCAACAAAACCAATACATCTATTGAAGAAATTGTTGGTGTTGCGGCTTCTAATTTTTTTTCAAAAAAGGTAGTTTTCTCAAAGGAAGATACTTACATTCAAAATTGTTGGCTGAAGATTAAATTCAGGCTCGTTCATAGGCCTTCCCGGGTTGATCCAATTTTTTCTTCTTTGCCCATAGTAAAATGTGAAATGTTGTAGCAAGGGTGGTATAAGGCAAACTTTTATGGAGCCTCTAAAGGCAATCTAGGTGTATTAGGTGCAGGCATTATTAATAGAGATTGGAAGGGAAATATTGTGATGATGGGAGTTCAAAGACTAGAATGGGGTACAAATAACGAAGCAGAGGCTCAAGTAGCCCTATTGGCAGTCCAGTGGGGTATGAAATTAGGTATGCAAAATTTGCACCTTGAGTGGGATTCAAAATCATCATTAACACAGTCATTAAAGGTGATACAAATGCATGGTTTTTAAATAAGTATATTTTCAAAATCAGAAATGATTTAAATGTATTTAGGCATTACAAGGTTTCACATGTGAGAAGGACTAGCAATAAGGTGGCATATGTTTTATCCAAATGGGCAACATCATTTGAAGTGGTGCACGAAACCCATTTTGAAGATTTTTGAAATCTGTAGGAGGATGATTTGGCAGATGAAGTATAAGGGGATCATTAAATGTATTCATTTTTTTGGTATGGAAGGAATGCGGGGATGTGACGAGACTTTATTTATAGGGCCTCGGGCCCATTTTTTGTTGTATTGGGTGCAAGTTTATTGTGAGGTGGTGACAAGTATGGTGGCCACCTTTACCCTATATACATCTCAACAACAATTAGCATTTGTTGGTGAAGTCTCAGGCAAACGAATTAAATGCATATTCAAGTTTTGTGATGATGCATTTGTCCAGATAATGGCAATGTTGTTGAGGGGGAGTTTCCTCAAGACCATGCACAAGTATAGGACAAACGTGGATGTGGTGATGATGGTCTTGGCTTGGGTTTTAGAATTGGGGGAGCATAAAGATGTGTTGATCCAAGTCATGCGGTAGTGTGTGGAGGATGATTGGCTATCCAGGTTGATGAAGCTCTTGGAGATGGCAATGACAGGGGCCAATTTCACTGATGGTGAAGGGTTGGACATAAATGAAATTCATGAATTATGTGAATTGGTCTCTTTCATCTGCTGACACTTTGGTTTAGATAGAGATGAGCGCATAGCAGATGCAACCATTGGTTGGGACTCTCTCAAGCTTTATCTGAGAGAGAAAGAGTTGAAATCTCGGTGCTCTACGGTGGGAGGCCCTGTAATGGGTGGTGTTGTAAAGAAGATTGAGAAAGTGAAGGGAAAATGGAAGGTGTCGGGTAAGAGGAGGGCCAAGGTGGACAATAAGGTGAAAGATTTTAATGGTGCAAAGATGGGTGTTGATGGCTAGGGTAATGATGGTGAAGGGTTGAGCGGTGTTGCTTCAAATGTGCCCTAATTCTAGTCTGCACGGTGTTGTGGTGGTTGGAGGCTTCTGTGTTTATTTATCTTTTATTTATAAAATATTGTATTTATTGTCCCGAATCTCTATGTTTTTTGTGAATACTTTGGTCTTTTTATGTGGTATGGGCAATGGTGTCTACTTTTAGTGGTAGACTATTTAGGGTTTGGGGAGTAAGGGTTTCTAGTTGTAGTGGTTGTCAAGGGTTTCTTCCTGCTCAATTTTTGTTCCAATGATGTAATGCTGGCAAATTTTTGATAGAATACCAAGTAATCATGGGTCTGTAATGAAGGCATGGCAGATGTATGGGGGTGGGTTTGCTTGGTGGTGCCTAAATCCATCAGGCTTTTGGCAATTCTGAATTGTAAGCGTTTATTTCAATATAATAAATACACTATTATTACCAGCCAAACAAAACATATTACTATAATTAATTAAATAAATTATTATTTAAATAATTACCCTTTGCCATTAATTTTCACTTCTTCACTAAAATTAATTAATTAAACTAGTTTAATTAAATAAACTTAGCTCCTAATTTGTCCAACTTGATTAATTAGTTAATCCATAATTATTTAAATAATTGAGGCTAATAAATCTCTAATACCATTTCCTCTAATATTTAAACACATCATTATTGATCCTTGTTCTTTTATTCTTGGTCATTGAATCCATCTACATAGATTAAAATCTAAATCAACCATCATTTTCCATGTGTACCCTCTCCTCTCATACTCCCACATGTTTGAGAATGCATTATTGGAAGCATATTTAGCTTCCACTTCAACCCACTCCATGGTCCCATATGTGTGAGAATGATAACTCATCCCACTCTTTTCTCACACATGTGAGCATACTAGCTCAAAGGCAAGCTAATCCTCTGCATCATCCCTTGACCATTTGACTCATCCCCACTTTTTTTTCTCACTGGTAGCATATATTCCATGGATGCCACCTTGCTCATATGGGTGAGCATGATTAGCTTTGCTACACCACATGCCACTCTCCCTCCCTACTTTTGACAAGGCTAATCCTTCAATTCGTACCTCTATCTTCTTCAAATCCTAGCCCTCTATTAGCCAGTTAAATCTCGGCCCTTGATTTTCATCATGGAAAATCTATAGATCAGAGGCATACCATCCCATTTTTCATACTTTTTATCTATATATGTGTTGTCATTTTTTTAATTAATAAATCTCATCCCAAAGTCATGTTGTTGTTCACAAAGTAACCACATTCCATTATCAATATAGCATGTCGAGCACATCAAGTGGAATATTGGGTACACTCTACTTTAGCTCAATCAAAAGAGAAAGAAAAAAATTATAAGGTCCATTGTATTTTTTTTTTGTGTTTTTATCAATTGCTTTTTTTCTTATCTTCATTCTAGCATGCCCCGTGGGACCCATGTCCTTGTCACTGATCTTTTTTTGAGGTTTTTTGTATTTTTTTACAAGTTGATGGTTTAATACATACACATTGTGAATCAGAGCTTGCATTACCTACATTAGCACTCATGCATAAATAAACACTTCATTTTATAACTACCAATTTAAATTTTCTGGTTATGAAATCTAATTTAGATGATATAAGTCCATCTATATATGATTTGAATTAAATAGACAATTAAATTAGCTCAACAATAATAAATTAAACCATATTATCTATGTATTATTAATTATCTTATTTAATTAATTATTAAATATTGGATGCTCACATAATGAGACTAGGAGAGACAACTCCACTAATAATTTATTTTTCCTAAATAATATATAAACTCATTTAGCTATGAGATAAGTAGAAATAAAATATTTTTTAAATACCTAACAAAATATTTTTATCTCTTTTTGCTCCATAATATGCAGCTAGGTCATAGAAATTATATTAATTTATAAAAAAGTTTACATAATGTTGGATATGAAGTATCCATATTTATTGACATTGTAAAATATGGTCCGTTCAAGACCAAAACCCATACCTTGGAATACAACAAAATATAGTAGTTTTGATATCAATTATGCTAGAAGCCAAAAAAAACCATGGCAACATAACAAAAAGCCACAACCAAACTTCCCTTCCTTTTTGTCAACAAGCACTCGGGATACTAGAAACACTGGTCATCGACTAGAAAGTCTTCTTTAAATATTTCAACCTTTGACCCCCCACGTCTAAGATAGAAGCAATAAATTGAGAAGTGATATTCGTATTTACTCTGTATCTATTAGCAGAGTCAATAAACTCCCTTCCCAACACCATATGAATTGTTTCATTGGTTATCAAACTGAGAATTTTTCTTATGGCATGTAAGCGATGATTTGAGATTAAACATGAGTGTCTACTTTAATGAAATGTTGAACTCATTAGTGCAGATGTTTGAGAGGTATAATCCACCATCGGTGAAAGTACTTATTGAGATATGTGCAATCTTTTGGCCACCCACCTGCTAATGTCACTAGCCATCTGTAAGAAGTTTGGAGATATGTGCAATCTTTTGGCCACCCACATTGAATTCAGCCACATTATTAGTATCTTCCTCTAAAGGAACAACCAATCTACAAACATTTTGATAATAAAACCAACTTCGGAGAGTCTAGGTTTACCCCTTGAGGTGCCACCAAAATTTAATTTATATCATCCATGATTGGGTGGTAGCCATTTTGCATGCCTCCTAGCTAAGTTTTGGTCAAAATCTCCCAACCTAATGAAAGGGGGAACGTGTAACCCATGCCAATGGAACCTAATTTGTCCATCCCACTCTATGAACTTTCCCAAAGGTTTGTGTAGGTATTGGTTCTATTGTTGACTACTTCCGCAATGGTAGCCTCCACTTTCTTCTTGAAGGAGCTCAGTGGCATATATTTATCATCCAAGATTCTTCAGTTTCTTTCTTTCCAAATTTCCCAAATAAGTAAGGACGGGAAGATGATCCATAGAATCCCAAGTAGTCCTACTCCTGTTCTTATTGGCCATGCCTTAAATAAGCTCATAAAGTCATTTGGTAATGTAGTGATCCACCGTAGTTTCACACACAACCAACGCCAACTTTCTTAAGAAAACGGGCATCCCAACAGAAGATGATCCATACTTTCCTCCTTAGATTTACATAACACACATCTAGAAGGGCCTTCAAATCTCATTCTTCAATTTTTTTCTACCATTAGTATTCTTTTTTGTATCACAGCCCAAGCAAACACCCTGCCCTGTGGCACAGAATGGTAGCAGAGGCATGTGGGAATGTCTGACTTGGCATGAGCCTCTAAGCCAACAACCATTCTATATAACATTGAAACTACCATTTTTTGAACTTGTCCAGATTAGTTTGTCATCCCCCAACCTAAACACCACTCTTTTTTCTAAGATGACATTCGAAAGCCTTATAATTTATTCATGAGGAAGAGGTAATACATATAAGTCTTTCCATTTCCATCCTAAAGAACAATCATTTTGGTGTATTTGTATATAGTCCCTCATCTTACTACCCCAATGTCTTTTAAGATAGGCTTTGACCTGATTAATTGAGATTATGTTGTTGATGCTAGGAAAGTCACCCCAAGAGTTTGTTGGATCTATGGGAAGATTGTTGGATATTGTTGGATGAGTGCTGCAAATATGTGCTTATCAGATATCTTTGAGTGTTTGAGAAATGTTTTGTCATTGATGTCAACATATATTCTCTATCTAGTGCAATGATGGAGTGAAGTTCAATTAGTTGGTTTATATTGTATATTGATTATCAATGTTTGCAGATTAAAGGGTTTGTAGAGTGATATCTCTAGTTAATTCAATGCAAGTGTCAGAGGCCTGCATGAAGATTTGAGTAAGTTATGAGTATTGTGTTGTGGCTAGTTTTTCTATTGTTTAGTGTTGCTAGTGTTCAATATTTTGATCTGCATTATAATATCTTGATTTGCGGATTTAGAAATATGTTTGGGACATTGACGTGTGTCCTCAATTCAAGTGGTTTGTGGTTTGGAGCTCCACAAGTGATTTTTCCAAGTTGACAGTCAGTTTAGTTAATGTTCTGGAATTTCAATATGATGATGATACGATTCAAGTAATTTGAGCTGGTGTGGATGTTGCTGTGGTAATTCATGATGCTTGTGGATGTTTCTAGATCATGTGCTATTTGTATTAGTGGTCTGCATTGATCGGTGAGTATGTTATTGATGATTTTTCTTTGATCTGGTGGTGTTCTTCATGTTCTTGGTCGACATGATGATTTTAGTGTGTTGCGGATGTTTAAGGTGTAATTCTTGGAGATGTTTCATAATCGAGGTGGTGATTTAGGTCCATGCTATGTCATAGTCGACATTGTTTTGGTCTGCATTTGATATTGTGGCATGTATGGTTATATTTTTGTAATTAGGTGATATGTGTTGAGTCGACCTTGATGATATTGATCCAATGTTGATGTCACGTATAAATAAATGTAATATCTTTGTAATTATGTGGTGCTATGTCATGGATGAGTATGTGCAAACAATGTATTGATATTTTGGAGGCAAAGCAAAAGTGTGAGAAGAAGAAGTTATATGTGCTTAATCGGAACTGTAACCAGGCATGAGGAGATGCTATTCTATTAGTTCATGATCTTCTAGATGTAATCCAAATGTGTTTGTAAGACAATGAGTCTTGCCAAGGTTGTTGCCCTTTGTTGTTTTTAAGCAGTGACCTCTAGGCAGTGTGCCTAAATGCATTTGCATTTCCCATTGTAATATTTCATATACTTCTAACAGGGTATCATCATATTTTGGGTAGGTTCCCACTGTGGTTTTTCCCTTGATTGGGTTTTCCACATCAAAAATATTGGTGCTATGTGTGTTCATGTTGTGTTGTTAATTTATATTTTCACTGTTAATTACCAAATTTGAGATTAAAGTAAGTTGCTACAAGTTTTGGTGACAACTGATTCACCCCCCCTCTCAATTATCTGCCCTATTTTCATCAAAGTCTTTCTAGAAGAGGGTAGTATTCCCATCATGAATATCTGACGATACATAGTCTAATATCACAAGCTTACACCCCAACATGAAGTTCCATACCCTAGATCCCTTGGGAGGATTCCTAATCTTAACAATTTCATTTGGGTCATTGTTGTTGAAGTATTTATCTTGTAGAATCCTTACCTATTTCAAGTGTGGGTCTCTAAGCATTTTCCATACCAACTTGGCTTTGAGAGTCTTGCTGTACCACATCTAGTTCCTAGGCCCCACCCCTTCTGCCTCTTTAGTTTTACATTTTTTCCCTAAGAGATAAGGGTCGCTTTCTCCTTATTTGCGAGACCCTACCAAAATAATCTTCTTATCTTTTGTATCATAGTCTGATTAGCCCCCAAGGTGAACGTTAAATAGGATAATAAGTAGATTGGTATTGAGGATACTATCATTTTTAACATGACAATTCTGCCTACCCAAGATAACCAATGACCTCTCCATGAATTTAGTTTCTTATCCATCTTTTCTTTTAGGGGATCCCATAGTCTAGAGTTCCTCAATCCCTTGTCTAGAGGTAGACCTAGATAAGAGCATTGCAAAGTCCTTTGCTTGAAGTTTAAAATATTTAAGATTTCCCATTCTTTCATTGGGGAAGTAAAAATAAAAAAGATCTTGAACTTGTTTTGATTGATCTCTTTCCCTAAGGCCTTCGCATATAGTGTTAGAATTTTCAAAAATTATTTGGCTTCCTTTCTATTGGTAACATCAAACAACATAGTATCATTAGTAAATTGTTGAGGAGTCATCTATATACTATTTGTCATTGTTATCCCTTCAATCTAGTTTGTCCTTTGAGCACTCTTGATTTCTCATCCCGAAACCTCTATCATTATCATAAAAATAAAGGGGGATAGAGGATCCCCTTGTCTTAGCCCTGAAGAAGCTTTGAAGAATCCTTTCAGAGAGCCATATACCAAAATTGAAAATCTGGGACTACAAATGCATGCGAAGATCTAGTTAACCCATTGTCTATTAAAACCAAAGGACTTCAATACCTTGCATAGTAATTTCTAATCAAATTTATTTTCAACTTTCCTTATATCAAGTTTAATTAGCATACATATCTCCTTTGTGATTGTGATGTGGATGAATTCCTAGGCAATGATCACCCCATCCATGATTGAGCATCCTGAAACAAACCTTCTTTGTTCTTTTGAGATGATGTGGACAAACATTGTATTGAGCCTATTTTCCAGTATCTTAGTCATGATTTATATAGTGTATTGTAGAGGGAGGTGGGCCAAAATTCTTCTAGTCTTGATGCCTTCTCTTTTTGGGGGATTAGGACTATGAAGGTGTTGTTCACTTCTCTTAGCAGCTTCCTAGAGTTTCTAGTTGTTTCTAGTGCCCTTGTGAGATCTTCCCCTATGATGTGCTCGCATTTCTAGAAAAAGCCCACTGGAAAGCCATCAAGCACTAGAGATTTGTCAAGGTACAATTTCTTAAGGGCCTCTTCTACCTCATTAATTTAAAACTTTGCATTCAAAGATTTGTTTTGTTCCTAATTGATAATCTTGGGAATATTTCCAAGAAGGTCTTGATGAGCAGAGAGATTGGAGCCTTCTAAATGATTTAATAATGTTAAGAAAAATTCAACAATCTTGACCCTGATTTCCTTACGGTCCTCTATGAAAAACCCATCCCCATACTCAAGTTTTGTAATGCGGTTCATATCTCTCCTTTTCCTAGTAACATTATGGAAATATTTGGTGTTATTGTCACCTGTCTTGATCTAGGTCTCCATGGATTTATGTTTCCAAAAAATTTCCTCCTTAGCCAACACATCTTTATAATTCAACATAAGTTTCTTCTATTTCAAAAATATTTCTTGTGTCATATCATTCTTAATAACCTCCTCATTTAGCTTTCTTAGGTAATCTTTAACCTGATTTTTAATGCCAAATATATTCTTGAATTGTTCCTTATTCCATTATATCAACCTTTTGTTCTCATGTTTCAGTTTTGATACAAAATTGAATAGTTTTGATCCTTCAAACTGTTCTTCATTCCACCAAAATTGTATTAGATCAAAAAAATTCTCATTCTTGAACCACATGTTCTAAAATTTGAAGGGCAATCCTATGTTTTTCTCCTCACCCATAATCATGAGTTTTATGGGGTAATGATCAGATTTGAAGCAAGGAAAATTTGTTCCTTCCAGAGTGAAGGGTAAGGGAGAAAGATCACCCCCAAAAAATAATCTATCCAACTTTTATGTGATATTGCAAAATCTCATTCTTCTGTTATTCTAGGTGAAAGTATCATTTCCTAATTCTATTTCTAGGAGATTGTTCCTAGAGACCCATTCTTCAAAGTCCTTCTATAATGTTAGGTCTAGCTATGGCACCCCTTTTATCTTTCCTATGTAGAATGGCACTAAAATTCCCCCCAATAAATTTGTCAAGTAGTGGATGGGTCTCCATAAATACCTCCAAATCTACCCACAGTTCCCTCTTGTTGATACAGGAGATAGGCCCACAAACATTAATCAATATGAACTTTAGATTAGTGGAGAGACTTGCAATCTTACCTTCCATCCAATTCTTACCAACTCCCAAAAGCTCAAATATAACTTGAGCTAAATTCCACATGACCACAAGCCCACTTGAATCCCCTTCTAATTGTACTCCTTCGATGTTTAAAGCTTTCAAGAAAGAGCTCAATTTCTGCCCTTGGTAGTTTTGTTTCTTGGATTAGAATCACATCCACCTTGGTCAAGCCAATCATATGCTTGACCAAACATCTCTTGTAAGGAGCATTCAAGCCCCTAACTTTCCATGTTAGGAGCATCATGGATCCTAGGGAAGGGGGTTCTCTTCCCTGATTCCAAGAGAGTAGTGATCTTGAGTTGTATTTCTGTTTCCCCATCCTTATTTCCTAATTCATGTAAATATTTCCTCCCTAGCTTTTTATGAGAATTCTTCCCACAATCTAGCTTAGTTTTATTGGAGCTAATATGTTGAATGCCTTATTTTACCGAGCCACTCCTTGCTTCTATTCCATTGGCCTTTGGATCTTCATCTAAGAATAGGATCTCATTCTCTCTTTGTTTAGTTTATCCTTCCTCAATCAACCCCAAAAGGAAAACCCATTTTTCTTTGTTCTACTTCAGAGTTGACTACTACACCTAGTACTTCTTGCTCATAATAAGCCTTTGGGATCCCTATAAATTCACATATTTCATTCATCTCAAAAAACTCTTGATTTCCTTCTCCAAGGTTGTCGTTTGGCCCTCCCTCAATATGAAGATTTACCTAATCGTCCTCACTCCCAATTTCTCCCTCCTTAAGATCTTGTCTTTTTGTCCCACAATCCAAATTTGGCTATGAATTTGCAAAAGCTTCCTATTTAATATTGTTTAGTGATACTTATAGAAGTTGTGTGTTAATAGATTCATGAAGCACTTCTACCTCACCCAAGAGTTCTTTTAGGTCTCTTTCAACCTTCTCAATTCTTCCTTTTTCTACATTAGGCTCATGTATGCAAACATGTTTGGGTGTTATTAGGGTTTTGGGATCCTCCTTTGGATTTGCCTTTTGATTAAGCAGAATGGTAGAAATTCTTCTTTTTATTAGGTATTGATCTGAGCCCAAAATAGCCAATGTCACCGTGCCATTTTCTTTAAGGCCCTCCTCGTGAACATTTGATGAAGGGGCTTTCAACTTATGTGCATTATTGCATAGATGGGTATTGTTGGTTTCCTACATTGAACTATTGGTTTGGAACTGTGACCTTAGAATGCATCCTTCACCCAAAGGATTACTATCAAATTTTGGTTTTTAGATCCATTTCCTTTTCACCATTATAATTTCCAAGGCATCTAGGGATTTTGTGTTGCTATCTACCTTGACACAAATTTTGGGCTTCACTCCCAATTTCCAAAAGAAGAAGTTTTCTTTGATGCCAATAAATGAGCCCCATTCCTCCCTAATATTGGCTAGGGCATCCATGTTCCAGTATTTAGGATGATTTTTTTTATTTTGAGTCATCTGGGTGTTTTGCTGATGACGTGTCTATTAGGATCAAAATTTGGCTCACAATTGTAGTGTTGTAAATTGTCACTAGTCGAATCTACACTTCATGTTTGTGCTCCCACTTTAGCATGTCCCATCCTCATCCCCTCTCTAAGGTTATTTCAAGCCTGATTATTAAAACTTTGATGTCATGTACACCCTTTTGTGCATCCCACTATGAGATCCCCACCCCTTGGCCTTTTATTTTGGTCCTCTTTGTAGAAGGACCAGGGTGTGAAATGCCCTAGTCTAGACTAGGGTGTTAGGATTCCCAAAGATACTGAGAAGGGGGGGGGGGAGGGGGTGAATCAGTATCGAACCGGTTTGTAAATTTACTTGAATTAAAACATGTAAAGCATATCAATACTATGTACCGGTAAACCAAAAATAATGTAGTAAACAAGAATAACAACAACCACATGAAAAGCACACCATAACACAGTAGTTTAACGATGAAACCCGGTGTGGGAAAAACCTAGGTGGGATTTGTGACCCACAATATTCACTTACTGGCCAATAAGGGAATATTATTGTTTTACAAGAGGGGCCTGCACATGCAGGAAGGCCAAGTGCCTAGAGCTCACTGCTCAATTACAAAGGAAGTCACATTGACTTACAAAAATGGATTATACAAATCCAATATCTTGTACTACTTCAAATTAGCATTTTCTATGCCAGATCCAGTACCGGTTTTAGCTCTGCTTCATACATAAACCCTTAACCTATAATTTGCATATTAGGTCTGCATAATTTCACCTATTACCTTATTCATAAATGTTCTACAATGATCTCATACATATATGAGTCATATTACAACTCACCATGTCGGCTTACAATGATTTTACAATTAATTACAAAATATATTATCAACAAAATTCCTATCAGCCAGAGTGTCGGTATCCATCCTTTCACTGCCGGTGTTCTGTGTGTCGGTGTAGAGTTTGTCGTTACCGGTGCTGGTATATATGTTTTGCCAGTATCATATGATTGCAAGGTTGCCATCAATGAAAAAACCTTCAATCACCTACAATTTCTCTTTGGAGTGTGCATTTGCCAACACAGGGCACCCCAAAACGCCCTAGTCCCTCTCAAAGGGGCCCCAATTTGAAATGGGGTAGGTGTTATATCTCCTCGACAAAATTTGATTCCCGGGGCTACACATGACCTTTGGAGGTTGGCCTAATTGGTAAATTACCTAGGGAAACCTATGTAAAGATATCCTATCAATTCTTTTAGACCTATAAGAAGTGATCCATAATCTATCTATAACATTTGTGCATCCATGAAACATTCATTATGAAGCGTCTTTAGAGTTTCAAGGTTGCATATTCATCTTCAACCATTATGGAGCAAAGATACATCAATATTCATGCAAGCATGTGTGTGTGATTAGGGTTTTTCATGTCCATGTGTTTGTCATGTCATTGCATTTAACATTTATTATTTCAGTCAAAGAGCATTGCATCATCATCAACAATTACAGATATGAGGTATATTTCCTTAAACATTTATGTCAATATTTGTGTTATTTCATTCATGGTTAATTCCAAAACTGAGGTTTGACCTAAGGCAAACCCGTATTCCCTACATCTTTCCCTTTCTTTCTATGTGTTGGAAATAGGTGTAGAGTTGTACTTGGGAAATCCGACAAAGTTAACAGTGATGAACAGTTTAGCTTTTGACAACAAAAAATTCGGAGGACCAGGGCAGATCTATGCCACCTGGTCCTGAAAAATCAGGCCGAACTTCAAAGGATGGGTTTTAAACATCTCATTTTTTCCAAATCCGATGGCTCCTGCGACATCTATAGCTTAATGTTTATGTTAGATCACTTCAATAATCCCTCATTTTACCCTAATTTCATAATCAATCAGATTTAACTTAGAAATAGGATTAATCAACCCCCTGTACCCAATTGAATCCTATCATAATCTCATTTTCTTTCCTCACAAGGATTGAGCCTAGATCTATTGGGTTCAATCCTCTTTCAATGTTGTGGTGTTAATTGGGCTAGTTAGTGGTTTTATTATCTTAAACCCTAATTCATAATTTTTACCATTAAATTTTGATTAACTTGACTCCTTGCATGCTTATTTCTGATTTGTGGTCTCAAATATAATTTTTAGGCATTTAAAAATTAATTTTGCACTCATACATCATAATTACATTGATTTAGTGGTTAATTTCATAAAAAAAACCCAATTTATCTTGCTAATTTTGGCCCGTGGGTTGCATAATTTTTCACTTATATTTTTCATATCTAATTTTAAAGCACTCATAATGGAAATTACTAAATATTATTTTTTTTCTATTTCACATATGATTACATTTTTATTTAGTTACATTTATCATAATAATGGTGTTGGATAATGACTTCTTTCATTTTACATTGCTTCGTTTCATTCATAGCACTTTTGCATATTGCATTGTTAGAGTTTTTAAAATGTTTCCTACTTGCAAATGATATCTCAAAGATTTTATCCATGTTATATGTTGTTTTATTATGATATTTTTAAGTACATTCATTACATGTGTAGATCACATAAAGGCTTTTGTAGCTAATGATAAACCTAAAGATGACATCAACAAAGCTAACACTTGTACCTCTCCTAGCATATTTAATGTGAACGAGGAAAAATTCAATACTCCTATCAACGGTCTCTCTAATGGAGAGCAAGCATTGAAGAGCAACATGAAACATGTTAAATATCTGGGCAACTGAGAGGGGGGGATGAATTAGTTGACAACTAAACTTCTTCTTCAATTCTTTCACAGATCTGGAATAACCAACAAAATTAATTAATGCAAATATAACATGAAAGCACATACACAAAACAAATCACACAATGAACACTAGATATGACGTGGAAAAACCCAAGAAGGGAAAAACCACAAAGAATGTTAGTTATCAATATATAACACTGGTTAAGGTGATTTTTACAAAAGGGTGGCCCACTGCCAGAAAGGCTCACTACCCAGAAAGGCTCACTACCAGAGGAAGAAGAAAGTAAAGAGAATTCATCGTTGTGACATAATCTGCAATGCCGAAACTGCTTCCAGTATCACTCAACAATAACACACTTCACATATCAATATTAACCAGATCTTATACATCTTCCATACATCATTTTTCTTCTTCATCTCTATAATTCATTCAAATTCAACCTCTTACTTATACTGTCTCTGAACAACACAATATTCTAAGTCGGCCAAACAGAGATTCAAAAATAGGATAGCACTAAACATTTTGGTGGCGGGAAGGAATGAGAAGTGTACTATACCATACCGTGACACACATCATCAATCAGATCAACACGTTACATCCATCACAAATATCAGATGCAAAACATGACTCATACACTACACAAGAGTCATTACACACCCTCAAATTCCGGATCGAATCCAAAACCAATATTGCACAACCCAACTTAGCAAAAATAAGAATGGAACCAAGATACACATAAACAAACTCGATCAATACTATATCCAGTAAATAGAAAAATATGGATAACCTTTAACATAATCAATCACCACTGAATATCAACTATAACACATTCCAAAGCACCAAAGATTTTAGGAACACATCTTCTATATCACCAATCCCAAGACAATATGTTAACATCAATGACAACCATTAATGACAACCATCAATATCACATTTGCAACAATCTCCCCCTTTGTCATTGATGGCAATATCCATCAACAAAAAATACACAACTCTCTCTGCATCAAATCGCCGTCTTTGCACATCTATGCATCTCTCTGCATCTCTCCCCCTTTGACATCAAGGACAAAGGCAGACATAACTTCCCCTATGAAACTCACTTTTCTCCCCCTAAGAGGAAGCACCCAAGCACTATTTCAGATAAGAATATTCAAATAGTTTGTTGGACCAATGCGCATCCAAATGTACATCAGTTCAAAAAAGGAAGGGGTAATACCCCTAAATTTTGTTGGAGATACTCAAAAGTATCCTTACACAACACCTTAGTGAAGATATCTGCAATTTGCTCTTTTGTAGGTACATACTCGAGCTTTACTTCATTATCCAACAACTTTTCTCTCAAAAATTGATTGTGAATGGATATATGCTTTGTTTTGAAATGTTGTACCAAATTCTTAGAAATGTTAATTGCACTAGTGTTATCACACATGATTGAGATGGGATCATTGAACATTACACCGATATCCTTCAAAATGTGCTTCATCCATAGAATATGTATGCAACATGAAGACGATGAAATATATTCTCCTTAAGTTGTAGATAAAGATACATAATCCTACTTCTTACTGAACCAAGCAACCAGCCAGGAGCCAAAAAAGAATGCTCCACCACTTGTAATTTTCCTATCATCAAAACTTCCAACCCAATCTGCATCTGTATAAGTTGTCAAAGTGAAATCTAAATTTCTAGGATACCACAAGCCAAACTCTTATGTTCCTTTTAAATTTCTGAAGATTCTTTTTACTGCCACAACATGTGATTCTTTCAGTTCTTGCTAAAATCTAGTTGCCAAGCAAACTTTATACATGATATCTGGTTTGGTAGCAATCAAATATAATAGTCCTCCAATCATTTATCTATATTGACTTGCATCGACTTTATGAAATTTATCATCTTTTGTTAAGTTGCATCTGGTGGTCATTGGTGCACATCGGTTTGGAATTCTCCAATCCAAACTTCTTCAACAACTTCTTAATGTATTTAGATTGAGAAATGAAAATTCATTTGCTATTTTGATTCACTTGCAAACCAAGAAAGAAATTTAACTCATTGATCATGGAAATCTCAAATTCCTTCTGCATCTCATTAGCAAACTTTCTGCACATGTTTTCATTTCCTCCAAATATTATGTCATCAACATAAACTACAACAATCAAGATTTTGCCTAAGTTAGTTTTGAAATAAAGATTACTAACAACATATTCCTTTTGAAAACCTTGATCAATCAAATACTTGTCTAGCCTTCCATACCAAGTTCTAGGAGCTTGTTTTAATCCATACAAAGCCTTCTTCAATTTGCAAACAATGTTTAGATCATCTCTCAACTTAAATCCTTCTGGTTGTTCAATGTAAAATTCTTCTTTTAGTTCTCCATTCAAAAATGCTAATTTCACATCCATTTGATAAACCTTGAAGTCCTTAAAAGCTGCAAATGCAAGAAACATCTTGATTGCCTCCATCTTAAAAATGCAACCCATGCCATTCTAGAATAACAATCAATTAACACCATGAAATTTCTCTCACCTTGTATACTCCTTATTTTGGTAGGACCCCATAAGTCTGTGTGCACTACGCCCAACAATCTGGTGGAAGATTGTTCCTTTCCTTTAAATGTTCCTTTCGTCTGCTTTCCCACTTGAAATTCCTTGCATATATTGTTATCCGGTTTGGTGAGCCTTGACAAATATCTTACTACACTTGATGAACTAATCTTTACCAAATCATCAAAGTTGATATGACACATCCTTCAATGTCAAAGCCAACTGCCATTGAACTAAGATAACAAACAATGTCTTGTAGCTCCTTCTAGCTGATACATGTTTCCATCAGTCTTTTTCCTTGCTACAATAATAGTTATGGATCCCTTCCAAATCTCACAACCATCATCCTGAAAAACAACATTGTAACCATTTTCACACATTTTCCCAACACTCAAGAGATTATGACGCAAACCCTTCACATAGTTTAAACATTGTTAGTATTATATTTTCCATCAAAAGTAATAGAGACAATTCCTACATTTTGTGTTGTTTGATCATCTCTGAACCTAACATAACCTCCATTATATTTCTCAAGTTTTATGAATTTATTCTTATCACCAGTCATATTAGGTACATCCTTTTCTACCAAAAATAAACAATCATTATCTTCATAGTCTGATTCATCATCTAAAATACCAACATCATCTCTAACATACTAGATCTTTTTGTTAAACTTCCCTTTATTCTCCTTGAATTTTTGTCTTCATCCTTCTTCAAGACATCTAGTATCTATATGACCAATCTTTCCACATCTAAAGCATTTAAGAGGTAACATACCTTTATATTTGTTGATTCCTTTCTCCAATATTCTTACAAACTTCGCTTCCATCTCATCCAATCTTTCATCTTTCGAATCTTCCTCAGAGGCTTCAAAGGCAATCTTATATTTAGCTTTGTCTTTTCCAAACTTCCTTATCTCAAATGCAGACAAGGTGCCATATAGTTGTTCTCTAGTAAAATTCTTCAGATCATAAGTTTCTTCAATAGTAGAGATCTTATCACTGTAGCTTTCTGGTAGAGACATCACAATCTTCTCAATTATGTCTTTATCTGTCAAGGTGCCACCAAGTTCCCTGATTTCATTTACCGCACTATCAATCTTCTAAAAATAGCTTGTTATATCTTCTCGTTCTTCCATTTTCAAGTTTTCATATATGCGCTTAGGTGTCAGCTTCTTTGATAGCTTAACTCTATCATTTCCTTCATAGATATCTCTCAACTATTTGCAAACCTCATGAGCAGTGTTTAATGAAATAACTTTTGTTAATTTTATCTTTGATAAATCACTAAAGATAGAATATCTTGCCTTTTCATTTTCTTCATAGGCTTAAATCTCATCCGGATTGGTAAGACCGTGTGCTGGTTATACATATTTAGTTTCCACTACTTTCCAAGTGTTGTAACCCAAAGAGATCAAGTAACCTCTAATCTTCACTTTTTAGAAGTTGTAGTCAGATCCTTCAAGGATAAAAATAAATAGTTTGTGTGCCATGGGATTAGGATCTACCTCAAGTGGTTAAGCTCTTTTCCAAGGAGCCAAATCTCTGATACCAATTGTTAAATATTTGGGCAGTTGAGAGTGGGGGGGTTGAATCAGTTGACAGCTAAACTTCTTCAATTCTTTCACAGATATGGAATAACCAGTAGAATTAATTAATGTAGATATAACATGAAAGCACGTACACAAAACAAATCACACAATGAACACCAAATATGACGTGGAAAACCCAAGAAAAGAAAAACCATGGAGAATTTTAGTTCTCAATATATAAAACCAATTAAGGTGACATCGGTTAAGGTGATTTTTATAAAAGGGTGGCTCACTGCTTGAAAGACTCATTGTCAGAGGGCTTACTTCTTAGAAAGGTTCACTGCTAGAGGAAGAACAAAGAAAAAAGAATCCACCATTATGACATAATTTGCAATGCCAAAACTACTTTCGGTGTTGCTCAACAACAAAATACTTCAGATATCAACATCAACCAAATCTTGCACATCTTCCACACATCAGTTTTCCTCTTCATCTCTATAATTCGTTCAAATTTAATCTCTTATTTATACTATCTCCGAACAACACAATCTTCTAAGTCAGTCATACAAAGATTAAAAAATAGGTCAACACTAAATATTCTGGTGGTGGGAAGGAATGCGAAGTAGACTATACCATGATGCACATCATTGATCAGGTTAACATTTTACAACCATCACAAATAGCAGACCCGAAACATGACTCATACGCTACACAATAGCCACTACACATCCTCAAATTTTGAATCGAATCTGTACTCAAACTAGCACTACCAAACTTAGCAAAAATAAGAATGGAACTAAGATACACATGAATACACTCAATCAATACCATATTTGGTAAATAGAGAAATTCGGATCACCATCAACACAATCAATCAACATTGAATATCAACTGTAATACATATTCTGAAGCATCAAATATTCTAGGAACACATCTTTTGGATCACTGATCCCAAGATAATATATTGACATCAATGACAACCATCAATATCATATTTATAACAAAACCATCCTCTTCTCATAGGCATACCCTAGCGTAAGGGGGGCAAGATCAAAATATTGCTTTACCAATCCCTCTAGATCTTCTTCAATCTCCTAGAGCTTATCTTTGTCATCAAAATATTTTTAGGGAAGATTATGTTATGCATTTTTTTCAGGACCTATCTCCTCATATAACATTAAGAAAATATGAAGCCCTGGATAATAAGGGTCTTCCCTCCCAACCTATCAAATAGGATATGAATGATGATAAGAAGAAAAAAAATTGGACAAACTTATTCATCTAATTCTCTCTTTGGTCCTTCCATGTGTCTTTACACTACAAATTTCAAAGAGATTCATGATATTGGTCCTTCTTTTGCACAATTAAAAATCTCTTATATGAATGGTTATAACATAATCCCAAAACAAGTTTATAGAGGACAAGGACTTGGAAAATATGAACAAGGAATAAAAGTCCCTATAAACCTTCCTTCCCAAGCTAGTACCAAAGCTCTAGGACATCCTCACCATTCGGCTATGGATGATCTCCTTAGGATACAATTTTTTAAGGAGTATCTTGTAAGACATAGAAATTATCATCCATCTAAAGGTGCTTCTTCTTAGAAGAATCCTTTTCAATTCTATCATCAAACTCATGATCACCATGCCAATGATTGTCTTAATTTTCAAAAGAAAATACAAGGAATCAGTGGTAATGGAACCATTAAAATCACAAAAGATAATCCTCCTCCTTATAGAAAACCTTGTGCTACATCTCAAGAGACAAGACCAACTCCTATTGATGATCAAGAGAAAGCTACTAGAATCTTTTGAAGATTAAAGTATGATAAGAATGTTGTTTTTCCTTTCATTAGACTTAATTAAAATTATAAGCATAAAGAAGGTGATGAAAATTGTCTTTTTCATCATAGTTATCCTCATTCGCTTGGAAATTCTAAAGCCTTTAAAAATAATTTTTCAATACCAATATGATCGAGCTCGCATAGCTCTTATAACCGAGCTTGCACTTCTTATTGGTGAAGAGGTAGTTCCTTAGCACTCCATTCACCCTCTCATGTTTCTCCTCACCCTATGACACTAGTAGTTAACTTCATTGGGGGCTCTTTATCATGAGTGTGTTAGGTCCCGAAGACAACTGAGAGGGGGGGGGGGTGAATCAGTTGTCAAATAAATTCAAACAAAAACAACTTAACCAACTTAATGCTTAATACTGGTAACTGGTCTAATATGTCAGTAGACAGTTTTAACAGTTAATTGCAATACCAGTAAGGATTAATGCATGAAACAAAAGGACAAAGTCATCCACAACACATAACACCAATATTTGTACGTGGATACCCTGTAAGGGGAAAAACCACGGTGCGAAACCTTACCCACAATCAGATGATACTACTACAGATAGTAAGTGTATACAAATGGGGTCTGCACATGCAGAAAGGCCAAGCGCCTAGAGCTCACTGCTCAAGCACAAAATAGGAGTCACACTGACTACAATTGGATGGTTAAATCCAATAAGAATGTACTGCACAAAATAGCATTTTCATATGCTGGATTCAGTACCAGTGTAGTTTTGATTGTCTTCTCAAAAACCCTCCTTCAATCTTCAAATGATGTCTGCGTGTATAGCTCTGCTTATTCTCGCATATACCTTCACACAATCCTTTTTCGCATTCCGCATTCGATCTTACATTTATACCATACCCTAAGACCAATTTTAGTAGGTCGGCTCTACAAGATATTAAAATAAAATTAATTTACAAATCAATTAATACTCGATGCAATAACCGATTCAATATGTCGGCTTAATGCATTTACAACAATAATAAGTCATCTCCATAGCGTGCCATGCTGATCTGGAAAAGATAAACCTACCGGTGTAACCTAGACCTATTTGTCGGTAACAACAAATATGCAAATGCTAATATACCAATAAACAAAACTCTAATACAAAGTGTCCACACGATGTCTTCGACATAACCAAGTGTTTTCCATATCATTCCAAGTGTCGGTGATCATTATATCCTGCCAGTGTACCAGATACCGGTGACTGTGCATAAGTCACTTGCTTGCCGATGAATGTTGCTGATACTCCAAAATGCTAGAGTTGATAAGTGTTTAGTAGCTGTTGACAACAATGATAAAACCATACCAAAATACCAATAGAGTGATGATGTTATTTCAATATCAAACATCTTGGGGCAACAATATATTTCTTATTTGTTTCCTCACTTGGGGGCAAGGACAATGCACATCTGATTCTCTCTTTCTCTTTGAAGATCACCTCTTCTTTAGAGTTGCACTTTGCATAACATGATGTCATTTCTTGCATGGAGTTATCCTTCATGCGAGTACATGTGTGTTCCTTGTTAGGACCTATTCCTTACTTGAAATGGTATGTCTCTTATGAATAGATCTCTCCTTAGAGGTTGTGTAAATCCTTCTCATTGTCCCTATGCTTGGGGGCCTTTTATCTTTCCTACCCTTTCTAAGGATCTCCTTTTCCTTTGTTGAGTGGTGTTTTCTTACGATATGATGTCATTCCTCATGTGAAGTTTTTTCTTTTCTCAAGGATTCTCTCTTATGCAACACGTGTTTATCCTTAACTACAGCCTCTTCTTCACTTGGCAATGTATGTATTATTGTTTTCCTTCCTTTCTTTTGGTTGATGACACTATTTTTGTTCCTCTTGGAGGTATATTTCCTTTGAGCAAAGATCTCTTCCCCTCCAAGGATTGCCTTTTCACTTGTTGCAATCTTGTCCTTTCTTGTAAGAGAATTGCTTTTTTAGCTTGGATTTATGAACATTGTTACCTAAAAGGATATCTCCTTGGTGTTGAAGATGTGTATCCTTGTTTCCAACTTCCTTAAGACATCAACATAGGGCTATGTTGACATCTTAAGGTGGGGCCATTGCATATCTCCCTAGTTGTACTATATTTTTGCATGTCTTAAATGGAGTGTTCATTTTTCGAAACCAGACAAAATAAAGTCTTGCACAAGATGGTTCATGTCTGAAACCAGATGCAACATTTATATATGTCTTATATGAGGTTACACATTCTCAGAACCAGACAAAATAAATTATTATACAATATATTTCTGAAACCAGGCATATATATGTCTTATACAAGATAATTCATGCTTGAAACTAGACATATTTGCATTTATTTTTCATGTTTCATACAAGTTGTTGCATGCTCGAAACTAGACAAAACAAAGAATTATACGAGATACTTAACTCCTGAAACCAGATAGTTACATATGGTATTCATGTCATCTCTTGCTCTTCCTCTCATGGATCACCTAGAAAAACATAGCTAGCCCATGACATCCATGTTCCTCCTTTATTCTCTCCGTGAGATAATAGATTTTCTATTTGTGGTTCATGGTTTGATGCATGCTCTTTCTCTTTTTATGTGATCACTTGTGTCCTTGTAATGGAATTTCAAGAATGATATTATTGGTTGAGACATTTTGATTATCGAGGCCTCTTTAGCTAGTTGACTTGAGATCTTGTTTTGGTTTTTTATTGTTGTGTTGTGTCTTTTGTATTTTGCCTTTGTTGGTCTTTATTCACTTTTTTTTTGTCTTTGTCTTATTTTGTGTGTCCTTGCATGGGATTGTGTGAGTTAAGATCCTAATATTGGAAGCTTTGTTCCTCAAAATTAGTGATACCTTATCTCCTTGTGATATCACTCTTAATTTCTCCTCTCTTTCATCATTCTACTTTGTTGTGAGTATTTGCATAGGCTCATACTCCTGTTAAAGTGGGGGCTAAATGTAGTATCGTAAATTGTCATCGATCTAATTTACACCTCATGTTTATGCTACCATTTTAACATGTCCTATCCTCATCCCATCTCTACGGTTCGTTCAGGCCCAATTATCCAACTTTGATGTCATGTACACCCTTTTGTGGAAACTATCGGTTCCTAAATCAACAGATTGCAAAACCGTAAGAGTATGCCAAATTCTATAATCAGTCTTTACAATGGATCTGGCCAACGAACAAGAATCTCCCAAGGGTAGATATCTTCTGCTCTTTAAGCTCTACTATCCCTTAGTGGGTGTACACTTATACTCAACAATCATTCACTCCTTTGAATAAAAATAAAGTATATTGAAATCCTCACATAATTTATGAGTGCAATTATTTTAAACTGCTCAATTATCTTTTCTATCTATTTCTTTCTGGCATAAAGATATTGAAATAGATAACTTATAACAAGAAAACTTCTTCTACTCCTAATACTAAAACTAAAAAGAGCACAATTTTAAATTTGGTTGAAAGAAACTCTTGAGACCTTTCAAGATTGGTGTTTTTCCTGTAGTGCAACATAATCTAAACCATGTGAATTTGTTCTCCTGAACATAATTTAAATTGTTTGGAACCTTAATTGCTTACAACTTGCATAAATGTGCATAAAATTAATGTTATTAGGTTCTTCTTAATCCAAATGATTCTCCCATATTACTGTGACCTATTAAATGGATTTTAATTCTACCTTACAAAAGACAATTAAATAAACCACACAAAATAGGAAAGTTGCTTTCATAATTTTAAAATATCCTTGATACATTGATTTAAATAACATGAAAGAAATCAAATTGGAGACAACCATATAACATATAGCAAATATAACCATACAAATAATTGAGCGCAGAATCAAATCCTTGTAATTTACATTATTACCATAGCACAAAGGGTACAAAAATGCATTGCCTTGAGTTATATCTGAATTCCTCTTAACCCTTTTTCAGTCATGGTTTCTCCCTTATATACAAAATGGGAGAAGCAACAAGCTTCAGACCATTATAAAATGACTATTCAGTTTTACCCGCCCAAAATGAAAGGTTGTACACCTTTTCATCAATTAACATAAAATATTTTGAAAAGCATAATTAAAACATTTGAAATGTTTGTAATTTTAAAACAGAGTTTTTGAAACAAGAAACAAATAACATATGAGAATAGATGATGAATATAAGTGCAACTCCTTATCTTCATGATCTCAATAGTAACCCGTGACCAATGGGTTTGGCAAGGTTCCATTTTTTAGTTGAGTGAGCTTCATATCCACCGGCTAGCACTTCACAACATTAATCATTAGAGGTATTCAAATACTGGCTCTCCCATTGATAAACATCATAGTCACTAGGCCACTTATACCTATGTACCTTCAGAACATTTATGATGTAGTCCTTCCATCTTTTATCCATCATGGCATGAAGTTCCGAGACAAACTTTGTATATCCATTATCAAGTGTTATTACCCTATCTAGAAAGACATTGAAACTTTGCACATTAATATCTTTCTCCTCCTACATATGAGCGAGGATTTGTGGCACCATCTAAGTGAAGTTACTTTTCCAATCATTAAGGTCTCTGAAGTGTTTACCCTTATCCACAATTGAAGGAATAGTCCAGTGTTTGAATGTGTGGAAGGAATAATCTCAGCCTTTATCCTTGGTTCTTCTATAGAGATATATTTGAGTTCCTTAATTACATTTTTCACCATCTTCTCAGTCATTTTAATAGCAAGGGGAGCACTTGAGTCTCTTTGTAGCACTATACATAATGTGATTAAAGTATGGTGCACTTGTTGCCACCTTTCAGATAGTGGCTCTACTATAGGCTTATGCTCCTTGAATACTTTCAACAATGATTCATATCCTCTATACACATCTTCTATATTATCCATGATATACTTCACTCTATGTGTCAATATCTTTTCAAACATACAGAGAATTTGTTGTGACATCCTTTGTTGGCTTTCTTCATTTTATTTCTTGAGATCTCCAAGTTCCTTCTCATACTTTTGTTTTTCTTCAACCCATTTTTCAGTGTCAATACTTTTGTCAATTGGCTTTGGTGGTGTGTGACTATGAAGGACAAGTTCCCTGCTATGACTTGCTTCTCCACCTTTTAACTAATGCTTTATTTTAACATTTTCAATATATAATTTGTTTATTTCTTTATTCATATCAATCTTAATTTTTTCATAGTCAAGCAATTTTTGTTGCATATTTTTCACAGCATCTGTGGTGAACATTGCAGAGTGCATTGTCATGGTGGCCACCTCCAATGGGGAGGTATCTTTGAGTGTTTTCAGTATAGAAGTTCCTTTGGTCTCTTGGACCATATCAACTAGCTTTGGTTATCAGTGCTCTTGAATCTCACCCATGCTACCAGAGTTTCAATTTTGGGGTTATACCCCATTCCACTTACTCCTTTCTCTGAGTCAAACTCTTCTATGAGAATTAGGTCCTCCTGATGCATAACCTAATCCAACAATAACATTTTCTTCACAGTCATCCCAAGAATAATTAACATGTTGCTTTTTAATACTGTTTCTCTAGTTTCTTCAGTTGTGACATCTATCCCATCAAATCTCAACTCTTTAAAAGTCTTCCTTTTGATCTCATCATGTTGATATTAATTTGCACCCATCATATTTATTTGTTTCTTTTCTTCAAACACCTTCATCTTCATTCCAATCCAAAAATATTTGAATTCAAGAGTTTTAATAAATTCATCATCTTCAATAAATTTTAAATAAATAGCTAGTCTTTCATCTTCTTGGTCTTCTTGTAATACACCTCCCTAAGCTTGAGCCTCAATGTGTCTCCTCCTCATACTTAGGGGTTGGTACTTGGATTTGATCAACCTCCTCTCCTTCTTTTAAGGTTCTTAAAGCACTGATTGCTTTATCTGTGTCTCCTGCTCCCTCAGTGTCATCATATGATACTAAGGGCATCGACTCATCTCTTTTATGCCTTTTTGGTGGAGATGGACTAGGTGTAGATTCTTGAACAAAAACAATATGTAGAAGATCTACAATTACAACGCCTTTGGGCTTTCTCACAGGCATTTTGCCTTTTTGGGTGAGGGATCATCACCAATCGATTTTCCATATATATTTTCAAAATTGTTTATATACAACTCAATTCTTTTAAGAATATTTGGTTCCTCAAAATACAACCTCGGCAAGCTCGGGTCCTTCTTTCTTCTCTCTTTTTCTAATTCCACCAAAATATTCCATTTTCTCTTCCTCTAGAAAATTTTATCAAAAGTTTCACGGTTTCTAATAATATCTTCATCTAATTGCACTTCCTGGGAGACACCTTGGCTAGTTAGCACTTTTCTTTTCACATGATTAATGTGACCCTTAGGGTCACATTAATCTCTCCTTCCCAAGTTTTCAAAATAATTCATTTTTAGGTAACCTTGGAGCTCTTCAAGTATATCAGATCTAATGGAGAGTCCTGCACATCTAGCCACACAAGGTAAAAATGGCCCCTTTTTCATTCTCTCCATGACCTCCTTCTCCATCCACATCATTTTCTACATGAATTCCAAGAAGGCAATCCTATCATAAATAAATACTGGCAATTGGTGGGGAACCTATGGGCATCCATATACTTTGATCAAAGTATTATCTGGCATGTAGAACCAGTTACCAAAATTATGAGTGTGCCTTGCTTCTGGCTTCTTAGCCAAGGGTCTTATCATCTCCATTATCTGTGGTGACAACCTATTCACTTGTGGATTAAAAGAACACAAAATTGACACAACAAAAACATCATGAAAAATTGTGTAATCATTGTTGGCACACTTCTTATCCCATAGGTAACACCACAATTGCACCTGTACCATGTTTCCCATCTTATCAACAATGCCCAATTTTAGTTTGTCTTGTAACACTTGTCTATTTTGATACACTATTAAATGAGACAACAAAGAATAATGGTGAAAATTACAATGTCCCTTTTTCTCTTTTAAGACCAAAAACTACACATGGATCCTCCTCTCAAGTTCCAAAGGAAAATCAAACTCCAAGTTCAACTCTGAATTCTAGATCCTCATGGCCATGTACATCATGGCAATTGGTATCTTGTCTTTAGCATCCTTACCCAATATTTGGCATAAAGCAAAATAAGTTCTCTGAAAATAAACTTGGAACTCATCAACAGGAAAAGGATCATTTGCCACAATCTGCAAAGTACGGTTATTAAAACCCATTTTGCGATATAGCAAGAGCTCATTTCTTCTATAAGTTTTCCTGAACCTATTATAATCTTTCTCAAACTTTTGCAACTCAATTTTTGTAATGGCCTGCTTATTTAACATAAGCAATCTACAATGGTTGACCTGGTTACTACCAATAGAGGGTTTCCATTTGGCATCCTTACTATTATAGTGACAAGGTGATAATTTTCAGCTAGCACTTGGATTAGCTCAACATCAACAAATATATTTGGTCCTATCAATTTGGCCAAATCTAGAGTCCAAGAGTTCGACACTAGAATCTTTCCATCCCGATTCTTATAAAAATACCAGAACAAATCTCTACTAGCTATGAGAATCAAAGAATCTCTACATCCTTGCATACTATCCTTAAAAACCTTCCTCGACCCAGTATCATCTGAGTAGAGTAAAGCATCCAACGAGGATTTTTGAAGGGGTCTTTTCTTCTTAGTAGGGTTAGAGGACCCTCCGTTTTGTTTTGAGCTCTCCCCTCTTTTAGGCATTGCCGCTATTTTATTTCTAGCTTAAACTGAGTTGGATATCTTCAAAATTTTCACAATTCATAGAGCTTTGAGGATTATAGTACTTACTTGTTGAATGTGTAGTTGATTCTATATATCCCCTTATTGTCCCAAAGCTCAATTTATCGATTACTTGGGTTCAAAAGGAAATGTTTCGGTGGAAATTTTGGTTTTAATGAGGGTCCGTGATTGTCGCCTCAACATTTAATTCATACATGCTAATTTACTTCTGCCACCCTTTCCAAAAAACTCAGCTATAATGCGCTGATGTCATCATCCATTTATATTTTGTCCTTTACTGCTATATCTCAAGTCTTTCCCTTGCATTTATCTTGAACACTGTGATATTGTGGTAACGGTCATTGCATTATCACAATGCCTTTTTATGGTGCACTTGTTCCCTCTGCAGTAATGCAGTATTAGGAATTTCTTCTTATTGCATTATCACAACATTGCTTTCACTTGTTTATTAACATCTTGCAGTATACCTGTAACTTATTATGTTATCGCTTTGCTATGGAGCTCATAAATATTCGATATTTTACTCTTGCGAGACTACGGTGTTACTTTATCTTTTATCACCATCCCTTAGTCCACCCAAAGGTTTTTGATATTAGATATATAGTAATGTGGTGACTATTATATTCTTACCACTACATCGCCAATGGTTTACCAAGCCACAACAAACTCCTTGCGGGATGGCAGTGAATTGATTTAACACCTTTTATTGTTATTGCCATCCCACAACCCTTTGACTATTATTGAGGTTTAACTTTGTGATACTATGGTGTTTTATTTTAATACTTCTTTTCCCTACCACTATCCCACAACCTCCTTGCAACTATGGAATATTATTCTTGCGATATTGCGGTAACCTATGGTGGTGGATCATTTAGCCAATGTAATGGGATGATTACAATCAAAGAAGGAAAAATACGGATTTTATGAGTAATAACAATGAGAAATTTTTGAGGAATAAAGAGATTTCTCAGGTGGTTAATACTTTGGAATGGAGATGGGTTAAATGTAGGCTTGAAATTCATGGTTACTCAAAAAAAAATTGGGGGGTTCTAACAATGACTCTAGTTGGGGATGAATGGCTATCCTAGTCATTGCAAGAATCTAGAACAACTCCAAAATGTAGACCAAAGATAAAAAGGAATCAAGGGAAAGGAAAATCCTAAACTACTGTGCATGGAAGATAACTTCTTTCACAAAATAAGCGTTTCATAAATTATCCATGCGCTGGCAATTCTTGATTTTCACCCACCATATTCTGCAAATAATAAGAGTCCTCACCACACTTATCCATAATGACAAAAGGGCCCAACCATAGAGCCTCAAACTTTCCATGCTTTCCTTTTTCTTGAATCCTGGAGTTCTACATGAGAATAATGTCATCAATTTTGAATTTTCTCTCCTTGGCTCTTTTATCATGTAGGTATTTTGCCTGATGTTGCATCTTGGCATTTTGTTTTTGAGCTTCAACCTCGATTTCATCCAACTTTTCCAATTGATCCATTCTTTCTTCTATAGGTTTAGGGATATCCAAATCCTCCTACAAAATGAATTTATATACAGGCAATAGGTTGTGCATTGGTATTCTAGCATGAGTCCCATATAATAACTGAAAAGGGGACTTCTTGGTAGCCTTTTTTATTGTTATCGTATGAACCCATATAGCCAGTGTTAACTTGAAATCCCAAGCCCTTCTATTGTTTTCAAGCATTGTTTTGATTATCTTCCATATACTCTTATTTCTTGACTTGGCCTATCTATTACCTTGTGGATGATAAGGTGAGGACTATGAAAGTGTTATACCATATGATCCACAAAATTCTTTAAATTCCTCTGATCGGAAGCACATCCCATTGTCCTTGATAAGCTTGATAGGAACCCCAAAACATGCAATAATATTCTCCATTAGGAAGTTTATCACTACCTTACTAGTGGCATGTTTTGTAGGAATTGCTTCTACCCACTTTTTGAAGTAATCTGTGGCTACCAAAATCCATATATCCCCCACTGATGGAAGGGTGATTCAACTTACATTGGTTTTAAAGGTAATGTGCCCTGGAATTTTAACTTGCCAATTTTTTTTTTGGCATGCTTCAAACTTTCTGACATACTGATGAGAATCAATGAATACTATTGATCGATAATATCCATCCCTCAGTATCGTATGGGTTGTAGTCTTTGTTGAGAAAGGCCCTCCACACACTCCATGCATTTGCCTTAAGTGTAGCATTGGATTTCCCTTCATCTAGAAATAGTAACAAAACACCATCCTTATCCTTCCTAAACAAGTCTCCATTTATAAGAACATACTTAGATGCTTGAAGCTTGAGTGTTCTCTTCTGATTTTCATTCATACCATCTGGGCATCTCATATTTTTAAGGAAGTATACTATATTAGTATACCAAGGAGTACGTTCAATACTATAGACTGCATCCCTCCCTGTGTCAACATTATTTACCTGAGCCACTTAAAAATTTGATTCTGCCTTTAATTTTGCCAGACCTAGTCCCTTCACTAGTTTGGTGGTCTGAATATCAATGTTGAACTCCTGGATCTTGTTTATCCACCTTCACCTTCTGCCTGTAACCTTTGATTGGACAAATACATCTTTCATTGCTGCGTTTGACACATATGCAATTATCTGTGCTCCTATTAAGTATGGCCTAAAATTTTTCATAGCTTTCACCAAAGCATAGGCTTGCTTTTCAATAATAACATACTTCGACGTTAATGTATTTTTAAAAGCTTAGGTCATTAGAAAACTTGATCAACCAAGTTTTACAGCAATGGCGAAGCGCAAGAGGAAGCTAGGGTTCACAGGCGGAGGTGTTTTCTGGTTGCGAGGATGGGAAAATGGACCCAGACAGAGGGAAAACCAACGGCCTTGGTGCCCACCATGCTCAAACCAGTGGCAGTGGCAGGAAATGGGACAGAGGAGAAGGGAGGTTTTTAGTTGGGGGAAAAACAGATCCCCGTTTGAACATATAAAACCAAATGTAATGTCTGAAAAGTGGTTAGTCAGTATTTACATTGACTCAGAGGCTTGGAAGGAATCGGTACAAGTCTTGCGTGACAAAGCCTTCTTCATGAAGTGGGGAGGGGATTGGTAGGCTTTCCCTAGAGTAAGGAACTGGGTCAACGAAGAATGGGGGAGCCACTTTGAGATCAAAACCCTAACAAATGGGTTTTTCCTAATCATAGCTGGGACAACTAAGGAGAAGATTGCGTTGATGGAATCTGGGCCTTTTTTGATGTCGGGAGTAGGATTTTTTATTAAGGACTAGACCCCTAATTTTGACCCTCAACAAGCCACTGTTGAGGAAATTCCTGTTTGGATAAGATTGTATAATCTCCCACATGAATACTGGAAGGAGGAAGTTTTTAAGAGTATTGGTGAGAAATTAGGGAGATTCATCAAGTCGGATGAAGCGGTTGACAAGCTAAATTCATGCATGTATGCTCGAATCTGTGTCATGTGGAAACCACATCCAGGGCTCCTGAAGGTCATCGAGATTAGATCGCCAGAGGGTTTATGGAGGCAAGAAATAGAAGTTGAAGAAATCATGGTTAAGTGTAAGTCCTGCAAAGAATGGGATCATGAGGACCGTGATTGTTTGACAGGGTAGAAGGGGAAAGGAAGGGCAGATCGAGCTTTGGAGGAGCAGCTGCTAGCAGGCTCGGTAGTGTCTAACCAGAGTTTGTGCATCACAGAGGCCAACCTGAGCTCTGACCTGGCGGTTGCAAGGGATGGGGTTTTTCTTTGTAGCTCAGAAGTTCGAGAGGGGGTGAATGCTCTGGTAGATTCTTGCCCTGCTCAAGAAGTGTTGCAGAAGGTCTTTGGTTCGGCTGGAGAAAAGTCTATTGTGGATGTGCTTGGTGGTTTGGGTGAGTTTGCTTTGGAGCGATCTCAGATTCAAGCAGATTGTCCGGTTGGGGAGAGTGTGTGTCAAGATTTTTTCGGAATCGGTGGGGGTGTCTGCCTTCATTTAGAAGGAAAGCTAGTGGAGGTTGCGCATGGGCCTGTTTTTAATGAATGTGTCATTGGTGGGGGAATTCCAACTCAGCACAGGTTCTACAATTCCTCTAAGGCTAGGCTGAAGGGGCAGGGAATGGGTTTGAATGCAAAGTCTCTGGATTTTTCAGACATTTTGGTAGGGTGTGTGGAAGGAAAAGCAATCAATTTCAAGGACATCCACATGTCCCCAGGCAAGATGGATGGACTATTCATAGAGCTGGAGTTTGAAGAGGAAGATGGATTGAGCGATGATTCTCTAGGATTATCTGTAGAGATAGGGGAGACAGAGGTTAGGACCATTAAACAGACCAAAACAAATCCCTCTAAGTCCAAAGGAAATTTGAGAGGTAGGAAAAATAAGTAGAAGTTTCTCGATGAAGCAGGCAACATGAAGGGTCAGACAAGGCTACTTAGATCTGGGAGAGACTTGTTCTCTCCTAGATAGCAATGAAGTTCCTAACTTGGAACATTAAGCACTGCAACACCCCTGACAAGAGACGCCTGATCAAAAAAGGGTTTGATCAGGCTAAGCCGGAAGTTATTTGCATTCAGGAAACTAAGTTGGGACGAGATGCTGCTGCTAGAATTTTTGGGGTAAGGCAGAGGTGGTTTGGATTTTTTGTGGATTCAGAAGGGGCCTTAGGTGGGCTTGGCATTTTGTGGAATCCACTAGCTGTTCAAGTGGATGTTGTTTCATTTTCTAAACATTGGTAGATGGTAAAGGTGAATTCGAAGACCATGAACTTTTCCTGCTTTCTAATAAATGTCTATGGGCCGACTTTGGCTTTGGAAAAGTGCCAATTATGGGAGGATATTTCTAAGCTTTTAGAGGAGGCAAGGCCATCTTTAGCTATTGCTGCTAGGGACTTCAATGCCACCCTTTCTTTCTTGGATAAGCGTGGAGGGGTGAGGAGGTTGTGCAGGTTGCAATCGGACTTTCAGTCTTTTGTGAATGATAATGCTCTGTTTGAAGTGGCAGGTAAAGGTGGGAATTTTACATGGACTAATAGATGAAGGGGCTTTTCCAAAATTGTGGAGAAACTAGATAGATTCTTCCTTGCAGGGGATTGGAACTTGGCCCCCTTGGTCTTTGAGGCTGAGGTTTTAGCAATTTCGGGATCGGATCACTTCCCGGTCTCTTTGGTTGTGCAAAAAGATGAAGTTCCGCTTCGGTGTCCTTTCAATGTGGAAAAGATGTGGTTAAGAGAACTGGGTTTTAGAGACCATGTAGCTGGGTGGTGGAAGGAGGCTCCAGTGGTGGAAGGCTTCTTGGCCTTTCAGTTCTTCAAGAAGCTTAGTTTTGTGAAACAAAAATTGAAATCTTGGAACAGGGAGGTGTTTGGCAATATCTTTGTTGAAAAGAGAAGGATAGAAGGAGATTTGGGGGCTTTGAATGCAAAAGTCTTGGCAGAAGGGATGGATGAAGTGGACTATCTCACGGAGAAAGATCTTCTTAGTAAATATGGAGAATTTTTGCAGAGGGAGGAGATTTACTGGAAAAAGAAGTCGCGAGAGAACTGGCTTAAAGCCGGCGATAGAAACATGAAATTTTTCCACAGTTCAGTGAAAGCAAGGCAAAGCCTCAATAGAATCCTCTCCCTGCGACTTGCGGATGGTACGATCACTGAGGACTCAGACCGCATTAGTATAGAAGTTGTTGACTTCTTAAAAAATCTTTGGAGGAGGAGAGAGGTTGCTCAGTTGGTCTTGTAGGCCAAACTTTTGGAGTTAATCCCTCCCTTAGTATCTAGGGTTGATAATATTATGCTTGAGGAACTAGTTTCGATGAAATAAGTTAAATCTACTATTTTTGGGGTTAGGTGGGGAGAAAGCACCAGGCCTAGATGGGTTCCAGGCATTCTTTTTTCAGTTTTTTTGGGATGTGCTTGGTGAGGAATTGTTAGATGTGGTTGAAGAGTCAAGGTCTAGAGGATTTATTTTGAAGGAATTCAATTGCACTCTGGTGGCACTTATCCCTAAGAAGGCCAAGTCGGAAGGGATGGAGGAGTTTCGTCCTATTTCGCTGTGCAACACCATCTACAAAATCATCACAAAAGTTGTTGCTAATAGGCTCAAGTCAATTTTAGATAAGTTGATCTCTTGTGAACAGAGCAGTTTTACCCTAGGAAGGAACATTGTGGATGGGGTGATTGTGGCCCATGAGGCAATCCACATGACCATGAAGAGTAGATAGGGAAGAATGATCCTGAAACTTGACATTCGGAAAGCCTATGATAGAGTTGATAGGTCTTTCCTAGTGGTTGTGCTTGTAAGGTTTGGGTTTTGTAAGACTTGGATTAAGTGGATTTCTAGTATGATTATGCAGTTCTCAGCTTTGGTTTTAGTTAATGGTAGTCCCCAAGGTTTCTTTTCTAGCTCATGGGGTATTCGGCAAGGGGATCCAATATCCCCGTTTCTCTTTATCTTGTTGGAAGAAGTTCTTGGATGGTCGATTTCTCATAAGAGAGCTCAGGGGATGTGGAAAGGCATTGAGATTGCTCGAGGGGTGGATTACACAACTCATTCTCAGTTTGCTGATGATACCCATCTTTTTAGAGTGGCATCCATGCATGAGGCATCAGTTATGAAGAAAGTGCTGGACAAATTTAGTTGGGCTACTGGTCAGGAAATTAATTGGCTGAAATCAGAGATCTTTTTCTTCCACACTGAATTTGGGTCTCAAAGAGCTATTGCTAGGTTGTTTGGGATAAAGGTTGGTCAGCTTCCTGGTAAGTTCCTTGGTATGCCACTCTTTTCTGGAGCAGGTAAGACGAACATCTGGAAAGGTTTTCTTGATGATTGCAAAGAAAAGATGGAGGGATGGAAGAGCAAGTAGCTATCTTTGGCTAGTCGTCTTATGATGCTGAAGATAGTTGTTTTGACTATGCCTATCTTCTCTATGGCTTGTTTTAAAATCCCAGGCTCGGTCGTTAAGAATATGCAGCAGAAGATGCAAAAATATTTGTGGAATGGAAATCAGGAATAGGACAAAATCCCACTCATGGCTTGGGACAGAGTTTGTAGACCCAAAGGAGGTGGAGGGGCAGGGCTCCATGATTGGAGACTTATTAATAAGGCAATGGGGGCTAAGTTGGTGTGGAAAATGTATAGTAAACTAGAGTAGAGGTGGGTCCGAATATTACAAGCTAAATACTTGGATAGTGGGGAAAAGGAAAGGATCCTTACGGTTGAAGATCCTCTAAGAGGCTCAGCTTTGTGGAATTTTTTGGTGAGCTACAAGAGCCTAATCATGAATCATCTATCTTGGTGTATTGATGATGGGCAAAAGACATGCTTTTGGCAAGATTCCTGGGATGGACATCCATCACTGGAGTCTTTGGTCTCCCAACAAATCATGTTTAAAACTATTCAGGTTTGGGGCTCAAAGGTGAGCAATTTTTTATCGCCAGAAATGCCTATGTTGGGTTAGCATTGGAATTGGAAGGATCCCTAGGAACTAAATTTGGGGGAGGCGGATGAACAATTACTGAGGAAGATCCTGGAAAATAGAGAAGTTTCGTGTTCGAGGGAGGAGGATGAGATAGTCTGGTGTGGTGCCAAGAGTGGTAGTTACCCTATGAAGGTGGGGTTCTCTCTTTTGGAGGCTGAAGGTAGGATGAAGGAATGGGAAATTAAGGTTTGTTGGATTAATGTTTGTTTATCGAAAGTGGGTGCCTTCACCTAGTTAGCTGGAAATAGGTGGATTCTTTCAGGAGATTGTCTGAGGAAAATGGGGTATGTTGGTCCATTCCACTGTGTGCTCTGTGAAAAGGCAGAGGAAGATGTGGACCACCTTCTTCTCAACTGTGAGTTTTCCTAGGAAGTGTGGTATTTTGGGTTGCAGAGATTGAATTGGAAGGGCCCTATGGCAGGGAGTTTGAGCGAATGGTTAGAATCTTGGCCTGTTTTGGGTAAGTCTTCTATTTTTGCTGCCATATGGAAGATTTTGCCTTCTACTGTTTTATGGTAACTTTGGAAAGAATGGAATCGAAGAGTGTTTAAAGGTAAAGCGGAAAATAGTAAGCATTTTTTGATCAGGTTGGAGAGGGCCATTTCAGAACTGGTTTCTAATGCTGCCTTTCATGTGAACTTAGCTAAGGTTCCTTTCCCTCAGTTTGATGCTGGTGTTTTGACAAACTAGCCTTTGATTAAATTTAGGCTTGCTAATGGGCTTTTGAGGGTTAATCTTTAGAGAAAGGGTGAATCAATTCAAGAGTGGGCTCCGCCAGATAAAGGGTGGACTAAGATTAATTTTGATGGCGCTTCGAGGGGCAATCCAGGGGTCTCTGGAGTTGGGGTAATATCTCGAGATGATTGTGGCAACACTTTGGCCATAGGTGCTAAAAGATTGGTGGATGGATCGAACAACGTTGCTGAGTGTCAAGCGGCATTAGAAGCCATTCTTATGGCTAAGAAATTGGGAGTGAAGAAACTCCATTTGGAGGGAGACTCTCAGATTGTGGTGAACAGGATAGCTAGAGGCCAAATGGAGGCGTGACACTTAGACAAGCATGTTCGAAGAATGCAACTTCTGTTGGGTGGTTTTGAAGATTTTAAGGTGACTCACGTCCTTAGGGAAGCAAATTTGGAAGCTAACAAGCTTTCAAATGTGGGAGCGAATGCATTGTTGGAAAATAATTTTATATTGTTCGAGGACTTTAGAAATTTTAGTCCTCATGATCTTGAATTTGGTTGTATGGCTTATCTTAGAAAAGTGAACCCAAGCTTGTTTTTGAAATGACCATTTGTATCCATGGACCTATGGGAAGTAATGATCCTCGTGGATTGTGATCTACGATGTTATTGCAAGTGGCCTAGCGGTGATGGGTGATGATGGAGGCATTCGGTGTGAATGATTAGCGATGATGCTTAGTCTTCTGTGATTCATGTGGAGCAATCATGACATGTGATGGTGGTGGCTTATAAAGGCCTTGGTGTTATGTTCCCTGGCATTTTGTAGTGGCTAGATTTTGGTGGTAGGTGGTGTGTTCAAGATTTGGAGCAGAGGCAAGTCAAGATGGAGGCAAACGTTTCCTTGATGACGGACGGGCAAATGCCTGCTTTTTGCGGCCTGATCTCGAGCAATAGGTTGATGAATGTCTTCAGGGTGGATGGTGAGGATTTTTGGAGGGTAGTGAGGTTGATGTTTGGGGAGGAATTCTTGACTTTGGACTGTCGGCCGAGAACTAACCTTGACATTTCGTCGTTGTTCGTTGCCTTGGCCTTGCTGGTGGGAAAGTCGACAGAGGAAGTGCAATGGGTCACATCTTTGGTGTTGAGACCCAAATGGGCGGGTGGTGTGCAAGAAGTGGTGGCTCGAGCCATTATTGGCGAGGGTCTAAAGTCGATGATAGGACCATGGCGGAGGATCGATGTGGATGTGGGGGTGCTGCAGCCGTTTGTCATTTGGTCGGCTTCCCGGCCTATTGAATTACAGATGGAGGACACAAGGAAAGGATGGGGAGAGATTGTGCAGTTTGTACATAATTTGGGGCCGACTGAGCGAGTGAAAATTCATGGGAAGGTGACCCCAATTTGGTCTAAGGCCCCTCTGGATGAGGATGGGAGGCCTATGGTTCGACATCAGCTTCCAAGGAAGAAGACAAAGGTGGTGGAGTGCGGTTCTCTGTGTGGTGGTAGGCTAGGAACGGTGCCAGGTGGAGGGAGTGTGATGCAGGAGGCAGGGCCTAGTCAGGGTATCCCTAACTTTTCAAGGGAAGAGGCATTGGGGTGGTTCGGTATATAGGTACTTTGGGACAATCCGGTCCTTCTTTTTGTGGGGTATGTGTTTGTAAGTGGCTTTTTTGTGGTTGTTGGCTTTGTTGGGCTGGTGTCTATTCGGGTTCTTTTGTTGTAGTAGGGGTGAGACCCCATGTTGTGGGAGACTGTCTATCTGCTTTTTGGATGTAAATCTTTTTGATTTTAAGCAATATATTATCCTGGTTATCGATAAAAAAAATAATAGCATACTTCGACTCAGATCCCTGAAGGGACTTACTAAAGAATGAGATTGGTTGCTCACGATATTTTTATAGCCACAAAGGCATCTATTGCTTCAGATGTCCAATTGAGTTTAGCTCCTTTGTTTAGCATCTTTGATATTGGCTTAACAATCTCAACAAAATTAGAAATAAATATCCTAACAATTAATCTAACCAAAGAAAGATTGGATAGCTTTCACTATTTTAGGAATTGGAATCTTTTCTATGGTCTCAACTCTCTCAGGATCAATTTGATTCCTTCCTTTGAGACTATATGACCCAACAATTTACCTTCAGTGACTGCAAAATGACATTCTTTAGGGTTCAATGAAATACCATATTTAAATGCTTTGATGAAGATCTTATCCAAATGCATGCAATGATATTCAACCTTCTTTGAGTATCCTGTCAAATCATCTTGGTAGATCACCATTATGATATTTATCAAGTCAGCAAAAGCTACATCCATCGACCTTTGAAATGTTGCACCGGCATTGGTTAGGCCAAATGACATCCTAACATAGACATAAGTTCCCCAAGGAGTGGTGAATGCAGTCTTATACTCTTCAGATTCTTTGACTTTAACTTGATTATATCCTAAGAAGCCATCCATCATGGATAACAACTCACATCTGGTCACCTTCACCAGTAAAGCTTCCATATTAGGTAATGGATAATTATCTTTCAATGATGATATATTTAAATTTCTCAAATCCATGCACAACCTTATATCACCATTCTTCTTCCTTATAGAAACCAAGTTTGACACCCATGATGAATGTCTGATAGGATTGATTATACCACCCTATCTAATCTTTTGCATCTCTCCCTACATCATTGGGGCTGGTGTGGGGTTAATGGGCCTTTGTTTTTGTCTGAAAGGCTTAGCATAAGGTTTTAATGGGATTTCATGTTGGAACAAGTCTTACCTGTATTCTTTGAGATCATCATACGACTATGAAAACACATGTTTATATTTTCTCAATGTCTATGATCATCTATCTGATCTTTGGATTGATCCTCTTGCCGATGTATACCTTCTTTGGAGCATTGTTTGTTCCCAAGTTTATTTCTTCTAGGTTCTCATTACTTGAAAGGGATACTTTAGCATTCAACCTATCATTTCCATCAAAGATTTGTTCCAAGGCCACCAATCCTTTTGGAATCTTATCAGTCTTCAATTGCAGAACCTCATTCCCAAAAACTATTTCTTTACTGTCCACAACGCGAACCAAGGAATTGCAATTTATTTCTTGAGATTCATACTATTCCATGCAATGAAGAATCTTAATAAATCATCATCATCATCACTAAAAAATTTCCAATGGTACGTATTATCTGGTATTGAAGGTCTTGTTTTAATCTCCACTTATGTTATACCAGCAATAGTCATATCACTTTATCTTAAAACAATATTTGCCAGGAAGTATGCCATTATATTTTTTGATCTTTTGACCCAATCTATTGAAAAAGCATTAAACATCTCCACTGAATCTCATACTGCATGTTTGTACTGCTTTAGTCTTTTATTCTTGGATGAGTATTTGGATCTGACTTGTGATACAATCAACTTTGAATCTCCAAAGACACTTAACAATTTAATTCCACATTTAATAGCCAAATTTAATCCTAGCAACAATGCTTCATATTTTGATACATTATTTATACATTCAAATGATAACAAGAAAGAGAATTTGAATGTTTTGCCACTAGGTGTAATAAAGACCACAACAGCTTCATTATCCTCTCTACTGCAAGCTCCATCAAAATACATTTGCCAAATACCCTTCTCATCCTTCTAAATCTCATTATTGATGAGATGGCTATTTTGAGGTTGTGCTTGTGAGGGCTTGATCCTAAAACTCCCCAAATCCACATCACAAAAGAAATTCATCTGATTTAGATCAACACATTCTATCACACACTCAACTCTTGGTTCTCTATACAACTTTACCTCCTTTCCATTTAATGGTATGGCTGCATATGATAGATCCAACTAGACATTTCCCTTACTGCAACTGTCAATTCTCTTGACAAGAGCATGTTGAAATATGGAGGAGTGTCTACTACTATAATGTCTATTTTATATGAAGTCTTAGGATATGATGTTAAATTGAGCTCAACATCCCACATAACTCTTATGATTGGGACAGACCAATTATCCTTGGCACAACATTTCCCGTATTTAGTATCCACTCATAATCCTAATTCTTTCATTACTACAAAGAGCATAATATTTATTGTTTCCCCAAAATCTATCATACAGTTTCTAACTAACTTATTATTTATCAACAAAGTAGTATAGAAAGGATCAATCTACGAGGGGATTTTTGTTAAGGTACTTCCTAGATAAACTTAAGTGGTCTTCATCACTCCCCTCTCATTTTTACCTTCTTATTTATTATCCATTTCCTTATTTCCACATTACCCCTTGGAGCCTCAAATTTATTAGAGACACTTGAAATCAATTAAACAACACTATTTCTATATTCTTCTATCTTCATCATCTCCAAAAGGGGAATTGACATTTTTCTTTGTGATAATGCTTGGGCCATATCAAATGATGGTAAATTAATTATCTGGTTGGACTTACTTACCTCCATCTCAATTGGCCTCTTTTTGTCAACACCTTATTGCTTTTGATGATAATTTTGAGGGGCTTTAGCTTTGTTAGTCAACACTTTCTTTGGAACATATTTTTGAGAAACATTAGGATGTGTTTTTTTTTTCCTTCATTCCCTTTGGTACATGAGGAAATTGTGCCACCACCCTACTAATCTTTTATAAATATTCCAACTGGTGTACCTTTATCAGGATTGACATTTCTGCTCTTGAGATTGTAATTTCTCTTAGCCTAAGCAATTGTTACAATTGTCAATGGTTTGATTTATTCTTCGGTTGGACTTCTCAAGTGAACTTGATACATTTTTTGTCTAGCAACATACACCTGAGCATCTATTCTATCTTCATCTTCTTGATCAAAAAATATTTCTTGCCGACCCATATGCATATTGTACCTTTGATGACCCACATCATATTATAGTCCATCTTCATTTGAAGATGAGTAATCCATACTAATTCCATGTGGCCCAAATAAGAACATGTTTACAATGTGATATCCTATCTCTTCTTCATGGATAAATTCATCCTCAATCGATTGGGCAATTAGACAAAATCAAAGGCATGAGGTAAATTACAGGCCATATACCATGGAGTATCCTCCACCATATTAGCCCCATGCTTTTTTAAGGGGTCTAGTCTCCTTGCTGGCATTCTACTTATCATCAATGGGTTTTCCATCCTTCCAATTGGTCTTAAAGGCATGTCATGCAATCTAGGTCTATCATTTCTATGAAAATTAGTCCTGTCATATGTTGCTAATTTATCACCGTTTGACATTTTGTTGGACAAATCTTTCACTGTGTTCTAGACCTTCTCTAGTTTATCCTCTTCTTTCACTTGTTTGTTTTGATTATTCATGGTATTTTGCAACACTTTAATCCCTTCTCTTTTTCCAACTTTCCCTGATGCGTTTCTATTATTTTTTATTTTCAAGGAAAACCTAAATGCATCAGCAAAATCATTGGGATTTCTCATTCCTAATTCATACCCAGTCTTGGGATCAAATGAATTAAGGTAAAACTCTAAACATATAGGATCCATAGGCTTTAGGTGTGGTGGGATTTTATTTAACAATTTCATAAACCTCATGTTGAAATCAAAGACCATCTCATTGTAGTTTTTTTTTATATTAGTTATCTCATGCAAGGCAAAATTTGGATCCAAATGGTCTCCATATTGTTTCTTGAATATCCTTATGAATTCATTTAATGAGCTAATTGCCACATCAGGTAAATTATTAAACCAATCCCTTGCATCTTCAACCAAAGATTGCATGAACAACTTCATATAAACATCTTCATGTTGGACATCAAAGTTATCCATTATTGTCTCAAAAGCTCTTATATGATCTTTTGCAGAAAATACATGATTCCTTGAGAATTTAGGTAAAATATTCCTCACTTCATTTTCAATAGGATTTGGGTATTCTGGGATCCTAGAAAAATCCAGTTGTCTAAACCTAACCATGTTTATGGGTCTCCTTGCAAATAGATTTTTTCTTTGAAGTTGTTGATACTGTGCCTACTAATTTTGCACTTGGGAGCCCTATTGGAACTGTTGATATTGTTGAGATGCATAATTTGGTGCCCCATTGTTGATATTGGTGAAGATTTTATACATTGTGGTTTATGCCGCCATATTGATAATTATACTGAGGCACTTGGCACCCACTCGCATATGGATTATATTGTCCTTGATAATTATACTGAGGCACTTGGTATCCACCCGCATATGGATTATATTGTAATACCCTTTTTCTCTTTGGGTTGCACTTATTATAGGTGGAAGAGGAGTATTAGTAGATACCTAAGGGCCACTTGCTTGAGTAGTCCTAGGCACCATAGATGATTGAATTCTCCAACTAGATACATTACCAACGAATGTGCTCACTTGAGAAGAAGGATGTACAATTATGGTAAACTGCATGGTAGGCATGACATTTGTCATTGGCATACTTTGCTGCAATTGAGATGACACATGAGTATTAACGATTTGATGTGAATATTGCTATACATTATTCAGAGCTGAAAATGCATTACTTGTTTGAGATGTCAAGTTCCACATCTCTTGGGCAATAAGGTCTCTTTGTCTTGTCAATCTCAAATGCTCCACTTTGTCCAACATGTCCTTTATTTGATCCCGCAATTCCTTAGTAGTAAGTTTTCCTTGTGCTCCTGGTGAAGTGACATTGTGCACTTGAGTAAAGCATAACCTTTGAGCATTTGTGGAAGAAGAAAACCCAGGAGGAGTACTAGGTGTTTGATTCCCACTCCCCAGAATTGGTGCCTGATTTGATGTTCTAGCATAAAATTGGTTACATGTTGCTACGACTTGAGCCAATGTCATTTCTTCTTCATATTGTATTTGGATTTCATGTTTGGTTTTTGTGCCACAACTCACAGGTGGATTATAATATTGGTTTATTCTTTCTAACAATGTTTTATCTTGATCCATAGATGAAGTAATAGTATCACTTGCAGATATAGGATTTGTTAGGGGATTATTTGACTCTTTCTTACTTTGATTCTTGTTTCTTTCTTTTTATTTAATCTTTATAGGATGAATAAGATGCTCCTATTTCAATGACCTTCTTCCAAACATACAAGATCTAAAATCTTTTGATCCTTTCAACACCGATATTTTTAGGAGTCACCACCTTCTTTTATGAAAGGAGGAAAAACCAAATTTTAGTTTTTTCCAAAGATTCTAGGATAGAATTAATAAAGTATTTCAAACTCTTCCCTAGTTCAGAGTCGCCAATCTGTTGGTTCCCAATTCAACAGATTGCAAAACCCTACGAGTATGCCAAATTCTATAATTAGGCTTTACAATTGATCTGGCCAACAAACAAGAATCTCCCAAGGGTAGATATCTTCTACTCTTTAGGCTCTATTATGCCTTGGTAGGTGTACCCTTATACTTGACAATCATTCACTCCTTTCAATAACAATAAAGCAGATTGAAATCCTCACACAATTTATGAGTGTAATTATTTTTAATTGTTCAATTATCTTTTCTATCTATTTCTTTTTGGCATAAAAATATTGAAATAGATAACTTATAACAATAAAACTTCTTCTACTTCTAATACTGAAAATAAAATAAAAACACAATTTTAAATTTGGTTGAAATAAACTCTTAAGAACATTCAAGATTGGTGCCTTTCCTGTAGGGCAACATAATCTAAATCATGTGAATCTTTGTTTTGAACATATTTCAAATTGTTTGGCACCTTAATTGCTTATGACTTGCATAAACATGCTTAAAATTAATGTTATTAGGGCCGCCTTCTTAATCCAAATGATTCTCCTAGATTACTGTGACCTAATAAATGAATTTTAATTCTACCTTAAAAAAGCCAATTAAATAAATCACACAGAACAAGAAAGTTGCTTTGATAAATCAGAAATATTCTTGATACACTGATTTAAATAACATGAAAGAAATCAAACTAGAGACAACCCTATAACATATAGCAAATATAACCATACAAAAAATTGAGAACATAATTAGATCCTTGTAATTTATATTATTACCATTGCAAAAAGAGTACAAAAATGTATTGTCTTGAGTTCTATCTAAATTCCTCTTAACCCTTTTTCGGTCTTGGTTTCTCCCTTATATAGAAAATGGGAGAAGTAACAAGCTTCATACCATTACAAATGACTTTTCAGTTTTACCTGCCCAAAATGAAAGGTTGCACCTTTTCATTAATTAACATAAAATATTTTGAAAAGCATAATTAAAACATTTGAAATGTTTGTAATTCTAAAACACAGTTTTTGAAACAAGAAAAAAATAACATATGAGAATAGCTGATGAATATAAGTGCAACTCCTTATCTTCATGATCTGAACAGTAACCTGTGACCAATGGGTTTGGCAAGGTTCTATTTTCGGTCGAGTGAGCTTCATATCCACCAGCTAGCACTTCACAACATTAATCATTAGAGGGCTTAAAATATTATCTCTCCCATTGGTAAACATCATAGTCACTAGGCCACTTATACCTATGTACCTTTAGAACATTTGTGATGTAATCCTTCCATCTTTTATACATCATGGCATGAACTTCCGAGACAAACTTTGTATATTTATTATCAAGTGTTATTAACCTGTCTAGAAAGACATTGAAACTTTGCATATTAATATCTTTCTCCTCCTACACATGAGCGAGGATCTATGGCACCATCCGAGTGAAGTCACTTTTCCAATCATTGAGGTCTCTGAATTGTTATCCTTATCCACAATTGAAGGAATAGTCCAATTTTTGAATGTGTGGAAGGAATAATCTCGAACTTCATCCTTGTTTCTTCTGTAGAGATATATTTGAGTTCCTTAATTACATTTTTCAGCATCTTCTAGTCATTTTAACAACAGTGAGAGCACTTAGGTTTCTTTGTAACACTTTACATAATATGATCAAAGTATGGTGTACTGGTTGCCACCTTTTGGATAGTGGCTCCACTATAGGCTTATGCTCCTTGAATACTTTGAGTGCTTTCAACAATAATTCATATCCTTTGTACATATCTTCTACATTATCCATGATATAGTTCACTCTATGTGTCAATATCTTTTCAAACATACAAACAATTTGTTGTGACATCCTCTGTTGGCTTTCTTCATTTAATTTCTTGAGTTCTCCAAGTTCCTTCTCATACTTTTGTTTTTGTTTTTCTTCAACCCATTTTTTAGTGTCAATACTTTTGTCAATTGGCTTTGGTGGTGCGTGACTATGAGGGACAAGTTCCCTATTGTGACTTGCTTCTCCATCTTTTAACTGATGCTTAATTTTAACATTTTCAATATATAATTTGTTTATTTCTTCATTCATATCAATTTGAATTTTTTCATATTCAAGTAATTTTTGTTGCATATTTTTCATAGCATTTGTGGTGAACATTGCAGAGTGCATTGTCATGGTGGCCACCTCCAATGGGGAGGTATCTTTGAGTGTTTTCAATATAGTAGTTCCTTTGGTCTCTTGGACCATATCAACTAGATTTTATTTATCAATGCTCTTGAATCTCACCCATGCTGCTAGAATTTCAATTTTGTGGTTTAACCGCCATTCCACTTACTCCTTGCTCTAAGTCAAACCATTCTATGAGCATTAGGTCCTCCCGATGCATAACCTGATCCAATAATAACATTTTCTTCAAAGTCACCCCAGGAACAATTAACATGTTTTTTAATACCGTTTCTCTAGTTTCTTTAGCTATGACATCTATCTCATCACAACTCAACTCTTTAAAAGTCTTCCTTCTAATCTCATCATGCTGATATTCATTTGTTTATTTTCTTCAAACTCCTTCATCTTCATTTTAATCCAAAAATATTTAAATTCAAGAGTTTTTTATAAATTTATCATCTTCAATAAATTTCAAAGAAATAGCCAGTCTTTCATCTTCTTGGTCTTATTGTAACACACCTCCCTCAACTTGAGCCTCATACACATGTATCTCTTCCTCATACCTAGGGGTTGGTCCTTGGGATTGATCAACCTCATTTCCTTTCAAGGGTCTTAAAGTACTGACTACTTCATTTGTGTCTATTGGTCCCTTAGTGTCATCATATGATTCTAACGAAATTGACTCATCTCTTTTCTACCTTTTTGGTAGAGATGGACTAGGTATAGACTCCTAAACAAAAACAATATCTGGAACATCCATAATTACAATTGTATACACCTAAAAATGGTCTGAAGATAGTTAATTAAATATGCAGTTATTTGATTAATTCCCCTTCCCAATTAATTGAATTCAAAAGCAATTTAATTAATTTCTCTATTCATCTACTAGTAAATAAATCTACATGATTTATTTATATAGTTCATTTCATACCCCCCTTTGATTAATTAATTCTAAATTAATTAATGTCAACCCATATAAATCAATTCTTCTAATCCCTAATTAAGATTAACAAACTCAAGTTTGTTGAGATTAATTATCATTTTCCAATTATTTGAATTTTTAAATTCAAATGAGCACATGGCTCCTAACTTTTAACCACCTAACCTAACCATCCCCTAACCTAACCCATTCCACCTAACCCTGGGTTTAGTTAACCCTATCCTATTTTGCACATCCTAACCTCCTTATCCCAACCTCCTATGGTGTGGATATTCTCCCCTTGAGACACATGGCACTTTTTCCACATGTCTCCTCCCTTGGACACTTGCCCTCTCATGAGCAAGGCTCCTTAACACTTGTCACCACATATATGACAAGTGTCCCTTCCTCCAACCTCTTCTCCAACTTCCTCAATCTTGACCCTTGATATCTTCAGATCAGATCTGGATCTTTGATTCCTACCACCTCAACTTTGGCCTTGGAATTCATATAAATATCCCCCATTTTGGAGCAATAAGGATCCCTTGCATTCATAACTTTAGCATCATTACTATAGGAAATTTTCATTTCAATCATCTAGTAACTAGCATTTTGGATTAATCATAGCATGTTAATCTAGTTTCTTAAATCATACATTTCGTATCATCTCCATAGTCAATCATGATCAAATAGCTACTCAACTCTTGAGTTGCCACTTTGGAGGTCATTGCTCCGCTGAGAGCCCATCAATCCAACACCTTCAAGGTCCTCAAGAATAGAGGAAAATGGGACATTTCAAGGAAGGCTGATGGTTTGCATTTCTAATCTAGTTTTTAATTAAGCTTTTCAATTACACTTTATTGTCTCATTATATATGTATGCCTTTTATTTACCATATTTTTAGCATCACAACAATCCCTTTGGGCTTTCGCACAAGAAATTTTCCCTTTTTGGGTGAGGGATCATCACCAACTGATTTTTTATATATTTAAAAAAAATTATTTATATATGTGTTGGATGATAATGTAATCAAGCAAACTAAGACCTAATCACCAAAATTTCTGATGTGTACCTATCACCAAAATTTGGGCCTGACTAAGCAGGACTAGGGAAATGGGCACCTTGGTCCCTAATACTGTGCAAAGCTGAACTTCTGGATCCTAGGATCTGAGACCTTGCACTGCAAAATTGCCATAAGAAGTAGAAAACCCTAGAGTACCAAGGCACCACACCTTGGTCCTGGACCAGGGCTCCACGCCTTAGTCCCAAAAAACTAAGACCTGCCTTTGGCCTTGAGTCTGCACCTATTTGTTCTATTAGTTTCAAAAATCGCGCGTCCGTCAAATTTCTGTACCTGCACCTACAAATTGAAAGATGCTGTTTGGGTGGCTATATGGGGTTTTGCCTTAGTCAAATCCCTTGTTTTGGTTATTTCCACCTCCAAAAATAGTCGATAATGTACTAAAAAATGTGTCTGCAAGAACCTTGTGTGTATGCAAGATCCTAAATGAACAAGAAAGTAAAAGTAGAGTTCTACCCTATGCTTGGAGAGTAAACCCTAAATGAGTAAAAATGTAAATGTAAATGCTTCAAATCACAAATGCAATAATGGATCTAAATCATGAATGTAAATCTGAAAATAAGTGTTATGAATCTCATACAAAGATATGAACATAACATGAAACCATACCAAACCCTAAGGGAGAGGTACAAGTCAATGATCAGTTGGTGATCTCCTATTAGTCTTTAATATATTCAAAGCTTCAATTGATGATGAAGTGGTTGATGTAGACTTGATAGATGTTTGATTTGTTGATTGAAGACTTTACATAAACCTGTACTTTCACTTCATAAGAGGCTCCTTTACTTGCTAGAGTTGTTGGATCCTTCAAATGAGGAAAGGAAAGGCTATATGTATGAAACCTTAACTTTGTTTTTGATCATAGGCTGACCTAGAAATGATATATTTTATCACCAAGTTTGGTTTAAACATTATAATACCTCTAAGACATGATCCTGAAATTCAGGGAGAAAAAGTAGGAACCGATGTGAATCATATCGGTCTGACCAACTTTTTTCCAAATTTTTAGGGATGCAAGGTATCATGATTATAAGGTGATCCCAAGTGGATGTGACGATTTAAGATGTTTAGATATGTAAAATCGGGCCTTGAAGGTCAAAGTAGGACATAATTAGGGCTTTTGATGAATTAATTAATTGAAAGAATAAAATAGAAAGGGGCACACCTAGGATTAAGGGCCCAATTTTATGATGTGTAGAGGGATGAAAGAGGACTTTAGATTAAATTAAATTAAATTAATTAATTAAATGCTTAAAGGGAAATTAAAATGCGAGATGCAACACACTAAGGTGGGCGCTAACCTAAGCATATAATTGTACCACCCAATTAAGGGTGTACAATTTATCTTCTTCACCTACTTCCTTCTCATTAGCAATCTCCTCAGCTGCTTCCTCAGAGTGAACTTCCATAATCGAAAGATCTTGCACAACTTCATTGGAATCCCCAACTGCCTAGTTATTAGTGGTGTCATCTGCAACTTTTTGCTCAACCAGATCAATCTACACAGATGACCGTTCTCCCTACTCATGAGGAGCCCCTGTTTGAGCGTGAAGTGTCAGAGTAGAAGTGTCTTTGATCAATTTCTCTTCTGGTTGGGAATCATCCTTTTTTGGATTGATCTTTAGCCCCCACTTTAGTGGTCATATGACACTACGTGCATATGCAAGCTAAAGTACATAAAAGTAAACATATAATGAAAAAGGATATATCCATAAGGTGTTGAATGAAGCCCCCAATGGTATCTATAGTACACTATTAGGAACCACATCCTAAAAAACCACATTGTTAGATAAAATCACAAAATCACCTAAATTGTTACTAAGGAAATGATAAAATTTGTGGGTAACTATATGTCCCCCCTGTTTTGACTTGCTAAGTAGTGAATTGAAAAAGGGTATCATGTTTACCACATCGAATTGTGAAGGAAATTTGATGATAAATGCTCACAACAAGGTTTGATACAAGATGAAAAGTAATGGAGAATCATTTGGTAAGAAAGAGAACTAAACCACAATTACTAAGAGGGTGAGGATTGGAGCTCTCTAACACAAGATGAAAGATTAAGCGAAAAATGTAGAATTAGTGTTCGAGAAAAGAATTACCTTTTAAATTGTGAAAAGGGGGGAAGAGATAATTATCCAAAGTCATCCACCTTCAAGAATAGAGGGGACCTTTGGTAAAGATAACATCTTGAAAAAGAGGAGAAGGAAAATAAGAATACCCACCTTCTCCAATGTTTAGGAAAAAAGTGGATTCTTAGCGAAGGATTGCACACTTTCACTAAGGAGAGATTGTTCATGAAAGATGTATTATTTTAAGTAGAGAATAGGTCCTAAACAATGAACACACATATTCTATGAAAGAAATGACACCAAATGAAAAATGCAACTCAACAAAGGAAAGGTGAATCTTTGGAAAAAAAATAGGAGACTTAAGTATCAATCTTACCTCCCAAGTATAGAGGCAAGGACACTAAAGAGGGATCATTTATAAAAGAAACACTCTTCTAAAAGAAGGGAAGAGATCCTCATCAGGGATATGCACATCCACAACATAGAAGGGTTCATAAAGGATACCACTCAATGAAGAAAGGAATTTTTAATCTTAAGAATGGGAGATGTTTGAAGTCATTCTTGCCCCCATACATAGAGACAAGATATGGAATAAAAATAGGATATTATGTTTCTTACAAAGTATGATTGCACGTGAAATTGTACTATCATGAATGATAATGAGCCCCCAGTGGGTAAGCTACCAATGTCACATAGTCAAAAGCAACATAATAGCCACTAATGTTATTTAAATATATGATAGATTGGATGAAGGATTTGAACACGACATGTTAAATTATCTACAATCAATGGGAGCAAAAACATGTATAAGATGATCAGTATTGAAATATATTGATCAAGAAATTAGTCTCTAGTAGGAGAATAGGCCACTAAGTCACATTCCTCTTGCACATAAATTTTCTTGTACATAGAGGAAAACTTAGGAGAGGGACAAGTATAATTCATTAGGGCATTATTTATATAAGAGAGATTATGAATAGATGGCAAATCCTCATAAGTGGGATTGAAAATATCTTGAGGAGATTCATAAAGAGACTAGTTAACCACCATAATTTCCTTATGAGTCAGGTGAGTGTTGAGAGATGTAGATGATGATTTAATTGAAAGGATGCCATCATGACTACTAAATATAGCATTGACATTGATATATGGTCTTTTAGAAGCTTTGGTAGGCTTTGAAGGATTATATCTAAGTCCAAATGAAGCTTATATATTATTTTCTAAAGGAACCTTAATCCCTTGTTCATTTGTACCACAACCATTGTCACTATATCCACTCTTAGCTAAGATGTGAAAACCAAGACCATAAAGGGATGCCAAAGTGGAAAGAGATGGTGAAGGCTCATAGGTCTCAATATCATAATTAGATGAATTAGAAGAAGACTGTGAAGAATTGTTTGAATTAGAAGCAACCACAAAATTGTTACTTAGTTGTTTAGACAAAGTGGGTTGCTTTTTAGGTTCATCCCATATCTTTCTCCTTTTTTAATATTAGGTTCTCTTAGAGGGACTGTATTCTCCTACAAAGGTAGGTGTAAAATCTAAGGACCCCCAATTGTCTTCCAGGAGCATTTGTTTTGGTGAAAAGGTATCTTTAGGAGGAGATGGTGATTCAATGTGAGTAGAAGAAGAATCGGGAGTACTCAAGGAAATAGGAATACTTAAAGATGTAGGAGTATTTTCAGAAGAATTAGAAGTAGTTGAACAAGAAGATGAGGTTTGCAATGGATCTTGTAAATTGGTATCAACGAACAAAGTATACATCTTATTGTTGTAGATGAACTTAAGTTGCCTATGCAAAGTAGAAGGGACAACTTGCATACTATGAATCCAAGGTCGTCCAAATAGAAGATTGTAGGTAAGCCTATTGGGCATGACATGAATAGGTATAGGTAAAATGATAGGTCCCACCTTAATAGGCAAGGTTATAGTACCTAACGAAGACCTAGCAACATTTTCAAAGCCACAAATAGTAAGGGAGCCTGGTTTAATAAGAGATGTGTCCACTTTAATCTTATGTAATAGATTAACTCTACAAACATTAAGGCCAAAGTCATTGTCAATAAGGGTTCATCTTATAGAATTACCATTAATAAGGACAATAATCATAAGGAGATCATATTGATGCTGGATCTCATGGGAGGGTAACTCATCTTGTGTGAACACAATTTGAACTTTATATTCTTTCATAGGATCAATGAAAGAATCCATGTTATTAGGTGTCACTACAGGTGAGACATATAAGTTCTTTAAAGCATCTTATAACATTCCATGATGTGTTGATGAAGTTTAAATTAAATCCCGAAGATATATATTGGCAGGAGTAGCTTTAAGTTGTTCAATAAGATCATACTCCTTACCAAGGGTTTGTGAGATACGAGGTGCTGGTGGAAGAATAGGTTGAGAAGAAGGAAGTGAAGAAAGGATTACCAAATGAGGATTAGGTTGCCTATTGTTCCTCAATATATATGTATGGGAAACTGAATTGTAACTCTCTTGGGTGATTTTTTTAGCATACTCATAAGGACTCTTAGGGGGATATCCTTCTTGCATAGTAATATCTAGTTTGTTAAGAGTGAAAAATGAATCATTACTGCAACCACCTTGAACCATAAAGAGGGGCTTGTTAATAGGTTGAGTATTTGAAATAGGTCTATAACCTTGAACTATGAAGAGGGGTTTATTAGGTGTTTCATAACCATTCACATGTATCATATTGATCGAAGAGGGTTTGGGCACATGTAAGGAAGGTTTAGTAGAGCTGAAATCATCAAGTGGTTCATAAAGAGGATTATCAACCTTAATCATTTCTTCATGAATAGGATTTTCTTTAGATTGAATGAAAGGGACATCCTCATAGAGGGGATTGTTAATAATAGTGGACCCTTGTGACCTATTAACATTTTATTGTTCCAAATTATCCTTAGAAGGGGTATGAATTCTAGGAGAAGGGCCAACATCATTCCTATGATAAAGATTATTGAAAGAAGTGTTGATAGTCTCTTCTTTCACAAAAATGTTATCATGAATAGGATAAATGTTAGGAGAGGGATTACCACTAGTCATTAATGTTTCATCCCTAGAAGGAAGACTATTGAAAGAAGGTGTAGTGTTAGTAGGAAAGATAGGCATCATATCATCCTCTATCACCAAAGGATCTACATTAGAGAGGTACTTTCTAGGAGAAGGATCAACATCACTATTCAAGGATTAATCCTTGGGAAGGAGATCTTTGAAAGAGATATTAACAATATCTTCTTGAATTAGGGTATCCTCATGAGTAGAGCCAAGTTGGAGAGAGGAAATGCTTCATCTTTAGAGGGAAGATTATTAAAATGAATAGAAGGTGAGGTGTTATTAAGGGAATTGTCAATCATATCACCCTCTTTTACCATAATATCATCTTCTTTGACAAATGTACTCTCATAGGGAGGGAATAATTAAGAGAATAATCAACACCATCATCTAATGGTTCATCCCAAATAGGAGGATAATTGAGAGAAGTGCTAGAATTGTCTCCTTGCACTATGCTATCCTCATGGGTAGAGACAATTTTGAAAGAGGTTATATAATTACCTATTAATGCTTCATCCTTGGAAGGGAGAGAATTAATACATGTGTTATTGAAATCATTCTCTTGAATAAAAATGTCCTTAGTAGGATCTTTAAAAGAGGGGTGGAGAGTCATAAGAAGATCTAAGAAACTATCATGATACAAAGACAAGTCAATCGAAGGTTGACATAGGTAAAATGGGGTTCAGGGCAGTGCCTTGAAATTTTTTTTGGCATGAAAATATTTGAAAATGTCTTTTTTTTTACAAAATATAATGAGAGAAACAATGAAAGCAAAGAAAGTAAACTAAATGTCGAAGCAATTAAGTAGTTGTGTGATTAACTAAGTGCAAACGTAAAAGTGCTTGAGCTATATGTTTAAGAAATGAATAAATAATGCATATAACAATATTTTTGAAATTTTTATGTTTTTGATAGAAAAGAAACACACAATAACAAGATATAATCAAAAAATGTAGATATAAGAAGGTTGGATTCACATTGGGTTCACCAAAATGTATTGGATGAAAATGGAATCAAGCAAACCAATACCTAATCCCACTCTCATGCACACATTGGAATATGAAAGAGCCTAAGGAGATGATTCACTTTGACTACTTCCTGCAAGAGAGAGAGAGAGAGTCAAGGAATATATTTAGGGTTTCTATTCCTTCATTGCTATGAAGAAGAGATATGCAAATGTAATGAAATGATCAACTAGGCTAGGGAGATAAGCAAAAGTGCAGATATGAATTGAAATACATAAAAATGCAAATTTGAAGTTGAGATACATAGTACAGAGTAGAAAATTGAATTCAGATGTCTACCTGTCACCAAAATTTGGGCCTGACTAAGCAGGACCAAGGCAATGGGCGCCTTGGTCCCTAATACTGTGCAAAGATGAACTTTTGGATTCTGGGATCTAAGACCTTGCACTGCAGAATTGCCATAAGAAGTAGAAAACCCTAGAGGACCAAGGCACAACACCTTGGTCTAGAACCAGGAACCACACCTTGGTCTCAGAAAATTGAGAATTGCCTTTGGCCTTGAGTCTACACCTGTGTGCTCTATCATTTTCAAAGATCGTGCATTCATCGAATTTTTGTACCTGCACCTACAACTTGAAAACGATGTTTGGGTGGCTATATGGGGTTTTGCCTTAGTCAAACTACTTATTTTGGTTCCACCTCCACCTACAGCCGATAATGTACTGAAAATGTGTGTGCAAGAACCTTGTGTGTATACATGATCCTAAATGAACAAGAAAGTAAATGTAGAGTTCTACCCTATGCTTGTAGAGTAAACCCTAAATGAGTATAAATGTAAATATAAATGCTTCAAATAAAAAATGTAATAATGGATCTAAAGCATGAATGCAAATATGAAAATAAGTGTTATAAAACTCATACAAAGATATGAAAATAACATGAAACTATACCAAACCCTAAGGGAGAGGTACAAGCCAATCAACAGTCGATGATCTCCTAATATTCTTCAATATCTTCAAAGCTTCAATTTATGATCAAAATGGTTGATTTAGACTTGACAGATGCTTTATTTGTTGATTGAAGACTTTACATAAACCTGCACTTTAACTTAATTCCATGATTTTTCAGTTAAGAAGGCCAATAGAAATTGATGAGGAAATCAACTTCTCCCATGTGTTTGCCTTTGTGAACATATCTGCATGATTGTCAATTGTGTAAATCTTTTCAAGCCATAACTGGCCATCCTCCAAAATAGACTATATGAAGTGGTACCTGAGCTAAATGTGTTTTGTCCTTGAATGAATAGCAAAATTCTTTGCAAGATGAATGGAAATATAGCTATCAGTGTACAATGGGCTATCCTCCTACATATTGCCCAATTCCTCTAGAAATAATTGAAACCAAATTATGTACTTTCTAGCTTCAGTAGCAGTCACATACTCAGCTTCAGTTGTTGAAAGTGCAACAACCTTTTGTAGTTTAAAAATCCAACTAACTGTAGTTTCCCCTATAGTAAAGATATACCCTGTATTACTCCTCCTTGTATTAATATCACCTGATAGATTAGAGTCAACATATGCTTGTAGAGAAGAGTTTGATCCTTTGAAACATAATTTATTAGTAGTACTACCTCTTAAATATGTGAGTATCCATATGATAGCATTCCAATGTTCCATTCCTGGATTTCTCATATACCTGCTCACAACTCCCACTGCATGTGCAATATCTAGTCGTGTGCATACCATCAAATACATCAAACTATCAACAGCTGATGAATACAAAATGTTAGACATTCTATTTACCTCTTCATGTATCTTTGGACACATCTCCTTAGTCATTTTGAAATGACTAGCCAAAGGTATACCAACTGCTTTTGCATTCTGCATATTAAATATTTTCAACACCTTTATATACTCACTTTGGGACAATGTTAATGTTCCATTTTTCTTTTCCCATGAAATACTCATACCAAGGATTTGCATAGATGCACCTAAATCCTTCATAGAAAATGAATGCTAATTTTTGTTTAAGTTCATTTACATGCTAAATGTTAGACCCAACAATAAGCATGCCATCAACATAAAGTATCAGGATAATATAACTACCATTATCTAATCTCTTAAAATAAATACAACAATCAGAATGACATATGTGGTAACCTTGCTCATCCATGAAACTATCAAATTTCAAATACTATTGCCAGGGTGCTTGCTTTAGGCCATATAGACTCTTCTTCAACCTACACACTAACTCTTCCTTACCTTTTACCTCATATCCTTGTGGTTGTTGTTGCATGTAGATTTCCTCCTCCAAATCCCCATGGAGAAAAGTTGTTTTAACATCTAGCTGTTCAAGATGCAAGTCTTCTACAACCACAAGACTTAGAACATTTCTAATTGAATTCATTTTTACAATTGGAGAAAATATTTCATCAAAATCTACACCCTTTTTCTATACAAAACCTTTTACCACGAGTCTGGCATTATATATTTTTTTATCTTTCATCCTTCTCCTTTAGCCTATAAACCCATTTATTTGGTAAGGCTCTTTTTCCTACAGGTGATGAAACTAAGTCCCAAGTCCGATTCTGCATCAAGGAAGCCATTTCCTCTTTCATGCCTAGCTCTCACTATTGTTTGGCATCCACCTGCATTGCTTCATTCACCATAATCAGTTAATAAAATAGAATTCAAATAAGGAGAAAATATTTCAGGAGATCTACTTAACCTTGTAGAACGTCTAACACTTGCAGCAGTTTGTGGGATATTTTGTTGTTGTTGAGCATCAAGTACCAATGACATTTTATTTTTAGGAATCTCATCCAACACCACATATTCCTTTTTGACTTGTTCATTCTTCTTTTCCTACATCTGTTCTTTATACATGACCTTCTCATTGAATATAACATCTCTACTTCTAATTATTTTTTGATTTTCAAAATCTCATAATCAATAACCAAATTCATCAATTCCATATCCAACGAAGGTACATTTTTGAGATTTAGCATCAAACTTGGTTCCGTTTTGTTTATCAACATGGACAAAAGCTTCACAACCAAAGGTTTTCAAAAAAAAAATTGACCTTTTTACCAGCCCATGCCTCCTCTAGAATGCCACCATCCAAAGGATTTGAAGGACCTCTATTTATCAAATAAACAACAATATGCACAATATCTACCCAAAAATGTAGGGGAAGTCCAACATGCAATCTCATACTCCTTGCACGCTCCATGATGGTCCTATTCATTCTCTCAGACACACCATTTTCTTGAGAGGTTCCTGGAGCTATCTTCAACCTTTGGATTCCATTGTAAGAATAATAATCTTCAAATACTTTTCTGCAATACTCACCTTATTATCATATCTGAGACACTTCAACTTTTTTCTTGTCTGATTCTCAACCAAAGCTTTCCATTTATTAAAAGTTTCAAAAATATCTAATTTTTGTTTTAGGAAATATACCCATGTTTACTTAGTTGCATCATCTATAAAAATAATATAATAACAAGAGACACCAAGAGATGATATTTGAGTCAGTCCCCATACATATGAATGCACAAGCTCTAACTTCTTATTCCTCTTCTCTTTCCCAACATTGACAAATCTGACTCTTTTCTGTTTCCCATAAACAAAGTTTTCATAGAAGTCTAAATCATTCTACCTCAATCCTAGCAAACAAAATTTAGAATGAAGGATTTTCATCCCTTTCTCACTCATGTGCCCAAGTCTATGGTGCCACAGTTATGAATTTGTCCTTGCAACATATATTTAGTTGTCCTTGTAGCAAATTTTTTCGTAGCAGCTAAGGTAGAATAAGTATTTCCAGCACACAAATACAATGTGTCTACCTTTGCACCTTTAGTTACTACTAATGCACCTTCAGTGACCTTCCAGACATTGTCTATAAGTGTAACAATGCAGCCTTCACCACCCAATTATCCTAAATAGATTAAATTTATTCGTAAATTATGGACATGCCTTACCTCCTTTAGCAACCAGTCATTTCCATTCTACAACTTGATTTTTATCTTGCCTTTTCCAACAATTTGACAGGGCTCATCATCACCCAAGTATACCTATCCACAATCATCTTGATCATAATCTAGAAAATATTTTCCATGGGGTATGGCATGGAATGAAGCCACTGAATCTATTATTCAAGAATCATTAACATTATCTAAACACAGAATTAAAGCATCTTGTAACGTATTACTTACAACATTGGTTTCCTTACTGTCATCTTCATTTCCATCTCCTTGATTGTTTTTACTAGACCAACGATGTCCTAGCTTTCCATATTACCAACAATCATTTCTTCCTCTTGATTGAGAGCATCCTTTCATTGACTTCCCTCATGACTTCTCACGATTTCTAGGGCTTTTTCCTCTTTCCTTTTGTCTTCTCTAGCTCTCTACATTCAAAGTAGTACCCGATGATCTTGAAGTCTCACCTATGCTTTTCCATCACATTTCCTCACTTAAGATAACACCAACAATATAATCAAATTTTAAAGATCTTGTACCAGAGAAAAAGTTACTTACAACCATAACCAAGCTATTCCAACTTTCTGACAAAGAACATAAAATTAATAGAGCCCTAACCTCTTCACTAAAGTTGACTTTTACAGAAGTCAATTGGCCAATAACTATATTAAATTCATTTAAATGATTTGCTACAAATCCTTCTTCACTCATTTTTATATTAAACAAATTCTTCATAATAAATACCTTATTTGAACCTGAGGGTTTCTCATACATTTGGCTAGTGATGCCATCGGGGTTTCAGTTATTGTATTTTTTGATATATTGAATGCCTCATACAATGCAAGGCACAACCAAATGGTCCCCAACGCCTTTCTATCTAGAATATCCCAATATTCATCTAACATCATGGTTGTTTTATTTGTCTTTCCTTCCAATGGCCACTACAGATCCTTTTGATATAGGTAATCTCCATCTACATTTTCTATAACTGATAATTCTCGCCGTTGAACTTCTCTACCTTGAATTTGAATTTTTATGGTTTTGGAAGATCTGGAGAAAATATAAATTAACAATTATATGTAGAGATCCAAATACACAAAAGATGAAAAATCATATGGAAAACAAATAACACAAAGATTTAATGTGGTTCACCCAAGATGGGCTACATCCACAGAACACAATCGTCCAATATTTCTTATTATCCAGTAAAATAATACAACAAAATTACAATGCCCTTTTCATTCCAACCGCTTATAACATACAATTTTTAGGGAAACCTTCAAAGTTAGTTTTTGAGGGTTTTTTCAAATGTCAAAATTTTCAACAAAAAAAGGCCAAAAAAGATATATTACCAATGTACAATACTTGCATGGTCAGTCACCACATACCAACACTTCTTATGTCATAGGTAACACCACAACTGCACTAGTACTCTGTTTCCCATCTTATCAACAATGCCCAATTTTAGTTTGTCTTGTAACACTTGTCTGTTTTGATACACTATTAAATGACACAACAAATAATAATGGTGAAAATTACTAGGTCCCTTTTGTTGGTGTAAATAATTATTCATCATGGATATTATTACACCTTACTTAAGTTTACTTAGGTATTGTAGATAGGAAATGTGGAAATCATCAAAGCAAATCAATATTAGTCTAGCTCAATCACGAAAGCTCAAATGCAATGGTCAATCCTAAAAACACTCAATAAAGACATGAAAACAAGACATCAATTCAAGATTGAAAACTAAGCAAACCAAATGCAGACTTGGATGTCTCCTTCATGTGGCTCCATTGTCCTTCTTTCTCCTTCAAATAGCTTTGTTTGTGGATCTCACCTACTAGTGCATAAGCATGATATGAAAGCAAGTAGACAAGATTGTAGCGCAAGAATACTCGAAGCGTGATTGATTCGACCAGGTAGTAGTCTTGATTGAAGAAATTCATCCAATTTATAGACAAATTGGAGAAAAGATCAGATTAGCATGAAAGTGATTCAAATGGAAATTCAAATCAAGAATAGCAAAATTATGACATGTGTATGACAAATTGCTATGCAAGGATTTATGACGATTTATGACAATTTATGACAAATTGCTATGCAAGGATTTATGACAAGATTTTGAAATAGAAATAGACATTTAGGAATTTAGGAGAAATTAGAAAATTAAGTTGGAAATAATGACTTGGAAATTAGGAAATTGATGAAAATTAGGTAAATTAAATAATAATTTCTCATTCATTAATTAATTTTCAAAAATAGGAGGAATTAATTAGTCAATTAAATAAACATTTAATTGTGACAAGAAGACTTAGGATAAATAAATAAATAATTTATCCTAGAGAGAAAATGGAGAGAAAATGACAAACAAGGTTAAATGAATAAATCATGAAACCCTAGAAGATAAATTAGAAATGCAAGGACAACAATTAGGTCTTGATGTAAGATTGATTTGATGTCGATTCGATCATGATTTTGAATTGATAAATGATTTGATTGATAAATGCGCCAAGGAATAATGACAAATTGATCCAAATTGACATGATTAAGAAGGACGACGATCGATGTCAAATTGATCGCAAAATGACAAAAACGACAACGATTGATGACAAAATAGATTGCAAAACGACAAGATTGAAAATGACCACGATCGATGACAAATCGATCGCAAGATGAAAAGATTGAAAACGACAACGATCGATGACAAATCGATTGCAAAACGACAAGATTGAAAACAACAACGATTGATGACAAATCGATCGCAAATCGACAAGATTGATAAGAGGACAAAACCCTAATTAGGATTGACGATGTCCAAAATGATGACAAATGAATACGCACATTGATGCGACAGGATAAGATTGACCAAAATCATGACTGAAGATTGTTGTCGACAAGACCAAATTCGAAAGCGAGACAACTGAAGAATGCAGAAGAAGGACTCGATGCTCGCAAATGATAAAGACCAAGTGCGTGACATAGGAGAAATGTTAATGCGACGCAAAAACCCTAAAATAAGGCAATGCGCAAATGTTAAAGTACGATTCCACAAGCGTTGACCATTTTTAGGTGTCTACAGGTATATGCATTTAATATTAGTTTGGGTATGAGACACTTGGGTGTTTGTGCCACATTGGGATAGTGTGTGTAGGAGAATTTCCACCTTCTATGGTGTTGATCTTATCTTGTTGTTACATTCCACCTCATGTGGAATATTATATTGTTTCTCCTACCTACCCACACCTATTTCCTACCTACCCTTGTTTCTTATTGAGCAACATGTCATGTTTGTGTGCTCACATATCCCTAGCCTTTCCTATATAAGAAGGCTCATCGACATTGTTTGTACGGACAATCATTGAACGATTGATGATCCAGTTGATCAATATTTTCTCTTGATAGAATACAGTTTATTCCTATCATATATTTTGTCTCTCTTATTTGTGCTTTCCATTGCCTCTAGATCTTGGCAAAATCTCACATTGTATCAGAGCCATTAGAGTGCCATTGGTTTGCCAATAGAGAGAAATTTGGGGTTTTGCATTTTGGAGCTTTCCATTGTAGGTTATTATTGGAGCTTGTTGGGTCAGATATAAGGTGACCATTGGATTGAGGAGGTTTGATAAATTAAGAATCGCCTTTTTTTTCATCCAAATCTGACATCCGAGGCCAAATCTAGAGCCATTTGAAGGTGGAGGGTGGTGACTTGTCCCAACACCGATCTACAATTTTGGAGCATTTTTGGCCAAATTCGTCATCCCCATTGCGCTCAGAAGGCCAAAAAACTCCAAGATTGACTGTCAATTCATCGAAATCAATCTTCGTTATCCCGAGTTGAAAAAATTTCCCCTCCTAGCCCATCATACGGACTTGCAAGTACAAGTCTGATTTTTTTTTTTTCATTTATTAATCTTTTTTGAAAAAAAAAAAAAAAAAAATATTAGGTGGGGGGGCATTTTTTTGGTTTTGCATTTATTGAAATCGAAAAAAAAAATCAAATTTATTTTGGGGGGTCACCGCAGTACTACGGGTGACGCAGGCTGCAGTCACTGCAATACTGCAGCCCGCAGTCCCGCGGCTTGTAGGCCCTGCGGTCACCGCAGGCTCTGCGGTTACCGCAGAGCACCTGTGGTGGTCCACAGGCTCTACGGTCACCGCAGAGTACCTGCGGTGGTCCCGCAGGCTCTGTAGTGGCCCCGCAGGGCTATGAGGGCCCCTTCCCGTTGGGGGGGGTACCTTTTAATTTTTAAATTTGTTGTTTTTTTGTTTTTTGTTTTTTTTAATAAATAAAAAATCGTTTTTTCTTTTTTTTTTTTAAAATAAGTTTTTTTAATAACCAAAAAAATAAACTTTTTTATAAAATTTTTTTTTATCTTTAATAAATTTTTATTAACGTTTTTTTTCATTTCTTTTTTTAAAAAAAAAATGACTATCGCCTTTTTTATTTATTTTTCTTTATTTTTTAATAAAGTTTTTTTGGGGGGCATAATAAATTGTTTTTTTTTTAGATTTTTAAAATCTTTTAAAAACACAAATATCATGGAATAAGTCAAATTAGGAACACCTTTTTTCTTGTCACTTCATACTTGTCTTGCAGTGCTTCCAACCGACAGTCAAGGGGGGGGTTGATTTGCTCCTTTATATCTCTTGGCCACATCCCAATCGGAGGCATCTTTTTTTGCAATATTCTACAGGGCTTCTTGGTGGCATCATTTTCATGTTTCCAGATTTGCACTATCATGTTGTATGCTTTTGCATGAGCAATGTTGTACTTGCACTATCATAGTGTGCCACACCTCTTTGTATCTTGTCATTGTTGACTATTTGATGTAATCCTCTTGTACACATAGATTAGGAATATCTTGTGAGACTTGGTGCATGACTCTAGTTGAAACTTAGATTTACACATTTGTGCATGGCTCCCATGAGACTTTGATTATACTGGTATTTCTGCTATTTCTGAGTATCCAGATGATGCTCAAAGCAGGTTGTCTCCATGCTTGATCTTTCTTTTGTTGCAACGCGTGATTCATCGTCATCGACTTGGTACCTGGTTTTGTCACACTTTGACATTATTGGTGCAACATTGGCTCTCTTTCTTCCTTATGGGGAGGTATTTTGGTCATCATCATTGGACCATCCTTGCAGGAGATTCGACATTGAGGGATGACTCTCTTTCTTCTCTCTTATGGGGGGACATATTTTTGTTCTTCTCATTGATCATTAAGAGCATTGTGTGCTTTCATCATCTCTCTTTTGGGGGAGGGTTTTTTCCCATTGGGTTTTTCTCTCTTTCTCCATTTATGCAAGATTGCATTTGCATTTGTACGTGGGTACCTAACATAGCCTAGTAGCTGGGACCCATCTTGCATTGCTTAGTTGCATTGTAGACTTAAGTGCATTCCCCTAAGTTGCACTTAAGGGGGGTTGTTAGTGTAAATAATTATTCATCATGGATATTATTACACCTTACTTAAGTTTACTTAGGTACATGCATTTAATAGTAGTTTGGGTATGAGACAATTGGGTGTTTGTGCCACATTGGGATAGTGTGTGTAGGAGAATTTCCACCTTTTATGGTGTTGATCTTATCTTGTTGTTACATTCCACCTCATGTGGAATATTATATTGTTTCTCCTACCTACCCACACCTATTTCCTACCTACCCTTGTTTCTTATTGAGCCACATGTCATGTTTGTGTGCTCACATATCCCTAGCCTTGCCTATATAAGCATGCTCATCGACATTGTTTGTATGGACAATCATTGAACGATTGATGATCCAGTTGATCAGTATTTTCTCTTGATAGAATATAGTTTATTCCTATCATATATTTTGTCTCTCTTATTTGTGCTTTCCATTGCCTCTAGATCATGGCAAAATCTCACACCTTTTTCTCTTTTAAGGCCACAAAGTGCACATGGATCCTCCTCTCAAGTTCCAAAGAAAAATCAAACTCCAATTTCAACTTTGGATCTTGTCTTTAGCATCCTCACCCAATATTTGACATAAAGTAAAATAAGTTCGTTGAGAATAAACTTGGAACTCATCAATAGGAAAAGGCTCATTTGCCACAATCTCCATAATACAATTATTAAAACCTCGATTGCGATATAGTGAGAGCTCATCTCTTCTATAAGTTTTCCTCAACCTATTATAATCTTGCTCAAAGTTTTGCAACTCAATTTTGGTAATGGCCCGCTTATTTAACATAAATCACTCTACAATTGCTGACCTGGTTACTACCAACAGAGCGTTTCCATTTGGCATCCTTATTGTTCTAGTGACAGGGTGATAATTTTCAGCTAGCACCTGGATTAGCTCAACATCAATAAATATATTGGGTACTTTCAATTTGGCCAAATCCAAAGTCCAAGGGTTTGACATTGGAACCTTTCCATCCCGATTCTTATAAAAATACCAGAACAAATCTCTACTAGCTATGGGAATCAAAGAATCTCTTCATCCTTGCATACTATCCTTAAAAACCTTCCTCGACCCAGTATCCTTTGACTATGGTAAAGCATCCAACAGGGATTTTTGAAGGGGCCTTTTCTTCTCAGTAGGGTTAGATGACTCTCCCTTTTGTTTTGAGCTCTCCCCTCTTTTAGGAATTGCCTCTATTCTATTTCTAGTCAAACTCAGCTAGCGATCTTCAAAATTTTCACAATTCACAAAGATTTGAGGATTATAGTACTTGTTGAATGTGCAGTTGCTTATGCATCTCCCCTTGTCATCGCAAAGCTCAAGTCATTGATTACTTGGATGCAAAATGAAATGTTCTAGTGGAAATTCTGGTTTTAATGAGGGTCTATGATTGTCACCTTAATAGTTAATTCATACGTGTCGATTTACTTCCGCCACCCTTTCCAAAAATCTTGGCTATAATGTGTTGATGTCATCATCCATTTGTATTTTTCCCTTTACCTCTATATCACAAGTCTTCCCCTTGCATTTATCTCAACCACTGTGATATTGTGGTAACAGTCACCGTGTTGCAATGCCTTTTTCTATTGCACTTGTTCTCTTTGTGGTAATGTGGTATTAGGAATTTCTTCTTAACACCTTATCACAACATTTCTTTCACCTGTTTACCAATGTCTTGTGGTATAGCAGTAACTTATTATGTTATTGCTCTACTATGAAGCTCATAAATATTTAATATATTACTCATGTGGGACTGCAGTGTTACTTTATTCTTTTATCGCCATCCCATAGTCCATTCAAAGGTTTCTGATATTAGATCTACTATAATGTGGTAACTATTATATTCTTACTGCTACACCACCAAAGGTTTACCAAGCCACAACAAACTCCTTGTAGGATGGCAGTGAATTTATTTAACACCTTTTATTGTTATTGCCATCTCGTAGCCCCTTGACCATTCCCGAGGTTTAACTTCGTAGTACTACAATGTATTATATTTGTAATGGTGAAAAAGGGTGAATGATAGAGAGATCAAGAGGAAAGCTTTTCTTCCCTCCGAGGAGAGATGAAAGTTTCACTACTGATTTCCCTTCAAACACCTTATTCACATTACATTTAAAAGAGGGGGGAATTCACTAGCTCTAATCTCTTAGGGAAGAGATGGAATACTAAATGAATTGACAATGGGATAGAAATGACAAGCTAACCCCTCTTTTAGAATGGAAAATGATTGAATTATGTGTTGTAAGATTAATTGTAAAAGTAGCAAAGAACTGATTATAACTTGAGATAGAAGCATGAGATGAAGTCGTGCACCTGGATCTGGTTATAATATGTCAAGGCGAAGCTTCCCTACAGATTTGAGGAAAAGTTGTTGAGACCATGCTGAAAGTATCTACGGTCCTTTGAAAAATCCGTGAAATGAAAAGGGTTTTTCTACCTCTAAAAATGGAGTCTGAATCTGCAAACACAGCTACGCACCTACAACCTACACACAAAAAAGAGAGGAAAAGGGGTTGGTATTGGAGGTTTGCCTTCAGGTCAAACCCCAGTTTTGGAATTAACCAAATGATGAAAGAAAGTACTTGCAAGTAAATGTAATTGAAAGACCGAAATGTAAGTCACCTCAAGGGAGGTTGTAGATAGAATGTAGGCAGATTTTCTTGTATTGAATTGAATGTTGAAAGGGATCTCCTCTTCAATGGTTGAATTCTTGACTTGAATGCAACACCTAGCCTTGAAGGGAGACTTGAGAATGCTCAATGATGGAAATGAATGCTTGAATTCTTGAATGCTCTTGAATGCTTGAATGTGTGAACTCATGTATCTGAACTTATCCAACTTCTCACCTATGCAAATGGGATGGACAAATGTGACATATATACTTGTCAATTAGGGTTAATTGACTGATTTTTCATCACATGCCAACACAGAGAAAGTTTTTCACACTTTATGCAAAGTCCAATGCAAAGATAGGATAGTGGGGGCCCCAAAATAGGGCAAGGACAAATGCACCATGCCCCTGTCTTAGGAGGACAAGGACACCACACCTCTATCCTAGGGGGGACAAGGGTGCCACACCCTTGTCCCACCCTTGTCTCAGGATAGGAAGTAGGTTCAAGTAGTGTGAAGGGAAACAAAAGGGAGTTTACAGGGGTTGAGAAAGTCTCGGGTCTCCAATCAAGCTTGGGGATTTGAATCACCAATGTGAAGACCCTAATATGGTTGCAAATTGCAAGGGTCACAATTTTATGACACTACAATATTAACACTTCTTTTCCCTACCGATGTCCTACAATCTCCTTGCAACTATGGAATATGATGTTTGTGGTATTGAGGCAACCTATGGTGGTGGATCATTTAGCCAAGGTAATGGGATGATTACTATCAAAGAAGGAAAAATAAGGATTTTATGAGTGATAACAATGGGAAATTTTTGAGGAATAAAGAGTTTTTTGGGGTGGTTAATAATTTGGAATGGGCATGGGTGAAATGTAGCCTTGAGATTCATGATTACTCAAAATTTTTTTTTGGGGGTTCTAATAGGTCCTATTGTAAGATGCCCACCCCCTTGGCTATTTATTTTGGTCTGCTTTACAAAAGGACCCTAGTCTAGAACAGACACCCCTAAATTCTCTGGTCCCTCTCAAAGGGCACCAATTTGAAACAGGGCAAGTACTATATCTCCCAATAGAATTTGATTCTCGAGGCTACGAATGACCATTGGAGGTTATCCTTATCAGTAAATTACCTAGGGAACCCTATATAAGGATATCCTATCAATTCATTTAGACCTAGAAGAAGTGATCCATCATCTCTCTATAACATTTGTGCATACATGAAGTATTCATTATCAAGAATCTTCAGAGTTTCAAGGTTGTATATTAATGTTCAACCATTATGGAGCAAATTTACATCAATGTTTATGCACACACGTGTGTTTGATTAGGGTTTTTCATGTCCATGTGTTTGTCATGCCATTACATTCAACATTTGTGATTATATTAAAAAAGAATTGCATCATCATCAACAATTGTAAATTTGAGGCATATTTCCTTGAACATTTATTTTTGTAGTTGCATTATTTCATTCATAGTTAATTCCAAAATTGAGGTTTGACCTAAGGCAAACCCCTATTCCCAACATCTTTCCCTTTCTTTCTATGTCCAAGAAATAGATGCAGAGTTGTACTCGATAAATTTGATAGAATCATCAGTGACGAACAAGTTAGCTTTCGACAATGGAAAATTTGGGGGACTAGAATGGATATGTGCTACCTGGTCTTAAAAAATTAGGTCAAACTTTGGAGGACAAGTTTTAATCATATCCTTTGTTCTCAAATCCAGGTTGGTGGCTTTGTGGGATATCTGTAGCTTACTGTTTCCATTAGATCACTTCAATAATCCCTCATTTTACCCTAATTTCATAATCAATCAAATTCAACTTAGAAATAGGATTAATCAACCCCCACACCCAATTGAATCCAGTCAAAATCTCTTTCTCTTTCCTCACAATTACTAAGCCTAGATATATTGGATTCAATCCTCTTTCATTTTTGTGGTGTTAATTGAGCTAGGTAGTGATTTTATTATCTTAAACCCTAATTCCTAATTTCCATCAATTACACTAATCCATGATATAAAAATTGTGACCTTGTAAAGTGAAAAATTGGGAGCATAGCTAATTCTCCAAATGGGAAGTGTGGAAGATTCACTAAGATCATTTTTCACTTGGGGGACTTTACATTCAAAAGAGGGGATGAATCTACTAGATCCAATCCTAAATGATGCAAGGACTGAATACTAAGTAGATTGGTTGAAATTGGAATGTGGTTGACCCTCTTTTGTAAGTTGAATAGATGAAGTGTTGAAATTGAAGACAAAGTATGCGAAAACAATGAGCTACAGATTCAGGATTTAGTCGTGCACCTAGATCTGAGAAGTTTGAGATGATTCAGAGCTATCCTGTGAAATCCAAAAAAATTTCCAGGGACTGTGTGTCCAGACAAGGGCGCCCTCCTATCGGTCCTCTGAACTTTCTGCACATCGAAAAGGGTTTTTTTGTCTTTGCAAATAAAACTTATCCAAAAGTACAGTTGTGCACCTATTTCCTGTACACAAAAAGAAAAAGAAAGGGGTTGGGAATAGGGGTTTTCCTAAGTCAAACCCTGGTTTGGAATCGACCTTTAATGAAATACTGCAAATGCTTGAAATAAATGATGGAGAGTTATACCTTCGGATCTGCAATAGATGATGATAATGCTTTACTTCCTGAATGTAATCACATATGTCATATGAAATGAAATGAACATAATAAAACCCTAGCACACACACATGCTTGCAAAGGAATGATGTAATGTTGCTCAAATGAATGAATTAATGAAGAGTATGTAGCCTTAAGGAATGAATAATTCTTGATGTAGTCTCCTTGCCTTATGATCGCTATTGTGCTCTCGCCTTATGATGATGATATCTCAAAATGAGAGGGGTATACCTCCTTATATACCTGCCTATTGTTAAATATTGTTTATTTTTCTGACAGAGGCCGACATAGGGGATTCATTTCCCTCTCACATTTGAGATAGGTCCAAGGGAGAGGGGCCAAGATAGCTCCCAAATAAGGCATCCCAGGCGCCATTCCTTGGTCCCTATGGATCCTAGGGGGCCACACCCTAGTCCTACCCTATTTTGGGGTAGGATCAAGGTGGGCATGCAAGGTGTTGATGAATACTAAGAGGGGAGGGGGTGAATTAGTATACCCAGTAACTTAAACAAACACTTAAGCAGTTTAACTATAGACCGATGTAGCATGTTAAGCAATAAACTGATTAGAACATAAACAAGCCAAATAGAAAATAAAACATTCACCCATAGAAGTGAAATCACCATAACACAAGATGTTTTGACGTGGATACCCAAATGGGAAAAACCATGGTGAGTAAAACTCACAAGTCAATTATTTGTGGAATAGTAACCAGACCGGTTGAGGTTAGAACAGTTAAGGTCTTACAATGTTCTTCACCAGAAAAGATCATGTTAGCAATCCAGATCTCTATTAGGAGATAAGTCCTATTAGAGACTACCCTGTTAAAGGATTTCAGATTCACAACTGTGAACCAACTTGTTAGAGGATTTACAATAGGCTTGGCTAGGCCTACACGGTTAAGGGTTTAAGACTTGTCAAAGATATTAGTAATCAACAAGTGAATGATCTAGACAGTAGCATAGAATGCTTGATTAGATCCTTGACAACTCCTTATTAATACATTCAAGCATTACTTCAGTCTTCTATGTTTTGCACTCTCAATCTCAGTCACGAGATACCTTTTCTCGATTAGACCTAATCTTCTCTCAAAAACTTCACACACATCATCTTCTCTTATATTATTGAAAACCCTAGACATGATGTCCTTATATAGGAACTTGATTTCATGTTGGTCGAATAAGATTAGACTACAATTTCCTAGGTATAGTGCATCTAGACACATTTGGTACCATGACATAAGAACACCACCATAGTGTTGGTGGATGATAACTCATCACACATTACATGTATACCGGTTAACTAAATATACTGATCACCAGTTAACAAGTGAAGACTGGAAAACTGGAACATAGTGTTCTAATCAAAAGATTAACTACCGCTCAGGGTCTTTGTTTAGCTTGAGATCTTCATATCGCTTGGGGTCTTCAGTCATACTAAGACCGGTAAGCATTTTCTTCACAACACCGATAGTCTTCAACAAACAAAGACTATACATACAATACCGGTTGAGAATAATTCATACATCAATTAAGTGTGTGTCCATTAATGACAATCACAACTAAACATCATCAAAATACCAACAGGTGTAAGGTGAAAAATGAAGCTTGGTTGCATAGGTGAGACAAAAATAGGTCCTGGTCAAGTGTGGGGATGATACTGATAAGGTGAGGGCCCAAAATACGGTCAAAATTGCAAAGGGTGTAAATTTAGGATGCTACATTTAGCCCCCACTTTAGCAGGAGTATGAGCATACACAAATACTCACGGTAAAGTAGAAGAAAGGGAGATGAAGATGAGAAATGTGGAGCAAAATCACAAAGAGTAAAAGATATCTCTAATTTCGAGGAGCTAAGCCCCCAATCTTAGGATCTTAACTCACTCAAACATATGAAAGGGCACAAAGAACAAGACAAAAACAAAAAGATAAAGAAAGACAAAAAGACGAACAAAGGCAAAGACACAAAGACACACAAGACCTAAAAGATAAAGACCAAAACAAGACCTCAAGTCAATTAGTCGAAGAGACCTCGATATCAAAATGTCTCAACAACTAATATCATTCTTGAAAATTTCATCTAATGAACACAAATGATCACATAAAAGAGCAAAACAAGCATCATCCATGAACTATCAATAACAAAACTATGAGTTCATGAGAGGAAGAAGAGAGAGCATGAATGCATGCTAGATGTGTTTATGTAGGTGATCTATGAGAAGAATTATGAGAGAGGGCATAGACTACTCGCCCCTAGATGTTTTTATCTAGGTGATCCATGTGGGGAGGAGAATAAGAATAGTCCTGCTATTTTTAGCTAGTTCCACCCATCCTCGTGCGTGTGTGCAAGTGATGTTTGGTTTCAAGTTTATAACACCCTGTTTAAGAGTCTTTGCTCTATTTTTTAGTGTACTTCAATTTGTTTAAGACATGTAATTTAAATGCAAATGCCAAGGGGCGATTGTGTGTGTTCAAATGTGTAAATTCCAAGTGATGAAGATACAAGTCTGGTTTCGAGGCCATCCCATTTAAGACTTTGTTGTTTACGGTGATGTGTTAACCCCATCAGCTAAGACATATATCAAATGCTACGTCTGGTTTCAAGTGTGAATCATCTCTCTCTAAGAGTTTTTACTTCGGTTATGAGAATGAACACCCCATTTAAGACATGCAAAAATGATATACAAGGGCATAGTACAATATAGTACAAAGGGAGAGATGTAGGTGCCCCCACTTAAGATATCAACATAGTTTTATGTTGATTTCTTAAGAAAACTAGAGACAAGGATACCTTACCTGCAACACCAAGGAGATATCCATTAGGGAACAATGTCATAAATCCAAGCTAGAGAGGGAATACTCTTCAGACAAGGATAAGATAGTTTAAAAAGAGATATCTTGCAACAAGTGTAAATGGGATCCTTGAAGGAGAAGATATCTTTTCTCAAAAGACATCTACCTCCAAGAGGATCTATCTTGAACAAACATAACATCTTCTACCAAAAGAAAGGAAGAAGAATAATAATTCATACCCTCCTCCTATTGCTAGGTGAAAGGGATTCTTGATGAAGGATGCCACACTTTTAACCCAATGTGAGGGGTAATTTTATGATAGATATACATTTCCGAGTGAAGAAGAGGTTGTAGCCAAGGACTTAAACCTCTTGTATAAGAGAGAATCCTTGAGAAAACAATAACTTCACACAAGGAATGACCCCCAATCATGAAAAAACATCACTCCACAAAGGAAAAGTATATCCTTAGAAAGGAGAGAGACTAGAGGAGAAATCAATCATTGCCCCCCAAGTGTAAGGACAATGATAATAATTACACAATATTCGAAGCAAAGATTAGGCATAAGGAAATGCGCAATAAAATTACATGAATGAATATCCAATGCAATAAAAGACATCAGTTTATGTAAAATGCATCTCAAAAGAAGTGGTAATATTCAGAGAGAGAGAGAGAGAGAGAGAGAGAGAGAGAGAGAGAGAGAGAGAGAGAGAGAGAGAGAGAGAGATCACATATTCCCCCTAAGGAGTGATTATTCATAAGAGACGTGCCATTGGAAGAAAGGATATCAACATATCAAAAAATGCAACCCCTAAAGGGAATAGTGATATATTAGATAGAAAGAGAGAGGTATAAAAATCCATCCTTGCCCCCCAAGCAAGAGGACAAAGAGGAAAATTACACATCTTATAGAGAGAGGTTATTAATAAGAGATCCTCCATTTCAAACAAAGAATAGGTCCTAACCAAGGAACAAACATGTGCTCACATGAAGGATAACTCTATGCAAGAAATGACATCAAGTGATGAATAACACTGCACAAAAGAAGAGGTAATTTTCAAAGAGAAAGAAAGAGGAAGAAGAAGGTTCACAAAAGTTCTCTAAGGAGAGATTATTCATAAAAGATGCACCATTTCAAGCAAGAAATAGGTTTAGTCCAAGGAACAAACATATTCTCGCATGAAGGATAATTCCATGCAAGAAAGGACATCAAATTATGAATAATGCAATCACAAAGAAAATAGTGAAACCTTAGAAAAATGAGAGAAAGAGGGGAAATCATATTGCTACTTCAAGATATTTTAAATTGAAGAAGCACCACCTCTAATGACAAAGATCCCCCAATTAAGTTAACTTATTATGTCATAGGGTGAGAAGCAATATGAGGGTGAAAGGAGTGCTAAGGCACTACCTTTTCACCTAGAAAGAGAGCAAGATATGTTGAAAGACATATACGAGCATGATCGTATCATTCTTGAACAAATTCCTTAAATGCGTTACACTTTCCAAGAGAATGAGAATAAAAATTATGAAAAAGACAATGTAAATCACCTTTATTATGCTGATAATTCTAATTAGTTCTAATGAAAGGAAAAACAATATTCTTATGATACTTCAATCTCCAAAAGATTATTGTTATTAATCTTTCTTGATCATTAATAGATGAAGGTTTATTCTTTTGAGATTGAGGACAAGAGTTGTTATTAGAAGAGGAGGGATTGTCCTATATGAGTTTGATAGTTCCATTAGCAACTAAATTTGGTGTTCCTTCTTGAAAATCTAAACAATCACTAGCATCATGATCATGAGTTTGATGAAATGAACAAAAAGGAGTTGTTGAAGAATAAGCTCTTTTGCGAGCACTAATGGATTGTTGTATTGTAAGATGATTTTTGAAGTCTTGAATCCTAAGGAGTTCATCCATAGGAGATTTATTATCATTTCCTAAGCCTTCTGTGTGTATTTGTGTAGGAGGGTTTATAGGGACACGAATTCCTTGTTCAAATTTTTCAAGTCCTTGTCCTCTAAAACCTTGTTTTGATATCATGTTAGATCCACTCCTATAAAAATATTTTAGTTGAGAAGGTGGGGGAACATTATAATAAATTTATTTTAAGTTTGTAGTGTAAGGATATTTAGAAGGAATGAAAGGATTAGTAGATGAAGAAGGAATACCTTGTGGAGAAAAAAATTCCTTTCTTTCATCATACATATCGTCTTTGGTAGATTGGGAAGGAAGATACTTATCATCTAAGGCCTCATTTTTCCTTAATATTATATGGGGAGAGAGATCATGAATTAAATGCATGACATCATCTTCTCTACAAATTTTTTGATGTTTAAGATAGGTTTTGGGAGAATAAGGATGGTCTAGAGAGATGGAAACACCAATATTTTGACCTTGCCCCCCTTGCACGAGGGTATGTGTATGAGAAGAAGATGGGGCCATGTTGTTCTTCAATGCTTTCTCTCCATTAGAGAGATCATTGGTAGGAGTATTAGCTCTTTCTTCATTCACATTAGATACCCTAGGAGAGGTATAAGTATTAGGTTTCTCATTGTCATCTCTAGGATTAGGATCTACAAAAGCTTTTAGGTGATCTACGTACGAAATTCATTTTCCCCAAAACATCACTGTAAAATAACATATATAAAAAATGAAAGCTTTGAGATCTAATCTATGAAAAGGAATCAACTTGGAAATTTGAAAATGCAATATGTCCAAGTGCTATGAATGGATAGAAGTAACATGAAGTGAAAGAACTCATTATCCAACACATGATTATAATAAATATATGTAAAAAGTAATGTAATCATATGTGAAATAACAAATAGGTCAAGTCCATTAATTGCCATGATGAATATTTAAATTTAAGTGCAAGCAAATTATTTGAAAATAAATTAGGATTTTATAAAACCACTTAATTTATTTAAATTGACGAGATTCAAAGTTGATTTTTTTTTTTAATTTTTGAAAAATGTGAAATGAAAATTTGAAAATGAGAATTTGAAAGTTGAGATTTGGAAATTGGAATTTGAATAATTCAAAATTTTAGAAAAATGATTATTCAATTTTTGATAAATTATGCAACCTCCTAGGAAATTTAAATTTATAATTAGGGCCTTCAAAATAACCTCTTCATTTAAATTTAAAATTACCCACTGGAAGATTTAAATTTGATTTTAAAATTAGGGCTTTGTTAAATAACCTCTTGATTTTAAAATTTAAATTTGAAATGTTGAAATTTGAGAATTGAAAGGATTAATTTAATTTTAAAAATTAGGGTTCTTTTAATTAACCTCTTAATTTTTTTTAAAATTTAAATTTGGAATTGTCCATAAAAGAATTAAATTAAAAATTAAGGTCTTGCAGAAAGAACCACTTAATTTAAAATTTAAATTTGAAAGATCTAAGATTGGAATTTGGAAATTAAAAAATTGAAAAATGCACAAGATTAATTTAGATTTAAAAAATTAAGGTTTATTTATTTAACCACTTAATTTTAAAATTTAAATTTGAAATTGAAATTTGATCCAAAGTTGCAATTTTGAATTTGAATTTTAAATTAGCACCCAAATTTGAAGAGGGAAATTCAAAATTGAAACAACCTACAGGCTCAATTTAAAAAATTTAAAAATTTAAAATCTTCATAATTATCACATATTTGTTAAAAAGGATGGGTAAGGCTCCATTTTACCCACTGCAATTCTCAAACGGTAATTTTTTAAAATATGGGATTGGTGGGATTTTGGAAGCTCGGCCTCCAAGGCTGCAAGTACAGAGAACCCACCTTTGGATTGACCGCTCATCCCAATGGGTGCCTCGTAAGCATCAGGTACAACAAAGGGGTCATGTGGATTTAAACCACTTAAGAGCAAGCATTTGTCTAGGTCTCGGTAGCCTGTTTTTGACATCTGTGAACCTGATTATGATAGTATCTTATTCTCTCCAAACAACATACCGTTGGCGAAATCTTTTCCTAATAACATCCCTCTTGATCATGGTTTATATGCAACACATTTGGAAAAGTATAGCAAGAGAATTTCCTTTTCTAGGCTTCTGGAAGAGGGGAATCTCAGAGACAGAGCATCTTCTATAAGAGCTCCTACCATTAAAAAAACCTTAGATGGACATGCTACTGGTCTCAGTAGAATAGGAAGTGGGAAGCTCCTCTGATTTCTCTCTCTACTGATTTGCTCTCGCATCAAATCTAGGATCTCTCATGCACAACATTGATTTGTAAGTTCTGGCACTTTTCACCTCCTATTTTGCAGCGTCAAGCGTGGGTTTTTCAACATTGGCAGGGAGTGAACTAGGTTTTTTACATGGACAAATGTTCAGGTTTCTTCTATGTCTTTTTCTCTTCGGCTCAAGCTAAATCAAATGTCTTAAAATCTAAAAATTGGATTTACCAAGGATGTGGTTTTTACTTGCAAAATTGGTCTCCTAATTTTAACCCTCGTGCTTCTTGCATCTGCCATATTATTCTCTTTTGGATCCAATTGAGATCTATTCCACTAGAATATAGGGAGCTAGGTATTATTGAGTCTTTAATTAATCAGATGGGGAACTTTCTGGAACATGACATGCATTTTTTATGTAATCCACATTTACCTATTAGGGTTTGTGTGTTGTTGAATACATATAAGCTATTTACCAAGCTTATTCGTATTAAATTATCTAATGGGCTTTGGAATCAAAATGTTTTTATTGATGGTTTTTCAAATGTATGTCATAACTGCCACATGTCTGGGCATCGTGAACAACATTGCACACAGTTAGATATTAATGAGGTTGGGGAAGATCTTCAGATAGTTTCTCTGCTGAAGAAGCCATCAGGCCTTCAAGATAAAGGGAAACAAATGGTTGTCTGCTATGATCCAGGGCTATCCCATTTGGGAAGAGGGTTCCTCTTCTTCTCATATGCCTACCTTGTCTATTCCTAAGGTTGTTATTGCTTACCATAATGCCTTAGATGATTTGCAGTTGCTTTCTAGTTTTTGTGCAATTTCTAATATCTTAGTTCTGCATTTGTATTCTCCAGAGTTTAAGCCTTCAAAATTGTAAGTTAAGTCCTTAGCCACCTTGTTGGTTTGGGGATGGGGTTCTACCAATCCTTCTTCCCCCTTTTTGTTTGAAGCAGCAAATTCAGAGAAATGGATTTATTCCTCTGATCCCTTTTCTAAGTCCCCAACTCTAAATGTCTCTATTCATAGCTTGTAGATGGAAAATGCCTTATCTTTGTATCAATAGTCTAATTTTGAGGAAGTGAATGATATGCCTCAATATCTGGACATTTTTACTTGTATGGAGGATAAAGTATTAGATAATGCTCCTCCTAAGGGATTTCTTGATTTTACTAAGTATTAATCAGATGTAGAACTTTCCATAATCTCAAAGGAAATGCAATTATCAGAATCTTCTGCTTCACAGGTTTCAATAGAAGATGAAAGAGATTTCTCATTCAATACATCTCTTGTTGTTAAACAATCTCCATCTTCAACCTTGCAAAAATATCCAAACAAGCGAGTCAAGAAAATTTTGGAGTTTATTACAAAACAAGAAATAGCAGCAGGTCGACAACTGACATTGAATGATAGCATCAAAAAGCGCTTGAGGGGAGCCATTAGCTCTCCAAAATTGGTATGAAAATACTGTCATGGAATGTCAGGGGTCTTAATTCCCTTGACAAAAGAGCTCATATCAAGCACCAATTGGATGCTTGTGTTACTACTTATCAAGTTGCCATTAGTTTTTATATTCAAAGTCATACTATATATTCTAGTTGGTTAGCACTACCGAATCATGCAGTCGGTACACACAGAGAAGTCGGTATGCATAGTCTAGTCGGTTACAGAGGAAAGCAGTCATAGAACATTGTATACACTGAGCTGTCTATCGAGTATCCTTTTTGTGACTACCGAGCAGCAAAGATGACACATTGAGTTAATATACACCGAGTGAAACATGTTACCAGATACATTGAACCTGGACATGCATATGAAAATGTGTTACAAGGTCGAGGCACATCTAACCGTTATTACATTGGAAATTGCACGAGAAGATTGTGTATGATTTTAAGGACAATCTAACCAATGAAATATTTTATTTAGTTATTCATTCGAGGAATCTTGTTTGTAAGATCGAAGCAATGAATTGGATCACTATTTTAAGAGATCTATTTATACAGCATGAGTGAAGTGTATGTATGCATGAAAGAAGACTGTTACAGAGACACAAAGGTCACCGAGAAGGTTTTCAAAGAACAGTCAAAGAACAAAGTAAATAGAAGGGTTTACTGAGTTACTATATGGGTTATCGAGGTATGCTATAAGCAAGGTAATCTATTCTGAGCACATAGAATCTGCTATAACATTTCAGATGTAAAGTTGTAGATATTTGTAATTTTTTTATTGTAATATTGTGAAGTTGAAAAAGAAACCTTTAAAAGGGCAAAAGACTCTAATCAAGTCTATAAATTGTAAAGCCTCTAACCAGGTGCAACATTCAGAATAAATGTTGTAAAATCCTTTAGCAAGGTAGATCTAACAGATCTTGTTACTCCTAACAGGGTATGCTATCAGAAATAGCTAAATGTAGCTCTAACCGAGCACTCTTTATTATTGCAGTAGTGAAGTTGTGGGTGCCATCCCCACCGCAGTTTTTCTCTCTAACCAAGAGTTTCTGTGTAACCAAAATATGTGTGTTATGGAGTGAATCATGTATGATTGTTATCTATTTGTTTTAACTTTATTTTATGTTACTGCACTATTTTGTTTATGCATAATAGTAAAGTTATTATTCAAGAAAAGTTTTGGAGTACTGATTCACCCCTCCCCTCTCAGTACATTAGCTTTGCATATTGGGCCTAACAATTGGTATCAGAGCTTCAACCTTGGAAAAGGGTTTAACTACCTAAAGAGAAAGATCTTATCAATGGAAGGCTACAAACAATCTCAGAGGATTGTATATCTGCAAGAAGAGCTGGATCATGCTAATCAAGTGATTGCAGACATGCAAAGACAAATGCAAAAATCTCTGAAAGTAAGAAGAAGATTATCTGATGACTTGCAGGATTCTCAAGAGTTAGTGGAACAAATTGAGACATCATCTGAGAACAGTATATCTGAAGAGACTAAAGAAATGATTGGAGTATTGAAAGAAAAGAACAAAGCATTGGCTGATCAACTAAAAGCAATGAAAAGAGAACATGAACATTTCAGCACACAGATGGCTGAAAATCTAGATGCATTAAGGAAAGCTGAGGATAAAGCAAGAGATCTACAAAGAAAGAAACAACAACTTGAAGTCTTAGTATCTGATAAAAATGATGAGATCATAAGGTTAACTGGGATTCAACAAAATATGATAGATCAACTAGGTTATGCACATCATGAAGCAATTATGAAGAATGATGAAAATCAAGCATTAAAACTTGAAGTATCAAGGTTGACCAATGAACTTGAAACAGAGAAGAAATCCAAAGAAACATTGAAGAAGAGTTATGAAGCATCAAAGATGTTGGATGAGCAACTGAATACAAGAAGACCCAACAAAGATGCAGGACTCGGTTACAAAGGCAAAGAATCTACCGAGAAAGGAATTCATACTACCGAGAGAGGAGAATCATCAAAGCAAGCTAGAAACAAGAATAACATCAAAAGAAAGAAGCCTATTTGCTACTACTATGGAAATCAAGGTCATACTGCCAACATATGCCAAATCAGAAAAGGTAAGCAACCGAATATCACAAATTCCAATGGTTATTGTTACAATTGTGATAAATATGGTCACACATCTAATAAATGTAGGACAAAGTCTATTAACAACTATCAGAAGGCAAAATTCAAAGGGTTTTGTAAAAACTGCAATAGATATGGACATAGTACTAAGGAGTGCTGGCTTAAGCAAAAGAACTACATGTGGTATGCACACCGAGCAAATGCTAGAGGTTACCGAACTCACACAGATCCTTACTGACAATATGCAGCAGTACCATGGGATTACAATACAAGGATATGGTGCAAATGTTGTGGAAGATATAGACATATAAGTGCCAACTATTTTATAAGGTTTGGAATGAACAACCAAAGATCATGGAGAAATCATGGTATGGCATGTTTTCATTGTCACAAAGTTGGACACTTGGCTGGAGATTGCAGAGATCAACCTAGAGGAGACACTGAAGAAATAAAAGAAAAATTAAAGATGATTTGGAAAAAGAAGGAAATCATGTCAAATGAAGAAAGCACCTTACCTACCGAGTTAGGTGCACCTATTCCAAATTAATTAGAAAAGGTATGAAGGGACTGCATTCTCTAAAGGTTAGAATCATAACAGTTCCTATTCTATTATGTACTAAATTAAAAATCTGCATAGTTAAGATGCATTAGTAAGTTTGAAATTCTATCAAAAGTACTTTACAGGAAACCTGTCAAGTCAGTGAATACAGGAAGCCTGTCAAGTCGGTAAATGAAGGAAATTTGGTTACTCAGTTAAAACAAAAAAAGGAGAGTAAATCGGTTAAAGGTGAACTGAGTGCATTTAATGTTTTGACCTAACCCGCATGGAGCCCGATAAGGTATTTTGTGTACTTAAAGGTATTTTCGCGATCATTTTCATTCACAAAGTTTTCAAGAGAGAAGAATAGAGCGAATCAAGGCAATCAAACCTCATTCAAAGCGAATCCAAGGTATTTACATAAATCTCATCACACTGTTAAGCTAGTTTACCAATCTTGTCAAATTGCTATTATCTGCTGAGTGTGAAGCATCTGCCATTTGTAAACCGTCAAACCCTAAGGATAGTTTGCTAGTTTTATCTGAAATTTACAAATGGCCCCCAAGATCCAAGATCCCATAGTTGTCAAGAATGTCGAGAAGCCCTCACTGAAATACACTTTGACTCCTAAAGTTGCCTCCGAACTGGATGACAAAATTGCCTTTTCACTCATCCCGGATCGAGTCTTGTTAGTCGAAGATGTGAGATTCTTCACCAAATGTCGTGTTGAAGAACTCAGTCATGTTGAGATAAGTGACACATATGATGAGCTATGTACCGATGGCAAAATGGATAGCAAGTACGAGCATATCAAAATCAAGGGATTAATTGAAGCCCTAACCTATCTCCGTGTGTTCAAACCCCAGTGGGTTAAGTTTGTTTTGAGCAGAGTTCATGATGATTTCATGTGGCTAGAGGAGCAACCATTCAAAATCACTAAGGAAATCATTCATGTGATCACCAGTTATCCTATCTATGATCATGCACGAGCACAAAAGATGATACCACAGAAGGAGTTAATCAACTTAACTGGAGTAGAATCTGATTACTGAGGATTTAAACTGAACAATGTCACTGATGCAGAACTTAAGTTTGCCATTAGAGTAATTGGTTACTGTTTCTTCCAATCAGCAAGGGAAAACAGTGTACCCTGTGCAATAGTTGACTTAGCTTATAAAATAGTGAAAAAGTGAATGAAAGTTGACTTATGTGAAGTGTTATTGAAGAACTTGTTTGAGAACCTGAACACAATAAGGAAGCCGAAGAAGAACAACTCGGCAAATACACTAAAATTTTGTTCAGTTCTTGTATGCATGTTTTTCTACTTTGAGAAATTCTTTCCATCAGTCGGTAAAGTAGTTTGGGAACTACATCGACCAATCACCCATGAAATTAATGACTTTATTAAGAAATTGGGAGATAATTTCAATGATATCATGGATGACTACTTCAACAAATTTCAAGAGAAGATGCACAATAGGTACCGGATTCCACCTCAGCTAGTAGAGAAATATAAAGATGATATATGCTTTGAGGTAGATACTGATTACTGTTATGTGAATGTCATGGAACCAAGGACTCAATCTTTGCTACCTATGGGTTACGAGATTGACTTTGACATCACACAACAACAAATTGATGCCTATCTTTCATTACCAAGGCATGCTACCGAACTGAGATATGGAACTTATGAAGAAGTTAAGGAAAAGGTAAAAATGAGCATTGTAGTACCCAAAGCTACAAGAAAGGCTACAAAGATGATTAAGGCATTATCTAAAAAATTTGGAGAAGGATCTTCCTCCACACCTGTCAAAGGTACTCTTGCCATCACCGAAGAGGAATCAGAAGCTCAAGAGGTAGCAAAAACATTAAGCACTGAACTGCCTAAGGGTAAAATATTGAAAAGAAAGAAATTGGACATTTCAAAGGGCCTACCGACTCCTCCAACAAAGAGACCTAATACAAGAGCATCAACTGCATCACCGAGTAAGAAACAAAAGAGTGTTACTGCTCCCAAGGTAACGAAGACCTACAAGAAATCTACTCGGAGACTCATTTTGGCAAAAGAGTCTAGTGATACAGAATCTGAGGATGCCAACAAATTCCAGATTGTCAAAAGCAAGAAGGTAAATATACATAGTGTTGAAAACTTCAGTACCAATCTAAAAGAATATGATGGATTTGGTTCATTTAGATATGTCAAGTATGAGACTAGGAATAATGATGAGAAGAGACAAATTGAAGAAGTTGTCATCTGCACACTTCTAAAGTTTTGGCTAGCTCCATTAGAACTAGTAAAGTCACTTCCAAATGAACTTTACTTGCATATTGATAACAGGTGGAAATATGCAATGGACTCAGAGAAACAAATCAGAGAAAGAAGTCTAGTCCATCTATTTCTTGATATGTCTATAGTAGAAATAAAGGAACACTTGACAACCTACAATTCAAAATTTCTTGTCAAACAGAGAGCCTTAAAATTGATGAATGGGCTATATATTGATGTAGAGAATGAAACAAAAGCAAAATGGTAGGAAATATTCAAAATTAAAGATGCCGGTGAACAATCTAAAGTTGAAATCATTGATGTCACCGAGCAAGAACCTGATGTCATCGAGCACGGTCCTGATGCGACCAAGCAAGACCCGATTGACACTATTCAAATTGATGAAGATGTCATGGATACAATGGAACAGGAGCAGGAGATGATATAAGGCACCACATATGCAAAACTTGTATCTAGTGAATCCATTTTAGAACAAGTTCAGCCTTATCCACCGATCACTCAACCTGTCTCTACCGAAGCTCCTCAAGATATAGCACAAGGCACCGAAGGTCACAAGTCTGCAACAGGAGAAGAGACTACTCAAGCTCAGACCTCTGAAGCACCCTCGAGCACCGAAAATGTAGCAGCTGAGACACCCAATACCGAGACACCAAAAGACACCACAACAGCTACAGGTACCGACCAAAGTGTTGCCTCTACCGAGCAACCTACCGAGGGTCAACAAGCCTCTCAAGCTATTGTCTTGGTCCAACTGACCAAAGGTAAAGAGAAGAAGGTGAAAAAGAATAGTTTCAAAGTTGATTTATCTAAACCAATAGTGTTGCCCAATGTGGATATCTCAAAATTAAAGGGGCAAGCACTCATTGATTTCGGTGAACTATGCAAAGCAAAGGCCGAACAAGAAAAACAAATGGCCATTCAAAAGAAGAATAAAGTATTTCAGAAGGTAAAGACACTGCTAACAGATATGCTACCTTCAGCTACAGTGTCAACCGATGTAGCCATCCACATTCAACTCAATGAACTCCTAAATCAAATAGAAACATCCGGAGTTGATGCCTCTGAGTACTTGAGCAAGCTAAAAGACAAGGAGCTTACTGCAAAAATGATTGAAGAGGTACACAAAGCTCTAGCTATTGGGAAAGTCCAGCTTGTCAAATTCATTGCTGAGTTGTCCCCTCAACTCAAGCATATTCTTTATTTATTTCATAAACTTTGCACATTTTCTATATTCATTAAAGATATCAAGAATAAAACTGATGTAATTGAGAAAGAGATCACCGATCTCTCAAATAAGTTGACCACAGAGCCAAATTCAGCTCAAAATTTTTATACCAAGCTTCAACAACTCATGGCTCAACAAATGGAACTCAGAAATGAAGAACATAAGATCAGGATGGATATAATGACACTACAAACATTATTCCTTCCTCATCTCTCATCAGTTCAAGAAGAGATTAACCAAGCTACATGCCTATCTTCTACACAAGAGGGAAGCTCTCTTGATGGCTTAATATCACTATTAGCTGATATTCAAGCACAAAATTCTTTAATGGAAAGTGTAAAGGATGCACTCTCAGTCGCTCTCACCAATGCCCAGAAAAAGTATAAATCTATTTTTGATCAGTTACTACCCCCGGATGGAAATTAAGTTTTTGATGTTTGTCAAAAAGGGGAAGTGATACTATATAGGGGGAGTAATATAATTTATTTGGGGAGTAATGCAATTTTGTAATATAGTTTTGATACAGTATTCAGAGTATTGTATACAGGGGGAGTATACCAAGCAGAGTATGCAGAGTAAGCAGAGCACACAAGCATAGAACCGAGCATGCAAAATCAGAGTTATGTATAGTATAATGATAAGGGGAGTATATTTGAATATACTATTTCATTGACTATTGTATATATTGTCAAGTATAGTCATTTTGCAAAGTATATAGATTTTTGAGTTATGACTTTGAAAGTAGTTTTTGTCAAACATCTCAACTAATGTCAAAAGGGGAGATTGTTACTACTTATCAAGTTGCCATTAGTTTTTATATTCAAAGTCATACTATATATTCTAGTCGGTTAGCACTACCAAATCATGTAGTCGGTACACATAGAGAAGTCGGTATTCATAGTCTAGTCGGTTATAGAGGAAAGCAGTCACAGAATGCAGTATACACCGAGCTGTCTACCGAGTATCCTTTTTGTGACTACCGAGCAGCAAAGATGACACACTGAGTTAATATACACCGAGTGAAATGTGTTACGAGAAACATTGAACTTGGACATGCATATGAAAACATGTTACAAGATCGAGGCACATCTAATCGTTATTACATTGGAAATTGCACGAGAAGATTGTGTATGATTTTAAGGACAATCTAACCAATGAAATATTTTGTTTAGTTATTCATTTGAGGAATCTTGTTTGTAAGATCGAAGCAATGAATTGGATCACCGTTTTAAGAGATCTATTTATATAGCATGAGTGAAGTGTATGTATGCATGAAAGAAGACTGTTATAGAGACACAGAGGTCACCGAGAAGGTTTTCAGAGAACAGTCGAAGGATAGAGTAAACATAAGGGTTTACCGAGTTACTATATGGGTTACTGAGGTATGCTATAAGCAAGGTAATCTATTCTGAGCACATAGAATCTGCTATAACATTTTAGATGTAAAGTTGTAGATATTTGTAATTTTTTTATTGTAATATTGTGAAGTTGAAAAAGAAACCTTTAACAGGGTAAAAGACTCTAATCAAGTTTATAAATTGTAAAGCCTCTAACCAGGTGCAACATTTAGAATAAATGTTGTAAAATCCTTTAGCAAGGTAGATCTAATAGATCTTGTTACTCCTAACAGGGTATGCTATCAGAAATAGCTAAATGTAGCTCTAACCGAGCACTCTTTATTATTGCAGTAGTGAAGTTGTGGGTGCCATCCCCACCGCAATTTTTCTCTCTAACCAAGAGTTTCTACGTAACCAAAATATTTGTGTTATGGAGTGAATCATGTATGATTGTTATCTATTTGTTTTAATTTTATTTTATGTTACTGCACTATTCTGTTTATGCATAACAGTAAAGTTATTATTCAAGAAATTTTTTGGAGTACTGATTCACCCCTCCCCTCTCAGTACATTAGCTTTCCATATTGGGCCTAACAGCTTGTGGGGCAAATATTATTTTCATTCAAGAAACTGAATTGTCTACAAAGTCCTATAATCTTCTTCTATCAAAATGGTCTTGTTAGGGAAATTTCATACACCAGCTAATGGAGCATCAGGAAGATTGTTAGCTCTATGGAATTCCTCATCAATTTCTTTGCATATTGTCGAAGATCATCAAAATTGGCAGGCTTATAGAGTTGACCAATTTGCTGTCCACTTTTTCCTAGTCAATATCTATGTACCTAACTCCACTCTTGGTAAGAAGAAACTTTGGGAAGAACTTGTGTTCTTCTTTGAATACTCTAAACCACTCAAGGTGATATTGGCTGGGGATTATAATGTTGTCACGTCACCTTCTAAAAAAAAAAGCAGGTAATATACCACCTTCCAAAGTTATGGAGGACTTTAAGGATTTTGTCCAGGATAATGCGCTCATTGAAATTATTCCATCAGGAGGTTCATTCACTTGGACAAACAAACTTCAAGATCAATTTCAAATTGTAGTGAGATTAGATAGGTTCTTGGTTTCAACGTTATGAATTACATAAAATTATGATATCCAATCAAATCATTTTCCAATTACTCTCTATTTGAAGAGTGCACATCAGAAATCTACGCCAAAATCATCTTTTAAATTCCAAGCTATGTGGTTTAGACTTCCAAATTTTCAAATGCTATTGAAAACTTGGTGGCAACAGGCCCCTAAAATTGAAGGGACTTATCAGTTCATATTGCATCAGAAGATGAGATTCGTTAAAGAACATATCAAGGAGTGGAATCTTTCTATTTTTAAAAACATTTTCAACCAAAAGGAGATTGTTTCTAAATAGATGCATGATATCAATGAACATATCATTCAACATGGAATGTATTCTGCTAGTTTCATTAAACAAAAGGAGTTTCAAAATGTGTGGGAAGAGCTATCAGCTAGAGAAGAAATTTATTGGAGGCAAAAATCTAGGGAGCTTTGACTTAAGGAGGGGGATTAGAACACAAAATTTTTCCATTGATCAACAATGGTTAAAAAGGCTTAGAACACTATCTTCTTCATTTCAGATAGAATATTTGGTAATCGACTTTCAGGTGAAAAAAATATTAGAGATGAGGCAGTTAGTTTTTTCTCTAGGCTTCTCATTGCTCCTCCTGTGCAGATAGAGCAATGTTAAAATGCTCGCTCTACAATACTACAATACATTCCATCCATGATAACACAAGATCAAAATGATTGTCTTATGAGGAAATTCTCTTTAGAAGAACTCAAAAAAGTAGTATTTTCTATGGCTCCAGATAAAGCCCCCGGTCCTGATGGATTCACTACTTTTTTTTTTCAAAAGTCTTGGAATTTTATTTTCTTTGACCTTCTCAAAACATTAAATGAGTCTCATAGATCAGGTAAAATTCTACCATAGTTTAATGCAAACCATATTGCTCTTATTCCTAAAGTTCAAAATCCTCTCTTTTCCAGAATTCAGGCCCATTTCCCTGTGTAACAAAATCTATAAAATTTTCATAAAATATATTTAATTGAGATTACATCCTCTCATCCCAAAAATCATATCTATGGAACATGGTGGGTTTGTTCCAGGAAGAGAGACAACAAAAGGAGTAATTGTAGCTCATGGGGTGCTGCACTCAATTTCTACAAATAAGATTCCCGCATTAATCATCAAATTGGATATGATGAAATCTTATGATAGGGTCAATTGGGAATTCCTTTTAGATATTTTGAATAAGATGGGTTTTGGAAAAAAGTTGGCTAGATGGATTTATGGTTGTATTTCAGGGGCTAGATTCTCAGTGTTAGTTAATGGTTCACCAGTAGGATTATTCTCTTCAACCCAAGGTATAAGGCAAGGAGACCCTTTGTCACCTCTCCTTTTCATTATCTTGGTTGAGGCATTAAGTAGATCCATTAAGAAAACATATATTGATGGAGTATGGCAAGGTATAAACATCCCCAACACAGATATTCATGTCACCCATTCCCTATTTGCAGATGATACTATACTTTTTGGGATGGCTTTAGAAGATAAAGCTAACAACATTAAGTCTACATTGGACACATAGATGTTAGTATCAAACCAAAAAATTAATTCACGAAAATCCAAAATATACATTTTCCATTCAAATAATACTGTGACTAATACATTAGTCAATATATTGGGATTTCAACAATCAAAATTACCTTCTCAATATCTAGGTATTCCCTTCTTCACTGGTGCCACTAGAGTTTCTCATTGGGACAAGGTTATTCAAAACATTCAAAATAGGGTCACTTGCTGGAAAGGTAGATGGTTGTCATTATCTGGTAGAATTTTATTGGTCAAAACTGTTGGGAAATGGTGTCTCAACCTTGCATTTACATGAGGATACTATTTATATTAAGTTTTCATTTGAACATGAAATGGTACAAAACTCTCCTTGAAGCTTCTGGTTGGCTAGATAAGCATTCTGGTAAAGTTATGTCGCAAGACCACAACTAGTTTTGAAGATATTATTTTGTTTTTTTTGTTTTGGAGGGGTCCAATGAAAGGTTTAAATTTAATTTTGAGGACTTTAGAGGCCTTGAAACACCTTGAAAAGTGGGCATAAATGACATATCTATATATGAGGTAATAGAGAACTTCACGATCTTTTCGACACTTCAAACGATTTGTCAATAGGTACACGATTCTCAAGTTATGGCCTTTAGAAGTTTGTACTCCTGAAATTGGAAATATAAAATACATCAGACAAATAAATGAGCTATAAAAGGGAAGGACACGTGTTGATGTGTGTTGTAACACGTCATAGGGCATCTAGAAAGGAGATAAGGCTGGCTACACCATATTGGGTGGTTTTAGCCCATGGTTTTGTAATACCGTTTGACAATTTCTTGTATTGTATCTCCTATATATGAGGTGCGTGAGATAGAGGTTGTGTGTAAGAATCTTAGAGCTATTGAGTTACCTCTAAATCTCTGATTAGTGGTACTCCTTCGAAGAGATTGCTATGCAAGTATATTGTAATCTGCTTTGATTGCTGAATAATATATTGGGTGGCTTTTGGAGTGTGGGGTTTTTCTCCCAAAAGGGTTTTCCCCACGTAAATCACTGTGTAATGGTTTGAATGTTATTATATCTATTTCTATTTCCTATAACTATTGTAAAGATCTGTAAAAGGTTTTGCATTACCCTCCTCTCAAGATTAGTGTAGGAAGTTGTTCTGATACTTAACTTCCTTACAAGTGGTATCAAAGCTTGATCACCTTTGGTTTCAGTTGTGGGTTGTTGGGTTTTTTGAACTAATAAAGATTTGAGTGAGAGCTTGTGCAGAAGATACTTTTTGATCATGTTGCAGAAATTTTTAGATGGAAAGTTCATCAGGAAAAATAGAGATTGGTTTTCTGAATATGAATAATTTAATGGAGGTAAGGTGTACTTGGGTGATGATTCATGTTTAGATATTGTTGGTCGAGGTAAAGTTAGAATCAGGTTTTTTGATGGTAGAATAAAAAAGATTAATGGTGTCTTGCATATCCCTAGTTTAAAATGAAATATGTTATCTATGAGAAAATTGATAGATGCAGGTGTGTAGGTAGTCTTTTATGAAGCACTATGTAAGATGATTAAGGGTGCTATGGTAATTGCTAGAGGTGTTAGGTTTGACACTTTGTATAAGCACTATGAAGCACTATGTAAGATGATTAAGGGTGCTATGGTAATTGCTAGAGGTGTTAGGTTTGACACTTTGTATAAGCTAGACACATACACTGTTGAGTGTAATAGAACTTCTGTAAAAAGTAAATTTGTGGAAGATTTGAGGGTTTCACCTTTAGTAGATAGAAATGGCTTTTGGATACCTAAGGGTGCTCTTTCTTCTGAAGCAAAGTTACCTACAAAGAAGACTATGTTATGGCACTAGAGGCTTGGCCACATTGGAGAAAAGGGTCTAAGGACCTTGAAAAATAAAAACCTTGTCCAAGGTTTAAATGATTTTAATCTTGAATTTTATTTTTGTGAGTATTGCATTTATGGAAAACAAAACCGTGTTCAGTTTTACTCGAGTTCTCATAAAACTTGTGGTGTTTTGGATCTTATTCATTCTGATGTGTTTGGTCCTGTAGATGTTCCTTCGATTGGAAAATTCACATATTATGTTTTTTTTATTGATGATTTTAGTAGAAGGACATTGGTATATTTTCTAAAGAGTAAATCTCAAGTTTTCAGTCGATTTAAAGAATTTAAAGTAATGGTTGAGTTGCAGACTGGAAAGAAAATTAAATGTTTGAGGACTCATAATGGCGGTGAATTTTGATAGATTCTGTAAAGACTGTGGCATTAAAAGACAAAAGACAACTCCGTATTCTCCACAACAAAATGGAGTTGCAGAAAGAATGAACATGACACTAATGGAGAAGGCTAGGAGTATGCTGAGTGGCGTTGGTCTAGAACAAAAGTTTTGGGTTGAAGCTGTTGCCACTACTTGCTACCAGATTAACAGGTCTCCCACACTAGCCCTTGTTGATAAAACACCTATGGAAGCATGGTCGGGTCACAAGCCTTCATTGAGACATCTTAGAGTTTTTGGTTGCAAGGCATATGCACATGTGCCAAAGGAGAAGCAGACAAAGTTGGAGAACAAGGCTGTGAAATGTATCTTCATCAGGTATAGTCATGGTGTGAAAGGATACAAGCTTTGGGACCCTGTTGCACAAAAGGTAATTCATAGTATAAGTGTTATTTTTAGAGAAATTAAGTCTCATTCTCTTACATTGCAGCCAAAACAGACTAAAAAGGAAGATGTGATTCGATTTCCTTCTACACTTGAAAGAGTTGAATCGAGACACCTAGATAGGCAAGAAGTTGAGGAGAGCTCATTTGGCTCTGAATCTTCAGAAGAGGAGGAAGAACCTCCAACTCATCTTGTTCGAAGGTCTACAAGACAAAGACAAGCACCTGATAGGTATTCACCCGATGATTGGAGATGTATTTTTGCTTTGAATACTAATGTCGATGAACTGAAATTCGTAGAAGAGGCATTAGTTATAAATGATGTAGAATCCTGGAAGATTGCTATGGAAGAAGAAATGGTAGCTTTGAAAAAGATTGATGCATGGGATCTGTTGGGATCCAAGAACACTGAGAGGGGGGGTGAATCAGTGTTCTACCAGTATGAATAATTTTTAACTTTCTAGACCATGCATATATAAACCGGTAAACAAATAAACATATAACAAGAAGAAAAGAAACCATCCACATAAATGAACACCACAACACACAAAATTTATACGTGGAAAACCTCAATGAGGAAAAACCGTGGTGGGATTTGTGACTCACAATATCAGTTCACTGGCCATATGAAAAGATATTACATATAATAGGGGCATGCACTTGGAGGAAGGCACATTGCCTAGAGCATACTGCTCATCACTAAAGAGCCTCACTAACTACAAGCTTTCTGCTAAAGTAAATTACTGAAAATGAACTCAAGAATGCACCTGTTATGCCAAATAGAGTTTTGGTTCTGTCTCTGCTCTGTACCGGTTCATAAACTCTGAACTCCTACCGATATCTCTTCTCCTCCAAGAATGCTTTCCAAGCTATCTATAGATCATTGCATGATATAACATTCGCATACAAAATGATCTTCATACATATATTTCACATTATACAATTCTGCTATATTCTCCTATATCCACACATATCATCTATCACATCATTCTAAAAATAACCTAGCAGATTGACCTATATACCTATTATAAATGATATGCCTTATGCTAGCTTACAATACATTTACAAAGATATTCAATGTCAGCCTTGAAAATATTTACAAAATAAATTTTTTAAGTAAATCCTCCTTGAAGTTGGCTTCCAATGAAGTATTGATGCCAATATCAGTGCCGGTGTAGCCCTGAATGCTCCAAAGTCGGTATCTGCCGGTATATGCTTCCTAGTGCTGGTATATGACTTCCATCAGATCTTGTTGCCATCAATGACAACAAAATGAGTCCAATGAGCCTCAATTACCAACAAGATCTTGTACCATTGCCTGAAGGATGAAAGCCTGTTGGTTGCAAATGGGTGTTCAAGAAAAAGATTGGTTCAGATGAAAGCATTGAGAAGTATAAAGCGAGGTTGGTTGCAAAAGGCTACTCTCAGGTTGAGGGTGTTGATTATGGTGAGATATATTCTCCTATTGCAAAAATGACATCCATTAGATTTTTTTCTTTCTATTGCTATTGCTTATGATTTAGAGGTTGAGAAAATGGATGTGAAAACTGCTTTCCTTCATGGTGATTTGGAGGAGGATATTTATATGACACATTCAGAGCACTATATGGTGAAAGGTAAAAGTAATTTGGTCTGTAAATTAAAGAAATCTTTTTATGGCCTCAAACAAAGTCCTAGGATGTGGTACCATAAATTTGATACACGTGTGTTGAGTTTGGGATTTGAGCATTCTAAACTAGATCACTGTGTTTACTATAAAACTAATGGTGATCATTTCCTATACATTGCATTGTATGTTGATGATATGTTATTCATTGGTAAAGGGAAAGGTATGATTTCAAAACTTAAGTCTCAGCTCGCTGCTAAATTTGAAATGAAAGATCTTGGTGCAGCGAAACACATTCTTGGAATGGAAATTAAAAGAGATAGAGTGAACAAAAAGCTTTGGCTAGGCCATAGTAAGTATGTGAATTCAGTGTTATAGAGGTTCAACATGCAGGATTATAGACCATTGAGTGTTCCTTTTACAGTTGGAACAAAATTATCTGTTGTAGATTGTCCTACATCCCCATCGGAGATGGAAGACATGAGAAACATGCCTTAACAAAGTGCAGTTAGAAGTTTGATGTATGCTATGGTCTATACCAGACTAGATATTTCCCAAGTAGTGGGAGTTCTATCCATATATATGTGTAATCCTAGTAGAGTTCATTGGGATGCAGTCAAAAGAATCTTCAGATATTTGAAGGGTACCTCAGAGTATTCTTTGTGTTATCATGGTAATTCAATTGGAGATGTCATTTCCTTTGATATTCATGGTTATGTGGATTTATACTGGGCAGGTGATATTGATAGCAGAAGATCCACCAGTACTTATGTGTTTACTTTATTTGGTGGTGCAGTTAGTTGGATGAGTAAGTGATAGGATGTGGTTTCTTTGTCCACTACTGAAGAAGAGTATATGACAGATACTCATGCTTGTAAAGAAGCCATTTGTCTTAAGAGATTGTGTTCAGATATTAGAATAAAACAAGGAGCCATGAGAGTTTATTGTGACAGTTAGAGTGCGATCTGCCTAGCTAAGAACCCGACATTTCATGCCCAGACCAAGTACATTGTTGTTTAGTATCATTTTGTCAGAGATATGGTTGAAGATGATAGGGTGAAGCTGGTTAAGCTAGAAACTTTGATGAATGTTGTAGATTCTTTAACTAAGGCTATGGTCACAAAGAAGTTCAAATGGTTTTTGAAGTCTATGGGCCTCATGGCCCCTAGTAATTGATTTATTGTGTTGATACTCCCTTAGATCTTGCAAGGTGTTCGACAAGTGGGATATTTGTTGGGAAATGGTGTCTCAACCTTGCATTTACATGAGGTTACTATTTATAGTAAGTTTTCGCTTGAGCATGAAATAGTGTGAAATTCTCCCCGAAGCTTCTGGTTGGCTAGATAAGCATTCCGGTAAAGTTATGTCACAAGATCACAACTAGTTTTGAAGATATTAAATTTTTTGTTTTGGAGGGGTCTAATGAAAGGTTTAAATTTAATTTTGAGGACTTTAGAGGCACCAAAACACCCTGAAAAGTGGGCATAAATGGCATAGAGGTTTATGAGGCAATAAAGCACTTCACAAGATTTCCAACACTTCAAATAGTTTGTCAATAGGACACACAGTTCTCAAGTTATGGCCTCCAGAAGTTTGTATTCCCGAAATAGGAAATATAGAATACACCAGACACATAGATGAGTTGTAAAAGGGAGGGACACGTGTTGATGTGTGTTGTAACATGTCATTGGTCATCTATAAGGGAGATAAGGTTGACTACACCATATTGGGTGGTTTTAGCCCATGATTTTGTAATACCATTTGACGGTTTCTTGTATTGTATCTCCTATATATGAGGTGCGTGAGATAGAGGTTGTGTGTAAGAATCTTATAGCTATTGAGTTACCTTTGAATATCTGATTAGTGGTACTCTCACAAAGAGCTTGCTTTGCAAGTATATTGTAATTTTTTTTGATTTTTGAATAATATATTGGGCGACTTTTGGAGTGTGGGGTTTTTCTCCCGAAAGGGTTTTCCCCACGTAAATCACTGTGTTATGGTTTGAATGTTATTATATCTATTTCTATTTTCTACAACTGTTGTAAAGATTTGTAAAAGTTTTTGCATTACCCTCCTCTCAAGATTAGTGTAGGAAGTTCTTCCGTTACTTAACTTCCTTACAAAAACTGTGTTATCAACAATTCCAAATTATTTCATGGCAGTCCTTAGAGATCCTAGAACAATTGTACCAGACATTGAAAAACTTATTAGACCATTTATATGGAAAGGAAATTTGGATGGAAAGAAGAAAATCCCATTAGTCTCTCTTAAAACTATTTGTTTAGATAAAGCTACAGGAGGTGTGGGTGTGCATGGCTTAATTGCATGGAACTTCTCTTTGGGGGCAAAGCTAGTTTGGAAAATGTATGTAAAGCCCTCGGTTACATGGTGCAAAATTCTACAAGCAAAATATCTGGACTCAGATTCTCCAACTAGAATATTCACTACTGAGAATCCCTCTTCATGTGGAACTTTATGATAAGCTGTAGATCTTTAATCCTACCACATCTGACTTGGCTGGTCAATAATGGAGAAGTGGCTACATTCTGGACCGATTCTTGGAATGGCTATGCATCCCTTCAATCACTTCATCATTTTCAGGAGGTCCAAGATTATTTCTCAGAAAATATAGGCACTAAGGTCAATGACTATTTTCAATCAATAGGTATTGCAATAGGGAGATTTCATTGGAAAAAATTAAAAGCCCCCTTCCTTTCCCAAAATCAGCAGTTTCAGTTGAACTCAATCATAGAGAGAAGACAAGTGTATTTCTCCCCTCAAAGTGACAAGCTAATTTGGGCACCTTCAAGAATAGGTAACTACACTATCAAACTTGGATATAAGGTAGCTCTTAATATGCAGGGTCAGTATGTTTCACAAAGACCTCTCTCTTTCTATTGGGGTCCAGGGATTCTTCCTAAAGCAAGGTACTTTAGTTGTCTTGCGTTGAAACATAGAATCCTCAATAGTGACCATCTTGTTAAATTAGGAATTTCTCAAAATCATTTTACTTGTGTTCTTTGTCACTCAGCAAATGAGGATGTTGATCACCTATTTATTCACTTCTCATTTGCTTCTCAATGTTCGAACTGGGTTAAAACTAAGCTTTAGTGGCTAGCACAATGCCTCGAAGCTTGTGGGATTTGTTTGCGTCTTGGCCAATGCTATACAAGACTTCCTTTTTTGCATGTATCTAGAGGATTGTTCCTTCCATATGGGACAAAAATAGAAGAATTTTTAGAAAAGAATCCTCAACTATATCAAATATTTGTCAAGGTTTGGAGAAATCAATTAGTGAAGTATGCAGTGCTAATATTTCTAAAACCAGAAACATTGCTTCTTCTTTCACTAACTAGGATGCACATCAACTTAAAACATGGTCAAATATTTCACTACCTTTTAAAGGAAGTTTTCATATGAGTAACACAACTAATATAGATAGAAGCAAGGTTTAGTGGATCCCTCCACCTCAAAATATTGCTAAACTGAATTTCGATGGGTCTTCAAAAGGAAATCCAAGACCATCTAATGCTGGAATTATATTAAGAGATCATAAAGGAGTTATAATTCAGGCTAAGTCAATAAAGTTAACACAAGGAACAAATAATCAGGCAGAAATTCAAGATCTTCTACTTGGATCGCAGATGGAAAAAGGTCTTCAGATTCAGAATCTTCACATTGAAGGAGATTCACTCTTAATAATCAATGCTTGTAGGGAACAAGTAGAGAGTAAGTGGAAGATCAAATATGTTTTGAAACAAGTCTAGGCAATGTTTCATTATTTTGACTCTTTCCAACTCAATCATATATACAGGGAAGCTAACAAGGCTGTTGATAAGTTGGCAAATTTGGCTTATGAATAAGAAACAACTCAAAGCTCCTATATACATGAAGATATTTCAATGCCTCAAGGTCTTCAACAGACATTGCTCGATGACCTTTAAAAACCTTAATCAACATTTTCCATTAATGTTTGTTTGGTTTTGCAGGTTACTCTTTATGCATTGATGTTGTCTTCTACTTGACTCATTTTGAATTAGTCAAAATGATCAATGTTATGTTTCCTACTTGATGGAGTCTACTGCACATTCATCGTTCTACGTGGCTCTTTGTTGCCATCATATTTCAAGGTTGCAAGGTTGAGGTGGATGCCAGTTACAAACTTACCTTTTCAAATTATTTATTGCAGCTCGAGTGGGTTTACATTACCAAATATTATAGTGTGTCATCTTTTCAAAATGGATGCTTGCACACTTAACATGTGTCATTTGGTAATTAATATAAGTGGAGGCTGAACGATATATGTACTCCAAATGTTCAATTCTCTCTCCAAGGACATTCAAACATGAATGAATTAAGGATATATTAATGGAAATAGACTCCCATATTACTTCACATGCCTCTTCTCTACAAGACTAGTTCATTGACATAAGATTTCAATCGCTCTGATCTGCAACACCAGATCTCCCATATTTGCTAATAGTTGCTTCTTATGCAATCCATTTGGGTGAGCTTCCGTTTGATGAACCTTTGGATGATGGGGAACTAGGTAGGGTTTTTAGAGTCTCTTGTCTACAAGATCTTGATGTTGTGAAGATTGTCATTGGGGAGGGGATTCTCAAGACTCAGGCACCCAAGCTTCTTTTTCCATCCCAGTTGTTATTGGTTTTCCTCTCCAATTGTCTAGATGGCTTGCAATCTTATAATCTGTTGAAAATTATAATAGATGATGTTGTCTTTCCAGGGTTCCTTAATCAAGGGGAACTATTGCAGTGTGTGCAAAAATACAATTTGGGTAATGGCAGTGCATTTATGTTGGGTATCTTTCCAAGAAGGGATCTCAAGAACTCCAAATCGGGTGCAGTCTTTGATTCCTTCATTATTGTGATAAGGAAAGATAATCCATGGAAATTGTATGATTCTTTGCATTCATGTCATCATGAACTTTTTGTTACAAGGGTACAAAATTTGAAGGATATTTTCTATGCCATTTCATTCTTGCTCAACCATCAAGCCCGTCATGCTCCACAACCCTTTCAGTTTGAAGACATGCAACATAACATTAGAGAAAAGAGAAATAAAATGAATTAATTCCCTACATAGGCTTCTTATTCTCAAAAAAAGAAGAAGGTGATAGGCCAATATGAAGAAGCCTCTTCTTCCAATTAAGATGGTCAACCTCTACAAAAGTGTTTGTAATTCAGCTATACATTTTGGTAGATTGGTAGTTGAGATACAACATAAGTTAAAAGCTTATGAAGGAGAACAGGTTAAAAGAATTCACTCTCTATAGGAATTACAAACACTTTATATTCCCAAGCTTGAAATCTTGCAGATAGGCTATAAAGAGACTGAAGCTATATTAGCTACACCTGAGATGAGTACTATCGATTACATGGAGGAGTTGGCTTATTTGATCAGAACACATGTTGAGATAACCGACACTCTTTTGGAGACTTGGCACAATGACTTGAAGCAATTAAAGTTACATTTTGCAGACGCTTTTTCTAAGATGTCATTGTAAAAACATTTTGAACTTTTATATCTATATATGATAATGCAAATTTTGATGTATACTGCATTTATATTTTATGCATTTGCTTACCTTTGTCATTGCTGTCAAAGGGGGAGTAGTACTATGAAAATTTTGTAAAAGTAGTTTTATATACTTTTATAAACTTTATAATAGCATGCAATTTCTAAGGGGGAGTATGTGTCATGAGTTGAGTCAATTTTTGTATTGCACACTTAGACAAATTTTTTCCTAAGTGTTGGCATCAATGCTAAATGGGGAGATTGTTGTCTTGATGATAATGATACGATGTAATAGGTTGATTGATGACTTGTTTTATGTTGTCATTGATGGAAACTATGTTTTGATAGTCATCTAAGTCTTTTAGGCCAACCGGTAAAGCGTAACAGGTACAAGAGACAGTTTAACAATGAAACAACAAATAGGACTTCAACTGGTAAACGAGGATCAATATTACATTCTAGAAACTAGTACAGGTGATCAATGAAGAGTTAGGTGATGTGGTTCTACTGGAATGTTGGAGATAGGTACTTGCAGATATATCCCACACCACATTGGCAGATTCAACAGTATGAGTGAGTTATGGTATACAAGGCAATCAATCTTGAAAAAATATTAACTGGTAGAGCAGAATGACATAAATCAGTAAACCGATTGTGTTTATGTTTTATTTTTGGGTTGTTATGTTGGTGGCCGACATAAGTAAAGCGTGCTAAGAAAGATTGACTAGATTCATTGAACCTAGGAACTTGTTCCAAGGTTGTTAGCCGACTAATTTGAGATGTTTATAAAAAGTGTGATGAGTCATGAGATAAAGGAGAGATCATAAGCATAATTTGAGAATTTGATTGTGCGGTGAATTGTGAAGCATTATATTGATGCATTGTTGAAGTATATTGCAGAACTTAAGTGGATCTTATCAGATAAAAGGTTCTATATGCAGATCATATAGCTATTGTTTCCTAATAGTTGTAGCAGTCAAAATACCTTAACCGGGTAGCTCAAAAAATTGAGTTTAAATCCTCTAGCAAGGTTACTCCTAACAAAGTAAAGCTTCTAATAGAGATAAGTTGTGAATCCCCTCACCGGGTGACTCCTAACAGGGTCTGCTCTTAACTGGACAAGTTTGTAAGAACTTAACCAGTCAAAGATTTCTATTTTGCAGATAGTAAACCTTGTGGGTACTAATTCCCACCATGGTTTTTACCGTTTGGGTTTCCATGTGAAAATCATTATGTTATGGTGTGCATGTCTTATTTGGTGTTGGCTTATGTGGTTATCTTTCTTGCATGCCTATTGATTTTAAAGTTGATTAAAGTGGTGATCAATTTATATTGTTTTTGCTTGTACTGATTTACCCCCCCTCTTAGTTATTTAAAGCTTTATTAATTGGTACTTTATCAATTGGTAGCAGAGCCTAATTCCCTTAAGCCTTAATCGCTTGGGAAGGATCCCTAAGGCTAACATGGGGGAAGGAATGAGTTATAGAGAGCTATCTAATCGGCTTGCGGAATCTGAAGAAGCCCTAGGTGAATTGAGGGTTAAGTACAAAGCTTCATTGCCAAAGAGGAGAGAGCTAGCTAAACAATTGTATGAACTTAGTGAAAGTAGTTCATCTAAGGAAGAAAACATGGATGCTTTGGTGAATGGGGTGGAAAAGTTAAATGACAATAAGTTAAATATGAGGAGAGAACTTGAAGCTCTAGCTATCAAGATGAGTCAAGAGATGGAAGCCAAAAGGACTGCTGAAGACAGAATCAAAGAAAAGGAATATGAGATCATTAAATTGAACTAAGAGTTTGGAGTCCTGATTGCATATCTTCAAGAGGAAAAGGAAGAAAAAGAAGAAGTAAAGACCAATCTAGACATGGTAATGTCTCTTAGAGAAATTTCGATGAAGAAGAATTAAGATCTAACTAAAGAGTAGGCTGATGCAAATGAGTTACTGTCTAAATTTAAAAAGAGCTCTACTATGCTTGATGAGAAGATCTAGTCTCAAAGGATGAAAGGATAGACACAAGTCTTGGGTTATTCTACTTTTGAGAAAGGTGAGTCTTCTAGTACCAAGGATACTCTGTGTGAAGGTAAATCTGCACCAATGAATAAGAAGGTCACCGGTAAGAAACCCTATAAAATTGTATGCTTTAATTATCATAAGCCAAGACATAATGCTAATGTGTGCAGAAGAAGATCTAGTTCTTTTGATGGTTACAAGACCAATGCTTATGATAATTAATGGCCTAGAGTCTTTGATGGTTATTGTTACACTTGTAATGAATATGGACATAGAGTTGTTGAGTGTAGGTCTGGTATGATGAATCAGAGACCTTATATGAATTATAGATTTGGAGGTAACCGACAAAGATCTTATAATATCCAGAGAAACCCTACTTTGCAGAGACCTTATGGTAACTGGTCTAGTCCCTATGAGATTGAGAAAAGGATGAATGTGATTTGCACAATCTATCATAATTTTGGACATGTTGCTATGAATTGTAGAAGAAGAACTAGTAGAGGCAATGCTGGACCCTGAAAAGCATCTGGTATGGCATGTTATCATTGTCATCAACCGAGACACATTGCTAGGTTTTGCAGAGCAAAGATGAATCAACCGTTAAATCAATCTGCTGATTGGAAGGGTAAGAAGAAAGTTGATGTGGAAGAGACCAGAGCAGAGATGAACAAGATATGGAGAAAGAAGAGCAATGAGAAGCCATTAGAAGAGTCTCATTCTTCACCTGGTGTGGAGAACTTGTCACTGGTTAACTAAGCTGCCTATAAAGCTTAGGGAGAACTTATTGTCAGATCTATCTCCGAATCCCCTATATGATGTGCAGTGAGTTAAAATTTGCATACTTTGATGCATTTTGATGTTAAGTAATGATTCTAGATTGTAACTAGTATGATTGATGCATTTTGGGAACTCGTAGTATATTATTGGGTTGAATGGTGTTTTAGGGTTTATGTGTTTATACAACCGGGAAAAGCATTTAATGCAGTAGGTGATAAAGAAAATAAAAGGAAGTTTTTGAATGTCATTTCTCACTTTGCATTCTTGAGAGCACCTAAAGAGAAAATAAAGATGAAAGAGCTTGTGATTTCTGGATTGGCAAAAGATTAACATGAGATTTGAGGAAATTTGCGGTCGGTAATTGGTGAAAGAGAATTTTCGATGTTGAAACCCTAGTTGCAGAGGTAGTAAAAGGTATTTATCCAAAAATCTGACTATCTATTTTAGAGTCTGAGTCTTTGAAGATGGATACACCATATTTGGTAGATGTAACTGTTAGACCTCGACCAGAGTTTAAGAGGCACCCTTTTAAATCGATCGAAACTGATCCCACTGAAGCCCTATCTAGAATTTGGTATGGAGTTTTGCATGTAGAAGATGTTAGATCCTTTATTCACTGTAAGTTCTAAGATCATGGATTTTTTTTATATTCGATCAATATATATTGTTGTGTGATAAGAATGGATTGCTGAAGGAACAATTTAAGAGTGTTATCGACAAAGGTTTTCACCATGCACTGAACTCTATTGATGATTTTGAGTATGATCATGTGAGATATATTTTGAGCCATGCGCATGACCATTTTATGTGGCTTGATCAACCACATAAGATCACTAAGGAAGCAATTCATGCAGTAACTGGATTGTGTGCCATCGGTGAAGTTCCTATATTAAGATCAATCCCTAAGAATGATGTAGCCAAGCTGACCAAGTCATGATGGGATGGAAGAGCGATGGATACCAGGTATATCATTCTAGTAGGATGAACAACATCCCTACTGCAACCATTCACATAGATTACCTGATGATTAAAGAAAATATGGATTATGATTTGTCTGAGGCATTAAATAGTTAATTGGTACTAAATATTGAATCCATAAAGAAAGATAAAAGACAAAAATTCAAGTTTGGGCAACTGATTGTTGGTCTATTCTTTTACTTTCAGAAGTTCTTTCCAAGTATCGGTGATGTTCAATGGTCTGAGGACACACCGACAATGTTACAACTGAAGAACAATATAAGGATGTTGGGAAATGATTTCAACAAGATTGCTTGGGGTTATTTCAAAGATTTTCAGAAAAAGATGCATGAGAGAGAGAGGATACCGACACAGGTTGTTAAGAGATATGAGGATACCATTTGCTTTATGGTTTACACTGACACTTGTCAGATGGAGGCAGTTGATCCCAGAACATCTTGGGTGATGCCTATGGGCTACGAAGTTAAAGCTGATCTTTTGATTGCTTATGCTGAACACTTGCTTGCACAATCGATAGATTCTACTGCAGAAAGGTTCGGTACTTATAAAGAGAAATATTAACAAGTACATTCTAAACTTAACAAACTGGTAATTGCAAATAAGGTTAGAAAGGAAGTTGAAGAGTTTGATGTTCAACAAGGATTTACCAAGGAGGTAATAGTTGAGGCTAGAGAAAAGTTTGAAGCTAGGAAGGATGAATCATCTAGTGTCCCAACCGGTACCAACACCGGTATGCAGACAAGAAGTGCTGAGGTTAAGAAGGAGAAACCTACAAAGGCAAAGAAGGAGAAACCTTCTAAAATCCATTTCAAGAGAAAAGGGAAAGAAATTAATCCCCTTGCACCTAAGACATCGGTAGTAACCGATAAAAGGAAAAAGGAGCAAGAAAAGAAACCGGTAGCTATTGATGAAGAAGAAACTAAATCAGAAGGTGAGAAGAAAGCTCTGAGAGATAGTCGTAAAAAGTCAAAGATTGTAGGGGCATCTACTATTAAATTAGCAAAGAAATTGGTAACTAAACCTACACCTTTTGAAAAGATGTTAATAAGTAGTAAGGAATATGGTATTCTTGTTGGATTGAGTAAACTATATGATAAGTTTAGAGAGGATGAGAAAAGGGAGTTAGAGGATGCAATTGTTTTGGTGATGAATAAGTATAACAAAGCCCTAATTGATTTACAAGGGCAAATTCCCACTTTTTTGTATAATAAACTTGATGCAAGATGATAGGCAACCATTAAACAAGACATGTAATTTATTGAGTTTACTCTTAAGAATCTTTAACCGGAAGCTACAAAAGAAAAACTAAATGATATTCTTTTGAAAACAAAATCTTCTTTTAGATCAAAGAAAAGACTTACTAGATTGCTTATTGGTGAGACCCAATCAGTCCAGATTGAGACTGGGGAAATACTGAAGAAATTTTTGGGGTTGATACTTGATGAGGAATAAGAGAAACTAGAGAAGCTTAAGGAAGAAGATCTCCTAGATAATGTAGATATTAATGATTTTTCACCGGATCAGATTGTTTTTGCTAATCAACTGAAAGATGATAAACCGGTTAATGTACAGAATGAGACAACTGTAATTCCTGATGATGATACATAAATTGATATATCTGGTACTGAGGGTGAAAAGAAGGAACAAACTGAAAATGTATAGGATGAATATGTTCAGATGACTGAACAATAGGAACATGGAAATGAGAAATATGGAGAGCTACAGAGAGCTGAAGAGCCATCAGTGATCATGGAAACAATTGTTACACAAACATAATCGGTAAAGGACAAGGAGAAGGAAGAGGAGGAGACTAAAGAGAAGAAAGAAGAGAAGACAGAAGAGGAAGAATTTAAATCAGTGAAACCAGAACCTAAAGTGACACCTTTATCACTTACCTCTAAGAAGAAAATTGATGATGATGAAGATGATGATGCACTAAGTATACAAGGACCCATCAATATAGATATGCCAAGTTCTACAAAACTAGTGGAGATTGCATCTGCCATGCAATCTAGAGCTAAGAAGAAGAGAATGAAGGAATAGAAAAAGGAACATCAATCAATACAATGTGTAGTTGAGATTTTGTCTAGTCTATTACCAGAGTCAAACACTGATAGACTGTTTGCACCGATTGATAAGTTAGGTCAATTGGTTGCTGATGCTGGTGAACAGATGAATTTTTTTGAAGATCCAACTTATCTGAATGTGGAAAAGGAATATAAGAAGAAGAGAATAGAGCAGTTGATGAATGATATTGATAAGGATAAGGTAGCTCTAATAGTCAGCAAAGACCTTATTAAAGATGCACTGCTAAATGGAGGTAAAGTCCTATCTACTATTGCAAATTTTATATTGTTTTGTAATGATTTGGTGAAGAAGAAGTAGGAAGCAAAACATGAATTGAAAATTTTGAGTGAATCATTTATCCCCCTAAATGATTCAGCTATACATTTTGGTAGATCGGTAGTTGAGCTACAACATAAGTTAAAAGCTTATGAAGGAGAACATGTTAAAATAATGTAGTCTCTACAGGAATTATAGACACTTTTGATTCCTAAGGTTGAAATATTGCAGAGAGGCTATGAAGAGACTGAAGCTATATTAGCTACACCTGAGATGAGTACTATTGATGCCATGGAGGAGATGGCTTATCTAATCAGAACACATGTTGAGATAATCAACACTCGTTTGGAGACATGGAAAAATGACTTGAAGAAGTTAAAGTTACATTTTGCAGATGTTTTTTCGAAGATGTCATTGTAAAAACATTTTGAACTTTGATATGTCACAAATTTTGGAGGATGATCCAAATCAAGCAAATATAGCTAATACAAGGATTAGGAGGCACAATAATGGTGGTAATAGGAGAGAGAATCTCATGCTTGAGTCACCTTCCTTCGTATTTCAAAAACCTAAAATTCCAAACACATACACTCATTCTCATGCCAGTTATGATAGAGCCTCTCATGAACAACCCTGCAGTTGTCCTTTCCCATGGAGAAGAAATACCACCATACATGCTCATGATAATACCCAAGGTCATACTAATGCATACAATTACACTCAAGCGAACATTAAAAATCATGACACGAGGAGACCCCATGTCAGATTTGGGAGCAATACTCAAGATCAATTTTATAATACCTCCCATCCTCATGGTCATTACATGTATTGACCTAGACCTAGTGCTCCTCATTTCAACACCATACCAAGTGGTCCATATGCAAGCTATAACTATTTATGTCCTCCATATGAACACATATATGATCAATACCATCCATATATGCATTATCCCTCCCCCTCCTCCGCCCGGTGGCTCAGGCATAGGACTAGCTCAAAGAGAAAAGACACCACCCAAGAATGACTTGCAACAACAAATCAAGGATTTGCAAAAGCAAATGGCAGACATGAATACACTAAAGCAATAATATACAATGAAAGATGTATTTCCTTACCCATTTGATAAAAGCATTCCAATGCCTCATTCCCTCCACATTTTGTGACAAGAAAATTTGATAAGTACAAAGGGAAAGGGGATCCTAAGGCACACATAAGACAATTTTTCACAACTTACATTGAGGTAGCAGGAGAAGAAACATACTTGATGAGATTGTTTCCACAAAGCTTAGGCAAACAAGCAATGAAATGGTTCTCCCAAATTCCACCTGGAATTAAGTCATGGGGTGTACTAGAAGAGGCTTTTATACAACACTTCTCATACAACATTGAAACATATGTGTCATTGGCTACCTTATGTAATACTAAGCAGAAAAATGGGGAATCCTTCTCTTCATTCTTACAACGATGGAGAGGTATTTCTAGTCAATGCTCTTGTGATATCCCACAAAAACAAATGGTAGAAATGTTCACCCAAAATGTCAACAAGGATATCGGATATGAGCTAGGAAAAGCTTGTTTGTCTACCTTCAAGGAGGTCATTGAGAAAGGAATGACAACAAAAAAAGTCCTTATTGAACAAGGTGTCATAAAAATATTCAAAGAGAACAACAAGGAATCAAATGGGAAAGACAAACCCCATTTTTGGAACAAGAATAAGAACACAATCAATCATGGGGCGGGTAGATACAAATGTTGTGAAACCTAAGATAACTTTCCCCGATGCAAGTTCTTCTAATACAAAAAAACAAGTGAACAATAAAAAGAAATCAAAACCTCAAAGAAAATACACATCGTTGGGAGAGCCAATTGAAACAACATTAAAGGAGTTAGTGGAAAACAAGCTCATAACACTACCTGATAATCCATCATATGAGCCAAAAGTAAAACCAAATTGGTGGAATGATAATGAATATTGTGAGTATCACAAGAGTAAATGGCATCTAACTAGCAATTGTCACAAATTGAAGAATATCATACAGGATCTCATTGACATAGGTGACATAGAATTTGATGGTCACACCTCCAATGAAGAGCTCATGTGATGTTTAAGGAGCCATTTCCTAAACATGACAAGGGAAAAGCTAAAACTACAGACAATCAAGCTAGTTATACCAAAATGCCCTATGATTATGATTCTAATATTAATCATATCTCAATGGATAACCATGTATCTACCATCATCATCAAGGACAAAACTCTCAAAGGTGCTACCCAAAGGAGTAAAGTTGTTTTGAAAGGCATTGGACCATCTTCCTCATCTTCCAAAAATAAAACCTCCGAATGTAATGTCACAACCTGTCAAGGTAAAGTCACTTTGAAAGGTGTTCCATCCAAGACCACAACCTCTTCATCCACCAAGAATGAGTATGACCTTGTAGATCAGTTAGGGAAGACACCCGCCCTCATTTCCATCCTTGAACATTTATGCATATCTCCCACACATAAGGTCATCCTTGATAAAACTTTGAGAGAGACCTCCATTCCCACTTATCTGAACGTGGACCAAGTTCAAGCCATGGTGGGATACCTTTCCATTCTGCATAGCCTCATACTTATAGAATCCGATGATGCATCCGTAACCGAGACTCATAATGCACCTTTACATATTGAAGCCTTTCTCCATAAAAACCAAATAAAATAAGTCTTGATAGATGGAGGAGCAGGTCTGAACATTTGTACTTGAACACTATTAAACAATTGATATATTCTAAAAAGGATATGAATCCTACACATGCAATTACCATTAAGGCATATGATTACGAAGAACGCTCATCCAAGGGCACGATCACCTTACCTCTCAGAGTTGGGCCAGTTACAAAGGATGTGGTATGTCAAGTCCTTAATTTAGAGCTTACATACAATATACTCTTGGGATGCACATGGATCTATGAAATGAGAGCTATTCCTTTGACATATCATCAATGTATAAAGTTCTCACACAATGGAGTTGAAGTGACTATTAATGGTGATCTGATTCCATTCATATACTGCAACAACCTACGACCAAATTTGGAGACAATAATACCAATCAATAGAGAAGCAAATCCATCATCCACATATGTTGATCCTGAATCATTAAAACCTTCAATGCCAAAATAAGGTGAGCTTAAAGTGAAATACCAGGATAAAGGTATGGACGAGTACACTCTAAATAAAACTTTGTACCTAGGACAAGTAATGGATTCTCCAAAAGAGTATGGATGAACAAATTCTTCTAAAAAGGTATCTATCATTACACTAAAATGGGATCCTACTATATTCCAAAAGTGGGGTGAGATGGAAGAAGAGGACTTATACAAAATGCTTTATAAAGAACCTGAAGAGAATACACAAGATCACATCAAGATACCATGTGAAAAGTATGGTAAAGGATTCAAGTTCTTGCAAAAATTTAGATATGATGGTAAGATCCCTCTTGGCTTAAGAAAAGAAGGTATCACTCAACCTTTGCAACCAGAATTGACATTCAAAAATCAGCTCTCCAAAGGACTTGGTTTCATACCTTTCAGATTAGGTACTCACAAATCTAAAGAAGTATTGTAAATCATAGACTCTAATGATCAACAAGAAAAATGTTACTCCACAGACTCTAATCAATGGGAGTGGGGTTTAGATAGATAATCTAGTGACTATGAGCTCACTAAAACCTGCAGAGAACTAGGTGAACCCATAGAGGAAGAAGAGTTCAATAGAAAATTCAGGGTTGTTCAAAATACTTCAGAGTCTACACCTCAAGAAGAGGATGATAGAGAAAAAACTTATAAGGATCCCAAACAGACTCATTTTTTAGGTTATAGGTCAAAATCACGTAGAGTGAGGACTCCCATTGCTTAATACGCTTCTAGTGATATCAATTTAGATTTGTTTACGATTGAGACATATGAGGAGAGTGTTAGTGTTGACCTTGACAATTACCTTGACATACCTGAAGACAAATGTGTCTTTACCCTTACTTCCGTTGACTTTGAAAACATTGATGGTCTTCCCCTTGTTCACCCATAACTCGTTGATTGGGACCAAAAAGGACCTTTACAACTAGACACGTTTGAAAACGATGATTCTTTCATACACTACTTGGGCATATAAGATGATCTTCCACTTGGGGACCATAAAGCATGGAACACTATAGAACTCAATAGTGTGGCATACTTCAGTGAGCTTGTTGGGCCTTCTAGTTGCAAAAATATAGAAATAAAAAACAAATCATGGGTCTTATGGTGAAAACCACATGGTGGCACTTTCTGACTCTAAAAAAGTAAAAAGAAAGGACGTATCTGAGGGTGAAAACCTCTCTAAGGCACCTAAAGATGGAAGGCTTGGAATTCTCCTGATGGCATCATATGAGGAAAAATCATCCATGTTGGTGGAGGAAACTATCAAGAAAAACATTGGCATAGAAGAGATTTCACACAACATATTCTTAGCACAATCCCTGACAGAAAAAGAAAGACCGAAGTTCATAAGTTTCTTCACAGAACAAAAAATCAATTTTGCATGGTCATATGCAGATATGCCTGGACTAGATCTTGATATAGTTATGCACCATTTGACAGTTACACCGGGAGAAAAGCCAGTGAAACATAAGTTAAGGAAAATGCATCCACAAGTGGCATTATTAGTAAAGGTAGAAATTGAGAAACTGTTGGATGTTGGATTCTTAAGACCAATGGATTATCCCGAGTGGATCTCTAAATTAGTACCTGTCAGCAAATGAGATCGCAACATCAGAATATGTATAGATTTCAAAGACATCAACAAATCTTATCCTAAATACAACTTTCCATTGCCAAATATTGATTTGATAGTGAATCTTACAGCTGATCATGCAATGTTATCTTTGATGGATGGATTTTCCAGCTACAACCAAATAAAAATCACACCTAAAGATCAACACAAAACAACATTTACTTGTCCCTGGGGAACTTTCTCCTGGAATGTCATGCCCTTTGGACTAGAGAATGCAAGTGCCACATACCAAAGAGATATGACTACCATCTTCCATGATCTTGTGCATGTTACCATGGAATATTATGTTGATGACCTCCTAGGTAAATCATTAGAGAAAGAAACGTATTTGGACATCCTTTCAGTGATCTTCGATCAGTTAGAAAAATACAAAAGATTAAATCCTAAGAAGTGTGTCTCTGGAGTAACCTCTGGGAAAATCCTTGGATACATTGTCTCAAAGAGAGGAATTGAATCCAATCCAACAAAAGTCTGAGCTATATTAGAAATTCCACCACCAAAGAATATCAGTCAACTTTGGTCTTTACAGGGAAGACTCTAGTCTCTATGAAGATTCATTGCTCAACTTGGAGATAAATGTCATCCTTTTCAACATCTACTCCACAAAAACATCAAATTCAAGTGGGATGACAAATTTCAATAGGATTTTCAGACACTCAAATATTACCTCCTAAATCCACTAGTTTTGATGCTGCCAATTCCAAGAGAACCCCTATTATCCTACACATCAGCTACACAAATAGCACTAGAGGCAGTCTTGGCACAACAGGATAATGAAGGCAAAGAAAGAGCAGTATATTACATCGATCGTAATTTGGTTGGCTATGAGCTTAACTACACACCGATTGAGCGTGCATGTCTTGTTGTGGTTTTTGCATCGCAAAAATTATGACATTACATGCTAACTCATAAAACTAAGCTCATTGCAAGGATAGATCCACTAAAATATCTTCTCAATAAGGCAACACTCACTAGAAGATTAACTAAATGGGTTATGTTTCTAAGTGAATTCGACATTAAATATGTGGATAGAAAAGCAATCAAGGGACAAGCTATTGTAGATCAATTGGTAGATTCACCCATGATTGATTAAACTCCTATGACTTCAGAGTTTCCGGATGAATCCATTCTGACAATGACATACACAAAGCCTTGGCAATTATACTTTGATGGTTCATACACACAACATCGCGCAGGAGCTAACATCCTCTTTATCACACCTCAAGGGGATTTCATTCCCAAATCCTATCGGTTGTAATTTCCTTGCACCAATAACATAGTAGAATATGAGGCATTAACAACATGTTTATAAATTGCAGTTTGGTGGAAGATCCAAGAACTTCATGTTTTTGGGGACTCTCAACTTGTAATTCATCAAGCAAATGATGACTACCAGACAAAAGATGAAAACTTATTGCCTTATAAGAGAATGGTAGATGATTTCAAACAATAATTCACAGAGATAATCTTTGAGCAGATTCCAAGGGAAAACAATCGAGCTGCAGATGCCATGGCTACTATTGCTTCTTTGATTGATCTACTGCAGAATGAGACCCGCTATGAGTTCTTGGTGGATAACCTTTTGGTTCCCTCGTATGAGATCGCTCCTGCCAAGATGATGTGTCAATGGTCCTGATTCCCCTTGGTACAGTGCCATTTTTATATACCTTTGCAACAATACCCTTCCCCTTGACCTTTCCAACAATTAATGGCATACTTTCATCCACCAATCTTCTCGCTATGTCATTTTAGCTGATACACTTTACTGTCAAGGTCTAGATGGCACTCTTCTTAGATGTTTAGAAAGTGGCAAAGCTCAGATTGCATTACGAGAGGTTCATGAAGGTATATGTAATGCCCACTCTAGTGGTCTGACTTTAGCCAATAAACTTATTAGGACTAGATTCTACTGGCCCACTATGGAAAAAGACTCATATCAGTTTGTCAAGAAATGTAATTAATGTTAGATTCATGGAGACCTCATTCATGTGTTGCCTCAAGAACTTCAACCAATCGCAACTCCTTGGCCCTTTTGTCAGTGGGGAATTGATTTCATAGGAAAGATTCACCCTCTTTCTTTCAATGGCCATAAATTAATTATCACTACCACAAAATATTTCATGAAATGGATTGAATTCATTCCTCTCACCCAAGTCACGGGAAAATAGATTGCGACATTCATCCTCAAATACATCATTTGTCGGTATGGTGTCCCTCTTTCCATCATCACAGACAACGAACTTCCCTTCAAGAATCAGGATGTTCGTAAACTTTGTGATCACTTTCATATTATCCATCACTTCTCTTCTCCATATTATCCTCAAGGTAATGGTCAAGCTGAAGCGTCTAACAAAACCATTCTCAGAATCCTCAAAAAGAAATTGGCACATCCAACTCAACCCCCCACTTTGGGCTTGTCGTACAAGTGTTCATACACCTACTGGAGCTACCCCTTATTCACTTGTCTATGATGCCAAAGCTATCTTTTCTATTGAGGTCGAGTTACCATACTTATGAGTCTCTTTGCACAATATAATCAATGATGAAGACTATAGGATCTCCCTCTTACAAGAAGTAGAACTATTGGATGAGCAATGACAAACTGATTATCTTAAGGCTTATCAACTGAGAATGAGTCACAACTACAATCATAAGGTAAAGCCTCGTACATTTGAGGTAGGTGACTTAGTTCTTAGAGAAAATCCTAAAAATCAGTAGGACAAAGAAAAGAAAGGAAAATTTGAGCCCAATTGGCTTGGTCCTTACATCATCACAACAGTCTATGGATCAAGTGCATATCAGCTCTCAAAACCAGATGGAGAACCTTTGGAGGATCCTATTAACAAAATGCACCTTCGCATGTTTTACACATATATTTTTAGAATATCCTAAATCAAACATACAAAAAAATAAAAAAAATATCAAAAATACAAAAATAATAATAAAAACTATCAAAAATACAAAAAAAAATCATTACTTGGTGCAAACCTGGCAAATAGGTGCCTTGTGACACAAAAAAATTGAAAAAATAAAAAAAGTAAAGAGAAATAAATCCATCCAACGGTGAAAACCACTTTGGTGGCTCCTTGGGCAAGTACCATAGTGAAAACCGGGTTACCGACACCATGTGTAGAGACATTGCTCCTCCCTCCTTCAAGATTGAATCTCATCCTTTCACTTTGCACAAACTCACAACCTATACACCCATAATAAACTTACCCATTTTTACCATGGCTTGTTATTGATCTACCTAAGATTGGTTAGCCATTCATAATAAACCTTCCTTTCCCCTTTCCTTCCATAATAAATCAGGTTCAATCTATAACTGGGGAAAAATCCTAAATCTAGTGATGGAAGTGATATCTTGAGCATCACATGCTTTGAGAAGCATCGTCTTTTCATTCCTCCTTTTCACGCACAATCCGCAATAAGAAGTCTTGCATCACCAATCCATAATAAAAGTCATTTGCATCACCAATCCGCAAGAAAGTTTTGATCTTTTTCACAATAAAGTATTGGTTTCATGGATTCAGTCAATTTCAGATGAGATGCAAGCAACAGTGGACTTTCAACAAATCAAATCTTTCAGCAAACTTTGGCAGCAACATGGTTTTCAGCATGATCTGTCCTTTATCAGGATGACAACATTATGACCAAATCAAAGATGTTAACATATGTGGCAAGAAACACAAATAAATTGAAGATTTCATTGTGTGTTGGTGTCAAGTCTTGGTTTTCTTTTAATTTTATCTTTTGGTGGCATGTCTTTTAGCTTTTCCAGGATGTCTCTGACTAGAGATTTCATCTCCACGATGTCTTTGACTAGAAAGGTGATGATGGGGTATGTTCACCTATTATTTTGTTGTTCGTGGATTGTCGCTTAGTAATGCTATGAATTGTCCAAGGATATGAGGACACTATGAGTCTAGTATGAACTAGGGCATTCATTGTTCATGACTTTCTGATCTCCATGCAAATAGGTACAATGACTTTCTGGGTCAAACCTATACCTCGATTGTCATAACCTATTTTCCATAATAAAGCTCAATGATGATAAAGCACAAGAAGCTATTTCACTTCCATATTTTCTACCTTCCATTCCCCTTTCGTGATTGACCTCCATCGTCCTTCCCTGAGTTTGTGTAGCCTGCTATCAAATGACTGAGTAGAATGACACACCAAAAATATATGCATTTCATGTAGTTTGCACCTGCATCATCACATGTTAGCATATCCCATTTCATACATACATCTAGAAATCATAATCACATCACATCCTGTACACACCACTGATTAGCATATCATATATACATTTGCGTTTTCATCATGAAAATAATCATAATATGTCAATTATCATACAACCATCCATTTATAGTACATCCACATTTGCATAAGCATATAAAACATAAAAAGAACAAAAACATATTGCATATCATCATAGATATATTTTACTTTCATAAGTATCATAACATCATCATAATCATCATAGAATCATTATAAGAACATGCATACATAAATTGCATCAACATATACATCACATAGGAACACATGCATATAGCTGCCGCAAGGAATGAGTCATCTCATATATATATCAAAAAATAATGTGTCATGATACAATGATGTTAATATCTCATAATGCTAAAAAATAACCAAAGGTGTCTACTTCATCATACAAAATACTGATACAAAAATTGGATCTAAGAGAGCCATGATGAACTCCCTCCCTTAGAGCCAACTAGCCTCAAAGGAATTTGATCTCTCAAAGTCCCTACTCTAGGATCACCTCCTCCTGGTGGTGTGGGTGGACCCATAACCCCGCCACTGGATGCCTATCATTGTCTCTCCTCTCTGTGGTAGTCATCCTTGAAGCTCCTATCCCTCAACTCTGTAGGAGTAGCTGCGTAGTATAAATCTCTCCAATAGGCTATCTCCTCTCCTTCCCATAGGACATATGCATATCTAGCCCTTGTATCCTCAACTTCTCTCCTACCCACTCTTAGTGCCTCTTCAGCCTCGGTGTACCTTTGGATAGAATTATCCCTCTCAATCTACATCTCTGCTAACTATAGCCTCAATTGAGTCATGTCTCTCTCTTGATCCTCAATCTCATCGGCCTATCTCGCTATAATCTCTCGTAGCGCTAGTAGCTCACATATCCATCTTGGGAACCCTCCTCTTGCCTAGCCTATCCCTGTGCATCTCTCCCTAGTACCTGTAATACCTGTCCTCCTCTACCCCTTGATGGTCTTGGTGCCCTCCCTCCTTATGGACCCTGTCTCTCCTCAACCCTCTCTCAAACATCCCACTGTCCACCCCTGCCCATCATCACCATCCTCACTAGTCCTCTCCTTTATCTTCTCCATCTCCCTCCACCCCTATCCTCATCATCCTCATCATCATCATCCTCCGCTACCATAGGCTCATCTAGATCTGTCAACCTCGGTATTGGATGTGCTGCATAATAGGAATCATAGTCCGTATTTGTACTTGTGTCAACCACATCCCTCAGTAGATCCCAAGGCATAGGAACCATCTGCTCGAACTGTGTAATTGCAACATCACAAGATAAAATCGACCCCCAGTGAGCTTGCTCTCGCACTATTTGTGCAAACTATCCAGATCCCTAAGGCATCCTCTATTGTCACCCAAAATGCCTGCATACCCTGTCAATGAGATTTCTGTCCAGTATATAAGGCATCCTCTTGATCAAATACCTACTCCTAAAAAAATATGGAAGCTTTGTAGTATCCTCCTCCCAATCCTCACAGTCAAGATAGGGTCTCCATATGAAACTATCTATGTCATCTATAACCCATCTCCAATAGTGTACCTTCCCAATCTGTGGCTGGGAAGTGATCATACTGTACAAGTGTGCATATGACTATCCATGCCCTCTCCCTCTAAAGTGAATCAATCTAGTCACTGTAATGTGCTCAAATGACTACACCTGTAATAGAGTCACCCCACACCCTATCCCAAAGCCACCAAGATATACAAACTGGTACAACTCATGATACAAATGTGCTAATGCATATGGGCCCCATGAATATCTAGTGTGTTCTATCACCAACGTCTCTAGAGTCCTCCCCTAGCCAACAACCATACCTTGTGTCGCCATGTCTGGATAAAGGTAACCACTAATCACCCCTCCAACTACTGTCGGTAGTCTGCGTCTAGTAGCTAGCATAACATCCCAGCTGACATGACTCGATATCATCTCCAAATCTAAATCACCAAAGAATCATCTTAGTGCATCCATGTCACCCTCTCTATCATACGAAACCAACTCGCTGTGGATCGGTACCCTCAAAATCCTATAAACATCCTCTAAAGTGGCTAACATCTCGCCAGTCGGCAAATGAAACAAACGGGTCTCAAAGTGCAATCTCTCTACCAGAGCTATCGATAATCCTCTGTTCGCTTGAATCTTAGGCACATACATGATATGTCTCAATCCCATACCCTTGACAGCTGCCCACTCCTCAAAGGTCAACTGTCATAGGGAATCTCTCATGTGACTCTATCGGGGGCAAGTACTCCTACATCAAAGCAAACCAATCATGTCAATCCTTGTGGTACTTATGTCCATCACATAGTACTACTTATATCACATGGTGTTGCATCCTAGTGTATATGTTCATCACATTGCACTTGGTCTTATTTAGAGGCCCTGCTTGAGTGTATCCTCTCAGCAACTTATCCAATTGATAACATATGCTCATCACAAAATTGTCAATTCTAGCATCTCTCTCAGTTTGTCTCCCTAGGGCACCTGCTTGAGTGTATCCTCTCAGTACCTTATCTAATTGACAATGCATGTTCATTACAAAACTATTGATTTGAGCCTACTTAGACACAAACACATTTTTACAATGTAGACGTGGTTTTCATCAACCCAGATGTGCTTACTTGCCCTAACGTGCCTATACATCACAAATGCACTATTGTCCTACATAAACGCACTTGTTTTTCACAAACACGCCCTTTATGACACAGACATTTCTTTTGCACATAGACATGTCCCTATCAAACCTAGATACGATTACATTCACAGACGCAACCAAACCTAACCTAGATGCACCTATCCTACCTAGACGTGTCTGGCACTGACCTAGACGTGTTCATAGTGCAAAATATCGATTTCACATTTTTATTTAACTACCCTAAAATGCATTAATGACAACAATAAATGCAAAAACATTCAAAGAGGCTTCGAGGTACTTACCGGCTCACCCATGTCGTCTGGTTTTTGATATCGCCAAACTCAATCAAATCTGTGAGCTATATCCACCGTCACTAACTGCTCTGAATGCTCTGAGCTCTCTCTCTCTACACTCTAATCTCTTAAGTGTGTCGATACAAATGAGGATGTTTTCTTCGTGTCCCTATCATATAGGCTACTTAACCCTAGTCTCCCAAGTCAGTCTTCTTCCTACGTGACCTTGTCACCTTGTCTTGTCAGTCTTTTCTAGCCTTTCTTTCTTATTGAGAGATTGTATACAATCTTTTCAAACATTTTCATCCAATCTCTCGATGGGGCATATAATTCCCATCATGGGCCAAATTTGTATCAGTTAATCTTATCTTCTTTGAGCCAACGTGACAAACTGCATTGTCTCAAAGAGGGCAAAATGTAGACACCTAAAATGTCCTGTCTAATTAAATAAATATTTTATTAATTTAATTATTTTATCCTAAGTTTTCTATTAATTAAATAAATTCTTATTTATTTAATTAATTCTTTTATCCTCTTCTAAGTTTTTTTTCATTTAAATAAATACTTTTATTTATTTAAATTGTTAATTGATCCCACTTCCTCTATTAATTAAATAAATCTTTATTTATTTAATTAATTCGTTATCTTTTTCTACCCATGACACATGTCATTCATCTCTTAATTCTTCTCTTACCTGCCCCTTTATCATTTAATTATTTCCTCTACCTTCTCTTTAACCTAGCCAGCCATTTAACTTTACACCTCTTAATCTTATCCCTCCATTTCTTACAGTGTTCTCTATATAAGAGGATGTCCTCTTTATTATCAACCCTAATCCTTTAATCCCCTAATGACATAATCAAGCCTTCTTGCAACCAAGCTATCAACCATATTTTTGTTCTTTGTTGATCTCTTGTACACACATAAAATTTGAGAGCAAGTATATGAAACAAGATCAATGAAGATAGGAAGAAATGGAGATTGAAACCCTACTAGACATGTGAATGGTATATCTTGTTTTATTTTGTTTATTTGCATGGTCTTAGGTATCTTAATTTGTGTATGGTGGATCATTTTCATTATTAGGCTAGGGTTTTGTGGTTGGATCTTTGTTAGTCTTTCAATATTGTTGTTTCCATTATTCAATTTTCACCATATACATTTTAGCATGCTCGAGGGGACTCTTGTCCATTTTTATTTTCACACATCTTGTTTACAGATTTTGTGTTTTGAAAAGTTGCAGTTTCGACATTGTGACGATTCTGCGTTTTTTTGCGTCTACGATGGATCTAACCGTGTTTGCGACTACTCTTTCTTTGAATATCTTATCGACTCTACAAGATATACTTATCTTTCTTAATTATCAAACTGAAGCTTTGGTTGTGACCTCCTCTCTTGTAGTGTCTATTCTTTTACTGTATATATTCTTTCACCCAGAATATTGGTTATTGCTTTGAATGCATCTGTGACTCAAGAGTATTCTCTGTATCTAACAATTACTTCTTACATTATCATCTGCTACTCGGTGACCTTTTACTACACTAAATGATTGTTTCATCTTTGTTTGATGCCTTTGATCCTTTATTGATTGTTGACCCAAACCTTCTGCTCTTTGTTAGATGATGTATTCTTTCACTTGATACTCTTTGCAAAGCAATAATGTATATGCACTGTCTTTTACATTGCATTATTACTAGCCAAATTCCGCTCATTGTTACTATTCTATGAGGTTGTGATTTGTGACTAAAACCTTTTCATGATGACCTACCTTCTATTCTTGTCTTTCATGACCGTGGTTGTAGATATCACTTAAATATTACAATCCGAGTGCTTCTGGAGTGTATAAGATCATCAACACCCTGTTATAAGTCTTAAAACTTATCCTTTATATGGAGCAACTTATATGTCCTATATTGCTTCCAAAGTCTTCTATGAATGTACTGACTATGCTTTGATACTTATTGACTGCTCCTGTGCTTGATGCTCATGATCACTGTATGATTATTGTCCATAAAAGAAGGATTTATCACTGAGATTCCTGACTTCACCAAGACCCAACAACCGTCTTGGCGATATGGTCTTCATTGGGAAAAGATGTGACTTTTTCCATCTGCTCGGAGAGTCTTATCGAAATTGAGTCTCATACCAATATTCATTTCTTCACCAAGACTCACCAATGCTACACCAAAATGGTCATGTCAATATAACAACATGACTTCGGCTATCAGCTCAAACTGTCTCACTGAACACTAAGGTTACATAGAAATTTCTTCATCGCCAAGACCACTACGAGGTCTCACTAAAACCAAAGCGTTATCGATGTGACATGCAAGTTCGGTGAAACAAAAATGTGTCTTTGCCGAGAGCACTTCTTTGTCCGATGTCACCTAGACTAGATCAAAGTCTCACCAAACTGATCCCTGCAGAGTTTAAATGCGATCCGATTGAAATTTCAACCAAGATTTTCAAGTTATTCAACAATATCTACATTCTGAAATATAACAGTAGTAGTTTCTCAATCACAGTGGTGATCACCATAGCTTGGATTGTGTTTTTGGTTGAGGCTAGATGCATGGCTGCAATAAGAAAGCAACAAACACAAGTCTTCTTGTCTTTGTTCTGAACCCTTAATCAATGCCATACACCTTGAGATCATTCTTTTGTATACTATCTTCTGAATGTTTCTACAAACCTTATCAAGGGATGAGTATGACTTTTTGGATTGCTACTCATGAAATAGAAAGCCTTTTAAGGAGTACTCATGGGTTGTGGATTTCGATGTAGATTCTGATCATACCTCTTTCTCTCCCCTTTTTAACTGCCCTTTGAAGCCTTTTCATTGCACTTTCATGTGTGAATCTATGCATGGGAGAGATGACTTCTTCTTTTTTGCCTCTTAATGGTGCAACAAATATGTAGAAGAGGTTGCATGGGTAGAACACAATTTTACTGCAAATTTCCTCACTAAGAACTTCACTTCCACGAGAAAGAACAAGATTAAAAAAAAACTCCATATAAATCTCAAGCAAACCCTAGCATGCAACGTAGGGAAGCTCCCTATTTTTTTATAAATTTTCCTTCAATACATAAATAATCTTGACTTGCTCTACATGGAAGAAGGCATTTGGAAGTTTTTCTTAATTAATAAAATATTAGTTAATGCTTTATCAATTTTAAGAACACCAACTAAAAGCTCTTGAAATGGTCTTTTTTCACTCTTAACAATTTAATCCTTTTTAAAACTTCATAATAAAACTATTTTTGATCTGAGAGTAAAAAAAAGGCAACACATACATTTTTAAGAAAATATAATGATTTAAGCATTGAGAGGTCCCATTTAAAGTAACTAATTCAAGAGAGTTAGATCAAAGCCTCTTAGATCAAAATCCCTTGGATAGAACCTATCTACTCTTAAATCATACTACAATGGAGTCTCCTTCACACCTATCAAAATGCTAATAAAAAACCACTTTTTCATTAGATTTTGAGGGGTCAAATGAATTCATTTAAAAGTTTTTTTTTTAAAGTGTGCAAGTCTTTATTATAAGCTTTCTAAATAGTATATTGTTTAATATATTTATGTTTTATTTCTTATGATTGTAGGTTTTTCATCGAACATTAAGGATTGTGTTTCACACATGTGGAAAAATTAAAAAATAAAGAATAAAAATTGTAAAAAACATCTTTTCCCTAGGTATTGATATCCTCATCTTAACACAAAATGAGAAGTTAATTCAAATACATACACACAAAATTATGCATTAAAAAATACAACTCTGTCCAAATTACAATTACTCTAACTTCAAAAATTAACTAAAAATATATTTATGTAACAAAAAATTATGGAAAAATATCCATCCACTAGATATTAGTATATTTTAAAAATTAGAGTTTCCTTCTTGCTATAAAAAATGTTATGCATTACCAAATAAATGTCACTTCTGAAAAATGTTGATTATTGTAAATATTAAGCTATTAAAAGTTACATAACAATATGGACAGTTCATTTTAATTATTTAAAATTATATATATTTAGAATATATGAAAAATCTCACAAATCAATAGTTTACTTCATCGTCAAATTCTTAATAGTTTAGCTACTATAAGTGTTATGAAATAAAGATCTGGTGCAAAATGTTGATTTCAATGTCAAGTTTGGCCAAAAAGTGTAACCCAGTACTATGGGATCACCCAAAATCAATTTGGATGTTCATTCATTTCAAGTTCACTAGAATGTTTTTGAGGAAAATTTATCAACGTTAATAGACTGAAACGTAATCATGAAACCTAGATCTATTAGCAATCATCCAATCATAAATCAATAAAGGAATTCAAAATGGAAATCAACAAAATGAAAGCATAATAAAAAAATCATCAAATCCATGTTGACTTCGACGTATCTAGCCTGCATTGTCCTTCTTCTTATGGAATGTGGCTCTCAAAGTTGCACTTTGATAAATACCTGCAAGATAGTTAGCATAATAATTATGAAGATCATCTCATCAAAAAGGGAAGATTGATGTTTAATTTATATATTTGGAGAGGCTTGATTGAGTAGCTAAGATCAATTTAGGAACATGATTGATCGACGGTCAAGATTCAATGAGACAGGTTGGTGAGAGAGGATTACTCATTCTGAATGGATATGATTGAGAGATTAACTCACTTGACTGACTAGTTAAGTGTCATGATTGGGAGTGGAGCTGAATTGATTAATTAGTTAGAAAAGCTAATTTCGAAAAAAGGAGGAAATAACTTACTAGACAGAAAAGGTGATTAATGAGTCACTAATTAGAAGTAGATGTCAGTCTTAGTTAGCAATTTTCACATGTGATGTATAAAATTTAGGTGAAATGTCATTTGACTTGCATTTAAGTTTTCGAAAAATGTCAAATGAAATTGAAATTAGTGAGAAGTGAATTGAATTAGCATTTGGAGGGAATTTGGTTTATTAAAAAAATAGATTGAATAATTTTGGGAAATTTATTTAATTGAGAGGACATAGTTAGATAATTAAATAATTTAAATATATTATTTTATTTTATTTTATTTTTTTAAAGCAAAAAGTGGCGAGCACTTAATATATTAATATTTATAAAACCTAGTTCGAGAGCTCTTCGGAGAAAGAACTAGGAAGAAAACTCTGAATCCTAGCTCGAATACAAATACAAAAATCCAAACCTACGCTATGAAGGGTCTAGTCACCTAGTTTTACAAAATAAGCTTCATCAAAATATACATTTTTTTGGGGAGCCTATAGTTTCTATGTATAATTTGATATAATATATCAAAATATCAAAAATATCAAAAAAGCAGCCAAAATTAGCATGCCATATCGGCTGACATCGAATTCCCTTTTACATCGAATCAAGGAAATATTCTTGGTACCAAAAAACAAAAAACAAAAAACAAAAATTGTCTTTTTACTCTTCCATGGCAGAATTATCTAGGGTTTGATTTTTGAGAGGATTGAGGTCTGAAGTGTCATCCTCCCATCGCACCGGCTCTGCTTCCTCTTGTGGGCGATGAATGACCTCCCATATATTTATCTTCGTGGGCTGTCGAGACCTTGCTTCCCTCGTTGAAGTTGATGCAATATTCTCCCACTCCTCTACCACTTCGGACTGTTAAAACCTATTTGTCCAACCCGAGGCCACATCATGCAAAGGTGCATTAAGGTCTGGCACCCTTTCTGGAGTCCATCCCCTTTCCTCTGGTTGCAATATTGGCAGTCTGGAGTTGACATTTTCTAGCTCCAAAATCACCATAAGAGCCCTAACTTTAATCCTAACTCTGTGCACGATGTGCTCATCCAATTGTCTGCCAAGTTGTTGTAGGCCATTCTTCACATGGCGGAAGTTTTGCCTTTCGAGGGCATGCTTTATTCGGTCATAGAGAACCATGTATGCATGACTAGTTTGGATGAAATGTCATGGAAACAGACCCCCTAGGAGAGCCGAGCCCTGCCATAGATTATAGTTGGCCAAAGCTTCATAGAACTTGGCAGATTCAAGCACATCCTACCTTACCAACTTAAAAAACACTATTTTGAGCAGAGGAATCGATTGCAAAAGATCAAAAGCATTGGACATAAAAGAACTGAGAATTTGATAGGGAAATAAAATTCTTTTGGCTTGAGGGGACAATATCTCCTCACCAATGAAGTCTTTAACTGCTCTCCTTAGTTGCGGGGTTTGCAGATGAAATAGTTGGTTGAGGTCCCCATCATCAATGTGGCCATGGAATGCCACAAAGGGCTCTTCAATACGCACCGCCACTCAGTCATTCCATGGCATGTACTCCCAGTGCAATTTCCTACAACCTTCGCAAGAAAAATTCTCCATTTTGCCACTCATTGAAGTGCTAAAACTTTCGAACACTTCTGCTGATAACTGTGAACTAATGCAGACAAGTTTCCTTTTATAAACAAAAAATAGCTTGCCACGCAAAAATAGGTTCCGGAAGGATTGCATTAAAGAAATCTGTGTTGCAATAATTAGTCGGACTATTAAAAATCACACTCAAAATTTCTTGCATTAACATGTGATAGTAGCGTAGCTGAGGGAGTGTGTGAGGAGCCAAAAATATCCTTTCCTCGTGTGAGATGACATCATCAACCTCTCAGAGTACTCGCATTGTCCTATCATTCATACAATCCGCAGGCTTCATTTTAAGTGCATACATGCGAGTACTCATTGAGGTATAATTTGGGATTAAAGTGCTATAATTTCCTTTTGTACTAATTCAAGCAATTCTAGGTATGAAGACAGTTTAATGGGAGAGTTAACAAACTCAACTGAAATGCCATCACAACCCATGTTTGCTAATTTGTCAGCTACGGAATTGCCTTCCCTTAATGTATGGCTAACAATGTAATATATAAATGACTCAAGTAAATCCCAAATACACTTTAAAACATACGATAAGTGCCATGTCTTAGACATTTTTGATGTAATTGCATTGATGATAACTAATGAATCCCCTTCTAAATGTATGTTGGAGAGACCACATTTCCTTGCTAACACCAGACCGACTAGTAAAGCATTTGCCTCTGCCAAATTGTTGGTACCCGAGGAGATAGGAGATGCTTGGAAAGAACACATTTTCCCATGATGATCTCGAATGCAAACTCCAATTCCCGACTTCCCTAGATTTCCACGGGAAGAGCCATTGGAGTTGATTTTAAAGAAATTAGGTGTAGGGGGTAACCATTTTATGGAAGCTTGATCTTTAAGATAAGTTGATGACCAAATCAGAGGAATCCCAATTGGTATAATAATACCATTCCATGATTTTGCAATTACCTTATCCCACTTGGTAAATGAGTCATTGTCCTTGGAATTAGAGAGAGAAGAATTTATGATTTCTGCAATCGAATTTTCCAACTTGGCCAAAACTCGATCCACGGAGGAGGATTCTTTTCTGAAAATTCTTTTATTTCTCTCCCACCAGATGGCCCAAATGATGAGAGTAGGGGCACATTTCCAAATGCCTGAGAAAGTTGAAGATGAAAATAGAAGAGGCCAAGAGTTAAATATATCCCAAAGTGATTTCAGGAAGGGCATAAGAACTTGGAGTTTATTCATGATGAAGAACCAACATTGAGAGGCAAAAGTGCAGTGTAAAAATAAGTGATCCACTGATTCTTCTTCAAAGCCACAAAGCACACAATTGAAAAATTCTAAGATGCCCAATTTTGCTAGTCTATCTGATGTTAGGATTATTTTGTTCAATGTTAACCATGCAAAACAACCTTCTTTTGGCAAAACAATATCATTCCAACAAAATGAGTATGCCCGACTACTCACCTTACTACTACATCCCTGTTGTGTGGCTTTGTAGCCTTCTTTAATTGAATATTGACCTGATTTAGAAGCTTCCCAAATTATCACATCTTCCATATTAGACATGAAAACTGTTCTATTCAAGAAGATATCTGCCAAGGAAGAGGATTGTTGATTGGATATAGGAAGAAGAGCCGAGTCTTTCCATATTGTTTTACCTGAAAAGATTTCTATAGCTGACACATAGTCACTCAATTTTATACCCCAGTGAGCTATAGCTATATTCATAGTATCTTCCATATTATCCATTTGAGCAATTGGAGGATGCCCACACCATGAGTCTGTCCAAAAGTTAACACTGGAGCCATTATTGACTTCCCATGTAATATACTTAGTTACTAGACTTCTTGAATCCATCATAAAATTCCATATAGCTGACCCTTTTGGAGGATCCAAATAGAAATTAAATTTAGTTAAATGATAAAGACCATTTAATTAAAGTGGAACATTGAGATTAATTAAATAATAAAATTATTTAATGAATTTGAAAAGGGGGATAATTAATTGATTAAATTATTAAGAAGGAAATTTAATAATTAATTTAAAATAAAAAAGGGAGATATTGACTTAGAAGAATGGAATTAAAATAATTAAATAATTAATATAGAAAAATAATTAGTGATATTGACATTATGTAGATACAAGACAATTTTTAGTGTCTACATTTCTAACCAGTCAGTCACTTCCCCTTTTTTTTGAAATCAACTTTTTCAACTACTCATTTAATTCAATTCCACTCTTAGTCAAATCTCTCAACTAGTCATTCAAGTGAGTTATTCTCTTAATCAAATTTAGTCATAATGAGTAATAAGCTCTCACCAACTTGTCTCATTGAATCTCAACTATTGATTCACCTTGTCTTCAAATCAATCTCAACCATTGAATCAAACCTATTGAAATCTATAAATTGAACATCAATCCTCTATTTTCAACAACCACTATCTTTGTAATTCTTGTGCTTACATCTTGAGGTTTTCGTGAAGTACAACTTTAAGAGCCATCGCCCAAATAAGAAAACATATAGTAATGGAGTCAACATGGTTTTATTCATTTCATTAATTTGTGTTATTTTTGTTGATTTCATTAGTATTTCTTCATTATGTTGCACTTGGATTGTGTTTATTATATTTAGAGGTTTAGTGGTTACCTTTTCAGTCTAATACACATGCTTAATTTCCTTGCATGTACACATTCCTTTTACAACATGTGTAGAAATAAAGAATTAAAAAACATAAAAGCAATCACACCTGAAAACTAAGATTTTACATGGAAAACCCAATGAGGGAAAAACCATGGTGAGAACTATCCCACTATATGAAAAATAGGTTACAATGTTTAGGTTCGAGGCCAAGGAGCTCACTACCCCTAAGGTGGGCTTGCAAGATTGAGGTGCACAACCTCAAGGCAAGATACAAAGACTTGGAAACATTGAAGATCACTTCTTTAGGGAAACATTTATTACATATGAAAGAGAAACATCAATATCATTAAATTGTAGGCAACCACATCCACTGATGTGTTGATTACAATTCATCGTCAAAACACATCTGAAACTCCCTTCATTACTACACTATTGTACTTGTGAAACTTTTCACAACTTCAATAACACTTCACACAACTCATAAAATTCATGCATACATCTAAAAAATTATTTCATCCTTTATATATCATTTGCAATAAAAAATAATATTAATTAGGTCGGCCTAATTGGATGTAACATGCAAGATCAAAACAATCAGTCCAAAAATAATCTTTAGTGCATTAAGGAAGGAAAAATAAAATGTGTGAGACATCACACCATGCATGTACACCTTCTTAACCATACCACATTAATGCCTATAGATTTGCATGCTATTGCACGAGCCAAAACACTATAGGTTAGCTCCAAATGATAAAATAGTTAAGACACGCCAACACAACCTACTCAAATTAGAATTCAAACCACCAAAAACACTTGTGGATGCTCAACATAGAATCACCTAACATCAATGAATACAAATCATCGAACCACATCACCAAATATTTGAAGGCAGAGGAATGCAATGCATTCTTGTACACTATCACTTTGTCACTATACACCTGAGCTTAGATCAACATAACTCCAATTGTGGACCACTAAGATCATTTCCCAAGCCCTGTAGCATATATATTACAACTTTATATACCATTTGAAGTGACTACAATCAATCACCAACTATCCATAGAACCACTGAACTAAGCCATTGTTACTACACTACTCCAGATCACATCCCAACCAAAGATATCACCAAGTTACATATCTAGATTGACAAGTTTGACATCAATGACAACAAGAACTCATATTTGAAACACAAATAAACACAATAAGGCTTTGCATATAAAAATTGATGCAACCATTTGTTTGGAAGAACACGTTGAGTTCCTTAGTCCCAAAAATGTAAAAATATTTTTTTTTTAAACTTATAGTCTTCTATTGAAAACCTCACAAAGGTGTTATTGGAGGAAAAAGGGAAAAAAAATTAAAAGACATGTCTACTGATGAAAACCTCTTTGAGGTGTAAATAGATGAGGAACTCGAGTTTCCCAAATAACATCTTCATTGTGGTATAGATGTTCATCAATATTGGTAGAGGGTTAAAATGAAGTCAATTGAGATACTAAAATATGTCAAAAAATTAACTATTTTGCAATAAATTTATTAGAAGAAGGAGAAGTTACAACAATTATCCGAAATAAATATGTAGATAACTCTTCTTGGTCTTATGCAGACATATTAAGTTTAGATATTTTTCTAGTTGATTATCATTTAGTGGTGCATCCAAATGCCAAACTAATAAAATAAAAAATTTGCAAGATGTATCCTCAAGTTGCACTCTTAGTCAAGGAAGAGCTCAAGAAAAATTAAATATTGCATTTATTAAACCAATTGACTACCCATTATGGATCTCCAATAATATACCTATTAGTAAAAATCCATAAGGAAGTAGATTTTGTATAGACATTTGAGATCTCAACAAAGAATACCAAAAATATTATTTTCTACTCCTCAACATATATATGATTATTGGTCTTACTACAAGGTAAGATATATTGTCATGTGAATTTTTAATGATACAATCAAATTTTGAATAACCAAAAGATAAACATAAAATAACTTTTACAAATCCTCAGGAAACATTGTACTATCAAGTTACTTCATTTGAGATTAAAAATGTAGGAGAAACTTATTAAAGAGATATGATAGCCATCTTCCATGATTTTCTACAACACAATATGGATATTGTTTAGATGATCTATTGGCTAAATAAAAAACATGAGAAAAACATCCATATATTATTGAGCACATCTTTGAATTTTTGAGACATTATAATCTTGACCTCAATCCTAATAAATGTTCTATTGGTACCGCATTCTAGAGTATTGTAAATCACACACAATTGCAATTTTACACATATGGATTATGTCCTTGTGAATTTTGATATTTATGATAAATTGTATATCTTGATTTTAACGAATCTGGTTTTGTTAGAGATTAAGATGAAGTGATAAATTTTCAATTTGAAGATCAATAGAATTTTCCTACACTACAATGATACATGTAAGTTTCAATTGGATGTGCTATATTGCCTAGAAATTTGTAGATTCAAAAGTGCATCTTTCACATGGCTTGTGTGTGATGTGTGTTCTAATGCCCAAGTGAAAGAGTAGTGGCTCTTCTCACATACTCAACAAAATAAAACTCTTCTCTTTCTCATTACATACAACATATTTACAATATCTCAAGTATTGAAGACCTTACTCTCAATCCAACATATCTCAACAAAAATAAACTCAACCATTGGAAGCATTGTTAGTACAAGCATATAATTTATTGCATGTACTCATGTTAACTGTAGAACAAGAAAATTTGATTTCGGGGGTTTGACAAGAAATCAAACCAATAGCATAATCTGAAAATAAAATCACTAACTTTATTAACAACTATGATAACCTGTCCTAATCCTACCAATAAAGACACTAAAAAAACACACGAAAACACCATACAAGTATTACCTATTCCTTTAGTGTGGCTTCATTGTTCTTTCTTTCTCCTCTAATTAATGCTCTCATTGAGCAGATGCAAGTGTGAATGAAAGCAAGGTGATTGCAAGGATTACTCAAAAGTGTGATTTATTAAGATGATACAAAAATTTGGACATAGTAACAATACTTGAAAACAAAATGACAAATGATAAGATTAGGTCGAATACTATACAAAACGACAAAATGAAACTACTTGAAAACTAGATGATTTGATTTAAAGGGAGGTCCCAAGTTATAGAAAATCGGAGACTCGATGGACGAACGAGATCAAAAAGGTTTTTGATTGGGTGGATGGACCAAATTAAGTGCATGGTACACTTTCCATTTGAAGAAATATGAAGGAGATGAGGAAAAGGCAGGAAAAAGGTGAAAAGTAGATTTTCCGAGGATGCATTCCCTATTTTCAAATTTAAAATTAAGATATAATGGGATGTTTCTAAAAAGAAATATTTTTGAGAATCAAAGAGAAATCTCATAAATATCCAAGATATTAGGCAATTAAAAATTAAAAAAGGCACATAATATCCTCATATGAGAAGATAATTAAAAAAATTAAATAAATAAAGATATTTATTTAATTTTGATGACATAGTTAGCTAATTGAATAATTTGTTGCAAATGTGATGTTGATGGTTGTCAAATTTAATGTCAACATATTGTTTTTGGATTGGTGATCTGGAAGATGTGTTCTTCGAATCTTTGGTGCTCCAGAAGATGTGTAACAGTTGATATTCAGTGTGGTTTGTTTGTGTTCATGGTGATCCAAATTTCTCTATTTACCGGATATGGTATTGATCGATTGTATTCATGAGTATCTTGGTTCCATTCTTATTGTTGCTAAAATGGGTAGTGCTATTTTTGGTATGGTTTGATCCAGAATTCGAGAATGAGTAGCGACAATTGTGTAGCAAAATGTTTCTTTCCAACAGCATGGTTCTGGCAGCTTCCTAAATTGTCATGTTCTTTCTCTCCACAATGTCATTCTGCTAAGGGATCCATGGAGCAGATAGTTGTCTCTTCACTCCATGCTCTTCACAAAATGCATTGAACTCACCGGAAGTGATTTAACCACCTCTGTTAGATCTCATACACTTTAGCTTCAGTCCAGTCTCAGTCTCAACCATAGCTTTGAAAATGTTGAACTTCTCCAATGATTCATATTTCACCCTTAAGAAAGTAACCCACATCATCCTTGAATAGCCATCAATCAACAACATGAAATACCTGTCTCTTTGCAATATTCTCACTCTACAAGGACCACAAAAATTAGTATGCACAAGATCCAATAATCCACTATAACAATGTTGTTTTCTTTTGAAAGTATCTCTTGTCTTCTTTCCTAATTGGCATTCCTTGCATACCGGATTAGTAGGCTTTACCAACTTAGGAATATCTCTTACTGCTTGAGTAGAACTTATCTTAACCATGCATTCAAAATTCACATGACACATCCTTCTATGTCATAACAAACTTTCATCAATCTGAGCAATCAAATAACTTTTACCATCAACATTCAAGTGAAAGATATTACCTATAGTCTTTGTCCCTGATGCAATCTCAATCTCAGAACCACTTAAGATTTTACACTTTCCATTCTTGAATTGTAAATCATATCCCTTGTCAACCATCTATCCAACACTCAAAAGATTATACTTTAGACCTTCTACATACAAGACAACATCAATATTATGCTTACTATTAAGAGAAATGGAACCTCTACCATGGATTATACGAGCTTTGTCATCACCAAATATTACTACACCACCATAATAATTTTCCATACTCACAAACTTACTCTTATCACCTGTCATATGATGAGAGCAGCCACTATCAATAACCCATTCATCTTTCTCTTCATCTTTAGCAGCCAAAGCTTTCTCCTCATTACCGCAGCTAGTAGAATCAATAGGCACCAAATCATCTTCCTTGATAGCAATAAATACCCATCATCTTCTAAATTTCCCTTATTAGATTCATAATCTATCACATATTCATCAACAACATAATAACATTTCTTCTAATATTTAGGCTTGTATGGTTTGAACTTAGGAACTCTTTCTAGACACCTTGAAGAAAAATGTCCTATCTTATTGGATGAAAAGCATTTAAGAGGTAACTTTCCTTCATACTTATCGACTCCTTTAGGTAATCTCCTGGCAATAAGTGCTCGAGGCTCCTCAATATCTCTTTCTTTTTCTTCAAGTTCTCTCATCTCCTTCTCATATCTGGACACCCTTGTAGAACTTTCTCCCAGATAATATTTCTACTTCCTGAAAATAGTAGCTTTGAATGCAAATTCTGACTTAGGAAGAGAGTCACCAAATTTTCTCAACTCAAAGGAAACAAGCTTTCCAATCAACATGTCTCTAGTCACATTTGTCACCATCTGAATCTCCTCAATAGCAACAGCTTTGTGTTTGTAAGCAGGAGGGAGGATCTCAATACTTTAGCTACAATCTTTGATTCTTCCAACACTCCACTAACACATCTGATATTCAACACAAGCTCATTCACTTTATACATAAAGGAGGTAATATTCTCATCTTTTCCCATTCTCAGAATCTCATACTTTCCCTTTAGGCTCTGGAACTTAGCAACTCTCACATGGCTGTCACCTTCATACAAAGTCTCTAGCTTCTTCCAGATCTCATGAGAAGTCTGCAAATCCATAACATTAGTCATCTCAAAATTAGTCAAGGCACTCAACAATTCTTCCTTATCTCTAATATTGTATTCACCTTCCTTTATCTCATCCGAAGTTGTAGGACCATTTAGAGGAACATATACACATTCTAAGCAATCTTCCAATAATCTTCATCTATGCATAGATCAAGTGACACTCCATCTAGCTTTTCCAAAGAGAGTAATTAATTCCATCAAATCTCATGCGATCCTTCTTGTAAGAATAGGTTATCATCTTGAATCACCTTAAGCGGTCAAGCTTCTTTCAGAGGATCTGGCTCTGATACCAATTATTGGCAACAAGGCAAACAACTAAGGGGGGGGGGGGGGGGTGAATCAATTGTTTCAAAAACCTTACTTAACTCAAACACAATTTCAGATTTGATAATTAGCAGTGAAAGCATACATCAATAACACACATAACACCAATATTTTTGACAAGGAAAACCCAGTTAAGGGAAAAACCATGGTGGGAACCTACCCACCATATGATGATATCTTGTTAGAAGTATATCAAATTTACAATGAGGAATGCACATGCATTCAAGCACACTGCCTAGAGCTCACTACTCAAAAACAAAGAACAAGGGCTACAACCTTGGGGAAGACTCGTTGTCTTACAAACATATTCGGATTACATCCACAAGATCATGAACTGATAGAATAGAATCTCATCATGCTTGGTTACAGTTTTGATTAAGCACATAACACATACTTTTCTCTTTCATACTTCTTCACACTTCTTCACTGCTACCAAATGATTAATACATTATTTGGACACACAACTCCACCGCACACCCAATTACAATGATATTACATTTATTTATATATATCATCAACCTATATTTCAAGGTTGGCTCAACACACATCACAAATTATAAAGATATAACCATACATGCTACAACATTACATACAGACCAGAACAATGTTGGCTAAGACATAGTATGGACCTAAATCACCACCTCCAACATGAAACACCTACAATAATTATGCCTCGAACATCCGCAACACGCTACAATCAACATGTCGGCCAAGAACATGAAGAACACCACCGGATAAAGGAAAATCATCAATAATGAGCACAACAATCAATACAGACCATCAACATGTATAGGAAATGATCTAGAAACATACACAAGCATTGTGAATTACCACAGAAACAACCGCACCAACACCACTTACTAGAATCTTCATCGTCATTATACCGAACTTCAAGAACACTAACTAAACTGACTGCCAACTTAGAAGAATCACTTACGGACCTCCAAATCATGAACCATTCGAATTAAGGACACACTAGAACATCTCAAACACTCTGCCAAATCTGCAAACCAAGATATTGTAACACAGAGCAATACGGAGCAAAATCATGAACACTGATCAACACCAAACAACTAAAAAACCAACCGCAATACCAAATCTCATAACTTGATCAAATCTCCATGCAAACCTCTGAAACTATAGCTGAACCAACTAGAGATACTTATCTTAAAACCTTTTAATCTGTAATAACTCATCTGCAACACACTGGCCAAACCAACTCACTTAATCTTATTGAAACACTAAAACACATAAGGGAATATGTTGACATCAATGACAACAACACATTCCAGCAAACTTCTCAACAATATCCAACAATATCCCCCTTTGGCATTGATGGCAACGAAAAACAATCAATCTCAAAGAAATCAACAACTCTCCCAGATAACTCTTTCCACTACAAATATTCTCTTCCCCTTTCTAGATAATCTCTCCACCTGAAATCAACATACGGTTTTCACACAAATCTCTCCCCCTTTTACATCAATGGAAAATACACATATTTGCAAACCACAAAACTCACTAAACTAAATATCTCCTCAAATCTGAACATCTAAACCATAAAATTGACTACTCCCCCTGAGTATCAGCCACCACTCATCAATCCGGATCACAAAATATAGCTATGAAATCCACCAGAATGATGCAAATCCATGAATCTTAGTTCTCATTAGGAGGGGAAATTACCCATAACTTCTCTCTGAGATTCTCAAAAGTATCCTTAGGCAAAGGCTTAGTGAATATAACTACATTTTTTTCCTTTGTAGATACATACTCCAATCTAACTTCCTTCTTATTCACCTTTTCTCTTAAGAAATGAAACTTGATTGATATATGCTTAGTCTTTGAATGCAACACCAGATTCTTAAAAATATTGATAACACTTGAATTATCACAACAAATAGCAGTAGGCTCATCATAAACAACTCTGATATCCTTCGTCATCTACTTCATCCACATCACCTGAGTACAATTTCTAGGAACAACAATGTATTCTACCTCTACAGTAGATAAAGAAATAGCATTCTGCTTCTTACTCATCCATGAAACCAATCTCTTTCCCAAGAAAAATGCACCACCAATAGTACAATTTTGGTCATCAACTTCACCTGCCCAATCAACATCAGTAAAAGCACTCAAGGTAAACTCATCATCTTTAGGGTATCACAAGCCAAAATCAACAGTCACTTTCAAATATCTAAAAATTATCTTAACTGTAGTGACATGAGATTCCTTAGGATCAACTTGGAATCTAGCAACAAGACACACAACATTCATAATATCCAGTCTAGTCTGAGTCAAATAGACTAATCCACCAATCATAGATATGTATCTAGTTTGATTTGCTTTCGAAGAATCATCATCCTTACTCAACTTACATCCGGTCACCATAGGAGTACCAACTGGCTTTGAATCATCTAAACCAAACTTCTTCAACAACTCTTTCACATACTTGAACTGAGATATAAAAATTCCTTTATCTAACTGAGTAACTTGCAATCCCAAAAAGAATTTTGTCTCACCAAAAATAGACATTTCAAACTCATTTTGCATGTCATCAAAAAACTTCTTGCACAACTATCATCTCCGCCAAAAATAATATCATCAACAAATACCTCAACAATTAAAATGTTATCATGATCAATCTTGAAGTACATATTACTATCAGCAGTACCTTTATTGAATCCGAGGTTCAACAAATACTTATCCAAATTGGCATACCAAGCTCTTGGGGCTTGCTTGAGTCCATGCAATGCTTTGTTCAATTTGCAAACCATATATTCCTGATTTGTCAACTAGAATCCATCTGGTTGCTCATTATAAACTTTCTCTTCCAACTCACCATTAAGAAAGGCTGACTTGACATCCATCTGATAGACTTTTAAATTTTTGTAAGCAACATAAGAAAGGAATAATCTAACAGCTTCAATTCTTACCACCGGAGAAAAAGTCTCCTCAAAGTCAATTCCTTCCATCTAAGAATATCACTTACAAACAAGTCTAGCTTTTTTCCTAATCACTTCGCCTTCCTCATTCAATTTGTTCTGAAAGATCCATTGAGTTTCAATCACATTCTTATCCTTAGGTCTAGGAAAAAGAATCCATGCATTATTCTTCTCAATCTGGTTTAATTCTTCTTCCATTGCTTTAACCCAATTTTCATCTTTACATGCTTCATTAACATCCTTAGGTTCAATCTTATAAATCAAACAATACTCTTCAACAACTCTTCTTCTAGTCTACACACCTTTATTCTTGTCTCTTATTATCTGATTCTCTGAATGATTCAATCTTACATGCTTGGGAGTCTTAGAATTTTCTTGATTTTTATACTCTTGAGATATTTCTTTTGTACTAGCACTTGTACCTTCTCCTTCATTCTTAGTCTTTTTCAGAATAATATGAATTTGATTTTGGGTCTGCACTTGCTTTCCTTTATCTAAACTAACATCCTAATCATTAGAATCTAAAAGATCTGATCTATCTCACATTGCTTTCATTAACTTTCACATTATCACTTTCAACTATCTTTCTCAATCTCTTATTATAACACCGATAGGCCTTGCTCTTAGTAGAATAACCAAGAAAAATTCCTTCATCACATCTAGCATCAAAAGTTCTAAAATATCTAATTGTAGGAACATGACCAAACCATATCTCTTAAGGAGTCTTATCGATATCACCTTTGATATACACCTAGTTAAGAGTGTACATAGCAGTACTCACAACTTCTCTCCTATATATATGTATAACATTTCCTTCCAGAATCATAGTTCTGCCAGCTTCTTGAAATGTCATGTTCTTTATCTCTATAATGTCAATCTGTTGAGGAGTCCGCAAAGCAAATAGTTGTCTCTTCACTCCATGGTCTTCACAAAATACATTAAACTCACTGAAAGTGAATTCACCACCTCTGTCCGATCTCAGACACTTCAACTTCATTCCAGTATCAGTCTCAACCATAGCTTTGAAAATGTTGAACTTCTCCAATGCTTCAGATTCATCCCTTAAGAAATTAACCCACATCATCCTTGAATAGTCACCAATCATCAACATGAAATACTTGTCTCCCTGCAAGCTTCTCACTCTAGAGTCACCACACAAATTAGTATGCACAAGATCCAATAATCCATTAGAACAATATTTTTTTCTTTTGAGAGTAAATCTTGTTTGCTTTCCTAATTGACATCCCTTGCATACTGGATTAGTAGGCTTTACCAACTTAGGAAGATATCTTACTGCTTGAGTAGAACTTATCTTAACCATGCAATCAAAATTCACATGACACATCCTTCTATGCCATAACCAACTTTCATCAATCTAAGCAATCAAATATTTTTTTACCACCAGCATTCAAGTGAAAGATATTACCTTTAGTCTTTGTCCCTGATGCAATATCAATTCCAAAACCACTTAAGATTTTACACTTGCCATTCTTGAATTGTAAATCATATCCCTTGTCAACCATCTGTCCAACACTACCAATTTTTTTCTTTAGACCTTCTACATGCAAGACATCATTAGTATTATGCTTACCATCAAGATAAATGGAACCTCTACCACTCTCAAACCTTTTAACTGAGCTTCTCGATTTGAAAGTGTGCAGGTAAATTCCCTTGCAATTTCTTCATTAAACTCCGTCAGCTTTAAAAAATAATCCAGCCATCCACTGTTCCTGAATATTGGCTCACAATCCCAGTCCTGAAGAAGAACTTCATGGACTGTCAGCTCATGTCAAAGAGGTGGACCACCCATTGCAGTGATAACACTTTCAACTCTATAATGGCGTAAATTTGCTTAGTTTCCGCACTAAGTTCTGCATTATAATATACTCAATGTGCCTTTACTTGGTCGGAACCTAGCTGCAATCTAAAAATAACTCTAAGCAGATAGACAAGCAAAATGGAAGATGTCACCTCAAACAAGAAATTTGAAAAATAAAATGCAATCCAAGAGAGACAAGCAGAATGCAAGATGTCACCTCAAATGAGAAATTTGAAAAATAAAATGCAATCCAAGAGGACATCAAAATTATCTGCTAGAGTAATTATCAGTGTACTCCCCCCCCCCCCCAACCTAAGGTTTGACAGGTGTCCACACATGCGGAGGAGGACCGAAAAAGGAGAGTGTGCAAAATATCATAATTAGAGTTAATATGGTTTAATTACATACATGCAACAAAAATAAATACACACGAGCATACTTGACATCATGCAAGAATGACTGCAGCTTGAAGATATTAAGCCACCATGCATGGAAAACGATACGGAAATGGATGGATTGAAAGGAAAGAAATGAGTGAATACAAAATGGAATATTTATTATGTAGAAGTATTTATTATGATCATGCGGCAAAGATATTAAGATGGAGTGGTGACGGCAAAGCCGTCAATAGTGGCTGCAGGAATCTCGACATGCTTGGCAGTGGAAAACTACCATAGAAAGTCATCTTTGCTCAGAGGTTTATGGTATAGGCGTAACTGATGACCATTGAATAACAATTTAAACTTAATAGGATCTATTGTAGATAATCTGATAGCACCATTAGAAAATGTTTAAACTATCTCATAAGGTCCTAACCACCGTGTCGGTAATTTTCCCAAATTATCTTTTTACCTGGAATCATAGAGAAGAGCCCAATCACCTGGTTGGAATGATTTATCCTTGATATAGCGATCATGGCACTTCATGCACTAGCTTTGAACAGATTCAGTATGTTGCAAGGAAGACTTCCTTATCTCATCTAAAGCATTAATCTACAAGAGCCTTTCTTCTTGTGTTGTAGAAAGAGTCATATCTAAGGAAACAATTGTTCTCAATTTTTTATGTTCAAACTCCTCAAGAATCATTGCTTTGGTCTCATATACCATTTCAAATGGTGTAAACCCTTTTGTAGTTTTCCAGGTGGTTCTATAAGCCCATACAACTTCATATAATTTTCTAGACCAATCTTTTATGTTAAGTGCTACTGTTTTGGTCAATATTGATTCAAGCTCCCTGTTAGTAATCTCTGCTTGGCCATTAGCCTGTGGATGATATGGAGTGGATTTCCTATGCCTAGCATTGTATTCATTAACTAGGGTTGTAATTAGAGTGTAAGTGAACTATGCCCCTTGATCTGTCACTATTTCTCTAGGAACTCCATACCGAGTGAATATTTTTCATATAAAAATTCTGCTACCTTATTATCTCTGGCATGCTTGAAGGCTTTGACCTCTACCCATTTAGTAACATAGTTCGTACAAACAATTATGTAGGAATGACCATTTGATGGTGGATCAATTGGCCCAACAAAGCCTCGCCCCCATTTCTCAAATGGTGTAACAACCACCTGAGGATGTAGAGGCATTTCATCAAACCGAGTTGGTCTTCCCATTCTTTGACATCTGTCACATTTTTTGGTGTATTTAACTGCATCCTTGTGCAAGTTTGGCCAATAGTACCCTATAGTTAATATCTTGAGAGTTGTTCTTTTGGCTACAAAATGACCTCCATGAGGTTCATCATGACAGACATGAAGTATATCATATGTCTCATCTTCTCTTACACAACGCCTCATAACTTGATCTGGCCCTGTATAAAATAAGCAATTTGCTATCCATGAGAAGTTGAAACTCTTTTCTACTAGCAGTCTTTCCTCTTTGGGTGAGAAATGTGGGGGTGTCTTGTTAGCTGCTAGGTAATTGGCTATGTCAGCATACCATGGACTATGTAAAATGATGGAAAACAAATTCTCATCTGGAAAGGAATCATTAATGACCTCATTATTGGTTGGTGTTTGAATCCTTGACAGAAAATCTGCCACTACATTTGCTTTTCTTGGTTTATCAATGATAGTAATATCAAATTATTGCATTAACAACAACCATCTTGCCAATCTACCTGTAATGGAGATTTTGTTCATGAGGTACCAGATGGCTACATGATCAGTATGTATAAAGATTTAATATACAGTTATATAGTGTCTAAATTTATTTAGGGCATAGATGACAACTAACATTTCCTTTTCTGTAAAAGGGTAATTCAGTTCTAGTCCTTGCAAATTTTTACTGATGTAATAAATTGCATTTTCCAAAACTCCTTGCTTCTACCCCAGAACTTCTCCTATTGCAAAATCGGATGCATCTGTATGAATGTGAAAAAGAATTGATCAATCGGGTCCTTTAAGCACAGGGGGCTGGGTTAAGGCTTCTTTTAGTTGAGAAAATGATTTTTCACATGCAACTGTCCATTCAAACTCAACTTCCTTTGTCAATAAAGAACATAATGTCCCTACTTTTTGACTAAAGTCCTTAACAAATCTCCTATAGTACCCTGCATGGCCTAGAAAACTTCTTACATTCTTTTGTTTAACAGGGGTAGGAAGAGCAAGTATTACTTCAATTTTAGTTGGATCTACCTGAATACCTATTTGAGAAATTCTATTCCCCATCACTATTCCTTCTTGCATCATCATAAAACATTTTTCATTGTTTAGGGATAAACTGTGATCTTCACACTGCTACAATACTTTGGTTAGATTTTGTAATGCCTCCTTAAATGTAGTCTCATAAGTAGTAAAGTCATCCATGTAAATTTCCATACAATCATGGGATATGTTTGAAAATATACCGACGACAACCCTTTGAAAGGTTGTAGGAGCATTACATAAACCAAAAGGAAGGACTGAATAGGCATATGTGCCCCAAGGCTAAGTAAAGGTGGTCTTTTCCTGATCTTCCGGAGCTATTCTGATCTAATTATAACCACTAAACCCATCCAAAAATGAAAAGTATTGCTTACCTGCTAGAGAGTCTAACACTTGATCTATAAATGAAAGTGGGAAGTGATCCTTTTTGGTAGCAGTGTTGAGCTCCCTATAGTCCACACTAACTCTTCATTTTCCTCCTTTCTTTGGAACTATAACCAGAGGAGAAACCCATTGACTATTGGAAATAGGGTAAATGAATCCTACATGAAGCAACTTTTGTAGTTCCTCTTTAACTATTTCCCTTAAAGAAGGCTTAATCCTTCGCTGAGGCTATCTAATTGGTTTACAATCTTTCCTGATATAAATTCCATGGGTACACAATGTAGGATTTAATCCTTTCATGTCCTGATAATCCTATGCAAAAGCTTGTTGTTGGGCTTTGAGTAATTCTGTTAATGGCAATCTTTGATCTGCTGCTAATTGACTATTGATGTTCAACTTTCTTCCTGCAACAACTTCTATTTGAATTATTGACTCGACATTAGATATTTTAGACACACAAGAGGTTTGAATCTCTTGTGGTAGCAATGTGTGAAATATGTCCGTGGCTATAGGAGAATTTAAAAATCTTGGAGATGGAAGAAGGCTATGCAGAGGACTTACTGGTATACCCAATGACTGTTGAGCTACTCCATAATGATTCTTATGATGTTAGAGAGTATTGTATCATCCTCTTGAAGTGCTATGAATGGGTCCCTTGATAATATCACTTATATTGAGAGAGTATGTAGGATAGTTATTAGGATCAGTTTAAAAGACTTCCTATTGTTGTTGTGGTTTGTTATTTGGATTTGGAACAGGCTGAGTTGTTAGTTGGGTTGGCTTGGATTGAGTGGCAGTAGGAGTTGGTGGCATTAAAGCTGGTTGTTGGGACTGTTGTTGTGGCTGCAGGAAACCTAATAACTAGTTTGCCCATTGATGTCCTCCCCTCCATTGTGGTGATTGTTTCTAGTTACCTTGAGGGGGAGACCAATTCCCTTGTGGTTGTTGCCATTGAGATGAGGAATTGTGATAATTAGGCCAAGGGTTTTGAGAGTTATTCCAAGACTGAGGAGTATAATTTCCAAAATTTTGGGAATATGGTGGTTGCAACTGATTATTTTGTGCATTGAAGTTCATATAAGGATTAGAAAATGACAATGGATCTTGTGGCATACCTTGTCTTGGAGGCCAATTCCATCGTTGTGAAACATAAAAGAGTTGTTCATCATCTCCATAGACAGGCTTGAAATCTGGGGAACTCTGTTGGCTATCAATTTTAGCTAACAGTTTGCATCTACAGTCCTTCTTCTTTTGTCTACAGTGAGGACAAAATTCAGCAAGCATAGCCTCTACCTCCTCATGCTTCTTCTTTTCCTATAGTGTATCCAATTGGGTAGCAATATTATTAATTATATCCTCTTTAAAATCCTTTAATAGATGAGTTATTTCCATTCTTGAGATTGTTGAAGATGAGTTTGCAATTGAAGAACCAAGCCTATAATGTCTTCCCCTTTTTGTTGTAGCTCTTGAATACTTTTGAAAAATCTGTCTGATATCATCCCATTAGATCTAAGGAGTCAACACAATCATCATTGATTCCCCTTAGAAAAATCAACTTCATAGAGTCTTCACTTAGAGTACTATGTTTGGATTTGTTGACACTATATAAAAATATTTCCAAATAGTCTTCCAGACTTTCATCTTCTTTTTGTGTCACTCTGAAGATATCATCACCATGTTGGTCCATTCCCCTACAATAGTCTTTATACTTATCCAAGAAGTTTGTCTTCATCTCCTCCCAGGTAGTGGTTACATTTCTTCCTAAACTCATAAACCATCTCAAGGTAGCTCTTTCAAAGTAGCAAGGAATAACTTGAGTTTATGAGCATCAATGGTATAATCATAAATTCTGCAAAGGATATCAAATTCAAACAGAAAGGTGTTTGGATCTTCTGTTACCAATCCATGAAATTTTGGAAGTGAAGAGGCTGGTATGTTTTTGAAATTTGCATTATCATGCAGGTCAGGAATAGGAAACTCAAATATTGGATTTACAGGTGGAGGTGGAGGATTTGCTACCATTGGTCCCTGATAAATGAGTAGAGGTAAAATGATTTGTTCAGGGGGTTCATTCAGGAAGTCTAGGTCTCCTTCTGAGAAATTAAAGACACCTCTATTTAGCACACAAGTTTCTTCAAACAGGTTTACTTTAGGTGCTTGATCTGATCTTATATCTTGAGTGGAATGTGAGGGAAGAAATATTCCTAGTGCATCTCTTCTCCTCCTATGCATGCAGATTAATTAAGAAAATTCAAAAATCTAATTGAGAAAACTTAAAAACTAATGGTTTACAATAGGTCCTTAGTTTAGCACCATCCCCGACAACGGCGCCAAAAATGTTGGTCCTCACAATTGGAATGGTAACTAGGTAATAAAACACAATATAGAGATTGAATATCCTTAAATAGCTAACTTTTCCTATGGCAAACGCTCATTTAGTTATCAACCAGGGATGTAAACTTGAAATGGGCCAGCATTATATGTGCACCAAGTTCATATTGCAACCATTCTATATTACTGGCGGAAAGGAAATTCTTCTTAAAGTAAACACACGGAATCTCAAATGAACTAATACTTAATCTTACAATTGGAAATTAGTTTAAACAACTATTGTTAAATGATAAATTTCTGGCAGGCAGTAGGAACTACTCTCCTGTTGTGGATGCAGGAACAAACACAGGAATTGTTTCCTATGGTTGCAGGAACAAACAACTGCAGAAACAATTGCTACAGAAGTATAAAACTAACTAGAACATACAAAGGATTACTCACCAAGTGGGCCCCCTTGAGTGAGTATCTTTAGAACTTCAGATTACAATTATCTAATCATTCAAAATCACATTAATCTCTTTATTTCATCTTTACTGGAAAATACATAAACAATACCAGAAGACTGTGTATTAAAAAATACTATGGCCATTCTCTGCTATTCCCAAGAGGAGAGAGATCCCTTTATTTATAGGAAAACTTATAACAAAATTCTAATTGATCGACCACATTCCTACAGAATAGGCGAATCAGATTTATTAACAAGAGAAGAAGAAGTCAGCGCAAGACAACATTACAACATCTGTCTTGTAGCTAAGAAAATATAGCATGACTAGCCTCCTAGATCTAAGCTCCACTAGGAACAGTTATAAATGTTTCATAAATCAATCTGCTCAAGAACCGGTCAAGTGGTTTCAATCATTACTGCATTTCTCTGAAAGGGTTTGCATTGCGGTTATATACTTGATGCTCTTTTGAACCACCATTTGTCTTTACTTCACCTTTGTTGACCCTGCATCATGATATTAATGTGCACAACAAACATGTGTATATACTAATGCTAACATGATATAATGTAAACCATATTTATAATTGATTTTAGATATTTTCTTAGATAGACCATTTGAAACCATTATATGACATCCTTAGCTATGAGTTAAACCAGTTTCAAAAACACTTAAAAGGTATCAACTTAGGAGAATATTATAATCCAAATGTCATCTAATAATAAGACCTAGGCAGGAGTATTATATAAAAAATCTATCAAAATAGAGCCATTATTTAGGCTCATCAATTGCCACTGCTGCAAAGTGAAGACAAGTGTGAAATTGTTGAAAGCCAAAGAGATAAACACTTGAAGTGTTCATGAGCGAAGTATTGATCAATAAGGAGAAGCAGAGTAAACCGGTATAAGGAAAAACCAGTGGAGAGTGCATTGAACACGAAGGTGAAACTGGTAGAAGTTGTGCTTGATTAAAAGTGATCAAGTATGAGTTGAGAGAGGGAAGTCATTGTGAGAGGGGATTGAGAAAAGTGACCAGAAAAGTCAAGTTGCAGAGTGAATGGGGAGAATACAAACCGGTAAGGCTGAAACCAATAGAGGAGAAGATTGTAAGGTTGCAAAACTTAATTTGCAACAGTGATTTCATTTCAATATTTGAGTCTTATATTGTTTTCACTAAGTTGTAGCTTAGTGCAGGGGTTGTAGATCCTTTAGGTTGTATCCTATAAATTGTGTAGGGGTTAGTGCTCCTTTGAGTTGGTGCTCATAAATCAGTGGTTGGTGCTCCTTGGGTTGGTGCCCTAAATCTTGTAATCAAGGGGTCATTGTGAGGTTGGATTAGAGCAGAAGATCTCCAACAACTATTCTCATCGAGTTTTTTCCCACATTGGGTTTTCCTTGTATATATATGGTATTGTGTGATGTATTATTGTGCATGTGGTATGTTAATATTTTAGCAAGTCCTTTTACACACTCTCCTTACATTGTTTAAGTTATCGGTTAGCACTTAGTTTTGTTTTATATGTTACCGGTATCTCCTTGTTGAAGAACAAGAGTTTAAATCACTGATTCACCCCCTCTCAGTGATCCATTGTGTCCAATAATTGGTATTAGAGCCTAGGTACCCTATTTTGTCAAAAGAATTCTCGAGCTTGGGTAGATCCTGTCAAGTGTTCACAATGGCAAGAAATGAATCTGCCTCTTGAAAAGCTCCTATGTTTGATGGTGTCAACTATGCCTTTTGGAGTAGAAGAATAAAAAACTATTTGTCCTCTCTAGGTTGTGATGTATGGATGTCAGTTGTGAATGGGTATACAGTCCCTTATAATCCCCCTACTAATCCAGATGCTAAGAGGGAATATGAGAACAATGCTAAATCTAAGAATTCCATTCTTAGTGAGTTGTCTAATAATGAGTTTTTTGAATTCATGCACTTCTCCTTTGCCAAGGAGACTTGTGATAAGATTCAAAAGATATTTGAAGGTGATGCTAAAGTCAAGGAAGCCAAGTTGCAGACATTGCGAGCACAACTTGAGGGCTTGAAGATGAGATATGAAGAGAAGATTTCTGACTATCTCCAAAGGGTTGATGAAATAACAAATACCATTAGAGGGCTTGGAGAAGAAATAAAAGATGAGGTGATAGTGAAGAAAGTACTTAGATCTCTTACATCTAAGTATGATACAAAGGTCTTAGAAATAGAAGAAGAAAAATATATTAAAGCTTTACAATGGATGAGTTGTATGGCTCTCTAACTGCTTATGAGATGAGGGAAGTCGGTATTGATGCTGTGGAGAAATAAGTTGCATTCAAGACATCAAGGAAAGGAAAAAAAGAATCTGCTCATGATGCAACCAGTGAAGACTTTGATGACATCATGACAAACTTTGTAAGAAGACTCAAGACAAGTTCAGGTAAATACAAAGGCAATCTACCTTTGAAATTTTTCAACTGTGGAAAGATGAGATATTTTGCTGCTAAATGTCCTTATGGTGACAAGAATGAAGATGATCAATCAAGTGGTAGCAGATCATATAGTAAGGATAGGAAGAATAATGTCTACCAACATGGTAGAAGAGGCTACCAGAAGCAGAGTAGCCTTTACACTCATGAAAATGATACCACATATGATGAAAGTGCCTCAGATGACTGTTGTAGTGGAGATGAAGTTAGAGCAAACCTTTTCATGGCTCAAGAGGTTCTGGTATCTGAAGAAGAAGAAGAGGAAGAGCAAGAAGGAGAAGTAGACCTTGAAGCAAAACTCATTATTGCCTTAGAGCTAAAGAAAACAAGAAGAGATTTGAAGAAGGTAAAAAGAGCTGCAACTAAAGAACAAGAGTTATTGGAGCAATCTCTTGAAGAGTCCAAGAAAACTATTTAGATTTAAAACTCAAGTTAGAAGAGGTGAAGAGGATGTGTGAAGTCACTAGTACCAGTCTGAGTGAAAAGGAAAAGGAACATCAGAATCTGGAAGCAAAAATAGTGCAACTCCAAAGAAATAAAAGTAAGAAGCAAATATGAAGGCAGCACTGAAGCCCTGGACAAGATGTTGAGAAAATATAAGAAATCTGAAGATACCGGTGGCTTAGGTTTTCAAGAAGGTCAAAGTTCAAACAACAAAGACACATCCGATAAGGAGATACAATTCACTTCTTCAAATGAAGGTGAAGAGAAGAAGACATTTACGGTTAGCAGCATGAAAGGAAGACCCCCAGTGAGGCAGTTGTCTGCAGGTTCAAGATAACCTAACCGGTATGTTCCAAATTTTCATGGTAATTGTCACCCATGTAATAAGTTCATTCATAGAATGGCAGATCAAAGGAAAATGAATGTCAACCCCAATTTTGAGAGTAGAAACTCATTTGTTGCATTACAAAGTACAAATGTCACATGTTATAATTGCAATGAGTTTGGTCACAAGAGTTATGAATGTAGGATTAATATGCAAATTATCCTACAAGAAAGCATTGAGTACATCTTATAGTGCTAATGTGAAATGCTATAAGTGTCAGAATTTTGGTCACATAGCAAGGTATTGTCAACTGAGAACTGACAAGCAAAATAGACTTGTGTTGGATGAGAAGTTGGAAACAAAACTGGAACACAAAGTGACAAAAGAGGAAAAGAAAGAAAAGAAACAAGTTTGGGTAGAGAAGGAGAAAAAAAAGATAGAGTCTAGCCTGATTGTACAAACTGCTCTACATGGTGAAAGGAGGAATTTATGGGTAGTTGATAGTGGTTGCTCGAATCACATGACCAAAGACAAGAAAAATTTCATCAAGCATGATGATTGGAATGGTGGTTCAGTCCAGTTTGGAGACAACCCCTCCATCAAGATCAAAGGCAGGGGTAAACTAAATATTGATGGAAAGATCAAGGCTCACGATGCGTACTATGTTGAAGGACTGAAGCATAACCTACTAAGTGTAAGTTAGATGTGTGACAAAGGGTACAAGTTCTCATTTGACTCTATCGGGTGTCAGATAAGAAAGAAGAGTACCAGTCAGGTGGTAGCAAAAGGAAAGAGAACAGATAATTTGGTTAAGATAAGCAAGAACCGGTGTGTGAGAAACATACCTCCGATCATAAAACCGAAAAGCACATTTTGTGATGAATGTGTTAGAGGCAAGAAAGCAAAGGTCAGCTTTAAAACAAAAGAATATAACACCTCAAGACCTTTGGAATTGATACATACAGACTTATGTGGGCCAACAAGGACAAGAGAATTGGTTGGAGAAAGGTATTTCATGTAGTTCATAGATGATTACTCAAGAATGACTTGGGTAACCTTCCTGCATGACAAGTCACAAGCATTTGAGAGATTCAAAATTTTCAGGAAGATGGTGGAAAATGAAAGTGGGCACCGGTTAAAATGCTTAAGATCTGACAAGGTGGAGAATTTTCTTCAAATGAATTTGTTGACTATTGTAAGAAACATGGAATTTGAAGACAGTATTCAGCTGCAAGGACACCTCAGCAAAATGGGGTGGTAGAGAGGGAAAATAGGGCAGTGAAGGAGATGGCTAGGACTATGTTGAATGAGGCCAACATACCGGATATATACTGGAAGGAAGCAGTTCATACTGTTGTCTACACTTTAAACTGGGTATAGTTAAGAGTGAATAGTAGAATGACTCCTTATGAGTTATGAAATGAAAGAAAACCATCACTCAAGCACTTCAGAGTGTTTGGAAGTAAGTGCTTCATCAAGAGAGATGTTGATGGATTAGGAATTTTTTATTCCTAAAGCGATGAAGGAATCTTTGTGGGATACTCAACCAACGGTAAAGCCTACAAATGCTACAACAAGAGATTGAGAAGGGTGGTTGAGAGTGTAAATGTGATAATAGATGAAGACTCACATAGAGGAAATTTTGCGCCAACACCTTACATTGATGATTCAGATGTTGAAAATGAAGAACAATCTGATAATGGATCAGTAGAAGATACACCAAACAAAATCCCCAACTGGTATGTGCTGAAAAATCATCCAAAAGAACAGATCATAGGAGATAGGAATGAAGGTGTGCAGACTAGAATGAGTTTAGCCCAGGAAGGTGAGCAAGTAAATTTCTGCCTCATGACTGAAAAAGAGACCAAAACTTTTGAAGATGCTAGCAAAAGTGAGAAGTGGGTAGATGCCATGGATGAAGAATTGAGACAAATTGAGAAAAATTAGACTTGGGAACTTGTTCCTAGACCAACAGACAAAAATATCATAGGTACCAAATGGGTCTACCGAAACAAGATGAATGAAGAAGGTAAGATAGTCCGACATAAAGCAAGGTTAGTTTGCAAAAGGTATGCTCAAGTGGAAGGTATTGATTTTGAAGAAACCTTTGAACCAGTTGCTAGGTTAGAGGCAATAAAAATGTTTTTATCTTTCTCAACCTACAAGGGATATAAAGTATATCAGATGGTTTTGAAATCTGCTTTTCTCAATGGAAATCTTGAAGAAGAGGTGTATGTGGAACAGCCAGAAGGGTACTTGTTCCATGAAGATGAGAGTTTTGTATGCTGATTGAAGAAAGCCCTATATGGTTTGAAGCAAGCTCCCAGAGCATGGTATTCCCTGTTAGACAAATACTTGAAGGAGCAAGGATTCCGGAAAGGGAATGCAGACAACTTGTATGTCAAGGTAAATGGATATCACATGATTATAGTTGTTGTATATGTGTATGATATTATCTTTGGTGGAGACAAGGACATCATGTGCAAAGAATTTGCACATAAGATGAAGATAGAGTTTGAGATGTCCATGTTGGGTGAGTTGTCATATTTTCTTGGTTTGCAGATCTCACAGAAGGAGAGGAATTTTCATCTCCCAAACCAAGTATGCAAAAGACATACTGAATAAATTTAAAATGGAGGATAGCGAACTGGTAAGTACTCCCATGGTTATAGATTGTAAGTTGAGAAAACTAGATGAATCACCAAAAGTTGAGCAAACATTGTATAGGTCTATGATCGATAGTCTGTTGTATTTAACAACATCTAGACCGGATATTGTACAAGTTGTTTTCATGGTAGCAAGATTCCAAGCTGCTCCTAAACAGTCTCATTTAAATGTAGTCAAAAGAATCTTCAGGTATTTGCAAGGAACTATTATTTATGGCCTGTGGTATCCAAAGAAAGGAGACTTTGCTTTGCAGGCTTATACTGATGCAGATTGGGCAGAAAGTATTGATGATTGAAAAATTACAAGTGGAGGTTCTTTCTTCTTAGGAGACCAGTTAGTATCATGGAACGGTAAGAAGCAAGATTCAGAGTCACTATCTACTGCTAAGGCAGAGTACATAGTAGCTGCTACATGTTGTTCACAGGTTTTATGGATGAAGCAGACATTGAAAGACATACAGGTGGAGATACCGGAACCTATTACAATCTGGCATGATAACTCAAGTACAATCAACATCTCCAAGAATCCAGTAATGCACTCAAGAACAAAACACATTGCAATCAAGTATCACTTCTTGAGGGAGAAGGTAACTGACAAGGAGGTCATAGTAGAGTATGTTCCCATTGATGAGCAGATTGCTGATATATTTACCAAGCCGCTTCCTTTGGGTCCATTTAATTATTTGAGACAAAATATGGGAGTTGTCCCACCATCTAGCAGCACTTGAATGCATAGGAGATTGCATGATTCAGGGGGAGTCAACCAGTGCTACAATCTTATGACTCTTGAATCATGAAGCATGGACATAGGGGGAGAGTGTGTCTTAACTAGATGTAGTCAAGGGAGAGATTATTGGTATCAGACTAAGGTTCTTTTTTCCATTGTTGCCAAAGGGGGAGAGAAACCAGAAAAGAAGATGTTGACATCAATGCCAAAGGGGGAGATTGTTGGCATTGAGTTGTTATTGATGTCAACCGTTATTGCAGGAAGGCTACCGGTAGAGGTATGTCATCTGGTATGAAGAAGAGTCAACCAGTATGGTGAAAGACAAGCAGTTGTTCAGACTATCAGTGACTTCACTGGTATGAGGTGAGATGCATGTGTGTGTGAGCATGTTGAGTGATAACTGATAGATTTTAAACTTGTTTGGATTTTGGTTGTCTATTTATGATGAAGAGGCGGAATGTTAAAGTAATCGCAAACCACTGGAGGTGAAGATGTGCTACCAGTGTAGTGTGCACTACTGGTTAGCAGGAGAAGAATGTCTCACCGGTAAAGGCATGTACTGGTATGAGTTTTTTGAATGATCAAATGTAAATCAATTGTGTATCGGTGAGCTAAGTGTATGACCGTTGTGATGCCATGTGGAGTTGAAGTGGCAAACATGCAAAGGTCGGTGAAGCCTCCATCAACATGGTTGGTGAAACAACTAGTTGACATTAATGAAATGACCAAAAATCATGGGATGGTAACTGACTGATACGGCTTAAGGAAGAATGACAAAGAAAGATCAGGGAATAGTCGGCACCTGGATCGAAGCAAAGAAATCAGACTGCAAGAAGATCTCGAGAATGAAACAACTGAGCTTTTTATGAGTCAACCAATTTCAAGGTAGAAAATCATGTACGAGATTTCTATCTTTAGAAAGTATGCATTGGATAATGGAAAACATGTACAAATGCATTCCTCAAGTACAGGCGATCGATCCAAGACAAACTGGATTGGATCTCATGCAGATTCTGTTGGGTGAAGGAATCCCTAACCACCCCAAGTTTGAATTGATTCTTAGTGGGAAAGCTCAAGTTTAAATATGATGACTTGTGATTGTGATTGCCTCTACTATAGAGTGAAGACAAGTGTGAAATTGTTGAAAGCCAAAGAGATAAACACTTGAAGTGTTTATGAGCAAAGTATTGATCGATAAGGAGAAGCAAAGTAAACCGGTATAAGGAACAACTGGTGGAGAGTGCATTGAAAACAGAGGTGACAAACCGACAGAAGTTGTGCCTGATTAAAAGTGATTGAGTGTGAGTTGAGAGAGGGAAGTCATTATGAGTGTAGACATCTAAAAATGTTCAACGCTTGCAGAGTCATACTTTAACATTTGCGCATTGCCTTATTTTAGGGTTTTTGCGTCGCATTAACATTTCTCCTATGTTGTGCACTTGGTTTTTATCATTTGCGAGCATCGAGTCCTTCTTCTGCATTCTTCATTCGTCTCGCTTTTGAATTTGGTCTTGTCAATAACAATCTTCAGTCATGATTTTGGTCGATCTTATCCTGTCGCATCAATGTGCATGCTCATTTGTCATATTTTGACATCGTCAATTCGATTTCATTTTGGACATCGTCAATCCTAATTAGGGTTTTGTCCTCTTTTCAATCTTGTCATCTTGCGATCAATTCATCATCAATCCTTGTCCTTTGATCAAATTGTCATCAATCTTGTCGTCTTGCGATCGATTTGTCATCAATCATTGTCATTTTCAATCTTGTCGTTTTGGGATTAATTTGTCATCGATCGTTGTTATTTTCAATCTTGTCATTTTGCGATTGATTTGACATTGATCGTCGTCTTTCTCAATCATGTCAATTTGGATCAATTAGTCATTGTTTCTCGTCAATTGGCACATTTATCAATCAAATCATTTATCAGCATTGGTCCTTTGTCAGTCAGAATCATGATCAAATCGAATCGATATTAATTATCTTTTGTCAAGACCTAATTGTCATCCTTGCATTTCTAATTCATCTTCTAGGGTTTCATGATTTAGTCATTTAACCTTGTTTGTCATTTCCCCCTCTAGGTTAAATAAGTTCCTAAGTCTTCTTGTCACAATTAAATGTTTATTTAATTGGCTAACTAATTCCTCCCTCTTTGTGAATTAATTAATAAATGAAAAATTCTTAATTAATTCACTTAATTCCTAATTTCCTCATTTTCTAATTTTCCTAATTCCTAATTTCCTCATTTCTAATTTCTTAATTTCTAATTCATCTAATTTCAATTTTCTCCTATATTTCTCCTAATTTCATGGGAATGACATAGCAAATTTGTCATAATTTGTCATAATTGACAATCAATCAATTTTGACATAGTAATTTGTCATAATTGACAATCAATCAATCTTGCATAGAAAGTGTCAATTTCTCATAATTGTCATTCTTGATTTGAAATTTCCTTTCAAATCTCTTCATGCTAATCTTGTCATTTCTCCAATTTATCTATAAATTGGATGAATTTCTTCAATCAAAGTCCCTGGTCGAATCAATCACGCTTCTAGTACCCTTATGTTGTCGTCTCGTCTTGTCAATATTGGTTTCACATTAGGCTTATGCACTTGAAGGTGAGATCCACAAAACAAAGCAATTTGAAGGAGAAAGAAGGACAATGGAGCCACATGAAGGAGACATCTGCATTTGGTTTTCTTAGATCTCATTTTGAATGTCTTGTTTTCATGTTTTCATTGAATGTTTTTAGGTTCCTTATCATTGCAATTTAGTTTTTGTGATTGAGCTAGGCTAATGTTTCTATTGCTTTGATGATTTCCAGATTCCTATCTACAATGAGAGCAGATTGAAAAAAGTGATCAGAAAAGTCAAGTTGCAGAGTGAGTGGAGAGAATATAGACCGGTAAGGCTGAAACCAGCAAAGGAGAATATTGTAAGCTTTCAAAACTTCATTTGCAACAGTAATTTCATTTGTATATCTGAGTCTTATATTGTTTTCACTAAGTTGTAGCTTAGTGTAGGGGTTGTAGCTCCTTTAGGTTGTAGCCTATAAATTGTGCAGGGGTTGTTGCTCCTTTGAGTTGGTGCTCATAAATCAAGGGTTGGTACTCCTTGGGTTGGCGCCCTAAATCTTGTAATCAAGGATTCATTGTGAGGCTGGATTGGAGCAGAAGATCTCCAGCAGCTATTCTTTCCGAGGTTTTTCCCATATTGGGTTTTCCTCGTATATATCTGGTGTTGTGTGATGTATTCTTGTGCATGTGGTATGTTAATATTTAGAAAGTCCTTTTACACACTATGCTTGCATTTTTTAAGTTACCGGTTAGCACTTAGTTTTTTTTTATATGTTACTGGTATCTCCTTGTTGAAGGACAAGAGTTTAAATCACTGATTCACCCCCCTCTCAGTGATCCATTGTGTCCAATAGCATTTTTTCCAATCAATATGTCTCTAGTCACATTTATTGCAATCTGGATCTCCTCAATAGCATCATATTTGTGTTTGTAAGGAGGCAAGGATCTCAACACTTTAGCTACAATCTCCGATTCTTCTTACTTTCCACCTGCACATCTAATATTCAACACAATCTCATTCACTTTATGCATAAAGGAGGTAATATTATCATCTTTTCCCATTCTCAACATCTCATACTTTCCCTTTAGGCTCTGCAACTTTGCAACTTTCACATGGTTGTCACCTTCATACAAAATCTCTAGCCTCTTCCAGATGTCATGAGCAGTTTGCAAATCCATAACATTATTCATCTAAGAATCAATCAAGGCAATCAACAATGCTTCCTTATCTCTAATAATGTATTCAACTTCCTTTAGCTCATCCGGAGTTGCAGGACTATTCAGAGGAACATTATACACATTCTTATTAATCTTCCAGTAATCTTCACCGATGCACCTCAAGTGACACTCCATCTAGTTTTTCCAAAGAGAGTAATTCATTCCATCAAATCTCAGACTATCCTTCTTGTAAGCATAGGCTTCCATCCCAGATCACCTCAAGCAGACAAGCTTCTTTCAGAGGATCTAGCTCTGATACCAATTATTGGAAACAAGGCAAACAACTGAGAGGGGGGTGAATTAGTTGTTTCAAAAACCTTACTTAACCCAAACACAATTTCAATTATGATAATTAGCAGTGAAAGCATACATCAATAACACCAAGATTTTTGATGTAGAAAACAACTCCTTGTTCACTGCAAAGGAGATCTTGTTCATGGAGGAGTCACAAATTGAAAATTATGTTGCTGCAAAAACTCAAAGGTAGGATCAACAATTCCTGATGCTCATTGTCCATGAGTGTAACTTTGATCAGCCAGGTTAGTACTTTGAGAAAATCAACATATAGATATTACAATGGAAAAACACACACTGAAACCCAAAAGAGAAAATACCGATTGCATGTCACTCCCTAGCAAAGTAGCCAAAAAACTGTTGGGTGAATATTTTGTGACCAGCGTAACAATGATAAAATATGTATTTCACACATAGCTACATTGATACAAAGTCTCTCCTCTCATCAAGGGGAGGTTCCCTGGTAGAATTTGGGTATTTTAAGAACTTTGAAATTAAATTCGGGGGTAAGCTTAGGGTGTATAATTCTCTTTTTTTAGAATTAACGTATATCCCTTTACTTGATGAAACTTCTTACAAAATAACCAACTAATGAAACTTGCATACAATGACTAAAGTATATCTCTAAAACTACATAAGCGCAAAGCCTTATGTGAGTACAATATAACTTTCAAATCAATAACAATTATAACTAATATAACTTGCAGCTCAAAGTCTTCAAGATATATATATATATATATATATATATATATATATATATATATATATATATATATATATATATATATATATATATATATATATATATATATATATATATATATATATATATATATATATGTATGAAACTTCCAATAATCTAAAGCAACCAGAAATAGTACAAATCCTACTACCTAATCATCGTATCACAATACTAATTCCTAAATATGAAAATTACTCAAAGACTATTTGCCACAATTTAGATGCTCCCTTAATCACATGAACAAAAATGTCACCAATATCAAGGAATTAAATAACATATATAAGAAATGAACATAGGAATATCCACTCACATAAACAATCTTTGGCCCAACACAAAGTTTGAAATCAAAAGGAATTGCTTTCTTTATTTGCTTGATTGAATCTTCACAACAAAAATCTCAAATTCTTAGTTGAGGCAACAATTTGGCAGAGTTTTTGCTTAGCATATAAAAGATAGATATTTACAAATGAGGTTCCTCCTTTTATAGAAAAGGGGTGGAGAAAATGTGGACACAGTTGACTAATTCAACTGCAGAGTCCCACTTGACTACAAATATTGCATAAAATAAAAATGCAACTGCAAGAAAATTTGCAATAAGAAAAGATGCAGTTACATGAAAACTACTTAGTGTCAATGACACTTTATTCTTTATTTCCCCCCCTCATTCATTTTCTATAATTTCTTGAATCTAGCCAGCGTAGCTTGCATCTCATATTTGTCTGGCCCTAAAGTTGCATTAGAAATGGCATGAACACGAGAGATGGAATCTCCAACTTCTACATAAGCCCTTTTAGCTTTCTTCAAAACTGATGCAAGATCATCTAAGTTGACTTGAATTTCAATCAACTTATCAAATGGCACCAGAGAAAATTGATCATCTACCAACTAGTCGATCATGGTGAGGAATTCCTGTTCAATGGTCTCACTGAGTAAAACCTGTTGTTCTGTATCAAATAACTAGATAGGTAATTCTGATATCACTGATGAAATATTTGTAATTGCATCAATACATTCTCTCTTATCCCGATTCAAATCTTGTACCAGCATTTTCATTAGCTCATCCTTGTGTGCCAGTATTGATCGGGTTTCGATGTACTCACCCCAAGTCAATACTACATTGTTATCAACAAAGATGTCTACTCTATATTATCACATTTAATCCCAAAGCCCTAAATCTTTCTCAAGTTCTGTTATTTCTTGGCATAATAAAGATTGTACATCCTGAACATGTACTTGTGCATTCTCAAAGTCTATCAAAATCTTGACTGCAAATTCAATGAGATGTGAGCCTTCTAAATTCAAGTGAATTATCCATTCCTCCATTACTCTGCCCCTTGTACCCAATCGTTCTACTTTTTAAAGTGCATCTATGTCAACTGAAACTATTGGCTGAACCTCTTGTGATGACTGCATAATTTTATGAAGAATTCTAGTTAGTCGTTCACATTTTTTCTTCCATTCAATCTTCTCATCCCTTTCCCGATCTAGTCCACACATGAGAGAATTGAAAGCAGTTTGAGAGTCTTTCTTAACACTCTCATGTATTTCCACACCAAGTTCCACAGTCTGTATAGCATAATCTACAAGTTGAATGTTGTCCTTGTCTTTTTCTGAAGATAGCACCAAGACCTCAGCATATTTCCTTTTGCTTATTGGATCAACCAAGATTCTAGACATAGTCTTGGGATTCTTGCTGACTTTCTGCTTGACAGGACCTAATTGGTCAAAATCAAAATCATATGGTGAGATTACATGTTTCTTTATTTTGGGCCCCATAATATCCAACCATGGAGGAAGATCTAATTTTGTTGGATTTATGGTACCAGTTTTCACAGTCACAGATACTTGTATTGTGGTCTAGCTTGTAGTTGCAGTAGCTTGGGATACTGGCACAAGGGCAATTGTATCATCAATGTTAGGAACTTGAGAAGAAGATATTGTTGCCACAGTAGTAGAAACCAATGATTTAGCTTTTGTAGTAATAACGGTTGAAACAAGTGGTGGATCTTCTATAGTAACAATGCTTGAAGGAAGCATCACTACCTATTGCTCTTGATAAATCTATGCCATTGCTTCTATGAATTCTAAGATTGAAGATTCAATCATAGACGCAGGTATATCATCAAAACTTGGAAGGCATGATAAATTCAAAAAAATCTTGATCATCTTCTTCTTGTGACATGACAACGTCCAAGCCTTCATCGTCATGTTCTTCATCTTCTTCATCTGAATCAGACTCAATATAATGAATGGTTACTTGAATTGAAGTAGGAACCTCTGTTGTTGTAGAAATGGTAGTAACTAACGATGGAAGTGATTCCCCCACATCTTACATTTCTTCTTCCTATGGTATTTCTCCCTCTTTTTTTTTTTTTTTTATTCTTGTAATTTCGGTTCCTTAGAAACATCTTTCTATGCAGCTTGAGATGAAGATTCTCCTTTCTTTGGCCCTTTGATAGTGAACTTGTATGTAGGTCTTTTCCCCTTTGACTTAGGAGATGAAATTGGTGGTGGTTCTTGTGGGTCTTGTCTATTCTTAGTTCTTATTTTTTACGTCTTACCCACATGACCTTCATCATCCTTCTCATCACTAGAGCTTGTAGGGTGTTGTTTCATCCTAATGCCTTTCTTCAACAACCATGCATTGGTATTTCCCATGATTGGGGCAAATCTCATAGAAATGGATTTGTTTTCTTTTTGTGACCATTGAATAGGATAAGAGGAGTATTAGTAATATTGTTCTTAAAATAAATGGGATCCACAATATCATCTGTAGTATCTTCCCATATATTTGGAATCTTGGCCAAATTCAAGTTTTCAATCTGCTCAAGTGAGAGGCGACTAAAATCAAGTTTCCTCACGTCTTCATCATCTCTACAATCTGCCCAAACATCCTCTAGTCGATGCACATATACATAATTCCTATGGATCTTATTTTTCATTCCACCGAAATAAAACTTATTGTAGGATTTAAATCTTCTCATTCTCACCCACTGCATTTCCTCCTCCATGTTCTTAGCTTTAGGGGTGGTTAGTACCGAATATCTGCCAATAGATTGAGAAGACTTGAGAACATTCTTGTGTGAATAAGATTGTCTCTCATGTACATACACTAACTGACGGCATAGCTCCATTACAATAATCTTATCAAATGGATACCTTGGTAGCATGAAAGGTTCACCAATGAACAAACCTACATGGATGTATGTGAATGTAGGAAATTTAAAGAAGACACATCCATACTCAAAAACTTTATTATATGTTGTATCAGAAAGTCTCTTTTTTTGCAACTCCTTGTCAAATAAGAACTTCCATAGAGAAAATAAATCATCATTGGCCCTTCGAAAGTGACTTCTCCAATTGGTGATGGTCAACTAAGAGTAATAATCCTTCCGTCACCTTTTGTAGACAGTCCTGGAAATTGCCTCATACAAGCGGTTGTATACACAAGGTAGGAAGTCATATAGAACTTCAAGGTGGTTCTAACTTCCTTTAATTGTCCACAAATTGCATCATTGATTTTCTCACCCTAGTCTATCTTGTCATTTCCTTTTCTGATGATATTCATATACCAGCACATCCATGTTTGAAAAAAGTGAGAATCTGGAAGCCCTTTTATCTGTGACAACAAGGTGATAATATCATTATACTCCTCAATGAAATCACTTCTATGAAAGAGCTTCGACCAATGGGATGTTGTTGATTTTCTAGCACTTTGCAAGAAAACATTATTTATTGTTTTGTTACACTTGTCTTCATTCTTCTCATACCATTTTTGTGCACTTGTCGGAGTGATATCCACAACTTCCTCTATATAAGAACCTTTGAAAATACTATTAAAATATTCACTATCAAGAGGAATGACTACATTCCCATCTACATCTTTGATCTATCTAGTAGTAGGATCAAAGCAATCTGTTGTTGCTCATACAAAGTCAGAGTCATGAGTTGTTACTGGGAAAGTTGCATATTTGTGTATCTTGCTAGCTATGAGGTGGGTCATCCTTGAGGGGGCCTCCCAAACTCTTTTTAGAAACTCCTCCATGTCAACATGCCCTATTTCAGTGTCTTGGATCTGGTCCACATCAGATTTGACAAAGCTATCTGAGAACATGTTCATGTACTTATCATACATGCACTTCATCTTCTTCCCTAATGACTTGCTAGGAGAGGGCTCAGACATTCGCCAAAGATTGCATTTTAACACCAAATATCGGTGTACAAAGAATCAAAATCATCAGAGTTACATTCTTGTTGATCAGAACAAAAACTAGAAGACAAAAATGCCTTAGGATGAAAAACAATAGGAAAATCATTAGGTCGGGTTTTAAAACCCAACTTGCACTTGGAAAACCTTAACCTGCATATCGGGTTTTAAAACCCAATATGCATGTTATCTCAAATGGGTAAGATAGTCGAGTTTTAAAACCCGATATGCACTTGGAGTAAATCGACTGGCATGTCGAGAAATAAAACCCGACATGTAGGTTGGGGAGAATAAAAGGCTACAGGTCAGAAAATAAAACCCAAACCTGCAATATCAAAATGATCAAATGGTAGGTCGGGTTTTATTTTCTGATCTACACAAAGAGAAAGGGAAACCTCCATGTCAGGATTTAAATCCCGACATGCTACTTGGGAAGATTATACCTTCATGTCGGGATTTAAATCTCGACATGCAGAACATGCCAAGGGAAAATCAAAATGACAAGTCGGGATAAAACAGCATGTCGGGATTTAAATCCTGACATGCAGAACATGCTAAGGGAAAATCAAAATGACAAGTCGGGATAAAAATCCTGACTTGCTCACAAATGGGTAGGTTAATCTTGCAGGTCAGAATTTGAATTCCGACCTGCTAAGAGCATGAACCTTTAGGTAGGGTTAAGAAACCCGACCTACAAAAAGGGAAGAAAAAAGAATGTCAGGATTTAAAACCCGGACATGCCAAAAATGACACTAAACAAACTAAAAAAAAAGAAACCCTAAACACAAAGAAAACGCGAATAGAGAAAAAGAAAAGCGGCAGATACTTACCAAAATCAGCCAAAGATCGATGAAATCTAAAGAAAATCCAAAATAAGAGAACTCCACACACTTGCTCAATGAAGAACATGCCTTGCAAAACTCAAGAAAAGAAATTATCGATCTTAAAATATTGATTAAAACCTAAAAAAATATGTTTAAAAAGGTTAAAAGTGCATTAAATGCACTAAGCGTGCTACCTGCAGGTCAGGTTTTAAAACCCGACCTGTAGGAAATACGACCCAAAGGTCAAAGTTAATCCTTAAACAAAGTAGACAAAAGAAATACACGTTGGGTTTTAAAACCTGACGTGTAGTTACATATGACTTGCAGGTCAAAGTTTAAACTCCAATCTGCAATTACATGCAAACACTTGCATTTTGGACTTTAAAGTCCGATATACAATTAAGACCAACCTGCAGATCAAGAAATAAAACCCGACTTGCCAATAAAAGGCAAAAGAGCTTGCACTTCGGGTTTTAAAACCTGATGTGCAAGACAAAGACTCAAATATGCAGTTCGGGTTTTAAAACCTGACCTGTATGAAAAAGACAAAATAAAAACTAACTCCAAAAAAGTAAAAAGATGCTTAACTAAAACACAAAAAGGGCATGACTTACGAGGCAAGTCAGCCAATATTAGAGTACATGAGATATGAAACAGACAAATTTTGTAGGGTTGTCTCACGAATTCAGTCTTGCTGAAATCAACGACAACACAATCAACATGTCTGCCAAGAACATGAAGATTACCACCAGATCAAGAAAAATCATTAATAACAAGCACAACGATCAATACCCACCATCAACATGGATAGGATACGATCTAGGAACATCCACAAGCGTCATGAATTGCCACATAAACAATTTTCATCATCATTATACCGAACTTCAAGAACACTAACTAAACTGACTGTCAACTTAGAAGAATCACTTGTGGACTCCCAAATCACAAACCATCTAAATTGAGGACCCACCAAAACGTCCCAAACACTCTGCCAAACCCGCAAACCAAGATATTGCAATGCAGAGCAAAATCTAAAACACCGATCAACACCGAACAACTGAAAAACTAACCACAATACCAAATCTCATAACTCGATCAAATCTCCATGTTAACCTCTGAAATTATAAATGACTCAACTAAAGATGCCTATCTCAAAACCCTTAAATCTGCAACAACTCATTTGCAACATACTGGCCAAACCAAATCACTTAATCTAACTACAACACTGAAACACACAAAGGAATATGTTGACATCAATGACAACAACATATTCCAACAAACTTCTCAACACTATCCAACAGGTCTTACCACTCCAGATGAGATTCAAGCATATGAAGAAAATGAAAAGGAAAGATATTTTATCTTTAGTTCTTTATCAAAGACTAAATTAACAAAGGTTATTTAATTGAATACTGCTCATGAGATTTGGGAAAAGTTGAGGGATATCTATGAAGGAAATGACAAGACTTAGGTTATCAAAGAAGCTGATGGCTAAGCGCATATACGAGAACTTGAAAATGGAGGAAGGAGAAGATGTAACAAGCTATTTTCAGAAGGCTGACAGTGAAGTAAATGAAATCAGAGAACTTGGAAGCACCTTGACAAATGAAGACATAATTGAGAAGATTCTGATGTATCTACTAGAAAGCTACTATGATAAGATCTTTGCTATTCAAGAAAATTGTGATACAAAGAAGTTTACTAGGGAACATCTATATGGCACCTTGTTTTCATTTGAGATAAGGAATTTTGGAAAAGACAAAGATAAATCTGAGACTACCTTTAAAGCCTCTGAGGAAGATCTGGAAGATTAAAGCTTGGATGAGATGGAAGCAAACTTTGTAAGGAGATTAAAGAAAGGCACCGACAAATATATAGGTATGTTACCTCTTAAGTGCTTTAGATGTGGAAAGATCGGTCATATAGCTACTAGATGTCTAGAAAAAGGATCAAGAAAAAAATCTAGGGAGAGTAAAGGGAAGTTTAATAAGAAAGCCTATTATGTTAGAGATGATGATTCGGACTATAAAGATGGTGACTATTTGTTTTTCGAAGAAAAGGATGTACCTAATATTGATGTTTCTAAGATTGTTACTACTACCTTACATGCTAGGAGAGATAGAAATGAATGGTTGATTGATAGTGGATGCTAAAATCATATGATTGGTGATAAGAGTAATTTCATAAAACTTGAGAAATATGATGGAGGTTAGATGTTAGGTTCGGAGATGATCAAACAACACAAATTGTAGCAATTGGCTCTATTACTTTTGATGGAAAACATGATACTGACAATATTTACTATGTGAAGGGTTTGCATCATAATCTCTTGAGTGTTAGGAAAATGTGTGAAAATGGTTACAATTTTGTTTTTCAGGATGATGGTTGTGAGATCCAAAAGTGATCCAGAACTATTATTGTAGCAAGGAAAAAGACTAGTGAAAAAATGTATCAGCTAGAAGGAGCTACAAGACACTGTTTGTTATCTCAAATCAATGACAGTTGGCTATGGCACCAAAGGATGTGTCATATCAACTTTGATAATTTGGTTAAGATCAATTCATCAAGTGCAGTGAGAGATTTTCCAAGGCTAACCAAACTAAATAACAATATTTGCAAGGAATGTCAAGTAGGAAAGCAAACGAAAGGAACATTTAAAGGAAAGGAATAGTCGTCCACCAAATTGTTGGGCTTGGTGCACACGGACTTATGTGGTCCTACCAGAATAAGAAGTATACAAGGTGAGAGGTATTTCATGTTGTTAATTGATGATCATTCTAGAATGTCATGGGTTGCATTTTTAAGAGATAAGTAAGAAGCATTAGAAAAATTAAAGATATTCAAAGCAGGATTTGAAAATGAAGTTGATAGAAAGATTAATTGTTTGAGGTCTGACAAAGGAGGATAACTCATTTATGATGAGTTTAACAAGTTATGTGAGGAACATGGTATTAGAAGGCAATTATCAACCCCTAGGACACCACAACAAAATGGTGTAATGGAAAGGATGAATTGAACTATACAAGAGGAAGCTAGAACAATGATCAAAGGAGCAGAACTATCGAAAGTCTACTGGAGAGAATAAATTCACACAACAGTCTACACTCTTAACATAATTCTATACCAGAAAAGTTATGGAAAGACATCATATGAACTATGGCATGGTAGAACTCCGACAGTGAAATATTTCAAGGTATTTGGAAGCAAATGTTATATCTGGAGAGATGAGGATAATCTTGGAAAAATTGATAGCATAGTAGATGAAAGCATATTCCTAGGATATTCTACAAAGAGCGAGGCATTCCAGTGTTTAAACAACAGACTAAACAAGATTGTTGAAAGTGCAAATGTGAAGGTCGATGAAGACATTTCTAAAGACTAATAAATTGGCAGGATATGAATCTGATGAGTCTGCTAATAGAAAAAGGGAGGAGAAAACCAGAGAAGAAGACAAAGAAAAAGAAACTCAGTATGTTTCAACATCTACATCTAAAACTCCAAGGTATGTATAGAAGAATCATTCAGTGGATCAGATTATTGGAGATAAGAACAAAGGAATTATCACAAGAAGCAAAGCAACTCAAAAATAAGTTCTATTATGTTTACTGTCCAAGACTAAACCAAAAATTATTGAAGAAGCTTGCAATGATCAAAGTTGGATAAAGGCAATGAGATAAGAGTTGGACCAGATTGATAAAAATTAGACATGGGAACTAGTTCACAGACCGAAAGACAAGAATGTAATTGGAATAAAATAGGTATTCCAGAAAAAGTTGGATGAAGATGGAAAAGTTGTGAGAAATAAAGCAAGTTTGGTTTGGAAAGGTTACACACAGGTTGAAGGCATTTACTTTGAGGAGACATATGCCCATGTTGCCTAGATGGAGGCAATCGGGATGTTTCTTTCTTTTGTAGCTTTTAACGATTTCAAGGTTTATCAGATGGATATAAAGTCAACATTTTTTAATGGAGCTCGATGAAAGAAGAAGTTTACATTCAACAACCAAAAGGATTTAAGTTGAGAGATGATCCAAACATTGTTTGTAGATTGAGGAAGGCTTTGTATGGATTAAATCAGGCTCCTAGAGCTTGGTATGGAAGGCTAGACAAGTATTTAATTGATCAAATTTTTCAAAAGAGATCTATTGATAGCAATCTATATTTCAAAACTGACTTAGGCAAAATCTTAATTATTGTAGTTTATGTTGATGACATAATATTTGAAGGAAATGAAGGCATGTGCATAAATTTTGCTAATGAGATGTAGAAGAGATGTCCATGATTGATGAGTTAAATTTCTTTCTTGGTTTGCAAGTAAATCAGAATAGTAGAGGAATTTTTATTTCTTGGTATAAATACATTAAAGAGTTGTTGAAGAAATTTGGGTTGGAGAATTCCAAACTAATGTGTACACCTATGACCACCAGATGCAAGTTAACAAAAGATGATAAATCTCCTAAAGCTGATGCAAGTTAATAGAGATCAATGATTGGAGGATTGTTATATTTGACTGCTACCAGACCGGATATCATGTATGTAGTTTGCTTGGTAGCTAGATTTCAGCAAGAACCGAAAGAATCACATGTTCTGGCAGTAAAAACAATTTTCAGATATTTAAAAGGAACATAAGAGTTTGGTTTGTGGTAACCTAAAAATTCAAAATTCACTTTGATAGCTTATACAGATGTAGATTGGGCTGGAAGTTTTGATGAAAGGAAAAGTACAAGTGATGGAGCATTATTTTTTGGCTCCCGACTGGTTGTTTGGTTGAGTAAGAAGCAATATTTTGTGTCTCTATCTAAAGCTGAGGTTGAATATATTTTGACATCTTCAAGTTGCACACAGATACTATATATGATGCAAGCTTTGAAGGATATTCGTGTATTGTTTAATGAACCCATCTCAATTATGTGTGATAACACTAGTGCAATAAATATTTCTAAAAGTCTGGTACAACATTCTAGAATAAAGCATATATCTATTCGCTATCACTTTTAGAGAGAAAAGGTGTTGGATAATGAAGTAAAGCTTGAGTATATACCTACAAAAGAACAGATTGTAGATATCTTCACAAAGGTGTTGTGTAAGGATACTTTCAAGTATCTTCGATAGAAGTTAGGGGTATTACCCCTTCCTAATTCGAATGGATGTACATTTGGATGTGCATTGGTCTAGTAAACTACTTGAATATTCTTATTTGTACTAGTGCTTGGGTGCTTCTTCTTAGGGAGACTAGAGTGAGTTTCATAAGGGGATTTATGCTCACCTTTGTACTTGATGTCAAAGGGGGAGATATGTTGAGATGCTGAGAAATGTTGATCTGATGATACAGAGAGAATTCTGAAGTTGTGTGTTTGTCATTGATGTTGTCATCAATGACAAAGGGGGAGATTGTTGCAAATATAATATTGATGGTTGTTATTAATAGTTGTGATTGATGTCAACATATTGTTTTGGGATTGGTGCTCTAGAAGATGCATTCCCGAAATCTTTGGTGCTCCAGAAGATGTGTTATATTTGATATTCAGTGTGGTTTGTTCATGTTGATAGTGATCCATATTTCTCTATTTACCAGATATGGTATTGATCGATTGTATTCATGAGTATATTGGTTCCATTCATATTTTTGTCGGGTTCAATCCGAAATTTGAGAATGAGTAATGATATTTGTGTAGCGAATGAGTCATGATTTGGGTTGGGTATTTGTGATGGATGTAACTTGTTGATCTGACCGATGATGTGCATTGTGGTATGGTCTACTTCTCATTCTTTCCCACCACCAAAATGTTTAGTGCTGACCTATTTTTGAATCTTTGATTGGTTGACTTAGAAGATTATGTTATTCAGAGATAGTATAAGTAAAGGATGAATATGAGTAATGATATATGGAAGATGTGCGAGACTAAAAAGGATAAATCCATTTGATGTTGATATGTGAAGTGTGTTGTTGTTGAATAGCACCAAAAGCAGTTTCAACATTACAGATTATGTCACAGTGGTGGATTCTCTTTTTTGTCTTCTTCTTTCGGTAATGAGCCTTTCTAGGCAGTGAGCCTTTCTAGGTAGCAAGCCCTCTGGCAGTGAGCCTTTCTAGCAGTGAGCCACCTTTTGTAAAAATCACCTTAACTGGTGCTATATATTGAGAACTAACATTCTCCATGGTTTTTCTCTTTTTGGTTTTTCCACATCATATTCGATGTTCATTGTGCGATATGTAATTAATTATGTTGGTTATTTTGGATCTGTGAAAAATTTGAAGAAAAAGTTTAGTTGTCAATTGATTCACCCCCCTCTCAGTTGCTTGGATATTTAACATAATTCAAATAAATTATTCAACTATAGCACATTAAAATTGAACCTTTCATTAAATAATCAAAATCATTTAATTGAAGGGGATAAATTAAAATTAATTAAATAATTTAATATTAATTTATTAATATAAAAAAGGGGAATTGATTAAATGATGAAAGATTAAAAGACAAAATCATTAGAAAATTTTTGGAAAATTCAGTTTCGAGGGTTAGACAAGAAATCAAACCAATAGCATTATCAGAAAAGTAAATCATGAACTTTATTAACAAATATGCTAACATGTCCTAATCCTACCAATAAAGACACTAAAACAAAACACAAAAACACCATACAAGTATTACATATTCTTTCAGCATGACTTCATTGTTCTTTCTTTCTCCTCTAATTAATGTTGCTCTCATTGTGCAAATGCAAGTGTGAATGAAAGCAAGGTGATTGCAAGGATTACTTGAAAGTGTGATTTATTAAGATGATACAAAAAGTTAGACATAATAACAATAATTGAAGACAAAATGACAAATTCTAAGATTAGATCGAATGCTAGACAAACTAATAGAGTGAAACTACTTGAAAACTAGATGATTCGATTGAAAGGGGGTCCCAATTTATACAAATTCGGAGACCCGATGGATGGACGAGATTGAAAATATTTTTGATTGAGTGGACGGATTAGATTAAGTGTACAACAAACCTACTATTTGAAGAAAAGACGAAGGAGATGAGGAAAATGTGGGAAAAATGTGAAAAGCGCATTTTCTGGCGATGCATTCCCAATTTTTTAATTTAAAATTAAGATATAATGAGATATTTCTATAAAGATGGATTTTCGAAAATCAAAGAGAAATCTCATAAATATCCAAGATAATATTGCTATTTTCAAAAATTAGGAGGATATTAGGCGGTTAAAAATTGAAAAAGTAAATATTATCCTTAAATGAGAAGATAAATAAAAAATTAAATAAATAAAGATATTTATTTAATTTTGATGACATAATTAGCTAATTGAATAATTTAAATAAATTATTCAACTATAGGGCATTAAAAATGAACATTTAATTAAATAATCAAAATCATTTAATTAAAGGGGATCAAACAAAATTAATTTAATAATTTAATTTTTTTAATTAATATAAAAAAGGGATTTGATCAAATGATGAAACATTAAAAGATAGAATAATTAGTAAAAAGGGGAGGCTTAATTAATTAAATAATTAATTAAACATAAAAGGGCTAATTAGTCAAGTTGACATCCGAAGACCTTAAAAGGGTCAAATTAAGTCAATTTTGGTCAAAATTGGTGAAATTAGAATAATTGGGAAGGTTCAGATAAAAAATGAAAAGATTTGAGTGAAAATGGGAAAATTAGGTCAAACCTAGCAACAATGGGTAAACTAGGTCAAAGTAGGTCAATGGATAGAAAAGGGACAAATGTGATGCTATGGAGTTGGAGAAGAGGCCAAAATGAAATCATAAACTTGGAATAGCGAGAAAATGAAGTCAACGGGACTGAAAGGAAAGCCGGAAGCAACAAGACCAAAATGAAGCAAAAAACCCTAAATCGAGATAGGGGTTTTGGTTGAAAACAGACATCACTGGATTGAGAGGGGAACAAACCAACCTCAAGGGGATGAAGCTGAGGATAAAATGAAATCCCAAACTTGAAATAGAAAGAAAATTAAATGACCTAGATAGAAAATGGAAAAGGCTAAGTGACAGGACCGAATCAAGAGCAAAAAACCCTAATCGGGACAAAATTAGGCAAATTGACACCGCAAAAATGAAAAGGGAAAGATCTGACACAAATTGGATGAATTTAAGGGTAAAATGAAACCCAAAATTGAGATGGAAAGAAAATGAAATGATCCAAACAGAAAATCGAATAGATGAAACAGGACATGATTGCGCGAATAATGAAGATTATACGCGTGATTAGGTTAAAAATTAAGAATGCAAGTGATACAAATTTTTAATTTCTATATTAAAAATAGTCCAACCTTGTCAAATTTTATTTAAAATCACATCTCAAAGAGGGGAGGTCCAAGGTTTTTGGTAACACTCTATTAAACACACCACAAGACTAAGAGGGGGAGTGAATCAGTTTGAACCTCAAAACGCATCGTTTTTAATTAATTAAACTTCAAACCATAATTAACTTATTACTAATATTATGAAACATGAAATCACAAAGCGTATAAACACCAAATTTACATGGAAAAACCTAAATAGGAAAAACCACAGTGAGAATCACACACAATATCAATAATTGATTACAATGTTTAGGCTCAAGGCCAAGGAACTCACTGTCCCTGAAAGGACATGCATAACTAAGGTGCACAACATTAGGGAAAGATAGAATGGTGCACAAACTACCAAAAGGAACACACCTTCTTCTAGCAGGTGCAAAGGATCAAATGAACTAAAATGAACAAGATTTATTGATCATTAAATTATCCTTTAACCACTGTGTTAAGTGACCAATGTCATGGCAAACATATCTCACCTTAATCACTATCTCAACTCTGTTCTCAACTATCTTTTGCACTTCTTCAATATCAAATATGCTTGTGCATCAGTCACACCTACTTGACATCAAGTCACATACCTCTCATTCTCAACTCATACATCCAAACTCATATATATAATATTATTCATTGAAACCCTAAAATAGGTCAGTCATAGATAGAATATACAAAATTACATAAATTCGGCCACCTAAACCTATAACATCCATTTCAATCTACTCCAAGAGATAGATGTGACCCATACACGTCACAACACATCCTTCCCAAATAATTCCAATGAACCACACACACTAGTGGTAAGGGCTCAAGCAAACGACCTAAGGGTAAACCTCGAAAGACCACTTTGAAGGTTTTAGACAGCTCTGATGAACAGAATTCCATGGACCAAACTCACAATGTTGAGTCATCCTCTTCCTCCCATGGCTTTGAACATAATTCCCAGGAATCGACATATTTTACTCCACAGGATTTTCATCTCAAATAGGAGATCCTATTTGATGTACTCAACATTGCCAAGAATAGCTCTTTGGAGGTTTTCCATCTTTTCAGGTGGGTGTTTTATGAAATTAAGAACATTAATCTCAAGCAGCGGTCCTTATCTTCTAAGATGGAAGTTATGCAGGCTAATGTGAGAGTTGGAGATAAGTTGCATGTTGTTATTAGTGCTCATCTTGCTGGTACTGGTACAGAGGTGGTTGAGGGGGCTTTGACGGGTGCTCTTTGGACAGAAAGCAAAAAACAAGTCATGACTAATTGTCTGGCTAAAAACATGGAAGCCACCCAAAGAGTGAAAGATATTTTTGATAAAAAATTTGTGGACATGCAGGCTAGACTTGCCAAATGTGAGGCTACCCTCTAGGGTATAATGGAAAGTCGTCAGAACATTGTTAGGTTTTTGCTGAAACTATGTCTATCATGGTTAGCAAGCTGGAGAAAGCTCATATGGAAAGGATTGTGGTGGACATGGACAAAGATATGGTTGGTGTGGAAGATTTAGGTCCTCCAAGAAAGCGTACTCAGGCTAGCCTGAAGAAGAAAGCCATTGAAGTTCCCTAGGACATCCTGGAATTGAAGAATGTTGCCAAGAAGATGCATCAACTTAGTGTTGATGTTGCAGAGAACCTTAAAAAATTGGGTTGACTTTAAGTTTCTGCTAGTGGGTATGTGTTGCAAGTTTGTTGGTTTTTTGTTGTCTTTGTGGGTTGGGCGGTCTTTTTTGTTTATTTTTGTTGTATCTCATCCCTGTGGGGTTTTGTCTGTTGGTTTTGTTCTGAAAGGGCTTTAATTTATCTATCTTATGTAATCTGATGTAAAGGGTTTTGGGGTCCGTTCAAAACCTTCTTTTTCCATAATAAAAAACACATCCTCCAAGGTTGACACTAGATGAAATATAAAGATAAACAATGTAGCACACCAACTAGTCAGCTCAAAAACCATCTTTACATACACAAAACTTAATGTATATCTACAAATTCCATAGTGAGACCCATATCAACATCCACACACAACCACCAAAGCATATATGGGCCAAAAAGGCATGATTCAGATAGGATACATCACCACAACCAACTAGAAACAAAACCAACTAATAACACAGAACTCAAAACACCATAACTTCACTTTCTGGTTAAATCATCATCAAAAAATTGAACTGGAATAGTGAAAAAAAACAAAAAAACATGTCCTCCAAGCCATATTACTTGAATCCAAAAACTAGATAACCACCAACCATTCTCCGAACCAGTTTTGACAAACTGCCACTGTCAGAAACAACAACAACTAACTCCACCATCTAAGAAACAAACGACCTATAAACTTGATAGTATAATATACATAAATCATAAACATTATATCTAAAACCCCAGTCCATAATCTTCACATACCAAAGGAATGCAAATAATTCTTCCACTTAGACATTAAAAACTCTATCATGCATAAATACTATTTCCTATATATTGAAACTTTCACTACACCAAGCTTCAAGAAATACCTCAACCTTATTCAATATAACTATCAAACCACACAACAACATCAGATACATTTCTAGACCATCTACAACACGTAGTGACATCAATGAAAACACAAGACAGGTTGACATCAATGACAACACAACACAACAACTCAAGCTGCCAACATTCTTCCCCTTTGTCATTGATGACAACACCTATGTAACAACAACAACAAATCAAACTAAAATTACAACTGATCCATCTCCTATTTTGTATATATCTCCTCTTTTGACATCAAGGACAAAGGGCACTCTGAAAAACTCTCTCTCCTCCTTTGACATCAAGAATAATAGATGCACACTTGAATAGCTCTTCCTTCTACTGAAACTCCTACCACTGCAGACCACAACCTTATTTTGGTTCTTTAATATCCTTTCGAGAATAACACAAATAATTACAATACTCCCCCTAACAGGGATACCATTCTTCTATAACCATTTTTCTACAATCATAAAACCTCAACCTTAACTACTCACCTAAGAGCAACAACTGTGCGTGGGTGAACTCACAATAATGGTTCCCACTTTTTTTCCACTTTTGACACTGAGATGAACAATTTTAAAATATTCTTCAACTTCTGACAACTATAACTTTTAAACTATTAAGAATTTGAAGATGATGTAAATTAGTGATTTGTAGAATTTTGTCTATAGATTATATATATATTTTTTTCAAATTTTTTTGAAGGATTTTTTTTTAATTTTTCCATCTCCCTCGAAAAGTAGTTTTTTACAACAAACTACATTTTTTAAGAGTGATGTGCCTCCCGAAATGCATAACTTTTTTTCTATAAATGATAAAAACTCAATTCTTTTGAATTTAGGTTTGTAACATCAATATCAAGGGCTTGAAATTGGTTTGATAGTGATATGTTCAATATTTTTCATTTTATTAAGTTTTGAAGTCCAACTAGTCATAATTCAGACATAGGTTTACGTTTGAACACATAACTTATTCTATATATATCGAAATTCAATTTTATTTTTTTTGTTAGAAAGAAGACATCAATACCCAGGGCTTAGATATTTTTTAGAATTTAATTAGTTTCCTATTTTTCCCAATGTGTTGAACAGAGAAGTTCATGTTCGGTGAAAAACCTATATTTGGTAAAATTAAAAAAACAAGTTCATAATAAACTCAATATGTAATAAAATTATATTCATTGGAAAGCTTGCTTCAAGGACTATAATACTAAATTTTGGGTTGTCAAGATCATTCCATTTGAGCCTTCAACCAGAGGTTTCAAGGCAAAAAATCTACAAAAAAATGTAGAAATCTTTAGAGAAGTGTTAAAAAAGGGGTTCAAACGAAGGGGGGTTCAAGTGAACCCCCCTTTTTTAGGGGGGTTCGATCAAACCCCCGCACTATAATTGAAAAATGAAATAAACGGGCATTAAAGGTGCTTCACTCGAAAGATGGGGTTCGAGTGAAGTGGGGTCTTCGCTCGAACCCCAAAGGGTATTCCGTTCGAACACCCCCACTTCGCTCGAACCCCCCATAAACAAAATTTTCCACTTTCGCCAATTTCCTTCATTGGAAAAAGTGAGAACCAGCTTTGTGAGTTCACCCGTGTCAATCCATGAAGCAAGAGCATAGCTCTGAAAGATTCCTTTGTAAAGATGCACTACTACTTATACTTCTTATGCAATCTACTTTTTTGTCTTCTCCTATTTCTTGTTTCTTCTTGAATCTTCTTAAAGTCTCTTTTGCAAATTTATCTTTAATAAATTCCTCCTCACTATTATCGAACTCCATAATGAGAGGTTTTCGAACCACAATCTCCACATCTGCGTCATCAATATTCACTTCTGGACCCACTCCAACACAGTTGCTTCTAGGAGCATCTATAATCAGAGCACCTCAAGTATGTCATTTTAACTATGTCTTCATTTATATTTTTTATCAATCCTCTGTAGTCTTTCAGATCCTCACCTCTAATGAGGTTGACTCTTTCCTTTTATCTAGAACTTTTATTGAGAGCACAAACTATCTTTTGTTGGCATATGTGTAGAGTATGATGACATGATAGTATTGTATGTTGTCATTGATGTCAATATGCTAAAGTATGAACTGGTATATTGAAGTAAGCGACCTGGCAAGTGAACCGGTATGATGATACAAGTAAATCGATATGATAGTACAAGTGAAGTGGTATGATGAAGTGTGAACCGGTATGATGGAATGAACCGGTATATGCAAAAAGTGAACCGGTATGTGAACCGATATATGGAAAGTTTGTATCGGGGTTTTTGGTTGATGCATTCCAAGTCTGTGTGATTCGACTGACAAAATCCTGTGATGAGTTAGCATTGAAATGAAGATGAGATTGTGTTGCCACGTCAGCCTTGTGCATGTGAAGAATCTTCTTGAGGATCTTGCATGAAGAAGATTGGTTCTATCCACCTCGGGAATGTGCAAAATCTCAGTAAACAATGGAAAGCGCGTGATGGGTTATCAACTTCTTGAAGCGGTGAAGAACGGACGATGGAGAACATCTTGAGATTTGTTCAAGACTATTTTACTCTATGCAATGTGATTAAATGGTCAGGATTGGACCGACTGAATTGATAACCTAGATGCTTAGGGTTTTAGGTTTTGGCTACCGACCTAATTGTTGTCTATAAGGTTGATGATGATTTGCATTGTGAAGTTGTTGGCAAATTTTATGTGTGTATCCAAGCAAAGAGATACTTGATTCTTCCTAGACTAGAGTAGTGAGTATTAATCTGCAGAGTGTGATTGCAAAAGTATAAGAACTAAAGTGGATTTGCCTTAGCATTGAGTGTTGTTATTAGATCAGTGTATTACCTGTTGACTTCTAATCATTACAACAGTTGGAAAATCCCTTCACCGAGTAGCTTTAACAGGCTTTTCATAAATCCTTTAATAGGGTGAGTCAAATTCATTGAGTTCTTCAAATCCTCTTGCGAGGTAACCTTTAACAGGGTTCTAACCTTTAACAGGGTTCTAACCTTTAACCGGGTTCTAACCTTTAACCGGGTTTTTAGCCATCCCTTAACTGGGTGATCCCTAGCAGGATTGGTTCCTAGCAGAACCTATTGTAAAGTCTTTAACCGGACTAGGCTCCTAACAGAGCAGACTTCAAAAGAGTTCAAAGAACAACTTGTGGGTATTCATCCCCACCGTGGTTTTTCCCAGTTGGGTTTCCACGTGAAAAATGACTGTGTTTTGTGTGATGCTTTTTCATGTGATGTTTTAGTGTTTTCTATTAAGCGGTAATGCATGATGATCTAGTGGTCATTATATTTATGATGTATTACTTGTTTAAGCATATGGGTGAAGTGGAAATGAGATATTAGGTTTTGTGAAGATCTAAGTGTTACCAGTTTATGACTTTTATAGTCACTGGGTCTGTTATCACTATTTAAGACATTGGGTTTTCTTTTCCCATGATTGGCTAAGTTTTGAATTGTGAGTCAGGTATGCTATTAGTTGCTTCAAAGTCTGTTTTAGGTCTTTAAGGGTTAAGGGTTTTTAGTTTTTAATCGCTCAAATGTCTGATCAAAAACCCTCTAGCTTCTATTCCTACGTTACTTTATTCACTTAAGTAATGGGTCTTGTGGTCGTGTGAAGTGTCCCCCCTTGTTATTTTGCCTAGGTGGTCGTTAAATAATTGTAAAAATCTACGCCTTATGCCTTTTCCTTCTAATGTTGTCGGGTCCAATAAGTGTCGCGCAACTTTCAGATGAATCTACGACTTTCGCTCGTTAGGCGAAGTTGCGGGTGTGTTATGCTCTGCGAAATAGCGAAAGGAAAAAGCATGTTTGACTGTGTGCATTAGATCTAGTTTAACGACACTCCATCTTGCTTCGAATCTAACGGCTGGTGTTGATTCACAGCCGAAATATGCTAGCAAGTTATCTTTCACAAAGTGGCAAAAAGGTTAGGCGGGACCCAGCAGTGAAGAATTTTCCATGGCTAAAAGGCGATCAAGGTTCTCGAGATCTAACGGCTCTCGTTGTTTCATGGCTGAGAGATGCTCACAGTTTATTCTCTGCGAAATAGCGAAAGGTTTTTTGGGTCCAGGCGAAAGAGGTTCATAAGAGGCATAACAGATGTGCAGGTCCTCAAGATCTAACGGCTAGCACAATTTCGCAGGAGAAAGATGCTCGAAGGATGGCTTTCGCGAAACGGCGAAATGACATGGCGTTCTAAGCAAGCAGTCCAGTTGGTTGAGATGGCAAGTAAGACAATGACATGTGGCCAAAAATTAAAGTGGTCAGCGAATTGGATATGAGGACTAACAGTTGGGTCCAAGAAGATGAGTCATGTTGCGGGATAAGAAGTGACCTAGCAGATACAGGTGGCAAGGATAAAGTCGATCCCAATGTTTTCTTTCAGCAAATACAAAGTTGACATGTCAGTTCAGGTTTGACCAAACACCAGGTGGATAAAGCTGAGTCAGAAGACCCACGTCTGTCGGATTCAAGTAGGTTGTTAAGCATCAAGCAAGTTTGATATGATCTAACGGTTCGCGTGAATTCGCAAAGGTAAGATGCTAGTGTTTTAAAACCTGCGAAATGGCGAAAGAGAAAGAGAGGTTCTTTCCAGCATGACGTGGAATGATAGCTGCTACTTCTTGTAAAGCTTGATGGTGATGTGTCGATTGACATGTAGTTTCAAAAGGTGATTGAGGGCTCGCCAAGGTGTAATCGACAGTTATGTAGGAAGTAAGACATGTGGTTGACTCTGAACTAAACCTGAAGAGTTTTCTAGGGCTAATGGTCGAGTGCCACGTGGCATTTGTTAACCAGTGAACAAGTGGGGTAAGCAATGTCTGGATAAAGGTCTCACTTAAAAGATGTTCATCTCAAGATTGATCTAGTGCTTCTCATTTTTTCGTGGCCCGAAGATGGAAGCGAACTAACCCATGCGAAATAGCAAGAAATCATTAGCCGTCAAGATGAGGCGCGGTTAGTGAAAAAGTTGACGGTCTCGGTAGGAGTTAAAGGTCGGGTGGTCAGAGTTCCATCTAACACTTGGCGTAGCTTCTCGAAAGGAAAATGCTCGGGGGTTAAAGCTTGTGAACTGGCAAAAAGGAGGTAGGGCCCGATGTAAAGGCAAAGAGGTTAAGACAGTGTAAAGACCGATCAAGTCTCATCTGATCGGACGACAGGCATGATTTCATTAGGCGGAGCTGCAAGGATGTTATGCTCTGCGAAATATTGAAAGAGCGAAAAGGAAAATACACAGGTGTGTTGTGACCCTTTGGAGTGAAATTTTTGAATTCTTCTATGAATTCAATTCTGAAGGGACGGCCGAAGCATGTGGTATCAATGTCACAGTTAAGAGCCCGACTACCGTATATGATGTCGCATAAATTGAATGAAGGCATCATTTTGAAGAGTTGTTGCAGAGAAGCGGTTGCAGAGAAAATTTCTTCAGGTGCAGAGCAAATTTCTTCAGGTGCAGAACATAATTCTTCAAGCCAGGAATAGGTTCTCTTGTACTCTTGCTTAGCAATTACTCAACAGTTTGTTAATTGGGGTTTTGATTTGTTACAAAGCGGTTGGGGCTAGTAATTAAGTTGCTTGCATATTTTTTTTTTAGATGGCACCTAAAAGGGAGTTCTCAGGAAAGGTTAATTACCAGGAGAGGGCTATCTATGATGATTTCCTAGAACAGTTGACAATGTCAACTAATGTGGCAGCAAAGGTAAAGCAATTAGTGCCAAGAGCTCCTCCCCTAAAAATAGGAGAAGGATTGTATGATAAGGGCAATTGGCTAAGAGACCCTCAGATTGGGTTGTTTGGGTTGGGCTTATTCAAGGTCAGATTTGGTATGAGACATTCCCCAGCCCCAATGAACAACATTTGGGAGTTAGATGTAGGAAAATTGGTAGTCCCCGGAGTATTCATGGATGTGGATCTCCTAACTCAGATTGCACACAACTATGACCCAATCACAAGGAGTGTTAGGGATATAAACGGGAAAACCCTCATTGAAATCAATAATGAGGAGTTCAAAAATGCTTTTGGGCTTAGTGAATTTACCATTTTTTTAGAACCTATTAACTTTAAATCACTAGCTCGGGTTTACAGTGTGTAGAGGAACCACCTTAGAAATGGGCCTCTTAAAGAATTCTTTGTGAAGATAGGTGGATAAACAGTTGTAGGACCCAATACTGAGGAGCCCTTCTCTTTAAATATGTTCACCCTTAGGGCTAAGGTATTATACTAGTCACTCTGCCAAATTTTAGGAGAAGATGCTGAAGCAAACATGCCAACTCATTACATGTTAATGATTGCTCAAATTTTGAATCCTTCTTTGGCAGTGACCTTTGATTATACTTCCTATATCACTGATGCAATCCATGAAGGCTTGATAGGAATAAAGAATGGGAAAGTGGATAGGCCTTTTGGATGGTACTCCCTCCTCATGCATTTATTTTTATTCAAGGGTGGTGACTATTTTACAAATGGAATGGATATTGTGAAAGAGAAAGATGGAGAGAAGATGCCAGTTCAGTTATGGAGTACAGTGATGTCATGGGACAGAGAAGATGCTAGCTACTTGAGGTTTGATAAGTGCTTTGCATCCAAGATTAGGACTCTTATTTGTTCAGCGAATCCAAGAGTCCCTAAAGTCTTTTCGATTTTATTAGGCCAAAAGAGTTTGCTAAGAATATTAAAATTGTCCACAATTGGGGTGATATCTACTTATACCCTGTCTCCACAGTTTTCAAAGTATATGGTTTCAAAGGTACTACATTTTTGTTGCCCTATTAGGTCCCTCTTAAAGTGGGAATCGACGAAGTCCTCAGGCAGATTGGTAGTGTGCAAGAGGCAGAGCTAACAGGTCAAGGTAAAGGGACCATTTTCCCTACAGTTACCATAGCACATCAATTTATAATAACTAAAGGAGGTTGGAAGTATTTTGAAGATTTCCTTCAACCTTACCATTTATCAACTGTAGTATCCAGGTGTGCTGACCCTGAAGATTTCTTCAACGGCATGTTTAGAAAGAGGGCAATATGCAGAGGTAGACCCCACCAATTCCAGTTTCCTGAAGACCTCATTAGGAATGAGTTTTATTTAGATGAGCAAGAGCTGAGGAAGGAAAAGTGGGTGGCCTACTAGAAGGCCTTAGACTTTGTGCACCAATTTGACACCAGCTATGACCCTCTATCCAGCTTTCACCCCTTTGAAGAAAAGGTAAAATTCTTAATTCTTTATTTTGAAGATGTGATGCAGACATTGAAAGAAAAGAGGGAGGTTGTAATTAAGAACAACCCTGAGAAAGAAAGACTAGTTCTAACAAGGTCTACATCTGCCAGAGAAATTCCTCCTGGTGATTACATGTTACATAAGAAGTCCACCTACAGTGTGTTGATGCCAACAAAAGGGGAGCCTTCTACCTCAAAAGGGAAGACGAAGATACAGGATGTCACTGACATTTAGGACAGCCAAAAGAAACAAAGAATGGGAAAGGAAGTACAATCTGATGAACCCTTGTATTCCCCATCTCAATCCCCTATCCATATAGGAGATGAACAAGCAGCAGTTGAGCAACTATTACAATTAGGTAGTCTTGGAGAGATAGCCTACACATATGATGAAGTGGAAGAGGGAATGCCAGAAGAGCCCCTTACTGTTGAGATGAACATTACTACTAATGAGTTCAAAGGCCAAGAGTGGGATCCTGAGATCAAGCAAGCCAGTGAGGATTTCTTGGTTGATAATAACTTTGTCACATCAGGAGATTTCATGCAATTTGTGTGGAAGTAGAATATTGATAAATTTAATGCTAGGTGTGCAAAGAGGAAAGGTGAGCAGCCCCACAAGGATCCAGCTGTGGTGGAGGAAGAGATAAAGCAAGAAATAGTTGATGAATTTAAGACCATCACTCCCGAGCAAGGAAGAGACATGGTGGCATAGGATGGGGTACTCATTCTCCCTGAATGGGACATAGTAGATGCCTTGGTTTTAGAGGCAGTAAGAAAGGAGACCAAGCTATGAAGGGAGTCACTTTCAGCAAGGATAATGTTGCACTGGTCATGTGGTCTCTTAAAAGAGATGAAAATAAAAGGAATAAGGACACCTCAGGGTCAAGTTACCTTGGAGGAATGATAGTGAAAAGAGTGCAGAGCACTGGGGTAGTGGAAGTTGCTAGCACTGTGCTAGAGACTGCAAAGTTTAGTGTTGCAGTAGCAGAAAGAGAGGCAAAAGAAAAAGCAGATCTCCAAGCTAAGCTGGAGACAGTTTTAAAAGCTTATAACAATGCCAAGGAAGAGGTAAGGGGTAAAGATAGCATCATTGCCAAGTTACAAAGCCAGTTGGCAGGACAATACCATCAAGGTGAGTCCTCAACATTGATGATCTCCTCTTCTCCTGCAAGGCCTCCACCTGCTAGCCCCATTATTGAGTTCCCACCATCTCCAGCACCTTCTAGTTCTCAGTTGATTGAGATCACTCCCCATGAATTGGAGAACCTAAAACAGGCTCAGGCCCTATATGCAAAGAAATATGAAGAGAGAGTAAGGGCTACAATTTTAAGTTTTGCTAACACTATAGGGTCCACACTAATGTATAATAACATGAGTAAGATCTTGGAAATGTGGAATGAGCTAAATGGAGACAAGGTTGTTTTGATGCCTCTTTTTGACAAGTGGAAACCCAGAGAGCAGGATATAGAACTTATTTGTATATCTTATGATGAGGCAGGGGCTGGTCCCATTATTAAATCTACTTTTGATATGACAAAGGATTTAGCAAAGATAGTTGAAGGGGTAGACAATGCAGATAGAAAGATCAACCTATATAAGAAGGAGTAAACTGATCAAGTTTTTGAGTTACTCCCAGGGGGTTTTGTTAGCCCAACCCAATTAAAGGACAAACAAATATGGCTTAAGGAATTAGAAGCCAAATTGTCACTAAGAATAAAAGGAATTGTTAATTCAGAGGATGCCTCCATATTTATCAAAACAATTGAGGAGATTGAGAAAATCAAATCTCATTATGGTTTTCTGAATTCAGAGGTCAACAAAATGAGGAACTCTTGGAAAAGATTAGCCAAGACAAAAGCAAAAGTGATTAACTTCTCATGGCTTGCTGATGAGGTGTATCAAGAATGGACAAGAAAATATGCAGTGCTTGATGTGGAGCAGTTAGGAGATGTTGCAACAAAACAACAAGTGGAAGAAGTCGCGGATGTTGAAAGAGACTTGTAACCGCATTTGGAAAAGGTTTTGTAACTTCTTCTTAAGAAGTAATGATTGTAACAAACTCTCCTAGGAAAGTCTAAAGCTTTGTATGCATCCATATTAGGGTTATTCCTTTTGAATATGGGTTGTAAGGCAATTTTAAGTAGATATGCTTCTTAGCTTTTCTCTTCGGGAGGGGAATTAAATACGCAGGAATCATTTCTACTAGTAAATTTTTTGTGGGATACTTTGAATTTTGATGAACATAGTTTAGTTTGGTACGAATAAATTATTATGTATGTCAAGCATGTATAGGGATCTACAGAAGCCAAACTGATAGGATGTGTGGAGATAGTTGATTGTGGAAGTATTGTTTGAACTTAGATGACTATGTGGCCTTGGATAAGGCATTGGTATCTATCAAGGTTGTCTGTTACATATCTTGTAGGTCAATACTGAACATGAGTACCAGTTTTATTTCTTTGTTTTAGTTAGTTTTAAGGTGATAAAATCCACTGTTTTTCGAACTGGTTTACTGTGGATTTGTCTTTTAAAAGTGTGAATTTAGTTCACAAAGGTATACCTGCTTGAACTTTGGATAAGTTTGAAGTGTAGAAGGTTAATCAAACCTTGTCATATGTTGTCCTGAAAGTTTCCTTCTCTTTAATCTCTCTTCTGCATACAGAGTTTATCATATCACTATAAGGATTTTAAAGGGAATTAGATTTTGAGAACAACAGGGTCTTACCAGTATTGACTTGATTTAGATCGATGATGTTGTTCACCGGTTTGTGCAGCCTTTGCAGTTTAAGTTGTTGAGAAAAAAAAAATTGTCCATACTGATTCACCCCCCCCCCCTCTCAGTATCTGTTGAGTATTTACTATTCATAATTATTCATCATCTTTGTCATTTCTAAGCAACATACATATTTTACCCAAAAGCTAAAATATTGTTCCACTAGACATCACAGCCAACACTATGGACTAACAAAACCATCTAGAAACCTCTGGAAATACCTTCAAAACTTTTGCCATGTTGAAGGCAACTTAGTGTCCAAACTACAAGGGGGGTCATAAGATCTTCATTTTGCTCTCCCTCTTAGATGGTGTATACTATCTAGTTAGGAAGAGGAATCAACACCACCAGAGGGTGTAAACTCATCTACAAACTGACTTTCATCTTTATCATCCAATTTCTTCACCCATGTCATCTTGATCTTTTTTATTTTCTTCGTTAATATCAATATTCTTTATCAAACCAGTAGACCCCTCATTCCTCCCTTTGCAAAATCTACCAATGTGTCCAATATTATTGCAATTATAACAAGTCAGACCTTGTTCTGGACCATTTCTATTCCTTCTGACATTTTTTTATTTTTTCTGACACTTTCACTCCTTCTAATATTACTTCTACACTAAAAAACCTTATGCCCAAAGTTTTCGCAACCATAACAATACCCATTGAAAGATTCAACATTCCTATCATTCATATTCCAGATCATTCTACTTCTTCATTCATTAGCCTTGTGACAAATCTTAATGCAAGCATACATTATCCATTAATTAAATGATATCTCTTATGGATTGTACAATCACTTGCTTTGTGTCCAAGTTTGTTGCATCAAAATCAATTACCATTGGAAAATGGGGAATACCTAATTTGAGTTGGAGTAGGAGACCTCCTGAAAGCCTTCTTGTTTCAGACTTGAGTGAAACCATTTTGATTAGAGCTCTTTCCTTAATCCTTTGCATTTTACTTTCCTTTACCATCTCTATTCAACTTGTTCATGAACGCCCTTGTCTTGTACCACTTTCTTGTCTACTAAATCAAGTGCCGAAACCAATGTCCAAATTTCCTTTGTTAGATTTAGCTCCTCTTGCAACATCTTTATCCAACTTTTATCTTCCAAAGCATCCTTATATTTTGTAGCAATAGGGATAACCTCAATATGATTCCATTCATCACAAACTTGTGCCAGCAATCAATTTCCTCCACTATTATCCTTCACATTGTACACATTTCCATCAATTCTTGCACCTTCTGCAACTAATCTTTTAGAATAACCTTTTTTGATTTCATATCTGGATCCATGAAATATGACCTTATAACCTTTTATGCACATCTATCTCACACTTAAGATATTATCTCTTAAACCCTTAACATAATAGACATCATAAAATTATGCTTACCATCAACTGAAATAGTACCTTTACCACAAATAAGTGCAGCTTCCTCTCCTACAAATTTAATAGATCCGTCATCATAATTCTCAATATCAATGAACTTTCCTTTATCTCCTTTCATATGATTTTAGCATCCAAAATTAATTATCCATGCCTTAGGCTCAATTTTTGTAGTGTAGTCTTCACATTCACTGATTTTTCACTATTCTCCGCTCCTTCTAGATTACCAAACTTTCCATCACTCTTCTCTTCTATATCTAGAAACAATATTTCTTCATATGAGTCATTTCCATCTCCCTCTTCAGATGAATGAGTCTCCATTGAACATAAATTCTTCTTGGACTTGTCTTTGTCATCTATTCTCCTCTTAATATTATTCCATTTGTGATTATCTCCTCCCTTATTATGATTATCAGATATTTTATCATGGTCTTCCTTATAAGTACATCTAGAAGCATAATGACCAATTCTTCCAGAATTGAAACATTTGAAGGGTAACTTACCTTTGTCCTTTTTGGGTCCTTTCTTCAGTCTTCTTATAAATTTTGCTTCTATCTCATCCATGTCATTGCTCAATTTAGTTTTATCTTCAATCTTCCTACTGGCTTTAAATGCAACATATTTCTCATCTTTCTGCAACTCATCTAGCTCATCAATCTCAAAGGTATAGAGTGAGCCATATATCTGATCCAAAGTGTATTCGTCCATATCATGGCTTTCTTCAATAGCATACATCTTAGGTTTGTAGCATTTTGGTAGTGTCAACATCACATTTCTCACTACTTCATTTTCTTTTAATTTACCACCAATACACTTAATTGCACTCATAATCACATTTACCTAGTGTATATATCTTTAAATGTTCTCATCATCAAACATTCTCAGGTTCTCAAACTTGTACTTCAGAATTGTCAATTTAGCTTTCTTTGTCTTCTCATCACCTTCATATACACTACTCAACTTTTCCCAAACCTCTTTAGCAGACTTCAACCCAACAACTTTGAAAAATACTACATCAATCAAACAACTGCTAATAGCAACTTTATCCTTCGCATTTTTGTCATGCGTCTTAACCTCATTCAAAGCTAAGGACCATTTTGTGGAGCACTATACCCATTCTTAATGCTTTCCCATATTCCAAACGATAGAGATTCCAAATGAAATTTCATTTTTTCCTTCCAATAAGAGTAACTTTTGTCATCAATTCTTGGTGCTTTGAAATTAACTTCCTATGCCATTTTGGATCTTCCTAAAGCATTTAATCTTTTCTAAGAGAAATCGAGCTCTAATACCAATTGTTAAACACACCATAGGACTAAGAGGCGGGGGATGAATCAATCCAGACCTCAAAACACTTTTCTTCTGATTAATTAAACTCTAAACCATAATTAACATTATTATAATTATAAAACATGAAATCACAAAGCACAACACACACATAAACATTATATTTACGTGGAAAACCCTAAATAGGGAAAACCACAATGAGAATCACACTCACAATGTGATTAACTAATTATAATGTTTAGGCTCAAGGCCAAGGAGATCACTACCCTTGAAAGGACTTGCAAGACTAAGGTACACAACCTTAGGGAAAGATATAATGGTACACAAACTGCCAAAAGGAACAAACTTTCTTCTAGAAAGTGCAAAGGATCAAATGAACTAAAATGAAGAAGATCTCCTGATCATGAAATTGTCCTTGAACCACTATGTTAAGCGACCAATGTCATGCAAACATATCTAACCACAAACACTATCTCAACTCTCTTATCAACTATCTTTCACATTTATACAAATATCAAATCTACTTGTGCATTGGTCACATCTACTTCAAATCAATTCACGTACCGTAGATGCTCAACTCAAACATTTGTACTCCTATATATACGACAATTTATTGAAACCCTAAACTAGGTCTTCCACGGATAGAATATAAAAATTTACATAAATTCAACCACCCAGACTTATAGCATCTATTACAGTCTACTTCAGGAGATAAAGGGGACCCAAACACATCACAAAACATACTTGCCAAATAAATACAATGAACCACACACACTAACACATTCTCCAAGGTTGGCACCAAATGAAATGTGTAGATAAATGATATAGCATGCCATTCAATCGGCCCAAAAACCATCTTCCTATACAAAAAAATAAATGTGAATCTACAAACACCATGGTGAGACTCATATAAACATCCACACACAACAACAAAATAATATCCAAACCTAAAAGGCATGATCTAGATAGGATACATCACGACAACCAAATGGAAACAAAACTAGCTGATAGCACAAAACTTTGAACACCATAACTTCACTTGTCATTTAAACTATCACCAAAAAACTAAAATAGAACACTACACAAACCAAATAAACAAGCCCTCCAAGTCACAACACTTAAATCCACAAACAAAAGAACCACCAAGCATTCTAAGACAAATGCCAATAGATTGCCACTGTCAAAAACAACAACAAGCAACTTTGTCATCTAAGCAACACAAGACTTGTTAAGTCGATAGTACAATATACACATGTATGATAAAAATTGTTTCTAGAAGTGCAATCCATAATATTCACATACTGGAGGAATGCAAAGCATTCTTCCACTGAGACAGTAAAAACTCTTTCCTGCATAAATATTGTTTCTTGCATATTGAAACGTCCACTATAATGACCTATCAAAAATAGCTCAACCTTACTCAATATCATTATCATACCACACAACAACATTAGAACAAACATTTTCGGACCATCTGCAACTCATAGTGACATCAATGACAACACAACACAACAACTTTGTTATCAATTGACACTCAATTGGCTGGTTTCAATATGTTGTCATTGATGGAAACATTGAAACTTGTTCTGGCTTCATATTTTGGTTCAGTTATGTACCGACAGGCACTTCATAGACCCGTCACCAGTAGGTTGGAAGGAATCCTTTGGTTACTGGCAATGCAGGTCGACATGGTTTAGAATCAAGTTATCGATATTGGAGGCCGACATCTTTTGGATCCGGCATTGGCAATTGTTTTTGATATTCTTGTATTTATGTTATTGAGCCGACATGTATATTCATATTGTAATTATCTTTGTAAGTCGACATAAGGCATGTTGAATTGTAAAGGGTATATAGGTCGGTTGGTTAGATCATTTTGAAATATGGATTGATAGGAGAATATGATATTGTTATATAAAGCGAAATATATGAGAGAAATTATGTATGTGAGGATATTTATGTAAAGGGTTTAGGGTTTCAGACCGGAACAAATAGAGCTTAACCAGAACTATATTCAAGCATAAAAGATGTTATCTTTGTAGTTCAATCATTTCTTCGGATTGTATTCTAGATTTGTATGTAGTCAATGAGGCTCTTTTTTGTGATTGAGCAGTGTGCTCTGGGTTGTAAGCCTTCCTGCAAGTGCAGGCCCCTATATTTTGTAATATCTCTTCATATGGCCAGTGGATTGATATTGTGGGTCACAAATCCCACCATTGTTTTTCCTCTTTGAGGTTTTCCACATATAATTATGTGTGTTATGGTATTCATTTATGTGATTGGCTTATTGGTTGCTTTACTTCTTTCAATTCTATATGTACTAGTATACTGGTTGGTGTATGCATGTTTTAATAAGGTTAAAATTGATCATTCTAGTAGAACACTGATTCACCCCCCCCCCCCCCATCTTAGTGTTCTTGGATTCAAATAATTGGTATCAGAGATTTTGGAGAATTTCAAATACATTTAGCTTCGGTAAGATATTTTGGGACATATTCATTGTATAGTCTTTCATTCTTCGTCCTAGTTTTTGGTACTTTTGGTGTTTTTGATGGCATTGATGTCAAAGGGGGAGAGATATTGATGTAAAAAAGAAAAAGGGAGTTGTATACATTAGGGGGAGATATGGAGATATGGAGTATTTTTAATTATGATCATAGATGAATATTCTGCTCAAGGGGAACAGGTTCAGGATGAAACCGATAGATGGAAACCATGATCATTTTTCACATGAGTGTTGCCCTCAATGCCAAAGGGGGATGTTGTTGGCAATTGACACTCAATTGGTTGGTATCAATATATTGTCAGTGATGGCAAAATGGCAACTTGTTCCGGCTTCATATTTTGGTTCAGTTGTGTACCGGCAGGCACTTCATCGACACCGGCAGGTTGGAAGGAATTCTTTGGTTACCGACAATGCAAGCTGACATGGTTTAGAATTAGGTTATCGGTATTAAAGGCCATCATCTTTTGGATCCGACATTGGTAATTGTGTTTTATATTCATGTATTTATGTTATTGAGCGGACATGTATATTCATATTGTAATTATCTTTGTAAGTCGACATAAGTCATGTTGAACTGTAAAGGGTATAAAGGTCAGTTGGTTAGATCATTTTGAAACATGGATTGATAGGAGAATATGATAATGTTATGTAATGTGAAATATATAAGAGAGATTATGTATGTGAGGATATTTATGTAAAGGGGTATTACGGTAAAGGGTTTAGGGTTTCAAACTAGAACAAACAGAGCTTAACTGGAACTGTATTCAGGCATAAAAGATGCTATCTTTGCAGTTCAATCATTTCTCCGGATTGTAGTCTGGAATTGTACGTAGTCAATGAGGCTCCTTTTTGTGATTGAGCAGTGTGCTCTAGGCTATAAGCCTTCCTACAAGTGTAGGTCCCTATATTTTGTAATATCTCTTCATATGGCCAGTGGATTGATATTGTGGGTCACAAATCCCACCGTGGTTTTTCCTCTTTGAGGTTTTCCACGTATAATTATGTGTGTTATGGTATTCATTTATGTGATTGGCTTATTGGTTGCTTTACTTCTTTCAATTCTATATGTACCGGTATACTAGTTGGTGTATGCATGTTTTAATAAGGTTGAAATTGATCATTTTGGTAGAACACTGATTCAGCCCCCCCCCCCCTCTCAGTGTTCTTGGATTCCAACAAACTCAAGTTTTCGACACTCTTTTTATCAAATTTACTATTTTGTATGGTAGTCTTTTAATCTAGTTATGCATTCTATCATTTAACAAAATATGTCTATCTAGTTGTGCCTTTCCCTCTAGAGTAGGGTTGGCTCTACTAACATATAAAAATTGCACTGTATTTCCCTCTAGAACAAGGTTGATTCTACTAAATCTAATGGTTGTTTTCCCTCTACAACAAGGTTGGTTCCACAATTCTATTTAATCTTATATCATTTATATATTTAACGTTTATTGAATCCTCCAAATTTATTCTACTTCCCAAATAAAATCTTCAATGTAATCTATATCTTATTTGGTGTTGTGCAAGAATCAATTTTTTTTTTAAAGATAAGGGGAAATAGGCATGCATAATGGTCCAAAAGTTTCAGAATACTTATTATACATCTTTCTCATTTTTATAGTAGTTGTTGGTTCAAGATATATACCTAATGTAACTCAATATAACCCCAATTTATTTAGTTGTATCTCTATTTTTCCATCCATAATAATTGTGTCAAGTGAGTGGAGAAATTTTGGTTTGATTCATGATATATATTAAAAAATATAGAAAGTGGAAAGAGAAACAACAACATACACCCTACATGCAAGTAAATAACTCCTTTATTGAAGAGAAAAAATCATTTTTTACAATTTTTCCGAAAGATAAATCAAAGTACAAATTCTAAATTCAAAATATTATAACATATACCTACATTTGTTAAAGGATTTACTTAAAATTATTAATTCTTTTTAGGATTTTTTATATCTCACATATATCATGAGGGGGATAGACTTGTAGATGTTTTTGCAAATATTGGAGTGTCTAGGCACTCAACTCAGCATTAGGACTCCCATGATTCCTTACCTGTGGAGGCTTCCAACGTCATCTCTTATGATTTTAAATGAATTTGGATTTTATTTCCATTTATTTTCATAATTGATTAATGATATTACACACACTTTCTAGTTGTTTTTTTTTCATTTTTTCCTCTTGTCGCTTTGGTGTTGAGATTGTTCTCTAGCATTATTGTGGCAGGGTTTGAGGGAACTGTATTCTATGTGGGGTATCTATGTTTTCCTCTAATCCTTCTTGTCCTTGCTAATTTAGATAATGTATGGGAAATAGGAACCATGTGGAGCCCACTTCCTATGAGGTATTGAAGTAGATTGGTCCATTTTGGAAGATAATCAAAGATTGAGGTTCGACGGCTTATATTTAGAGGCTACATGGTCACAACTTAGAAATTTTAAAGAATATTAATAAGGGATGGAAGAACCACATCATTTATGCCTAGGGTATGGAGATTACCATATTAAAGGACCTCATTTCCTATGTCACTATGCTACCAACAACTAGAGTGAAAGTTTTCAAAGACAAAAAAGCTATCGATGTTGTTGTCAATCAATTTATCAAGGAGAAAGAGAAGGATAGATTTGCCAAGCAACCTTCGGGGGGTTACAACAAACTTTCCATAAATACTATTTTGTTTGAATTTGTGAAGATCATAATGTGGTATGTCACTTTAGATAGCAAGTTTACTTCTATTTATGGTGTCCATTTCATTCTCCTTAACCACTTCCAACATAAAACGTTGGCATCTTTTACTTTTTTTTTCTTGCTTCATTGGAAAGGGGGATTAAAGATCGTAGACGAAATCAAAATTACCCATTCTTTGTGAGGGGTTAATTCTACTCTTAATGGAGTATGCTAAATATTTTTCCCTTTAAATTCCCAAAAAATTTCTCAGGAAAACAAAGGGACAGATACTTGTGGTGATCCATTATTCAAATATGAAAATTGACACAGAGAAATTGGATACCGAGGATAAGGATATTGAGGAAGAATGGGAATAAATGTAGTATGAGGATACGTCTATGAAAATGTTCTCTTAACCCTAGAGGATGATAAGAGCAAGAAGAAGAATTCCACTAAAAGGAAGACAAGAGCTCATAATTACTAGATTGATGGCTTGTGTATTGGGTTGAACAAGCTAAGCAAAATGTTACATCAAATGTTGATTAGATTATGAATGATAAAATTGGGGTTGATAAACAACGGAATATTTTCAAAGGTAAGATAAGATGGAAGATCAATTGATTGATAAAATCCCTTTCCCTAGATTCAAGAAGTAGGGCATTATTGACCACTTAGTTGATAAAATGCAAATCCCTGGTAATTTTAGGAAGGGGTAGGGTGTTATGCACACTGGTCTCTCAAAGTATTTCTCTTACATCCATGTTGATAGGGAAGAGGTGTATGATTTCCTAGGTTTGTTGCAAGAAGGTGTTGCTAAGCAGTTTAAGTTATCTAAATGGTTCTTCCTTGACGTAAATAAGATAAATGTTAAACTGAGAGCCCTTCATATAAAATTTGATAACCAAATTGATGAGACTGAGAAAAAATATTACTCCTCATCCAAGTTAAAATAAATTCGCTCTAAAATAGATGCTATAGCTAACGACATCTCTGTTTTGAAAGATGAATACATCTAACAAGTTCAAATGTCTTGAGAATAATTTGTTGAAGGTCAACCAAAAACTTGAAATTATTTGCCAAATTATCCAATTCACAATTCATAAGAGTGCAAAAGGCATAAGAATCTTGGCCAAAAATTTGAATGAGCTCTGAGAAGACCAAGTTATAGACACTTTCAGGATGGAAAATCGGGATGAGAGCCAACACTTAAAGGGTAAGGGCAAAGAGGTTGCCCATGTTAATAAGAAAAGGCATCCTAGTTCATGGACAAGGGAGAGTAAAAAGGAACCCTTACAGGAGGAGAAGAATGAGCTGTTGGATTTTGCTAATGTATAGAAGACATTTTTCAACACGAAATTGAAGTTGCTCAATTTCAGAAGAAAATGCAATGTCTTTTTGTTGTCTTTGTTTTTGTTGTATTTTTGTTGTGTTTTTGTGGTTTGTTTGTTTTCTAATGGTTGTCAATTGCTACTGTTAATCTTTTTTACAATGTTTTATAAATAGGGTTTTGTGTCTCTTTAAAACTTTTTTTATCCTATAATAAAAAATATATACCTAGTGATAAATATAGAAAAGGAAGTGGATGGTTGTGTATCTAGAACCAATTGTTTTTACTCCTATTAATTTCTAAAAATGAACACAATATTCCCAAGTTATGCTTTGTAGGAAGATAAAAAGTGCTCCTTTAGGCAATGAAGTTAGGGATTGGTGGTTATTGGGTGGATATATAGTGGTGGATTGGTGACTCAATAGTGTTCATTAAGTGGGTCAACTAATTAAGTACTAAACATGGGTAGAGATAAGGTACCTTATGTGGCCAAACAAGAGATGTTTGAGTATTAATTGGGGGTGGTATCCACTATAGAGTTTTAATCCTCTATTAATAGGTGTGACCATAGTTGAATCCATACTACTAGTAGGAACATGTGATAATGTTATCTTGCACTATCATGCCAAAAAAATAAAATTGAAAACCTAAAAAAACAAATTTAATTATATTTTCTAATAATGGTGTAGTGAAACAAGCATGCGACTATTTTTTATAAAGTTAATGGTAGCACAAAGATAATGTACAATGTTGTATGGTTGTATGAATATATAAATACCTTTTTGATGTGTTCCAAGACCGAAAAAAATACCTCATTTTTTGTAGGTTTTTATTTCAATGTTTAGATATCTTAGATTTTTGACATCCTATAGATGTATTCATAAGGTTTATTTTGCACCAAGATACATAATTTGAAATTTATTGATCAAATATCTAAAAAATAAAGATAATTATAGATATCAGACCATGATACAATCTAATGTTTGTTGATTCAACCCCACAACTACCAAGACTACAATCAAAACACCATTTCCTAAAAGACATTGTAAGAAATTGATTTTCTATGAAGCCTAATATTTCATTAGATGAAAATTAAATAATTGATACAATATACAATGAGAAATTCCTATTATAAAGACGAAGATGAAACCCTTTATTAAATTAGATCATGACACATGTCTTAATCATATGACATGGAACACAAAAAGCTCATGATCTATGTAAGCTTAATTATGCTAGCGTAAAACTATTTAGGTAATATATTTTTTCACATAATAGTTCTTGATGGTTTTTAGGTTGACTTATTTCTTATTTTAAGTCTTCTGATTTATTTATTTATTCTTGGTGTGACTAAAATAGAGTCACCTCTCTTCACTTGGAAGATAATTTTTCTTCTAGTAGTTGAGATATTCAATGTACTAGAAACAAGAACTTACATCATTTTTTCTATTTTGTTGATGTAATTTGATAGGATCTTCAAAGTATGAACCAGGATCAACACATACTTAACAATGGTGTGATTATGATGGGTCCAAAAATTGTTTCTCACACTTATATGTGAGTCAATCCACTTGAGAACCAAGTAAATCTAATCCTAAACGGAGATGGATTATCTCATTAATGAAATATGAATGATTTAGGGCCAATCTCTAAGAGTGGATAATATCTCTTTCATTTTGGGCTCAATTATACCTAGGAAGTTGTTCCTAGAGGTATCCTTACTAGGATTAGTCACAACTAAAGATTAAAAAAAACTAAAATTTATATAGTAGTATATAATGTATGCTTGAGCCCATAGGTTGTTACTAGACTAAATAATAAACTACTTCACATAGAGCCTCTATTAATATGATAAAGAATCATTGTATAAATACAAGATGAAGGTATGCAAAATATGATTTCTTGAGATAAGAACTGTTATGGATCACTATAGATACTTACACAAATCGTTGAATCATGAGGTGTATATAAAATAATAAAATACTCCTAATCTATTAATGAAAGATTTTTTTTTTTTTTATTGTATGGTTAATGGTAAAATTTTAGGACCAATTCCTAATCCATTGGGTCACAATATCACAATATACCTAGAGAAATAATACTTTGAAATCACAAAAAATTGTGAGTCATTAATATAAATATACCATTGATATGATATTATATTTATCATAACTTCTTAGTATCCATCCCAAATTACAAACATTCACATGTGATAAATAAGAGACCATTACAAAGCTTGAAATGAATTTCAATGTTACCACATTCATCAAATATTTATTATAATTATACCAACAAATGTGGCAAGAAAAAATATTAAGCTAGAATTCCCCTAAATATCCATAAATAGAAATATGGAGACATTCAATGGTTGAAATCATTTACAATACAAATCCCTCTTTTTGATTAACAAAATGTGTAGTTCTGTAGGCACCTTTACTTATAGGATTTCAAAACCTAGACACTCCTTCACACCTACAATCACATGGAAATACAAACATGATTAACCTTTTGTTTGTAAAATATATTGGTATACATAGAACATTGTTTAGTCACTTGAAGTAATTTTACTAAAAAATGGAGATCATAAATGTGTTGTTCAAGACAAGTTGGAATCCCATGAAATATGTGAGATAGATAATCTAGGATAGGCATAAGGACACGTGGGGGATGGAGCTCAACCATCACATTAATGGGATCATGGTGGCCCTCAAAAGTGAATGTGAATATATTCGTTTAATATGAAAAATGGCATTTAGGTGATAAGTTTCTCTTGGAGTAGTTCAAGGAGTCAAATATGGTCATTAGGGGTATCTTGGGAAGGTCTAGGGAGTAGTTGATAACAATAGTGGAAATGTGGGAATTTAATGCAAGATGGGATATGAGAATCGAGCATGGGATAACATTTAGAGGTCCATTGGAAATTCACAAATATATCGGAATGAGTGAATGAATTATTGAAAGAAAAGTGGATAAAAGCTAGGAAAATAGATACCAAGAGGGTGGGAATTTAATGCAAGATGGGATATGAGAATCGAGCATGTGATAACATTTAGAGGTCCATTGGAAATTCACAAATATATCAGAATGAGTGAATGAATTATTGAAAGAAAAGTGGATAAAAGCTAGGAAACTAGATATCAAGAGGGTCGGAATTTAATGCAAGATGGGATATGAGGATCGGGCATGGGATAACATTTAGAGGTCCATTGGAAATTCACAAATATATCGGAATGAGTGAATGAATTATTGAAAGAAAAGTTGATAAAAGCTAGGAAACTAGATATCAAGAGGGAATGTTTAGATGGAAAATTGGAAGGTCTGAAAGTTAGCTTGAAATAGACATAGGAATAAACAAGTGTTAAATGAATTAAGAACCTTTGTGGGAATCTTATGTGAAATAGGAAGTTAGGGTGAGACTTTGGAATGGAAGTCAACAAACCCATTGAAATTTCACAAGATAGAGATCACAAGGAATGTGGGGATAGGTGGAAGGTGTAAGGTTTCATTGTAGGACTAGAGGCAAGAACTGGACATGAGGATGAACGTATAGATTCTATTAAAATTATAAATAAATGAAAATGAGTGAATCAATGATTGTGGGAAAACATGTGAGGAAATAATGTCAACAAGTGAAGGAAAGACAAAATAAATTTGTTAGAACTTCACATGAGGGATTGGAATGGATGCAAAAGAGACCTTCAAAATTGATAAAGGAGAGTAGAGGGAGAACTAAACGAAATACAAAAGTCTTAAATATTAAAAAAAAACACTAAAAGAAAGGGGAACTAGAAATAATCTTGGAAGTGATTAGGGAAATGGAGGTCGAGAGGTCCAATGGTGGAGGGAAAAGGGAAGAAATCCATTAAAAATCTGCAATTTTATAAAATAGTAAAATGGGAAATCGCATAAAATGACTAGAGGTTGAGATTCTTAGAGGTAAAAATGGATGAAAGAATAAGTATATCAATACTATAAAAATTTGCAAAAGGAGAATTAAAGCACAAATATGAAAAAATTGGATTTGAATAGAGGTTGAAAGATCACGAGATGGACAAGGATTAGAAAAAGTTTGCATGAGCTTTGCAAATTCGCAATAGGGAAAAAAAAATGGAAAGAAGCAATATTTATGGGAATTAGCAGTGAAGGGCTAGAGGTTAAGAAGAAGAAGAAAATGAGAAGTTCAAACAAAATTTCCAACTCTAAAAAGCACTTGAAATTTGACTAGAAGTTGAGGGAAGGAGAATATAGGTATACACAAGAGAATGTGAAGTCAAGACAAAAGTGAAATAAAATAAGTACAAAATTTTGCAACTACAAGAGGGAAATAGGGAAAGGAGTAAGTGAAAAGGGAGAGGTGGAGATTCAAAAAGGTTATGGTGGGTCAAGAAAAAAATTTAAACTTTCGATGTTCATCAAAATCTTGCAAACTAGAGGAATGAAGGAAATAAAGAGAGGAAGGTACTCAATAAAATTTCAAAATTTTCACATATGCATAATGGTTGAGACATGAGGTAAGAAAAACACAAGAATTATGATAGTCCACCAAAACTCTATAACTCTACAAAATCACATAAAATGACTAAAAATACTCTTATGCTTAGAACTTTCTTATACTTTTGCAACTTCCAATAACTATTAGGGACATGCAGGATGATGAGGAACAACACTTAGGAAAGTTTTGCCACCCATTTAAATATTTCTCAATTTGATTAAAAAACAAGGAAAAAGTGAGGCCTAATGTACAAGGGGACTGGAACTCAAGAAAAATTTTACACTATCATATTGAGCTCCAACATGAAGCTCAAATTTTCACTTAATGAGCATGATTTAGCAATGGGGAAGTGAAGATTAGAAGAATTTTTAAATGAGAATAATTGGAAGAATCCCCTATTATTGTAGGACTTGATGATAAGGTCATAAAAGGTCTAACTTTAGGAAATCAAGGGGAATTCCTTTTGAAAACAAAATAAGGACCTTGAAAGCAAGGACCATAAGCAAATGAGAAGATTTGTATACATAGGTATCTAATCACAAACACTACTTTGTATGGTAAGGATTTGACTTCTAAAAGAAATAATGGTAACAAAAGAGTAGGTGTAGGGGATTTAGATCCAAAAAGTTTAAATGACAATAACTAGGCTTAAAGATAAAATTGTAAATGACTTCTTGAAGAATTTTTTCAATTGTTAATGTAAGTTTTATTTGATGGATTCTTTCTTGCTCTTAATAAGATTATATAAGATTGTGTTTAAATTTCTCAATACACAAAAATGTAACATCCATTAATTAAGATCACATATCTCAAACGTATTTTTTTATAAATGTTATTCAAACTACTTAAATATTTTAAAAGTCTGTTTAAAAAGAATAATACATTTACCAAAAAGATATTGCCATTGAATGATATTACTAGCTAAAATATTGCATCCAATTATATTAAAATTTTAAAAAATTATAAGTATGCTTCATAATCAGACTTGCAGATAACCACCATCTTAGTTACAATCCTACAATACCCAAAATGTCCATTTGGACTACATACATATGCACTATCATCACCACCCCATTCAAGCATACTCCTATCATATTGGAATATATATGTAAGAGCTAGTCCCACATACATAATTTCATTGCCAAAATAGAAAGAAACACAGAGGCATCTACCCCTTTCTCATCTCAGACTTAATTGCATATGTTGCCTTTATCGAGCATCCACCCTATATTGGTGCTCTATTTTGAGAACCACCTTCATCTCATTGAACCACCAAATCATTCTTCGACCTCATAACCCCCTTCAACCTCTTCTTTGTCACCTCTCTAAGGAAGGCCATCTGCAACTAGATGGGGGTATCCATGCATAGTTTTAAACCACCTACCACCTCCCTCCGCTGGATAGTGTAAAAATCAGAATGAGGAAGGAAGAGCCAAGGCGTCCATTTAAAGTCATTCCCAAAGCACATTCACCCAAATTTCACCGCCTTTCAATACCCAACACTATTGTCATTCAAACCCAACCGTAGTCCAATGTCCTTCAGAGTGCTTCAAATGCCACATAGCCTCCACAGGCAAACCACGTGTCCCTCACAATTACTAAATATGGTGGTATAATCTGTGAGGCATCATCAAATTACACAAGCCTGTCCCATCACTGTGTGTTTTAGGATAGTCCTGTAGAACCCCAACAATCTTCTGCTAGCTTATCATCTCAATTGGGTAGTGCAGCCATGGTGGCTAGTCCATCCGCCTCCATGTTGCATTCCCTATATATATGTGATACATTGAATTTTTTAAAGCCTCCAATTACATCCCATATCTTTCAAACCCACTTTTGTAGTTTCCAATTTGAAGTGAACTTCTATCGGATGGTGTCGATTGAAATTAGAGATTCACCCTCCACATGCACATCGAGGCACTGCAGGTCCTAACCACATTTTAACCCAATGAGGCAGCTTTAAATTCCATTTCATTATTCGTCGTAATCCCCAAATTCATAGACTTCTCTACCAATGTCCTCTTCAAATGATCTCTTACAATGTAACCGGATCCATTCATACTGAGGTTATCTTTAGAGGTTTCATCAAAGTTAATTTTGATCTAACCACAGACAAGGGCAGACCATTGAACACAAGTTCGAGAATTGAGAAGATCAACCTTCCCGACCCATTAATAGAAGCTTGAACAAGACATTACTAGTCATCTCCAATAAATGATAAATTTTGTCATCTCCAATAAATGATAATATTTTCCATTTCCAATAAATGATAAAATTTGTCATCCCTATTAAATGATAAAATTTTCCATCCAAACAAACATGAAGTTCAATTGTGAGATTGTACAAAATGTGTGTAATAGAAAAGATTTTAGCAAATCACTACAAATTAGTTGTGATTGACATTATAACCTCTATTTTGATTATCCCCCAATCAATGGGGTCTCTCAAGTTAATTTGATTGGCAAATTAAGAAAAGAAACAATATGGATGCCTTCGAAGTTTGGGTGGTGCAAAGTGAACTTTTATGGGGTTGCACAAGGTAACCCAGGGCCCTTAAAAAATGGATGTGTGGTTAGAGATTATCTTGGAAATATTTTTGTCGTTGATTTGAAGAAATTGATAGTGGGTACCAATGAGGCCGAATTCCAAACCACGTAACTATCTATGCTCACTTGTCAAAAACTTGGCTACAATAAAATCCACTTAGCGGGAGATTCACATATCACAATTAATACAAGATAGAAAAAATATGAATTGGAAATTGAATAAGTTCCTACATACGATATTGGTTTTTCTTGACAAATGTGAAGAAATTCAAATCACATATATATCGAGAGGGGAATGTAGTGGCCGATAGGTTGGCCAAATGGGTAGTTGAAAGAATGAGATCAGAGGCAATCATTAATCTAAATGATGTCTAGCATGAACTACTCGCATTAATTGATGAATAAGTAAGACAAGTACATGGATAAGAGTGCAACATTAGATTTAGAAATATATGGTGGATTATTAAAGTGAATGATATCTAGTATGTTAATTTCTATAACCCAGCAACAGATTAATTGTTCAACAAATATCACTGAAAAGAAATTAACTGATTTGTAACAACTGATACATTGGGTTAATTAACAAAATGAATAACAAAAGCAAATTCAAATGAAACCAAACACATGAACACAGATAAAACCGATATACCCAGGAAACCCCAATACGGGGAAAAACCTGCAAATGTTGAATCTTCTATTCAACTTCTAGAGCAAACTTTCCTTTTGAATACAATCCTAGTTGCTACAGCAATTTACATATATAGCCTTCTTGATGAAAACACCAATTATGCAAGAGAAGTGAAACTTTCCTCATGCAACACATCCTAAGAGAAACATCCCTTACATGACTCAGGAAAGGAACTTTCCTTACATAATGCAAACTGGAACTTTCCTTACATGACGCAAGAGAAAAGAAACTTGTCTCGCATAACTCAGACTATCTCGTGCACATAAAACTCCTCTTGGTGTTAACCTCACAACTCTAGGAAATATTCTATTTACAAAATAGAAAACATTCTCTTGTTGAACATTCAACACAAGTTGCACTTAAGCAACTTCCACAATCACACCTACCAAACTATAGAAACATAACACTCCCTCTTAGTGAGGAAGGTGTTGTGCACAACACCTAGCTTATCCCTAAAGAATAGAAACTTTCTCTTCATCAAGGCCTTCGTTAGGATGTCTGTTATCTATTCGTCCATAGGAATTATTGTAACTTCACTATCCCCTTCTCCACACAATCTCTGATGAAGTGGTACTTGATCTCAATATGCTTTGACTTGTCATGAAACACTAGATTCACAGAGAGTTTGATACAACTCTAATTATCATAGTAAATGAATGTCAGATCTAGCTCCTGATCAAAGAGCCTAGCTAGATAGCCTCACATGTAGCCATACTAGCTGCCATATACTCGACCTCTGTAGAACTCAGTGCAACTGACTTTTGTTTTCTACCGTACCAAGAAACAGCTCATGATCCCAAACTGAAGCAACACCCTAAAGTGCTCTTCTTGTCAGCTATACTACCTACCCAATCTGCATTGGTGAACCCCTCGAGCTTCACTCCATCCTGCTAAATATACCTCAACCCATTATCAATTGTGCCTCAGAGATACCTCAAAACATGCTTCGCAGCTACCCAATGCACACGTTTACGTTCCACCATAAACTGACTAAGTGAATTCACTCCAAAACAATTGTTTGGCCTTGTGTTGACTAGATACATAAGAGAGCCTATCAATTGTTTGTACAAAGTTGGGTCCACTACCTTTGATTTAGAAGCATCAACCTTCTTCCAGTTAGTCACAAGTGGTGTGGACATGGGCTTACAGTTTTCCATCCTAAACTGCTTCAAGATATCAATTGTATACTTCCCCTGTCCAAGAAAAATTTCTCCCTCTTTTTGCCACAACTCCAATCCTAGAAAGTAGTGCATCAAACCCAAGTCCTTCATCTCGAACTCTCCTACAAGATTCCGCTTGCAATGTGCTATGAGCTCTTCTGACCCTGTAAGAAATGAGTCATCAACATATAACACCAATATGAGAATCTTGCCCTTCACCTGAACATAGTACTAGTTTGGATCAGCATCACTCTTGATGAAACCCACACTCTACAAGTAACCATCAATACGTGCATACCACGCCCAAGGAGCCTGCTTGAGCCCATACAGTGCTCTCTTCAACCTGCACACATGAGAATCCCTCCCATGCACTTCAAACCCCTATGGTTGTTCTATGTAAATCTCTTCCTCAATTACTCTGTTGAGGAAGGTTGTCTTCACATCCATCTAGTGAATCCTCTAACCCATTTGCGCTGCTACAGAAATGATAGCCTTTATGGATGAGTACCTGGCTACCGAAGCAAAGGTCTCGTCATAGTCGATCCCTTCCTTCTGAGAAAACCTCTTAGCCACAAATATTTCTTTGAACTTCTCCACACTACCATATTCTGCAGCATGCTTGATCTTATACAACCATCTCAACCCCACCAATGACCTGTTTTTGGGTTGTGGCACTACCTCCCACATGTTATTCTTCATGATGGAAGAATATTCTTCCACCATGTCATCCCTCCATACCTGATTCTTGGACGCCTCCTGAAAGTTGGAAGGCTTCACCTCAATCAGTTCACTCATGAGTGTCATATAATCAGAAAAATGCTTGGGAGCCTTTCTCTATCTGACTGGATTCTGAGGATCACCAACATACTCCTAGGCCTCTTTCAATGTCTGCTCAGCTACCTTGTTTATCCTCCTCTTTGTAATAAGAGTCTTAGGCTGAGAAATCCTTTATTCTTCCTCTTGATCAACGTGCTCGGCCTGCTTGCTCTGCTCTACAACTTGTGTGACTGAAGTCTAAGGAATTTGTGCAGCATAAACCTTGGGTGTCTGGTGCTCCTCTTGAACCTCCATCAAGCTTCCAGACTTCTGAAGAGCCCTTTCCTCCTTGAACTTCACAACTCTATGAATAACAATTTTCCTAAGGGCAGGAATGTAAACACAATAGGCCTTAGAAGTTTCATTGTACCCAACTAGGATACCCTTCTCTACAGTTGGTTCCAATTTGGTTCTCCACGAAAATATGGCAATACACAAGGTATCTAAAGATGTGAATGTGTGCCAAATCTGGTTTCTTCCCAGTGAACACCTCTTCTAGAGTCAATTTTCCCAACACTTTATGTGGGCTCTTATTCTACAAATATACATTTGTATTGCACACTTCTTTATGCCCATAAAAACTAAGGCAGATCCTGATCGTGAAGCATGGCCTTAGCTGCTCCAACTATAGCCCTTTTTTTTCTGTTCAACAACCCCATTATGGCTAAGGGTTGTACGGAACTGTCAACTCTTTCTTGATACCTTCCTAAGCACAAAATTTTTTGAAGGTATTCGAGGTATACTCGCCTCCATTATCAGATCTCAGTATCTTGATCTTCCTCGTAGTTTGGTTCTCCACAAGAGCCTAAAACTCTTTGAACCTACTGAAGACTTCATCTTTACTCTTCATAAAATAAATCCATGTCTTCCTAGAGAAATCATCAATGAAGGTAACACAATACTCATACCCTTTTAAGGATGTTGTTGACATGGGCCCACATGCATTTGAGTGTATAAGATCCAAAATCCCTTTAGATCTAGTGTCGCTACTTGAAAAATTGGTCTTGGTGTATTTCCCAAGAGCACAACCCTTGCACACCTCATGCTTTTCAACCTTCATATCAGACAGTCCCATCACTATTTCCTTGAGCACATTAAGTGCTCCATGGTGAAAATGTGCCATCCTCCTATGCCATAATTTTCCAAGCCCTTTGCAACTGCTTACCAATGCATGTGCTGGTTCAAATTACAACCAAAACAAGCTGCCATTCTTGACTCCAATCACTTTTTCTACCTTGGAGTTCTTTGGACCGATATAGACTTTGCCCTCTTCAAAGGTCACGATGCAACCCTTATCATCCAAAGTAGAAATAGAGATTAAATTCTTTGTCATCCCTGGGACATACAACACGTCTTCCAACAATAGAGGTTTTCTAGACTCCCTCTGAAACTTGACCATGCCTACACCAGTTGCTTGGTACTTGCCATTGTCTCCAAGTTCAATACAGAAATCCAGCTTTTTCTTTTCTAATTTGGTGAAATATTCTCGAACTCCCATCATGTCGCAAGAAGCCCCGCTATCAATATACCATACACTTTTGTCAAATGAACTTGAGAGACATGCAATGAGTAAAAAATCATTCTCAAACCATGTTGCAAACTCATCCACCTATGTTGTAGCAGCAACTTGCTTCTTCTGCTTGCCCTTGTTTTTCTTATTTGGGCATCGATTGGCGTAATGACCCATTTGATGGCAACAAAAACATTTTATCTTACTCAGATCTTTTTTCTTCCCATCCTTGGAAGAAGACCCTTCAGTTTGCCCTTTATTGAATTTTTGCTTGCCCTTGCTTGAGAGAGCAAGATTTTCTTCATCTTCAACATTCTTGGTCTGGCCTCCCTGAGGAGAACTTTCACAGATCTCCTCCTGGACAAAATCGTCCCAAAGCCTCGCCCATTTGGGTAGGCGATCTCTCCCAACAACACACTTAACGGACACTTCCCAATGCTTTGAGAAACCATTCAGGGCTATCCACACCAACTCATCTTCAGCAATCATCTCTCCAACAACAACCAACTCATCCCTAACTTGTGTCAATCTAGACAAGTAAGAGGTCACGCTCTCGCCCTTGGACATCATGCGACTTGTGGTGCGCCCGCCAACAACCCCAGGAAACTCACACTAACAACCTAGAAATGGAGTAGATTTTTTTTTTAACTAATAAGTTTCCATCTAACCTTATCTAGGCAGTGTGAGTACAAGTTAATACACTTAATTCATCTTAGTTGAATCTTACATTGAATGTCTAATTATGTCTTGACACAAGCAGAAACATGCTTACAAAGTCTCAAATAGTTCCCTAGGTTATATTGACACCACCACATACTTACTAACTTTATGATTCTTAATCCATACATTAGATTCACAATCAACAATCCTACAATCTACATGCTTACATGCTATAGGAAACATGCTCCTTATATGCTAAGGATGAACTAATACTACCATAAATATAATGTTCATATTGCTGCCCTCAAACAAGATGTAACACTAAATGACATGCAACCTCGAGTTATTATGATGACAACTATACTATTGTTGTCCATACACATAATGCATACTAAATCCACTTATACTCTTTAATGATTATAGCACCAACCATGCATCAATTGTTTGTTACAGCCATGATACTAATGAGCTCTTAATCAAGTGTGATCTAAACATTTTAGAATCCTACAACTAACTACATTGCATTCACATATACATGAAAGTACACCATTACATCTTTCTGCATTACAGTATAGATGTAGCTACATATACAAGTATTATACCACATAAATATTTAACTTGTTGCACAAATCAATTTCCATAATGAATTCATATATACAACTTGTTGAATACAATACAGCATATGGCAATTTACAGCATAAGTGTTGGTTCTTTACACATACTTAATTTGCTGATCTAATAATGAAACATCCAAAATTCTCTACTCTTTCACATAGTTACAATGCTGCCCAAAAGATGGCATGACAATTTCTAGCTAATGGTAAATATGAACCTACATGCTACTATTATATAATCATATATATACATGAGGCTTACTCAGCCTTACAAATGGTTCCTAAACTTACAAATTATTACAGCTCATATGACAAGCAATTTAGTACATAATTTTGCTCTAAGAATTCATAGCCATCACGAAGAAGATCCAAATCCACACACAAGAAGAACAGCAACAGGAAGGGAAAATCCCCAATGGCAAAAAGCTCCAACCACCCGACCAATGTGGAACCTACGAGGAACCACCCCCCAAGCTAGGAGATGTCACTAGGTCCCAACACACACAGTAAGCCTAGGCTGACGCTTCTACCAAAGGGACCAACACCAAGAAAGACTTCCAAACACATGGACCAACACCGCTGCAATAACAACAAGAAAATTCTGAGAGGTCGACCAAACATCAAGGCATGAGTGCAAATGTAAAAACACGAGGGAACTCATGTACAAGGGAGTGTCATCACATGTCGTACCAAAAATAAGGCTCTAACCTAAGGGCATACAGAGTCATCTCAACCTATGAGAGACCAAGAGAGATTGGCTTACCATCTCCACGGTCTTCTCATGCTCAACCTAAAACATCCTCCCTAGGACTGAGTCATGAGGCACCATCATTTATTATATTTTTACTTATCTAACTACCCAAGCCCATTCATTAATTAGTTGCCACTTAATTAGTCAAGGTAAACTCCCTTACGCCCAAGAGGTATGGACTTCATGCATCCTTACAAGGAACCTCATGATAGTCCATCTCTCATCACCTCAGGTGTCGCAAAGGAGCCCACTCCCTTACATAGACCCAAAATCAGCATCACAAGAGGCTCTAAGTTACACAATTAAATCTGAAATGCAACATCATGTAATGCCAAATCATGTATAAACACTTACTCGTGAAAAAATCTTCATCAATATACAAAAGAGTTGAGCCTCTTGACCAAAAGATACATAAACCAAGTCATAAAATCGTTGCAACCAAACCAACAAAAATCCAGCAAGGTCTTCACACTTGTTGTCCTTAAATCAGCAGCATAACAAATTAACACTCATGGCAAAACATCATGAGACAAATTCAAATAGTCAATCAAATCTTACATCCAAGCAATGGCATCAAATCTAAACATAAAAATCAATCTAAAACACCACATACGCAAGATAGCCTCTGGTATTTAAAATACAACATGACACATTATGCAATATGACCCTCACAAAGAAAACAATACATAAAATGGGGCAACATTTGCAATACGCTTAGCCCACATCCTAACTCGCAGGCTTCGTTCGAAATCACAACTGGACTTAACATTGATCATCAAGAACTCATGGACAACAAAATGCGTAAATTCGCACAGCAAAATTAACCACCAAATAGCTACAGAATTAAAATCACAACACCTTCTATTGCCCAAGACAAATCTAAAAACATACTAAACCAAATAAAACGTTGAACTGACAGCATAAACTAAATGTACAAACTCATTTCCAGACCCATCAAAATTGGTGTTTTGGTTCAACAATTCTAAAATCAACTTGGAATAAGATAAACAACAGTATAATAACCAACATGTTGAATGGGCAAACCCATCTTTCATGGTTTCCCTTCAACTGGCGAATACAAATAAAATAATACTCACTACTGACTGGGCAAGTATATTACCTAGCAGTAGGCATACCACGGCATAACACAACACGCGATACATGGTGCAGAGCACCCACCACATTGTGGTGTTGTTGTTGCACCCACCATGACATGGTGGTGCAGTCGCACTCACCATGTCGTGGAGTGGTGCTTGCACCCTCCACAACATGGGAGGTGTCGCAACACTCACCTTGTCATGAGTGGTGCTTGGCACCACCATGACATGGTTGGTGTTGTTGCACCTTCCATGCCATGAGGGGGTGCAAAGCACCCACCATAACATGGTGGTGGTGCAATAGCACACCACCACGTCGTGGGTGGTGCTAGGCACCAAACCCCCGGTGTGGGTTAACCAAAACAGCAACAACAAAATAAATAAAAAGAAAGGGGTGACAAGGCAAATGGCTGCAGGAAGAACAAATAGGATATGGGGTAGCACACACCCAGCAGCCCATCTAAATAAGAGTGTTGTAAATAAATTTTCCTCTAAAATAAAAAGAGAATATTGTGATAATAGCAGGCAATACACCCAATTTGTAAATTTCATAATACATAAGAGGGTTTTAACAGAGAAAGACTAGTAAATATAACATGGATATCAAACAGCAAGCATTCTTTCTGATAACCTTTAGATTTCATAATAAAACAGTCTCAATTCCCTCATTCAACAATCTCAATCACAATGAAGACACTCAACAACAACATCAGATAACAATACAAAGGAAAGAAGAAGCAAACAAGAGGCCAACCTCTCTCCTATGTTATGGAAGAGAGCCTTTGATGAAGAACTTTGACCATTGCTCCCAGCTACAGCACAAACCCTTCAATCCACGAATTCCAAATACTCCAAAAAAAATGTTCCCAGCAAGAAAATTGCAAAAGAGGAGAAAGAAGAAGAAAAAGTAGAAGAACCAGAAGAGGAAGAAGAAGAAGAAGAAGAAGAAGAAGAAGAAGAAGCCCTCCAAAATGAAATTCACGACAACATATAAAAATCCAAAAGAGAAATTGAAAAACCCCAACCTTCTATTTGGCCAATAAAAATATTTCATTTTGAAATATTCTTCCCTTTTACAACTATATAATATAATAACTATACTTCCCATTTCTTTTTTATGGGATTTCAAAAATTCATTTAAATTTAAAAATTAGAAATAGAAACATATTGCTCTCATCTCATTCAAATCAAAATATTATTTAAACATTAAATAATTGTTAGTTATCTTTTATTAGCTAATAATTATTTATAATTCTTTAGGGTTTCGAGTATCCTCTTATAAGGATTCTCTCTTTGTATTTTCATAACAACTCTAATTAATTGAATTGCATTTTTGTTGCACAATCAATATGACTCCTCTTTTTTGGATCTTTGAATTATGGCCTCCTTTTTGCTTCTCTCCTTTTGTGACAGGTTTGCATGCAGGTGATCTTTGGGAGCTATAGAGTTGATTTTTCTTCAACCCCAATATGCTATCAGAGCTCCAGATCCGCATGCCCCTGTTCTTTTCATGAGATATTTTGGGCCTTGTTCTTCAGATATGTGTATTTGGGGGTTTATGCAGTTGCTTTTTTCCATTTCTGGGGGTAGCTGATTTTTTTGGTATATTTTGGTGCGAAAAGGACCTCATGGTTGGATTCAGGAGGTTGTTTCCACGAATTGATATAAGATTCGATATATTTTGGTGTCAGGTGTTCTGGAGGCAAAAAAAAATTAGGCCCCAGGTCGTACGGCCTCGTGCATGCAGATCGAGAAAAAATAATAATAATTTTTTTTGGGCAATTTAACGGCTTATCGAGGTCGGATTTCCAAAAAAAAAAACTTTTTTGGGGGGGTCAGCAACTTGTGCAGGTCCGTACGCCCTGCAGCAGGCCATGGTCCCTGTCGCTGCCTACACGGCCCCCCATGCCTTGGCGCCGCCCAGGCCCTCCACAACCACCGGCTCGCTCCGCCTCTCGGCCACCCCACTCTGCAGGCTCCCACTGGTCGTCGAGCCCCGCCAGCTGCCAGGCTCTCGCCGCCCACCGAGCCTCGCTACCCACCAGGCTCCTGCCAGTCGCAGCCCACCAACCTTCACTCGACCGCCACCCCTGCACCACTCCCACACCGCCCAGGAGTCGCCGACCTATTTTCGGCCCCTCCTTTGTTTTTCCGACGATTGAGATTTTTTTTCGGGCACTTGATTTTTTTTCCGACGAGTTTTTCGAAGTAGATTGGTTTTTTGGTGGTGACTGCCATACGGCCCTCAAATTTATGCTCGCAGACAGATGACGTCAGCACTGTGTAGGCAGCCTTCAGGCCCATCCGGAGCACCTTCAGTCTTTTGGCCATATCTTGGGCATACAGAGGCGTTTTTTGATAAATCTTATATCATCGAAAAGCGCTTTTTGAGCTCTGTCCAGATCTAGAGGTTTGAATTTTTTTAATTTTTTTTTTGATGGTGTTTTTGCTGTCAAAGCCAGAGGTTCATTTTTGCACTCTGGGAGACATAACTTGAGCATCTCAACTCTGTTTTTCAAAAACTTTATATCGTTGGAAATCTTGTTCTGTGCTATTTCCATTCATATGAGTTTTCTTTCCAGATTCTGCTCTAGGTATATTTTATTCAGTTTTTTTCTTTTCAGCACTCTAGTGAATATCTTGGATGTTTCAAGTCTTGGGATCTCTTTCTTTGAGCAGGATGTCTCGTCTTTGGTTGTTCTTTATATTTCCAATCTTATGTCTCTTTTGATCATTGTAGCATTTTATTTATACAAATGCACTGAGATAAAGTGCCACCATGCATTGTCTATTTGGGATCTTGCACATCTTGTGCCTTATTGTACATGCACTACTTATAAAGTGCCATGGGGGGCTGATGTTTGCCTTTTGTTTTCCATCTACCTTTGTCATGTGAGTTTTCCTTCCATGACATTAGCCTCATGATGTGTATCAAGTGAGTTTTCCTTCCACGACACTATGTACTTTCTCTGCACCTTCAATGTTCCTGGTTCTTCGTCATGCAGTTCTTGTTGGCTGTTCTTTTCAGTGTACCTGTCCCTCTCCCTTTTCAGCATTATGGGGAGGTTTGCCCTGTTGATCTAATGCTTCCTTGGTTTGATTGATCAGCTCTTCAGGCTTTGGTGTTTCATGCCATCTATATCTTCGAGTTCAGTTGTTTGTCTTTGTTTGCCATCTGATTCGAGTAGTGTCATTTGAGAGAACTCATGCAGATTACAATCTTCTCTACCTGGTCTGTTCTATTTCAGTGGAGGTTCTTCAGATCAACAATTACTCTTCAATAGTGCTTGCAGTTATTTCATGCTTCAGTGGTGTTCTTCATGTTTTTTTTTGTTCCTATCTTCTGGAACACTCTTGTTTGGAGGCTTCTTAGTCTTTCACTTTAGCTTTCATCTCTTCTTGGAGAGAAGTTTTGTTCCCCCAGAGTGTTCTCCTTTTTTCTCCACTATACAAAGATTTTATTGTACTTGGGTACCTCATCAGGCCTAGTTGTCAGGACCCATTGTTGCTTTCATGCATTTTTTGTTTACATGCATTTTTAGTCCTTAGTTGTTTTTTAGCTACTCCCTAAGTTCATATTAAGAGGGGGTGTTAGAGTTATCTTTTATTAGCAAAAAATTATTTATTTAATTATTAATCTATTATACTCTATGCTTAAGCTAAACTTAGGAATCTTATAATTCTTTAGGGTTTTCACCTTTAGGGTTTCGAGTATCCTCTTATAAGGATTCTCCCTTTGTATTTTCATAACAACTATAATTAATTGAATTGCATTCTTATTGCACAATCGATATGACTCCTCTTTTGAGGATCTCTGAATTTTGGCCTCCATAGCTTTTTTGCTTCTCTCCTTCTGTGATAGGTTTGCATGCAGGTGATCTTTGGGAGCTGTAGAGTTTATGATTCCTCAACTCCAATAATAATCAACATTAAATAAATAAAGTAATTAAAGAGAAGTAAATAAATAAATGCAATAATTTAAATCAATAAAAAAACATTAAATATTAAATAAGATCTCAATAAAACATTAGTTTAAATTCAATAGCGAAAATAAATAAACAAACAAAAATCGCTAAATTATAATAAATTAAGATAATACTGCCACTAGTAAAAGTCATAATTTATTATTAAATAATCATTGAATTATGGTAAATCATTTATCGTCGATATTTAAATAAATTAAATAATCAATCCATCATTAAATAAAAATGGCGATTAAATAGATTAAATAATTAATCTATTACTATAGTCAATAAATCACAAATTTTAATAAACTAAACAATCAAACTCACCATGCCACATACTCACAACTTACGACAACCGACTCGACATGGCGAAATTTTCCAAAAATTACGACAACCTGGACCTAAAGTGTGGATAGGGAACCAACAACATCTCCGAATCACATATTTATCATCGGGAAAGACATGCTCACACCTATAAAACCAGGGGAGCTCGCACCCGGTTGCCCGGGAGGAATGAATGTCTAGGTACCTACAACCCTGCAACCACAACGAAGATACATGTGCATATATATATATATATATATATATATATATATATATATATATATATATATATATATATATATATATATATATATACAAGACAGGAAAGTGGATGGATATCGCAACGACACATCCTGCTCGCAATGAGAGATGTGGTGTCGATCCCCCACGAAGACAGTCAAACAGTATCCATACAGTGAGCATACAAATCATAAAATATCGCATCATAAGTAAATCAAAATAGGGTTAGTATATCCATTTCAAAATGAGGCATGATCTATGAAATCTATCAAAGCACATGATAACCAAGATACCATTACCAACCATCTAGAAATCATAACTAGTCATGAGCACAATCAATAATATCAATAGTATAAGGTGATGTAATGTCTATCATCAAAATCATCAACAGAAAACATAAATAGTCATAATCAATGTCCATGCATCATATAAGTCAAATCATATCCATCGCACAAAATAAAGGTCTGATCAAGTCAATCCAAAATGAAACAAGAGTCTGCTCAAGAGTGGGCATTACACGACTTGTCCTTGAGCACCATCTTATGACTATGATAGTCTCTCTGATAAAGTTTTGTGAGTGTAACCCACATTTCCTTGGCGGTGTCTTTTTTGGATAAATGAGGAATCAAATTATCTTTTACCCCATCAAGGATAATCCTCTGAGCCTTGGCCTCCTTGATTTCATGTGAATCTAGAGCAATAGGATCATTTACTGGTCGAGTCACTTATGTACTAGCATAGGTCCACAACCTATTCTCCTTGAGAACGGATGTAATTTGAACCTTCCACTATAAGAAGTTTGATGGACCCTCAATTCTATCCTCATATCGAACATTGGTTGCCATTGCGAAATAAAACCCTCGAAGAAATTGAAAGCTGAAACCTGAAGAAATCTGTGAAACAAAACTTGGCTTCGTATTTAAGGTTTAAAGCTCTGATACCATGTTAATTTCTATAACCCGACAACAGATTAATTGTTCAACAAATATCACTGAAAAGAAATTAACTAATTTGTAACAACTAATACACTAGGTTAATTAACAAAATGAATAGCGGAAGCAAATCCAAATGAAACCAAACACATGAACACAGATAACACCGATATACCCAGGAAACCCCAATATGGGGAAAAACCTGCAAATGTTGAATCTTCTATTCAGCTTCTAGATAAAACTTTCATTTTGAATACAATCCTAGTTGCTACAACAATTTACATATATAGCCTTCTTGATGAAAACATCAATTATGCAAGCGAAGTGAAACTTTCCTCATGCAACACATCCTAAGAGAAACATTCCTTACATGACTCGGGAAAGGAACTTTCCTTACATAATGCAAACTGGAACTTTCCTTACATGATGCAAGAGAAAAGAAACTTGTCTCACATAACTCAGACTATCTCACACATAAAACTGCTCTTGGTGTTAACCTCACAACTCTAAGAAATATTCTATTTACAAAATAGAAAACATTCTCTTGCTTAACATTCAACACAAGCTACACTTAAGCAGCTTCCACATCCACACCTACCGAACTATAGAAACTTAACATAGTACCTAGTCAAGGTCATGTACCTTGTAATTTTCTAGTGAGAGACATATTCACAATGTAAGTTTACTTAGATCGTAGGTGTCATTTCTAGAAGTTGGTTCTAATGGAGCCATGTTCGCCTCATTTACTTTTATTTTCCTAGGCATCTTATATTTTCATTAGGCATGTTGTGTCAGGTTAGTTGTTGCTACTACATCATACATTGCCTTTATAAGAAAGGCCTCGTATTCTATATCTCATGTTCAATCAATCATCCTTTTTATGCAAGTTATTCTTTCCATTCTCTTGTGTGGAAGTGTTTTGGTCTTTAAGAGATTCTGGGGGTGTTGAAGAGTCAACTATCTTGTCCTACATGACATCAAAGCTTCAAAACTACAAACATTTTATTGGATTTGAGGGTTATCATATAGCTTGAAGAATTTGTTAGGTGCATATTGGGGTTTCATTGACCTTGTGATTGAAACAAGGGCGTTAAATAAAGTTGTTTTCATTTTGTTTTTTCAAATTTGATTATATTTTGTCTTATCTACAAGGTTTCAAGTAAGGTTTTAGCTGTCAAATTTAGAAGATAGCTAGAATTATGGGACACTTTGGACAAAATCTAACTTTTCCATTACATCTGAAAGCCCCAAGAACCTAAGGATCGATTATGAAATCATCAAATTCTAAGACTTTTATCTAGGGGCACAAAGGTTTTTCATCATAATGGTGATTGTATAGATCCATTTTGGTTGTACACTTTGTACTATATAGCCTGGCTAGCATCAACAACAAAGACTACCCCTACACACAAAATATTCTCTAGATTATTCCCTATGCTTAATCATTGCATTTGTTTGTGTGATTATTCGTATCTCATATGCATTTTATTGGATCATTAGTACTACCCTACATCACATCAGTTACTTGGTCAGTGTTGTTGACATGGTACACATCATTAATATGGGAAAATACGAAAATTGTTTAAATTATACTTCTAACAAGAATTTATGGCTTGGTTTTATTGCATGGTTTGTATATGTACTAAGCATTTTGTGTATACTCTTGGTCACATCCTACAATGTAGGCTTATAGCCCTGAGTCATGCGGCCTCTAGCCTACCACCCTAGTGTCACATCCTAGTGGCATTGTTGTCATTGGTTGTGGGAACCTCTTTTGCCCTTGCGTCAACAATGGTCGCATGGGCACCCAGGAGGCTAGGCCTTGGGTGCTAAATTTTTTTGTCATTTTTACAATTTTACCTCTTTTGAGAAAATCACAATAAATTTTGCTAACAAAGTCATTTTTTCAAAAATGAGATATCGTCAAAAAGATGGTTCAATGTAAATTCTAGTGAAGCAAGTATTTTGTATATTCTACTATTTGGTGTCATTGTTTTTCCTGTTGAATTTAGATCTTCATTTTTGGCTCCCAAGCTCATATTTTTGCCACGTTGTCTTCTTTTCACAATTCTTGCAGCATTGGAAAGGTATTGAGGAACTCTTCATAGCCATCCATGCATTTTTCCATTTTTAGGCCCAAGTACATTTTATCTTAGTTATTGCCCAAATTAATGGGTACCCTAAAGTGTTACTTGGACATACTACGATTGGGGAAGGTGTTGTTTTGATCAGTGTACTTCATTTCAGTTCCAGATCATTTTCCAATCAATTGTTGCTTCATCATATTCTAGTGTTGTGCTAATTTAAGAGTCTTCCAATTTTTCCTTCACAACAGGACATATTTTGTTTGCTTATTATGATTCTTGAGAAACTCCATGATCTAGAATTTCTAGTGTTTTTCACAGATGTATCTTGTTCTTTGTTGCATAGATTCAAGGTTATCGATTTTACTCTATAGAGTGATTCCAATGCTTCTTTACATTAGGCTATCTCATTATGGGGGGTTCTTTGGTCTCTCTTGTCATCCTTCATATGGAGGGGGATTGATTGGATTTGTGATTGTTCTATTCATGATGGATGTAGTCCTTAGGAGAATCATTGAATCCTCCATGCCATCCTCAATTATATCTTTTCTCTCTTTTGGAGAGGAGTTTTATCCCAATGGGTTTTCTCCTTTCATCATTTGTACATGGGTACCTAACATGGCCTAGTATTCAAGACCCATCATTGTCTTCATGTTGCATCTTTTGAATAATAATTCCATATCCCTAAGTTGCACTTAAAGGGGGGTGTTAGAGTGAATAATTTTAGTACCTAGTCGAGGTCTTGTACCTCCTAATTTCTTAGTGAGGGACATATTCACATATTAAGTTTACTTAGGAACTAGGTGTCATTTTTATAAGTTACTTATAATGGGACTATGTTCACCTCATTTATTTTTGGTTTCCTAGGCATTTAATATTTGTATTAGGCATTTAATGTGTGTTTCATGTTAGTTGTTGATACTACACCACACATTGTCTTTATAGGCAGGGCATCTCATTATATATTTCATATTTACTCCATCATCCTTATTATGCAACCTATTCTTTCCATTCTCTCTTATGGAAGTGTTTGGGTCTTGTGGGGATTCTGGGAGTGTTGAGGAGTCACTTATCTGCTCCTACATGGATTTCTTGACTATGATGAAGGTAATGCATTGGTAGCTCACATGTGCCAATGTATTAAAACTCTTTAAATACCGATGATGAAAGTAGAAATACATATTTTATTTTGGTGAGAAGGGTTTGGTAGTAATGACAAATCTATGGAGATAAAATTTGTTGTAAATGTGAAAGTAAGGGAAATGGCCTTTAAAGGCCCTATCTTGGATAACAGACTTTGACCTATTTCCAATTGTAAATCATTGATGGTGCTTCAAGAAATAAAAAATGATGTTGGGAGATTAATATCTACTTCTTGATTGCAAATAGAAAACAAATGTAGATGTGGTTTTACTCTTTATGGCGTAGGTTATGGAACTGAGAGAGAGAGAGAGAGAGAGAGAGAGAGAGAGAGAGAGAGAGAGAGAGAGGGTTGGATAAACATGGGAAACCACAATAAAGAGGAGACATTAAATTGTATCTAGAGATAGCAATTTATGAAGGTAGTTTTTGTGCCCTAAGAGGGTGTTTGCCAAAGATCTATCACCGAAATAATAGCTTGTTGTTCCTTTTCTAATATTTAGCACCACCTTTGATGAGGATCATGGGAGGGCCCAGGCAAAGGCTAGGTTGGGCATTCTAAAGGGTGGCATTGGACTCATAGAGGATGAGACTGCCAAACGAAGCTAAAATGTGAACTTTGTGGAGGAAGGAAAGTCTTAAGACTAAGGACTTTGGTAGTCTTTTTTTGGAACCTTTTTACTAGCGTCCATGGAATCCCTTGTTGGAAATTTGTTTTTTTTGTTTTTTTATAAATTATTCTAGAAGTACAAAAAATATGTTAGTATCTATAATGGGAATGGAACCCTTTTTCACATTCATCTATCCAAATAAAAAAATCTCTATTTTGATTATGTTTTCTTTAATTTACATTTTTTGCTCTATTGTTTCCATATCATATTTTTTTCTTGGATCTTTTCAAATAGCTTCATCATGTACCACTTTGTTTCCTCATTATGATGCAAACCATTATCCTATAATATGTGTGTATTTTCCTTGTCTTAGATCCTTTTCTTATACCACATGTTTCATTATCATGATGCATATTTAGACACCTAAAAATGATGAATGCCTCTCCTCACCATTTCTTGTAATTCATTATTTTAGTATTAATTAAATAATTTTATTATGTAATTTAGCTAACATCATTTCTTCATTCATCATTCAAATTAAAAAATTTCCATCCATTTTCACTTTAATTAAATAATTTTTAGTCATTTCACTAATTATTTATTTCTTCCATATTGATTAAATAATTTTGATTATTTAATTAAGATATTAATTTTCCATCCTTGCACGTTAATTAAATAATTTTGAATTGTTTAATTAGATTTATTTCCATATATTATTCGTGTTCATAATATTAAATAATTATTTTATTAGCTAATTATTCCTCTATGATTAAATAAATTATTTTAATATATTTAATTATTTCTTTTCTAAATATATTCTCTAGAAAATAATTAAATCTTTATTTAATTTATTTTTCTATGTTCACATGCATTTCCACCTCACCACTTAACTATCACTCACTTTTAGTCTTTTGTCTAATCTAATCAATCCACTCACAGTCACTCTCACTTATCTGATCAATCAAATTCACTTTACTTCATCTAGTTAGTTCACTAAATCGTGCATTCAATTAACTCTTCAATCTTTTCAGTCAATTCTTCTCATCAATTATCGACTATTGATCTTCCAACTAGTCTCAACTAATTTCTATCGTTGATGGATATCAGGAAAAACTATAAATACAACATTCATCCATATCATTTTAAAACACAATCTTTAAGCTTTTGTGTTATAATATTGTCAAAGTACTTGTGTCAAATCTGAGAGCAACACTATTATCATTTGTCAAAGAGAGCTTGAGGAGACGATACAATACAGATAAGAAAAAGTGTTTGTTTGAGGGTATAATTTTTTGTTATGCATTCATTTTTACATGCTTCATTGGTACATTGGATTTATTTGTGAATTTGAGGGGTTTTGTGGTTGAGCTTGTTTGTTTTTTCACATAATTCATTTATGATCTATACATATCAATACCTCGTAATGTTTTAAATGGTTGTGCATATCTTCATCCTATCTTAACATGTAAAACCATGTTCTATATATAATGTTTTACTTAGATTTTATAATATTTCCTTCGAAATCATATCATGGGTATTTTTAAAATGTTATATCTGACCAAAAATAGGCTCTAAAGGCCTACGTGCAAATGAAGAAGTTGGAGAAAACATGTGTGCAAGGGAAAATTTAAAAAATGCTTATAGTGGTTGTGCATATCCTCACCTTATCTAATGTGTAAAATCATGTTCTATATCTAATGTTTTACTCAAAGTTGGTTATATTTCCTTTGGACTTCAAATCTATTTCTTCTAGTATCAAATTGAGATCTATAAATTGTTTGATCATATCATGGGCATTTTTTAAATGTTATATCTAACCAAAAAAAATTGAAAAACCATATACATCCAAGAAAAACTTACAAAGGCTTACGTGCAAATGAAGAAGTTGGAGAAAACATGTGTGAGAGAAAATGTTAAAAACACTTAGATGCTAAGGGTAAAGTTAGGGAAAGCATATGTTAGACCTTCAGTTTGAGACAAATAATTAGAATGTTGATGTTCTTATCTCGAGTTAGGGGTGACTCTCCTTTGGGTATTCCATGCTTGCTCCATAAAAAGGTGTATAGTAAGAAAGGTCAAAAGTTCATTAAAAAATGTAAAAAATGGAGTATAACTTTTTATATGGTAAGAGATCCTTATGTCTCAAGTTGTTGAATTATCTCAAACTATCATGACTAATATTTTCTTTGAAAGGAGACTTTTTTGGAAAAAAATATTTTAATGGATTGCATGTCGTTGGCAACCTATCCTTGGATACTCCCCAAAAAATCACTTATTGGTAAGAGGGTGGATTTCTTTTATTTTTCATTTTATTGAGGATGCTACAAAGGTCAAGGATATTAGATGGCTTTGGAGATCAAATCCCATGACTTTGACAATATGGTCTTTTAATTTCGATCCATGTATGAAACATTTAAATACCAAGCCAGTGTGATTTAAAATACCAACACTACCACTTGAGTAATGGACTTTTGAGATTCGACAAGCCATTCGGAACAGGTTGGAGTCTTTCATTGAAGATGTGAGCTACTTAAAACAATCTTCTAGGACAGCTACATAAATCTTTTTTGGCTTTCATTAGCTCACATACCCAAGAATGTGCTTGAGGTAATAAGGAAAAAATGGTATTCCACTTCCAAATTGGAGCAAGGAAGTTGGGGTCTTAAGAATATTCATTTTTTTTGGAGCAACTCTCACTGCCAAGAGTGTCTATAGGCTCATTTCAACAAGGGGGTTGTGGTATAATACTATTTTCATTATTGAGTGGATTAGATATCCAACAAAAACTTCACATTACACCTCTATTGTCTAGAAGGTTGATGTTCTTTTTTCCCTATTATTAGACATTGGATAACTTGGAAGGTGTGAAGTGGAAAAAATGTCAGAAAGAGTTGATCCTTGGGTCGGCTATGAGAATGCTCGTCTACTCCCAATTGTTTTAACCAATCTGTTATTGAAGAAAGGAATTACTACTCTTGCACATGCTACTTATCCTAATACTACTAATCTTTGGCAACAAGGTTGGAACTTTGATGAAAGGATTGGTCTGATGTGAAATTTGGTGTGACCATGTTAAAAGAAATTTTGGTTTGGTCAAAAAATAATGCCAAAGGTGTGTACACTGTTAGTTAGGGGTACAAGACTTTATTTCCTATTGTGGACTATAATGTTAATTATTGGTGGTGGAAGAGTATTTGGAAGATTCACGCTGCCCCCAAGGCAAATTTTTATGTGGCTCATACTCCAAAAAAAAGTTGACTTGGGACGTGCTAAAAAAATTGCCAAGGTTGTGGGTGTTGTCCTTTGTGCTTTATGGATTTGGAATCTATTGATCATATTTTAATCGCGTGCCCTTACACCATCAAAGTATGGTCTAATATGGAAAGATCAATTGGTCAAGATGTATGTATGGGTTGGATATCCACATTTGCTTTGTTTTGAAAATTGGTACCACCAACGAGCACCATACAACTATTAAACTCCATTTCGTGTTGCTTGAGGTATTTGGCTTACCAAAAATGTTACAATTTGTCAAAACAATTCGACCCCTTCCTTTCAAAGCTCATCTCAAATTCTATCTGTTTTGCCCACTTTCTAAATATTCGTAAGGTGAACATTCGAAGATGCACCTTCATATTTGAATAAAAAATTCTCATCCAAATTTATCAAGAGCATGGCCCTAATTTATAATTAATGGTTGATCACTTCATAATTTACTAAATTAAAACGTATACCCCACATATTGTGCATAAAGAATATACCGCTAATTTATAATTAATGGCTGATTGCTTCATAAGTTGCTAAATTGAAACTTATACACCACATATAATGACTAATGCACAATATAATATTAAGTATAATAATGTTTCCTAGTTAGGCAAATGGACCACCAAAATGATATAAGCTTTCCCACACTAGATAATGGGCTACGGAACCAATGGCCCACAAACTGTTCTGTGTTGGGCAAGTATCTGACAGGCAAATAGTTTTGGCCAACCAAATTTAGATAGTATCACCATCGTGTTGGGCAAGTATCTTACACGCATAATAGTTTTGTATAACCACATTTACATAGTATCACCAACTAATAGAATAATAAAGACCTGCTAGGTCTTTCAATAGATATATCAAGTCATGTGCAATTTATGATGTGGGGCAGAAAACCCGTGTAGTCTACTCATATAATCCTATCAAGTAAATCCGTGTAGTCTACTCATATAATGGCTATAAGTAAAGTAGTTACAATGTATAAAATACATTACCTTCTTGCTTAATCACATGCATTTCATAATGTGGGGCATAAAACCCGTGTAGTCTATTCATATAATACTATTAGCATCAACGAATAGATTTGGGCCTATTAAGTTTAGCATGTTGCAATCGATAAAATACTTTACCTTAGTGCTTAAGTTTTTTTTGGCGCTTTTAATAATCACCTCGAGCATTTTGGTTTGCGATTTGTCAAAGTACACAGAAATGTAGGAGCGTTTACGTCATCTCTATTTCAGTCACGGACTGAATGTAAATAATTATTGCTTTTAAATAGACAATGGAAATCTCCAAAACCCAATAAAAAACTGATCTATTTCCTAAATAAAGCAACATTGAGGAATCAATATACTTTCACATATAAAGAAAAATTATGAAATCGAGTACAAAGCTCATATCTACGAAGAATACCAAGTTGCTTCTAGCCCATTCTAGAGCAGCCTTCCTAATATTATACAAGGTTTCAATCCACTGCATATATCCAACATTGAACATTTTCTTTTCAATCTCTCTAGTCATTCAAGTGTTCATTCCATCCACTGCCTTTCTGGAATTTGTTCCTGCAAGCCTTACCCAAAATACTATATAGCGTTGAAAAATTGTGCATCGTGTTTATATACTTATGCGTCGTCATTAAAATATTCAGTGTCTAAGCCACTATCATTGATTTTGCTAAAAGATATCATTTATAGGCCTTGAAAACCATCAACAAAGATTGCTGAGATTTGCATATAAAATGCACTCAAAAGAGGCATTCTCACGGCTGAAAAAGAAGGCACAACAGAGTAACTTCATAATATAAGGTAATCGATAACAACCCCCTTGCAAGCTTCCACAACAGGGGCCTCATGCTGGTGTTCCACTTGGTGATGACCTAAAAAGCTATATGTACCTTTAGTACATCATTGGCCTCTTTTTTGCCAGTGTTCCACTTGGTGGTGACTTTAAAAGCTATATGTACCTTTTGTACATGACTGGCCTCTTTTTGCCATTTTTACGCAGCAGATTAATAAAAACTTGTATATAGCAGCTAAATCCTCAGCAAAATGTACAACCATGTTGCATATACAAAAGAAAAGCCAATAATAAACAATTAAATTGAATAGAAATATCTTAATAGTTAACTTTCAAACAACTCAAAGGGAGCTTCCATCTCTCTCACCATAACATCATGCTTTCTGATATAAATTGGCAAGAACTAAGAGTAGATTTTGGCAAGTCGAAACCATCAATCTACTGCATTACAGAATAAAATTTCATATACAATCTACTTTTGAGTTACAGATTTTTGTCTACATATCCATATAGAGTACAACATAGATATGAATATCATTCTCTACATATTTGCAATTTGGCAAACCAAACTAGACATTCTCAAGAAGACAACAGTAATATGACTTGCCATCAGCAAAATGTACCACCTACAAAGAAAACATAACAAAAATGTATAGTTTCTGAATGCTTAAAAAAAGATCATTTCAAGCTTAATATGTCTTGGTCCTTCAAATTTTTCTGAAACCTTGCCAGTCGCCGCTGCAGATTCCTCACACTAGTTGCTTTTATTGCTAGTACTTGACTTAACCTGGATACGTATTCATCTATGTGACTACCCGGCATCTCAACATCTGATAGAAGTTGCATTTCCTGAACGCAATAACTCAAAATAATCAGATCATACTTACATGCATTCTTTATACATAGAAATCTTCCACAAAGAGATTCACAAATTGCAAATTAGTCAATCAATACAACTAGTCAAGTCTCAGTTATTCGAATGAAGGAAATTACAACTGTTTTTTCCTCCTTTTGACCTATCATAATTACGGAGTCTTACGTGTCATGCTCTTATACCTTAACCAAAACAGACTTTATATAAAATATGATAAAGGAATCACTGCTTCCCAACGATTCACAGAAGTACCACAATAAATACACCAATAATGCAAGTTAGGAGTGATTGTCAATCAAGAACTAGAGGTACCGCTACTTCTTAGAGTTACCACTACTTCTTAGTGTGCATTAACGCAAGTTTGTGGCCCAACAATGTTCTAAATCAAGTATCCCATAAATTGATTCTGCTAGGATTAACAGAGGTAGTAAAATCTATTATCCCCATGATCAAGCAAAATGCCATACTTCACAATTGTATAACTGGAAACTCTGGGCACCAAACCTCATATTCACAAAACAAGAGGAACCAGAACGGCATTAAATTTTCCCAGCTGCATATTCATTCAATAGATAAAAGCATGTTCTGAAGACAGAAAGATACCATTAAAATTTATTTAAATCAGAAAATTGCAAGCCAAGAAAACCATTTTTTTGAGAAAAAGTTTAAAACCATACCTATCCAAGATATTCTAAATGTTCACACAGAAATCATGAGAATCATATAACCTTCTATAAATTATGGTTGATCTATTTTTTTCCTACTTGCAAAAAGTCTGTTTCCACTAGAAAACTCAAAAGCATTTAAAAGAGGAATGGGCACTCCCTGTTTACAAAACTGCTGCATCCAACTTTTCCTAAGACAAAATAACAAAAACAAAATATGGCGAGAAGCCTAAGAACAATGAAGGAAAGGCAGAAAAGTGTCTGGACCCTTTTTAATTTTTTACACTTTCCTAAAGGCACTAGTCTAAACAAAAGGAGCAAAATCATAAGGATTAAACAGGTATACAGAAGCTTGCATGTATCCAGTTTTAAGCTGCTAGAAATCAATCCCAACATTAGTTTCTAATAATTGTGAATACATTCTGAGAGAATATAAGCTAAATGGGAGCACTGATGGCTTAAAAGTGAAAAGATCAAATCAATTAGCATAAACTAATAAATTATGCACTAAATAGTAAATTCATATTCACACAAACTCGGGACAGGATAATTTGAAATCTAATAAGAAGCTTCTCCATGTAATTGGTGAGGATTGGGCAGACAATCTGCAATTGAAAGCATTGACATCAATTTTCATAATGTTCAAAAAGAATTAGAAGCATTAAAGCTTACTCTTCATAATCAGAGAGAATACACCCATCCACAATTACTATTTTAATTTTTCTTGTCAAATGCAAGGAAAAAAATATGTAGACATTATGCTGCAAATAAAAGAACCATATTAACCAAAAAAATGAACTATATTAACAAGGACATAGTGCAATCAAAGCAATCAATGCCCATCATAATATAAAACTCACATCGCGCACTATATCCATTGTCTCCTCAATTTCCTTCCTGTGGGCTGCCACTAATTCCTCCTCCTCCTGAACACAAAACCAGAATTGTGCTTTAATAAAATATAACATACCATAGAAAATCTACTTTCCAATATAAATTGCCTGCAAAAAGGCAAAACAAAATGACAAATGGAAGAACCAATTGCCTAAAAAAGAACTTAAAAAATATTCCATAAGGCCAGTTGAATGAGATGAACAAGTAAATGGAGCAATGGGGCTTCCAAATCAGACCCCAAGATTCAAATTCCCAGCAGACAACATAAAGTTATGAAATCACATAAAGTACCACATTCAACTCATTGGATTTGGTATTTCCCATAGAACAGAGCCGAGTGCAGGTCTTGTGTGATTTTAACAGAAGAGATACACCCCTTGGTAGATCAGCTAAGCCCAAGGCTTACACAACAAAGGAAGTTTACCAAATAGAACAAAACCTGCTGTGAAGGCTGCAGTAACGCATCTATCACATAGATACTAACATATATACAGTATAAAAATCAGCACAAGCTGAGATTGTCTGCCGATAATATAGTCCCATGCAAAACCATAATTGAGCTCCTCATCAAATAAATAAGGCTGCATCATATATTCGAGTAACGAAAGGCATAATGAGGAAAACAGAAAAATTTTGGAAGCCATGGGAAGATAAAAACCGAAACTGAAACATGCCCTTTCACCTTTTACCGTTTCTTCCACATAATCAAGTGATGTTAGGCAACGCTAAATGTATATTGAAGTTAATGACAACGGATTCAAGAAAACCACATTCATAAATACTTGCAATCCATGTTCATAAATATTCACACTGTTGAACTGTACACCTGAAGGATGGTACTTATATCCCTATCATGTTCAGTTGTTGTGCTTTAATAAAATACCATAAAAAATCTCTATTGGATATACATTGCTTGCAAAAAGATAATTACAAAATGATAAATGAAAGAACCAATGTCTAAGACTCTAAAATGAATTAAAAAAAAATAGTACAATAAAGCCACTTGAATGGGATGAACTCAAGTAAACGGAGCAATGGGGCTTCCAAATCAAATCCCTAGGTTCAAATTCAATGCAGACCAGATAGCGTTTTGAAATTGCATAAAATATCACATCCAACACATTGGGTTTAGCATGTCCCGTGGTACAGAGTAAGTGCAGATCTTGGGTGAAATCAGCCTCAATGAGAACCCTAGCTAGTGCATCTAAGCCCAAGGGCCCAACAATGGTTATTTACCAAATAAAAAGAAAGCTGTTATGAAGGCATATATAGACGTCTATAATAATCGGCACAAACAGAGAATGTCTGCATAGAAAATGGTCCCATGCAAAATCGTGGATAAGTTCCTCATCAAAGTAATATCCGAGCAACAAAAGGCATAATGAGGTAAATGAAAAAGTTTTAAAAGCCAGGTGGATATAAAAGACAAAAATAAACCATGCACTTTCAGCTTTTACCATTTCTTCCATGTAATATAGTGATATAAACCATGCACTATCAGCTTTTACCATTTCTTCCATGTAATATAGTGATATTAGGGAAGGCTAAAAGCCTATATTGGAGTTCAATAAAATGAAAGCAATAAAACCATGTGCACAAATATTTAAGCTGTCAAGCTTTATACCTTAAGGATGGCATTTATATCACTATCATATTCAGTTGGTGCGCACTCCTTGAGTCTTAAGGATGCATTATTTGAAGCATGATCTTCTTTGTATAGCTGTTGATTCTTTTTTACTGCATTAAAAACATCAGGCTTGCTATCTCCCTTAGAGGCCCAACTCATCTGCTTATCTGGTTTTTCTTCTTTGCTTACTTTCTGCCGTGTCGAAGAAACCTTCTGTATTTTATCTTCTTCATTCAAATCAAACGAATTTTGGCCAACATTAATGGACTTCCGAGTGGCCCCAGAACCAACAACACCCTCTTTCATATAAACTCTATCCTTGTCAACATTGCTTGAAAATCCACCTTCTTGATTGTTGCTGAACAAAAAATTTGATGATAAATTAGACGAATGTCTGTCAAGGTCCTCCACTTGATTATAATATGGCAAACTGTCCACGGGTCTTCTATTATTTTCTGCAGAAGTTATTCCACCATTATCAGAAAACTCTCTTGAATGACCTTGATACAAAGTTGGTGACATATTTGTTGATGTGGATACTGAATCCTTGGAAGGAACAGCAACATTCATTGCATTCTGATCTTTTCTTGAATTACTACTCTTTGAGAGCCCTTTGACCCTGCAGGAATCCCATCAATTTGAATACAAATCCACTCAGTGCTTAAACTAAAAGATAAGTAGTGATGGTCATACTAAGAACATCAAATACACACCTATCTGCATATCTCAAAGTATTAAGTGTATGTTCACAGGAGCCCGTGTTTGGAGAAATACATGATATCATAACAGTCCGTGAATTCCCCACAAATGAATCACGAAGCACTTCTGTCAGCTTGCTTCCCCGAAATGGAATATGAATTTGATCATTATCCAGGGCTCTTATACACTCTTTGAGAGCCAAAAGGCTCTTATTGATCTCTGCTCCCTCCATCCTGACAAAAAGAGTCAAAGCAATCATGAAATTCAAATATGCAATCATTAGAGATAAACACACTCTTGTACATCAATTCAAAAAATCATAAATTTATCCAAACCTTGTTTGACGGTCATTATCAGTTGTGTCAGCTCCACGCTCACTTCCAGCAAGGTCAATAAAGGACAGCTTCCCAGTTATTTTACCTTGCTTCTTAATTACAAGTTGCAGGATGGCATGAGACCTTGATGACTCTTCATTAGCTCCAGTTGAACCGGTGCTTCGAGATCCATTCCCTTTCTCAATATGCTCCTTCACAGTTTGTACATCTGAGACTTCAAATTCTTCCAAGCCAACAATGCAAACTTGTTGCCTGCCATCCTCTCTCATGCACAATTTCCTAGTTCATTTTACAGGAAACAGAATTAGCACTCCACTTAGCATGTGCCCCATCTTAAGACATACTCAAGGACCTTTTGGATTCTCAAGTCAAAGATATAACAGACTAGGGCAGAACAACTTACAAAATTAAATATCATCCACTAGAGGATGTATAGAACAAAACATGATCATGCATCAACCACATTCAACTCTATGGTCTAAATATTTCAAATGAAAAATGATTCTGGTGTCAGGTTTTACTTGGTGAATGAATGTTTTGCTTTGGTCAATGTAATTGAAAAGATCATGTCATTTGACCAAATATCACTTGTGCTGTAAACTTTTTCCCTGTAGTAATATGGACCAGACCTTTCCTTTTATAAAATAATACAGTTAACATGAGATATTACCTAGAACAGGATATATGTTTACTCACGAACTTTATGATCTCCATAATAATAATTAATAAAGAACATACATTGCCAGTTTTTGGTTCATGCTTTCAATTTCCGACTGGTATGGTTGTCTTTTTGTATTTCTGTAATGTTGTACAAGTACTTATTCCAGGGTGTGGGGGCGGAGGTGGGAGAAGTGGGGATCAAATAAAATTCCCCACGAATTAATCCATATAGAGAAAGAGAGACCAAAGATACTTAGCAATATTGTCGACTTTTTTTATTAATTTATCATTTTTCCTATATTCCTTAATTCATAGTACAAGCATGGTTTATGATCTCTCATTTTAATAGTTCATAGGAGAATTAAAATGACTTAGGAAATAAGTGATTGCCTGCACATTGAGAGTTGTTCAAGATATGGATTAATTGGTCAACCACAGTCTGCCACTGATATACAGAACAAACATGCATAACCAGCCACAACATAGTCTTGGACAGAGTGGTGTAAAAGCATATGCATAAAAGGCAAGGATTGTAATTAAAAATTGAAGAAGCAAAAACTTGAACTTGGATTCTGCCATGAGGAAGAGTGTATGTATTCTGTTTGACTATCAAAGTTCACAGTGTTCTGACAAAACAAAACCATGTCAAATATTAATTTTGATTGTTGACATCACACTTCAAACAGAGTCCCATGGAAGAGGCTAACCTCTTACAATTCCTTGAAATATAGAATCTGCATATGAAACTGCCGAGGTTTGTCTTATAGGAAACTGGAAATTTGAAATGCAATTCCGTAAAAAGTTTAGAATTCATTTGAAAAATGAAAAGTACAGTTTCCTGACACAGTTGCTTAAAAATAATTGCAGGCCAAACAAGTAAATTGAAACAATTTGTTTCACTAACAGATAAAAAAAAATTAAGTAACCACTTCAGAGATTCCTGTACAACATGAACTATCCTTTTTAACTAGCATGCACTGGAAATGAATTAACAAATAAGCATGTCAAAAGTGAATACCTTCTGTCACTAAGAAGATCATATAATTTGCCTCCATAAATCTCAAAAAAGCTAAGCCACAATTGAAATCCTTGATCTCGGTAGTAAGGTTGGCTCATCAACTTAAGTATATCTCCTGAAGCTCTCAGTGGCAATGGCTGCATCGTATAAGTCTTTCCGCTACCTAAAAACATAACAATCCAATACATCAATATTGAAAAAACTCACTATAGTGCACAACAAAAAGAACCTGACATTCAGTAAAAACCAACTCAAGTAAGCTGACAGCTCTTTCCTGTCCAAATGCAAACACAATAGTCAAATTGAAACTTGCCTGTTTGACCATATGCAAAGCAGGTAGCTTTTGTACGCTGAAAAATAATAGGAACAATGGGCTCCACAGTAACTCGATAAACCTGATCATGATAATCATTAAGAAACCAAAAAATACATGTCAACATAAAAATTTAGTACACAGGAACTCCATTGTCTCCATGGCAACATTGTTTTCAAACTCTTCAAAACAGAAAAATAAGTTCAGTCTATCAAAAATGTAAACACAGGAAACAATTATAAACATGCTGAAAGAAATACGAGAATGCTACAGTTTTCTTTTGGCATGTCTAAATACCAGTGTAACTAAAAGTAGTTATATCAATGCAAAACTTGAAACATTACAGCAGTTGTCATTCTATCAAAAATGTAAACACGGGAGACAATTATAAACATGCTGAAAGAAATACGAGAATCCTACAGTTTTCTTTTGGCATGTCTAAATACCAGTGTAACTAAAAATAACTAAATAAGTTGTCAGTCTATCAAAAATGTAAACACGGGAGACAATTATAAACATGCTGAAAGAAATACAAGAATGCTACAGTTTTCTTTTGGCATGTCTAAATACCAGTGTAACTAAAAGTAGTTATATCAATGCAAAACTTGAAATATTACAGCAGTTAAAACAAAACAAAAAAACTTACTTCATCATTTGTGACATGATCATCTAAAATAGCATCAAACACGAAGTCATGTTTTTCCACATATGCTGTCAAATCCACCTACATATCAGAACACTTGTCAGTAGACTTAAGGATCTTCTCATGTGCAATTTAGAGCGGTTACCTAAACCAGACAATTTTGACAAATATCTTTATATGTTCCAACCAAAAAGCAATCCTCTGTTTACCCAGTAACTGGATTGGAAGTATTATGCATATCTAAAACCATGACATTTGCTTAAGGACAATAATCCAACAGATCCCATTCATCAAGTACTTACTATCAGCTTAGTCCCAGCTATTTACCAAATTTAATCAGGCCATTTATCCAAATTTAAAATAGATAACATAAGTAACGAAATGGGTAGTACTATGGACCTAAGTCCGCTCTAGAAACTAACAATAGCAATGAGTAGGAAGATGAACAAGATTTATTGAAGATTTATCAAAGGTGTTATCCATGGGGAAAGCCACATACTTTTCAGAACACTTCCATAAACATCCTACTAGCTTGGACATCAAACTACACTAGCAGACAACTTGACTATGTCAGAAAAAAGTGTTGTTAAAAATTGACAAACAAAAAACTGCTGGGTGTCATTCCCAAAAGACATTGAAATGACTGAGTATTTAAAAATCAGAAGGTGGGTAGACTATTCTGGGGACATCAAACTACACTAGCAGACAACTTGACTATGTCAGAAAAAATTGTTGTTAAAATTAACAAACAAAAAACTGCTGGGATTCCCAAAAGACATTGGAATGACTGAGTATTTTAAAATCAGAATGTGGATAGACTATTCTGGGCCCCCTAAGATAGGGCACAAAATAACAGATGCCGCAGTATAGCCAATTTGATATGGCTGGGAAAGGAACAGTTCATTACAGTTTCTTGGTAGATGGGGATTCCTCATCGCTTTTGTTTTATGTATTTATTAGGACTGCTCTTAGCTACAACATTATCGAAACAATGTGCAACTTGGACTCTGATGCTAACAGTGACAATATAAGTTTTACTGTCTCTCTTTAATTCCTAATTGCCATATAAAAGAGGAAAAAAAATACAATTTTCATACACTGTGACATCCAAAACAAGAAAAAGGTACCAAATAATATAAATGATATAATAGGCACTATTATTAAATGGTGCTACTTCTGATGAACTGAAGCACAAGTTATAAGTAATGAAAGAAAGAGACTACTAAGAAAAGTCTTCGACATAATATGCTATACATATGTTAAATCCATCGCATAAAGGAATCATAGTTTCTAAGACCAAACAATGTTTTTTGGATAACACTATAAAGCATACCATAAAAGTCTTGCAATAGTAATATCCTAGGAATGATCAGACAAACCTTTAATTTGGGCTCATGAACAGACAAACATGAAGTATCGTTAACAGTGACAATATCTTCTTCCTTCTTAGCTATCTCCTTTTTGTTCAGAGGCCTCTTCCGAACCTGCAGTCACACGGCCAAAGTTCAGCAACACATTTTCATTAAGTTCAGGTAAAAACTAAAATATGATTTTGGAAAAATGGTGATCAGCATAAAAGCCTCTCAGGGAGAATTCCTATCAAATCAGGAAAATTTAGAACATAACAAGCATCAAGCAAAGATAAGTGACAGTGAAAGTTACAACCTTTTTGCACAACCTACCTTCAGTAAATATTTTGAAATAAGTATGTTAAATCTGTTACAGAATTTATTAAAAATAAATTTCTTAAATGTGAACATATTATTATAGTAATTTTTGGATCGCAGAAAATCACAATGCAACAGACAACAATTGATATATGGTGTAGCAGAAACAATGAAATCTGAAATACAAAGTAGGACACCATGTACGTGGAGGTCAAAAACAAAATTGATACCATTTCACGAGTGACAGAATTGACAAGTGTCAGTAGACTTTATTGTTCTTTCATTTTACTATTTTCAGAGCATATGGAATATGCTGAAGATCTTTGGTTAGCCCAAGAAATAATACAGCCAAAGAGTGACATTTTCACGGTGCACATATCCAAGGCAGAACAGCAAAAACCATATTTTAGTTGCTCAGAAAAAAAGTGGTCAGAGCCACATCGTTATCTGACTCATTGCTTAAACCATATTTTAGTTGCTCATAGACAAGTGGTTAGCGCCACATGGTTATCTTGCCCAATTCTTTAAAGTTCCTGGACCCTACAACAATAGGTTTTGTGGCTTATAATTAGGAAAGCTTTGAATAACAACTAAATTTTTAAAGAAATGTGCATCACACAAATGGTTCTTCCATCTGAGAAGACGGTAGCATATGTACATGCATTGTTATATCAAAGATTAGTTGTAAATTCATTGAATTTGAATGCTTCTGGCAGAAAAATGTGTTCACAGTTTTCTGCCAGAAGCATTCAAATTCAGCTATTGTAGAAATTGGAAATATCATGTCTATTTTTCTAGATTTATTGTTGAAGTGACAGAATCTTCACAGCACACTCGTCGCCATTTTGTTAATACGACAGGTAAAATACCAACTATGGCTATTAAATTAGATATGGCTAAAGCATTCGATCAATGTGAATGGGTGTTAAATTACAAATATTACTACAATTTGGATTTGACTGCCAATTAATAAAATGGATTTAAGAGCAATTCCATAGACACATTCCCCAGTTTAGCTAATGTCTCTTGTAAAAGTCCATTTCATTCATCAGAAAACAATAATTATGATTTGTAATGATTTTCCATGTCCAGTTGCACTCTAATATAAACCACTTTAACTTACGTTTAACAATTGAAAATTGATATTGAATTCTCAATTGTTAATTGTCTTCTGAATTTTATTCTGTACAAATTCTGGTTATTTTATAATATATAAATATGTATGGCTGAACCTGGCCATAACAAACCAGCAATTCAGATGTTATATACCGGTGAGAAGAATTGGTGTTCTATATCTCCTGGAATTCGGCAGCTAAAAATAGAAAGGATGACTTTTGCACCGGTCCAAAGCAAAAAACAAGACGTTTTGTGGCTCCCTTTGTGGCTCCCATCTCATTTCTACTTCAGACCCAACAGAAATAATTTTCAAAGCTCCCCAACTTTCAACATCACCCATCATGAAATACAGGCCTCAGGAACAACCCCTACTCCGTTAAATTAACCATTGCTTCATTCAACTCTTCTTGTTCTCCTTCTTAATATCCAACATTAGCTGCAGTCTCAAATTTAAACAGCATTGTCTCCTGTAGATACTGAGATCACAGGACAATAAAGGATGCAACAAATGAACTCCAAAGGATCTTTATAAAACAACAGCCTTCGATGGTAAACAAACAGGTAAAAACCTGGAGGTTGCAACGAACTACACTCAAGACTCCAAAAGAAATAGGAAATTTAATCTCTAAACAAATTTGAAATCATTGTTAGAAGGTGACATGGGATGCCAGTACAAGGTGGGGTATCACTTTGATATAATGTGGAATTATATGAATAAGGGTGTAGCTACATTACTTTTAAAAATAATCACGAGGAGATGTGGGTAAAGGGTTATCATCCCCCACCCAAGTTTCATGGTGACTGTCTATATCTTTTCAATGGATCAGTTTTTAATATTTATTACATCGACTTTTTTGTGTGCTGACTTGCTTAAGATTCACCAATTTGATTTTAACATCATCTTATCTGGTCCCAATGACTCCAAATTTTAGCTTTAACTTATTTACACTGTTTTTTCCAGCAATCCTCTTTGGCACTCCTTAGTCACAGTAACTTATACTTTTCGGTTGGGTTGACCTATTTTATGCACTTGTGGGCAATAATAATTTATTTCTGTGATGGAAAACATCAGCCTAAGCATTTTACTCCTGACTTCCAATCCACTCTGCAGATTGCCCATGTTATTCCATCATACCCTATTATTATCAACAGTTTGCCATTCTTAAGAAAACAATACAGCAAGAATCACAGCAGTAATTACAAGGGCAACCAGTTTGGTTTAACAATATCATGTACCATTTATAGTTTACCAAAAGTCTAGTTTATTTTCATGTTTAAAAATAGCATGTATGTTTATAAATTGTAGCCTGACATCTTCTATTGCCGTTATGAAAAATGGCAAATCAGTCATAAAGAGCAATATTGTATTATGTTCCTTAGAGAATACTGAAATTATATTTTGACATTAAAAAAAAAAACAGTATTCTCAGTTCCTTTACATTTTGTACATTTTTCTGCACACTAATTAATACTAATACTAATAGTAATAATTAACAATATATTTAAATCATTCAACCAAAACAAAACAAAAACTAAAGTTCCATACCACAACTTTAATCTTCGCCAGATTGCCATCCTTTCCACCATTTTCTCTTTCAACCATAGAAGAGGATGTAAACAGCGTCTCCATTTGTGCCTTTTGTTGCTTACCAGTAACTCCCATATCAAAATCATTTTCATATCCCTTCTCAACCATAGGAACAAATGGTGATGCTTCAAATGGTTCAGAACCTGCATGCTGTCAAAAAGTGGAGTCCACGACTATCATCTTTAAATTTGATGCATTTTGCAAGTTAATCACAAATAAGAAACCTAACTTTGTTAACTAGACACTGTCAATGTATGTCACTCTAATTATGATGATAAGACAGCTATTCATTTTAAAATTCCAATATATAAATGTAAACTAACTATATACATATCTCTTGACATATTTTCAAAAAGAAAAAGCTATATTTTTAATTATTAGAAAGCTTTCGCCAGTTTCTAAAAGCAATTCCCAAGTCCAAGAGTAGGATGTTGAATTACATCAATAAATCTCGAGTATGTGTCTCTCAACATCCTATAAATGAACAAACTCCTTATGGTAAGACAACATCATCCAATTTTCCTTGCTTCTACCTAACCTTATATCAACAATCTCAAATCAAACAAAGAATTTGCTCAATTCTTTTTACCATGTAATGTATTTGTCTAGAAAAATTCTCCATTCAATCGAACTAAAACCTTTGTTGGGAAAATTTGCTAAGTTATTGTCAAGTTTTTCCCTGAGTTATTGCCAAGTCCCAAGAGATTGAAGATTTTGGGTAAACTGAGTTATTGCCAAGTCCAACTTTTTCAACTATGCAGCAAACCATCTGAGTGTAAAACTTCTGGAAAAGACTGTGTTTAGTCATATCCATTTGTCAGAAGTTTGACATGTTTATGACATTTCAATTGTCTATAAGGGCATTGAAGGCTAAAGAAGTCAAGATGACCAGAAAATTCAATGACATTGTATTAATGATAAGCAGCAAAAAACACTAAAGATCAAGCAATCTACCAGCATAATGAAAATTAAAACCCCTCTGGATTCCTAGTCAAGATGATTTTAATAATACATTCTAGCATTCCCTCACTATCCTTGGTGAGAAATCAATGAAACCAGCAGCAGAGCATCTATCCTCGTAAATTCTATATCTGCGAAATACTAAAGGGATCTATTAGTTAACAAGACTATATATTTTGCATCAAATGTCATTGAGGAGGTTGTAAACAAGATGTCCAGTCTATTCTGTACAGATAATGTGGAGAGACATGCACATGTTACTGGTTGCAAAAAATTCTCTCCATTCTAGAAACACAATTAATAATCACAATGTTGCTCCCTAGGTCCAACAGTTAGTTTCCTTGATGAGATTGACCGAATTGGATAAACATTACAAAGCTTAGTTTCCTTGATGAGATTGACCGAATTGGATAAACATTACAAAGCTCTCCCCTGCCATAAGAAAACCGACAACAATGATACTCAATAATGAACTTCTTAGATTCTCATCAATGGCTGCATTGTCAAAAAAGACCGAGGAAGTGATGGAGGACAAATTTGTTTTGTCATTCAGAAAAAAAAATGGATAGCATTGTCTTAAGGGCAAAATAATGTGTAAATGGGCTGGAGAATGAATAGAACACATTAAACCAGTTATAACATTTATCTATTAAGCATTCAGTGACAGCTCTGACTGCAAAAAGTACAAACAAATAAAAGCATGAAGGAACATGTCCCATTTTTCATGTCAAAGAACAGAATGGTGTCTTGTATTCACAAACTTCGCCAACAGAACCAGGGTGCAAAGAGTGAATATCATTAAGTTTATTGGGTATAAATAGTTAGGGCTGAAGTTACACAAGTCAAAGATTAACTTGCAGCTCTACTAATCAGCGTGAAATGAAGCATAAATCAACTAAGATGGCTTTGAAACATTGATAACAGTTTGTGCTTAAAAACCAAACCACAATTATCAGGACACCCAAGCTCAAACTGCCATGAGGAAACTTTTAGCAGATAATGCACATCACTTGTTAGAGATGAGGCAATCCAGATGACCCAGATTGACAAGATGAAGCAAGTTTTCAAATTAAATCCTCCATTCATAAAGGTGTTCATTGCAAGGGGAGAGGTTGAGCATTTTGTTTTCATATAATCCAGTACCCATTTAACATAATTCATGTCCATTACAAAAAGTTGCAACTACATCATGGGACATTTTAAAACTTACTGGACATTTACATTGCCAATAAAACAGACTATTCCACTTGTAATTAAATGAATGAATGATACTAACCTCATTAAACAGCTCAGAATCATCCATAGCATGCAGATCCAAGAGCCCTGCTCCAAACTCTCCCCTTAACTCGGGTGTAAGGAATCCATCCATTGCTGACAGTCCCGTGGAATTCTGAGGCATAGGAGTGGCCGGTTCGGATCCAGGATCGCCACCTAAATTCATGTTTTTTAGCATCCTATAGAGTTTCTGCTTCTCATCCATTGTTTGCCCGCCATACCCCTGTTCAATATTTCAAAATCCTAGATTTCTTACTGCCTGAAGATACGTATCATTTTTTATGGAATTGTGCACACTTGAACAAAATTATCTTGATCTCTCACCAGAATCTACTAAGTACTTCGATATTTCGAGGAAAAGTGAGCATTTCAAAAATTCTTATTTTGTTTATTATCATTAATGCTTATTTTGTTTATTATCTTTTTTGAGATTAACTGCATGGACTCTGGACGTGTCTAACACTCAAAGCATTTCTTCAATGATACATCTTTCATGAAAATGATAACACGCACTAGCCCAGGGATGACAAGCTACCTACCTGTGAGAAGAACCCAGGAAAGGAGCTATGATTACCAGCAGTGGATGCTGCCACAGGGGAAGCCAGATGCTGTAAGCCAGCAGACTGGAGCCAGCGAGCCATGACAGGATCACTGCTCCCATCACTCGAATTCCCTGCACTCTGCAGGGAAGCGGAGTGATCATACAGAGCTGCGGCACTGCTCTGTGGCATCTGGCCACCCAGGTGGCGATAAACGCGGCGTTGGGGCGCCAATGCTGTGTCTTAATGCCACCCTGCAAAAAGTGACCAACAGATCTGGGAACTTGGAACAATTTATTTGCAAAATCTAATGTGCATACCAGGGAAATTAAATAAAAATAGTTGCAGGTGTTGCCGTAGAAAAATGTTCAAAAAATAATTGTTTGAAAGACATTTTAGAAATACACTAAATATCGCTTAAAATATACAAAGCCGCGCTCAACGCCACAATAATCAAATCGAGAAAGTTCAAGAGTTTATTATAGAAAAGAATTTAACAGATTTAAAAAACTGTAATAAAAAGAAAAAAGAAATTCCAATCTCACTTGAAACTTGCCAAGCCGAACTCAAAATCTCAAGGACTAACAATAAAGCTCTTAAAAAATTAAAGAAATTGAATAGATGCCAAATCTTTCATGAAAAGTACTCTGAGGTGTAACCTAAAAATATATATATGTACAAACGACATTATTTGAAAATACACTAAATCTAGCCTAAAATGTACCAGCGCGAACTCAAAACCCGGCGTTTGAAGAAAATTTCTTACTGAATAACTGAATTTAAAAGCAAATTAAATCGCAAATCAAAAAATAGCAGTCCAAGCCCAACTTTTCTGAAGCAATCGCCTAAAAGCCATTTAGACGGCAAGATAAGCGACAAATCTCAGAGTTAAACAATAAAAACTTATTATAAAGCAACGGATTAGAAAATGCACCAAATCTAGCTTGGAATTCACAAAGCGGACCTCAAAAACCTCCAAGAATAAGAGATAATTTAATATCGCGCCAAATGCCACTCAAAAAACACCAAACTGATCTCCAAGCCTCCGAAAGCATACCTTTAAAGACGGGGAAAAATTGCAGTTTAGAGCAAGAAACTGTTCTCTGAGCGCACCAAGCCGATCTTATAATTTTTCGCTCTCACTCCTTTGCATTGGACAGCAAAGGAAAAACAAACCCTGAAGGAAAAATTTCTTCAGATTTCAACAAAATGCATTTGATTTTCAAATGCAAAGCCGGGGGGTGCAGAGAAAAAATCATTCAAGTCCTGAAGCTATCAAATCTCACAAAATTCAACTCAAATCCTCCCAACTTTGACAAGGAAAAAAAAATCCCAATGCAGAACAAGACAAGCTGTGCGCGATGGAACCTCCACATGTGCCAAATCTGACTGAATGGGAACTAAACTGTACGAAATCGGGTAACAAATGCTGATAATTTGGAATAAAACTCGTAGATTTGGAAAACCCACAACCGTACGTAGGTGCTCGTATAATTTAAAGTAGGATTTTGGCCCCAACATCAAAAAAGAATCGCTGGCGAAAGAAGGTTCTGCTGTATCGGAGCACGCGGGAACCCATAGAATATTATGCCTGCTAATTAAAAGTTAATTACAGCTCTTAGCACTAATTAGGTTGATTAGTAAAAAAGTACAATTTAAAAAGGGCAAACGAGGCTTGTCGAGAGAGCTTGCTAATTAATGGGTAAGAGAGGTTACGACCGTTGAGACAAGATTCCACTCCTCAATGTTAAGTAAAGCGTCTAAGATTTCGCTAAAACAAAAATATTTCTATTTAAAGTAGCAATTTCTTTTAATGAACTAGAGTTATAGGTATATAAATATTGAGTTAAAATTGTATTTTATTTTATTTTTTTAAATAAGGGATGGAATAGATTATGTCTTAAAAACTAATTTAAAATGAAGTATTGAGGATTAATGTGTCTACTCTTTCAAGCATAAAATGAAATTATCATCTAGATGATAAATGTATATCAAAACATAAGAAAATAAATTAAGTTGTTAGAGATATAAAGGTGGTAGTAGGAGGGAGGTTCTATTGTCAAGGTTGTGTGAGTGGTGTTTTCTCCCTCCTCCAATCCCTTATGTTGTTATTGATCGAATGTGTTTGATTTAGCACTGATGGCAAGGAATTGGCAGTGCTAAACTACATGATGCCCCAAGTCAATACCTCAAGATGCTATTTGTAGACACCTAAAATTGTCATGTCTAATTAAATTTATTTAATTATCTAAGCCTAATTCTTCTATTAATTAAATAAATCTTTATTTATTTAATTAATTCATTTATCCTCTTCTAGCCTTATTTCTCATTTAAATAAATACATTTATTTATTTAAATTATCCTTTTCCTAAATTAAATAAATATTTTTATTTATTTAATTATCCTACTTCTTCTATTTATTAAATAAATCTTTATTTATTTAATTAATTCATTAGCTTTTTCTACCCATGACACATGTCATTCATCTCTTAATTCATACACTACCTACCCCTTTCATTATTTTATTATTTCCTTTACCTACCCTCTAATCCTAGCCGACCTCTCTTTTTACACCTCTCAATCTTATCCCTCCATTTCATATTGTGTCTTCTATTTAAGAAGATGCTTTCTTCATTGTCAAACCCTAACTACTTGATCAATTGACTACACTACGATCCTACTTGCAACCACATTCCGTTCTTTGTTGAGCTCTTGTGCATATAAAAATCTGAGAGCAAATATATCAAGCAAGATCAATGGAGATAGGAAGAATGGAGATCAAAACCCTATTGGACATGTGATGGTATAATCTTTGTGATTTCATTTGATTTGCATTGTCTTAGGTAATCTTCATATGTTATGGTGGATCTTTGTTCATTGTTAGGCTAGGGTTTGGTGGTTGAATTCATTTAGCCTTTCAATATTGTTGTTATTTGTTATCCATTTTCACCATACACACTATTAATGTTGATCCAACTCTCATACCTTGAGAAATCAATATCAAAGTTGACTCAACCATGATATCATCGTAATACCCCAACAAATTGAGTTTGATACCTCAAAAAACTTGATATTGAAATTGGCCTAACTTGAATACCCCAAAAGAAGAAATATTAGAGTTGGCCCAACTCTAATTCCCTTAAAAACACGGCATTGGAGTTGACCTAACTTCAATAGCTTGATAAAATTAGTATTAAAATTTGCCTAACTTGAATACCCGAATTTTAGTATCAAATGTGGCCTAACTCCAATACCCTAAAATGGCCAAAACCAAAACTATTAAGGTTCAAAATAAATAGCAAAAACACAGTTTCTAACATAACTGGCCTAGCTCAAGAAATTTTACTGATCATTTCTCATATGTAGGCAATGCAATGTTAACAAGGAGCACCAAATGTATCAAAGCCCAAGAAACTCTAATACTTTGACAAGTGTAGAGCAGTAAATGGGATTCACTAATCTAATCATGCAAAACTAGGAGTAAAACCCATTTACATCAACATTGCATTCAAGAATGATCAATGGGCCCAACTTCATACCCTTAGGTGAAAGTTGGGCACAATGGTTGATTATTCTTTTGCTTGAGTGATTTGATATGATAAGAGAATGTAAGAACTAGGTCTAAAGAGATGAATTTGGCAATAATTAGCATAAATAGTAAGCTACAAAGCATATATGCAAACTTTGAGAACATATTTGGAAATGAGAGTTAGAAATGAACTTTTGTTTGCAATTTGAGCTCGAATGTGTCAGTCCATGTCAATAGGTGTCATTGACTTGAAGGTGTTGGATGTGAATATCGTGAAAAAAAATTAGATCATGATGTCACACATATTATTTTCCTTAAATTTTGTCAGAAAAGTGTCAGACACTGATTACAATTGCTACTGACTAGGGTTTTATGCTTCTTTAAAGTTCGGATCTCTTTGTCTTAGTCTGTGTTTTCTAAATCTATGATCCTTCTCTGTAAAATATGAAACCTACACGCATAACATAAGAAAATAGTTTTTGGTGTATAGGGGTTTGCCTTAGTCAAACCCCATGTTGGATTTAACCCTATAATGACGATAAATAGAAAAGAGTTCACTTACCCTTGCAAGGCAGAGGCTAGATCTAAAGTAAAATATTGAATTTATAAGATTATACATCAAGCTTGATGTTGTCGATAATGATGTGATGCTCTTTGGATAGGACCCTCAAATGTTGATGCAATAGCATGACATGACAAGACAAAATCAATCATAAAAGTTCACTTGCATGAAGATTGTTGTAACTTTTTGCTCCATAATGCTTAGATCTAAAGTAATTCGCTCATATACTTGCTCTAGGAGGTGATCTCCGTAATTCTTTATGAAAATGAATTAGGAAAGATGCTCTTATATAGGGTTCCTAAGGTATTTCATAAAGTAGGTCGACCTTCAATGATCGTATTCAAATATCAGGATCATAAATCAACTAGAGGGAACCAACACATCAAAAAGTTCAAAATTGGGCCCAATCTGGGGGGCTATGACATCTAGAACCATAATCCACCTGGAAATGGGTGGAACAAAGGAAAATTAGTTATGCACAGACTCACAACACAAGATTTGATCACCATATCGACATATGACAACAATTTTGTAGTAACAAGACCAAAATATAGGCTTGGAAAAGAGCCCCCAATTTAGCAGAAGTATGAACTTATGCTCATACTCACAGAGAGAGAGAGAGAGAGAGAGAGAGAGAGAGAGAGAGAGAGAGAGAGAGAGAGAGAGAGAGAGAGAGCAACCAGGAGAAATATTAACAACAAAGTAATATGTCACTTCGTTTGAGAGAGAAAGCCCCCAATGTTAGGGTCTTAACTCACACAATCACATACAAGGAAGGACACACACACAAAACAAATCAAAGCAAACAAAAGGGAAAAAATTCAAACAAAGGCAAACAAAAGAAACACAAAAGGGATTAGTACTAAAAACAAAGGTTCCAAGTCAACTAGCTAAAGAGACCTCGACAACCAAAATGTGTCAACCACTGATATCATATTTGGAATGTTATTGCAAGAGAACAAGTGGTCCTATAGAAAGAGCAAGAGCATACACCAATTGATGATACAAAAAACCATGATCCAACAACTAGCGAGTTATGATATGTTTTGATTAAGTAAAAGCAGGTATTTTAAAGGTACCCGAACCTTTTACAAGCCAAGAAAACAGAAATGCTAAAAAAAGTGACTGATCACTTCAAAAAGACAAAATGAACCCACCGGAAGGGAACAACTTAATACATCATTACATTAAAAACTCGAAACAGACAGCAAAAGGAAAGAACCAAGGACAACAATTGGAACTAAATACTATTCAGAATTTCCTCAGCGTGAACAACCATTTGTTTCATGTTGTTCGCTGAGGTCTTCATATCCTCCAGCTCACGACCATCGATGTCGACCTTATTCTTTATGTTGGCTCTGGTCCTCCTTTCATGACCCTTCTTGTTCATCTGCTCTTTATCACCATCCTTCTCTGCATTATTCTCGAACCTGTTGATAAAGATGTTCATGTTGTCCACCGAAGATTTGAGGATTTGGAAATTTTGATCAACAATCTACTTGACATTGTGCTCCAGCTTGTCAATTCTGCTGCCAAAATCTTTCAGTTTGTTTTCCATTTCCTTTCTATCTCCCATCTCATTGACCTTTTTTTCTGTTGCTAAGATTTTTCCAACCATACATTCAATAGCTTCCACATTATGCAGAACAGCCACTAACTCTTTAACATGCTCTGCCAAGGGCTTGTCACTAACTGTAATTCTTGCCATGGCCTGTGTATTAGTTTTCAAACTATTAATATCCTTCACCATAGTAGCAATGGTCTTACAGAAAGCCTTAATAGTATCTTTGTCACCACTATCACCTTGACCCCCTTTTTCCTCGTTATGCAGACTAGTGGTATTCACGGTCTCCAAATTATCCTTAACCGGGTTACCCTCCCCTTCTTTGTCCTGACTATCGATCCTCTTATTTTTATCATCCTCCTCCTCAGATTCAACCAAAACATAATTGAAATCAGAATTGCTACCCTTTTTAGTGTTCTTTTTCTGAGCCTTCTTTCCAGAGGCTTTCCCTTTCCTCTTTTTAACAGGTTTTTCCTCAAGGGATTCAGTTTCAGAATCCGACATTTCAGATTCCACAATAATCCTCCTCTTCTTGGCCCTAATCCTCCCTTTTTTGCTAGTTTCTTCCGACTCTCCCTCGGTCTCTGAATCAAAGTTGAAACCACTATCCTTACTTTTTGTAGTCTCATCTCTGGCATTTTTGCCTTTAATAGGCTTTTCAATGCACTTCCCCTTTAGCATTTTATAAACCAGGACCATAAGCCCCTGGTGGAGGGCATGATCACCTTTAGGGTCCTTTTGGATCTCCTTTATAGTATGATCCATTGAACAGGCAAGGTAATAGGGAAGGCTAACCCTTTCTCCATGACGGAAATGGTTGAGAAGGACGAAGTGATGCCCATATGCCCTGGTAAACCTACCATCTAAGGTAATATATTCAATAGAAGCAAATAAGACAAACCTCCATGGCCTTCAAATTCTCTTCAGGGAGTGGTAGGAGTTGTTAGTTTTGATCATCTTTCTTCTCTCACCATTCATAACAGGAAACTTGTCTGCTACTTTATCTGATATCCCTCTGTCCCTGTAAATTTCATACCCTCGGTAGTCATCCTCGTGGCCTCAGCGATAACCTCTTCATCTACATTCATCATATGTGATCCAATCAGAATTTTTCCAGTTCTTGATGAAATAGTTGGTGATTGTGGGGTCCTTGCCATTTAGTCGTTCCATGAAAACATTGAGACCCCCCTGCTGAAGGATACCCCAGACTTCTTCGTTCTTTCTCCATTCAGAGCAGGAAGCAGGTTCAAATCTCTTCTTGTTACCTCCCATTTTTCTAGCACCTTCCTTGCAATGTGTTCTCTCATTTTGATAATTTTTCCTCTGGTTTTTGTGGTTATTCTGTAAGAGTGCCCATAATCCGTGCCAAATAATAATGATATGACACCTATTTAATAGCTCATTATCTTCAAGCAAGCCCTGCATCAAAAAAGGCGGAAAGGTCATTAGAAATAATGATTAAAAGTATCACGTTGCCTTGTATAGCTTCGGTCCTAATTGAGCAAGGATTTCATTTCACTTGCAATCTCCATTTCACCATAACTAGTAATGATGTCTCCCGATTGGCAAGCCAGGTTGGCTGCCCAATCAGTGCAAGAGTTGGCCTCCCTGTAAACATGTGTAAAAACACACATTTCAAACTCTTCGCTGATTTTCCTAGTAGTTTTAAGGGCATTACTAATCGACCATGACGATGGGAATTTCATATTTAAACAATTGATAATGTTTAAGGAGTCTCCTTCACACCAAACTTTAGTGCAATTGGCTTCTTTGGCAAGGATAATCCCATGATAAGCCACCATGGCTTTGGCAACATGATTGGTCTGATTTCCTATAGGAATACATTTTATGATTTTACATATTCCCCATTCATCCCTTAGGACCACTCCACATCCTGCAACCCCCAGGTTTCCCTTAGAGGCCCCATCAAAATTGATTTTCATCCATCCCCTAGGCAGGCTGATCCATATCACTCCCTCTCTAGGATTACTCTGGATGCTCTCTTGAGCTTTTAATCTCCATTTTTAATAGACAAATTGATCCTCCTTAGTGTTTGGATTATCAATACCACCTATAATATTCATATTTTCCACTATACTTCTTCTTATTTTTTCAAACACAATGTTAGCCTTAGTATTCTTTTCTCTGAAAATTCTATCATTTCTCTCTTTCCATATACCCCAGCACATGTGAGGTAAATCAATTCTCCATAATAAGGTAGTGGTTCTATTTTTTGAAGGATGATGCCATGACTTGAAAATCTCCTAAATCGAGTTGGGGAAGCTCCAACTGATATTGAATTGATCCAGACAACTTCCCCAAACATCAGCTGAGAAGGGGCAATGAAAGAGCATATGATTTATTGTCTCCTCATTCTGCTTACAGAGAGTATAGAAACTTGGCATGCTGATACCTCTTTTTTTGATATTTTCTGTAGTAAGAATTTTGTCTTGAAGGGCTATCCAAAAGAAAATGTTGATCTTGGGGGTAAGACCTTTCACCCATGCTTTAGCCTAGCAAGGACTTTCCATGTTATTGTATTGTTGATGATAAAGAGATGCCACAGTAAAAGTACCACTAGCTGTGAGTTTCCAAATTAATTGGTCTTCTTCTTCAATCCTTACCACTGAGTTCGTGACTTTGTTCAAACTACCCAAAGACTGATCCACTTGAGATAAGTCTTTCCACTGTCCATCTTTCCAATAATCCTCCACCTTGGTTCCAAATCTTTCCTTGCATTGGTTCTGATATCTATTCCACTCAGGGTTTTCATTTAAAGGGAGTTCCAAAAGCCAAGGGTCCTCCCAGAACTGAATAAGATTCCCTTTCCCCAACTTCCATTTTGTGTCTTTGATAATTAGGTCTCTAGTCCTAGAGACATTTTTCCAAATATTGGATCCAATTGGGATAATCTCCACTTTGAGGAAACTTTGAACATTTGGACATTGGCTTTTATATTTGTTGTCCCATATTTGTTTCCACTCTCCTTGATTTCTATATCCTCTCCAAATCTGCTTGGCCATAAGGTATTCATTTATGTCTCTTATTCTTCTAAGGCCCAAACCACCTTTATTCATAGGCTTACAGACCTTCTCCCAAGCAATTAAGTTCATTCTCTTCTTCTCCTCAACCCCTGTCCATAAAAAGGATCTCTAAATTTTTTCAATGGCCTCAACATACTTAGTAGGATTCTTAAACAGACTGATGGCATAGAGAGGGATACTTTGAAGAGTGGTTTTTAGCAATTGAACCTTACCTGCTTGACTAAGTAGAGCTCCCTTCCATCCAGACAACTTTTTATGGAATTTATCCACCAAGGCTCCCCAAAAGGTATCTGGAGGATCTTGACCTAAGGGGAGCCCCAAGTAGGAAGTAGGCAAGCTACCAATTTGGCCACCCAGAATGTTACTAATTTTAATCCTCCTTCTCTCTGGGGTATTGATAAAATAAACAAATCTTTTAGACCAGTTTATAAGCTGACTAGTAGCCTCTCCATAGTTATCCAAAGCCTTTTTTAGTCTTCTAGCGTCCTTCACAGTGGCTTTTCCCATTATTATAGAATCATCAACAAACTGCTGATGAGAGCATATTTGATCTACCGAAAAAGGATTCAAACCACAAAACTCCCTTTTCTCAACCAGCTTTCCAATACATCTCCCCAAACATTCTGCCATGATGATAAAGATCACTGCAGATAGAGGGTCCCCCTGCCTGAGACCTCTTGAAGCTTTAAAGAAAGGAGAGGGGGAGCCATTCATTAACATAGAGAAAGTAGCCGAAGAAACAAGTTGCCTGATAAGGCCAACACTCCTAGGATTAAAACCAAAAGCTGAAAGAACATCCATCATAAAATCCCAATCCACTCTATCATAGGCTTTAGAAAGGTCAAGTTTCAGAAAAAAAAACCTTCTTTTTAAGAAAAGGCTAGAGAATGGATATTTTCATGAACAGAGATGATAGAGTCCAAAATTTGCCTTCCCGGGACAAAACCACTTTGTTGAGGCGAAATAATGGAAGGAAGCAATTTTAGAATTCTGGAGGTAAGGACCTTAGAGATAATCTTATAGAGAGAGTTGCATAAGCTTATAGGTTTGAAAAGATCCATTGAATCTGCCCCCATCTTTTTGGGTATAAGAGCTATAAAAGTACCATAAACTTCTTTCAAAAGTTTTCTAGCACCAAAAAACTCTTTCACAGCTCTGGTAACATCATCTCCAATAATATGCCAGTACATTTGGAAGAAGAACATGGGAAAGTCGTCCGGACCTGGGGCTTTGTTGCCCTCAAAGGACTTAACAGCTGTCAGAGTTTCATCATGGGAAGGAATGATAGTTAAAGGATCATTCTGATCATCCCCCAAAATGGTAGGTATACTGTCCAGAAGTTCCCTTTGGGCCTGTATATTCAAATTCTAATCCTTAGCAAGTAAATCAGAGAAAAAATCCATAGCAGCCTTGCTCATGGAATCATCATCTTCAACACATCTGCCATTCACTTTAATCTGTACATTTCTAATTATGGCCTTATGTCTTAGGGTGGACATATGGAAGTATTTAGTGTTCCTATCCCCCTCCTTTAACCAGACATTTCTCGATCTTTGTTTCCAGTAGGTTTCCTCTTTAGCTATTATTTCATGATATCTCATAAGAATAACATCTTCAGTGTTTCTAGACATATAGGTGTAACCATTGTTCTGTATCTCATCCTGGATTTCCTTGAGTTCTAAGAGGGTTGTCGGTTTTGAGGTAAAGATGTTCCCAAAGCAATCCTTATTCCACTTCTTGACATTATCTTTAACATTCTTCAGCTTTTTGACCACTTTATACATGGCATTGCCTTCAATACTGACCTACTACCAGTCCTTAATCTTACTTTCCAGATCCAGGTGTCGAGTCCACATTTTTTCAAATCTATAAGGGAAATGTCTCCTTCTATTCTTTACTTCAGCCGTGAAGGTTATAGGGTAATGATCTGATCCTGCCCTTATGTGAGAAGATAAAGAACATTCATGAAGATTAAACCAATCTAAGGAAAGAAGAGCTCTATCAAGTCTAGCGAGGTATGATATGTTATAGATTCATGGGAACCATGAATGCTACTATCCAACAAGGTATTTTATTTTGGTTGATTCATGTTAGAGGCATGGATTATTTATGGCTAGCAAGTTGTGTTATGTTAGGTGATCCATGAAAAGAGAGGAAGAAGCACAAATTTGACTAGACAACAAGGTGTGTAGTGTTGTGTAATCCATTAAAAAGAGAGGGAAGCACAAATTTGACTGGACAACAAGGTGTGTTATTCTAATCGACTCATGCTAAGAAAGATTACAAAGAAAAACCTCATGTTTGCTAAATAATCTTAAAAAATCGATTGCAAAATAGGTGTTGTAGTGTGCACCAAACACAAAGATTACTAAACAAAACCCACTGTTTGCAAGGCAATCTGAAAACTCGACTACAAAATGGGTATTGTAGTATGCACCAAAAAATATTACCAAACAAAATCCTATGTTTTCAAGGCCATATGAAAACTCGACTGCAAAATGGGTGTTGCAATGTGCACAAACAACAAGGAGGCTTCATATGCCCCCCCTTAAAATTGAACAACATACCTCCACCCTTACGATTTCAACATACCTTTGTGTTGATGTCTTAAGGAAAAAATAAATATCTATATCAAGGATAAACACCTTCACCACCAAGAAGATATCCTTTAAGCAAAAATGCATGCATTCTCGAGCTAGAAAGAGGACACAACTCTTTAAGCAAGGAAGAGATAGTTGTAAAAGAGATATCATTCAGCAAGTGTAAATAAATCATATTCAAGTATACATGACTATTAAAGGGGGAGGAATGGATCTTTGTCTAAAGATACCTACCTCAAAAAGGAGTGTAGACACCTAAAAATGTCTCATTGATCATGTACTAATTATTCCTCTAATTAGTTAAATAATTCTTTAATTATTTAATTAAGTTAATTAATCTTATTTTTCTAATTGCATATTTCCTCATAATCTTACTAATTATTCTATTTCTTATTCTTTCATCATTTAATCATTTTAACCATTTTCTAAATATCAATTAAATATTTATTATTTGATTAATTATGGTTAATTCCCCTATTTAAATAATCTTTATTATTTAAATAAATTAATCATCAATTTCTATCTCTCTAATCATCTAATCATCAACCCTCTTCTAAATATTAATTAAATATTTATTATTTAATTAATTATGATTTAATCTTTTAAATTAAATAATTTTTATTATTTAATTAAAGTCCATTTCTAAATAATTAAATAGTTTCTTTAAATTATTTAATTAACTAATTAATTCTTCCATTTCCAAATCCCCAAATTCTAATTTCATTTAATTTCATATTCTTCTAATTTCATCAAATTCAATTACATGTGCATGATTTCAAAAACCAAATTGAAAATCAAAGTCAAGTTCTAAATATATTCAAATACTAAACTGAATTAAATTCAATTATTTGAACAAATATCATGCAAAGATTAAATTGATAATCTAAATCTAAATGCAAGCACATGCTAAATTAATTAATTAAATCAATTAATTAATTAATTCAATTATCTCTTCAACTTCTATTTCCATCTTCTAGTTAGCTTTTTCTAAACTAAGCTTTCTTTGTCATCCTCTTTATTTCCTCCAACCATTCTTTTTCTTCCATCAGACAGCTTTTTCTCAATTAGTTGACTCAATTAATCTATTCAATCTATTGAGTTCCACTCCTACAATCAACAGTTCAACTATCAATTTTCATTTGAGCTCACCTGAGTTCCACCTCTTGATCAATCTATTCCACCTTTCAATCAATCATCTCCAAAAATCTATAAATTAAGCATCCAATCTCCATTTTCAAGGATCACGAACTTTGAATCTTGGTGTCACTTGCAGGTTACCAGCGCAATATCTGAGAGCCATCATACCAAAGAGAAGAGAAGAGCAATGGAAGTGATATGCAATCTTGGAATAGGGAGTTTTTTATTGATTTGATTTATAGTTCCTATTTCTTGATATTGCATTATCTCATTGTCTTGTTTGTTAGATTCTTTGATTAGATAGGGATTTGTGATTTTCCTTTGATTCTAATTGATACATTGTTATTAAGATGAATTCTACATGCATACATTTTGGTGAACCCGACGTGAAACACAACTAACTTACCTTCTTTGTTCTCTATGTAATTTTTGCAGGTCGTACGGATTTTTGCATATATTTTTTACAGATTTCACATGGATTTCGAGAACATATATTCTATCATGCAATCACATAGACAACATCACACACTCGACCCCTCAGGGTCACGCATTCGCTCTGACAGGGTTACGCAATCGCCCTTTCCGGATTACACATTCACAAGGGAAACTGTTGTCTAATTTATTATTCCGTCTATTATTTCATCTGTCTGATCCTGTCTCAAATTGGGTTAATCTGGGATCAAATTGCTTCTATTTCATGATTTGATTATAACAGTTTATGGCAAGAAAAGTACAATTCAGGAATTCAGGTGCAAGAAGGATGAAACAACAAAGAAGAGAAGCCAAATGCTATCAAAAGGTTCTCCAGGCAGGAAAATTGATACAAGATTCGGAAGAGCAACTGGCCTTTGATAGATATAATAGCTTAGTTCTTTCTTATCAAGTTAAATATGATCTAATCAATATTGAATGGATGATGAGAGATTTGGCTAGGGCTTCACAATTGGTTTTGCAGGTTCCTGATCGGGTTTAATTTTCTTTTTCTTTTTAGTTTTTAACTTTTTTTGTTGTTTGTCTGTCTGTTACGCAATTGACCTGTTAGTGCTATGCAATCGATCAGTCATCATCACACGTTCGATCTGTTAGAATTACGCATTTGCTCTGTCAAGTTCACTCATTCGATCTGTAAGTATCACACAATCGCACAGGTAGGATTACGCATTCGTTTCTATCAAATTTTGAGTTTTTTTTTTCTGTTGGTTGGACTTTACTACTAATCTTCTGTTTACAGGCTGTGGCGGATTTGCAAAGAGGATTAGATTAGTATTTTTGCATGCATCACCTCACACTTCATTTTTTGGTGCTTAAAATCAACAACAGTTAAAATTGACATGCATGGATAATCTCACACTTCGTTGTTGGTGCTTAAAATGAACATGGGCTAAAATTGACATGCATGTATCTCACACTTGGTCTTTTGGTGCTTAAAATCAACAAATGATTAAAATTGACATGTATACCTTCATATTTCGATTTGGTGTTTAAAATGGACATGCACATGCATATCTAACACCTAAATTTGGGCTATAAAATGAATGTGAATCAGGCTGCATTAGATTAAATCATTTTTCTTTTTATAAGGTAAAGAATTTTTATTATGTCTGGGGTGGACCTACTATTGCACTAACTGACTTTCCACCCGCCTTTGGGGTCTTAGGAGAAAGGAGGAAGGTGACACCGACATCCAAATTTTTATTTTATTCTACTTAGTGAGGGGTATCTTTGACTGGGGATTTCATCACCCCACAGAGGTACTTCGAATTGGGATGCATTGGGGATATCATCTCTCCCAGCGTACTCTCGAGCATGTTTTTCAAGCCGCTATATAAATATACTGGTCAGGCAGCTAGAGTGTTGAGTGAATTCGACGTACGTGGGGGCCTTCCCTGCACCGATAAGCTCAACTAAAGTCTTGAGTGGCTTGCTCTGAGAATCCGTCGTTAGATCGGGACCCCTTGAAACCTAATACTACGAACCAATTTAGTTACCAAAAATCCTACATTCAATGATTCTGGGAGTGCGGATTGTACCCCATAGATACCCTTCATGTACCTTACACTATGATACAAAAATCCCTCGGCTATAAGATCTTTGGGGTAAGAGAGACTGGCATGCCCGAGAAGTGTGTGTCGTTGAGTGGAGCCAGGCTACCAGACTCTCTATCTATTTGTTTTGTCTCAGTATTTCGTAAGGGCCTCATTGAATGGTGTCCACTTTCCAGCCTAAGATTGTATTTCGTGCTTTTTTATGTATCATTGTGCTAGACCAGTATTGAGTCAGTCCCTTGGGCTATTTCAGGCCCTATCCCATGTATCTCCGAATTTTTTGAGATTGTATGAAAATTGAGTCAGTCAGCTATACATACCTACCAGCAATTGTTCTTAGATTTGGAAAACTACAAAACATTGTCCCACACTCGAAGTTACAGAAAATAAAGTCCATTTTGAAACCAAAAACTCAAAAGTTTAACATACTTGTGACCCTAAGAAGTCCTAAATCCTTGCATTTGCATAGTCCCCACTTACGTCCTTATTATCATCCTAAGTCCTTGCATAGGTCTTCATTTATGTCCTCATTATTGTCCATAGTCCTTGCATAGTCCTTATATAGTCCTCATTATCATCCTCATATACGTCCTTGTCTAGACCTCATATACGTCTGTCTTAGTTCATCATCATTTGCATAATCATCCTAGAAAGTCATACCCCAAACATCCAAAACACAATTAGAGGATCAGTCAAACTCAACCTCAACTCAAACAAGTTGGTCAAGTTCAATCAAACATTGTCACATTCAGAGAAATGGAGAAAATATCTTACATTTTGTGATCCTAGGTCCAAATCAAACAAGCAAACATCATGGATTCTAATTATACATTTCATAGGGAAGGTGGAGGATTCATCCCTTCCATTCCTATTCCATCGCCATCCATAGAAATATTAGGTCAGCAAATCAAAACTTTGCAACAACAAGTGACATACATGGCTAGTCCTGACAACCATAGGGGCTGGTTAGAAAACATGATGAGAGAAGTGATGGCCACGAGGGAATTAGTATCAAACCAACATTATTATTCTTGTGAGACCATTCAAACATGCCAACCTTCATTCTTCAACAAAATCGTTCCTACCTCAGTTCAACCAACATTAGAGTCATGTAAACCTTCTTTTTCTTTCAACCCACTACATCAATCATACCAATCATATCAACCCAACATTCAAAGTACCTCTTTCAACCAAAATCAAACCCCATTCAACCAAATTCCAAATCAAAATTCATATCAACCCAGCATTCAAACCTCGTTCAACCAAAATCAAACCCATTTCAACCAAAGTCCAAAGTCCAAATCAAAATTCACACCAACCCAACATTCAAACCTCTTTCAAGAAAAATCAAACCCATTTCAACCAAAGTCTAAATCAAAATTCATTTAACCAAAATCAAATAACTTTCACCCAAAATCAAACATCTTTCACCCAAAATCAAATCCCTTTCAACCGAAGCCCAAATCAACCATATCTATCCATCATTTCATTATCCCCTGAAGTCATACAAAACCAATCCATGTCATCTCTATATAATAACACAACCTCCCAAGGGCTATCCATCGTACAAAACCAATCTAATCCAAGTCATGATTCAGAGAATCTCATTCGAAATCCTTCTTCATCAGGCCAAAATATTGAAACATTCTAAGAATCTCCCATGCATTTTCAAACTCCTTCCCCATGTCAAGAAGATGATCCAAAATAAGAAGAAATGAGTCCTGAAACAAATAAAGATCAAGAACAACCACTTTCATCCTACCCAATTTTTTATCAAGATCCCACCGACCAAGAGTCTTATGATGATCCCCTTGCTCTTTTCTATTCCATTCATAATGACACCCTTTCATCTCAAGAACAAAGTGTCCTTTCAAGTCCCATCCAACATCCACCTCCTAAATAAGATAAGAACATCCCTTCCATCCTCCCTAATAATCCCTTTACAAACCAAGATCAAAGCATACCTTTACCTTCATGTCTTAAACAAGATCCCATTATTTCTCCAAATATTGATCAAGGTCCCTCCATCCCTTCATCTCCATGTCATAATCCTCCATGTTCTTCACAAGATTCCCTCTCAAACAAACTTGTCATTTCTCCTAGTCTCTCTCATGATTCCTCTACACAAGTTGTTCATGAACCCCTTATCAATGAAATCACCAATCTAGATTATACTACACAGAGCATCTTGTCAACAATTGTATATGAGCCATCATCACATGCCAAAGTGGTGACAAAAACAAGCATAATACCAACTAATGAGATCAACGTCTGGTTGACTTCATCATCCTCTTCAAGTGCATCAATAAAAATAGGCATAACACCCGCTCATGTCATAAATTTGAAACCAAAAACAATTTGTCTCATACACTCACACTTGATAGATTGGGGGCAAGAGAACCTACCACGATTGGATTTCTTTGAAAATGATAAGGTTGTACCTGAATTCATGGGTTCTAGAGCTCGATTTCCCTCTGATGATCCACAAAATCCAAAAAATAAGAAAACCAACATTGGAGATGTTGAACATATACACTTAGTTGAGTCCTTATATCCTATTGGAAAAGACATCTTTATCCAACTCTTTAAACAAAGACCAATGAAATACCTACACAAATATTATACCTAAAGGTTGGGTTAGTTTAGGTTTTACTTTCTGCATTGCATATCATTTTATTCAAAGCACTGCACTGCATATAGTTTCTTTCTAAGCACATCATATTCAGAAGTTGCATTCGCAAAGTTTCTGCATTTTCATATAGCAGCACCAATAAAACAAGGCAACTGTCCAAGTTTATCATTCGTTTGCATTTAAGAGAAGCAAGGGTCATCTCCTTTCTTAGATATTCGGACATGAAGTCTTTGAGGTCCTAAGGTCATTCATTTACAACATTACCCTGTGACGACGCTTTACTCATGGTTGGGTAGTGATTTCACTATTTGAGACTTGTTAACCCACAATCTATCAATTGCTATATCTCAAACACAATAAATCTCTAATTCACTCGAGACACCTAGTTGGTCATATGACTAGTGAAGAATCTAGAATTCTACTTCAGCATTGTTGTAATTGTCAGACCCAAGTAGGTTTCATTACTTACAAGTCAAGGCAAGAAAATAAAAAGAAAAAAAAAGCTATGCCAAATATCCATCTCAAGGCGAAAGAGCAATGATATATAACTGAAATATCATGTATACAGAGAGCGACAAAAATCTTGACTATGGGAACATGCATGTAACTCCATCAGGGCTATGAATGCCTACTGGCAATGGAACAATATTTGAGCAATTACAGTCTATAACCTCATTGGAGCTCTCAAGGCTTGTTGGCAGCAAGGCTCTATTCGAGATACTTTTGAAGTTAGAATAATCCATGTAGCTAGTCGTATAGGATGCTAAGGATCTTTAGTGAAAACAAGAGTAGGAATTAACTCATTTGCACACACATGGGCAAAAGAAGATCAAAGTTTCGAGAACCAGTAGGGAAGTTTTCCGCGTCTCCATTTGTAAATCCCAGTCACTAAGTGTGTTGATTTGAATGTTCCAAAGGGCCTTAGGGATTGATTGACCACTTATCTATGAAATGTTTTGCACCTCCATTTCAATTGGTGTATTACAAATGCAAAAACAAACACGATCAACCTTGTTCGAATAGGAAATGCATCTTCATCCTGCATATTGCATTTACATAGGTCATGTCAAAAATTCATTGTGTCATACATGATTGCACACTGGGGGCATAACTGAAAAAATCCTAAAAATCATATAAAGTCCTGAAAAAATCCTAAAAATCATATAAAGTCTTGAAAAAATCATAAAAATCATATAACATCCTTCAACAAAATCCAAAAACAATGAAAAACACAAAATTCCAAAAAAAAACAGTGAAAAACTTAAAATTCCAAAAATAGTGAAAAACTTAAAATCCAAAAACAGTGAAAAACTTAAAATTCAAAAACACTGAAAAAACTCAAAATTCCCAAAACAGTGAAAAACTTAAAATCTAAAAACAGTGAAAAACTTAAAATTCAAAAACACTGAAAAAACTCAAAATTCAAAAACAATGAAAAACTCAAAATCCAAAAACATTCAAAAATGGAAAACATAACAATCAAAAACATCTGAAAATATCCTGAAAAAATATACCAAAAACATTCAAATAGCGATCTACATAATACAAAAACATCAAAAAAGCTCTTGGAAAAAAACTAAAAATAAAAAATCTATCAATTAGAAAAACTTGCAATAAAATGTCTTGTGAGAAACAAATACCCTAGCAGATATCTAGCAAACACTTTGCACAAAGTTAACAAAGGATAGGACTATCCAGTCAAACATCTGCAATCAACTGATCAAACCGTCTTATCAATCGTATCATATCCATATCAACGTGATCATTATCTTGTCTTAAACAAAAGAGGATACACTCAAAATCAGACAGGTTAGTCTTAAACGGGGTCCGCAACTTTATGAGATCAGACATTATCAACCATCACATCAAGCAACTGAGAACGAAGGCACAAGGTCAATATAGCTGCTGAATTTTGTCTGGGTCAGTCTTTATCTTTTTATCATTTGGCAATAGATATTGTTCCTATGCTACTCAAGGATGTCCACAAGTGACTAGGGGAGTTATGATGGGCATTATCTTTTTCTTTGTTTATTGTTTGTGGTGTGAACCGGTGAAATTCTAGGGAAATTGCTCTAGTGGGTGTCTGTGATAGGATCTTCCAGCTATTGGATGCCACACATACCTCGACCCCTAGCGTAATTCCTAGAATGGATGGTTCACTCCTTGTCTGCTACGTGTTTGTTTCTACAATGAGATATCTTTGCATCTTGGTTCCTTATACCCTGATGTGCTAAGCTTCATTGTTCAATAACAAGGCTCAGTGATGAATATATATTGACGCAATAAAATATGTGACACAGGTTCGTGATTCCTTCAAATTTCATTCTCAGCTCATTTGCTTATTGATAGTTTGTTGATTTCTCATCTTCTTTCTAAATCGTGTTCTTTCTAACATTCTTTCTATCATCAATTTTTCTTTCTATCATCTAACTAACATTTCTTCATGGTGTATATGAGGTAAAATTGGTTCAACCATTATCATACAAAAACATTCCATTGCATTCATTATAGATTTCATTGCATTCATTGTACATTCCATTGCATCCATTATAGAGTTCATTGCATTCATTAGCACCATTAATACATACATGAACTACCATTGCATTTAGAATCATATAGAATCAAATAGATATGCATCATAAAACTCATAGCATCATATAAGCATACATGGAAAGCAAAACATAAATAGATCACTATCAAAACCCATATATCATATATATATAACTCAATAATGATAATGTGTGTGAATACAATAAATAAGCCTCAAGGCTCAGATAACATGATCAACCAACACTGCCTCTGTCAGTAGGTGGATCCTGTCCACTAGATCTTGCCCTAGGATGTCGAGGTGGTCCCATAACGCCACCACTGCTAGTCCGTTGTGAAGTAGATCTACTCGATCTCCTCCCCATAAATGCACTGAAGCTAGGCTCTCTTTGACCCTCAGGGATGGCTCTCTCATATGCCTGTCTACAATAAATAGCCTCCTGCGCAGTAGTGAAATACCTATCTGCTTGGTCATGCGCATCGGTACCTACTCTAAAAAGTTGATCAAAGGCATCCATGGTAATATGACATCTCTGCACTGCCTCATCTCTCTCCCTCTGGAGACGATCTCTCTCAGCCTCAAGGGCACCATAATCTGCACGGTAGGTCTCCCGCTCAACATCTTGTCTAGCGACCTCATCCTCCAAACTTCAGACCCACACTCTAAGAATCTGCAGCTCATCCTCCTCACCACCCTCTTTAGCAGGCACATCATCTAGCTTTGGCATATCCTCATCATCATCTCCACCCTCGCTGCTCGATGACTCAGAAGAATCATCGCTATCTCACTGCTAATAGACTCGATGTCTCCACCAATGTCTACATCCTCATCTCCCTCACCTCCCTCACCTCCTCCCTCATCATCCTCATCCCCTCTCTCAGCTCCACCCTCTCATCCTCCTCTGGCTCTCTCCCCTGTATCTATCCTCAACCACTACCTAGGATGGCGAATCTGTTGTGCTGTAATCAGAACAACAGGATCAGTCAAAGGCATTGGCCTATGCCTAGCAAACCACGCATCATACTCCGTCGTCATCCCTGGATCTGCTGCACCTTTACCCCAACCCTAGAGTAATGGTTGCAGAGAATCAAACTCAGTAGAAGCAACATGTGGTTGTATGCAAACACCCCAATCAGATACCTCCCATGATACACGAGCGAAATAAGCAGTAACCACTAGTGTCACCTGTACCTCTTTGAACTGTCTCAGAACCCGCCCTGGAAGATACATCTTAATGATCCGCTAGGTTTCAAAGGTCCTACCAATAAGATATTTCTATTTTTGGCAGAAAGGCAAATGTACTGCATCATCCTCCCAACTGGGGCAATCTAAGTATGGTCTCCAAATAAAATGTTGCAATATGTCAAATTGATGTTTCCAATACAAGGTATTACCCGAATCCCTGTGTCTGATACATGTTGTATACCTGAAAGCATAAGGCTCACCAGGCTGCAAATCTACATGAATAACAGGCCTAGAGATAGAAATATGCTCCCATGCCCATGTCTGGAGCAGAGTCACACCACAACTGATAGAACGGTATCCTAGATACACAATACCATGCATCTGATAATATAACATGGCAAGTAGACAAGGACCCCATGCATACAATTGACGATGAACAATCATATCATGGAGCACTCTACCCCATCCAACTGGAAACCCATGACCTCATCTATCAGGTATCAGTAAACCACCGACAACACCGCATAATACAATAGTCATGTCATCATAGTCTAATCGGGCCCAAGGGATGTCGTAATGGTCACTGATCTGCAAGTCTTGTATCTCACACTCGAAAAGTGTACATAGTCCAACAATGCCATCATCATGGTCATATACAACTCTCTCACCATGAATAGGAATACGCAGTATATGCCATACATCCTCTAATGTGATGGATGCCTCACAAGTCGGAAGATGGAAAGAACAAGTCTCAGATTGCCATCGCTCTATCAAATCTGTAATCATGGCCCTATTGGCAGTAACCTTTGGCAAGTGTAAAACATGATATAGGCCAAGCTGTTGGATATGCTCAATCTCCTCATCAAGTAAGTTAGCTCGAAGATCCAGTCCACTAGGTCACCTCTGTCGGCAGTATAACACTCCAATGTTCTCTTGCAATGAGAAAATGTTGAAAATATCAGATATCGGATCCTGAAAAACAAAAAATATTTCAAAATGCATGACAAACATTACATGTACAACGAATGTGTGATAGTTATGACTAATGTGGTACAATTATGACTCTTGCGTGACAATACAGGCTAATGCGTAATGAAATGAGCGCATGCGTTACAATACACACTATTGCGTAAAGAAATGAGCGAATGCGACATGTTTAAAGCTAATGTGTAACACTTAAGACACATGCGTAACAGTAAAAGCGTTTGTGATACATTAACAACGAATGCGTAAACATCGACAAGCGATTGTGTAACAAGTGCAAAAATTGATCATGGAATTTTTTTTGGAAAACAGGTAAAAAATCAGGAAAAATTTGGAAAAATACCATGTCGCCAGTCCCAGGAGGTCTCTGATATGAACGTACTCGGTCAGGCAGGTGCACTCGAGCTCTATAACCAGCCATGATGATCAAATACTCAGAAAAAAGCACACAAGTTGCAGAGAAAATCAAGGAATTACCAAATTGCAAATGAGCAAATGAAAACCTATAAATCTCTATTTATAGCTCAAAATTAGGGTTTTTTGACACCTCGACACCCGTGGTCCCTGCCAGCTTCAAACACCTTGTAGCCTATTCAAACGATCTCGAAATCGCATGAAATTTCACATGCTTGCTCGTTACACTGATATCGAAAACATGGTCTCAATTTTGGAATTTTCGACCACCTTTTCCGAGGGGGCATATTTACACTATACAACAGTACCAAGGCATACTAGGGCATAATTTTTCGTTTTCTTTGAAACAATGTCGTTCCGACTTTGTCTCAAAGAGGGGCAAATGTAGACACCTAAAAATGTCTCATTGATCATGTACTAATTATTCCTTTAATTAGTTAAATAATTCTTTAATTAAGTTAACTAATCTTATTTTTCTAATTTCATATTTCCTCATAATCTTGCTAATTATTCTATTTCTTATTCTTTCATCATTTAATCATTTTAACCATTTTCTAAATATTAATTAAATATTTATTATTTAATTAATTATGGTTAATTCTCCTATTTAAATAATCTTTATTATTTAAATAAATTAATCATCAATTTCTATCTCTCTAATCATCTAATCATCAACCCTCTTCTAAATATTAATTAAATATTTATTATTCAATTAATTATGATTTAATCCTTTAAATTTAAATAATCTTTATTATTTAATTAAAGTCCATTTCTAAATAATTAAATAGTTTCTTTAAATTATTTAATTAACTAATTAATTCTTCCATTTTCAAATCCCCAAATTCTAATTTCATTTAATTTCATATTCTTCTAATTTCATCAAATTCAATTACATGTGCATGATTTCAAAAACCAAATTGAAAATCAAAGTCAAGTTCTAAATATATTCAAATACTAAATTGAATTAAATTCAATTATTTGAATTACTATCATGCAAAGATTAAATTCATAATATAAATCTAATTGCAAGCACATGCTAAATTAATTAATTAATTCAATTATCTCTTCAACTTCTATTTCCATCTTTTAGTTAGCTTTTTCTAAATCAAGCTTTCTTTGTCATCCTCTTTATTTCCTCCAATCATTCTTTTTCTCAATCAGTTGACTCAATTAATCTATTCAATCTATTGAGTTCCACTCCTACAATCAACAGTTCAACTATCAATTTTCATTTGAGCTCACCTGAGTTCCACCTCTTGATTAATCCGTTCCACCTTTCAATCAATCCTCTCCAAAAAACTATAAATTGAGCATCCAATCTCCATTTTCAAGGATCATGAACTTCGAATCTTTGTGTCACTTGCAGGTTACCAGCGCAATATCTGAGAGCCATCATACCAAAGAGAAGAGAAGAGCAATGGAAGCGATATGCAATCTTGGAATAGGGAGTTTTTGATTGATTTGATTTATAATTCCTATTTCTTGATATTGCATTATTTCATTGTCTTGTTTGTTAGATTCTTTGATTAGATAGGGATTCGTGATTTCCCTTTGATTCTAATTGATATTTTATTAAGATGAATTCTACATGCATACAAGGAGATCTTTAATAAAGATAACATCTTCAACAGTAAGAGAGGGAAAGGAGACCAAGGCTACACACTTTCCCTGTTGCTAGAAAAATGGATTCTTGATGAAGGATTGCACACTTTCAAAACCAAGGAGATATCATTTATAAGAGACATACACTTTCAACAAAAGGAAGAGATCCTAATCAAGGATACACACCTCCAAGAAAAACTAAAATCCTTGTGAAGTAAAAATATTTCTACGCAAGAAAGGATATCCTTATAAAAGATAGTTGTAAAAGAGATATCATGCACAAGTGTAAATAAATCATATTCGAGTATACATTATTATTAAAAGGGGAGGAAGGGTTTCCAAGGGGTTGTGTTCTATTGGTTAAAGCATTGAGTTCTCATTGTGGAGATCAAAGTTCAAATCCCAAAGGGACATCTACTATGTAGTTCAAAGTTGTGACTCTTAGTCTTCCACAGTTGGCTTCTAGGTGGTTTCTAATAAGTGGATTCTAATTTGTGACTCTTCATCTTCCATAGGTTGATTCTAGCGTGGTTGCTCGAAATGAGATAATGGTGGTTTCTAATAAGTGGATTCTAATTTGTGACTCTTGGTTTTCCACAGGTTGATTCTAGTGTGGTTGCTTGAAATGAGCTAGTATTAGTGTCATGGTTGTGGTTGCTCGATATGAGCAAATATTAGTGTCATGTAATGGTCTCAAGTTGATGCTCGTATGAGAAAAATATTTGTAAACAATCTGGAATATAAAAAAAAATGGGGGGGGGAAGGGTTATTTTTCTAAATATATCTACCTCAAAAATGAGATCTTTAATAAAGATAACATCTTCAACACTGAGAGAGGAAAAGGAGACCAAGGCTACACAATTTCCCTATTGCTAGAAAAATAGATTCTTTATGAAGGATTGCATACTTTCAAAACCAAGGAGAGATCATTTATAAGAGACATACACTTTCAAGCAAGTAAGAGGTCCTAATCAAGGATACACACCCCCGAACAAAACTAAAATCTCATGAAGTAAAAACAATTATACATAAGAAAGGATATCCTTATAAAAGATGCAACTCAATAAAGGAAAAGTGAATCCTTAGAAAGGAGGGAAAATAATGAACTATTATTGCCCCCTAGTTTAGAGACAATAATAACTAGGCTATTATGTTGCTAGCCAAGTATGATTGCACATAAAATTGTACCACCATGAATGACAAATAGCCCCCCAAAAGGTAAACTACTAATGTCACATAGTGAGGAGCAACATAATAGGGCCAAAGAATGCTAGGCTATTACTCAATCAACAAGAAACATTAGTAGAAATTTCTCTAACATATTTCTTATAAGATCCATAATTAGCAATAATATGACCGTTCATACAATGATAAAGACAAATTTTAGTTCAATTTCTTGGTTAAGGCATATGCCTATTTTTAATGGGAGGGATGTTGATTTAGCCATTATTTAGAAATTTCCAAAAGAATTTTTCCATTATAAAAGAAGCTCTTTTCTCTTATGGGATAGACTAGGTACAACAATTGGATAGGAAGGTGTAGGAAATCCCATGCCTTCTCTAGTATATTGGGATAAAGGATCTATATAGACTTTGATTCCTTGTTCCATTTTTTCAAGACCTTGTCCACTATATCCTTGTTTATAAATTGTCTCAAAGCCAACCTTACAATTTATTTGTAATGTGAAGGAGGACTTTCATCATAGATCTCATTGAAGTTCGTTGTGTAAGTATACTTTGAAGGAGAAAAGGGATAAATATATGAAGAGGGGTAGATCCTTGTAGGAGGATGCACAATTCTATCATCATCGTTCATGTCCACTTTTTTGGGTTTGGAAGAAATGTTCTCATCATCTAAAGCTCCATCTCCACTCAATGTTATATTAGGTGACATCATCAAGGAAATGCATAACATCATCTTATTTCAAAACATGTTGATGGCTAAGATAAGCTATAGGAAAATAAGGAGGTTCTAAGATGATAGATCTATTGAGAGTTTGATTGTCAATATGTTTAGGATTCATCATTACTCTTCAATGGTACATCTCCATTAGAGAGATTATTGATAAAAGTATTAACTCTTTCCTCATGATTAAGGGATACTTTGGGAGAAGTACAGGAATTATTCATCTCAATGTTATCTCTACTTGAGGATTATCAAAAGAGATATCCCACTAAATCTTTAATAAAATCTAAACATTTCATGAACATCTTTAAAAACATCATTATATAGAAACATGAAATATGTATGAATGCTTCGAGAAATGAAGTAAATGTAGTAAACATCTTTGAAGCCCTTATTATGCAATATATTTGTAATGGTGAAAATTAGGGTTTCCACCATTGGATGTAATAAAACCACTAATTTATCTTAATTACCATCACATTAGGGAAAGATAGGAATTTGATCGATCTAAACCTAATAGATCAAGATTTTGATCATCTTCCAGGGGTCTTAAATATGCCTCTTCTTTCCCTTAAGTTGAATTTCAAATTGTTGAAGATGTTAAAATTAGGGTAAATGTGCTAGAATGGAAGTAAAAATGCATGAATAGTGAGCTACAACCGTCGGATTGAGCCACAAACTTGGATCTGAGGAATATAAGTGTATTCGGACCTGTTTCTAGAAGGAGCTCCTGATTTTTTAGGACTGTGGTGGTGGTAACCCTAGTCCTCCATACTTTTCACACTCCAATGGGGGATTGGTTTGTCATTGTAAATAAAGCCAATTTTGAAGATCGCAAACTTTGTACCTATTCCTATGCACACTAGAGTAGGGAAATAGGTTAGGAATAGGGGTTTGCCTAAGTCAAACCCCAGGTTAGGAATTAACCCTGAATGAAATATTACAAATACTGAAATAAACAATGGAAAGATATACCTCAAATTTGCAATGATTGGTAATGGTGCTTAGCTTCTTGAAAGTAGTCATATATGTTGTATGAAATAGAATGTACATGACAAAACCCTAATCACACACACATGCTTGTACATGAATGATGTAATTTTTCTTCACAATAATTGAATGAAGAATATGAAACCTTGAAGACCTTTGAAAATTCTTGTTAATGCTTCATGGATGCAAGGATGTTTGATTGCTTGAACGGATAGATAACTTAAATTGGATTAGATGAAAATGAGTCGAGAAGGATGCCTTATATAGGGATTTCGTAATTGAAATCACCTTTAGGCCGACTTAGAATCTATATATTTTCGCATAGAGCTAAATTTGAATAGGATAAGACCACCCAATCACCCTCCCAAAATTAAGGGAAAAAAGTGTGGGACCATGGTGGTGGGTGCCACAGTCTTGACCACTTTTTTTCAAATTTCTAGGGATGCAAGCTATCATGATTCTAATGCTAAATCTAGCTTGATGGCTCAACCCAAGATGTGTAGATATGTGAAATATGCTTTGAGAGTTAAAATTAGGGTATGATTAAGGAAAAAACAAGATAAATTGATAAAGGGCACACCTAGAATTAAGGGCCCAAATAAGAGTATAATGATGTAATAAAGTGGAATAAGACCCATAATATTGAATTAAATATTAATTAATTACAATAAAGGTCCCATAATGCATGGATGAAAGAGAAATACTAAAGTAGGTGCTAAGAGAGTGTGAAATTGGACACACTACTAAAGGGTGTACAATTTATGACGCTACAATATTAAAATGCAATGGATCAATGCAAGCAACATGAAGTGAAAGAAGCCACCATTCAACACATGATTTTGATAAATATAATTAGTAAAAATCATACACATGTGAAATTGTAAATCAATCAGATTTTATGAGATCTATAATGAAAGATTAGATCTAAAAAAACCCAATCAGAATTATGCAAAATGTATGTAGTGTTGAGTTCACCAAAATGTAGAGTGGTAAATGAGATTCTCTGGTCTAATTATGCAAAACTAGGAATAGAACTCATTTACATCAACACTACATTCAATAATGATCAATAGGCCCAACTTGGGAACTGTTGGGACTTTAAAAAAAATTCAATTTTGAAGTCCCAAGATCAAAATTTTGAATTTTTGTACTCAGAATTCGCTTTGCAGGGTAACACGCAGGTTATCATATTGTGGCGGGTAACAATGTATCGTATAACATGAGGATTATATAATGTGTCGATAACATGATATATTATTGACCCCGTGCCTAACATCAACATCTCATGTCAATAATACGTCATGTTATTGATCGCCTTGAGCATTTGGGCAGCATGTTATTGACTGTCAAGGCAACAACAAGTGGCTAAGTATTTCGCAGTGTAGGAGGGAGTCTTTTCAGGCTCCAAAATTCTATTTTTGAGTTGACTGATTGAGCCAGTCAACTCACTTATGTTCCACTGTTGGGAGGGTTCTCTGTCGTAGGTTTACTGGCCCCGCGTATTAGGTATCTCTACCAGGCCGGTTACCTATAATGTATGTCACTCAAAGGGTTATACTTTTCTGCCAATGATTAAAGCTCAGTCATATTTTTCCTTGGGGTGGTCCCATCGCATGATCACTTTACCCTTCATAAGTCCCCATGTGCTCTAAGTTGTTCACTTAAGTGCCAGCCTCAATATCCCAGTTGTACGGGGTAAGAAAATCATATGGATTTGTGAGCGGGTGTTATCCTGTGAGTATATTCATAGTGGGTCCTGCTCACGTGGGATAAGTTGAAAGCATCATGCTGAGGGAGGTTTTATCCCGTGAGCATCATCTTGCAGTTTCCCAATAGCGTGGGATAAGACTAAGGCCTATTTACAAAAGAGATGTTTCCTTGCGTTACAAAGAGAAGCATCGCAAAGGCTCACGGGATAAGGCCCGCAAGGCAACACAACAAAGGAAAAGGTTTTTCGTATCTCACGTGTTCCCGCGGGGATAAGGAAAGGACCACGGGATAAGAAGAGGATAGAAGCAAAAGACAAAGGGCTTATCCCGCAGAGGTAAAAAGAGTGTTTATGAGGGTAGTGGGATAAGGAAACAAAGGAAAAACGAAGAAAGGGCTTATCTCGTGGGGGTAAAGTGATGTCTTAAAGGCAGTGCGGGATAAGTAATGACAAAGAGAAAGGTGGAACCCGTTATCCCACAATGTTGAGGGCCATGAGATGTGTAACAGATTTGTCCTTCTTAAATATCTTTCAAAAATGACTCCCAAATGCCCAAATTGAAAGACAAAAAAAGAACCAACAATTGAGTCACTTGTAATGGAAATTGCAAGTGCTCTTTGAATTTTGATATGAAGGTACAACTCCCTTCATTGGATAAAATGTATGTTTTCTGAATATGATTTTAACTAGAAAGCAATAAAGGCAAACTAACATCTACCCATAACCATGAAAGTAGATGTGAAAAATTGATTTAAAATGAAGTGAATGAAGATAAGTAAAACACAGTTTAATTATCCACATCGACGAAAATACCCTTTTCAATAGAATCAAAATGCCCTAGACTCTAATCGAGTCTCTCTCATGCCTCAAAGGACAAGGGGGATCAGAATGCCCAAGAAAAGTGCTAACAACAAATTTCTTTTCAATATACAAGTTATTTCTGAAATCAAAGTTTCAAAATTAAATGCATACATAGTTTAATGTAACAAAAAAGGCAATGAAAGGTAATCACAAGAGAAACAGAGCTCATTGTAATCAAAATAAAATACTGACAAATGCATAAATCAACAAAATCTCCTTCATTCCATCAATGCCAAAATGTGGGCTCACAGACTCAACACCTCTATAAAATAAAACCGTGTAGTCCAGATAACTATGCTGCTATCTTTTTTTTACAACAAAAAAAGAAGAAGAAAAATCCTCAGCTCTTTCTTTTCATTACATATATATAGCCTCTCTTTTTTAAGAGATTTTCAGTTATAAATAATTGATTCTTGATAAAGGGAACAAAATTCACATTCTCGTGAAATTGCTTCTCTCAAACATATTTTAAAACATCTTAAAGTGTTTTAAAATATTATACATAAATAAGTAAAAAAGTTTAATTTTTCTTGCAACCACTTTTTTACTAAATTCACCTTGGATTAACCAGACATCCTGGAGCCATGAAAATTTGCAAGTATTTATGATATTTAAAATTATAAATGAGTTTTTAACCATTTCTGAACAACTTGCCAAATCAGGGTACTTCCTTTGTAAATTGACCCTACCAACCATATTGTTGCACTGAGAAAATATTAAAATAATACATCATATGAGAACGTATGGTCACAAAATTAAATTTGGGAGCATTTACGACCAAAATATTAGATGGGTTGTCTTTAGATTTTGAAAATTTGCAACTTTGTTTTGGCTGCATTTTTTGGTTGACGGATATATGTGCAAAATTGGACTGTTAGACTGAACCATTGAACCTTGAGCCGCAAGGTTCAATCAGACAGTTCAAAATTACAATTTTTTTCTATAGTATGCTTTATTAATCACTTTTCATTTGCATTCTCCTACATGTTGAACCTTTGAACCTTGAGCCTTGAACATTGAGGTTCAATCAGAAGGTTCAAAATTATAGATTTTGCCCATAGTATGCTTCATTAATCACTTTTCCTTTGCATTCTTCTGTGCGTTGAACCTTTGAACCTTGAACCTTGAACCTTGAACCAACTAAGGTTCAAAGGTTCAAGTTCATTCTCTGCACAAACTTTTCTGCACAAATTAGACTTGTTGTGACTAAGGCATAATACACATAGAGACTCAATGAACTCTTGAACTAAACTCTAGGTTCAAACAAAAGGTTCAAAGACACAGACTTTTAGGCATAAAGACGCATTGGCTGAGACAGACTTAAAGCAGAAAGATGATAACTTAAGAGAATTAATTATGTTGAATTAAACACACATTATCTCGGCACAAATATACCAATGTAAGAAAAAATATGAGTGCAAAAAATATAGGGTAACAATTGGCTCTGACTAGGGGACGAGGACTGCAAGGACAAAGAGAATCTAGAACATCTCTGGGTGAGACTAGTGCCTTATCCATTGGGAAACAGAGTCAAAAAAATTATAGGAATAAAGGGCGTTGCTTTGTAGAGGGGTGGAGGGGAACAAGGCGAGAACTGAAAATTGACAAGCCAAAAATGACCAAGCCAAAAAAGAGACTAAACTAACCACAACTCAAAACTGGAAAGCCAAGCCAAAAGACATACAACAAGAAAATGAAACTAAGACCCTTACGCACCCAGACTAGGTGCAGAAAAACCAATTCCCAAATGGCTATGCAAAGCCATTAATTGCCTGGGAAAAATATGAGCCCTTCCTCAACAATGGATTGTGGCCATGAAATGCAGCAAAAGACAATGACCCTCTAGCAAATGCTTCACTGCTAACTCTCAGATTAATGATGTGCAAGAAAAACCTGTATATGTGCTCATCTTCAAAAAGCCACCTTTCATCATAAATTTTTGAATTTTCTTGAACTCCTTGCATGGTACTATTCAAGCATTTTTCTATTTTTGATTGCAAATAATAACATTAAGAGATTTATGAAGGGATGGCTGCATTATCTTTAGAATTTCTACTGTTAAAATCATTGCTCTTAAAAGAACTTTCAGCATTTATACTGAGCTTGGAATAAAGAAAGACTTTGTCAAGCATAGGATCTACACTAGCTGAAAAAACTTCATCTTTCTTAACTGCAATCAGATCTGAAAACTCCCTATCCACAACCAAAGCATGAAATGCATTAATACCCGAGATTACTATAGAAGAGCCTTCTCCTTTAATGGATGACAAAAACTGACATATGATTTCCTCTTCATAGAAAGAAATGTCTTCCAAAACCTTCAAAAATTCTGGAAACTGCAACGTTTTTACAGCTTGACTGCTTTCTTGCTCTGTATTTATTCTAAAATCTTCTTTTCCTTTCGCATTTTCAGAATTCAAAAAATCTTTGATAGAGCATGATTTTTATTTATTTCTAACACAAGCCTCATTAGATAAACCTTCAAATAACACCATTGTATCTTCAAAATAAAATGACTCCAGAATAGATTCATTAAAATCTTGCAAAGAATCATTTTTACCATCTTCTTCTATAAAATTGAAGGCTGCATAGTCTGGTTGTGTGTTAATCTGAAAACTTTCATCTTTAAAACTTGTTGGGACAAGCTGATTTTCAATAATTTCAAAACTAAAACTTTCTAATTCTGGAGAAGAAAAAGATTTCAATGAATCTTTATCATTTAGGCTCAAGTCCTCCAATGTTGTCTTGGTCATTCTTGCTTAATAATGTTAAATCTTCATGAGGCTGAATCGTTACTCTTTCGACTTCTTGCTCACTCAAGATTGAAAAGTTTCAAGAATGAAAAGAAAATGAAATAGCTGGAACATCCTAATCATCAACTCTTAATTCCTCTTTAAGTTGTGATATTCTCTCTTCATGTGCGTGCAACAAATTTGTTCTTTCTTCCAGCTCTTTCAACTTGTGAAACCGAGCGCACAGGCTCATCCATAAGAGTGCAGATACATGGTCATCTTCCATACTTTTCTTTGTTTTTACAACTTCAGTAATACTTTATTTGCAGCGATCCCAAAAGTCTTGCAACACCTTATCATCCATTTCAAGAATTTATGTAATGGTAGGCGATCTTCTCCCATTTCTTCTATTTTTTTGATTTTGCATAGTGTTTCAATAGAGTCGTCGATCTCCTTGCACACAGAGATGTCTTTAAAACCTTAGGAAAGAAAGGACTGATCTTTTATTTTCGATGTCCCCAGTAGAGTCGCCAAAAATCTGTTGGTTAACAGATTTGTCCTTAAATATCTTTCAAAAATGACTCCCAAATACCCAAATTGAAAGACAAAAAAGGAGCCAACAGTTGAGTCACTTGTAATTGGAATTGCAAGTGCTCTCTGAATTTTGATACGAAAGTATAGCTCCCTTCGTTGGATAAAATGTTTGTTTTTTTAATATACTTTTAACCATAAAGCAATAAAGGCAAACTAACATCTTCCCATAACCATGAAAGTAGATGTGAAAAATTGATTTAAAATGAAGTGAATGAAGATAAGTTAAAAATAGTTTAAATATCCAGACCCATGAAAATACCCTTTCCAATAGAATCAAAATGCCCTGGACTCTGATCGAATCTCTCTCATGCTTCAAAGGACAAGGGGGGTCAGAATGCTCAGGCAAAGTGCTAACAACAAATTTTTTTCCAATATACAATTTATTTCTGAAATCAAAGTTTCAAAATTAAATGCATACACAGTTTAATATAACAGAAAATGCAATGAAAGGTAATCACAAGAGAAACAAAGCTCATTGTAATCAAAATAAAATATTGACAAATGCATAGATCAACAAAATCTTCTTTATTTCATCAATGCCAAAATGTGGGCTCACAGACTCAACACCTTTGTAAAATAAAACTGTGTAGTCCAGAAAACTATGCTGCTATCTTTTTTTTACAGCAGAAAAAGAAGAAGAAAAATCCCCAGCTCTTTCTTTTCATTACATATATATAGCCTCCTTTTTTAAAGAGACTTTCAGTTATCAATAACTGATTTTTAATAAAAGGAATAACATTAACATTCCCGTGAAATTGTTGCTCTCAAACATATTTTAAAACATCTTAAAGTGTTTTAAAATATTATAAGTACATAAGTAAGAAAGTTGAATTTTTCTTGCAGCCACTTTTTACTAAATTCACCCTGGATTAACCAGACATCTTGGAGCCATGAAAATTTGCGAGTAGTTATGATATTTAAAATTACAAATGTGTTTTTAACTATTTCTGAACAACTTGCCAAATCAGGGTACTTGCTTTGTAAACTGACCTTGCCAACCATATTGTTGCATTAAGAAAATATTAAAATAATATATCATATGAGCTTGTATGGTCACAAAATTAAATCTAGGAGCATTTACGACCAAAATATTAGGTGGGTTGTCTTTAGATTTTGAAATTTTGCAACTTTGTTTTGGTTGCATTTTCTAGTTGGCGGATATATGTGCAAAATTGGACTGTCAGACTGAACCATTGAACCTTGAATCTTGAACTTTGAACCGTTGAACCTTTGAACCTTGAACCGGGGGGTTCAATCAGACGGTTTAAAATTACAAATTTTGCCCACAGTATGCTTCATTAATCACTTTTTCTTTGCATTCTCCTACGCGTTGAACCTTTGAACCTTGGGGTTCAATCAAAAGGTTCAAAATTACAAATTTTGCCTAGTATGCTTCATTAATCAATTCTATTTTGCATTCTCTTGCGCATTGAACCTTTGAACCTTGAACCTTGAACCAACAAAGGTTCAAAGGTTCAAGTTCATTCTCCGCAATGGACTTTTCTACACAAATTAGACTTGCTATGACTAAGACATAATACAGACAGAGATTCAATGAACCAATGAACCAATGAACTCTTGAACTAAACTTTAGGTTGAAAAAAAAGGTTCAAAGACGCAGACCCTTAGGCATAAAGACACATTGGTTGAGACAAAATTAAAGCAGAAAGATGACAACTTAAGAGAATTAATTATGTTGAATTAAACACACATTATCTCAACACAAATATACCAATGTAAGAAAAATTATGAGTGCAAAACATATGGGGTAACAAGATGGAATCACAGGGGTGCATAACATGCGTGTTATGCAATTTGCAGAGCACAACCCAATGATCAAATTGTCCACGTGGAGGGTTGACCGAGGTTGATCAAAGGACAGAGGGGAGTATTTTAAGGACGTGGCACATGCAGATTGGCCAAATTCCATCTGTCGAAGGGAGAGACGATGCTGACAGAGATTTTTGTGCTGACATGTTGTAGGTAGATTTTTGTGATCAAATCAGATTGGATTTCAACGATGGCGCCAAGGAGGAGGTGCATTTAATGAGGATCATACAGAAGATTTGTTGAGCGGCTCCATGAAATATGAGGATCTTCTGTCTGTAATATTTCACAACCTCAAGCACGCCAGAGGGTCACCAACCGAGACGATGAAAGGACACAGAGCAGGTACAAATTACTAAGTATAGTAATCTAGATTCAGAGTTCGGTCAAGATGCAGCAGAGGACGAACTTAAGGCAATTTTTTGGGAGGCTCAAAGCCCCTACAACTGACTCTCCTCAAGCTCGTGGTCACAGGTCCCAAAGGCTATCTTTATAGTTGCTTGCATTGGATGCCTCTGGATGGATTGCATGCAGAGTAGGAGAGGGACACCTCATTGTGTATTTTGTCCCACACAATCAAATTTTGACATGTATGTCTCACTTGGCTTGAAGTTTGTTTTGCTCCCTTGTGTCTATAAAAGGGAATTCAGGGCCAGTGTGAGGCAGTGGATTTTGAATGTAATTTATCTTAGGATTCTGGAAGCAAGGTTTCCATGTGTATAGTGCAAGTTCTTTTTTCATGACAACTTAGTATTAACTTTCATGTTGTAGTATTTTTTGGCATTTCAACAGTTTGCAATATGAATACAAGTAGTTTTAGAGGTTTCATTTGCAATTGTCTCTCTTGTATGCACACTATTTTATGGAATGGAATGACCAAGGGTCTTTTGCTTTGTCTCTGCAAGTCAGATGTTTACTTTGTTGTTTGCTTCTCTTCAAGGAAGAGATTAATTTGCTTATCACAAAGTAGAGAAATAGTGTTGTGTGTATGAGATTCTTAAGCATGGTTGTGGGTAGAACTATAAAGGACAATGTTACTGTAATGCACTAGCGTTTCAAGCCCAATGGTTGCATGTTACCCTGTTTGGATACCAGATCTACATATTGTGGAGTTGACTCTGTTGCCCATACAAGGCACTGGTCATGGTTGTTGCTTTTAGTTTTCAGAATCTTATCATAATCAAAATCTCTTTTACTTTCTACATTTCTTTTTGCATTAGGAGTAGGATTAGTGTAGAAAAACCCCTCCTCAATGAGTGCTTATATGCTTACAAACTAAGGTTAAAGCCATAACCAGGATTTTATCCATCTTTCTTAGTATCTTTCATTGGGATGATCTGTTGTAATATGTAATATCAAGAGTGTTTTGAAGCTGAAAGTTATAGGACACTACATAGGTTCACCCGCCTTGGTCTCGTGGAGCCAAAAGAGTAGGAGATCTCAGTCTTGTGACCGAATCTTGTTCATTGGCCAAACCCTTCCCCGATTTTGTTGATGAGTTAGTGGAAATTCCTCTAGAACCCAGGGACTGTTGGTTTGGGAACCAACAAAATAGCGACTCTGCTGGGGATAAGCTTCTCAAAGGCTTACTGAGCCGCCCATGAATCTCTAGTTAGGAAAGTTTCAGCCTGGAATGAGTTTTGTAGCAGCCCATTTGAAGGTGGTTCAGGTGACTCTGCTGATTGAGGAAGGACCCATAAAGTTAAAATCCATTGAATGGCTCCCTGGTGTTCAAAATATTCCTCTGCAAGGAGGTGGCGACTTTGTCATGAAAGGAACTAGAAAGTTGTGTGGAAAAGGTTCCAGGTCTGAAAGTGTTTGTTTGTGACTCACACAAAGTTGATGACTCTGCTGGAAGAACTCAAAAAGTGTATGTATATCTCAGTAGACTTCTCAATTCAAGGCTGTATCAGCTAGAGGAAAAAAGTTACACGAGTTTCTTCTTATTCTTGTTTGTTGGTCTTAATATGTCAACTCTAATTGCTGCTGCACTTAAGTGTGTTTGTTCATTGCTCTAAGATTTATTTATAATGGTTGAATGTAATAGCTTTGTTCACCCCATGGGTGTTCCTTCTATTGTTTATAATTCAAACCCTGGGTATTGCCATAATGATATGTATCCTAGTAGTCCTTCATTAGATTATGGTTATGCTCATGCAACTCATGTAAACTTATATATGCAAATGTATGTTCATAACCATGATACAATGGCCAAAATGTTAGAAGCTTTGGCCCAAATGAATAAAAGGATTGAGGAGCTAACTAAGTTTCAGATTTTGGGATCCCCAAATGTCATGCATCTGAATGAGAGGTTGATCTCTTCACAAGCTCAGTTGAGCTTTAATCATGACATGCCTCCCAGTCAAGCAGCTGAACCCCCTGTTCATTCTCTTTATCCATTGTATGATCGGTTGGACCTGCCATGGGTAGAGCATAAGTTCTTAAGAATGCCAACTCAGATTTATAGTCAGATGCCCATATTTGATGGTTTCAACATATGCGAGGGGAATGCACATGTCCAAAAGTTTTAGAGTTTTGTGAAGAAACATTTGTTTAGAGAAGAAGACACGTGCATGAGAATTTTTGTTAGATCTCTTGATGCAAAAGCTAAGGATTGGTACTCAGGTTTCCCTGAGAAATCATTTGCTTGTTGGGGTGAACTAGTGGGTACATACATGGAAAAAATTGCAAGAGAATCCATCGATCTTGTCAAATAATTATCTCAGACTAGGAGGCAAGATGAAGAAATCAACATTGCTTTCAGTCACAGGTTTGCAAGTGCATTATCACAAATCCATGAAGGTTTTAGGCCCGATACCTCAGCTTGCATAAGTATGTATTTTGAAGCCTTTGAAGAAGGTTCTAGTGCATTGTTGAACGATCTCAACATAGTTGATATGCAGATGGCCTATATTTCTGTGGACATCATGGATAGAATGAGACACACATACATGAGAAACTTGTTATATCCAAGTCTCAATGATGGTGACAAATATGTTGACATTGCACACAACATCATGGATGCATATAACTGAAAGCCTTCAGAATCCAAAGAAGAACAATGCATGGTTGACATTGTAAGGATCAAAGAAGAAGAAAAATGCAGCCTTGAGGTTAATGGCAATGTAGTTGTTTGTGCCCAATCTCAACAAGAATACCCATTAGCAGATAGTGTGATTAAAATGCACAATGATGGTGTTCAGTGTAGTGAAGAACAACAACAAGATGAAGAATGCAATCAGCCCATTAAAGACCAATGTACAAGCATGACCTACAACCATGAAAAGTTAAGTATGGATGAACATCAATACATACAAGTTTTTTTTTCTATGGCGGGTTGTGAGTATTTTAAGGTTGTTGGAGATGCAATATCTTATGGCGATGAAGTGCTACTTTGTGATCAGCCCTTTGAGTTTTCACAGTTTGATGATGGTAGCATTGTTGATCATGAGTTGCAGCTTGAGGATATCACCAACACTAATGAGGATCAAGAAGAAGAAGATATAGAAGACATAGATCAAAGCAATGATTTATCAAATAGTGATCGAATTTCAGATTTGTTGTCAGTTGAGTATAAGAGACATATGGGCATAAGTGGTTCTCAATCCTTGTGTTTTTCTCACGCCAAGGATTACACTTTTGGTGAGGCCGTATATGACACAAGATTTTTTGATTTTTCTTCTACCAATAAGTGGGTCATCATGCAAAATGATGGTGCACATGATGGGGACATAGTGTGTGAGTGTCAAGATCAAAGTTATGATAGGTCTGATGACTGTGATTATGAATCCAATTTATCAAGCACATGCCAGACCTCAGCCCAGTGCATTGAGTCCCATGGTGATGAGTTTTCTTATGATTTGAAGCATTCTTCGGAAAACCTTCACATGAATGTGGGAGTTGATCTTAAGTTTGAACTAGAACTTTCCAGTAAGCCAAAATTACATTCTTGTGAGTGTATATGGGATTTGGACAATGCTTCCACAACATGCTTGGAAGATGAAGAAATGTATGAGCCTATGGGTATGCTAGAGCTTCCAAGTGATCCTTTTTTCTAGAGTAGTGAGTTGTTGTCCCAGAGTAAACCAATATGTGATTCTTTGCCAGTTCATGTATTGGAGGAGTGTTTGAAGGAGCCACAAAGTTTGCAAGAGTATCCTCTTGAGTCTTTTCAGTTTGACATGCGAACTTGTGATGAAATTTCTTTAAATGATACCAGTTGCATGCTTGTGCAAGAGTATTTATTTTCACTTGGATGATGTTTTTACAATGTGTGACAATGGTTTTGATGATGATATATGTTGTGTTCAACGTGAAAGTGCATTTCTTAATGAGAACGATGCATGCATGTCACACATTGATTTATATTTTCAGTCATTGCACGGGTCTCAAATAATTAATAGCAGTAAATGCAATGATAGTATTCAATTTGGTAGCTGGGTAAGAGATGCTAGCATGTTTGATCAATGGCACCCTAGCTATATCATTAAACGAGTTTTAGTGTAGTCCAAGGAGAACAATGTTTATGATAGAGGAAAGCATTGGCTAATCTTTTCAGGTGGCCTTGGGCCATCATATGTGGTTTGATCCTCAAGCCACAATAATTTGGGGCAGAGAAGACATTTTTTTGACTCTGCGCCTAATGGAGTAGACACTCAGTCTACTCCCCAGAGATCTAGGATCTTTCCATGCCCGCAAAGGGTATGCATCCCCGAGCTAAAGCCACTATTAGGACTTTAAAATTTTGTTAATTTTGAAGTCCCAAGCTCAAAATTTTGAATTTTTTGCACTCAGAATCCCCTTTGCAGGGTAACACACATTATCATACTGTGGCAGGCAACAATGTGTCATATAACATGAGGATTATATGATGTGTGGATAATATGATATGTTATTGACCCATGTGCCTAACATCAACATCTCATGTCAATAACACGTCGTGTTATTGACTGCCTTGAGCATTTGGGTAGCGTGTTATTGATTGCTGAGGCAACAATAGGTGGCTAAGTATTTTGTAGTACAGGAGGGAGTCTTTTCGGACTCCAAAATTCTATTTTTGAGTTGACTAGTCGAGCCAGTCAACTCATTTATGTTCCACCGTCAGGAGGGTTCTTTGTAGTAGGTTTACCGACCCCGCGTATTAAGTCTCTCTACCGGGCCGGTTACCTATAATGTATGTCACTCAAAGGGTTATACTTTTCAACCAATGATTAAAGCTCAGCCATATTTTTCCTTGGGGTGGCCCCGTCACATAATCACTTTACCCTTCATAAGTCCCCATGTGCTCTAAGTTGTTCACTTAAGTGCCAGCCTCAATATGTAGATTGTGCGGCGTAAGCAAATCATATGGATGTGTGAGTGGGTGTTATTACGCGAGTATATTCACAGTGGGTCCTGCTCATGTGGGATAAGATGAAAGCATCATGCGGAGGGAGGTGTTATCCCGCGAGCATCATCTTGCAGTTCCTGACAACGTGGGATAAGACTAAGGCCTATTTACAAAAGAGATGTTGCCCCACGTTACAAAGAGAAGCATCATCAAGGCTTGCGGAATAAGGCCCACAAGGCAACACAATGAAGGAAAAGGTTTTTTCGTATCCCACGCATTCCCACGAGGATAAGGAAAGGACCACAGGATAAGAAGATGATAGAGGCAAAAGACAAATGGCTTATCCCGTAGAGGTAAAAAGAGTGTTTTCAAGGGTCGCGAGATAAGGAAACAAAGGAAAAATGAAGAAAGGGCTTATCCCGCGGGGGTAAAGTGATGTCTCAAAGGCAGCGTGGGATAAGTAATGACAAAGAGAAAGGTGGAACTCGTTATCCTGTGATGCTGAGGGCCATGAGATGGAATCATAGGGGCGCATAACATGCGTGTTATGCGATTTGCAGAGCACAACCTGATGATCAAATTGTTTGCGTGGAGGGTGGACGAAGGTTGACCAAAGAACAAAGGGGAGTATTTTGAGGAAATGGCATGTGGAGATTGGCCAAATTCCATCTATCAAAGGGAGAGATGATGCCAACAAAGATTGTTGTGCTGACACGCTGCAGGTAGATTTTTGCGATCAAATCAGATTGGATTTCAATGATGGTGCCAAGGAGGAGGTGCATTTAATGAGCATCGGACAAAAGATCAATTGAGCGGATCTATGAAATCTAAGGATCTTCTGTCTGTAATATTTCATAGCCTCTTGCATGCCAGAGGGTCACCAACCGAGAAGATGAAAGGACACATAGCAGGTACAAATTACTAAGTATAGTAATCTAGATTCAGAGATCGGTTAGGATGCAGCAGAGGATGAACTTAAGGCAGATTTCTATGAGGCTCAAAGCCCCTACTACTAATTGTCCTCAAGCTCTAGGTCCTAGGTCCCATAGGTTATCTTCATAGCTTCTTGCATTGGATGCCTCCTGATGGATTGTGTGCAGAGTAGAAAGAGGGACATCTGATTGTGTATTTTGTCCCACACAATCAAATTTTGACATGTGTGTCTCACTTGGCCCGAAGCTTATTTTTCTCCCTTGTGTTTATAAAAGAGAATTCAGGGCTAGTGTGAGGCGATGGATTCTGAATGTAATTTCTCTTAGGATTCCAGAAGCAAGGCTTCTATGTGTATAGTGCAAGTTTTTTTTTTCATGACAACTTAGTATTAACTTTCAGTTTGTAGTATTTTGGTATTTCAACAGTTTGCAATCTGAATACAAGCAGGTTTATAGGTTTCATTTGCAGTTGTCTCTCTTGTATGCACACTATTTTATGGAATGAAATGACCAAGGGTCTTTTTCTTTCTCTATGCAAGTCAGATGTTTACTTTGTTGTTTGCTTCTCTTCAAGGAAGAGATTAATTTGTTTATCCCAAAGTAGAGAAATAGTGTTGTGTGTATGATATTCTTAAGCATGGTTGTGGGTAGAACTATAAAGTAGAATGTTACTCTAATGTACTAGCATTTCAAGCCCAATGGTTGCATGTTACCCTGTTTGGATACCAAATCTGCATATTGCAGAGTTGACTCTGCTCCAACACCCATACAAGGCACTGGTCATGGTTGTTGCTTTCAGTTTTCAGAATCTTATCATAATCAAAATCTCTTTTAATTTATGCATTTCTTTCTACATTAGGAGTAGGATTAGTGTAGAAAAACCCCTCCTCAATGAGTGCTTAGATGCTTTCAAACTAAGGTTAAAGCCATAACCAGGAGTTTATCCATCTTCCTTAGTATCTTTCATTAGGATGATCTATTGTAATATGTAATGTCAAGAGTATTTTGAAGTTGAAAGTTATAGGACATTGCATAGGTTCCCTTGCCTTGGTCTCACGGAGCCAAAAGAGTAGGAGATCTCAGTCTTGTGATTGAATCTCGTTCGTTGGCCAAACCCTTCCCCAAGTTTGTTGATGAGTTAGTGGAAATTCCTCTAGAACCCGAGGACTTTTGTTTTGGGAACCAACATGACCTATTGGTGAGATTTGGGCAAAATGATTGATTATTATTTTTCTTGAGTTATTTGATTTGTTAAGAGAATGTAAGAACTAAGTCTAAAGAGATAAATTTTGTAATAATCAACATAAACAATGACCTACATAATAGATATGCAAACTGTAAGAATATATATGGAAATGAGAATTGGAAAGGAACTTGTGTTTGAAATTTGACCCCTAAAGTGTTGTTCTCTGTCAATAGGCGCCACTTACTTGAAGGTGTTAGATGAAAATATCATTAACAAATTTTGAATCATGATGACCCACAAATTATCTCCTTGATATTTTTGTCAAAAAGTGTCGAACACTGATAATGATTGCCACTTACTAGGGTTTTCAACTTCTTCAAAGTCCGAATCTCTTTGTCTTAGTCTACACTTTTTGAATCTATGATCCTTCTTTGTCAAATTTGAAACCTACACGCATAAGAGAGGAAAATGGTGTTGAGTATATAAGGATTTGTTTTAGTCAAACCCTGGATTGAGATTAATCCTATAATGATGAGAAAATAGAAAAGAGTGCTCACCTTTGTAGGGCAGAGGATAGATCTAAAGTAAAATACTAAATTCACAAGATTATACATTAAGCTTGATGTTGTTAATGATGATGCAATTCTCTTTCGATATGACCCTAAAATGTTCATGCAATAACATGACAAGACAAGACAAAATGTATCATAAAAGCCCACTCACATGAAGATTGTTGTAAATGTAATGAAGTTAAGTAGTGGAACAAATTCCTACACTAACCTTGAGATGAGGGTAATGCAATTTTTTTTGCATATTGTTACAATAGTTACAAAAAATTAACAAAAATAAACATAAATAGCATGCATATTGTTTATGGTAAAAATGAAACAATACTATTGAAAGACTAAATAGATTCAACCACAAAACCCTAGCCCAACAACAAACAAAGATCCACCATAACATATGAAGATTACCTAAGACAATGCAAATTAACAAAATCACAAAGATTATACCATCACATGTCCAATAGGATTGGATCTCCATTCTTCCTATCTCCATTGATATTGCTTGATATATTTGCTCTCAGATTTTATGTGTGCATAAGAGCTCAACAAAGAATGGAAATGTGATTGATAGCTAGATCGCATATGAAAGTTTGAATGCTAGAATGCTTGGGAGTGCTAGTAGTTGAATAGGGTTGATAATGAAGGAAACATCTCCTTATATAAAAGACACTATAAGAAATAGAGGGATAATATTGAGAGGTGTAAAAGATAGATGGTCGGCTAAGATTAGAGGGTAGGTAGAGAAAATAAGAAAATACTGAGAGGGTAGGTAGTGTAGGAATTAAGAGATGAACGACATGTGGCATGGGTAGAAAAGGCTAATGAATTAATTAAATAAATAAAGATTCATTCAATTAATATAAGAAGTGGGATTAATTAAATAAATAAAAATATTTATTTAATTTAGAAAAAGGATAATTTAAATAAATAAAAGTATTTATTTAAATGAGAAAAAAGGCTAGAAGAGGATAAATGACTTAATTAAATAAATAAAGATTTATTTAATTAATAGAAGAATTAGGCTTAAATAATTAAATATATAAAATATTTATTTAATTAGACTGGATAATTTTAGGTGCATTTTGCCCCTCTTTGAGTCAATACAACTTGTCGCATTGTTTCAAAGAAGATAAGATAAACTAATACAAAGTTGCCCCAAGATGAGAATGATATGCCCCCTCAAGAGATTGGATGAAAATGTTTGAAAAGATCATAGACAATATCTCGATAAGAAAGAAAGGCGAGAAAGAAATGACAAGATAGGATAGAGTGACAGAGTCACGGGATAAAGAAGATTGACTCGGGAGACTAGGGCTATGGTAGTCTATAAGATAGACTACGAGGGAAAACATCCTCATTGTCATCCAAACATCTAAGAGATCAGAGTGCAGAGAGAGCAGAGAGTAGTCAACAGCGATGGCATTGGTGCATAGATTCGATCGTGTTCGCTGATATCAGAGGCTAGTAAATGCAGGAGAGTCGGTAAGTACCACAAAACCTCCTTGTATCTTGTTGCATTAATTGTTGTCATAAATGCATGTCAAGTAGTGTAATAAATGCGCATTAGGTAGGTTGCAAAAAAATGTCAAGTAGGGGGAAAAATGTTAAGGCGCGTCTGCGTTGGTGCCAGGTGCATCTGGTTAGGCTAGGCGTGTCCACTTTGGTGTCAGGCGTGTCTATGATTTCAGTAGCATCTGCATTCAATGCGAATGCGTCTGCAAAGTGCAGGCACGTTTATGTAGGACAGGCGTGTTTGTGCCAAACAAAGGCACGTCTATGTGATTTAGGTGCGTCTATGCAGGGCAGGCACGTTTGTGTCATGAATGCACATTTATGTCTTCAAGGTCAAATCAATAGTTCTATGATTAACATATGTTGTCGATTGGATAAGTTGCTGAGAGGATACACTCAAGCAGGTTCTCTAGGGAAGACTAGGGTAACCGATAGGACTAGGATTGACAATTCAGTGATAAAACATACATTGCCAATCAGGAAACTACTCAATAGGATACACTCAAGCAGAGGCCCTAGGATAGGATAGATGAAGGCACTTTGTGATGAACATAGAGTACCATAGAAATTGACAATTGCGTGATAGAACATACGTTGCCAATTGGATTAGGCTGAAATTGACAATTCTGTGATAGGACATACGTTGCCAATTAGATAAGCTACTCAAGAAGATACACTCAAGTAGGTGCCCTAAAAGATAGGATAAATGTAGCACTTTGTGATGAACAGGGAGTGCCACTAGGATAGAGTGCCATATGATAGATATAAGCACTAGGATAAAAAGCAACACTTTGTGATGAACAGGGAGTACTAGTAGGATAGAGTGCCATATGATAGATATAAGCACTAGGATAAAAAGTAGCACTTTGTGATGAACATGGAGTACCACTAGGATTGACATAGTTGATTTTCTTGATTGCAGGAGGACCTACCCATGCTGGAGTCATGAGAGAGATTCCCTTCGACTTAGAGTTTACGACCAGAGCTGACATTCGAGGATGGAGTAGCAGTTGAGGCTATGGGATTGCAATATATTATGTATGTGCCTGAGTTTCGAGCGAACAGGGAATTTTTTACTGCATTAGCTGAGAGATGACACTCAGAGACATGTACTTTTCATTTGCCAATGGGTGAGATGACAGTCACCTTAGAGGATGTATATAGGATACTGAGGATACCGATCATTGGGGAGTTGGTTCCTTACGATCGAGACAGAGACAGGGATGCATTAAGATGAGTGTTTAAGGATCCCGGACTGGAGATGAGGGTAGGAAATGTGGCTTGGGACACCATGACAGCAACAGGATTGGCACTACCAGTGGTGCTAGTAGGAGTTATCAGTGGGTTCCTCTATCCAGACAGGGCGACATGAGGGTTGGCTGTGGGATGGGGGAGGACACTGGAGACATTGGTGACTGAGCACACTAGGTTTGCATGGGGGCCATGTCTGCTGGTATACTTGTACTATGAGCTACATCAGTTTGTATATCACAGATCAACATGATTGGGATGTAGAGTGACATTATTACAGGTATGGGCATATGAGCATCTGCTAGTTACATGCCCGATACACTTCAGAGGTAGGGGACATGGGTGCAGTTATGTACACCTTTATGATATGATTACTTCTCAGCCACGGATTGGGAGGCTAGATTATTGGCACAGGGTGATTGATGAGATAGATAGTGTGGTATGGAGGCCTTACTTAGACTGTGAGGAGTGGGACGATGACGTAGTGGAGCTGCATATATATTCAGGAGCAGGTATCTAATAGGGTGGACACCCTATATTATTGAGAGGCAGTTGATAGACAGGGTATGCAGGTAGTTTGATAAAATACAACAAATGCCATGGGGGTCAAGGATGTAGGCACGAATAGTGAGGGATCAGATGCATTTAGGGCCATTATTGTCATATGATCAGGCAGTGACACAACTTCTGGAGATGGTTCCCATGCCTTGGGACATATGGGCAGATGTAGAGGATGCAGGGATGGATGCAGAGTACACTACATATTGGGGATAGTATCCATTTCCACGGTTGACGGATCCAAGGGAGCCGATAGAAGGAGACGGTGGAGGTGATGGAGATGATAGTGGGGATGGTGGAGGTAGAGGCCAACGATGGAGGCGAGGGGCAGTGGTAGAGAGGAGGGTGGCTCAGAGGAGAGAGGGCAAAGAGGAGAGACAAGTGCATGTAGTCAGGGGTAGAGGTGGATTGCCTTTACAGGTTCCAGCAGCACAGGTTCCCAGACAGGTACAAGGATGGGGATAGGGACATGAGCAACCACAGGGACAGGGTGAGGGGAGAGGGGATGAGGAGGATGAGCTACTATACTTGAGGGAGATCTGCCAGGGACATGTAGATGAGATCCAGGATCTGGAGAGGGATGTACCCAGGCTCAAGAGACAATTGAGGGACACTGAGTGGGAGAGAGATCAGGCTATTCAATGCTATATAGAGGTTGAGACAACACTGAGGCGAGGGAGGAAGGAAACAAAGGACACAAGGGCCGGATACGCCTATGTTCTGCGGGTAGGGGAGGAGATAGCTTACTGGTGAGACCTGTAATATGGAGTGGTACCACCAGATTAGCGAGCTAGGAGCTTCCGAGGACCATCGCGGGCGACGACGACCTCTGGAGGGAGAGAAAGGAGGCATGCATCTAGTGGTAGAGTCATGGGTCCTCCACCACCACTAGATAGAGGGGGTAGGAGAGAGGATCTCGGGGCGGGTCCTTCTAGGGCTCAGACTCCGTCGAGGCCAGCCGACTTCGAGGGAGGCAATTCATCATAGCCTTAGAGGGCTCCCTATGTATCAATGTTGTACCATTTTGTATGATGACACCTTTGGGTGATTTTGTAGCCATATATATTTTGACATCATTGTATCATGACACTTATGATTTTGATATATATATATATATATATATATATATATATATACATCCTTGCGACAACTATATGCATGTGTACCTATGTGATGTTGATGCTATGTGATGCATGTTTCTATATGATTCTTATGATATGGATACAAATATGTATATATGATGAAATGCAATATTTTTGTTCTTTTATGTTTTTAATATGTTATGCATGATGCAAAGTGAATGTATGAAATGCAGATGAATATGATAATGCAAATAACTATTTATATATGATGAGAATGTAAAATATGCTAACATGTGTTGTGTGTAGGATGTGATGCAATTGTGATATCTATATGTATGTATGAAATGCTAATATGTGGTAATGCAGGTGCAAACTACATGAAATGCAAATATTTTGGCATGTCATTATACTCAGTCATGTGATAATGAGCTACATGGACTCAAGAAGGATGATGGAGGTTAGTCAAGAAAGGGGGATGAAAGATAGAAGATATGGAAGTGAAAGAGATTCTTGTGCTATTATCATCATTGAGCTTTATTATGGCAAATAGGTTATGACAATCGAGGTATATGTTAGAACCAGAAAGTCATTGTACCTGTTTGCATGGAGATCAGACAGTCACAAACAAGGAATGCCCCAGTTCACACCAGACTCTCAATGTCCTCATATCCTTGGACAAGTAATAGCATTACTAAGAGACAATCCACAAACAACAAAGAAAAATAGGTGACGATACCCCATCCTCATCTTTCTAGTCAAAGACATCCTAGAGATAAATCTCTAGTCAGAGACATCTTGGAAAAGATAAAAGGCATGTCACCAAAAGATAAAATCAAAAGAAAACCATGACTTGATACCAACATCCACTGTAGTCCTCAAGTTTAGTGTCTCTTGTCACTTATATAAGTCTATTTGATTGTGGTCACAATTTTTACTTTCACAAAAGGATACATAGCACCGAACCATAATGTTGTCCGAGTCTATTGAAAGATTTGATTTGTTGAAGCCCATTGTTGTTGTGTCTCATCTCATCTAAAACTAACTGAATCCATGAAATTGACACTTTATTGTGGAGAAGATGTAACTTTATTGCGGATCTGTGATGCAAATGTTGCTTTATTGTGGATTGTGCACGGATAGACTGAAGAAAACTGGAAGAAACTATACTCCTCGAAACGTGTGATGCTCTTAGTTCCACACCCATCACTAGACGTAGGATTTGCCTTAGCCACAGATAGGAGCTGATTTATTATGGGTGGAAAGGTGTGCAAAGGAGGGACTATTATGACTGGCTAACTAATCTTAGGTATATCAATAACAAGCCATGATGGGAATGGGTAAGTTTATTATGGATGGATAGGTTGTGAGTGTGTTCAAGGTGAAAGGATGAGATTGAATCTTGAAAGAGGGAGGAGAAGTGTCTCTATGCATGGCGCGAATGACTCGGTTTTCACCATGGTACTTGCCCAGGGTGCCACCAAAGTGGTTTTCACTGTTGGACGAATTTATCTCTCTTTACTTTTTTTCGATTTTTTAATTTTTTTAATTTTTTTTTTTTGTATATTTGAATTAGGATGTGTTGAAGTGCTATGTGTAAAACCTGCGAAGGTGCAGGTTGTTGATAGGATCTTCCAAAGGTTTTCCCTTTGGGGTTGAGAGTTGATATGCACCGGATCCATAGGCTATTGTAATGATGTAAGGACCAAGCCAATTTTGTTCAAACTTGCCCTTCTTTTCTCTGTCTTGCTGATTTTTAGGATTTTCTCTGAGAACTAAGTCACCTACCTCAAATGTAAGAGGCTTTACCTTATGATTGTAGCTACATTTTTCCTTGATTGAACGATGTGTAGCTCAAGTGATTGTCTTCCTTGATAAAGGAACCGAGATAGAATTACTAGTGTGTGGACTACACAGTCCCATATGCGTGTCACCTAAAGAAGTTTGGGCATCCCTGATAACAAATTCCTTAGAGGAAGCTCCATTAAAGGAACATGATGTATCGCTAGAAGGAAAAGGATGTTCAGAACAAGTGGATGAGTGATGAAGGCTTTTGATTGCAAAAAGAAGTGAAAGTAGGATAGCATGATGGAGACTTAGGATCAACAAGTATTCTTTTTGACTTGAAATTTTAAAAATTTTGCCCCCAGTTATTTTGATATTAGGGGAGATAATCTCTTGCTCTTTTTTCTTCATAGGATTTTTATCCTTGACCCTGATTTTTTTTAGAGTCCACTAGCTTTTGATTTTGATTTGGACTAAAGGACTTCTCTTTATTTTTGACTTTTAGATTTTTCTTTTCAAAGCTTGATTTTTGATCCCCAATGAGTAAGGGCTTTCCTGATTCTTGTTGATCCAAGGCTAGGAGAGGAGTAGAAATGGAATGAATGGATGAAAGGGTAAAGCTATGTGAGTTCTCAAGAGGGTTCGTGATACGCTCTATAGATTCTTCATGGGAACCACTCTTAGGACTATTGATATCAAGAGCTGCTTGCACCACTAGAGGAGATTTACATTCAGACTTTGCAGCCACAACACTAGGTGGTTCACACCCAATTCCTTGGCTTTGCAATTTGTTTGTAGGTTTTTCTTGTCAACTAAATGTCTTAAGAGATAGTGGGAGTTGATCAACATGAAAGATATACTCACCACATCCCAGGTCTTTAACCTTGAACTTTTCTTTGATCCCTGCTTGTTTTGATGTAGAAGCTTTCAAGGATTCTGGATCCACATATGTTGATGAAGGAATAGATTCTCAATTGACTGGGATTATTATTTCTGATCTAGGTCACAGGTTGTTGCAACATATGAATGGGTTTGGATCAGATCTGACGGTCACTTCAACTCCATTATGTGGGAACTCTATATATTGATGATATGTTGAGGGAACAACTCTCATTTCATGAACCCATGTGCATCCCAAGAGTATATTGTATGTGAGATCAAGGTCTAGGACTTGACAAATCACATCCTTTGTAATTGGCCCAACTCTGAGAGGTAAGGTGACTATGCCTTTGGATGAACGCTCTTCATCATCATATGCCTTGATGGTAATTTTGTTTGTAGCATTCACAACTTTATCTGAATATCCCAATTGTATTATTATATTCAAAGTACATATATTGAGACCAGGTCCTCCATCTATCATGACTCATTTTATTTGATGTTTGTGTAGGAAAGCTTCAATGTGTAAAGGTGCATTATGTGGTTAGCTTATGGAGGTGTCGTCAACTTCAGTTAATGTAAGAGAATGTGGAACGGAAAGGTATCCCACCATGGCTTGAAACTCGTCCACATTCAGATCAGTGGGGACAAAAGTGTCTCTCAAAGTTTTGTTAAGAATGGATCTATGTGCAGGGGATATACGTAAAAGCTCAAGGATGGAGATAAGTGTGGGCATCCTCCCTAACTATTCTACCAGATCGTACTCTGGTCTGGTTGCTAAGGAAGCGGTAGTTTTAGCTGGAGCACCTTGCAAAGTGATCTTACCTCGATGAGTTGTGACATTACATTCAGAGGTAGATTCAGAAGAAGGTCCAATTCCTTTTAGGACAACTTTGGCTCTTTGGGTAGAACTTTCAGGCATTTTGTCCTTTATGATAATAGTAGAAACATAGTTGTCCATCGAAATATAATTAATAGTTGAATCATAATTATAGGACGCTTTGGTATAGTTGGCTTGCTCATCTGTGGCTTTGGCTTTGCCCTTGTCATGTTTAGGGAATGGTTCCTTAAACATCTCATGTTCTTGATTGGATGAATGCCCTTCGATCTCAATGTCACCTCTATCAATAAGATCTTGTATAATATTCTTCAAGTGATGAAAATTTCTTGTTTTATGTCCCTTGCTTTTGTGATATTCACAGTACTCATCATCATTCCACCAATTTGGTTTGACCTTTGGCTCATATGGAGGATTGTCTCGAATTGTTATTATCTTGTTTGCCACTAGCTTCTTGAAGGCTGACTCAAGTGGTTCTCCCAATGGGGTGTACTTCCTTCATGGTTTTGGATTTTATTGAGTGTTTACCTGGTTATTTGTAGAACTTGATCTAGAAAGAATGATTTTTGGTTTGACTGTATTAGCATCGACAACGCCATCATTTTCTGTGTTCTTGTTCTTGTTCCAAAATCGTGGCTTGCCTTTTCCTTAAAGTCCTCTTTATTTTCTTTGAATATTTTGATGATGCCTTGCTTAATTAGGACCTTCTCTATCACTAAGCCTTTCTCAATGACATCCCTGAAAGTGGACAAACAAGCTTTCCTCAAGTCATAGCCAATTTCTTTGTTGACATTTTGTGTAAACATTTCTACCATTTGTTTTTGTGGAATTTCACAAGAGCACCTGCTGGCTAAATTCCTCCATCTTTGCAAGAATGATGAAAATGACTCCCCATCTTTTTGTTTGGTATTGCACAAAGTGGTAACTGATATGTCTGTCTCTATGTTATATGAGAAATGTTGTATGAAAGCTTCTGCTAGATCACCCCATGACTTAATTCTAGGTGGAAGTTGAGAGAACCATTCCATAGCTTGATCACCTAAGCTTTGGGGAACAATGTCATCAAGTATGTTTCTTCTGCTGCCACCTCAATGCAAGCTATGAAAAACTATCTTATATGTGCCTTAGGGTCTCCTTTTCCTCTGTATTTATCAAACTTTGGCGTCACAAAATGTGTAGGAAATGGAGGCATTGGAATGCTTTTATCAAATGGATAGGGACATATGTCTCTCATTGTGTAAGCTAGCTTTAGTGTATTAATGTCCTCCATTTTCTTTTGTAAGTCCTTTATCTAATGTTCCAAATTGTTCTTAGGTGGAGACCGACTTCTTGGACCATATCCTATGCTTGAGCCACCGGGTGGAGGAGGAGGATACTGCATATATGGATGGTATTGATCATAAACATGTTCATATGGATGAGGTCTATAATGATACTGCATATAGGGACCACTTGGTATAGAGTCATAACAAGGAATGGAATATCTGCTTTGTCCATGTATCATATTCTATAGGCATGTCATGAGTTTGTTCTTGTGTAGTGCCCCAAAATTTGACACGGGGTTTTCTTATGTCCAAATTTTGAGTATGCCTCTGGATATCCAATTATTTTTGAGATTGGTTCTTAGCACTGGTATGTGATTGAGTGCATTTTTTTGCATAAGACTTCCATAAAGGTTTGCGTAGACGGAGTTGTTCATGAGATGCTCTTTCATGAGTATCATAAGCTTGACCATGTGTATTTAGGACCTCAGGTTTTTGAAACAAGGATGATGGTGACTCAGGCACGAAACGTGGTCCTCTAGTACCTCCACTATTAGGTCTCTTTTGATCCATGTTGAGTTGAGTTTCTTGCATAGGTCGATTTTCCACTATTTGAGACATGTCAAAATCATGAGGTATCTTAGTTCCACTTTGTGCCATCACTTGTAAGAAATATTGTCTATCTCTTCTCATGATTTCCTCAACCAATCTATTAAAATGGGGATCCATAATAGAGTCTTCCACTTTTGTTGAATGTACTAAAATGTTGTCTGCATTGTCATTGTGTGTATCATTGTTGTTTGTATTATCCAGGTTCTCAAAATTTTGAGTGTTTCTATAGATGTCCATGTCAGGTAATGTGGTATGATCAGAATTGAAAAAGATATCATTGTCGTACTCATAGCCACTCATGTTTGTAGACTCTTGAGCCTCTTTAGCTTCTCTCCTAGATTTTTGGGAATGGGTTTCAACCATGAACTAGGTCTTGACCAAGATGTGTGAGACTAGATGAAAATGGAAAGAGTATAGAAGATTGGATATAATGTAAATGAATCTGAGGTGTGCTTGCAATGTCCAAAGTGTAAGACCAAGTATGTATGTAGTAGAGTAGGTGTAGCTTCCAAAGAGATGATAGATTCTCTTGATGAGGTAAGTTGACCTTGACTCCAAGTAAGACCAAATGAGACCCAAAGGTGATAGACCTTGATGAGGGACCACTTAGCAAAATGTTGTTGTATGTATTGTGTTGACAAAGTCAGATGGGGGACAAACAAGTGACCTTTTGACTCAAGTTTAGACAAATGTGAATGTAATGCAAGGTGTAAAGCGATGATGAACTTTGTGAGACCCAAAAATAGGTTGAATTCTAAATGAAAACCTGGAGAAATAATCTAGGAAGCTCAAGAATTCTGAAACTGATTGCTCTTGTTTGCTGGACTATAAATTTTCCCAATACTGAACACAAATGTTCCTGTATACTTCACAGACGCGGTTACCCAACACAAACTTGACTAGATACTGCACAGACATGTTTATGAGAATCTTGTGAATGCAGTTTGCTATGATAACACAAACGCATTTAGAAAACTTGAGTGCAATTTTTTCCAATTTGTGAAGTTGTTGTTGTGACCAAATCTGAATTTTTGACTGTTTTTTCGTGACAAGAGGACACAATGTTTGCAAGTGTTTGGACTCAAAATGACTCAAAGAAAAGTGTGTTGTTTGATGTAAAAATGTTTTGTATACACTTGAAGACACAAAAGACACAATGTTTTGATGTTTGGTCTTGAATGTTTGAATGTTTAAAATAAAACAAGCACAATTCCTATGGTTGGCCAGGACAATAGTTGTTGATCCCACATGAGGTTTCCCCCGAGGCAACACTATTCAAAGTGGATACTTAGGTGATTGACCCCACTGGCTCCACCATCGCCACTCACTTATCTAGGCCAGCCAAGCACCAGTCCCCACGAAAAACTCCCCTTGGCGAACTTTGTATCTCTACTAAGAACCGTATGTGTGTGGGTCACTCCAGAGGTCTGACCTCCTGCCCCAACAACTAGAAGGATTTTGGATTTCTAAAACAAAAAGGTGCTAGTAAGGGCATCCGCTCATGTGGCTATATATGCAACACTTTCAGCTCTGTAAATACAGAAGGCTCCCAACTGGTAGGGGTTATGCCCTACTATTGATCAAATAAATTTGATCAAACGAGTTTATGGGGAGACATAGTGTCGGTATGAACTAATCAACACACGTTACCCATGGGTACAATTATTTATAGTGGTTCAGAAGAGGTGGGTTTTCCTCGCTACCACTTGGGTCGCTCCCTCCTCACTAGTAGCCCCAGTGACCACACAGGGAGGTAGACCCTCTAAAGATTAAACACAAAGAGCGTATTGCCCAAGACACAAAAGACACTGGTGCAATTTTAGTGCACCAATTGAAGTGTTTGGTAATCTATGAAAACAAGGCACACAATGAAGATCAAAAGAAAGCCCTTGCCAAAATTCTGCAACAAAGATTTGTTGGTAGTTTTGCAATAATACCCCTCCTGCAAGCTCACAAGTTAGGTAAATTTTAGATCCAAAAGACTTTGTGAAATAAGGGCCTTTGACAAGACGTTTTTTGATAAATTCAAAGATATGATTTTCCATTAGTTATTTTACACCATAAAAAACAGAGCATCTATAAAATTTCAAGACATTTCCAGAAATGTAAGAAAATCCCAAAAAGTTTCTAATATGCTCCAAAAATTAATTTTTTATGAAAAATCATAAAAAAATCATAGAAAATGCAACATTGATCGAAAAACTCTGACTTTTTTACTGGAAACTTGTGATAGCATTCCCAACTTGCATAAAAAAATTCTTGCAAAAATTCCAAGCAGTTTGTGAGATACAAGCAAAATAACACAAAACCCTAATTTTTAAAGATCTATTTTTTAAAGAATTATTTGACATCAAAATTAAAATTACAAAGAACAGATCTTGTGTATAATTATGAGAAATTTCCAAAACTATAAATAAATCCGAAAAACTGGCTTATTTTCTCTCAAAATTATTTTTTTATGAAAATGAATAAACAATTCATAGAAAATTCAAATATGCTCCCAAAAATCTGATTTTTTTACTGAGCATGTCTGATACTGTTCTTGACTTGGAGAAAAAATTGGATGACAAAATGCAAAACAGTTTGTAAGATCTGATCAAAATAATAAAAAATGCTAATTTTTAAAGATCCGATTTTTTAGGAAATATTTTGCATCAAAATTAAAATCACAAAGAACAGATCCAGTGTATAATTCTGAGAAATTTATAAAACTGTAAACAAATTTGAAAAATTCACTTATTTTCTCTCAAAATTATTTTTTTATGAAAATGCATAACAAATTCATAGAAAATTCAAATATGCTCCAAAAAATATAAATTTTTAACAGAGCACTTCTAATACTGTTCTTGACCTGTAACAAAAATTTGATACCCAAATTTTAAGCCATTTGTGAGATCTAATCAAAATAATGAAAACCCCTTATTTTTAAAAATCCAAATTTTTAGGAAATATTTTGCATCAAAATTAAAATCACAAAGAAAAGATCCTGTGTATAAATTAGAGAGCTTTTCAAAAATATAAGAAAATCCAAAAAATGCGCTTATTTTCTCTCAAAACTAATTTTTTATGAAAATTCATAAACAATTCATAGAAAATTCAAATATCCTCCAAAAAATCTGAATTTTGGATTGCAAGCTCTTGATACTGTCCCAAACCTGCAAACAAAATTTGATACAAAAATTTCAAGCGGTTTGTGAAATTGGATCATATCTCTCCAAGATCTTAATTTTGTGTCCAAAACCCTAGCTGCACAAGGTTATTCTCCAAATTGTTTTACAAAACAACAATATAGGGTTAAAAAACCTACAAAAAAATATATATCTAACAAAAATCTATGTCCCACCGGGCGTGCCAAAATGTTTATGGTAAAAATGGAACAACAATATTGAAAGACTAAATAGATTTAACTATGAAACCCTAGCCTAATAACAAACAAAGATCCACCATAACATATGAAGATTACCTAAGACAATGCAAATCAACAAAATCACAAAGATTATACCATCACATGTCCAATAGGGTTTAGATCTCCATTCTTCCTATCTCCATTGATCTTGCTTCATATATTTGCTCTCAGATTTTATGTGTGCACAAGAGCTCAACAAAGAACAAAAATATGGTTGATAGCTAGATCACATATAAAAGTTTGAATGCTAGAATGTTTGGGAGTGCTAGTAGTTGAATAGGGTTGATAATGAAGGAAGCATCTCCTTATATAGAAGACACTATAAGAAATAGAGGGATAATATTGAGAGGTGTAAAAGATAGATGGTAGGCTAAGATTAAAGGGTAGGTAGAGAAAATAAGAAAATAATGTGAGGGTAGGTAGTGTAGGAATTAAAAGATGAATGACATGTGTCATGGGTAGAAAAGGCTAATGAATTAATTAAATAAAAAAAATCGTTCAATTAATAGAAGAAGTGGGATTAATTAAATAAATAAAAATATTTATTTAATTTAGAAAAAGGATAATTTAAATAAATAAAAGTTTATTTAAATGAGAAAAAAGGCTAGAAGAGGATAAATGACTTAATTAAATAAATAAAGATTTATTTAATTAATAGAAGAATTAGGCTTAAATAATTAAATAAATAAAATATTTATATAATTAGAAAGGACAATTTTAGGTGTCTACACATACCACAATATAGTGATTTACATGGGGAAAACCCTTTCGGAAGAAAAACCCCACTCTCCAAAAGCCACCCAATATATTATTAAGAAATAAATAATAGATTACAATATACTTGCAGAGAAAACTTTTCACAGGAGTATCACCAACTAGAGATTTAGAGGTAGCTCAATACCTTTAAGACTCTCACACACAACCTCCATCTCATGCACCTTATATATAGGAGATACAATACATGAAACAGACAAACGGTATTACAAAACTATGGGCTAAAATCACCCAATAAAGTGAAATTGATCTTATCTCCAATCCTAGATGCCCTTTGATGTGTCAAAACACACATCAACATGTGTACCTCCCTTTTACATCTCATTCATATGTCTGACACATTTTTATATTTCCTATTTCAAGAGACCAAACTTCCTGAGGCCATAACTTTTGAATTAGGTGTCTGATTGACAAAGTGTTTGAAGTGTTGGAAAGCACTTAAATCAAGTCGTTTAAGAGCCTCTAAAGCCCTCAAAATTGAATTTTAAACTTTCATTGCAACTTTCAAAAATAGAAACTTTAATATCTTCAAATCTTTTTATGATTTTGCAATAAAAATTTACTAGCATGCTTATTTAGCCAATCTGAAGCTTTGGGGAAATTTTTGAATCAATTCGTTCTGAAACAAAAACTTACTATAAATAGTAACCTTATGTAAATTCAAGGTTGAGACACCATTTTTACAAAATTATCCACTTGTCAAACACCTTGCAAGAGAAAATGGAGTATCAATACTATAATTTAATTATTCGGGGCCATGAGGCCCATAGACTCTGAACACCATCTGAACTTCTCTATGCTCACAACCTTAGTTAAAGAATCTTCAACATTCATCAAAGTATCTACCTTAACTAGCTTCACTCTACCGTCTTTGACCATATCCATAATAAATGATACTGAACATCAATGTACTTGGTCTGGGCATGAATTGTCAGGTTCTTAGCTAGATAGATCACACTTTGCCTGTCACAATGAATTGTCACTACACCTTGTTTTATTCTAATATCTAAACGTAGCCTTTTAAGCCAAATGGATTCTTTACAAGCATGAGTAGCTGCCATATACTCTATTTTTATAGTGGACAAAGAAACCACAACTTGTCACTTACTCATCCAACTAATTGCACCACCAAATAAAGTAGACACATAAGCATATGTGGATCTTCTGCTATCAATATCACCTGCTAAGTCTGAATCCACATAACCATGGATATGAAGGGAAATCACGTCTCCTACCAAACTACCACAATGACACAAAGATTACTCTAAGGTACCCTTCAAATATCTGAACTATTTTAACTCCACCCTAATAAACTCTACCAGGATTAGACATATATCCTAGAAAGAACTGCCATTGCTTGGGTAATGTCTAGTCTAGTGTAGACCATAACATACATCAAACTTCCAACTGCACTTTGGTAAGGCACTTTTCTTGTGTCTTCCATCTCTAATGGGGATGAAGGACTATCTGAAACAATTAATTTTGCTCCAACTATAAAAGGAACACATAATGATCTACAATCCTACATGTTGAACCTCTATAAAACTAAATTCAGATACTATGGCTTAGCCATAACTTTCTGTTAATTCCGTCTCTTCTAATTTGTGTCCCAAGAATGTGTTTTGTCACACCAAGATCTTTCATTTCAAATTTAGTAGCAAGTGGAGACTTTAGTTCTAAAATCATACCTTTCCTTTTACCAATGAATAAAATATCATCAACATATAATACAATATATAGGAAATGATCACCATCAAATTTATAATAAACATAGTGATCTAATTCAAAATGCTCGAATCTAAAACTCAACACATATGTATCAAATTTTTGGCACCACATCCTAGGGCTATATTTGAGGCCATACAAATATTTCTTCAATTTACAAACCAAATTACTTTTACCTTTCACCACATAGTTCTATGACTATGTCATATAAATATCCTCCTCCAAATCACCATGAAGGAAATCAGTTTTGAATCAGTCACTGGTGAGGAGGGACCTCAAGGAGATCAATCTGGACCGGTCAGCAAGAGTAACCATAACAAAAACACACAGATATGACAGAGGTAATGGAGAACAAATAGTTTTATTGCATAAAATTTGATTACATCCAATCGGTAACAACTGGGTTACAACATACTAGCACACAAGCCTAGTAGAATAGGTCACAACCAGGACCTTGAATTGAAAGATCTATCTTCTAGGCATAGTCTATCCATCTGATACTCTAAATTGATTCTTATTGATTATATTCTAAAGCATGATTACAAATATATATGGATCCAAAGGATCCAGTCGGCTCAAAAGGGATCAAAACCTGAAGAACAAGACCTAACATGCAAAATGAACAAGGTCGAACTTCGCCAAGAGATTCCTCCAGAAAACCCAAAGGATGAAATGTAGAAGGTCGGCCACATGCTAAGGAACATTGAAATCAATGCTCAAGGCTCTGCAAGCTTTAGAATGGGTTCCAGTAGATCACCAGAATAGGTCTCAGATAACCGGTAACAAAGGAACAATCGATAACAATAAACTGTCATGAAAACCTATAGCGATATCTTGCCGAAAAGTGATCCAAATGCAATGCGGTCTGAAAGAAAAACATATGATCAAGTCTTCAAGTAGAATCCAACTCAATATGATCTGCTGAGCTAAAACCAGGACACACAGAAAGAAAACTGAAACTACAAACAAAATAGAAAGGAAAATGTTTTTGGTTGATGCAAGATTGTTGTGAATCGGGGATGCTCCTGCATCAGACACCCAGGGTTAATGAAAAAGTGAGCCTCTCACTTTGCTGGGGTCAGAGGGAAACCAAGGCGGTCTACCTTTTCCTAAGAAATCCAAGATTAGTCTTCAACCGGTCTTCTCTTCCACTTCACAAGATATTCTTTGTACTGACTGTTCTAGGTACTACGCCCAATCCTGCTATCCAAAATCTTTTCAATCTGATCTGGTTCCTTTTGGGGCAATTGTTTCTCAAGGTTTACAACACTGTCCTTACTGAATTCTGGTTAATGGTACTCATGAAGATCTGCAATGTTGAATATAGGTGAAATACTTAAACTATCCGGTAGCTCCACTTCATATGCATTTCTAGAACTGAACTTCCTCAAAATCTGATAGGGTCCAAACTTCTTCATCTGCAACTTATTATAAGTTCCAACCCAGAATCTCTCTTTTCTCAAATATACCATCACTTCATCACCAACTTCAAATTCCTTATGTCACCTCTTCTCATATGCTTTCTCCTTATATTTGTTGTTAATGTCTTCCAAATGATGTTTAACTTGAATATGCAATGTTGCCATGTGATTTGAAAAATCTTCTACTTCTGAACTCTTCCGATCTTCACTATTAATGTCGCTCAATTATGCTATTCCTCTAGGATGCACTCTGGTAACAATCTCAAAAGGTGTTTTTTCAGTACTTCTATTCACTGAATTGTTGTAGGCAAACTCTTCTTGTGCAAGGATCAAATCCCAACTTTCGGTTTTATCTCCCACTAAACATCTCAACAAGTTTCCCAAACTCTAGTTAACAACTTATGTCTGTCCATCAGTCTGCGGATGAAAAGTAGAATTGAACTTCAAATATATCTTCATCTTCTTCCAAAGTGTTCTCCAAAAATAGCCAACAAACTTAGTGTCTTTGTCTGAAACTATGCTCTTAGGTAATCCATGCAATGTCACCACTTCCTTGAAAAATAGGTCCGCTACATGTAATGCATCTAAAGTCTTCTTACAAGGTATGAAATGAGCCATCTTAAAAAATCTATCTACTACCACAAATATAGAATCATTCCCTCTCAGTGTCTTAGGCAATCCAAGTACAAAATCCATTCTTATATCCTCCCAAGGTCTTATCGGTACTGTTAAAGGTTTATACAATCCTACATTCTGACTACTACCTTTTACAACTTGACAAACTCTACAACTCTGCACATCTCTTAACATCCTAATGAATATGGGGTCAAAAGTACTGCTCACCAATGTAATTGTTTTGTCAATACCAAAATGTCAAGCTAAACCTCCACTATGTTTCTCTTTTATTAGGTTCTCTCTCATGGAACTTTTAGGTATGCACAATTGAACTCCCCTGAATAACATCCCATCCTAAATGAAATAATCCAACCATTTTCTCCTATCAACCATAACCGGTTCTCTACATCCTTTCCAAGGTTCTGCAAAATTTGGGTCTTCATCATACAAGGTCTTGAAATCTTCAAAACCTAATACTGTCATTCTCATCTCTGTCAACCAATTTCTTCTCCTACTCAATGCATCAACAACTTTGTTAGATTTTCCACTTCTATGTTTCAACACAAAGGTGTAACTCTGCAAGAATTCTACCCATCTCATATGTCTTTGATTCAACTTAATCTGACTGTTCAAATACTGCAAAGCTTGATGATCTGTATACAACACAAACTCCTTAGGAAACAAGTAGTGTCTCCATTTCTTCAAGGCTTGAATTATGGCATAAAATTCATGATCATATACTGAATATCTCTTCCGGGCATCATTCAATTTCTCACTAAAATAGGCTACTGCTCCTATTGTTGTTCCACTTGCATCACAATCCACTTGAAATACCTTATTGAAATTCGGTAAAGCTAACAGAGGTTGCTCAGTCACTTTCTACTTCAATAATTCAAACCTTTTGTTTGCTCTAGTGGTCCACTTGAATTCCTTCTGATCTCCTCTCATGGTTTCAGTCATAGGGTTACAAACTAAACTGAAATTTCTGATAAACTTCTGGTAAAAACTAGCCAATCCATGAAATGTTCTTACCTCTCCAATGCTTTCTGGTGTAGGCCACTCAAAAATGGCTTTCACTTTCTGATGGTCCATCTTCAAACCATCCTTAGATATCAGAAATCCTAAATAGACTAACTCATCCTTCATGAAAGTACACTTCTTGATATTGATCAACAACTCTTCTTCTCTCAACCTCTGTAAAACTTGTCTTAACTGCAACAAATGCTCCTCTTTTGTTTTACTGAAAAATCATAATGTCATCCAAATACACAATAACAAAATTACCCAATAATTTCTTCAATACCTCATTCATCAACCTCATAAAAGTACTTGGTGCATTAGTCAATCCAAAAGGCATCACCAACCATTCATATAGTCCTTCATTTGTCTTAAATGCTATCTTCCACTCATCACCTTCTCTGATCCTGATCTGATGATATCCACTCTTCAAATATATCTTTGTAAAGTATTTTCCTCCACTCAAATAGTCCATTATGTCATCCATCCTAGGTAAAGGAAACTGGTATTTCACTGTGATCTTATTTATTGCTCTTGAATCGGTACACATCCTCCATCCTCCATTCTTCTTAGGTGTTAATATTGTTTGTACTGCACAAGGGTTTAGGCTCTCCCTAATCAAACCTTTCTTCAACAGCTCCTGCACTTGTCTATTCAGTTCTTCATTCTCTATCGGTGTCAACCGGTGTGCAGCTTTGTTAGGCAAACTAGCTCCAGGAACCAAGTCTATGCAATGACTAATACTTCTAGCAGGTGAAAATCTATCAGGTACATTATTTGAAATGATGTCCTCATATTCTATCAACAAATCTCTTATCTCTTTCGGGTGCTCTTCTTTTGGTTCTGGTCTCTCAGTCTTCTTAGGAATTAAGGAAAAACACACATTCTCATGTCTCAGTCCATCCATGAATTTCCTTCCATCTACTAAATAGTTTTTGGTATTTGTACAGACTTCACTCTTCAAGGTTCCTGCAAAGGTAACAAGGTTTGCTTCATCCCATTGGCCACAATAGTGTATGTACTCTTCCTTCCATCATGTATTGCTTGTCTATCAAACTGCCAAGGTCTACCCAACAAAAGATGACAAATATCCATAGGCATAATATCACACAAAACTTCATCATGACAATTCCCAATTTTTAATTTTACCAAACACTGTTCACTTACTAACAACTTATGTTCATCCCGAATCCATGCTATCTGATAAGGCTTAGGGTGTTTCAATCTCTCCAATTTCAACTTATTCACCATCTCTTCTAAAACAAGATTATGTGAGCTACCACTATCAATTACAACTTTACAACACCTTACATCTGGTCTTGAACAGATTCTTCCTCTGCAAGGGTTCTTCATCTCCTCCAGTATGACACAAAGCTCTCCTCATCATCAATAGTTCTCCATCTTCTAGTTTATTTTCTGACCCGGTGGGGTTTTCTTCCACCAGTGCTACTCTTCCAGTAGCCTCTGTCTTCTTACATTCGAATGCACGGTGTCCTTCTCCTCCACACTTAAAGCAGGTTCCTCTAAATGTCCTCTTGTCTTGTCTTCCAAAGTTCTCATTCTGATAAAGATCCAGTTCTCTCCTCTGGTAGAAATTTCTGTCATCCTTCCAGTATGAATTACCTTCTTTTCTCACTTCCTTGTCCTTGTTCTGGTCTGTACTGGTTCCTCTTCCTTTAGTATATCCTCTTCCTCCTTGAAATCTTCCTCCAGTAAACCTTCCACCTCTACCTCTTTGTCTTTGCTCATGTCTTTTATTCAATTTCTCTTCAGCCTTTAGTGCATACTGGTAAGACTCTTCAACACTCTCCAATTTGATCATATTGAGTTCATCTTGTATAGACATCCGCAATCTGTTTAAATATCTTGCAATTTGTTCAACTTCATCATCAACATGTCCAGATCTAATGTTCAATTTGTAAAATGCTTCGGTGTACTCCTTCACACTAGATTCCTTCTATCTCAGATTTTGTAACTTCCGGAACAAATCCACTTGATAATTCATCGGGACAAACTTTGATTTTAACTTAACAATCATCTGATCCCATGTCTTAATATTTTCTTTACCTCTTCTTTGTCTATCAACTTGCAAATTCTCCCACTAAAGAGATGCATGACCTTTCAACTAGGTACAAGCATATTTCACCTTCCTCTCTTCTACAATGTTTTCAAAATCAAAATACTTCTCCATCTTTGAGATCCAATCCATCAATTCATCCGAATCTAAATTTCTATCATATTTCGGTGGGGTAAAATGAGGTTTATTGTTCGCCCTACTTAAAACCCTTAAAAACGTTTCTTCACCTGGGTCAACCACCGGTAGGTTTACTTGTTCTGCTGGGGCTTCTTCTCCTTCATCTTCACTTACATCTTCAATATGTCGGCCTCTTCTCTGAGCTGTCTCCATGGCTTCTAACTGGGCTGTTATTCCTTGCAACATCTCCATCATAGCAGGGTCTACATTTGCACACGCTCCACCATTTCTAGTTCCTCTTCGCACCATTGATTCACACTAGTCCTTTGCAATTGCAGTTCGGATCCACAATCCGCCACCCTACAACAAAATTTAGGACACACAACCTCTAGAATGAAACTTCGCTTTGATACCACTTGAAGCAGTCACTGGTGAGGAGGGACCTCAAAGAGATCAATCCAGACCGGTCAACAAGAGTAAACACAACGAAAACACATATATATGATGGAGACAATGCAGAACAAATAGTTTTATTGCATGAAATTTGATTACATCCAACCGATAACAACCAAGTTACAACATACCGACACATGGGTCTGGTAGGATAGGTCACAATCGGGACCTTGAATCGAAAGATCTATCTTCTAGGAACAGTTTACCCATATGATATTCTAAATTAATTCTTATTGATTACATTCTAAAGCATGATTATATATATATATATATATATATATATATATATATATATATATATATATATCGATCCAAAGGATCTAGTCAGCCCAAAAGGGATCAAAACCTGAAGAACAAGACCTAACGTGCAAAATGAACAAGGTTGGCCTCTACTAAGAGATTCCTCCACAAAATCCAAAGGATGAAACATAGAAGGTCGACCACACACCAAGGAACATCAAAATCAACTCTCAAGGCTCTGCAAGCTTCGGAATGGGTTTTGATAGATCACCATAATAGGTCTTAGGCAACCGGTAAAAAGGATCAATCGGTAACAAGAAACTGTCATGAAAACCAGTAGCGATATCTTGCCAGAAAGTGATCCAAATGCAATGCGGTCTGAAAGAAAGAAAGATGATCAAGTCTTCAAGTAGAATCCAACTCCACAAGATATGGTGAGCCAAAACCAGATCACACAAAGAAAAACTGAAACTGCAAGCAAAACAGAAAGGAAAATGTTTTTGGTTGATGCAAGATTGCTGTGAACCGGGGATGCTCCTACATCAAATTTACACATCCATTTGATCAACCTCTAAATTATAAGCAGTAGCAATAGAAAATAATAATCTAATGGATGTTATTTTTGCAATAATAGAAAATTTCTCACCATAATAAACACCCTCAACTTGAGAGTAGCCTTTTGCAACTAACCTTGCTTTATAGCTCTCAATATTTCCATCTAAACCAATCTTTTTAATAAACACACATTTACTTGTACCAACATGTTTTCATCCTTCAAGCAATGGTACAAGATCACATGTATCATTCTTTTTAAAAGTTTTCATTTCTTCTTCCATAGAAATCTTCCAGAATTTTGCATCATTCATATCTAATGCCTCTTCTATAGATCTAGATGTTGGTAATTTGGATGAATTGATTATGTGTTGCATTGATGTTTGTCATTGATTTCAACACTAGCTTCTTTGGTTGTCTACTGGGTTTCGATAGAGTGGTTGGACTTTGATGATGATTAGGAGATTTATCTCCAGTATATTCTGATTGGTGGAATTGGTTTGGTTTGGTCATTCATGTTATTCAGATGTGTGTCACATTCAGTTGGTTTGATATTTGGTGATCCGAAAGCTATCATATGTTCTAGTAAGCCTTTTGGTTATCGGTAAGGGTTCTACTGACAGAGCTTCGTTAAATATATTTTGATGGATTTGATAAGTGGCATTGGTGCAGATTCTAGAAGGTTTTCAGGATGTTGATGGTTATCATGTTCATGTTCCAGTTGATTGGTGGTATTTCATTTGGTTTATGGCAACCTATTTTAGGTCCGGTCTCATTCAACTAGGTTATGGACCGGTTTATGTAACATGTTGGTGGATGCTCCCGATGCATTATTAGTTGGATTTATTGTTTGGTTAATGTTGTCTCAGTCATAGGCCGACTTAGATTATCATTGGTTGGCAAGTTTATATAATGGATTTATTGTATTATCTTTTAGGTGGTTGACCTAATTGTTTAGGTCCCGGGTTGGTATAAATATGATGTAAGATCTCTTTGTAGATCGTGGTATTGATCGAGGTTATGGGATTATCTATGTGTGAATAAATTTGTAATCATATGAAGAGGTTCAATGTATCCTTCGATCAGAAAAATGTTTTACCCTGCCTTGGAACTTGCATACATTTCTTGGAACTTGTGCTAGGGTATTGCTGTTCAATCTGAGCTGTAGATCTTCATGCCAATTTTCCTTTGCCATAGATTCATTAACAAACTTTATGCACAACATACCAATCATCTAATCAGTTCCAGTTCATCAGCTTCCTTCATTAAATAACACATGCAACCATTTAATGCATTCTATTATAGCTCGGTTACAACTCGGTAACAACTCGGTAAATACTAAACTTCACTCGGTAGACATTCTTCTTTCATTAACCGATAGTGATAACCTTAGGGTTTACCGACTAGGTTCCTTAGGGTTTACCGACTAGGTTCTTTGCTTGGTAACATAGTATGGTATTAACCTTACAATTTACAACATATATATGATGTTAAAATAATCTAAACATCATGATCTCATCATTGTTTGACTCGGTAATAGTTTCCCATTGAATACCTTATTCATCCCCTTTATTCATCATATTCTTTCTGTGTCTTTTACCAACATCTTTATACTCTTCAAATCATACTTCTCAAGATATGGCAACATCATACTGAATTAGAAAATCAATTTCTTGAAATCAATGACAAAATAATAATATCAAGATAGTAAACATCCTTAATCAGTTATATCCATAATCATCAACAACCTTCTCAATATCCTTATTGAAATGCCAAAAATCTCCCATTGTCTGTTATAATGCCAAATGCCAACAATAAGATAGGCCATTTTGCATCTAGATGTCCTGAGAGGAATTTAAGATTTGAGGAGAAAGCTAGAAGATCTTTTAAGCCTAACCATGAATATCGAAACAAGCATAAGTATAGGAGGAACAAAGAAAAATCATGCTATTATGTTGATGAGGAAGGTGTAACTGATGATTCTGATGATGACATACAAAAGATTCAGCTAGTGGATCCGACAATGGAAAGGAATGGGTATTCTTGGCTATCAAGGAAGATGCTCTGAAACCTGTCATTCATAATGAAGAGAAGGCCCTTGCTACTAAAGTTGAAGACAAGGATGAATGGGTAATATACAGTGGTTGTTCACATCATATGACTGGAGATAAAAGGAAGTTTCTATCTTTGCAAGAATTTGATGGTGGTCTAGTCAGATTTGGAGATGACAAAGCATGCATGATCAGAAGAAGAGAAACTATATCATTGGATGGTAAGCATAACACTGATAATTTGTATTATGTTGAAGGTTTAAGGCATAATATTTTGAGTGTAGGACAATTGGTGGATAAGGGATTTCAATTACAGTCAAAGGATGGAAAATGCAAAATCATCAACAAATCTAGATTGGAGATTGCAACCGGTACTTAGACTAGAGGTAACATATTTAATTTGAACTTTGGTGAGATGACATGTTTGATTGCACATATTGATGAGAGTTTGCTATGGCATAAGAGATTGTGTCATGTGATTTTGATTGCATTGTAAAGATCAGTTCAACTAAGGCAATTAGAGATATAACTAAGATTGTGAAGCCTCATAATCTGTATGTAAGGAGTGTCAAATGGGAAAGCAAGTCATAACTTCTTTTAAGAGTATTTAAGATGAATCTAATGATGTTCTTGATCTTATTCATAGTGATTTATGTGGTCCTTCTAGAATAAGAAGTTTTTAGGGTGATAGATATTTCATGCTAATCATTGATGGCTATTCTAGAATAATGTGGGTTACTTTTCTAAGGGAGAAATCTGAAGCCTTTGAAAAATTAAAGAACTTTAAAGCTTTGGTTGAGACAAAGACATGATTAAAGATCAAATGCTTAAGATCCGATCAGGGTGGTGAATTCACATCCGGTGAATTTAACAGTTATTGTAAGAAACATGGGATAAGGAGACAATTGTCTGCACCCCCGACACTTCAGCAAAATGGTGTTGTGGAAAGAAATAACATAACTATCCCAGCTACAGCTAGATCTATGATGATGGAAGCTAATTTGCCACATATCTATTGGAGAGAAGTTGTGAGCATGATGGTGTACACATTCAACAGAGTTCATATCAAAGGAGACACCGATAAGACACCTTATGAGTTATGGTTTGGTCATAAACCTACAGTTAAGTATTTCAGAATCTTTGGTAGTAAATGTTATATCAAAAGAGATGATTCCATTGGAAAGTTTGATCCTAGATGTGATGAAGGAATATTTCTTGGTTATTCAAATGAAAGCAAAGCATATAGATGTTATAACAAAAGATTGCAAAGAATTGTGGAAAGCACTAATATCAAGGTGGATGAGCAGTACAGAGGGCAAATTAGAACTTATGAGAGAGAACTGGAAGTGGAAATGATCATAACTGAACCAGTAACACTTGTAACAAAATAGATTGTTGAACTAGTTACTTTGAGAGTATCATAAAATTCAACAGTAACTAAAGATCAAAGTAGAGAAATAGAAAGTCAGAAGACTCCTAGGTATGTAAGGTTGAATCATTCAGAAAATCAGATCATTGGAGACAAAAGAAAAGGAGTGATGACAAGGAGAAGGTTGGCAGCTGAAGAGGTATGTTTAATTTCTCAAATTAAACTGGAATCAGTAGATGAAGCATGTAAGGATGAATGTTGGATGAAAGCTATGGAAGAGGAATTGGATTAGATAGAAAAGAACAACACATGCACTTTAGTTCCCCAACCTAAAAATAAGAATGTTATTGGAACTAAATGGTTTTTTAGGAATAAACTGAATGAAGATGGCCATGTTGTGAGGAACAAGGCTAGATTGGTATGTAAAGTATATTCTCAGAAGGAAGGAATTGATTATGATGTATCGGCTTTGGTAAATCCTACAAGGTATAAATCTATGATTGGAGGTCTGTTATATTTGACTCAGACTAGAGCGGATATAATGAATGCAATTTGTATTGTATCAAGATATCAGAGTGATCCTAGAGAGAATCATGAGAGTGCAATGAAAAGGATTTTTAGATATTTACAAGGAACAACTGAATATGGTTTGTGGCATGCTAAAAATGATGACGTTATATTATGTGTATATACAGATGCATATTGGGACGAAGATATAGATGACTAGAAAAGCACATCCAGTGGAGCTTTCTTTCTTGGAAAGAAACTTGTTTCATGGATCAGCAAGTGCTGAAGCTGAGTATGTTGCTGCTGCTACTAGTTATACACAAGTTCTATGGATGAAGAAAATGTTGAAGGATATAAGGGTAGATTGCAATGAACAAGTAGTTATTCCTTGTGATATCAAAGAATCTGGTATTTCATTCCAAGACAAAGCACATATCAATCAAGTATAAATTTTTGAAGGAAAAGGTGGAAGAAAATGAAGTCAGATTGGTTTATGTGAACACTAAAGAGAAGATTATAGATATCTTCACTAAATCTTTGCCCAAGGAATCATATGAGTATTTTAGAGACAGATTGGGGGTCTCCGCCCCTTTGGTTAAGACTTGTGTGATTCTGATTGACATCAGTCCAGTATGATTTATCATAACTATCATTCATTCTGGATTGATGAGTTGGTGCTACTACTCACTGGGAGTAGTCAACAGTGTGGTTCAGAGGTTTTATGATTTTTCTTTGATGTTTGTGTTAGATTTTTGGCATTGATGTCAAAGGGGGAGAGGTATACATGTGAAAAATAGAGCTTAACCGAGATATCAGTCACAGGGGGAGTTTGGTCAATGGTTTGGTTATTTGGTTCAGAACTTCATTGATATATCATTTGATTGGATGTCTTCCATTGGGGGAGACTTGTTTGGCACTTCTTGGCACTTGGATGTTTTTCACATCTAGTGTTGCCATCAATGCCAAAGGGGGAGATTGTTGGCAATTTGGAGGAATTGATTATGTGTTGCATTGATGTTTGTCATTGATGTCAACACTAGCTTCTTTGTTTGTCTACCAAGTTCCGGTAGAGTGGTTGGACTTTGATGACGATCAGGAGATTTATCTATGGTATATTCCAATTGGTGAAATTGGTTTGGTTCGGTCATTCGTGTTATTCAGATATGTGTCACATTGAGTTGGTTTGAGATTTGGTGATCTGAAAGCTATCATATGTTTTAGTAAGCCTTTTGGTTATCGGTAAGGGTTCTACAGGCAGAGCTTCATTGAAGATCTTTTGATGGATTTGATAAGTGGTGTTGGTGCAGATTCTAGAAGGTTTTCAGGATGCTGATGGTTATCCTGTCCATGTTCCAATTGATTGGTGGTATTTCATTTGGTTTATGGCGACCTATTTTAAGTCTGGTCTTATTCTGCTAGGTTATGGACCGGTTTATGTAACATGTTGGTGGATGCTCCTGATGCGTTACCGGTTGGATTTATTGTTTGGTTAATGTTGTCTCGGTCTTAGGCTGACTTGGGTTATCATTGGTTTGCAGGTTTATGTAATGGATTTATTGTATTATCTTTTAGGTGGCCAACCTAATTGTTTAGGTCCCGGTTGGTATAAATATGATGTAAAATATTTTTGTAGATCGTGGTATCGGTCGAGGTTATGGGATTATCAGTGTGCGAATAAAGTTATAATCATATGCAGAGCTTTTGGTCGATTATAAGTGATCGAATTGGGTTTGTGTAAGAGGTTTAATACCTTCGACATTGAGCTTAACCAGAACTGTACTCAAGCATAGGAGATGCAATTCTTGATTGTAGTATGGATTTATTTTGTAGTTAGTGAGGCTCCTTTTGTGATGAGCAATACGCCCTAGGCTGCCGGCCTTCCTGCATGTACATGCCCCTTATTGTAATCACATACTTACTGCAGAAGTATCATCTAACTATGGGTAGGGCTCCCACCATGGTTTTTCCCTTTACCAGGTTTTCCATGTACAAATCTTGGTGTTATGTGTTGTGGATGTATGGTATTTGGTTTATGGTTTATGTTTGTTCTTAATTGATATATCTGCTATTCCAGTATTTGGTTTATGCATTCCAGTAAAAGGTTTTGTTTGCTTAAAGTTTCATAATATGTTAACAACTTATTCACCCCCCCTCTTAGTTGTTCACCGGTTATCCTAACACTAGAATCATCCACGTTAGTATTCAAAGCAAAAATACATCTCCAATCATCAGGTGGTTGTCTATGTCTTGTAGACCTTCAAACAAGCTGAGTTGGAGGTTCTTCCTCCTCCTCAACTTCTTGCCTATTTAGGGGTCTTGATTCAACTCTTTTAGGCGTAGAAGGGAATTGAATCACAACTTCCTGTTTAATTTGTTATGGCTATGTAGATGAAGAAAAAGGATCTCAAAAAATAGGGCTAGAAAACCAAAACATGGAATTGATCTAAGCTAATCATAAAATTAAATAACATGTGAATCCTTCCTAATCTAACCAATAGGACCATTGAAACAAAAACATATTTAAAACATGATGTAGACCGTGAATCTTTAATGAAGCCTCATTGTTCTTCCTTTCATCTCTAATGGTGTTATGTTGCTCTCTTGTATGCCATGTGCACGAAACAATGAAAGAAAAGGAGTGGTGCTCAAGATTTAATAGGAATATGATATTATGAAAGGTTAATTGCTAAAATAAAAGATTATTTAGACAAAATGACAGTGCTTGAGCTAAATGATTACTTAAAAATTCAATAGAATAAGATTGCATGAAAGTTAGGTGATTTGATTGAAAGGGGAGTCCCAATTTATAGAAAATCAAAGAATCAACAGACAAACGAGATCAAAAGGATTTTTGATCGGGTGGACGGACCAGGTTGAGTGCACGATAGAGCTACCATTCGAGGAAGGATGAAGGTGATGAGGAAAAAGATAGAGAAAAAGAAAAAAAATAGATTTTTCGAGGATGCATACCTCATTTTCAAATTAAAAATTAAAATGAATGAGATATTTACAAAAGGTTAGATTTTCAAAAATCAAAGAGGATATCAGGTAATTAAAAATTAAAAAAGTAAATATTATCCTCATATGAGAAGATAATTTTGATGACATAATTAGCTAATTGAATAATTTAAATAAACTATTCAACTATAGGTTATAAATTGAACATTTAATTAAATAATCAAAATCATTTGATTAAAGGGGATAAATTGAAATTAATTAAATAATTTAATATTATTTAATTAATATTTAAAAGGGGATTTGATTAAATGATGATAGATTAAAAGATAGAATGACTAGTAAAAAGAGAAGGTTTAATTAATTAAAGAATTAATTAAAACCTAAAAGGGGCTAATTAGTCAAATTGATGTCCAAAGACCTTAAATGGTTTAAATTAAGTCAATTTTGGTCAAATTTGAGCGAAAATAAAATTTGGTCAAACCGGGTAAAACCGAGCAACAATGGGTAAACTGAGTCGAAGTGGATTAACAGAGGGAAAATGGATGAATGCAATGCCATGGGGATGGAGAAGAGGCCAAAATGAAACCATAAAATAGGAATAGGGAGAAAATGAAGCCAATAAGATATAAAATGGAAAAGGCGAAGTGACATGACTAGAAATAAAGCAAAAAACCCTAAATCGAGATAGGGTTTTGGTCAAAAACTGACATCACCGGATCAAGAGGGGAATGAACCAACACCAAGAAGATGAAGTTGAGGATAAAATAAAATACAATACTAGAAATGGGAAGAAAACAAAATGATTTGGATAGAAAATGGAAAAGGCGAAGTGACAACACTAGATCAAGAGCAAAAAACCCTAATTGGAACAAAATTAGGTAAATTGACACCACAAAAATGAAAAAGGGAAAGATCTAACACAAAGGGGATGGAGTTAAGGGTAAAATGAAACCCCAATATTGAGATGGGAAGAAAATGAAATGATCCAAATAAAAAATGGAAAAGATGAAATGAGATAGGATCGCATGAATAATGAAGATTATATGTGCGATTGGGTCAAAAATGAAGAACACAGGTGATATTGATTTTTAGTGTTTACATTTTGCCCCTCTTTGAGACAATGTGATTTAGAAAATTGTTTCAAAGAAGATATGAATGAAAAAATCATATTAAACATGCCCCATACATGATATGGTATAAGGGTGCTCCCTTGAGAAATTGACCTAAAAATCTAGAAAAAAGGTTAATTTGTCAACAATGATGCCATGAGTCCAAAGAATCGAACGAAAGGGAAAACAAAGTTAAAACACATAAGATACAAGCTCGGGAAGGTAAAAATGACTGTGACTAGAACAAAAGAAAGTACAAGCATATCCATTTAGGTAGGTTAGAGGGGTATGAAAAAGAGGGTGGGTGGTTGAAAGGAGCTCATTTTCACTTTCTCTTTTGAAGATTTGTTTTTCTGAAGCTAGGAGGAAGTTGTGAGGATGGTGCAAATTCCGATGGAGAATCATCATGGTGAGCACCTTTGGAGCTATCAACGATCGGAGGGCACAAGACTAGAGGTATGCACTCAGATGCCAACTTGTCAATTTGGGTTTTGTGCTTGCTTTTCTAGGTTAAACTTCTCATTTTTTGATGCATGCGGGAGGGGTAGGTTTAGGTGTTGTGTAGGTGGTTGTGCTAGTTGTGCAGTTGGTCAAATTATTGCGTAGTTGGTCAAAATTCCTACATAGTTGGCTAGGGAAAACTACTTAGGTGATCAGGGAAACTGAACCTAGGATGATTAGGGTTTGACTAGGTGTTTGACCAGTTGAATTAGGGTTGAGGATAGACTGATTAGATTCTCAATTAACTCACTCAATGTAGGATTATCAATTAGGGCTAACTCAACTGACTGAAATAATGACAAAGATATTATTTTAGATAGATTAGGGTTGACTTTATTTTGCCCCCTTCATTTTGTAGGTTGAGCTATCACCTTTACAGACTCATGAGAGTTGTCCTTCATGTCTGACATTATGTCATTGGTTGAGGAGGAGTGAGAGGGATTGTCTATTAAATATAGGGTTACATCATATCATATACATGCCTGAGATAAGGGAAAATAGGGGACTGATTACTGCATTAGCAAAGCGATGGCACTCAGAGACTAACTCATTTCATCTATTGACGAGAGAGGCTATAGTTACATTAGAGGATGTGTGGTGTATTTTGAGGATTCTTATTCATGGAGAGTTAGCAGTGTACGAGCCATCTATAGGTAGAGAGGCTTTGAGACAACTATTCAAGGTTGATGAGGATGAGATATGCATTGTGAACTATGAGATTAGATGGGAGACCATGGTTGCTCAACATCTTAGGTTGGTGACTATTATTAGTCTGGTCATAGTAGGTTTGGTTGCACCAGACATGAGAGGTCATGGGTTTCCTATTGGATGGGGATGAGTGCTAGAACACATGGTGTTGGAGGGGACATTTGCTTGGGGACCATGCATGTTAGGTATGTTTTACTTTCATCTTCATCAAATAGTATACATAGAGGGTTTGACACTTAGTTGCGGATTAACACTACTACAGGTGTGGGCATTCAAGCATATTGTGATATGTCGGCCTATACCAGATAGACAAATACATCGAGGGTTACCATATGAATATTGATATGATGGGGCCTTGTCATGGGGCCCGATGGGATATAATTTATTATAGAGAGATCAATTAGACTGCTTGAGAGATTTTACTTGGAGACTATACAAGGATTGTCCCGACTGGTTAGATGATGACAAGCATCTTCCTTTTTGCAAACAAGAGAGGTAATTGATAGGATATATGATCATGAGACAAAGGGTTTTTGAGGTGCATCTACCAGAGAGGGTGTGAAGATAGTTTGGGGAGACACAAGATCTCCCTATAGATATGACCTACTATGCATGGTCTAAGAGAGAGGAAGGAGATTGGGGTCTAGTTATCAGACCATGCCTTTAAAGAGTTTGGGCAGTTGCAGCCTAGGCAGTGGGGTGCAGGTTCGGATGTGATATATGTAGGTACTACAAAGGCATTTGATAGATGGTTTTCAGAGCACAACCCTATTCCTTTGACAGATCCAAAGATTCCTATTCTGAGGGTTCGAGTTCGAGTAGTTCAAAGGAGATGGGGTCATACCACTAACCCAGAGGGGGAAAATGAGCCAAGTGATGATGATGATGATGATGATGAGGACTATGATGAGGCAAATGACAAGGATGATGATGATGATGATGATGATGATGATGATGATGATGATGAGGGAGATAAGGAGCCAGATGATTAGGATGATGATATGCAAGTATTACAGGATGAGCCTATGTAGGACATAATAGTGGATGATGATGTTGAGCATATTTCAGATGATGGGACTATGAAAAGAGAGGTGAGGTATAAGAGGGAGAACATCACAACATTAGAGAGATGGATATCATCTCTTCAATAAGATAAGAAACCTATTGCAAGGTGTGTGCCCTTGGTCTCCTTGTGTTGTGCAACGCAGTGCTTAGGTTTGTGACATGGCTTAACTACCTCCTATGGATTATATAAGTCTAGTGGTTGTATCAGACATTAACAGGTTGATCTTTTGGTGCAATGACAACCACACTTGTAACAAGTGGTATTAGAGCTTGGTCACAGGTTCAAACTCCTCGCTTGCGCTGGGGGGATTTTTGCAAGTGTGTGCCCTTGGTCTCCTTGTCTTGTGTAGCACAACACTCAGGTTTGTGACATGGCTTAAGGGTAAAAGCACAAAGTTGTGTCACACTTTTATAAAGGAAATGGCCAATGTTGATTCAAATTTTTAAATTGAATCACTAGAAAGTGAAATATATGTTTTGAATTTTGAAATGATGTAAACTAAAAAATTGTGTATTTTATGTTTGTAATTTTTTTAAATATTAAAAAATTTATTTAAATATACTTTCTTATAAAGTAAACATTATAATTTAGTTGTTGATAAAATGCAGAAATTGAAGTTACATGGGGCGTCACACTTTATATAGTAAATTTTACCTTTTTCTCTTCAATTTTTTTGTGTATATTGATAACTTGAAACTTTAGTGAAAAAATATATTTTTAACTATTTTTTATGTATATATATTTTTTCAATAAATTTGAAAAGTTACATGTACTGAAATATACCTCTTTTCATTTGGTGTCACCTTTTATCTTAATTATTTATCTAAATTAGAAAATAATTATATCATCTTGACATAGACTCTTTTCTCTAATACATTTATTTTTTTCAAAAAGTTTAAATAAATTTTAGTATTTTTCCTTTACAAGATAATCAACCTTATATTTTAGTGTTGATGGCCTAATTTCAATAAAAATAATTAAAATATTAAAAGATATATTTTTTGGAAAATCGACTTATAGATCTATTAAAAAGTATTTTTACATTTCAAAAAAAATATTATTTATAAGATTAGGAGTTGTTGAAACATCGAGTTTTTCGAAAAAATAAAATAAAATTGGTAATTAGACCCAAAGTGGTATAAAATAGACATTTAGTAGACAATTCCGATTGGAAAAGTTGTGGCCCATATATAATATAGCTATAATGATTCTTTATAGACCATATGTTTGACTAAGATTAATTTTTTAGTTAGAATTACTTAAATTCACTTGTGCTGATAAGTTGGCTTGAAACGTGACACAATTTTATTCTTTTACCCTTAACTGCCTCCCGTAGATTCTATAAGTCTAGTGGTTGTATCAGGCATTAACAGGTCAATCTTTTGGTGCAACGACAACCACACTTGTAACAGTACCTTGGGATATTGAGAGGAAATCTGTGACAATGGATATAGAGAGATTAACAGTGGAGAGGGATCAGTTGAGTGCAGAGAGAGCTACATTATTAGTAGAGTGAGACATGCACAGGGCAGAGAATGAGCAATGGGTAGTGGAGAGGGCTTAGTCGACAACAGAGAGAGCTTCATTGATAGCTTCTTGATATATAATGTGTAGCATCCTAAAATTGCACCCCTTGCAATTTTGACTTCTTTTGGGGCCCTCGCCTTAGTATTCTCATTCTCATGCTTGATCGGGACCTATTTATGCCTCCACCATGCAACAAACTTCATATTTTCACTTTGTGCCTTGTTGGGACCCCTTACCCTGGCCTAATTTGGGGTATGACCAAGGCATAGCGCCTTGGTTCTCACTAGGATCCGAGCACTACGCCCTGGTCCTCCCTAATTGGGGCCCAAATGGAACCCCGAGCCCTATCTCAAATTTGAGCGGGAATTGCCTCTTTATGTCGGCCTATGTCAGAAAATTAATAATTTTGATTACAAACAAGTATATAAGAAGGTCTTCCCCTCTCATTTGGCATAAGATAAATAAGGTGATGATACACAAGAAGGCAAGGAGACTACATTCAAGCAATCAAGCATCCAAGCATTGAATAATTCATCATCAAACATTTCTAGAGGTCTTTAAGGTTGCATATTCTTCATCTATCAATTGTGGAGCAACTTTACATCATACATTTACAAGCATGTGTGTGTTATGGTTTTATCATGTTCATGCCATTTCATACAACATATGTGATTACATTCAAGAAGCAAATCATCATCATCACTTATTGCAGATCTGAAGGTATACCTTTCCATTATTTATTACAAGCATTTGCAATCTTTTATTCAAGGTTGATTCCTCAACTAGGGTTTAACTTAGGCAAGCCCCTATTTCTGACCATTTCCCCCTTCTTTTTGTGTGCAGGAAACATGTGCGAACCTATACTTCTGGAATTAAGCTTTATTTGTAGAGATGGAAAAACCCTTTTTGACGCGGGGAAAATTTGGAGGACCAAGAGGCAGCACCACGATCCCTGCTTTTTTGGGGCATTTTCGCAGAGCAGATCCAAATCAGCTCATATTACTTAGATCCAAGTGCACGATGAAATCCCGAACCTGTAGCTCATTATTTTCTCAAATTTGTCTTCAATTCCATCACTTAAGCCTAAATAAACATTTCAACTTACAAAAGAGGGAAAAACACATCATAATCAATCAATCCACTTAGTATTCAGTCCTTATCTTATTTGTGACTGAATCTAGTGGATTCCTCCCTTCTTTTGAATGTAAAGGAATCCCCCCCTCAAAGAGAAAATTGATTTGGTGATTTCTCCTTCTATTTTGCAATTTGCCAAATCAAATTTTCCCCTTTACATTTTGGTGAACCCGACTCCTTACACCATTAATTCTGATTTTTGTTTTCAGATTTGAGTGTATGCAATTTAAAATTCAAGTTTTCATTTACAAGTTTGATTTCCTTGTAATTTCTTTTTTAAAATTAGAGGTTAATTTCATTAAAACCCTAATTTTTAATTTCAAAATTGAGCTTGTGAATTAAATAATTTGGGTTAATTATTTTAGATCCGAGTCTTTTTTAATTTCAAAATTCAAATTTTCATCTACAAGTCAAATTTCACAATTAAATTTTAAAATTAAGTGGTTAATTTTAAAAACCCTAATTTTAATTTTTTTTAAAAATGACCTTGTGGGTTGTTTAAATTTTGTATCTCCCTCTTCAAATTTGGTTGTTAATTTCAATTACAATTAAAAATTGCAATCTTGGATCAAATTTCAATTTTAAATTTAAATTTTCAAATTAAGTGGTTAATTAAAAAGACCCTAATTTTTAAATTTAAATTAACATTGTGCATTTCGCAACTTTTCAATTTCCAAATTTCAATCCTAGATCTAATTTTAAATTTTAAAATTAAGAGGTTCTTTTTAAAAGACCCTAATTTTAAATTAAATTTTCTTGTGGATAACTTTAAATTTAAAATTTAAAATTAAGAGGTTATTTAACAAAGGCCTAATTTTGGAACAGATATCAGAACCATGCAAGGAAAGATTTGGAACCAAGGTGGAAGATTATTGGAAAGATGGACAGTGGAAAGACTTATCTCAAGTGGACCAGTCTTTGGGTAGTTTGAACAAAGTCATGAACTCAATGGTGAGGATTGAAGAAGAAGACTAGTTAATTTGGAAACTCACAGCTACTGGTACTTTTACTATGGCCTCTCTTTATCATCAACAGTACAATAACATGGAAAATCCTTGCTGGGCTAAAGCTTGGGTGAAAGGTCTTACCCCCAAGATCAAAATTTTCTTTTCGATAGCCCTTCAAGACAAAATTCTTACTATTGAGAATATCAGAAAAGAGGTATCAACATGCCAAGTTTTTGTACTCTTTGTAAGCATAATGAGGAGACAATAAATCATATGCTCTTTCATTGCCCTTTCTCAACCGATGTCTGGGGAAGTTGTCTGGATCAATTCAATATCAGTTGGAGCTTCCCCAACTCAATTTAGGAGATTTTGAAGTCATGGTATCATCCTTCAAAAAACAGAACCACTACCTTATTATGGAGAATTGCTTTACCTCACATGTGCTGGGGTTTATGGAAAGAGAAAAATGATAGAATTTTCAGAGAAAAGAATACTAAGGCTAACATTGTGTTTGAAAAAATAAGAAGTATAGTGGAAAATATGAATATTATAGGTGGTATTGATAATCCTAACACTAAGGAGGATCAATTTATCTATAAAAAATGGAGATTAAAAGCTCAAGAGAGTATTCAGAGTAATCATAGAGAGGGAGTGATATGGATCAGCCTGCTTAGGGGATGGATGAAAATCAATTTTGATGGGGCATCTAAGGGAAACCCGGGGGTTGTAGGATGTGGAGTGGTCCTAAGGGATGAATAGGGAATATGTAAAATCATAAAATGTATTCCTATAGGATATCGGACCAATCATGTTGCCGAAGCCATGGCAACTTATCATGGGATTATCCTTGCCAAGGAATCCAATTGCACTAAAGTTTGGTGTGAAGGAGACTCCTTAAACATTATCAATTGTTTAAATATGAAATTCCTGCCATCTTGGTCAATTAGTAATGCTATTAAAGCTACTAGGAAAATCAATGAAGAGTTTGAAATGTGTGTTTTTACACACGTTTACAGGGAGGCCAACTCTTGCGCTGATTGGGCATCCAACCTGGCTTGCCAATTGGGAGACATCATTACTAGTTATTGTGAAATGGAGATTGCAAGTGAAATGAAATCCTTGCTCAATCAGGACTGAAGCTATACAAGGCAATGTGGTACTTTTAATCATTATTTCTAATGACCTTTCTGCCTTTTTCGATGCAGGGCTTGCTTGAAGATAATGAGCTATTAAATAGGTGTCATATCATTATTATTTGCAACAGATTATGGGCACTCTTACAGAATAACCACAGAAACCAGAGGAAAAGTTATCAAAATGAGAGAAGGAATTGTAGGGAAGGTGCTAGAAAAATGGGAGGTAATAAGAAAAGATTTGAACCTGCATCTTGCTTCGAATGGAGAAAGAACGAAGAAGTCTAGGGTATCCTTCAGCAGGGGGTCTCAATGTTTTCATGGAACGACTAAATGGGAAGGACCCCACAATCACCAGCTATTTCATCAAGAACTAGAAAAATGGAATAATTCTGATTGGATCACTATGATGAATGTAGACGAAGAGGTTATTGCAGAGGCCACGGGGATGACTATCGAGGGTATGAAATTTTACAGGGACAGAGGGATATCAGATAAAGTAGCAGACAAGTTTCCTGTTACAGATAGTGAGAGAAGAAAAATTATCAAAATTGACAACTCCTACCACTCCCCGAAGATAATTTGCAGGCCATGGAGGTTTGTCTTATTTGCTTCTATTGAATACACTACCTTAGATGGTAGGTTTACCAAGGCATATGGGCATCACTTCATCCTTCTCAACCATTTCCATCATGGAGAAAGGGTTAGCCTTCCCTATTACCTTGCCTGTTCAATGGATCATACTATAAAGGAGATCTAGAAGGACCCTAAAGGTGATCATGCCCTCCACTAGGGGCTTATGGTCCTGGTTTATAAAATGCTAAAGGGGAAATGCATTGAAAAGCCTATTAAAGGCAAAAATGCCAGAGATGAGACTACGGAAAGTAAGGATAGTGGTTTCAACTTTGATTCGGAGACCGAGGGAGAGTCAGAAGAAACTAGCAAAAAAGGGAGGATTAGGGCCAAGAAGAGGAGGATTATTGTGGAATCTGAAATGTCGGATTATGAAACTAAATCCCTTGAGGAAAAACCTGTTAAAAAGAGGAAAGGGAAAGCCACTGGAAAGAAGGCTCAGAAAAAAAAACACTAAAAAGGGTAGCAATTTTGATTTCAATTATGTTCTGGTTGAATTTGAGGAGGAGGATGAAGAAAATAAGAGGATCGATAGTCAGGACAAAGAAGGGGAGGGTAACCCGGTTAAGGACAATTTGGAGACTGTGAATACCACTAGTCTGCATAAGGAGGAAAAAGGGGGTCAAAGTGACAGTGGTGACAAAGATACTATTAAGGCCTTCTGTGAGACCATTGCTACTATGGTGAAGGATATTAATAGTTTGAAAACTGATACATAGGCCATGGCAAGAATTACAGTTCGTGACAAGCCCTTGGCGGAGCATGTTAAAGAGTTAGTGGCCATTCTGCATAATGCGGAAGCTATTGAATGTATGGTTAGAAAAATCTTAGCAACGAAAAAAAAGGTCAATGAGATGGGAGATAGAAAGGAAATGGAAAACAAAATGAAAGATTTTGGTAGTAGAATTGACAGGCTGGAGCACAACATCAAGCAGATTGCTGATTAAAATTTCCAAATCCTCAAATCTTCGGTGGACAACATGAACATCTTTATCAACAGGTTTGAGAATAATGCAGAGAAGGATGGTGATAAAGAGAAGGTGAACAAGAAGGGTCATGAAAGGAGGACCAGAGCTAACACAAAGAATAAGGACGATATTGAAGGTCATGAGTTGGAGGATATGAAGACCTCAGCGAACAACATGAAACAAATGGTTGTTCACGCTGAGGAAATTCTGAATATTATTTAGTTCCTGTTGTTGTCCCTGGTTCTGTCTCTTTGCTATCTTTGTGCTTTCCTTTTGCTGTCTGTTCTGAGTTTTTAATGTAATGATGTATTAAGCTGTTCCCTTCTAGTGGGTTCATTTTGTCTTTTTGAAGTGATCAGGCACTTTTTTTAGCATTTCTGTTTTCCTGGCTTGTAAAAGGTTCGGGTACCTTTCAAATACCCGCTTTTACTTAATCAAAACAAAGGCCTAATTTTAAATTTTGGGTAAATTCAAATCTTCTAGCGGGTAATTTTAAATTTAAATTAAGAGGTTATTTCCAAAGCCCTAATTATAAATTTAAATTTCCTAGCAGGTTGCATAATTTTTCAAAAATTGAATAATCATTTTTTTTAAAAAATTTTGCATTATTCAATTATTTTGCAAATTCCAATTTTCAAATTTCACTATTTAAATTTCAAATTTCAAAGTCTAATTAAAAAAAAAACAATCAAAATTGAATCTCATCAATTTACATAAATTAAGTGGTTATATTTATAAAATCCTAATTTATTTCAACTAATGTGCTTGGATTTAAATTTTAATATTAATCATGACAATTAATGGATTTGATCTATTTGCTATTTCACATATAATTACATTGTTTTTTACGTACATTTATTATAATCATGTATTGGATAATGACTTCTTTCACTTCATGTTACTTGTTTTCATTCATAGCACTTGGACATATTGCATTCTTCAGATTTCCAAGTTGATTTATTTTCATAAATTAGATCTCAAATCTTGAATCATTTATCATGTATACTGTGTTATGGTGATGTTTTTAGGCAAATTCATTTCATATGTAGATCACCTAAAAGCTTTTGTAGATCCTAATCCTAGAGATGACAATGAAAAACCTAATACTTGTACCTCTCCCAGGGAATCTAATGTGAATAAAGAAAGAGCTAATTCTCTTATCAATGATCTCTCTAATGGAGAGAAAGAATTGAAGAGAAACATGGCCCCATCTTCTTCTCATACACATACCCTTGCGCAAGGGGGGAAAGATCAAAATATTGATGTTTCCATCTCTCTAGATCCTCCTTATTCTCATAGAGCCTATCTTAAACATCAAAACATTTGTAGAGGAGATGATTTCATGAATTTAATTCATGATCTCTCTCCCCACATAACATTAAGAAAACATGAGGCCTTATATAATAAGGATCTCCCTTCCCAATCTACAAGAAAGGATATGCATGATGAAAGAAATAAAAATCCTCCTCCACAAGATATTCCTTCTTCATCTACTAATCTTTTCATTCCTTCTAAACATCCTTACACTACAAACTTCAAAGAAATTTATTATAATGTTCCCTCGCCTTAAAAATTAAAAGATTCTTATAGGAGTGGCTTTAACATAATATCAAAACAAGGTTTTAGAGGACAAGGACTTGGAAAATTTGAACAAGGAATTCACATTCCTATAAACCCTCCTACATAAATTATGACAGAAGGCCTAGAAAATGATAATAAATATCCTATGGATGAACTCCTTAGGATTCAAGACTTTAAAGATCATCTTGGAAGACAACAAGCCATTCATGCTCGCAAAAGTGATTCTTCTTCAAAAATTCCTTTTTGTTCATTTCATCAAACTCATGATCACCATGTTGATGATTGTCCCGATTTTCAAAATTCAATAAAAAAAATTATCGATAGTGGTAAAGTTAGAATCATTGATGACAATCCTTCATCTTCTAATAAGAAATCTTGTCCTCAATCTCAAAAGAATAAGCCTACACTCATTAATGGTCAAGAAAAAATGGCTACTAGAATCTTTTGGAAATTGAAGTGTGATAACAATGTTGTTTTTCCTTTTGTGAAGTTTAGCAATAAACATGTGGAAGTGGGAAAAGCACGATCGGGTGGTTAGGACCTAATCCCACTTTTGCCAACACATTGGGAATACGAAAGAGCCTAGGGAGATAAATCAATTTGGATACTTCTTGTGAGAAAGAGAGAGCCAAAGACTATCTCTAAGGGTTTCTATTCCTCTTGCTGCAAATGATGAGAAAAACTAAGGTTTGAATGATCAACTAGACTAGGAGATGAAGAATAAAGCACAAATGAACTTGAAATTACACAAAATTGCAGATCTGAAATTGAGATACTGAAAGAATGAAAGGGGGAGGATTTTGGATGTGTACCTGATGCTACAAACTAAGCTAAACTGACCAGAACTAGGGTGCCACGCCACTGTCCTTGAGAATCTGACAAAGAGCTGTAATTGGAGAGATGGAATCTAAAGGTCCTGAAGCTGAAACCTGTTAAAAATGATTAATTTTGAGGGGGACCAGGGTGCCACACCCTTGTCCTAGGTAGGACCAAGGCGCCATGTCCCTTTCCTTGACTATTTTCTGCAAATTTGAGACTTCTAGTGGTTGCAGTGCCTTTTCCTGATCTGAAACTACTTCCGGATGCTTGTTTCTGTACCTAAAACTGAAAAGGGAAGGTTTGGGTGGCTATATAGGGTTTTGCCTTAGTCAAACCCCTATGTTGGTGATTTCCACCTCCATAAATAGCCGATAATGTATTGAAAATGTGTGTGCTAGAACCTTGTGTGTATGCAAGATCCTAAAATGAAAGAAAGTAGAGCTACCCTAAGCATGAGAGTAAACCCTAAATGTAAATGTGAATGTAAATGATAATACATCAAACCAAATAATTCTAATGATCTAAATCATGAATGTAAATATGCAAATTGATGTAAAGAAGCTCATAGAAAGACATGAAAATAACATGAAATCTTACCAATCCCCAAGGGAGAGATATTGCCACTAGATCTCCTATTACTCTTCAACGTCTTCAAGGCTCCTAATTGATGATGAATTCTTGAGGAAATGTTGTTGAATATTTTTGAAGACTCCATATAGGCTTCTCTTTCACTACATAAAAGTCTCCTTATGCTTGCTCCAATAGCTTTTTCCTAGATTCCCTTTCCTTAGATCTCTTCAAATGAAGAAAGAGAGTTCTTATGTTTGAAACCCTAGATCTTAATTTCAACTTAATTTCATCTTTAGGCCGACCTAGGAATTGAATTTCCCACCAATCTTTTGGGGTTAAGCATTATAATATCATAGAATTATGCTCCCAAAATTTCGAGAAAAAAGCCAAGGACCATGTGCACTCCCGCCACGGTCCGACCAACTTTTCACCAAATTTTTAGGGCCATTAGATATGATGATATTAAAGTGAATCCCAAAGTTACAACTGATTTTGAGGTGTTTTGATATGTGAAATCGAGCCTTAACGGTCGAAATAAGTCATAATTAGGGTTTATGATTAAATAATTTATTGGAGGAATAAAATAAAAAGGGGCACACTTAGGGTAAAGGGCCCAATTTTATGATGTGTGAAGTGATGAAATATGAATTTAGAATTAATTAAATTAATTAATTAAATGCTTAAAGGGAAATTATAAGTGCAAGATGCAAGCCACACTAAGGTAGGTGCTAACCTAAGTGTGAAATTGTACCACCCTAGCAAGGGTGTAAAATTTATGACACTACATTTAGCCCCCATTTTAGCGGTCATATGACACTATGTGCATATGAAAGATAAAGTAAAGAAAAGTAAACATCATTTGAAAAAGGATATATCCACAAGTTGTCCGATGAAGCCCCCAATGACATCTATAGTATACAGTTAGGATCCGCACCCTACAAAAACACATGTTAGATAAAATCACAAAATCACCTAAATGCTTACTAAAGAAGGTGATGAAAATTCGATGGTAGCTATATGGCCCCCCCTCTGTTTTGGCTTGCTAATTTTAGTGAGTTGAAATAGGGTATCATGTTTACCACATTGAATTGTGAAAGAAGATTGACGACAAATGCTCACAAGAAGATTTGATACAAGATCAAAAACTAATGTAGAATCATTTGGTATGAAAGAGAACTAAACCTCAATTCCAACACAACAAAGAGTGTGAGGATTTGAGAGCTCTCTAACACAAGATAAAATATTTAAATGGAAATAAATGCAAGAGATATAATCTAAAAATTCAACTCCATTAAGGAAATTGGAAAAGAATGGAGGATTGAATTGACATCAAAAAGATTATTTAAAGCAACAGTCTTCTAAAAGAAGGCAAGAGATCCTCCTCAAGGATATGCACGTGCACAAAATAGAAGGGTTTATTATAAAATATACTACTCAATGAAGAAAGGAAATTTATGAATGATAAAAGACTTCCAACACCAAGGACGAGGTCCTAATTAAGGATATGTAAAGATCCCCATTAGGGATGCTTATTCCAATATGAGAGAAGGAATTCAAGTGTGAATACACCTGTACAATCAATAAGAAATCCTTATAGAAGACTCTACTTCACAAAGGGGAAATTTTAATTTCAAGAAGGAGATGTTTGAAATCACTGTTGCCCCCTATATATAGGGAGAAAAGATGAGATAGAAATAGGTTATTATGTTTCTTCCAAAAGTATGATTGCACGTGAAATTGTACCATCACGAATGACAATGAGCCCCTAGTAAGTGAGCTACGTCCAATGTCACATAATGATGAGCAACATAATAGCCATTAATGTTATTTAAAGACATGATAGATTGAATGAGGTATTTGAATATGACATGTTAAATGCTATACTATAAGTGAGATGAAAAACATGTATAAGCTGATGAATGTTAAAAAGTCTTTAGAAAGAGAGAAGTTTATAGGAGAAGAATAGGCCACTAAGTCATACTTTTCTTGCACACAAGAAATCTTAGAAGAGAGATAAGTGTAATTCATTAGAGCCTTATTCCTAGAAGAAGGGATTTTAAAATGAGTAGAAGATAAAGTCTCATAAGTGGGATTGGAAATCTTTTGAGGAGATTCATAAAGAGATTTGTTCATCACCAAGATTTCCTTATGAGGGGGATGAGTGTTGAAAGAAGTAGAAGATGATTTAATTGAGTTGAGGTTATCATCACTACTAAATATATCATTCAAATTGAGAGATGGTCTTTTAGATGCTTTGGTGGGCTTAGAGGGATTATATCCAAGTCCAAATGAAGCTTCATATGTATTATGTTCTAAACGAACTTTAATTCCTTGTTCATTTGTGCCACAACCATTGCCATCATAGCCACTCTTAGCTAAAATGTGAAAACCAGGGCCATAAAGGGATGGCAAATTAGAAAGAGATGGTGATGCCTCATAGGTCTCAGTGCTAGATGAATTAGAGGAAGGATTTAAAGAATTATTTGAATTAGAAGTAGCCACAAAGTGTTTACTTAGTTGTTTAAACAAAGTGGGTTGATCTTTAGGTTCCTCCTTGGATTGCTCCCTCTCAGTCTTAGATTTTTTCCAAGATACTCTATACTGTCCTACAAAAGTAGGGTTAAAGTCTAGAGATCCCCAATCATCATCTGAGAGCACTCCTTTGGGAGAAAAGATATCCTTGGGAGGAGATTCCAATTGAGTAAAAGAATCTGGAAAGAACAACATCAATAAAGGAAATAGATGTATTTGATGAAGTAGAAGGATTAGGAGAAGAATGGGAAGTAGTTTAACAAGAAGATCCAGGTTTTAATGGTTCTTGAAGTTTGGTATAAGCTAATAAGGTGTATGTCGTATTGTTATAAATAAACTTGACTTGCCTATGCAAAGTTGAGGGGACAACGTGCATGCTATGAATCCAAGGTCTCCCTAATAGAAGGTTATATGTCAAATTACTAGTCATAACATGAATAGGTGTAGGTAGCACAATAGGACCTACTGTGACAGGCAAGGTTATGAAACCAAGACATTGTTTAGCAACATTAAAAAAAGCCTCAAATAGTAAGAGAAGTAGGTTCGATGAGAGAACGATCCACTTTAATCTTATCCAAGAAGTCTATACCACAAACATTAAGGCCAGATCCATTGTCTACAAGGGTTCATTTTATAGAACTATCATGGATAATAACCACAATCATAAGAGGATCATATTAATTTTGGATTTCAGGAAAAGGTAACTCATCTTGTATGAATATAATTTGAGCTTTAGGTTTATTTGTAGGATCAATCAAAGAAGCCATGTTATTAGGTGTCACTGCAGGTGGGACATCTAAGTTTTTCAAAGCATCCTATAACATCCCATGATAAGCAAGTGAAGTTTGAACCAAATCCCAAATAGAAATATTAGCAGGAGTAGCTTTAAGTTGTTCAATAAGATCATAATCCTTATTAAGAGTATGTGATATATGAAGTTCTTGTGGAAGAGTAGGTTGAGAGGGAGGAAGTGAAGCTGGGATAACCAGAGGAGGATTAGGTTACCTATTGTTTCTTGTGTTGTAGGTATGAGCAACCATATTTTAACTCTCTCCAGTAATGTTTTGAGCATACTCATAAGAGCTCTTAGTAGGATAACCTCCTTACACAGTAATAATAAGTTTCTTAGGAGTACAAAAATAATAATTGGCATAACCACCTTGAACCACTAAGATAGGCTTAGGTTGGGAATTTTGAGAAGGACAAGCACCTTGAACTGTGAAGAGGGGTTTATTAGGTGTTTCATTCACATGTATCAAATTGATTGAAGATGGTTTAGGAATATCAAAGGTGTCCTTATGAATTTTGAAAGAAGAATGGATATGAATATTGTAAGAATTGTTGATAGTCTCTTTTTGCACTAAAATGTTATCATGGATAAGATCAATTTTAGGAGGGAGGCTAGGAGTAGGCATTGATGTTTTAGAAGGAAAAGTATTAGTAGGAAAGGTCATATCACCCTCTATCACCAAAGGATCTACATGGGGAATAGACTCTCTAGGAGAAGGATCAACATTACTTTCTAAGGATCTATCATTCATGCTATTCAAATGTGTATCACGATCAGTTGGTTTAGGATTTGATAACTCAAGAGCTATCATTTGTTCTAGTAAGCCTTTTGGTCACTGGTAAGGGTTTTACCAACAAAGATTTGTTGAAGATCTTTTGATGCACATGATAAGTGGTGTTGGTGCGTCTTCTAGATGGATTTCAGGATGCTATTGGTTATCTTGTTCATGTTATAGTTCATGAGTGGTGTTGGATTTGGTTTATGGTGACCTATTTTGTGTTTGGTGTTATCTAGGTTATGGACTGGTTTCTGTAACGTGTTGGAGGATGTTCCTGATGTGTTATCGGTGAGATTTAATGATTGGTTTACATTGTTTTCGGCCTAAGCCGACTTGGTCGATCATTTTATTATGGGTTTATGTTATGAATTTATTGTATTATCATTTAGGTGGCCGACCTAATTGTTTAGGTCCCGAGTTGGTATAAATATGATGTAAGATCTCTTTGTAGATCACGGATTGATAGAAAAAGGTTATGGGATGATCTGTTTGTGAATAATGTTGTAATAATATGCAAAAGGTTTGGTCGATCATAGGTGATCAAATTGGGGTTGTAAGAGAGGTTTAAGGTCTTCGGTATTGAGATTAACTGAAACTTTACTCAGGCATAGGAGATGCTATACTTGCAGTTCACTCTTCTTTCTGGATTGTAGTCCGATATTTATGTAGTCAGTGAGGCACCTTTTTGTGATGAGTAGTGCACTCTAGGCTATTTTCCTTTTTGCATGTGTAGGTCTCTCATATTGTAATCACATACTTGCTGCAAAAGTATTATCTAACTGTGGGTAGGCTTCCCACTGTTGTTTTTCCCTTTACTGGGTTTTCCACATACAAATCTTGGTGTCATGTGTTATAGATGGATGGTAACTACTTTGTGATTTATGTTTATGTTTAAATTATTTATTAGTCATTTCTATATTTGGTTTATGTATTTCGGTATTAAGTTTATGTGTTCCGGTAATAAGGATTGGAATGCTTAAAGTTCTATAATCCGACAACAACTGATTCACCCCCCCTCTCAATTGTCCTCTGGTTATCCGAATTGTCTAACATGTAGATCACTTTGGCTACTTCTTGTGAGAAAGAGATGTTGGCCATTTGGAGGAATTTATTGTGTTGCATTGATGTTTTATCAATGATGTCAACACTAGCTATTTGGATACTTTACCGACACCCTTTTGGTCCCGGTAGGTTGAGTGGTTTCTGGTTGGTTTGAATCCGGCATAATCTGGCAGGCTTCGATATGATTTGGTTATGGAATTGGCTTATTCATGATACTCATGTTCATATTCAGTATGTTGGTTTTGGTCTGGTGATCGAATGCTATCCTGCTTGCTTGGAAGCTTGGTTTGTTGTTTCGGAGAGGGTTTCACTCGCAGAGCTTTTGATGAAGATCTTTGATGATATTGTTGGCATTTGAATAAGGATATTGAGAAGGTTGTTGATGATTATGGATATAACTGATTACGGATGTTTACTATCTTAATATTATTATTTTGTCATTGATGTCAAGAAATTGATTTTCTAATCTAGTATGATGTTGCCATATCTTAAGAAGTATGATTTGATGAGTATAAAGATGTTGGTAAAAGACACAGAAAGAATGTGATGAATAAGGGGAGAAATAAGTTATTCAATGGGCAACTATTACTGAGTTAGACAATGATGAGATCATGATGTTTAGATTGTTTTGATATCCTACATATGTTGTTGATTGTAAGGTTAATACTATACTATGTTACCGAGCAAAGAACCTAGTCGGTAAACCCTAAGGAACCTAGTCGGTAAACCCTAAGGTTATCACTATTGGTTAATGAAGGCAGAAGGTATACCGAGTGAAGTTTAGTATTTACCAAGTTGCAACCGAGCTGTAATAGAATGCATTAAATGATTAAAAATGTTATTTAATGAAGGAAGCTGATGAGCTGGAATTGATTAAATGATTGGTATGCTGTGCATGAAGTTTGTTGAGGATCTATGGCAAAGGAAGATCAGCAGGAAGATCTACAACTCAGATTGAGCCGCAAGACCTTAGCACAAGTTCCAAGAAAGGACTGCAAGTCCCGAGGCGAGGTAAAACATTTTCAGATCGAAGGATACATTGAACCTGGTCAAGTTTGAAGATCTGATGGCTATGATTGATCATGGGATATGTGATCAAGGAGATTCAGCGGTTAGCAAATTGTTTATAAATAAGGAACTATTGATAAACAATGCATGAAGGCAAATGTAAGCACATGGATGCTACATAGTGATTACCGAGCACATAAGCTTGAAGACCTGTTTGAATAACAGAGTATAGAGCCCAGCAGAGGGACAAGATAAGTCCTATGACTAGATTGTATTGAGCAAATAAGAATCTGCTTTAGCATTTTAGATGTGAAGTTGCAGATAGATTTTTTATTACTGTTATTTTGTGAAGTGACAAAAAATCTCTTAACTGAGTGGACTTAATAGTCTTATTTGTAAAACCCTCTAGCAAGGTGACATTCTGATTGAGTGTTTGAAACCCTTTAACAAGGTCATTTCTAACAAGGTGAAGATCCTAACAGATCTGAGGGAAATCCCTTAACTGGGTCACATCTAGCAATGTGTTTGTAATGTTTAACAAGATTTTCTTTTAACCGAGCATACTCTAGAAGAGTATATTTCTTAGTGGGTCTGAAATCCCACAGTGGTTTTTCCCTATTTGGGTTTCCATGTTAAATCTGGTGTTATGAGTGTTATGATGTTTATATGCTTATGAGTTTGCATGTTTAGCAGTTTTGGTTATATTGCTGAAGTATATGTTACCAAGGTTGAATATGTTGATTTTATGGAAGATTAAGTTTGTATGATTCACCCCCCCACTCATCTTGTTAGCTTGGAATCTGTACTTAACAATTAGTATTAGAACTATTAGATATGCATAAGTGGTGTTGGTGCAGCTTCTGATGGAGATTCAGGATACTGTTGGTGATCATGTTCGAGACTTGGCGGATGGAGATCATTGCTTTAGCTTGTGGACCTATATTGGGTCCCGATTGATCTAGGTTATGGATCGGCTTAATGTAATGTGTGGATTTGACCTCTCAATGTGTTTTCAGGATATCTTATGTGTTGGATATTATTTGTTTGGTCTAAGGCCGACATGTTTTGTAATTATGCAATTGGTTTATTATCTGGTGGCTAAACTAATTGTTTATGGTCGAGGGTTTGTATATACATGATGTAAGATCTCATTGTAGATCATCATAGGTATAAGGTTAGGGAATGTATATGGATATTTAATGTGTGAATAATGTAAAATCATTCAGTCAGAGGATTTGGTCGATCATTGGAGATTGAATTGGGTTTATGTAAAAGGATTTAGTCCTCCGATATTGAGATTAACCAAAACTGTACTTAGGCATAAGAGATGCTGTCTTTGCAGTTCAAATACTTCTTCCGGATTGTAGTCTGGATTTCTATATAGTCAGTGAGACTCCTTTTGTGATGAGTATTTCACTCTAGGCTATTGGCCTTCCTGCAAGTGTAGGCCCCTCAATTGTAATTCACATACTTACAACAGAAGTATTATCTGACTGTGGGTAGGCTTCCCACCGTGGTTTTTCCCTTTACCGAGTTTTCCACGTATAAATCTTGGTGTCATGTGGATGGTATTTATTTTACGATTATTGTTTATGCTTAATTGGTTTAACTGCTATTTCTGGTATTTGGTTTAAGAATTCTGGTATTAAAGTTTTCATTGCTAAATGTTCTGGTAAATTGTGACAATTGATTCACCCACCCTCTCAGTTGTCTTCCACTTATTTGAACTATCTAACAATTGGTATTAGAACTTTGGTCCTCTCTGCAAAAATATTAACCACTTGAGGAAGATCCTATGGCAACTAACAATTTAAGTTCATCAAGTTCATATGGAGCTATCTTTCGGAGAGATATCCCTAGGCCTTATGGAACAAATTACACAGTATGGAAGATTCAGATGGAGACTCATCTAAGATGTCTTGGCAAGGAGATTTGGGAGATCACACACAATGGTGTTACACCTCATAATCCAGCATCTGGCAATCCTACTCTAGAAAACATGGATAAGGAGCTTGAGAATGATTGTAGAGCAAGAGAGGCCCTCTTGTGTGCACTTTCTAATCAACAAATAATGGGATTGATTGACAAATCATTTGGAAAGGCTATATGGGATAAGTTGGAGACTCTTAATGAAGGTGACTCTACAGTGAATATTGCTAAACTTGATGGTTACCAGGTGAGATATGAAAAACTAAAGATGGAAGAAGATGAAAGGATTACTACATTCATGGAAAGGGTAAATGAGATTGTTATGGGAATTCAATATTTTGGTGGAACTCTGGGTGAAGATGAAATTGTTTCTAAAGTTTTGAGAGCCCTACCACCGGCTTACAAGATGAAGGCTACTTCTATTAATGAGTTGAGAAAAATGGCTAATACATCTGTTAACAAAGATACTTTAGTTGGGAAATTATCTTCTTTTGAGCTTGAAGAATTTGGACCTTCTGGAGCTGTGAAGTCTGAACCTGCTTTTCATGACTATTCTAGAATGATGTGGGTTACTTTTCTAAGGGAAAAATATGAAACATTTGAAAAGTTTAAAAAATTTAAGGATAAAGTGGAAACTAAGACATGATTGAAGATTAAATATTTGAGGTCAGATCATGGTGGAGAATTCACATCCAATGAGTTTAATAACTTTTATGAGAAGCATGGTATAAGAAGACAATTTTTTGCTCCTCGGACACATCGAGAGAATGGAGTTGTGGAAAGGAAGGACAAAACTATCTTGGATGCTGCTAGAACAATGATGATGGAAGCTAGTCTACCTCATATCTACTGGAGAGAAGTAGTGAGCACATCAGTTTATACCTTCAACAGAGTACATATCAAAGGAGAAACCGATAAGACACCTTATGAATTATGGTTTGGCAATACACCTACAGTTAAGTATTTCTGAATCTTTTGTAGTAAATGTTACATAAGGAGAGATGATATCATTAGAAAATTTGATCCTAGATGTGATGAAGGCATATTTCTTGGTTATTCTAATGAAAGCAAGGCATATAGATGTTATAACAAGAGATTGTAGATAATTGTGGAAAGTGCTAATATCAAAGTGGATGAGCTGAATAGAGGTCAAATCAGAGTTTATGAGAAGGAACCAGTGGTGGAAATGATTATATCTGAACCGGTAGCACCTTTACTAGAATAGAGTGTTGAACTAGTTAGTCTGGCTGTATTAGAAAATTCAATAGTAATTGAAGAACCGGGAAGAGGAACAAAGAGTCATAAGACTCCTAGGTATGTGAGATTGAATCATTCAGAAGATCAAATCATTTGGGATAAGAACAATGGAGTAATGACAAGAAGAAGACTGACAACTAATGAGGTATGTTTAATTTCTCAAACTGAATCGGTATTAGTAATTGAGGCATATAAAGATGAATATTGGTTGAAAGCTATGAAAAAAGAATTAGATCCGATTGAGAAAAATAACACATGGATTTGGTTCCTCGGCCTAAAAATAAGAATGTTATTGGAACTAAATGGGTTTTTAGGAATAAATTGAATGAGGATGGTCAAGTTGTAAGGAATAAGGCTAGATTGGTTTGTAAAGGATATTCTGAGAAGGAAGGAATTAATTATGGAGAGACTTTTGTACATGTAGCTAGGATTGAAGCTGTAAGATTATTTCTTGCCTATGCTGCCCACAAAAACTACAAGGTTTATCAGATGGATGTTAAGTGTGCATTTTTGAATAGGGATCTTGATGAAGAAGTTTATATTGAGAAACCTAATGGTTTTTCACTATCAGATAATACAAACATGGTTTGCATGTTAAGAAAAGCTTTATATGGGTTGAAACAAGCACCTAGAGTTTGGTATGCAAGGTTGGATAAATATCTTTTGAAGCTTGGTTTTACCAAGGGTAACGCCGACAATAATTTATATTATAAGATCATTGATGATGATATACTGATAATTGAAGTATTTGTTGGTGACATTATTTTTGGAGGTGAAGATTAGTTATGCGTGGAATTTTCTAAGAATATGGAGAAAGAGTTTGAAATGTCTATGAATGGGGAAATGCAATTTTTCTTAGGTTTGTAGATTACTCAAACTGATAAAGGTATTTTCATTTATCAAACTAAGTATGCTAGAGAGTTATTGAAGAGATTTGGTTTGGAAAACTCTAAACCAGTTGGTACTCCTATGGTTACAAGTGAGAAATTGACAAGAAAAGATGTTTCTGCACTGGTAAATCCTACAAGATACAAATCTATGATTGGAGGTCTACTTTATTTGACTCAAACTAGGCCTGACATAATGAATGTTGTTTATATTACATCTAGATTTTAGAGCGATCCTAGAGAAAATCATTAGAGTGCAGTAAAAAGGATTTTTAGATACTTACAAGGTACATCAGAATATGGTTTTTGGTACCCTAAAGATGATGACTTTAATTTATGTGTATATATAGATGTTGATTGGGCTAGAGATGTTGATGATCAGAAGAGCACATCCGGTGGAGCTTTCTTTCTTGGAAAGAAACTTGTTTCATGGATCAACAAGAAACAGTCATGTACCTCTTTATCTACCATTGGAGCTAAGTATGTTTTTTCTGCTACTAACTGTTAGACAATTCAAATAACCAGAAGACAACTGAGAGAGGGGGGGTGAATCAGTTGTCATAGATTATCAAAACCATTAGCACTTAAAACTTTAATACTGGAACCCAAAACATTAATACCAGAATAGTAGTTAAACCAATTAAGCATAAACAATAATCACATAATAAATACCATCCACATGACACCAATATTTATACGTGGAAACCTGGTAAAGGGAAAAACCATGGTGGGAATCCTACCCATAGTCAGATAATACTTCTGTAGTAAGTATGTGAATTACAATTGAGGGGCCTGCACTTGCAGGAAGGCCAACAACATTGAGCACACTGCTCATCATAAAAGGAGTCTCAATGACTACAATCCAGAGAAGTGTTGAACTGCAAAAGATAACATCTCCTATGCCTGAGTACAGTTCCGGTTAAGCTCAATACCAGGGGACTAAATCCTCTTACATATACCCAATTTGATCTCCAATGATTGACCAAATCCTCTATTTGAATGATATTACATTATTTGCACATTACATATCCATATCCCTTGATCTCTACCATATATTATGATCTACAATGAGATCTTACATCTATATATATAAACCCTCGATCACAAACAATCAAGTCAGCTACCAGATAGTAAACCAATTACATATGTACAAAACATGTCGGCCTTATACCAAACAGACAATATCCAACACATAAGACATCCCGAAAATACATTGAGAGGTCCAATCCACACGCTTCATTAAAGCCGATCCATAACCTAGAACAACCAGGACCCAGTATAGGTCCACACGCTACAACAATGATCTCCATCTACCAAGTCTCAAACATGATCACCATCAGCATCTTGAAACTCCACCAAAAGCTGCACCAACACCACTTATGCAATTCATCAAATATCTTCATCAAAAGCTCCGCCGGTGAAACCCTTGCCGGAACCATAAGCCAAGCTTCTAAGAAAATAGGATAGCATCCGATCACCAGACCAAAACCAACTTACTAAATATGAGCATGAGTATCATGAACAAGCCAATTCCATAACCAAACTATACCAGAGCCTACCAGATCATGTCGGATTCAAAACAACTAGAAACCACTCAACCTACTGGGACCAAAAGGGTGCCGGTAAAGTATCCAAACAACTAGTGTTGGCATCAATGAAAAAACATCAATGCAACACATAATCAATTCCACCAAATGGCCAAAAATCTCCCCCTTTGGCATTGATGGCAACACTAGATGTGAAAAATATCTAAGTACCAAGAAATACCAAACAAGTCTCCCCCAATGGAAGACAACCAACAATCTCCTGCTCAAAGATATAGAAATGAAAAGACCAAAGTCCCCCTATGAATAATATCTCTGTAAAGCTCTGAATTATACCTATATCTCTCCCCCTATCAAAATCTCTCCCCTTTTATTTTTCTTTTTCACATTGATATCTCTCCCCTTTGACATCAATGCCAAAAATTTGACAAAAATATCAAAGCAAAAAAAACATAAACCACTAAATCACAAAGCTGCTACTACCCCTGAGAAGTAGCATCCCCACATTAGTGCCAGAATGAATAGTATCTATGATAATTCATATTAGATTGATGCCAAACTACATCAATCAAGTGTCTACCAGAAGGGCAGAAACTCCCAATCTGTCTCTCAGGTACTCAAACGATTCCTTGGGCAAAGGTTTAGTGAAAATATCTGCAATCTTCTCTTTAGTGTTCACATAAACCAGTCTAACTTCATTTGCTTCCACCTTTTCCTTCAAAAAGTTTTAATTATCTAATTTGTGATTGAATCTAGTGGATTCCTCCCCTCTTTTGAATGTAAAGGAATCCCCCCCTCAAAGTGAAATTGATTTGGTGATTTCTCCTTCTATGTTGCAAATTGCCAAATCAAATTTTCCCCTTTACACAATGATATCTAGGGCATAGACAATAGATGAGTGAGTTCAAGGTTCATTGAGGGGGTACAAGTTTTGACTATGCGCAAGGCTTTCAATGAGATAAGGGATTATTTCGAGGAGATTTATTATTTGAGGTTCCTATATGAGGGGGTGGTACCACTAGATCAGAGAGCACCATCATTTTCTGCGGTTCAGAGTTAGAGCAGATCACAATGCATGATACATTCTCGGAGGACACAAAGTAGTGCAGGGGTGATAGGGCTAGTGAGACAAATAGGACAAGGGACAAGATGAGCTTCATCCTTAAGATAGGGCTGGGACTAGGAGGAATGAGGGAGCACCTTGTGATACATATAGTTATATACACTTTAGTTTTGTTGCAAAGATTTTTTGATGTTATATCGATCCTATGACCTCCATTTTTGGGACATAAATAGTGACTATGTACTTTGATACATTTTATGATATATGATATGTAGATTATATGCAACTATATGATGTGTTGTGTTAAGTGAGATGTCATGATTTTTTTTTTACAATGATGTTTATGCTATGATATTTTTATATGAGACTGAAGCAATAGTAATATATGTATGCAAAGTGAAATGATAAGTGGGTGATTTATTAGATGCATGTGTACTAACATGTTGTGAATGCAAGATGCATGTTTTTTTGGCATTAGAGTATAAGAATGAGAGATTGACTGGATTGATTGAGGAAAATGTTATTGAAAAAGAAAATTAGATGAAGAAATGTTAGTAAATGAATGAAACATTGCTTTTGTTTGTGCACCTTTAACAATGGAGAGCTTTATTTGATATGAAAAAATGGATACATCGCGTCGTGATATATATGGTCAAAGCAATAATGCAATCCTTTTTCCAAAAAGAGAGATATATTGCAGACAAGGAATGCTTCCATGGTATGTTTTGAAAGATTGATTTGTATGTCAAGGGTTGAGGTATGTGCAATCGCCACAATGTGACTGAACCAACATAGACACCCAAGAGATACATGTTTCAAAACATCATGAAAAACATCCCACAAACAAAAGACAATAAAAAAAGGTCATGAACCATCCTAGTGTAATGGGGTGAAAAGTGATGAGGGGAGATCAAGTGGAAAGCTTTACTCCCCTCAAAAGAGGAATGAAATTTTCACAAAGGTTTTCCTTCAACTTCTCATGCACATTACATTTAAATGAGGGGGTTGAATTCACTAGATCCAATCCCAATGGAGAGAGATTGAATGCTAAATGAATTCTAAGGAATTGACAATGGATTTGGAAAGTAAAGTAACCCTCTTTTAAAATAGACAAGTTGAATTAGGCAAATTGAGACTAAGTGTAAAGATGATGAAGAAACAATTATATCTTGAGATAGAGGTGTGGGATGAAGTTGTGCACCTGGAATTAGTAGTAAGATGTCGAGACAAAGCTCCCCTGCAAATTTGAGCAAAAGTTGCTAGGACCGGGTTGAAAGTGTATTTGGTCCTCCAAAAAATCTGCGCGTTGAAAAGAGTTTTTCCTTCTTTGAAAATGAACCCTAAACCTGCAATTATAGCTACGCACCTGTAACCTACACATAAAAAAGAGAGGAAATGTTGTTGGGATTGAGGATTTGCCTTCAAGTCAAACCTCGTTTTAAAATTAACCAAGTGATTGAAAATACTTGCAAGTAAATGAAAGGAAATATTTGAAGTAAAATCCACCTCAAGAGAGGATGCAATTGAAATGTTGATAGAATTGATTGAAAGGATATGCAAAATAGAATGTGTTGAATGTTGGTAGAGATCTCCTCTTCAATGGTTGAATCCTTGACTTGAATGCAACACCTAGCCTTGAAAGGAGACTTGGAATTCTCAATGCTTGAATGGATGCTTGAATGCGCTTTATGATCAACTTCTTGTTGCTTATCGTTGCTTTACTCATGAACTTAATTTTTTCTTATGCAAATAGGAAGGGAAATGCTCCTTATATACTTTCTAATGAGGGTTTTTTAACTGATTTTCCATCTTAGGTCGAGATAGGAAAACTTTTTCCCGCTCACAATTGTTAAGCCCAATGTAGGATTTGATCAAGGGAGGCCCAAAATAGGGCAGGGAAAGGGGCGCCATGCCCCTGTCCTATGGGGGGATAGGGGCACCATGCCCCTGTCTTGCCCTAATTCAGGATAGGTAGTGATCAAAAGTAGTGCGGGGTGCAAGTTTCAGGTGTTTTGAGCATTTCTCGGGTCTCCAATCAGGCTTAGGGATTCATCCGCCATTACAAAGACCCAAATGTGTTAAAAAATTGCAAGGTCACAATTTTATGATGCTACACCTAGCCACTCTCATCACTCAGTGATATCCTTGAGCAGCATAGGAACATGGCCAAAGATAAATCAAGAAGGATAAGACTCACTAGACCAAGCGAGCCAACAACCATTCTAATCTTGTTGTCAAAGTTGTGATAGTTTTGTGTTTGTGTTTGATAAGATGATCATGATGTCTAATTTCAGACAAGAAGTACCTCGCATAACATGAACACAGTTTGGTTTTGAGTATATCACACCCTGTATAAGATAGATGATGTTCGAACAAAGGACACATTTATAATGTTGATGGTGTTTGATACGACAAGTTGATCTGTCTGACTGGTGATTTGATTGATAGTTTGTTTGTTGATGCATGATTTGTTAAGCAGTGTGTTTTACAGGTTCTCTATCTGTGTCTGCACAAATAAATGTCTAATTGCAAAGGATAGTTTATTGATGAAATGGGAAAATGATGATTGTTTTGGATTTTGATTATTTTCAATTTTTAGGGTTTTTTGGTGGTTATTCGATGTTTTATTGAGATTTCTTCAGGACGTTATCTAGATGTTTTTGTTTTTTTACTTTAGGACATTATGTGGATGTTTTTGGATTATTTCAGGACACTTTTTGGATTTTTTCCAAGACTTTTTGCAATTTTTAGGATTTTTTCAAAGTATTTAAGTTATGTACATGTGTCATTCTTCGATCATATAGCAAGAAAGACTCCATCTAATAGATCATGATAAAATAGATGCCCCTAATTTCCAAAACTATATACAATGGCCAAAATGAGCATATATAAAAGACTGGTTTGTGCTAAGTTAAGATAACAACCATCGACCAGTTTCAAGGCCAAAAGGGGATAAAGGGGTTTATGGAAAGATGGATGGAGAGATCTATCGTGGGTATGAATAGGATTCAAAAAGAGTGACTATAGATGATGGAGCAATGACATGCTATGTGTGGTGCCTGTTCAATAGGCCAATAAGGAAGGGTTAAGATGAACATGCCAATTGCAACCAACATCATTGACAATCTTCTTAAGAATTTTTATGATGGTTTTGTTAGATGCCTCAACTTGACCATTACTGTATGGATAGTAAGGAGAGGAAAAGTGGTGCTGGATATGAAACTTTGGACAGAATTCCTTAACATCTTGGTTTTTGAAAGGGTGACCATTATCAGTAACAATAGCCAAAAGGACTCCATATTGGCATATGACATAATTAAGGATAACATTGGAAATTTGTGTGCAGGTAGTAGTGGTCATATGAATGGATTCAATCCATTTGGTGAAATATTCTGTAGCATTGATAATGAACTTATGGCCATTGGTATAGGTAAGGTGAATCTTACCTATGAGGTCGAGTCCCCACTGAGAAAAATTCCAAGGAGATATGATAGGCTAGAGTTCTTGTGCTGGCGCATGAATCAGGTCTCTATGAATTTGACATTTCCAACACTTATTTGAAAAAGTATGAGCTTCTTGTTCCATTGTAGGCCAATAGTATCTTGCTCTTATCAACTTCTTACCAAGACTTAAACCATTGAAGTGACCCCCAAAAATACCATCATGGACCTCTTGTAAAGCAGCTTGAGCTTCATTAGAATCAAGACACCTAAGGAGGGTTTGGTCAAAAGAGAAACAATATAGGGTGTCACCAATGATAACCTATCTAGTTGTTTGATGGATAAAAGAGCGACATTGATTTTTGGATAGGTTAGGAGGTAATGTTTGGTACTTAGTTATTTGTAGATGTCTTGGTACGAAAGGGATTGGGACCAACAATTTCATACATGAGTTCCAACTATGGAATATCAAATGCTGGGATTAATAGTTGTTCGACCAAAAAATCACATTTAGAAACATTCTACGAGATATTTAGCATGGAAGAAATAGTAGCCATAGCATCAACGGGTTTGTTCTGTAGTCATAGTACTTGACTGAAAGTAATTGTAACAAACCTTGTTTTATAGAAATCCACGAACCTCTTGTAAGGAATGTGATTCTCATCATTTGTCTCATATCCATCATTTGCTTTCTAGATGACTAGTTTAGAGTCACCATACACTTCAAGATGTTTAATGTCCCATTGTATTGCAATTCTTAATCTTGTGACTAGGGCTTCATATTCTACAATGTTGTTTGTGTAATGAAAAGTGATTCTATATGATTTTGGGATTGCATCCCCCTGCAGAGTTAGAAATAAGATGCCTACTCCTGAGCTATGCTATGTATGTGATTCATCAAAATAAAGTTGCCATTTAGAAGTAGATGTGAAATTGAATATGGATCCATCTGAGAAATTCAATAATAATGGGTGATAATCTTGGATAGGAGCTTTAGCCAATTGATCTACTATGGCTTTTCATTTTATAGCCTTGTGATATATATATTGTATATCAAATTTACTTAGCATCATAACCCATTTAGCAAGGAGGCCGGTGAGTGTTGGCTTCTTGAGTAGATATTTGAATGGATCTATATTTGTGATGATGAAAGTCTTATGACTCAACATGTAATGTCTTAACTTAAGGGTAGAAAAGACTACTGTTAGGCATACATGTTCTGATAGCTCTGATGCCAATTGATAGTTCTAATACTTAATGTAAGTACAGATGCGAATAGCTAACAAGATGAGGGGGGGGGGTGGTGAATCATACAAACTTAAACTTCCATAAAAACAACAGATTCAACCTCGGTAACTTATATTTCAGCAATATAACCAAAACTGCTAAACATGCAAACTCATAAGCATATAATCATCATAATAATCATAACACTAGATTTAATGTGGAAACCCAAATAGGGAAAAACCACTGTGGGATTTCAGACCCACTAAGAAATATACTCTTCTAGAGTATGCTCAGTTAAAAGAAAATCCTGTTAAAGATTACAAACACATTGCTAGATGTGACCCAGTTAAGGGATTTCCCTCAGATCTGTTAGGATATTCACTTTGTTAGAAGTGACCTTGTCAAAGGATTTCAAACACTCATTTAGAATTTTACCTTGCTAGAGGGTTTACATATAAGACTGTTAAGTCCACTCGGTTAAGAGATTTTCTGTCACTTACAAAATAACAGTAATACAAATCTATCTGCAACTTCACATCTAAAATGCTAAAGCAGATTCTTATTTGCTCAAAACAATCTAGTCATAAGACTTATCTTGTCCCTCTGCTGGGCTTTCTACTCTGTTATTCAAATAGGTCTTCAAGCTTCTGTGCTCGGTAATCACTATGTAGCATCCCTGTGCATACACTTGCCCACATACATTGTTTATTAACAATTCCTTATTTATAAACAATTGCTAACTGCTTAATCTCCTTGATCACATTTCCCATGATCAATCTTAGCCATCAGATCTTCAAACTTGACCAGGTTCAATGTATCTTTCAATCTGAAAATGTTTTACCTTACCTCGGGACTTGCACAAGGTTATTGTGGTTCAATCTGCGCTGTAGATCTTCCTATCAATTTTCCTTTGCCATAGATCCTTAACAAACTTCATGCACAACATACCAATCATTTATACATCTCCAGCTAATCATTGTCCTTCATTAAATAATGCTTTTATCCATCCCATGTGCACTGTCATAACTCAGTTGCAACTCAGTAGATACTAAGCTTTACTCGGTAGACATTCCGCCTTCATTAACCGATATCGATAACCTTAGGGTTTACCGACTAGGTTCCTTAGGGTTTATCGACTAGGTTCTTTGCTCGGTGACATAGTATAGTATAAACCTTACAATAAATCAACATATGTAGAATATCAAAACAATCTAAACATCATGATCTTATCATTGTCTAACTCAGTAATAGTTGCCCATTGAATAACTTATTCCTCCCTTTATTCATCACATTCTTTCTATGTCTTTTACCAACATCTTAATTCTCTTCTAATCAATCTTCTCAAGATATGGCAACATCATACTGAATCAAATAATCAATCTCTTGAAATCAATGACAAAATAATGTTATAAAGATAGTTATCATCCTTCTTCAATTATATCAATAATCTTCAACAACCTTCTCAATATCCTTACTGAATATCAACAATCTCCTGATATTGAAATGCTAACAATCTTTCCTACTGTAATGCCAACATGTTCAACTATGTTATAGTTCAATTTGTAACCAACCGAAGTTTGACTAATCTAGTATACAACCCTCTCTTTCCCTTTTTCATTGTGTTGCGCCAAGAGAGCTACTAATGTTGTTGTAGTTGTTGATATATATAATATGAAAGGCCTGCTTTCAATTGGAGGCATCAAAATCAAAGGAGATAGAAAATAATCCTTCAATTGCTAGAAAGCTTGTTGAAACTATTTATTCCATTTGAATGTTACTCCCTTGTGAAGAAAATATTGGAAGGGATGATATTTATCAACTATATGTGCTATGAATTATCTAATAGACTATAGTTTTCCTTGTAGACTTCTTAACTATTCTATATTTAATGGGGGAGGCATATCCATGATAGCTTTCACTTTTGCTGGATCTACTTCAATTCCACGATGAGAAACAATGTATCCTAGGAGTTAACCTGATGTAAAAAAAACACACTTCTTAAGGTTGAGCTGTTACATTCTATCAAACATAAAAGTTAGGATGCCCAAATGACTGTCTTTGGCGAGTGATTTACAAAGTAAGTCATCTACATAGTCTTCCATCGGTGTATGCATGAAATCATGAAAGATGGTTGTCATAGCTATTTGATAAGTTGCTCCAACATTTTTGAGGCTGAAGGGCATTACATTCCAATAGTAGGTTCCCCATGCACATGCAAAAGTTGTTTTAGGTTGATCCTCAAGAGCTATTCTGATCTGATTGTATCTGGAAAATCCATCCATTTAGGACATCATTTCATAGCCAACAATTATGTCCACAATTATATCAATGCTTGGCAAAGGGAAGTCATCTTTTGGACATCTTTGTGAAATCAATCCAAATTATGATGCCCCTAATGGGTTTACTCATTGGAACCAGGTTTGATATCCATTCTGCATAATCAATAGGTCTGATGAAACCAATACCTAATAACTTCTTAAGCTCAACTTTTACAAGTAATGCAATTTGTGGGTGCATTTTCTCAATTTTTATTTGATTAGTTTAGCATCTAGTTGTAATGGCAAATGGCAGAGTACCAATTCTAGATCTAGCCCTGACATATCTACATAGGACCATGCAAATTTGATTTGTTTTCTTAGAAAGAATATGATGAAGTTTGTCTTTTCTTGCTCTGACAAGGATGCTGCAAAGTGAATAACCTTAGGATTATCTGATGTTCCCAAGCTAATTTCTTCTATCATCTCCACCATGAGAGGATATTTTACATGTTCTGCTAGGGGTTTATCCATTCTTCCATCCTTGGGTGCCTCAGAAAGGTTTTCACCTTCAGATACGTCATTATTTTTACTTTTTTAATGTCTAGAGGTGCCTTGCAATTTTCACCAAGAGACTCATTGTTTTCATTTTTTTCATTTTTTTGACTAGAAGGAGGAGTTTATTCCTTAAATTGTGCTGATATATCTTCATGAGATGCAAGGAATGCTTCTATGGCATCATCATCTTAAAAGAGGTCTAAACTCAACAGTCCTTATTGGTCCCAATCAATAAGTTCAGGATGGACTAAGGGCATGCTATCATTGGCATTATATAGGTCTAGTGTGGCAAGGGTGAAAGTCATGATATGGATATCAGTAGCATCACTATAAATATTGTTCTTAGCATGATCTTCTTCAGAAGAGGATCTGGGATCCCAAAAGTATAAAATCCAAGCTCCGTGACATGTGTGTTCTGGAAGAGGAGTATTGCCATGTTTTCCTTGATGGGTAGGTCATCTGGGTTAATAAAAATATTGTCTGACATAAGAGTTGGAGGAATAGGAATCCCATTCCCACTCATTGGAATTAGTTTCCTTAAGGTTCTCCTTAGGTATCTTTTCATCATCAAGAGTACATCCCACTTCACATGAGCTTAACTTGACATTGGAAGGACCAATTCGCAATGGTTTAAATACAATCTCTTTGGTGTGATGTCGTTCTTTTGGCTAAATAGGTTCTATAATTCCTTGCTTGTTTTTGCTAAGACCACTATGTCCATCATAACCTTTTGTTTGCATGATGGTGAGTCCTTTACCATAATTTTCAATAGGCAATTGTAAAGGTGGAACATCTTCCTAATTTTTGTAAAGCCATTTTGATAAATCCTCTTCAATTTTTTCTTCATTATGGTCTGCCTATTTTGTGAAAGTATTAGGAGGCTGATATTGAATTATGACTTTGGATTCCTTTTGCACAAGATGTGTTTTTCCATAGGATTTTGGAGAAGTTGGTTATTTACCAATGTGGAATGACTGCACCATAGTATATTCTCCACATCGCTGATCTTCAATTTTGAGTTCTCCTTTAGACAATTTTGCCAATGTTTGAGGATCCATGTTTTGAGAAGTGTCATTGAATGATAAAGCTTCTCTATTTACAAGTACTCATTGTTCATATGTTCCTTTCAAGTTATCACAAAATTGGAAAGGATCTGGATCTCTAGAAATGGTGATTTTTATTCCATTGTATAACAAATCTATGCACTGGTGGTATGTAGATAGGATTGCTTTCATGACATGTATCTAGGGGGACCCAAAATTAATTTGTAGGGAAGATCAAGGTCCAAGACTTGTAGTGTTATACTTTTAATGACGGGTCCAACTTTGATAGGTAGCACAATAAAACCATTTGAAAGGCGTTCTGTATTATCATAAGCTTTAATAGTTAATTTCCTTGAAGGGTCAATGTCACTTTCAGAGTAGCAAAGAGCTATGACAACTCTCAATGTACAAATGTTCAATCCTGCTCCACCATCTATCAAGACTCATCTTATCTTAGTCTTATGGACAAATATTTCTAGATGCAAAGAGTCATTGTGATTAGGCTCAAGTGTTGTATGAGAAATAATTTTTTAGTAAATCTAACTGGGCATGAGGGAGCAATATTTCCTATCATGGCTTGAAATTGGTTGACATTTATGTTGGTGGGAACTATAGATTATTGTAATCCTTTATCAAGGACTTTAGTATGAGTAGGAGAGATACACAATAAATCTAGAATACAGATTTATGCAGGCATTTTACCTAAATTATTAAGGATATTATATTGACTAGTAACTTGTGATGTAGGAGGGGCTCCTTGCAAACATCGGGTAGTTATCACACACTAGGAACTTGGGTGCTTGATTATTATAGTAGATACATGACTATCTAACATTTGGAGACAATTAATGGTGTATTGATGGTAAGCATTAGTGTAATTAATTTTTCCTTTTGAGTTAGAATTAGATGTAGAGGCATTTACTCTATCATGTCCAAGTAATGGAGTCTTGAATATGGTATGATCTATGTTTGAGGAAGTTTCCATAGAATCCATCTCAACCAAACCTTGTTTAATCAAATCTTCTATCAGATGTTTTAATTGGAAACAAGAAGGAGTTTTATGTCACTTCATTCGGTGATATTCATAGTATTGATTATCATTCCACCAGCTAGGTTTTACTGGTGGTTCATTTTTGATCTTAGGTAGTTGTATGAGATTCAATTGAAGTAACTATTTTAGTACAAACTCAATAGGTTCCTTAATAGTGTAAACTGATGAGAAGGTGTGTCTCTGTTTAAAGGAAGTCTCTATTGTTGATTCTATTTCATGGTATTGTCTGCTTGATCTTGTTGCTGATTTGGTGTGTTATTTTGGATTTACTGAGAAGGCTGATTGTTTGTTTGAGTATTGGATGGTATAGCTCCTTTGAGGACAAGCTTTGTCTATGCATTATTTACTATTTTCACATCGACAATCCCATCATTGCTAAAATTTTTATTTCTAGACCAAAATTTTATCTTCTCATTGGAATTACTAGGGTTGTTGGTGTTGTCTTTAGAGATTTTGATTACCCCTTTTTGTGTAAGAGCCTTCTCAATGTTCATCCCTTTTTTGACAATTTTTTCAATAGAGCTATGACTTTTGATCTTTAATTTGTACATTAACTCTAGTACTAGGTTCTCAATAAACAACTTGACTTGTTGTTTCTCAAGGATATTGAATTGACATCGACTGTTTAAGTTTTACCATCTTTGTAAAAATGTGACAAGGGATTGTCCTATCTTTTGTTTAATAGTGCAAAGGTCCGTCATGGTGACTTCGTTGTTTATATTGAAGGAAAAGTGGCAAATGAATTTTTTAGCTAACTCATTCCATGACTTAATGTTATCGGGTAGTTGGGCATACCAATCCATCACTTGTCTGGATAGACTTTGCAGGAACAAACACATGAGATATATGTCGTCATAGTGAATTTCCATATAAGATGCATAAAATTCTCTAATATGATATTTTGGGTCTCCTCTTCCTTTGTATTTGTCAAATTTGGGTACACTACAGTTTTTCGGGAAAGGAGGAATGCACAAACTTCTGTCAATGAGATTGGGACATAGGTCTTGTGGTGTGGAACTTCTTCTAATTCCTCTTGTTTTTAGTACTTTGACTTGTTTGGACAATTTCTCAATTTTTTGTGTCATCTCGTCTAAAGGTCCTTGTCTAGGAGGTTCATCGTTCATTCCTGCATGACCTTGTTGTCTATATATTGGTCCTTCGAGTGGATATTTCTCTTGATATTTGGGAATAGTGGATCAAGGTGTACTTGCTATTGGTGTGTTTTTGTATGGGTCGCCATATTGTGTCATAGTGGTGTCTTGGTATTGATTTTGTTGTTGTGGATACTACAATGCAGACTGATATTGGGTGTGAGGTTGAAGGTGTTGCGTTTGTTGGATAGGTTATTGTTGAGTTCAAATTGGAAGTAATGGACAATGTGGTTGTGTCAATTGTGCTACTAGTATTTGTTGTTAAGTTCTTGATTGTGTCACTTGTTGTTGAGATCAGACAAATTGAGGTATCTATTATTGATATCGTGGTACAAATGGTTGTTGTTGCTGATCTAATTGATATGGTTGGTCAGTTGGTTGTTTTGTCACTTGGTGAGTTTGTCCAACATTTTGATATTGGGTACCAACTTGCATAGTTGGTTGCATCTGTTGTTGATATTATGTAGCAACATGTTGTTCTTGAACATTGGGTTGTGTGTATCCTAACCTGCCAAGCAGGTTGTCAAGCATTTATATTTTATGTTTTTGATGTTTACGAGGCTTGGATTGAGACATCATGTTCTTCTTGTGGTAGAATATTGCTTGGTTGACCTTGTTGTGTATTGGTGTTGATTCACAACACGAGAATGAATACATCAATTGATACAATAGTTGCTTGTTCATGAGATTGCATTTGGATCTCACCTGTTTAGACATTCAAAGATGTTGGTTGTTTGAGGGAAGCATTTTGTGTATTCTCATTCAAGGGAGGTATGTATGGCATTCCCGTTGTATATATGACCACTTCTTGAGTAATGGGTTGTTGTAGACCTATTTGAGGAGCATTTGATGTTTGAGGTTGGATAATGTTTGTCAAAGTTCCCATTGTTACTTATGATGTTGACACCTTATACGGATCCATTTTATGTGTTGATGATGCAGTACTGAATAAAGGATTATTGAAATTTTTGAAAGATGTCTTTGAGGGATCTTGCATGATAAATTTCTTGTGAGTTATTTTTCCTAGGTCTTCTCTCGTGAGTCCCATAACTTGATCTGTTTGTTGAGGGAGATTTGTTTGAACCTATTGTTGAGCATGTTCTTTCATTCCAAGTTGGGAATAAAGTTCTCCTAACATGGTTTGGTATTTAGGTGTTGATGCCAGTTTTTCTTTGAGTCGATTGAAAATTGGTAATGGATATGTGAAAATCAACTTGTCTAAAGTTTCAACAATTCTTGGGTCACTTTTTGCCTTGTCAATTTGTTTCTGTGATACTTTAGTAAAGGAGAAATGGCTTTCTTGTGAAACTCTAAATCAAATGATGTATGGGATTGCAGATTCACATTTAAGGAGGAATTAGGTCTAACATAACTAAAGTGTGAATATTAAACTAGTTGCACTCTTGAAAATGATCCTGGTTGCATGTAGCCTTGGGTTGATGGGTCTAAGTCTACAATTGGCGGCAAATTGATTGGTGTTTTCAAGGGAACATTTCCTTCTCTTGGTTTCATTGTTTGGAAATTGGGTCCTAAACCTACTCGTGTCATGTCAAATTGAGGTTGTAGGTTATGATCTATTCTTGAATTGAAGATGGGCTTCATAATATTTCTTGATTGTATTGAGTGTGATTTGGATCATCTCAATGGTGTCTCTTCCATCATTTCTCATTGTCTTTTAGAGATCTAGGTTCAACCATATGCACTATGAATTACGCTATTTTTTTTTTGGTTTTGGAATGCAATTGAATGATATAACCTATGTTTTTGTTTTTTTGAAATTTTGGAAAAAAGGAATGATATGCAAATTGAAAATGATGAATCTATGTTTTTGTTGTTTTGTGAAAAAAATTGGGATCTTTTAGACTACAAACCTAAGGATGGTTACCTTGAGAAAACTGAAACGAAGTTAAGACCTTTAAGGACAAGATTATGATAGTGTTGTGCTCATAGCTAGATTGATGAGCTTGGGTTTGATTGGATTGTTTTGATTGATGATGAATTTTTTTTGATAAAAAGTTTTAACTTTTGATAATAACACAAGGTTGTGACCCTAAGTTTGATGATCTTTTGGATTCCAAAATATTGATTCAAGGATCTAAATACAAAATGAAAATTGGTACCCAGGAAATGATGGGATCTATATTGAGGATAATGATACTACCAAGTACACCTAAGACTATGTAAGGATAATCTAAGGAAATGATGTGGGATAAATGCAAAGATGATCCTAAAATGAAGAACAGATAATCTATCCTAAGGATGCTTTGAGATTTACGAATATATGACAATTATGCAAGTGCAAACTATTTTAAAATGATCTAAGGAAGATGAAAATGAACCTAAGGTCTTATGAAACTTATGGTATGCGATAATATGCAAGCTATAATGAAACAAGATAAGTGAAATGGATCTAAGATTTGTGCAAAGACTTAAGTCTTATTGGGATGATTATGCAAGCTTTTATGAAATGATAGGGAATAAATATGAGTGGAGCTAAGTTTGAGGTTAATTTATGACTTATGCAAAGATTATGACTTTAGGATGATGGATATGCAAATTTGTAATTCTAAGATGGAATCTATGTATAGTTGAAATAAGTTTTTTGATATTGGAGACGGTTTGATATTTTTGCAATTTTTGAGTTTGACAAGTTGGATAGGTTGTTTTGTTGGGTGAAAATGTTTAAAATATTTTTAACAAGTTTGGATCTTGAAAATGTTTAGCATAAACAGTCATAGAAGACAAAGTGAACAGAGATGGCTGTTTGTGACTTGAATCTAAAAAACACTTAGAGTTTTGAGAGAGGGACTTGAGATAGCCCAAATTTTATAGGTATAAACAGATAAAACAGTTTGAAGCATAAACTGCCTAGGATGGAAAGATGATTCTACTTGTTGAATCCCCACTCGAATTTATCCAAATATTGAAACAATGCGGACAGATAGAGATTTTGGTAGCATTGGCTCCCCCTTGCACAACACACACTTCTTGAGCATACCAAAAAATCTTTTCCCCAAAGATCCAAAGATCTTATGAATTGAGGAAAATATTACGTTGAAAATGAACATTAGCAATGTGGGGTGGCTTCGGAGGTCCAATCTCTTGCACCAACAAGCAAAAAATGAGGTATGCATCCCCCAATATATATATATATATATTTTCTCTTTTTCCTCTTTCTCCTCCATCCTTCCCCAAATGGCAGCTCTACCGTGCGCTTGATCTCATCCGTCCATCTAACCAAAAATATTTTCAATCTTGCCTGTCCATTCAAGTCTCCAATTTTCTATAAATTGAGGACTCCCCTTGAATCAAATCATCTAATTTTCAAGTAGTTTCATTCTATCGCATTTTCAAATGATCATCTAGTTTTAGTGTTGTTATTTTGTCAATTTGTCTAGATAATCTAGTTTAGATAATATTGTTTTTAATCACACATTTTGAGTAAGATTCACATATCAGCCCCCTTCGCTTTCACTATTTCAGGCAACTGGCTTCTTGAGAGCGACATGTCAACATTAGAATGAAAAGGAAGAATAACGAGGTCTAATTGAAGGAGCATGTCAAATGGTTTGCATTTGTTTGTATTGTCTTCTGTTTCAATTACTTTGTTGGTAGGATTGGGAAAGGTAGCTTTCAATTTGAGTTTTTGTGATTAGATTAGGTAGATTGCATGCGTTGTTTTAATTTTTGAAACTAATTCCCTTTTTCCTCATCTACACAATGTATGAATGAAAGTGGGATTAGGTCTTAATTTACCCGATTTCCTTTTCATCCATCACATTTAGGTGAACTCGACCTTCTTGCATTTGTATTTTCTAATTAGATCTATCTCTATTGCATATATTATTTCATTCGAAATTTAAAAATCTCAAAAATATTATTGCTTGCATTGTGTGTTTCTAAATTTTATATGCACTTTTCATTTAAAAAATGTCAGATCTTTATTTGCAAGATTTTTATTCATATGATGATGCATTTTCTTATGATGATTATACATTTAGTAAGGAAGAAATTGATGAGGATCTTGATGAGTTTATTTATCCTAACCTTGTAAACCAACATTTTGCCAAAGACTAATCAACATAGTTACTATGTCATTTCATAGTGATGATGAAGATTAGTTGAATGCTTCTTCCCATGAAGTTATTCCTATTAAATTATTCTCCAAATCTAGTAACATGGTGATTTATAACAATCCCTTGTATGATGATTTGTCTCCTTTTGAATCCAAAATAAACTATTTAGTAGTCATTACCTTGCCATGTTAGATGACGTTCTCGATGATTTCATGTCTACTACAACTTTTTCAAACAATGTTCAAACATAATTAACATGATAAATGTTAATGAACATAACTTTCAAACACCTCCTAGTAAACCCCTCTTTGTGGTTCAAGATGCTAGTCCTTCAAATTTTCAACCTCTTAACAAGCACCTCTTTGTGGTTCAAGGTGGTACACTAATGATTCCTTTTGCACTCATAAAAAACCAGTTATTACTATGCAAGGAGGATATCCTACTAAGAGTCCCTATGAATATGCTAAACAAATTACGAGGGAGAGTTACAATTTGGTTTCTCACACATATCATACAAGAAAAAATAGGCAATCCAATCCTCTTCAAGTTATCCCTTCTTCACTTCCTACTTCCCAACCTATTCTTTCACAAGCACCTCATATCTCACAACATCTTGGTAAGGATTATGATCTTATGGATTATGATCTTATTGAATAACTTAAAGCTACTATGACCAACATATCCCTTTGGGATTTAATTCAAACTTCATCCATGCATCATGTAATATTACAAGATGCCTTAAAGGCTTTAGATGTCCCACTTGTAGCGACACCTAATAATGTGGCTTCTTTGATTGATTCCATGAACACACTTAAAGCTCAAATTGTGTTCACACAAGATGAGTTACCCTCTCATGAGATTCAACACCAATATGATCCTCTTATTATTGTTGTCCTTATTAATGGTAATGCTATAAGATGAACCCTTGTTGACAATGACTCTGGCCTTAATGTTTGTAGCAAAAAAATATTACATAAGATAAAGGTGGACCTTTCTCTTATTAAACTAGATCCTCTTTCTATTCATGGCTTTGATAATGTTGCTAGAAGTTCTTTAGCTACTACAACTTTTCTTATCAAGGTGGGACCTGTTATTTTACCTACACCTATTCATGTTGTGCCCAATAATCTTACCTACAATCTTTTGTTAGGACGACCTTGGATTCAGTGTATTCAAGTTGTTCCTTCTACCTTACATAGCCAGGTTAAATTCATTTACAAAAATAAGATATACATGTCGCTTGCTGATACAAATTTGCAAGCTTGTTTTCAAACCTCATCTTCTAAATATTCTTCAACTACTTCTAATTATTCTCCAAGTACTCCTAGCTCTTTGGATAATCGTGATTCTTCTTCCACTCAAACCGAATCATCATGTTATCCTGAAGATACTTCTTTGCCTAAAGAGGTCCACTTAGGTGATGATTGGGGGTCTTTAGACTTTACAACTTCTTTCATAAGAGAATATAAAGTCTCCCCTAAAGAGCCTAAGATAGAAAAGGATAACGATATGGATGAAACTAAAAAGAAGCCACTTTGTCTAAACAACCCAATAACAACTTTGTGGCTACTTCTAAATCTACACCCTCTTCCACTTCTTCTACTCCAACTAATTATGACATTTAGATATAGGAGGCTCCACCTTCCATTAAGAAAATGGCTGCTCTTTATGGTCCTAGTTTTCACATCTTGGCTAAGAGTGGATATAATGGCAATGGCTGTGGTGCACATGAACAAGGGATAAAGGTTCCTTTAAAGAATAATATTTGTGAAACATCTTTTGGACTTGGATATAACCCCTTTAAACCCACCAAAGCCTCTAAGAGACCATCCCTAACTGTCAATGTCATCTTTTATTCTAATTCACTTTCATTAATATACCTTGAGTACATTGACTATGATTCTCATCAACCTTCCTTCAATATCTTTTCCATTGATGATTCCTTGGCTGAGTTTTTTAGGAGCTTATGACAGTCTTCCATGATATCACCATAATCGTGGATTTCCTTATTGTTTAAATGTTGAGGCATACTTTGGGAAAGGCATTGAATTAGATAATTATAATGATGAGAAGACACATAAATTCCATCAACCAATCAATGTTCCCCAACAAAGTAATATTCTTGTGAGTGATACCATTGATGTGAAGATGGGTCCTTGTAATGAAGAAAAGATCATAAAGATTGGGAAGTGTCTAAGTGATGAGGAATAGAAAGAATATTCTCTTATTACATGAATTTCCCAAGATATTTTCTTGGATTTATTCTGATATACCTGGTATTGACCCTAAAATTGTCACTCATAACATTATATTGATCCTTGATGCTAAACCTGTGAAGCAAAAGATTAGAAAAATGAATCCCAAGATAGGTTTTCTTGTTAAAGTTGAAATTGAAAAACTTCTGTAGCATCCTAAATTGTACTCCCTTACAATTTGGACCATGTTTAGGGATCTCACCTTAGCACTTGCATCTCCGCACTTGACAAAGACCTATTTATGCCCCCACCATGTGATAATGGTCATATTATATTATTTAATCTTACTTGCCCTCTTAACCTTGGCCCAATTATGGGGTAGGACCAGGGCATGGTGCCTTGGTCCTCACTAGGACCATGGCACCACACCATGGTCCTCCCCTACTGGGCCCCATTTTTAACCCTTTACCCTATCCAAATTTTGGGGAGGAATCCCCTCCCCGTGTTGGCCTATGTCAGAAAATTAACATAATTGACGATGGGCAACTACACAAGGAGGTCTTCCCCTCTCATTTGGATAGAAGAGGCACAGGTGGATAATTGGGAGCATCATTTTAAATTCCTGTTAAGCATCTAAAGCCTTCTTTTATCATTCTACACATCATAAAATTGGGCCCTTTGCCCTAAGTGTGTCCCTTTTTATTCCTTCAATTAATTAATTCATCAAAAGCCCTAATTATGTCCTATTTTGACCTTCAAGGCTTGATTTCACATATCTAAACATCTTTAATCATTGCACCCACCTGGAAATCACTATATAGTCACAATACCTTGCATTCGTAAAAAAATGGAAAAAATTTGGTCGGACCGATGTGATTCACATCGGTCCCTACTGTTTCTCCTCAAATTTTGGGATCACGTTTTGCCGGTATTATAATTTTTAAACCCGACTTGTTGTGAAAATATATCATTTCTGGGCTAGCCTATGATAAAAAAAAATGTTAGGGTTTCATATATATAGTCTTTCCTTTCCTTATTTGAATCATTATCCAACATCATGAACACGCAATTGAAGGAGTCTCTTGTGGAGTGAAAGTGTAGATTTTGTGAAGTCTTCTCAAGCATTCATCAATCATTTTCATTCAACCATTGTGGAGAAATTTTATATTATTCATTTGCAAGCATATTTGTGTGTTAGGGTTTTTGTCACGTGCATGCCATTTGATACAACATATGTGATTACATTCAAGAAGCAAATCATCATCATCATTCATTGTAGATTTGAGGTATACCTTTCCATTATTTATTTCAAGAATTTGTAATATTTCATTAAAGGTCCCAAAATGGGGTTTGACTTAGGCAAACCCTATTCCCAACCCCTTTTCTCTTCTTTCTGTGTGCAGGAAACAAGTACGAAGATGTACTCTTCAGATTAATCTTTATTTACAGAGATGAATCATCCCCCTTTGGCATGAAAAAAGTTTAGAGGACCGATGTGATGTGCCATGGTCCCGATAATTTTTGTGCAATTTTGAGGAGTAGGTCCGATTCAGCTTATATTGCTCAGATCCAGGTGCATGCAAAAATCCTACATCTGTAGCTCACCTTTTTCATGCTTTTACCCCTATTTTTAAGAATTTTACCTAGTTTTAGCACTTCAACTTACAAAAGAGGAAACATGAATTCAATCCAAATTCACTTAGCATTCAACCTTCATCTAATTTGTGACTAGATCTAGTGAATTTCCTTCCTCTTTTGAATGTAATGTCCCTAGTGAAAAACCAACGACTTCCATTCCTTAGGTGGAAACACTAGGTCGACCTATGATCAAAAACAATGTTAGGGTTTCATATATATATATTGCATTTACTTTCCTCATTTGAACCATTATCCTATTGGAAATATGCTAGATTTGGTTAAGTGTCGTCATTGATGTCACCACTCTATCCCGGTTGGATCTATCCCAGTTTGTCTTGGTGATCATCTTGGTTTTGGCTGTGATTTTGATCTTGTATGATCAGACCTCTAGAATCAGTTTTGATGCTTATTATGATGGCTATATGCTTGCTATATTCTAGTGGATTCATGATTTTGTTATCACTTTTGGTATTTTTGATTATCGGTTGGCTTGTGCCTTTACCGACTGTTTCTTGGTTTTCCCAGCTAGCTTTTGGCTTTACCGACTTCTAGTGTTCCTGGTTAGCTTTACCGGTATGCATTATTTGGTGACTTGGTCAGTGGTTTTTAGGTTTGGCTTATGGAATCAGTTTATATCATGTTGAAGGTGTTTCTTGATCATGTCCTAAGCATTTGGTGACTTTACATTGGATGGTGTGCTATTATGGTGGTCCTATTTGGATCTGGTTAAATTTTCACAGAGGGTTTCTACCGGAAAGTGAAGCATGTTAGATTTTGGTCTTAGTGGAATCCTCGGTGGATATAATTGTTTGGATATTTGATTTAGGTCCATGCTATGTAATATAAATCATAATATTGGTCTGGTGGTATCGTGTGATAAAATCTTTGTAATTATGGGTTTATGGGTTTAGGGTTTATCCGACCTTGTTAATAAGGTTGATGATTTGTATTTATAGGTGACTTATTCATGTAATTTGAGGATCGATGGTTATGGTTGGTTAAGTTTGCATTATCAGAGAAAGGATTATGTGCGAATAGAGTCATATCATTCCAGTGAAGGTTGGAAAGGTTTTGTATTGCAGAGTAGACATCAGTGTTTAACCGGAACTATATCAGGCATTAGTAGATGCTACTTTCATAGTTAATTATTTTTCGGATTGTAGTCCAATCTTTATGTAAGTCAGTGAGACTTCCCTTTGTGATGAGAAGTGTGGTCTAGGCTATTGGTCTTTCTACATGTGCAATCCCCATTGTAATTATTCATAGTACTACTACATAGTATTCATCTGATTGTGGGTAGGGTTTCCCACCGTGGTTTTTCCCTTTCTAGGTTTTCCACGTCAAAATATTAGTGTTATGTGTGTTGTGCTTTCATGATATATCTTTCATTGTGTTGTGCTTCGGTATAAGGTTTATAATTAAATTAATTATTGTACTTATGAGTAAGTTGATTCACCCCCCCTCTCAGTTTATTGTTGGTATCAATACATTCCAACAATTGGTATCAGAGCGAGGTCCTCTCTGCAGAAGCTTAATCGCTTGAGGAGATCCAATGGCAACTGCATCAAGTTCTACATTCAATCGTCACTAGAAGGAGAATCCCATATTTGATGGTAAAAATTACAAAATATGGAAGGACCGAATGAAGATTCATCTCAAATGTCTTGGAGCCTAAGTTTGGGAGATAGTGGAGAAAGGGTAATATACCTCATGATCCTAATTCTGGAACACCGACACCTACTGATAAACAAAAGAGAGCTGAAAATGATGTGAGAGAAAAAGAAGCATTGTAAAGTGCCCTATCCGATGAAAAGCTTTTGAATGTCATAGAGTTGGAGAATGCTAAGTTGATTTGGGCAAAGCTTGAAACTCTTTATGAAGGTGAATAGGTTGTGAAGATTGCTAAACTTGAAGGGTTTTGGGTAAGATATGAAAATTTAAAGATGGAAGAAGATGAGAAGATAAGTTCTTTCATGGATAGAGTCAATGTGACTGTCATGGGTATCAAATGCTGCGATGGATCAGTTAGTGAGGATGAAATAGTGTCAAAAGTTCTAAGATTTCTACCTTTGACTTACAAGATGAAGGCTACTACTATCAATGAACTCCAAATAATATCAAGTACCCCCGTGACTAGAGATACATTACTTGGAAAATTGACTTCTTTTGAACTTGAAGAACTTGGAGATCAGAGTGCTGCTAAACTAAGGCTGCACTTAAAGCATCTATCTGCCTTTGGTAAGGAGAAGATAGATTGGAAAGATATGTATGCTAAGGATATGGAGGAATTTGAGAGAGAAGAAAGAGAACTTGAAGGCTGGAAGCCCTGATTGCTAGAAGAATTCCTAAAGGACCAATTGGAGGTAAGTACGAAGGAAAAGTCCTTTTTAAATGTTTTTCATGCAACAAGATTGGTCATTTTGCATCTAGATGTCCTGGAAGAGCTGCTAGGAATCATGAAATATTTATGAGGAATTATAAGCCTAATCCTGAATATCAGAGCAGACCTAGAGTTAGAAGAAATAAGGATAAATCATGTTATTATGCTGGTGATGATGATTTTGGTATTTCTAATGATGATGATGAACCTGTGAGTGGATCTGGTAATGGTGTTTCATCTGACAACTATTGGGTCTTTATTTCTATCAAGGATGATTATCCATAATCTGTCATTGAATCAACACATACTAAGGAAAAGGCCTTGGCTGCTAAAATTGAAGAGAAGGATGAATGGGTTATAGATAGTGGTTGCTCGCATCACATGACTGGTGACAAAAGAAAGTTCCTATCATTGCAAGAATTTGATGGTGGATTGGTCAGATTTGGAGACAACAAGGCATGTAGGATCAAAGGCAAAGGGACAATATCATTGGATGATAAGACTAATACTGATAATGTTTATTATGTTGAAGGATTAAAGCATAATCTTTTGAGTGTAGGTCAGATGGTGGATAGCAGATTTCATTTGCAATTCAAGGATGGAAATTGTAAGATCATCAATAAATCTGGATTGGAGATTGCTTCCGAAACTCAGACTAAAGGTAGTATCTTTCATTTGAACTCCATCAAGAAGGCTTGCTTGATTGCTCAGATTGATGAAATTTGGTTATGGTATAAGAGGATGTCATGTAAATTTTTATTGCATAGTAAAGATTAGTTAAATACCGTCTGTCAGATATTTTCCCAAGATTGTTAAACCTCATAATCCAGTATGTAGAGAATGTCAAATGGGTAAGCAAGTTAGAACTTCTTTCAGAAGTATACATGATAAATCTAATAAAATTATTTATCTTGTTCTTACTGATTTGTGTGGACCGACAAGGACTAAAATCTTTCAAGGTGATAGATATTTTATGTTACTTATTGATGACTATTCTATAATGATGTGGGTAGCATTTTTGAAAGAGAAATCTGAAGCTTTTGAGAAATTGAAAATCTTTAAAGCTATGGTTGAGACTAAGACGAGACTAAAGATAAAGTGCTTAAGATCAGATCATGGCGGTGAATTTACATCCAGTGAGTTGAACAAATTTTGTGAAAGGAATGGTATTAGGAGACAACTTTCTGCACCTAGGACTCCACAATAGAATAGATTAGTGGAAAGAAAGAACAAAACAATTTTGGATGCAACATGGACTATGATGACTGAAGCTAAATTCTATTGGAGAGAGGTTGTCAATACCGCTGTATATACTTTCAACAAAGTACACATAAAAGGTGATACCGGTAAGACTTCTTATGAACTATGGTTTGGTCATACTCCTACTGTTAGATATTTCAAAATTTTTGGAAGCAAATGTTACATTAGAAGAGATGATGCATTAGGAAAGTTTGATCCTAGAAGTGATGAAGGAATATTTTTGGGTTATTCTACTAAGAGAAAAACATATAGATATTATAACAAAAGATTGAATAGGATAATGGAAAGCATAAATGTCAAGGTGGATAAGCATGTCAATAATCAGATCGGATCATTTGGTTATGGACCAGAAGATGAATTTATCAGACCTGAACTGATTATGCAAGAAATAGTTCTGAATAGTGAACCAATGACACCGGTAGCATCATAAAATTCAATAGTCACAGATGGACAAGAGAATGAGTCAGCAAATCAAGAAAATTCAAAGACTCCCAGGCATGTAAAACTAAATCATTCTGAAGATCAAATTATTGGAGATAAAAGGAAAGGTGTGATGACTAGGAGAAGGTTAGCTACTGAAGAGGCATGTTTAATTTCTCAAATTGAAGCAGAATTATTTATTGAAGTAATTAAGGATGAAAATTGGATAAAAGCAATAGAAGAGGAATTAGATCAGATTGAAAAGAATAAGACATAGGAACTAGTACCTAGACCTAAAGACAAGAACATTATTGGAACTAAATGGGTTTTCAGGAACAAATTGAATGAGGAAGGTCAAGTTGTAAGGAAAAAGGCTAGATTGGTTTGCAAACGTTATTCACAGGAAGAAAGAATTGATTATGGGGAAACTTATGCCCCGGTTGCTAGAATTGAAGTGGTAAGACTTTTTCTTGCTTCTACTGCACACAAGAACTACAAAGTATATCAGATGGATGTTAAATGTGCATTTCTAAATGGAGATCTTGAAGAGGAAGTTTACATTGAACAACTTGATGGATTTTATTTATCAGAAGATAAGGACATGGTTTGCAGATTGAAGAAAGCTTTATATGGACTAAAACATGCCCCTAGAGCATGGTATGCTAGATTGGATAAGTATCTTTCAAAGCTTGGTTTCAGTAAATTTAATGCTGATAGTAACTTATATTATAAAATTGAGCATGATGACATATTGATTATTGAAGTCTTTGTGGATGATATCATTTTTGGAGGAGAAGAAGGTCTATGCGTGAAATTTGCTAATGATATTAAGAATGAATTTGAAATGTCTATGATTGGTGAGATGAAATTTTTCTTAGGCTTGTAGATTACTCAGTCTGATAAAGGTATTATCATTTGTCAAACTAAGTATGTGAAACAGTTAAAAAATTTGGACTTGAGAATTCTAAACCTGTCGTTACTCCTATGATAACCGGTTGCAAATTGTCAAAGAATGATGAATTACCTAAGGTGAACTCGAGCATATACAAATCAATGATTGGTGGTTTGTTGTACCTAACTTAAACAAGACCTGATATAATGAATCTTGTTTGTATTGCTTCTAGATTTTTGGCAAATCAAAGAGAAATTCATGATATTGCTGTCAAGAGGATATTCAAATATTTGGTAGGTACACAGACTTTGGGTTATGGTATCCAAAGAATGATGACTTCACATTATGTGCATATACAAATTCTAATTGGGTAGGAGACATGGATGATTGGAATAGAACTAGTGGCAATGCATTCTTTCTTGGGAAGAAGTTGGTTTCATGGCTTAGTAAGAAACAATCATGCACTTCATTGTTTACTACTGAAGAAGAATATGTTGCAGCTACTACCAACTGTACTCAGATTTTATGGATGAAACAAATGTTAAAGGATATAAGGGTAAGTTATGATGAGCCTATTGTTGTTCACTGTGATAATACTGCTACTATTGATATGTCAAAGAATCCAGTATTTCATTCCAAATCAAAACACATTTCTATAAGGTATAATTTCTTGAAGGAAAAGGTTGAAGCAAAGGAAGTCAGATTGGTTTATGTGTCTACTAAGGAACAAATTGCAGATATTGTAACAAAAGCATTGCCTAAAGACACTTTTGAATATCTCAGAGATCAGTTGGGGGTTACCAACCCTCTAGAAGAGACTTAGAGATGCAGGGATGCATCAATCCGGTGAGCTTATTAGACATACTTTTCTGATCCGAGTTGATGAAGATGGTGTTACTACTCAAGGGGAGTAGTCAGCTGTTTGGTTCAGTACTCTTGGTTTAGTATCCATCCTTTGTGATTGATGTCAAAGGGGGATAAGGTATTCATGTGAAAACTGCTAGATCTTTTGATGGTGTTTTGGTGATTATTGGCATTCCTTGGCACTTGGATGTTTTTCACATTCAGTATTGCCATCAATGCCAAAGGGGGAGATTGTTGGAAATATGCTGGATTTGGTAAAGTGTTGTCATTGATGTCAACACTGTATCCTGATTAGTCTTGGTGATCATCTTGGTTTTGGCTGTGATTCTGATTTGGTATGATCAGACCTTTGGAATCGGTTTTGATGCTTATTCTGATTTTTATATACTTGTTATATTCTGGTGGTTTCATGATTTGGTTATCACTTTTTGTATTTCTGGTTACCAGTTGGCTTGTGCCTTTACTATCTTGTTCTTGGTTTTCTTGGCTAGCTTTTGGCTTTATCGGCTTCTGGTGTTCTTGATTAGCTTTACCGGTATGCATTATTTAGTGACTTGGTCAGTGGTTTTTTGGGTCCGGCTTATGGAATCAGTTTATATCATACTGAAGGTTTTTCTTGATCGTGTCCCAAGCATTTGGCGACTTTACATTGATGGTATGCTATTATGGTGGTCCTATTTGGATCTAGTTAAACTTTCACTGAGGATTTCTACCGGCAAGTGAAGCGTGTTGGATTTTGGTCTTAGCAGAATCGATGGATATAATTGCTTGGATATTTGATTTACGTCCATACTATGTAATGTAAATAATAATATTGGTTTGGTGGTATCATGTGATGAAATATTTGTAATTATGGGTTTATGGGTTTAGGGTTTAGCCGACCTTGTCAATAAGGTTGATGATCTGTATTTATAGGTGACTTATTTATGTAATTTGAGGATCAATGGTTATGGTTGGTTAAGTTTGCATTATCATAGAAAGAATTTTGTGCGAATAGAGTCATATCATTCCAGTGAAGGTTGGAAAGGTTTTGTATTGTAGAGTAGACATCAGTGTTTATCTGGAACTGTATCAAGCATTAGGAGATGCTACTTTCACAGTTCATTATTTTCCAGATTGTAGTCTGATGTTTATGTAAGTCAGTGAGGCTTCCCTTTGTGATGAGCAGTGCGTTCTAGGCTTTTTTTCCCTTTCCGAGCTTTCCATGTCAAAATATTAGTGTTATGTGTGTTGTGCTTTCATGATATATCTTTTATTGTGTTGTGCTCCGGTATAAGGTTTATAATTGAATTAATTGATGTACTTGTGAGTAAACTGATTCACCCCCCCAAGTTTACTGCCGGTATCAGTACATTCCAACATATCCAACATAATGAACAAGCAATTGAAGGAGTCTCTTGTGGAGTGGAAGTGAAGATTCTATGAAGTCTTCTCAAGCATTCATCAATCATTTTCATTCAACCATTGTGGAGCAATATTCATTTGCAAGCATGTGTGTGTGTCAGGCTTTTATCATGTGCATGCCATTTCATACAACATATGTGAATACATTCAAGAAGCAAAGCATCATCATCATTCATTGCAGATCTGAGGTATACCTTTCCTTTATTTATTTCAAGAATTTACAATATTTCATTCAAGGTTAATTCCAAACTGGGGTTTGACTTAGAAAAATCCCTATTCCCAACCCCTTTTCTCTTCTTTCTGTGTCTAGGAAACAGGTACAGAGAGGTACACTTCAGATTAAGCTTTATTCATAGATATGAATCATCCCCCTTCGGTGTGCAAAAATCTTAGAGGATCGATGTGATGTGCAGTGGTATCAATACTTTTTGAGCAATTTTGAGGAACAGGTCTGATTCGACTTATATTGCTTAGATCCAAGTGCGTGCGAAAATCCCACATCCATAGCTCATTGTTTTCATTCTTTTACCCCTATTTTTGCATTTTATCTAATTTCAACACTTCAACTTCCAAAAGAGGAAACACACATTCAATCCAAATTCACTTAGCATTTAGTCTTCATTTGATTTGTGACTAGATCTAGTGAATTTACTTTCTCTTTTGAATGTTATGTCCCTAAGTGAAAAATCTAGCAACTTCCATTCCTTAGGTGGAAACCCTAGTCTATCTCTCATCAAGATCATGTTAAGATCCTTTGTCAAATATTTGAAAGAATTTGTAAATACAACATGCGCTCGAACACACAAAAATATGTTTTTGGTGTGGATAGTGGACAACTATTAGGGTTCATAGTCTCACATCATGGCATTGAGGTGGATACAAAGAAGATATATGTCATCGTTAGCATGCCACCTGAAAATATCTCCCTATCGAGAATCTTACAAGGAAATATTCAAGCTATTCATAGGTTTATTTCACAACTTGTGGATTGTACTTTCCCTTTTACCCAATTGCTTAAGATAGACACCACCTTTCGATGGAGTGCTGATTGTCAACAAGATTTTGAGGATCTTAAAACTTATTTGACTAATCCTCCCATCTTGTAACCTGCTATTTTTACTCAACCCTTTCTTCTTTACACTGTTGCCTCTTCTCATGCTCTTGCAGCTTTATTGGCACAACATAATAGTGATGGTAAATAATGTCTGGTTTATTATATAAGTCACACTTTACTTAATTATGAGGTCCAATATACTGCAATAGAAAGGCAATGTCTTGCTCTCATTTTTGCAACCAAGAAGTTGAGACATTATATTTTGAATGCCGAGATTCATGTTATCATCAAATTTGATCCTTTAAAACATCTCTTTTCTAAAACCAATCTTTCAGGATGCTTAGCAAAATGGGTTATGAGTTAACTGAATTTGACCTCAAGTTTGTTTCTCAAAAGGCAATTAAAGGACAAGCTTTAACTGACCATTTGGCTAATGTTCCTTCTCCTCTTAACTGACCTAATCATGGATTCTTTCTTGATGATTTTTTTCTTCTTATTGATACTGACAAGACTTGGGAATCATAGGCCCATTAATGGGCTTCTTAGGGTCGATCCTAAAGATAAGAAGAGACACAATATTAAATGGAATCCCTCAGATAAAGACTGGGTGAAGGTAAATTTTGATGGAGTGACAAGGGGTAACCCAAGTTAATCAGGTGCAGGATGTGTGGAAAGAAATCATGAGGGAATGATCCTAGCAAAGTTTGGACAGGGCCTTTGAGTGACAAATAGTAAGTTAGTTGAGGCTAATGTAGCCTTATTGGCTTTCTAAATGGCAAAAAGGCTCGGGGTGAGAAATTTGCAGTTGGAAGGTGATTTAAAAATAATAATATAGGCGATTTCGAAAGGGGAGGCAACCCATTGGCAAATTGATAAGATTATTCAGATCTACACAAACTATTAAATGATTTTTCACAATTCAAAATATCTCACATGTTGAGAGAGGGAAATCTAGAAGCAGATGCACAAACAAAGGAAGCAGTGGAATATCGACGAGGTAAGATCAAATAGAATGAGGCTGGGATGATGATGTTGTGAAAATGGTGTCCCAACCTTACATTTACATGAGGTTACTATTTATATTAATTTTTCATGTGAGCATGAAATGGTGCAAAATTCTCCCCAAAGCTTTTGGTTAGCTAGATAAGCATTTTGGTAAAGTTACATCACAAGATCACAACTAGTTTTTAAGATATTAAAGTTTCCATTTTGGATGGGTGCAATGAAAGGTTTAAATTTAATTTTGAGGAATTTAGAGGCCCTTAAATTCCCTAAAAAGTAGGCATAAATGGTGTAAATATTTACAAGGCAATAGAGCACCTCACGAGATTTCCGACGCTTCAAACGGTTCGTCAATAGGACACATGGTTCTCAAGTTATGGCCTTCAAAAGTTTCTACTCCTAAAATAGGAAATATAAATACATCAGCCACATAAATGAGCTGTAAAAAGGAGGGACATGTGTTGATGTGTGTTTTAAAATGTCATAAGACATCTAGATTGGAGATAAGGTTGACTATACTTTATTGGATGGTTTTAGCCCATGGTTTGGTAATACCATTTGACAGTTTCTTGTATTGTATCTCCTATATATGAGGTGTGTGAGATACAGGTTGTGTGTAAGAGTCTTATGGTGATTGAGTTGCCTCTGAGTCTCTAATTAGTGGTACTCCTGTGAAGAGATTGCTTTGCAAGTATATTGTAATCTATTATTAATTGTTGAATAATATATTTAGCTGCTTTTGGAGTGTGGGGTTTTTCTCCCAAAAGGGTTTTCCCCATGTAGATCATTGTGTTATGGTATGCATGTTATTGTGTCTATTTTTGTTAAGTTTTTGTAATTGCTGCAATGATTTGTAAAAGTTTTTGCATTACCCTCCTCTCAAGGTTAGTGTAGGAAGTTGTTTCTCTACTTAACTTCCTTTCAAGTGGTATTAGAGCCTAATCACCTTTGGTTTTAGTTGTGGGTTGTTGGGTTTTTTGAGCTAATCCAGATTTGAGTGGGAGGTTGTGCAGAAGACACTTTTTGATCTTGTTGCAAGAATTTTCAGATGGAAAGTTCGTCAAGGAGAATAAAGGTGGAGAAATTTAATAGTATTAATTTTGAGATGTGGAAGCTGAAGATGGAATATTTGCTAATAGATCAAGTTCTATGGGATGCTGTTGATGCGAATGTATTAAGACCTATAGATCCTACTACGACTGCTCAATATGATGTTATGGCATATCTATTTACGAGGCAATAAAGAACTTCATGAGATTTTTGGTGCTTCAAATGGTTCATCAATAGGACACACGGTTCTCAAGTTATGGCCTCTGAAAGTTTGTACTCCTAAAATAGGAAATATAAAATACATCAGACACATAAATGAGTTGTAAAAGTGAGGGACATGTGTTGATGTGTGTTTTAACACATCATAAGGCATCTAGATTGGAGATAAGGTTGGCTATACCTTATTGAGTGGTTTTAGCCCATGGTTTTGTAATACCATTTGATGGTTTCTTGTATTGTATCTCTTATATATGAGGTGCATAAGATAGAGGTTGTGCGTAAGAGTCTAATGACGATTGAGCTACTTCTGAGTTTCTGATTAGTGGTACTCCTGCGAAGAGCTTGCTTTGCAAGTATATTGTAATCTATTATTGATTGTTGAATAATATATTGAGCTGCTTTTGGAGTGTGGGGTTTTTCTCCCAAAAGTGTTTTCCCCACATAAATCATCGTGTTATGGTATGCATGTTATTATGTCTATTTCTATTAAGTTTCTGTAACTACTGTAACGATTTGTAAAAGTTTTTGCATTACCCTCCTCTCAAGGTTAGTGTAGGAAGTTGTTTTTCTTCTTAACTTCCTTACAAATGACAGTAGAGTAGAGCTAAGTCAAGGAAGGGATTCACAACTCATTTAAGACAAGCATGTAAGGAGAGAAGATGTACACTGCTCAAGTGTGGAAACTTGAAGCAAGCAATTAGGATTGGTGTATAAATGAGGTGGTATGATGAGGAATGATGAGCCGTGCATCAATGGAAGAGATGAATGACAATAGTTAGTGTAGACACCTAAAAGTTGCACAACAAATTAAGTAAATTTTATTCATTTAATTATCCCTATTTCTTCCAATTAATTTAATAAATATCCCTATTTCTGTAAATTAGCCTATTAATCAAATTAAAGATTCGATTAATATTTCCCTTCTTCTGTCCTAGCCATTTAATTAAAGTCCCACCTCTAGCCATTTTAATTAAATCTAAATTTAATTAAAACCCCTTTTGCATTTAAATAAATCTAAATTTATTTAGAAATCTCCCCCACTTGCAAAATCCTACAAATGCAAGTTGCAACCATCAATTGAAATAAATCAATTTTATTTTAATTAAATCCTATTTTCCCTCATCCACTTGCATTTTCCTACATCTCCCACTTGCCTCCTAAACCTCTTCTAGAGCCTTCTAGATTCTTCTAAACCCTTTTAATTAGCCTAATCAACTCCTAATAATGTCTTTTACCTAAGTTTAAGGAGGTCACTTTTCAAATTTGGAAGAAAGTCTTCTAAAAGCAATAAAGGCTTTATCCATTGAACAAGCTAACTTGTTGAGTTCCCCAAAATTTGGAAGGACTCTTACAAATTTTTCTCCTAAGCCTTCTTAACCATTAATGATTAAATCAACCTTCCCCTCATGGTTAGAGACTATCCTCTAACTTAACCATCCTTTTGACTAATGGGTCTCATCAAGCACTTATGGCTTTGACCATAGTTATCCATTTAACCCTTGCACAAGATTTTACCCCTTGGATAAAAGCTTTATTCGTTGGATAACCCTAACCTAACCTTAACCCTTACCTCCTAAGGTAACTTTCATGTCTTCTCATGCATTTAATGCTTCTTTCATCTCCTCTCAAGCAATCTCTTGTTGACAATTCTCACCATTTCATTGGTGAAGATTGTAAACATGGATTGATTAACTTTAAATCCTAGCCGTTGTTAATATTATTCAATCTTAACCATCAATTGCCATATTTTCCCTATAAATAGAGCTCTCATTCTTCATTATCCATATCTCCAAGTTTTATGCATCTACATTATAGCCTAATTTACTAAGCATTTTAGCCTCTCTTTGTTAAAACATCATCATAGTATTTAGAAGCATTTTTCATATCATAGAATATTCATGCTAGGCTAGTATATCATGTTAGGATAATTTATTACTCTTTTATCATATCATTATCTTCATCATATAGATCTTAGAATGCATTCATGCATGTAGATCAAATATCACTCATTCTTGGAGTTGTCATTCCTAAGTCATTTTCTCAATGATCTGAGAGAAAAATATTGGCTTTAGGGATCCTGTGAGATATAGAACAATGGGTCACCCCTTGGGAAGTTAAGTTAATTCAATTAGTTTATATACTTGGACCAAGAGTCTCATTGGTATGTGGGCCTTTTAATCTTGATTTATTTGTTTTGACCATCGCATTTTCCCATGTACATTTTTTGGCGCCCACCGTGGGGCACGTCACCAAAAATAACATTATTTTTTGTGTAGGTTAGAGATTGCAATCATGCTGGAACACTCTTTTAGCGCATCTGGAACTTTCTGTAGTGCATCTATGGCAAACTTTAGCGCATTTATCATACTGTTTAGCGCATAGAAACCATTCCTTAGCACATTTAACTTTCTTTCTGGCGCGTATTCTTCTCTGGCTTTTCTGCTCATAGGAGTATCAATATAGTGTATTCAGGCATCATAGTAGCGCTTAGGTACTCTCTTTTAGTGCTTCTACACCAAACTATAGTGCATCGGTGAAAAAGTTTAGCACGTGGCTCTCACAGAGAAGAAAAAATTGTTATATAGTCAGGAAATTTAGGCTTGTGAAGCCAACTATCAGGATTTAATTTTTTGACTAACTCTGTGCAGGTTCTGTAGACACTTAAAAATAATTATTTTTATTATTTTTAATTCCTAACATAGTTAATTAATTTAATTATGTTAATTCAAATTCTCCTCAATATTAATTAATTATAATTAATATTGTCACTATAGTATGTGACTGATTTATTTAATAAATCAATCCCTTTCTTTATTCTTCTAAGAATTGAATCCTCACAAATCTTCCTCTTAGCTAATTAATTTCAATTAATTAGTTAACCCACATGACTCCTCCAAATAATCTTCCTAATTTATCATTAACCTAATAAAGTCTTCTAGAAACTCCCTAAACCCACTTAACATTATTCTTCTAATTTTTAATTCCCTCACTCATTCTCTCTCCTAGTAAAATCCTCCTACAAATCCTATCCCACCTAATTCTTCCTCTAATCCCCTCCTAATGAGTTTCTAGTGGCTAATCATCATGATTAGCCACAAAGTCAACTCCTTGTCCCTTCCATCCAACCACTAGCTTTTAATTCTCTTTTCCTAGGTGAATGTGAGATTTTCAAAATCTCACATTCCTCTAGGCATCTCCTCTTCCAAGGAATTTTTAATTCCTTCTAATTCCTCCAATCCCCATGATCATCCCTTTTAGGAGAATTTTAAATTCCTCCTCCCCATTCTTCAAGGAATGTCACATCCCTTGCTCCTCTCAAGGCACATTGGGAAGTCTTCCCAATGCACCTTGAGGAGTGTGGAGACAAGAAATGCCTTTAAGGCATATCTCTTGGTCTCCACACCCTCTCTTGGGCCTTGTGTGAGCTCACAAGCAATCCTAGCCCTTCATCTTAGATCTATCCTAACCATCCATTCTTCCTCTCCTCTTCCTATAAATTGAGGACTCCATCCCTTCATTCTTGATCTCCAAGTCTAGTAATCTTATGCTGCCCTTTTGAGCCTAGGAAAATCATCTTAGAACCCTTATCATGTCAAAATCATCTCCCATCCATACTTTATCATCTCATTTTCACATCCCTCAAGATCCATCTCATTTGTGCACAACATTGGAGAGCCATCCACATCAAGCAAGCAAGAGGAGCACATCAAGTGGAGTATCATCCAAGGGCATCTTCACTTCATCAAGCTCCATCCGAAGGAGAAGGTATAAGGTTCATGAGGTATATGCATTTCATTATTGTTGTTTGTGTGTTTAAAATTCATATGTTTTTATGATTGATTTGCATTGTTTGCTAACTAAATCCTCCTCACTAGTCTTTTCCCCTCTTCATTTTAGCATGCCCGGTGGGACCCATGTCCCTAAGAACTAATATTTTTTATGAGTTTTTGTGAGTTGTGAGACGTAGGTTCTGGAACAGTGCGAGAGACTACAAATTAGCGTGAGCGACTCGAGCTCAGTGCGACAGAAAACCTACTTCGACGCGAGCGTAGGCACATCATCTCGAGCGCTAGCGCACCATCGCGACTGCCCCAAGTTCCAGTGCGAGCGCAAGCATTTCAGCGTGAGCGTAGGCGTTTCAGCGTGACAGACAGGTATAAATTCCTTCTCTGTCCTGAGTTTTTTGTCATTTTTTTGTTTACGGGTTTTATTTAGTTCAGTGCATATGCAGGCATTTCAGTGCCTCATACTGCACTTCAGTGCGTGCAGTACAGTGCAGACTAACTTCCATGTTTTTAATTTTGCAGTTTAATTCAACCGTCCAAGACTCAAAAATAAAAAAAACTACTAATCCCGTTTTTTGCAGGTTGCCTAGCAGATTCAACTAAACGTTGTGCTTTTTTTTTAAGATAGGCACCTAGATGTTAATTAAAAGGGAATGAATCATTGTTTTTTTGTGTTTTAAGAAAAGCGTAAAGGTAGGAGAGTATGCTCTCGTCAAGCTAGATGATCAGAAATCCAGACCCTCCAACCTTTTCTTGTTTGATTGCATGTTTACCTCTAGCGGGCTTGCCCTCCCAACTTGTTCTTTGAGAAGGTAAGAGGGGAACGACCCAAGTGAGTACACCTAGACCTGGGGTTCCCAACTCACTATAATAAATAGGCCATTTACTATGAAAGGGTCAATGGTTGAGGCTATATGAGAGTTCACTCTCACATTGGGTGCTTAGTAGGATCCTAGAGATCTCAATCACGCTTGCGTGACTACTAAGTTCTTAGTGCTTCATTGGGCTATAGGCCTCAGTTGTGCTTGCACAACTGTGAAGGGTAGTTCCTAATGGGAAGATTTACTAAACACCTTGTTCATAGTGGCCAAAAACCTTCTAGTCATTGGTGCAGGAGGTCGGACCTTCGAAGCCGACCATATTTTTATGGCCCTTAGTAGAGACACAAAGTTCTCAATGAGGAGTTTTCATAGGAATTGATGCTTAGCTGCCCCAGAGAAGTGAGTGCAGTGGAGGGGAGCCAGTGGGGTCAAGCATCTAAGTGTCCACTCTAGGTAGGCGTAGCTGGGAAACCAATTGGGATCCAATGACTATTGTCTTTGCCAGCCTTAAGAATGTTGTGTATGAGCATGAGTGTCTTTGAGACAATATGCATTTGATCATTGTGTTTTCTTTGTTTGGTACATACTTTCCAAGAGTAGACTAAAGACACATCACTATCCCCCAAACATTTTTGCAAAAAAAAAATGCACTTGTCAAGACACAAACAATTGTCCAAGTCATTACCCACACAAAATCCAAAATTGCATCCAAACTCCGTCCATCCCATGTCTCATAAGAAAACTAAGAGTTCATGCTCTCCATCAAGGTTTAGATTCGTCCTTTAAAACACCAACTATCATCAAAATCAGGGTGGCCGTGTCCCTTCATATAACTTACCATTCAAATCGATCCTCTTTTGAGTCATGTTCAAGCCAAGAACAACCTAGTCATCAAGTTTCTTCTAAGTCATCACTATCACACCTCCTCAATCAATCATCCTCAAATTTTCTAAAGACTTAGCACATCAAATCAATCTCTCACCACTATCAGATCAATTATCAAAATCCAAATCCAATCATCCGTTAATCCAATTTAACCTCACATTAAGGTTGCATACCTTGTGAAGTTCCATTTAGACCTCATCATTAATCAATTGGCTCTTGTGCTTGAAGAAGAATCCTCTCCAAGTATCTTTTGTTGAGTCAATCAAGACTCTTAACTCACGTCTTTACTTTTCCTAGGGTCATTAGTCAACCCTTGGTGTAAGAGAGGCTTTCTAATCATCATTCCCAGGTATAAATTCTACCTAACTTGGTCATTACCTTGCTTGTGGTTTCATCCACCACCTAAAATCCTCATCCAGGGACTAAGGTGTCAAAATCCTAAATCAAATCTAGGCTCTAATCCAAGAACCCCACCAATCAACAAAATCCTTTGTCATCAAAGACAAAATCCAAAGACAAAATCCAAAATTCCACAAACATCTTGCTAAGTCCTTTCTTCAAAAATTTCCTTCTCTAAACCTTTCTAAGATTATTCGTGTATGGTCACAACTTGATTCCAAAAGAAAAAGATGGTTGAACAACAATATGGCATGCCAGACATTAGTGTCCTCTATGAAGACCCCACACAAGATCCTACACAAAGTGGGCAACCTAGCAATCAAGATCAAAGCCAAAATCCTAACATGGTTAGACAAGATGAACTCTCCCTGGAAGTGCAAACTTTTCTAGCAGATTCTTATAACCAAGAGATGGTTGAAAAGTTCATCCAACACAATCCTACTACACTTCTAAAGACTCTCCTTAAAAATGGAGCTCAACTTCCACCTGAATTTGATAAATCCACTCTCGGCCAACAACCACAAGGGGATCTTACATCCACACAAAGTGCTGCACCCGCTACTCAAATTCAATCAATTGCAGCCCCATCAATCATCCAAGCTCAATCAATGCCACCTGTGAAACCTTCCACTGTGGTCTCCATCCCACCTTCTTCCTCTTTACCATCTGTACCACTATCAAATTTGATCTCATCCATCCTGCAACACACTTCTATACCATCTCCTTCCATTCAACCACATATTTCTATTCCACAAACTTGCCTTCCTATCAACAATGTCACAAAATTTATCCAAGCCGTACTCAATCCTGTCACAATAGTTTGTGGACCCCAACCAACTATCACCCAAGTCCCTACGACATCGGTCATTACATCTCACATTCGCGCCTCCTCAGAGTATCAATACATTGGTGGTTGTGCACCTTCCTTGACTCATCCAATTCTTGGGGAAAATACAATTCATCATTATCAAAATCCACAACAAGACCTCATCAAGGACATGAAAGAAGGGACTAACAAGAGGAAACCTTACTCGTTTGAGGAATTTTGTCCTTGTCCTTACGACCCATCTATATCAGTTGCACCTTATCCTCCAGGGTTTGAGATCCCTAAATTCACCAAGTATGAGGGCAAAGGAGACCCTCACGACCATGTCCGAGAATTTCACATCTTATGTCAAGAAGTCTCCTATAGTGACCTATATCTTCGTAGACTCTTTCCCAAGAGCCTCACAGGAGATGCCCTGGCATGGTTCTCATCTCTACCATGAGGCTCCATTGTCTCCTTTCCAGATTTGGCAGAGAAATTTGTGGCCCACTATGCTTACAACATGGCTAATGACATTTCTATGATGGACCTATGTAACACAAAACAAAGGCCTGGAGAGACTTTCACTAACTTCCTACAAAGATGTTGACATCTTATCAAGAAATTCCAGTGGGACATGCCAGAACAACATCAAATTGAATTGTTTCAAAAGAACTTGGTGCCTGAACTTTCAAGACCCTTGACATCTCAATGCATCAAATGCTTCCAAAAATTCACTAATAAGGGCCTTGCCCTCGAATGTGTCTTGTTGGAGGAAGGAACTTTGAAACATTACCAGAAATCAACACAAAGTTCTTTTTCTTATCATAACGACAAGCCAAAATTCTGGACTAAAAATTAAAATATGGTCAACGATGGTGTAACTGATGCAAAGCAGGTCCAAACCGTGGCTGCTCCACCAAAATCCACCACCAATAATCATCAATTCAGCAACCAAAACAATCAAAATCAATCCCAAAAACCTCACAACAATGTCTCAGTCCAGGGACGACCACCTCGATCAAATAACAGAGCTCCAAGAGACTTCACTCCTCTTGCTGAGCCTATTGAAGTGGTGTTTCAAAAACTTGTCCAAGCAGGCGTAGTGGTTTTTTCGATCACTCGCCCGTTTGACCCCAATCAATCCAAACCTAGATGGTATAATGAGAATGAGTATTGTTAATATCATCATATCAAGGGACATGACACACGAAAGTGCATGAAGCTCAAAATCTACATACATGATCTCATTGATAGGGGTGAGATTGAAGTAGCAAATACAAAACCTGGTAATAACAATGAAAAACTTAAAATGTACCAGGAACCCTTCCTGAAGCACGATAAAAAAAAGGCTCATCATCTAACGCAGTGGGTTATGACTATACCAATCACATAACCGACTTTGACTCTTTAGTGGGTCACATCAAGCCCGTAGACAACCATGTTAACATCATAACTGTCCAAGGAGTTAACTCTCCCCCTCCCCAAAGCAGACTAAATCTGGCTAGGATAGTCATTCAAGGCGCCATGTCTTCCACCTCCCAAAATGACTGTAATGTAACCACACGCCAAGACAAAGTCACTATACAAGGAGTTCCTCCCCCACCAAACCCCCCACCCATGTCTTTCACCCGCCGATATGACCTCTTGGACCAACTTGGGAAGACCCCTGCATAGATTTCCATTCTCAAACTTCTAAAGACTTCCCCTGTACATAAGGAAATTTTGGAACAAACCCTCCTTGAGTCCCGCATTCCTAATAACATCAATGCTACTCAATTCCAAGTTCTGATTGGAAACCTTGCTTCCTAGCAACACCTTCTATTTACCTCCAAAGATGCTCCTATAGATTAAGATCACAACAAACCTCTGCACATTGAATCCCTTATCCAAAAACACAAGGTCAAGCGTATTTTGATAGACAGTGGATCCAGACTTAATCTGTGTACATACAAGGTAATAAAACAATTGGGACTTTTTGAGGACTTGGTGGACACATCAGGAAGGATCACCATAAAAGTATATGATGATGCAGAAATAGTTTCAAAGGGAATGATCACCTTACCTCTTCAAGTGGGCCCCATTACAATTGAAACCCCATGCCAAGTACTAAATCTTGATCTCCCCTATAATGTTCTCCTTGGGCTGCCATGGATTCACTCCTTGTAGGCCGTGCCCTCCACCTTTCACCAATGCATCAAATTCCCCTATAATGGAAGAGAGATCACTATCAAAGGTGATTCCCAACCTTTTCAATATTGCAAACTATTAGAGGGGAAGCATCCGTATCATTGCCCACTAAATAGACCCTTGCCAACGCCTCCATCTGACACATCAAATGTTGCCTCCACTTCATCCCATCCAAATAATCAAATCAAGATCTTGGATAATGGCTATGGAGAATACAAATTGGAGGACATCTTATTGGTAGGCAACCTCCCTCTCTCTCCTAAGTCATTTGACAAACTGAAAGAGCTCAAAAAGGACTCGAAACCAGTCATGCAATGTCAAAACACCACCTTCCAGCAATGGGGCCCACTTGATGAGGAGAGCCTCGAAGCGGATGTCTCTTCATGGCTGTATTGGGAAGAGGACGAAGGTCCAGCCAAAATATCCAAAAATATGTATGCAAAAGCATCAATCATAGTTGAAAAAATGGGTTACAAAGGACATGGCCTGGGACCAGAGGAGAAAGGAAGAAAAGCACCCATAAATCCTATCTCCTACAAGTACAACAGAGGCTTGGGGTACACCCCCATGCCTAAGATTACTATCGCTAGTGCCCCTTCTAGTCTTGCTTTGGATATCGAAAGCGCTGATGAAGAGGAGTTCCATGAAATGCCTTATGAATATGAAAATGATATCTTCTTCGACACTCACATCAATACCATTTTCCCCATCCCCTCTTCCACCTCACACGAGCTACATCTTGTTCATCCTGAACTCATAGACTGGGGCCAATGAGACAAACCCATGTTAGACATCTGCACCGATGATAATGCTCTCATTACTCTCCTGACAATGCGAAATCTGGAAGATTGTAACAGAGTAGAGGGCATTCAGCTACATGAAAAAGGATACTTTGGTAGTCAGGTCAATACCCTTAGCCACAAAAAAGATAATCAAAGCAAAAAACATGATTTCTTAGGTGAAAACCTCTCTAAGGCACCTTTGGATGAGAAAAAAATAAAAACAAAGGGCGTATCCGAAAGTGAAAACCTGGAAAAGGCACTCGACGATGAGGGACTTGACCTCCCTACCATTGGTTACCTTCCACAGGATAGATCAAATTTGTTGATAGAAGAAACAAATAGCATCAACATGGGCACTGAAACCATCCCACAAAATGTGCTCATTGCTAAGTCCCTCATAGAACAAGAGAAACAAGATTTTATCAACTTCCTTATAGAGGTAAAAATCAATTTTGCATGGTCCTATGCTGATATGCCAGGGTTGGATCCCGCCTTGGTGTTTCACAATCTTGTCGTCCGCCCAGATGCAAAACCTATAAAACAAAAATTGCACAAAATGCACCCACATATTGCTCTCCTAGTCAAGGCAAAACTTCAAAAGATGTTGGATGCAAAATTCTTCAAACCCATAGACTACGCTGAATAGGTTTCCAACATTGTACCTGTTGGCAAACCCGCTGGAGGCATCCGCATCTGCATAGATTTCTGAGATCTAAATAGAGATTGTCCTAAAGATGATTTCCCACTCCCCAATATAGAAATGATTTCGGACCTTACAACAGGACATGAAATGCTATCCCTTATGGATGGGTTTTCCGGATACAACCAAATCAGAATAGCAGATGAGGATCAACATAAAACTACATTCACAACACCATGGGGTACTTTCTGTTACCGGGTCATGCCTTTTGGCCTTAAAAATGCTGTAGCTACATATCAATGCACCATGACAACAATCTTTCATGACCTCTTGCATAAAATTATGGAGGACTATGTGGATGATCTGCTAGGCAAATCCAAGACAAGACAAGAACACATTCCTATTCTAAAGCAGATCTTTGAAAGATAAGAAAAATACAAACTACGCTTGAATCCAAAAAAGTGTGTTTGGAGTTACATCGGGAAAATTATTAAGATTCATTGTTTCCCGCAGAGGCATTGAGGTCAATCCTGCAAAAGTAATAGCTATCATGGAAATGCCTCCATTGAAAACTCTTCAACAACTATGCAGTCTCTAGGGGAAACTACAATCTGTTAGACGCTTTATTTCACAACTAGCAGATAAGTGCCATCCATTTGCACACCTCCTGCATAAGGACATGAAATTCAAATGGGACTGCTTATTCCAAAAGGCCTTTGAGAAACTAAAAGAATATCTAGCATCACCTCCAATGTTGATGCCGCTTACTCCTAGAAAACCCCTTATTTTGTATATATGTGCTACTGCAGTGGCATTGGGGGCATTACTGGCACAGAAAAATGGCCAAGGGAAGGAACATGCCATTTACTACATCAGTCGAACATTGGTAGGGTATGAACTCAATTATACCCCCATTGAAAGAGCATGCTTGGCATTGGTGTCTAGCACATAGAAACTCTGACACTATATGCTAAACAACAAAACAAAACTAATTGCTAAAATTGATCCACTGAAATATCTCTTGTCAAAGGCTACTCTCACTGGCAGAACCGCTAAATGGGTCATGCTCTTAAGCGACTTTGACATTGAATATGTGGACAAGGCAATCAAGGGACAAGTAATTGAAGATTAGTTGGTTGAAGCTCTACTTCCAGGTGACCATCCTCTTCTCACAGAATTACCAGATGAGTTCATCATGATTGTTACCACATCCTCCACATGGTGATTGTTACCACATCAAGGAGATGGCATCCCAAAATCATACAAGATAGCCTTCACATGTACCAATAACATAGCAGAATATGAGGCACTTATCACAGGTTTGTGCTTGGCCATTCACTGGAAAATAAAGGAGTTACAAGTCTATGGCGATTCTCAACTCGTCATAAAGCAAGTCAACGATGAGTACCAGACAAAAGATGATAAACTCCTTCCCTACCATACTATGGTTGAAGATCTTAATCAACATTTCATGGTAATCAAGTTTGATCAAATTCCATGAACAAACAACAGGGCTGCAGATGCAATGGCCACCATTGGCTCCCTCCTTCAAATGCCAGCACACAGTCAGAAGTGCAAGTTCTTGGTTGAGAAATTATTTATACTGGCATATGACCTACTAGAGTCTGAAATGGTGTGTGTTCTCGTTGGTCCCGAGTCCCCTTGGTACCAAGAAACCTTCGCTTTCCTCAAAGACAATACCATTCCCCCACATCTCACTAAAACCCAACAACAAACCTTCATCCACCGATGTGCTCGTTACACCATCCTTGGAGACACCCTATTCAGAAGGCATTTTGATGGTTCCCTCCTAAGGTGTTTAGATAAACAAGAGGCAGAATGGGCATTATGTGAAGTACATGAGGGCATCTGTGGGGAACACTCAAGTGGGCTCACATTGGCTAAAAATTTTTTGAGAACAGGTTATTATTGGCCTAAGATGGAAGTAGATGCATATAACTATGTGAAGAAATGTATCCCTTGCCAGCAACATGGCAACAAGATTCATGCACTGTCACAAGAATTGCAACCATTTATTACACCATGGCCCTTCATCTCATTGGGAAAATTGACCCTCCATCTTCCAACGGACATAAGTTCATTATCATCGCCACCGAGTATTTTACCTAGTGGGTAGAGGCTATCCCTCTTACTTTCACCACTGGCAAGCAAATATCCAAATTCATCCTGAACTACCTGATCTGCCGATATGGCATCCCAAAAGTTATCATCACAGATAACGACAGACTATTCAAAATTTAGGATGTCAAAGAACTCTGCCAAAAATTCAACATCCACCATTGCTTTTCCACTCCATATTACCCCCAAGGCAATGGCCAAGCTAAGGCTTCTAACAAAACCCTAATAAAAATCCTCAAAAAGATAGTCAATGAAGTTGGCTGTGATTGGCACCTCCAACTCCATCCTGCTTTGTGGGCCTACCACACCTCCATCTGCACCCCCATAGGCACCACTCCTTATTCCCTGGTCTTTGGCTCCAAAGCCATCCTTCCCCTTGAGATTGAGATCCCCTCTCTAAGGGTATCGCTACAAAATATCTTACCCAGCGAGGAATATGGAATTGCCTGCTTACAAGAGCTAGAATTGTTAGATGAAAGGTGCCTCAAGGCCTTGAATCATCTCTAGGTATATCAAAACAGTTTGCGCATGAGTTATCATAAAAAAGCCAGAACCCAAGAATTCCAGATTGGTGATCTTGTTCTTATGGAGAATCAGAAGAATCTACAAGAAAGAGAAAAGAAAGGCAAGTTCGAGCCTAATTGGCTTGGACCATATGTAATCACAACCAAATATGGATCAGGAGCTTATTAGTTGGCTACTTCTGAAGGTGACCCTTTGGATGACCCAATGAATATCATGCACCTAAAAAGATTTTGTGCCTAGTCCTCAGAAAGTCTTAAATTGTCAAAAAATCACAAAATCAATTTTTTTTTTTTTGAAAAAATCAAGAAAAATACAAAAAAAACAAGGAAAAGATCCTGAAAAAGTGTCACTTTGGTGAAAACCTGGCAAATAGGTGCCATGTGACACACACACACACAAAAAAAAAAGAGAAAGAAAAACAATTCATCCACCAGTGAAAACCACTTTGTGGCGCTATGGACAAGTACCTGGTGAAAACCTCCATGCAGGCGCCAAGGTAAATAACTGGATCCACTATTTATCAGATCGACATTGCAAATCACCTACCATCCAGTCCACCCATTCACAAAATTCCTTCTTTTCCACCTCCCAATAAAACATGCGCATGATGATGAGTCTTCGCCTAAGTCATGAACAAGGAATGTCCCATTAAATTGAGCTTTTATGCCTCTATGTAAGCTTCAAGAAGTCTTGAGAAACAATTCCAAGTCCTCAGGTCACTTTCCAAAACCATAAAATCACTTGCCTAAATCCACAAATCCACTTTTCCCTAGGGATGATTCCTTCCCTCACCTGGCAACCTAATCTTCCATCCTAAGTCCTACTCTTGGCAAGAGGTATCATTTGGTCATAGAAGAATTGATTTGTTAGATTTTGTCGGATCTTTTTATTTAGACTTGCATCTGGCCCTACGACTGCAACTATCTATGACTGCCTGGGTTTGCCATATCCAGGTATGTTACAATAGGCGCATACTGGGACATATTTTCATAGCACGACATGTTTTGGATCTCTCTTGTATAAACCGATGATCGGGTATTAGTGTTTGTCAATACCTACCCTTTCGTGTACAAGAGTTATTGGTGTGTTTGAGGGTATCCTTGCACGTACCCACAACTCTATATCAGTGTTTCTTAAACACTTGCATAGCTATGTGTAAGGAATTCTTGTTCATCTGAGAGTCAGTCCACGCCTTGGGTTTCTCATGGCATCCTGATTTCTATAATCAGTGGTGCAAGTCACCCAGGGCAATATCAAACTAGGTTGGCTCTCCACATTTGTTGTGCACAAAATCTCATCATCATTCCATAAAATCCTATACTCAATAATCCCATGGAGTTCTCAAATCCCCCCCATTTCCCATCTATTCCATATTATTCTATCCAAGATCATTATATTATTATTGGCATATTCCCTCTTTGTATTATTTATTCACATCATATAGATTGCATTGTTTAGATAGTCATTTTCCACAAAACATTTAGCATATAAGGTTGCACTTTGGTTGCATCACATAAATATTCATCCATATAACATCTAGATCGCATCATAAATCGTTTCACATCTTTCACACATATACATTTATACATAAAAACATAAAAAACACTCATCCTGCATCCGAAAACCATGTTAGCAACACATCATAAACACACATGTATAAGCATCCACTCTGCATCACAAAATAAGTCAGCATAACACATCCATGATTGCATCCATATATGACATCATAAGAAGAACAAAAAGAATCCATCACAATAAATGCTACACATCATCTGTCACCAATCAAATCATGTATATATATATAAAAAGGAAAATGTGTTTGTCATGATACAATGATCGCCCCGAAGGGTCAAAATATAATACAAAAGCAATACAAGGAGCTAGCTCTCCCCTCTTGTCTCTCCACCCCCCTTTGTTGTACCACCCCCCTCTGCTGTACCTCCCCCCCGATCCTCCTGCTCCCCCTGCTGGTGGCTGAAAACCCACTGATCCCCTTGTCTGCTGACTCTGAGTCGGCCGCTGACTATGGGTCCGGTGAGACAACACACTCTTAGTGTATGAGGCTACTCACTATCCTATAGGCACTACTATGTGATATAATCCCCTATAATACTGTGCCTCTTGGGCTGACCTCTCCGCCCTCTCTCGCTACTGTAGACTATCAGAAAAAATATGTGCCATCCTTGCCAGAACCAATGCTTGCCGGGCTGCATCCCTCTCCCCCCGTAGTCGTGTTGCCTTCACCTTCACCCTCTGCACTCTGGCATGTAACTCCTCTAACTCAAAATCCTACCGACGAAGAGAATCTTGAAGCCTTGCAATAGCTGTACCTGTTCGAGCCTCCTCCAACATCCTCCCTACCTCCTCCCCCTCCGCCCTCAAGGCATCCACCTCTATCCTAGAAGTATGGAGACTCTCTGTTAGATCAACTATCTCCTATGTCAGCCACCCCACCTCTGCCTCCATGCTTTCCCTTCGAGCCCTCTCTACCTGTAGCTCATCCTCCATAGAATGAAGCCTTGCCCGATAACTATCCCGCTCTTGCTATAATTGGTCAAAATCAGCCTGTGTCGGTCCTCCCCTTTCCCCCACCTGTATCTCAGGGATATCCATGGGAACAAACTCCCCTCCCTCCCCAACTACAACCTCCTCTCGCTCACCAATTGTGGCCTCCACAGCCTCTCCCACTGGTGTATCCTCTCCATCCCCCTCCTCCTCCTCTGGAGCCCTCTGCCCACACCACGCCTTGCGTGAACTACAACTCTCTCTCCTGGGCCATCATCCTCCCCACCCACCACCTGATAAACCCCCGGCTCCAACTCCTCATCATCCAAAACCCCAGGAATGGTAAGCCGCACTGGCAAGTACCCCTCCCACCAGCTCCTGTATCAACCTGTCATACCTGGGTCCTCCCCTGCTCCCATCCGCTCATCCCAGACTATGTGAAAAGTTTTCTGGAAGCTCGTTCACCCATCCAAGGGACTCGCTATAGGCCCCCAATACCTCACTTCCTGTGTGATCCGAGGATACACTGGAATATCCCCCACTATATTAGGTATCTGCCCAAGCTGACGAACCACCTTGAATGGAGCGTAGTACTGCATGATATACATAGATCTCCCAAATATCCACATCTCCATTCCCACCCAGTGCAACTACCAGTCATCCCTCCACTACTCACATCCCAAAAATGGCCTCCATGTGAACCACACTAGCTCATCTAGGATCCTCCTCCAAAACCACACGGACGCTGTCTGTGTGTAATGCAACAGTCCCCTGTACCTTCCCACAAATGGCTGTCACGGCCACCTGTCCTGAACCCCCAGTGGTCGAGTCACTGCAATATGCTCCCATGCCTAGATGTGTAACCCCCGTGGATAAACTAGCGTACTCTTTGTAAGTCACCAGGTGCATGTTATGATATAATTGGGCTAGCATCGCTGACCCCCACGCATACTGCTGACCATCGTGCACCATGAAATAAACACATCTACTCCACCCCAGAGGGAATCTGTGTCCACCCAAATCCGGTAGGATCCGCCCACTTAGGAAGCCACAAATCACCAAAACCAACTGAGGAATCTACCGAATACCCATCGCTCGGCCCAAGTGCATCCTGCTCCTATCTAGCATTGATGACATCTCATACTCACATAGCTCCCTCAAATAAAAATCAGCTGCATCCAACTGATACTCAGGGATCACACCACGAATGGGGATCTTCAAGATCCTCCAAACATCTAACAAGGTCATTGTCGCCTCTCCAGTCAGCAAACAAAAGGTGTTATACCGACTATCCCACCTCTCCACTAGCGCAGTCATCATAGCAGTATGTGCCCGTATCCTAGGCCACCTGCCTACATAATGCAATCCCAACACATCTAGAACCTCCAGCTCATCGCAACCTAGCTCATGGTACAGACTCATCATCGCTGGCCAATGCTCTCTCAACGCTAGTGGTCCCCTCTCCACCTACATCCATTACACCAAATCATTACTTTCACATCTCAAAACCCCCTCCTGACCTCCAAAACCAACCATAACCTTTCCCCCATTCCAAAATTCTAAGCAAAAGGTACATCCCCCCCTTCCCAGGTGCACACACTGATTTACCCAGCGCTCACACCAAAACCGTGATGCACGCGCCATTTTGTAGGTGCTCGCGCCAACAGAGCCCCCCTTTCCTCTTTTTTTCCCTCCTAGCCTCGTCAACGTGAGCACTTGTGCTTTAGTGCGAGCGCTTGCGTAATCCCTTGGGTGCTCGCACTGAAGTGGAAGCGCTCGTTCTGAAGCACGAGCACTCGCATTGACCCCCCCCATTCTCCTAGCAAAACTCCTATTCTACCCCGACCTCCCGGTGAGCGCTCGTGCTGATCACTAGTGCTCGCGCTAGCCTTAGGGCATGCACGCTGAAACAGAGATCAGCATGAGTGCCTCGCCTAATCCTACCCCGTGTTTCTAACCCTAAAATTTTCCTAAAGTCAAAAATTTGAAAGGAGGGATAGACCTACTCACCGGTGGTCCATAGCTAGTTGGTCGGTCGAATCATTGGATCCTCTCAGTGCAATGATCACGAACTGGAATGAGTTCCATCTCTCCTTCTCTTCTTCTTTGCTCTGAATAGCTCCAAGGCTTGTGTGTAACAATGACCCCTCATTGGGCCCGTTGTGGTTTATATGGGCCCCCGTTTGGGCCCATTTTCCTCTGTGGCCTCGCAATTTATATTTCTTCTTTCTAAATTCTTTATGACTACTTCATATTTCTTCCTCATTTATCCCTTCCACTCTTATTCTTCTTCCTCTATTTTCGAGAATTTTTCATCTTTTTTTCGAAAAAATTCTCGAGGGGGCATACACCTCCCATGCTTTACGCCAGGGCATCCTTTCCTCTTCTATCTTCTACACATCGCCAAATTAGCCGTTGCGTAAAAGAGGGGCAAAATGTAGACACTTCAAAATAATTATTTTTATTATTTTAATTCCTAACATAGTTAATTAATTTAATTATGTTAATTCAAATTCTCCTCAATATTAATTAATTATAATTAATATTGTCACTATAGTATGTGACTGATTTATTTAATAAATCAACCCCTTTCTTTATTCTTCTAAAAATTGAATCCTCACAAATCTTCCTCTTAGCTAATTAATTTCAATTAATTAGTTAACCCACATGACTCCTCCAAATCATCTTCCTAATTTATCATTAACCTAATAAAGTCTTCTAGAAACTCCCTAAACCCACTTAACATTATTCTTCTAATTTTTAATTCCCTCACTCATTCTCTCTCCTAGTAAAATCCTCCTACAAATCCTATCCCACCTAATTCTTCCTCTAATCCCCTCCTAATGAGTTGCTAGTGGCTAATCATCATGATTAGCCAGAAAGTCAACTCCTTGTCCCTTCCATCCAACCACTAGCTTTTAATGCTCTTTTCCTAGGTGAATGTGAGATTTTCAAAATCTCACATTCCTCTAGGCATCTCCTCTCCCAAAGAATTTTTAATTCCTTCTTATTCCTCCAATCCCCATGATCATCCCTTTTAGGAGAATTTTAAATTCCTTCTCCCCATTCTTCAAGGAATGCCACATCCCTTGCTCCTCTCAAGGCGCATTGGGAAGTCTTCCCAATGCACCTTGCTCTTCTCAAGGCACCTTGGGAAGTCTTCCCAATGCACCTTGAGGAGTGTGGAGACAAGAAATGCCTTTAAGGCATATCTCTTGGTCTCCACACCCTCTCTTGGGCCTTGTGTGAGCTCACAAGCAATCCTAGCCCTTCATCTTAGATCTATCCTAACCATCCATTTTTCCTCTCCTCTTCCTATAAATTGAGGACTCCATCCCTTCATTCTTGATCTCCAAGTCTAGTAATCTTATGCTGCCCTTTTGAGCCTAGGAAAATCATCTTAGCACCCTTATCATGTCAAAATCATCTCCCATCCATACTTGATCATCTCATCTTCACATCCCTCAAGATCCATCTCATTTGTGCACAACATTGGAGAGCCATCCACATCAAGCAAGCAAGAGGAGCACATCAAGTGGAGTATCATCCAAGGACATCTTCACTTCATCAAGCTCCATGTGAAGGAGAAGGTATAAGGTTCGCGAGGTATATGCATTTCATCATTGTTGTTTGTGTGTTTCAAATTATGTCTTTCAAATTCATATGTTTTTATGATTGATTTTCATCGTTTGCTAACTAAATCCTCCTCACTAATGTTTTCCCTTGTTCAGGTTCTAACATTTTTTAGTGCAGGAAAATGAGGAGTTAATTAGTTTTTTTTACTTTCTTGTATAAATTGGTAAAAAGAACTCACTTTTCTCTTATTACAAAGGCTTAAAATGAATTTCACCTTTCTTTTGGATGCTTAAAAGGAACTTCATCATTTATTTTTGGTGCCTAAAATAGACTTCATCTTTCTTTCTTGCATAATTAAAAAGATCAACAAAACCAAATCTTTCCTTTTATGCAAGATAGGATCATCTATCTTTGGGCTCTAAAAGGAACGAAACAAAATTTCCCATTTCTGCAAAGGGCTAAAATTGAACATCATCTTCTTTTGGTGTTGATTAAAATGAACCTCATTTTTCATTTGGGAATTTGAAAAGAAACTTCACTTCATTTTAAAAGATCTTCCAAAGTTGCAATAACCGTTGTTATTCATTTGACAAATTTACTTTGGTTGACCAGGATTTCTTTAAATTTCAAATATCTTGCTATCTTCACACATTGCTATATTCAGATAAAAAGAACATCATGTCTTCTTGGAGCAACATCTCCATCTAGCTTAGACAATTTTGCAATGAAGGTTTAAAAAGAATCCTTGTCTTTTGTGTTTGTGAGGTGATAGGTATATGCTCTCACCTTTAATAGGTGATCAAAAATCCAAAACCATCTCTTTCATGTTTTCTTTCAGTTTCATGCATTAACACCTTTTAGAAGGCCTACCCTCCTGAGTTGCCCTTAGGGCGCCATTAAGGCCGGTGAGAGGGGAACAACCTTATAAGTGGGAAACAACTTTATCGCCAAGTGTTCCAACCCACTATAATCAAATGTGGAGGCTGATGAAAATCTCCTCCAATCATTTTTATCAGTGATTAGTCTTCCCCCAATATTTTAAAGATATGTAAAGCCTTTGTTCTAAAAGTTGGGAAGCCTCCCGAGGGAGTTTATCACTGAAGACAAAACGAAAGCCTGATTAAAAACCATAGAAGTAGAATCTTTGAGTCGAGTCACTTACCAAACATTGAAAATATCATAGTGCAAGGGTGGGGAAGAATCCGCCACCAAGATCACTCACCATATATCTCCCAAGATAACTACCAAATTGTGAAGCAATTCACTTTGGGTTAATTTCTGGCAAAAGACAAGAAAATGGGTGCCCCCTAGGGGGTGACAAGGCTGTTTGAGTTGATGGAGTATCGAGACTAGTGGGCTATGATATTGTTGATGACCTTTGAATAAAGAGTCTTCTTGATATGTCTTCTTTGTAATCCAAACTAGTGAAAACATCGAGGATTTGAAAACATCCTCACAAGAACATACACTATTTGTTAGCATAGACAAACTGTTATTACTTCTGTCTAATATATTTTCAAATTGTTTTATCAGAAAATCATCCATCAAGCACAAAAATCATTTCTCAAAATTTCAACAAAGTCATCAAATCAAAGTTATGAGGACAATTAGCGCATAGGAGCATCAACCTAGCGCATCTCAACCATAAGATAGCACATTCAAACTAAAACTTGGCACTTTCACAACTCAAATTAGCTCATGATTAGTATAACATTGGTAAAAATCAAATAGCATTTGCAAACATCATTTTAGCACATCAAAGCATTAGCCTAGCGCATCTCAACCATAAGATAGCGCATACAGATCAAACATTAGCGCAAAACCTTTTCAATCTGTGTGATAGCAGACGGTAAGAAATAGCATATTTAAGGGCATCATAAGTGCATCTGGAATATTCTATAGCACTTTGGGGTCATCCTTTAATGTATCAAGGCTCGATTTTAGCACATGACCAAAATTGGCTAAAAATAGAGAGCAATCTATCAACCTTTTAAAAATTTCATAACCAGTTTTAGATACCCTTTTTGGTCTTCTAACAAATCCAACACAAAAAGGAAAAATTTTTAGCAAACAAGGAGGGATCATAAGTGAGAGAAAATTTTTGAATCCAACTAAGTACCCTTGGAGAGGGATTTCAAATCTTCAACTATCTTAAGATCATATTTCATCCAACAAGATTAGAGGAGTATCAAAACCAAGTGATCAAGAGTTTATCATCCAACTATCTCAACGACAACAATACCTAGCTAGGTATTCAAGTTAGTCAAATCAAGTTTCCATATTGGGAGACTTTATCCATATCATTTGATGTGCTTTGTCATAGGGGCCTATCAAATAAACCCTCTATTCGAATTAGTAAGATTGAGTATTCGAAATGAAGTATCCATCAAGTCAACAACATCAACCTATCCAAACTAAAACTTTGATCACTCATGTGACCATCTCTTATCACTTGAAAAGAAGAAGCTTATTCAAAGCAAATGAGTCCTATCCTAAATCAAGATCAAGATATCATGTCTCTCCAATCTAATCTCATTTTTGATCAAGGTCCCATCTATCAAGAATCTTATGATGATCCCCTAATCTTTTGGTATTCCATCCACCTCCTAAGAAAGAGCATGATATCCCTTCCATATCCTCCACTAATCTAATTGAAAATCAAGAAAAAAGCACAAATTATCCTATTCCAAGTCAAGATCAAGGTATCCCTTCTTCTAAACCCCCACATAAACATCCCCTTTTATCCTTGAAATCCATTTTAGGTCCTTTCATTCCAAAGTCAAAATTTTAATCATCCAAATCCATTTTAGGTCCTTTTATTCCAAAGTCAAACTCTTCATCCTCCAAATCCATTTTAGGTCCTTTCATTCCAAAGTCAAATTCTCCATCCCTTCAATCCATCATGGGGCCTTACCTCCATCCATCCACCAATCCATCACCTCAAATGATCCATAAGAAAGATAAACAAAGGCACCATCTTTGAACTTCTTTCAACCATCTATCTAAGCATCTTTCCAAAATTATTGTTCCATCATTTTTTTAATCTAGTTTGGGTCCTTATGTCCCAAAATTCAATTTTCCTTGATCTCTTCATCACTTCTTGAGTTGTGTACCAACACTCATCTTGAATACATTTCCATCTATCCTCGCACAAATATTCAAACATTCTATCTATTATCCAATAGCTCTTTTCCATTGCTTCGATCCCTATCATTCAGTCTTTTGCATAAATCCTTCATCTGTGAAATAGGCATTTGTGTAATTTTGTCACATGCTTTCCCATGCTTGAATCTCATGTTCAGTCATTTTCCTAGATATCTATTCATGAAATGCTTTAGAATCTAAGGTTGTTCCTCTTTAACATTTTCTTTTGGTTGGGATACACACTTAATCCAGAAAAGAACCACTTATCGTGTCTTGGTACTGACATCTTTTGATTACTATATCTCATACACTTAATCAATTTCTCTAAATCATTGTGATCTCTTAGTCGAAGACATGGCTAGTGAAAAATCTAAAATCTTGCTTCAACCCACTGTAATTATCAGAACCATGTAAGTTTCATCACTTACAATCCAATGCAAGAAAAATAAAGAGAAAAAAGACAATATCAAAAGATCAAAAGCATGAGCAAGAAAATAAATATCAAGAAAAGAAAAATGCAATAAAATACAATATCAAAATGCTTGGCTATGGGAACATGCAAATAACTCCATTGGGGCTATGAATGCTTGGCTAGAAATGGAGCAATATTTGTGAGATTACAACAATAACCTCGTGGGAGCTATGGATGCTCGCTGGCAGCGAGGCTCTATCCTGGATGCTTTTGAAGTTAGGGTAACTCATGTAGCTAGCCACGTTGGATTCTGAAGATTACAATGATCATATGAGATGGAATGAACCCACTTCCACACACATGGGTAATGAAAGACTAAATACCTTGATCCAACTTGGGATTTTTCTTCCCTTTTGAGTATGCTTCCTAGTTGCTAGATATGTTTGGCTGAATTTTTCCAAAGGTTATAAGTGTGGGTTGGGTCTCTATCTTTGAAATTTAAAGAAAACTTATTCGAGTGGTGCTAGATGTTGTGACAATCTTACATATTGCATTTTTGCAAATGTAAACCTGTATGCTTGGGGACAAAGTTCATCCACTCTATTCTTCCTACCATATCTCCCATTATCCTTCCTTCAATATCCATTACCCTATCTAAATTCATCCAATGCTATCTATGATCTTGCTTCACTTTATCCATACCATCTATCTTACCTATTCATTTCTTCCATCATCCCTCACTATCTATGATCTTGTTTCTCCTATCCATATCCTATCTCTATCCATATAGCAACAAAATCAAATAAAAATTGAAAATCAAAACATGAAAGCATGGACCATCTATCAAATCAGATCAACAACAGGCAAACTCTCAAAGTCTACAATAAAACTGATTACATGTCTTGTTAATTAATTCATCACTCGAAAACTATCAACATCAACATGTCTTATACAGGGATAGGTATGCTCTAAACCAGTCATATCGGTCTTATATGGGGTACCCACTCTTTGAAACCAGGCATTCCTATCAATCATTGAGTCTTGTTAATCAGTTCATCACTCAAAAACTATCAACATCAACATGTCCTATACAAGGATAAGTACACTCAAAACAAGACAGATTGGTCTTATACAGGGGGGTACTCACTCTTTGAAACTAGACATTCTTATCAATCATCAAACAAATCAAAACAATGACATAGATTATAGATTAGTACGACTACTGGATTTTGTTCTAGTTAGCCTCATCTTTATCAATTGATGGTAGTACATGTTTCATCTTTCAAAAATAAAAATCAAATCAAAAGTGCAATAAAAAAAGTGGGGAAAACCTGACAACAGACAGTATTTGTGAGAGAACAACTCCTCTATCTATTGGCACTCACATCATATCTTTAATCCATATGATCTCATCCCATAGTCATCACAAAACACTTATACATGTGGCATTATCTTGGACATACTTAGCGTAGTCATTGTCCTTGATTATCTAAATAGTTATCCATATCATATCCCACCATGGCTTGGTGATCAATGTATATTCCACATCAACAAGTATCCATAACTAGGGGAAACATTCATCCCACTTTAGCATTCAGACAACAAACAAGGATCACATCATACTAAGGAAACCAATGTCAAAATTTCTTATCGAAATAGAAAACAGGATCATTATCCAACTACAACTTCAACACACACATGATGGATGATTTATTATGAATTATGATTTGTTTACATTTGGCATGAAGTTTTGACTATTTGTATCTTTAATTCTGAATCATTAGATATCCAGAGCTACTCAAGGATGCACTGAGCTAGAGAAGAAATGAAGGAATTTGGTATTTTCTTTGGTTTTCTGTTTGTGAGATGATCATTTGTATGGTGCAAGTTTGTCTCGAGACATGATTGGAAACATATCATTGAAGAAATTTTAGATTTTGCACATAAAAATGGTTAACTATTATCTATTTTAAGCGAGCAACACTTAGGTCATCTTGGTTCAATTATACCTTGACACTTTTGTCATCTTGCAATATCAAAAATCATGTAAGTTATACTCAGGCTATCATGGTTTAATTATACCATGATGCGTGTATTAACTTTCAATATATCAAAAGCTCAATGATGACAAAAAAGAGCACAAACAAGTGACTAACATGAATGACAATGATAGGATTAAATGATCATTTAGTTGCATATAATTTAATCATTGCATTTAGTTTCATATCATTTCAATCTGCATTTAGTTGTATTGTCATATCATGGCATTTAGTTGCATATCATCATCATCATCATCATCTAGTCACATTCATCATTGCATCCCTCACATGCATATCTATCATATCATCATAGAATATTTCTACACTTTCATATCCTCATCATTCATCCAACTCTTATATATCATGTCTTATATAGGATGTATCTTTCTTGAAACTAGATGTTTTGATCAAGTCTTATACAAGATATATCATTCCTGAAACCAGATGTTTTGATCATCTTTGTCTTATATAGGAGGTGTCATTCCTGAAACCAGACTTGATCCCAATCTTATCAATTCTATTAATCCATTTCATCTGATCTATTCTATCATGTCTTATACAGGATGTATCATTCCTAAAATCAAACGTTTTGATCATCTTTGTCTTATACAGGATATATCGTTCCTAAAACCAGACGTTTTGATCATCTTTGTCTTATACAGGAGGTGTCATTCCTGAAACCAGACTTGATTTCAATCTATCAATCTATTTCATCTGATCCATTCTATCATGTCTTATACAAGATATATCTTTCCTGAAACCAGACGTTTTGATCAAGTCTTATATAGGATATATCATTCGTAAAACCGAACGTTTTGATCATCTTTGTCTTATACAAGAGGTGTAATTCTTGAAACCAGACTTGATCTCATTCTTATCAATCCAATCAATCTGATCAATCTTATCAAACCCATGCATGTAATTAACTATCCACTCTTCTATCTTTCAAATAACATTCCTCTTCTTTTGAGAGATCATTCATGCCTTTAGTGCACGAACGATCTCCTGAGGTGATATTATCATATTGAATCTCGACATTAATTTCATATCAGTCTCATATCGACATCAGTCTCATATCAAATTTTCATATCAAATGAATTATTCATATCTGGGGCATCACATCGAATCTCCATATAGCTTCATATCGACAAAATCACATCATCACTTCATATCGAAATCAAATTTTCATATCTAGAGAATCATATCGACAACTTTGGCACACAACATTATATCAATCAATTTTATTTTAATTAAATCCTATTTTCCCTCATCAACTTGCATTTTCCTACATCTCCCACTTGACTCCTAAACCTCTTCTAGAGCCTTCTAGATTCTTCTAAACCATTTTAATTATCCTAAACGACTCCTAATCATGTCCTTTACCTAACTTTGAGGATGTCACTTTTCAAATTTGGAAGGAAGTCTTCTAAAAGCAATAAAGGCTTTATCCATTGAACAAGCTAACTTGTTGAGTTCCCCCAAATTTGGAAGGACTCTTACAAATTTATCCCCAAAGTCTTTAGAACCATCAATGGTTAACTCAACCTTCCCCTCATGGTTAGAGACTTTCCTCTAACTTAACCATCCTTTTGACTAAAGGGTCTCATCAAGCACTTATGGCTTTGACCATAGTTTTCCATTTAACCCTTGCACAAGAGTTTACCCCTTGGATAAAAGCTTTACCTATTGGATAAACCTAACCTAACCTTAACCCTTACCTCCTAAGGTAACCTTCATGTCTTCTCAGGCATTTATTGCTTCTTGCATCTCCTCTCAAGAAACTTCTTGTTGACAATTGTCACCATTTCATTGGTGAAAATTGTAAATATGGATTGATTAACTTTCAATCCTAGCCCTTGTTAAGATTATTCAATCTTAACCATCCATTTCCCTATTTACCATTTAAATAGAGCTCTCATTCTTCATTATCCATATCTCCATGTTTTATACATCTACATTATAGCCTAATTTACTAAGCATTTTAGCCTCTCTTTGTTAAAACATCATCATAGTATTTAGAAGCATTTTTCATATCATAGAATATTCATGCTAGGCTAGTATATCATGTTAGGATAATTTATTAATCTTTTATCATATTATTATCTTCATATTAATTTAATCATCATAGTTTAAACACATCATAGAGATCTTAGAATTCATTCATGCATGTAGATCAAATATCACTCATTCTTGGAGTTGTCATTCCTAAGTCATTTTCTTAATGATTTGAGAGCAAAACATTGGCTTTAGGGATCATGTGAGATAGAGAACAATGAGACACCCCTTGGGAAGTTAAGCTAATTCAATTAGTTTATATACACCAAGAGTCTCATTGGTATGTGGGTCTTTTGATCTCTATTTATTGGTTTTGATCACCGCATTTTCCCGCGTACAGTTAGCAGTGGTAGATTGAAATTGACATGATGTGAGATCTAATGAATCCACAAATAAAAAAATATCCATCTTGGAGTAGAATCTATATGCTTGGATATGTTGCCAAATTTATGAGCCATTGCCAAGTTGGAAGGGGCATTTAAGAAGAAGGATGGCCGAATGTAGGTTATAAACCAAAAGACATGAATTGACATATTAAATGTTTGGCGCCTTGGTGAAGCCAAAGGTGCATGGAACAAGAAAAGTTGGAAGAATGGAGGTAAAGTTATCGTTGCAGACAAACAAGCAACGAGTGGCATTTTGGGGGCACATAACGGATGACAGGATAATTAATATCTTCACTTATAAATAATGAACTTTCATCACGAGAATGAAGATAGTGCTTGGGGAGGAATACCTGCATGGGGAGTTTAGATACCACACAAATGTGGATATTGCATAAACGTTTATGGCGTGGTGCTTGGAATTGGAACCAATAAGCTTGATGGTGGAGATAATGAATAGATATGTGAAGAAAGAGTGGCTCGAGGGAATGGCAAGTTTGTTGGCTTTGGTGTGCGACAAGGGAGGGTTTGCATGCCCTGGAGGGACATGGATACATGTTAGCGAATTTTTTCCTTCTCTCAGGATGTTCCTACTATGGAGTGTAAATTGTAACAAGTGAGGAGGACAATGGTATAGATAGGGATGCAAGGAGTAAAGAAATACATTGTTTGTAATTGATTGGGAGACCCGTTTAGAGCAAGCCAAATGGAGGCCCTATGAGAACTACCGGGAACTGAAGGCTAAGTCTGCACCTCTAAGGTGGAAGAGAGGATGACCTGTAGGGAATTGGAGGACAAGGATGATTCGAGTCTTGGTTCAAGGAGAGCCTTCCAATTGTAGAGTCTACCTAGAGATCATGAATTAGAATATGCTGACAATGGTCGCCAAAAATGAGAAAGGCAAGGCAGTGGTGGAGGAGGGTTAGGAGGTGGTGGAACATTCCATTTTTTTGATGTTTTTTGAAATGTCAATATTCCATAGGCGTAGTTGGGAAAGTGGTATGCACCTTTTTGTAATTTTGTATGTAAGGGATGTAAAGGGATAAACTGAACTTGCTCGATTTTTAGGGCTTGATATTTTGAAATGTATATCTCTTTTTGAATCAATATAATACACAAATTATTGATAAAGAAAAAAGACTTGGGAATTGTATTTTGATAGATCTAAGTGTTGAACTAGTTTGAGATCAAGTATTATTTTAATAACTCCTTCAGGAAAACCTATCCCTTTATCCTATCATCTCAATTTCTTTGTACTAACAATATCGCTGAGTATGAAGCCCTTATTGCTGGTTTAAAAATGGCTTTATTTATGTATGTTCAACACTTTTATATTTATGGTGACTCACAATTGATTATAAGACAAGTTAGAAAAACTTACTAAGATAAATTATCACAATATCATGATATAGCCTTATCATTGTTAGAAAATTTCACTTCTTATACCATGAAACTTATTCCTTGAAAGGAAATTGGTGTAGGGCACCTATCACTCCATGCAAATTTTGCTTTGTTCTTAAGTCTTTTATGTTGTATTTAATTTTGTAATAAGTGGACCAACCATTTGGGACTTAATGAAGTCATGGTTGAGTTGTCCAAGCTTTTGTTGTGTTCAGGATATTGATATCCTAGAAAGATGTAATGCTGATATTGTTCACAGGTGCAGTACTCTAAAAATAGAGTCATCATGTAATAAGGGTGTAATGCATTGTTTTAGGTCTCCTAGATTGTATAGAGGGCCTTTGGTGCCTTGGAGTACACTTGAGTGCAAGGTTACATCCTAAGGATAAAAAAGATGTAAATGCTAAGCAACATTTGCAACATTGCAAAAAGTTGCACATTATGTTGTTGGTGGTGAAGAAGTTGGTTCTAACCAACTGAATCATGATATTAAAAGACAAAGACAACATCATTGTATGGGTTGGAAGAGTTTGGAATGTGGAGCAAGTTTTGTTTGTAAGCAAAAACCTTATTTTTACACCACTTTCACTATTTTTCCTTGTTTTTACTGTGTTGTACGGTCTAGTACAGATTTTTTCAGAGGAACCTACTTTCAGGTCATGAAGGACTGGTGAATCTACTTTACATCAAGGTAGGTTTCAAGGTTTGGTTGTGTTTGGTTGTAGAGATTCAAACCATTCTCTGTGAACTAGGCACAAAACCCTTGTAGGCTAGGGTTTAAGCAATAAATGGCTCTAACCTGAGCACCCATTGATGGCACCGATTGAAATCTAGTGGAATGTTAGGTTAGAGTCTATAAATATGTTTAGTTTAGGCTTTTTTTTTGGCTTTGTAGACCTTTTTGGTGGTTTTACAATGATACCCTAGGCTCACATCTAGGAGTTGGTGAGACTAGGACAACACAAGATGTGCATTTTCATAGCGCACATGGATTGGTAGAGCCAAAGTTGATACATTTTTGGAGACCCCATTGAATTCCCTTTAATAATACCTAGTTAGTTTGTGCAGAGGTTTTGACTGGTGAAGCTTTCTAAGGCCAAGTTAGCAAGTCACTCGGGTAGCCCTAAAACCCTTAAAAATAGGACAGTTCTAGAAACCCCATGTGTACAGAGAACCCATATGCAATTTTGCAATATTGTATGTAACTAGGAAAAGGGTACTCATAAATGTAATTTTTTTGGGGCCTTGTGTGGGTAGATGTGAATGCAAGCCTTGAAAAGAATAAAAGGAGGCCTAATTGAATTAGGTTTGTTTGGCGCCCGATATAGACAAAGTGAGCTTGAGAAGGCTTGACGATGGGTTTAAAGGTGACAAAACCATTAGAAGACACCAAAGACACTATGTCGACTTCATTTACACTCATGGAACAAGTTTGTGATTAAAGATCCTTTGCAGAGGTTGTTGGAGCATTGGGAAGCTGTGATAGGGATTTAGGTGGAATCCTCAATAGGAAGTGTTGTTGTAAAAAATTTGTGGCTATACCTTGGAGGCAAGACAAAGTGGATTAGGCCTTGGAGGTCTAACTAGAAGAACCCTTACCAAGTCCCATTGGATGGGCTTGAGGAGTTAGAAGGTTGGAGAGAACAAGAAAGACATCTCAGTGACTGAGAGCAACTCCAAGAATCTCTGCATCAGTAATTGACATGCAGATGCGATGGTAAACAACACTTCCCTCATATCCCTTCCAAGATCCCATGAAGGATTATCATTTCACTATTCACAATCTTTCCTCCCCAGCTATTACTGATAAGTCTAGTAATGTAGCCTATTGTTATGCTTTAGATTATGATGAATGGTACTCTCATATCTCATGATATTTGACCAATAGTACTTTTTTGGATTCTACAAGTAAAAATGCTAGGGATAGAATTCATAAGCTTTCTGCAAGATACATTATACTTTCTAATGTCCTTTATAGAAGAAGTTATAATGGTCTTCTTCTTCATTGTCTCAATAAAATAGAGATACCCATTTCTCTTGAGGAGGCACATTCAAGTGCTTGCGGGGGGCATTTTGGTGGTAAATATTTGGTCCAAAGGTTGCTCTGAATGGGATACTATTGACAAACTATGGTGAAAGATTCCTTTACCTTTCTCAAAAAATGTCATCAGTCTCAACAACTTAACAATTTGATTCATGCTCCTGCACATGAACTAAGGTCGCAAGTGGCCACTTGGGCCTTCTCCTTGTGGGGTTTGGATCTCATTGGTAAAATTTCTCCTCCCTCTTCTCAAGGATATATATTCATTCTTACTACCATGGAGTATTTTACAAAGGGGGTAGAAGTTGTTCCTCTTCAATATACTACTGCTGATTTAATCTATCACTTTCTTCTAGATAACATTATTTCTCAGTTTGATATACCTTCCACTTTGATTTTTGATAATGGTACCTCATTTAAGAACAAATATGTGAAGAAGTTCCTCGAGAAATATCACATTCAACATTTCTTTTCTATACCATATTATCCTCAATCAAATGGCCAAGCTGAAGCTTCTAATAGGATCATTGAGCAAATTCTTTGTAAGACTGTAAATAAGCATGGTAAGGATTGACTTACTCAGTTGACCTATGCTCTTTGGGCCTATCAAACAAGTGTTCGCATAGCTACTAGTAATAATAATCTTGGTTATGGTGCTGGCGCTATTATGCCTTTAGAATTAGAGATTCCTTCACTGAGAATCTCTCTTAAAGGGATAGTTGATGATGATTCTCATAGAGAAAAAGGACATCAACAACTTGAAATGCTTGATGAACAACACATAAATTCTCTTGAGCATATTGAAGCCTATCATAAGACTTTACAACGAAGTTACAATAACAAATTTACTCAATGTTCCTTCTCTATGGGTGGTCTAGTACATTATGAGAAATAGCAAAATGTGAATGCTTTTCTAAAAGAAAAAGGCATGTTTAGCTCGAATTGGCTTGGACCTTACATCATCATTGAAGTCCATGGATTGGGTGCTTACAAAATAGCGGATATGGAAGGTACACCTCTTAAGGAACCCATAAATGCCTATCATGCAATCTTCTTAATGTATTGTGTTCAATTACATCATGTTGTGTTTAATTAAGACCCTAATCAGATTACAGTAGTTATGTAATTTAGCATAAATACATTATATCACCATTTGTAGCATTTAATTAAACACTTAGTTGTTTAGTTAAATCACACATGTATGAATTTAATCATGGAGGTATTGAGAAATCAATCACATGAGAATTAAATTAAACAATTGTTTTTCAATTCAAATAACACATTTGAGAAAGATCATATATATATTGTTGGCAATTTGGAGAAATTGATTATGTGTTGCATTGATATTTGTCATTGATGTCAACACTAGCTGTTTCGCTATCTACTGGCTTCCGGTAGAGTGGTTGATCTTTGATGTTGATTTGGAGATTTGTCTCTGGTTTTGGTCCAGCTATTGGAATTGGTTTGGATTGGTTATTCATGTGTTCCTGGTGTGTGTCACATTTAGTTGGTTTGGGATTTGATGATCTGGATGGTATCATTTGTTCCAGTAAGCCTTTTGGTTAACGGTAAGGGTTTTACCAGCAACGCTTTGATGAAGATCTTTTGGTGAATCTGATAAGTGGTGTTGGTATGAATTCTAGAAGGTTATCAGGATGTTGATGGTTATCATGTTTGTGTTCCAGTTGTTTGTGGTATTTCATTTGGTTTATGGCGACCTATTTTGGGTCTGGTATTATTCCACTAGGTTATGGACCAGTTTATGTAACGTGTTGGTTGATGCTCCGGATGCGTTAGCATTTGGATTTATTGATTGGTTTATGTTGTTTCGGTCTTAGGATGACTTGGTTTATCATTGGTTTGTGGGATTATGTAATGAGTTTATTGTATTATCTTTTAGGTGGCCAACCTAATTGTTTAGGTCCTAGGTTGGTATAAAAATGATGTAAGATTTATTTATAGATCATGGGATGAGGGTTATGGGACTATCTATGTGCGAATAAAGTTGTAATCATATGCAGATGTTTTGGTCAATCATAGGTGATCGAATTGGGTTTGTGTAAGAGGTTTAAGAACTCTGGTATTGAGCTTAACCAAAAATGTACTCAGGCATAGGAGATGCTACACTTGCAGTTCAATCTTCTTTCCGGATTGTAGTCCTATGTTTGCTGTACTTAGTGAGGATCCTTTTGTGATGAGCAGTGTGCTCTAGGCTGTTGGCCTTCCTGCATGTGCATGCCCCTTGTTGTAATATTTATTCATCTAATCAGTGGATAGATATTGTGGGTCTCCAATCCCACCGTGGTTTTTCCTCTTTGAGATTTTCCACGTATAAATCTATGGTGTTATGATGTTCATCTTTGTGGTTGCATTGTTGCTTATTTTTATATGCTTTTATATTTACCAATTGATAAGTTGTTGTGTTAATAAGGTTAAATTTATTCATACCAACAAAACACTGATTCACCCCTCCTCTCAGTGTTCTTGGATTCCATCATATATAAGTTTTGGGTACATCATGTTCATCTTGGCCATGAAGCACAAAATGTGGCCTCTATATCATCACCTCTCCTACAGATGGTGTCTATTAGATCCCTTTGGACCCTACTATGGTGGTCCAATGGGTGTATGTCAATGAGTAGAGGTAGATCGTGAGTGACTCCTCAATGAGATACTCTGATCTCGATCCATCACTATACCCCTGAACATGGTTGACTACACACAGGCCTTTGTAAGCTCATTCCGTACTCGCTCCCTCTCCTCTTGAACATGCTCTAGCTCTGTCCTCATTACATCAAATACATCCTCATGTCATTCAACACTCCCCTATGGTCTATTCATAACCTACAAGGACTACAAAATTCATGATGTATTGATGATATCATTGAGCGCGTGATGTATAAGATCATGCCATCCCTGCATGCCAACTGTAGAGAGAAAGAGAATATTATACACGCAAATCATCATGCAAATAAACTTAAAAACTAAATTCTTCAAATAAAGACTTACCTGTATCATCCTCATGCCAAGTAGGGTCAGATATGATGGGAGCCTGGGATACGATAGTTTGTGATACAACTCTATTACTCTCACCATGCTTGTACCATCTCTATATCTTAGGATGTACCTCTGATGGTGAGGACCTACATAATCTCAAGCTTGACCTCTCTAGGGTTGTCTCCTCCTCTCTCGCTGCATCCTCTCCTCTATCCTCTACTATAAGAGGATATAGGGCTATGGTGTTGCCTCCTGAATGATCAGGTATATCATCCTCCTCCTGATCATCTCCCTCATCATTCTCATCATCTGCCTCATCCTCCTCCTCGTCCTGATGATCCTACCCCTCCTCACCTCTAGGCTCCTCTGAGGCCTTCAGTCCTCTCTCCTCACTATGTGAGTTGACTAATCTCATCCATGGGTTGGGATTCCATTGTGGGTAGTCTAATAGAAATTTGGCTGCAGCGAAGTTCCTATCCTACCATGTGATGTAGCTCCATTGGACCCCGACGTCATCCTCGAATGGGGGCATGACTTTGTCAGTATCAGTATCATTAGAATTTGTAAGTGCTATCTCATTTGTGGTAGGTCTAGGCACTGCTCCTAGTGCCAAAACAAATCAAGAATGTTGTATGTAGATTGGTACCACTGTAGCTCTAGACCGAACTATCATCTCACTCTATCAAAATAGAATGGAATGAAAATTTAGCTATGTCAACCCTCTAAAAAATGGTCTTGCTACATGAGTTGAAGTTGTCTATGTTGATCTGGCCATGTGGCCATCTACCTGTATGGTCTCAATACAATGTCATTCACTCATAATTTGTCTAACACCGCTGTTCAATATAATAAGTCATCCCTCTACCATGATCTAGTTCATGGATACGCATATGACCGAGGCTCATCTATATCTACATCAACTGGAAACCCTACTGGCCTAGTGCATTGTGATATGCTCGAACATCTAGATATGCAAAAGGGTGCATGTCATCAGAGTCTTCCCCTCCCCATATGCATAGTCTCCCAAGTCATGGTAGAGATGATCCAACATGCTTTGTCCCAATGCAAACAAAGTGTGTTGCTCCTCCATTGCATGAATGACATATGTTAGGCCTATGTGCATGTGACTGCCTCTCCCATTGGGGCATAAGGCTAGTGCCACTATGGTAATCATAAGTCTCCTCACCAGTGGAACTGTGCTGAATGGATGGAGTAACCATTGGATGAGAATCTGACCCTTCATCTCCTCGTGCACAGGTCTACCTATAGTGGATGAAATTTGATACCTCAAGGATGATTGATCCTAGAGAACAAATCGACCCTCCAATGCCTCTTCTATATTTTTGCTAAGGGTGAGCCAGAGGATAAAAATGAAAAGCTAAGCTAACATAATGCAAAATGAGACTCCCATATGACTTTGTTGAGTGTCTATCCTCAGGATGAGCACATGGAACTAGGACGCTAGCACAATGCGCTGTCATCCTATACGAATGAAACAAAAAAGTCATGCAAAAGTGATAGTTATGATAAAAATATTACACGAGTAATATAATAACAAACTAAATCAAAAGTATAGAATATGAAGTACTAAAATAAAATCAAAAAAGATGAGGGAAGCTCACAACTAGTCCACGATTGAAACCTCCTACAAGATGATTGCCTTCCTATGACTATAATCCTGCACACAAGCAAGAAGGAAAATGTTGGAGGTTGTGTTTTGGAGTCTACCTCAGTCAGACCCTCATTTAGGTATTTCCACCTCCACGGACAACCCAATAGATTCAACATGAAAAGGCAGATAAAGAAGGATATAAGGAAATAATACAAGATGAATAAAATTAAGATTCAAGAAAAGTGTGTAAAATGATATGGGAAAGAAAGAAAAAGAGACAACTCCCCTATCAAGCTCCAAAGAAGATGTTGTGTGTTCTCCAAGCTTGAAACAATGGAAAACTTGTGGAAATCTATGAATATTGCTTAAGAGGATCGCCAAAAGATTCAACCTACAATATATGATCCAAAATCCTTCAAAATACCTTCAAACAGGAGAGATATAGGCCCTAGAAGGAAAACCAATGTTGGTGGGCACATGCAGAGGCATTACGATTCCTTTCAAGCACAGGTGTAATGTTGAAACGAGCACCCATGAGTTGTTAGATTCATGGGACATTAGCATGTCACACGAACGTCTTTGCACCACACCAGTGTTCTAAGGATGACAAGTCGATAGAGTTGGTAATATTTTAGTCTAGAGTTGACGAAGCGATCTAGGTGGGCAAAAATATATAAGCAGTCGTACACGACCTTCGATGACATGGAGGAAGGCGCAATTTGTTGCGCTGATTTGTACAAGGTGTGATTTTTGATATTACATTTTGCCCCTACTTTAGTGAGAATTTCTTTGCTAAGAGATGCAAATCTAAAGTAGAGGAAGATAAATAAAAGAGTCATGTCAAGGAGGCAAAATTTCATTGATCAGATGAGGTTTCCCTAGTGAGATGAAGATGAAGTTTGGAATAGATATTGCTAACCGATGCATCACAAACATGCTAGCTACAAACTAACATGTCGGATGATAAGATAAAGGATAGATTAAGATGGATAATAGATAAGATAGCCTAAGAAAAATGAACCTCACTTGGAGGAAAGCCGCTTATTACAAAAAGATACAAGATAAGTGACTGCTGTGATATGAGATGCACTAGTATGTATTACAAAGTACGTTATGCTAGATAACCATTTGATAGGGAAATTATGTTTAAGAAATCATGCCAATATGGATAACCATATGATAGGGCAAGATTTTACTGACATGGGTAGCGATATGATAGGTAGCCATGCGTTTGGGTGATCAAAGTTAGATCTGATAAGTAGTAGATTGGCCTCCACAAAGGAAAAACATGATAAAGAAAAAGATCAAGTGGTTTTGCCCCCACCTAGGAAAACATGATCAAGAAAAAGATCAAGTGGTTTGGCCCCCACCTAGGCAAACATGATAAGGGAAAAGATCTAGTGGTTTGGCCCCCACCTAGGAAAACATGATAAAGAAAAAGATCTAGTGGTTTGGACCCCGCCTAGGAAAACATGAAAAAGTGATCGACAAGAAACATAAATGCAAGAGGCTAAATAAAAAATGAAGATCATGCAAAAATGCTGATATGATGGCCCCCCTTAGAATGATATGCATGAAAGACATGTTATTATAAGGAGAAGAGTAGTTGTAGTACATCAACATAGTAAGATGTTTCCATGGAATGCCACCATGAGCAGGTGATACATAAATGTCCACAACATCAATGATGAATGGAAGAGGACAGGGGGATTTGATAGTTTGGTGTGAAAATCTATAGCCGTGAGAATGTAATACAACTACGAGATGGGTATATCATCATAGTGCCAAAGTTATCAGATCTGAAGAAGAACACATGAAGACAAAAATAAAATTAAAATTCGGGTCAACATGGAAGAAGACCAAAGATGCCCCCAACACTTTGCATCATTCTTGAATATCACAAAGTAGGATACAAAAGATAGAAGAAGTAGATTGAAAAATAGAAGAAAGTGCATGACAGAAATATCTCTCGTATTTGAGCACCCACAGAGTAACTCAAGTCCTCCAGGAAAGAACAACAAATAAAGATAGTCAACCTATTGTATCCAAGAACCTACGGAGTAACCTAGGTCCTCCGAGAGGGAACAAACATATAAAGAAAGTACGAGGGAACACAATCAAATGCACATGCAAAAAGATGGAGATAAAAGATAAATATCCTAAAGGTTATCCCTTAGGAGATCATAGTCCAACCAATCTAGAGCATAGAGAGAAGGAGGACGAGCTCAGAGAGGGACCATTGCAAGAACATCACTGGGAACCTTACTAATAGCAAGGGCAAGGGAAGAAGCAACAACGTCTACGTCCACAAGCTTGGAGGAGGCAAAGGTCAACAATCGTGAAAAGATCATAGACAGTGCCAAGATGTCATCCAAGGAGCCAAACATGGAAGCTTCCATAGAGAAAGTAGGTGACTCAGTCAGAGGAGATGAAACAAGAATAGGACTACCAACCTCCGAAACAGGGGTAGTGACAAAATCAGGAGAAGGCAAAGCTTTCTCAACCACAAACATAGAATCAAGCAAAGCAGTAGACACTGAAACAAAAGGAGAAAGGGACGAGGAACATACCTGTGAGGATTTTCATCGTTGAAACTCTAGGACGGGGCCCTACTCAAACTTTTATTTGGGTTGAATAAGAGCAATAGGTCTCCTATCAACCATAGCAGGATGAAGGACCCCAAGAAAAAAATGATGTAGGGATGACTTAGAAACAAGGGGAGTAGACAAAGCTATGCTGGACACCACCTACATATGTAGCATATCAATGGGCTGAGACAACAAAGTTATGTCCGACAGGGATGTAATGAGGGGTGGCTCCAAGGAAAGAGCAATGAAAACTTGCACTCATTTAGGGGGAGGTTCATTGATAGGCCTCAAAGCAGCTGGGACTAAAATTGAAGATGGTATAGTAATAGGAGCAACTGATGAGACAAGATGCAATGTAATAGAACAGGGTATTGAAGATGCACCAATAAATTGTAGAGCAACATCACGTTCTTGAGCCATGGACCATCGATAGTGTTTATGCTCATATGCATGCTGATTATGACAGAGATGAAGGCCACCAAATGAAGCCTGAAAGGACTTAGGAGCATCATGCTCCATGAACAGAGCCTCCAACACCTTGTCGGGGATAGGAGAAGGCCCAACTGATGGAATAAGAGGTACATTCGAGATAGGTACTACACTCACATCAACAGGCACTCTAACTCACTTTGCTTGAGGAGTAGTTGGAGGAATAGAGGGTGAAAACATGGGCAATGAAATATGAGCAAGCGGTGATAAATGAGCATGAGAAGAACACTTCCCTTTCCCATATCGATAAGGTTAAGGGATATTGACCAAGATTGAGAGCTTGAAGGGAGGACGATCTGCAAACTTTGATGCCATGAGTTCCTTTCCATGTCCACATTAGGGACAGATGTGGGAACAAAAGATACCACTAGAGGCTGCACAGTTCGAGACAAATGAGAAGGTATTCTCAAGGGAGTGAGTTTAACCTCAGCCCTCGATGATGAAGGAGTAGAAGACACCACCCATTCTATCACCATAATGGATGGAGAAAAATTTGATACAAGAAGTGGTAATGAATAACTGGGATACACCAACTTAGGGGCCAATTCTTGCATCTTATACTGATAGTAAGAATGGTACATTAAATCCCCATGCGGAAGCATGGGCTGCACCAGAGTAGGCCAAAAAAGATCCAACAAAAAATCTCCCAAAGCTATGAGGGGTCGGTATCCAGTGTTGTAGATGACATGGACCGAACCCTGATGAGAGAACTTTAGACATTTATGCACAAATGAGGGGATCATGTTGACAACTATCAACTAGGTAATTCCCAACTTAACGTGAAAGAGGTCCGACTCAGGATTGATAAGAAAGGTTGATGAAACAACCTTGGGTCCGACGAGGACCATTACTGTTATGCTGCCCAAAGAAGGGATAGATAAACCATGATGTGTCCTTAGGGTTTCTTAATATTCCTCATATATAGGCCTATGCCAACCATTCAAGAATAGAGTCTCCTCCATGATGACATCAACTTTGCATGATGGGTCAACCATCACACCTATGATAGTTTGACTGTTCAATTTAGCAGGGATGTAAAAAGGAGTAGGCTCTCCAAAATACAAGGCATCTAGAGGGGTGAATGATAATGATGTATTAGACACCTTCCCCTTTTGTCTAGGAAGTGAACAAATAGGAGTGATGGTGACCATGTTCACAAATGGACCATCATCAGAAGGAGGATCTGATGCAAAAAAAAAACATTGTGGAATGTGGGGGAAATAGATTAGTGTAGATCTGCAAATCAGTATTGGTCTTATCAACAGACTTGTTTGACTTATGCTTACACACATCAACTTTAATCACACCACTGTTGATGTGGTTTTGGACAATATTTCGAAGATGATAACATTGCTCAGTTTCATGAACATGTACACGATGGTAATGACAAAAATTTGACCCATCGTACCAACATGGATAGGGTCTATTATCGGACAATGGTCTAACCTTGGGAAGGGTAGTCAGATTATGTTTTAGAAATCACTGCATTATGCTTATGTAGGAGTCATTCGATTTAGTGAAGACTTTATTATGTTGTGATCCCCATTTAGCAGCCATAAGAGGAACAACCACAATATTAGATAAAATGTTTTTCTTTCTAGACCCTTTTGTGAATGTACCTATGAAAGACCAATCGTGAGGGTTAGAAGTAGAATCTCCAAACTACATCATGGTGTGCTGTTAGTTCATGAGTGTAGAACACATATCAGGAAATTTTTGATAATGATTAAGAGATAAATCTCCCTCAATACCGACTGCAGGTTGCCAATGAACATCCTCTGAAAATTTCTATCTGGTAGAGCTTAGGGTATTGTGGTAGAGATCAACTAACATCTTAAAAAAAAATCTGTGACTTTGTCATTAGGTTTTTTATTATAGTGAATAAGGTCAGTGATGGTGACCCTGCTACCAATGTTAGCCTAAAATTGTTTAAGGAACATATCCATAAGCTGATCGAAGGTACAAATGGAATGATCTGGCAAGGAGCTATACCACTCTAACATGGTTCCCTTAAGGGACCGTAATAAAAACTTAAGAAATATGAAATCCAGGTTGTGGTAATTGCTACAAATGGTCATAAAAGAATCAATGTGCACATTAGGGTCCCCATCACTATTGAACCCGTCAAACTTCAATGATTCAGTGCAGGATGAAGGATGGTGTTCAGGATAGTGATGTGAAGGGGAATCTTCCTATAATATGTAGGCATAGATGATTGACTAGAAGTAAAGGCCATGTTTGTAAGTTGGAACTGTAACTACCCCATTTTCTACAAGATAGTGTTCAAGACATGATAAGAGGGTGGAGGAGGTGGAGGTGCACCATGTATGCAACCACCTCCATCGACACCTCCAAGAGAACTAGTACCACTAATAGATATAGTACTAGTGATGACCATAAAGATATGAGTTGTATTAGAGGCAGAGGTTGAGCTAATAGACATACCTATGTAACCCAAGATAGTGGATGAGGCATTGATGCTAGGAATACTAGAATCTACCATATGCACGTTTAACCTCAGTATGTCAATGCCAATCTAAGAACTAGAGGTATCAAACTGATTATCCTAAGGGGGTGCATCTACCAAGGGTACAAGGTTTTTAATAATTATGGACAATGCCATTAGCATCTCTAAACCTTTCCTATTTGAGATGAGCATGTCTCTTAGAGTGTTAACTAAATTCCTATCCTGAGGGAGGACATTCTCCTAGTTAAACAATCCTTTGAAATCTCTTAGGTTCTCCTTTAGAGACCGAATCTGGTCAAAGTTAATAGTGACAATGGAGTCGTGGTCAATGACAGGAGGAGAAGGTGACATAGAGTTCATCATGGAGTTAGTTTGAGAGCTAGGAGCTGATGAGCCTCCCATGAAAGGAATCTGGAGAGGGCAAGAGGGGAAAGGCTCATTTGACTCAGACAAAGGATCCTTGTTCATCATCCCAGGTAGAGGACTGTAATGATTGGGATGGAAACTCCATCTAGATATCCTCCTGACTACGACTCCTATGGCAGTCTGGGTCAAAAATCTCATAGACAAGCCTCATAATGCTGATGCCACACTATAGGGACATGAAGGGTTTGGTCTTCTGATAAAAATTGCTAGACAAAAGGAAAAACAAATGTAAATGCTAAAATGGATATGCAATCTACGCTCGTTTTTAAATTTTTTTTAATAGATTTTAGCTTTTAAATGTATGCAATGAACTAAAAGATAAATGCACGATACAAAAAGGAAATTGACTTCATGTCACGTTCACCAAAATGTATTGGAGGAATTTTTTTACCTCAAGGATGATGGATCCTAGAGAACAAATTGAACCTCTAGTACCTCTTCTATACTGGCGCTAAGGGTGAACCTAAGGATAAAAAGGAAAAGCTAAGCTAACAAACTACAAAATGAGACTCCTGAATAAATTTGTTGAGTCTCTATCCCCAGGACAACTGTGTGGAATTGGGACACTAGTGCAGCGCATTGTCATCCTGTATGGACAAAATACAAAAGTCGTACAAAAGAGATAGTTATGATAAAACTACTACACAAGTGATATAATAAAAAACTAAATCGACAATACATAATATGAAGTACTAATATAAAATGAGAAAAGATGAGGGAAGCTCACAACCAATCCATGATTGAAGCCTCTCGCAAGATGATTTCCTTCCCATGATTATAAAACCGCACACAAACAAGAAGGAAAATGTTGGGGGCTGTGTTTTGGAGTCTGCATCAGTCAGACCCCCATTTTAGTATTTCAACCTCCACGAACAACCCAATAGATTCAACAAGAAAAAGAGAGATAAAGAAGGATAGAAGGAAATAATATAAGATGAATGAAATTAAGATTCAAGAAAAGCATGTAAAATGATAAGGGAGAGAAACCACAAGAGATAACTCCCCTATGAAGCTCCAAAGAAGATGTTGTGTTTTCTCCAAGATTGCAACAATTGTGGACTTGTGAAAATCTATGAAAATTGCTCAACAAGATCACCAAAATCTTTAACCTGCAAGAAACGATTAGAATCCTTCAAAATGACTTCAAACGATAGAGATATAGGTCCTAGAAGGAAAACCAATGTCGATGAGTGTATGCAGAGGTGTTATGATTCCTTCCAGGGTATAGGTTTAACACTCAAATGACCACTTGTAGGCTATTAGATTCACAGACACTAGCACGTTGCGTGGATGTCTTTGCGCCGCACTAGTGTCCTGAGGATGACAAGTCGACAAAATTGGTAAGATTTTAGTCTGGAGCTAATGAAGTGATCTAGGTGGACAAAAATACAAAAGTGGTGGTACATGACCTCTTATGATGTCGAGGAAGGAGTCATTTGTTGTGTTGATTTGTACAAGGCATGATTTTTGATAAATTACACTACCTATGGAATAAACCTTCTCCTTCCTCATAGCTATATGTGAGCAACCTGTCTAATATCTCACTGTTTTTCCTCTCACTGGTAATTTAAAGATGCAGTATACATCCTCTATTGTCACTATCATCTCTTCCATTGGCAGTAAGAATGTTGAGGTATCATGATCCTATCTCTCCATCAAGGCCATAAGCATGGGCCCATGAAATCTGATGGCAGACATATTACATGTGTACCACAAACCCACTATGTGAAGAAGCTATTGATCCTCTAGGGATAACTAAGGGATCTAGCTCTGAAAATGTCAGTATGTGAGTTCAGAAGCATGCTCTTGCATGTATGGCAACCCTTACGAAATCAAAAATCATGTATCAATAATCTATCATACATTAAATCATCATCTAATCTATACCACCAGCAGCCTGATTTCATGTGTATTGTTGTGGTATCCCTTTCCAAGGACTAGGGCACCCTATTGGGACCAGGGCGTCTGGCAGGACCAGAGCACCCTAATGGGACTAGGGTGCCCTTGGAGGACTAAGGCACACAACAAGGAGAAGAGTGCCCTAGGTGGACCAAGTCGATCTTGTTGGGTGGCACATGAAAATTAGGGTTTTTCTAAGAAGTAAACCTATCAAATAAAGCATAACAAAAAACAAAGATGCAACTGGGTAGGCTTACCTCGTTCAGCGAAACGTCCTCGATCACAGACTGCCTTAAGATCTCCATACGGGTGGGCATTTCAAGTCGTTGATGTGGTATCTTGTGCTTTTTGGGCTCTTCTATGATATGAGACAAGAAGTGAATTAGACAAATGAATAGTGTCATTTTCACTATTTAAGGTATTCTCTCTCTTAATCCTTAATTTTGCAATTTTCGTGCAATCCTTCACATCTTGAGCTAGAGAATTCTGATTCTTGCATCGTTGGTTGTGTTGGAATCATGCTCCAGTTCTCTTTCTTACAAAATGTTCCTTGAATTTTTTCAATTTTGTATCGAGCTTTGTTGTGAGCATTTGTCATCAATTCTCTTTACAATTCGATCCGGTCAACATGATACCCTGTTTCAACTTATTAATTAGCAAGCCAAAATAGGGAGCATATAGCTATCCTTGAATTTCATCACTCTTAGTAAGAATGTAGGTGATTTTGTTATTTTAACTAACAATGTGGTTTTGTAGGATGCAATTTCTACATTGTACTACAAATACTTTTGGGGGTTTGTTCAACATCTTATGGACATAATCTTTTTCCCATGAATGTTTACTTTTTTGTTCTTTATATTTCATATGTATGTAGTGTCATATGACTGCTAAAGTGGGGGCTAAATGTAGCATCATAAATTGTACGTGCCCCTAATTAGGGCTGTCCAATTCCACGCTTAGGTTAGAACCCGCCTTAGTGTGTCCCATTGCATTTTTCATTTTTCAAAGTTCCTTTAAGCATTTAATTAATTAATTAAATTAAATATAATGTCCTCTGTCATCAATTCACATATTATAAAATTGGGCCCTTAACCCTAGGTGCACCCCTTTTTATTATATTTAATTGATCTTAATAAAATCCTATTTCCCATCTTCAAGGCACATTTTCAAATATCTAAATATATTGTATTGACATACGATGTTGGATTTGACTTTATAATCACCATATCTTGTGTCTCTAGAAATTTGGAAAAAAGTCGGCTAGACTAGAATGATACCATTTTGGTCTTGACTTTTTCTCTCCGAATTTCTAGAGCTTAATTTGGTGATATTATAATGTTTAAAATGCCCACTTTTTGTCAATTTTCATCAATTCTAAGTTGTCCTATTATAAAAATTAAAGTTAGGGTTTCATATATATAACCTTTTCTTTCCCTCATTTGAGGATCCATTCTCTAGCAATTGAAGGAGATCCTTCTGTGAAGTGAAAGTATAGGTTTTATGTGAAGTCTTCAATAAAAACATTCACCATTGATAAAATATCCCTCAACAATTTTTATCAACCATGGAAGCTTAAGAGATGCTGAAGAATAATAAGTAGATCACCGACTATTGATTGGCTTATATCTCTTCCTTAGGGTTTGGTATGGTTTCACGTTATTTTCATATCTCCATGTAAGTTTTCAGATCTACATATCATTCATTTTCAGAATTACATTATTGCTTTAGATATACATTATATTTGTGATTTGAAGCATTGCATTTGCGTTCATTTAGGGTTTTTACTCCAAACATAGCGTAAAAGTCTAGTTTCCATTTTAGCTCATAGGAATCTTACAAACACATGAGATTCTAGGGAACACACACTTTTCAATATTACATTGGCTATTTGTGGAGGTGGAAAACACCAAAACAAGGGGTTTGACCAAGGCAAAACCCTATATAGCCACATACACACCATTTTTCATATTGCAGGTATAGGTACAAATTTCTATAAGAATTTTCAAATTCTTAGACATCTTAGTAAACAGTCATAGATCCAGTTCCAGAATTAGGACCTAGACCTCTGGGACTGGAGCGCCTAGCACCTTGGTCTCCCTCAACTAGTTGTAGACTTTGGCAGTTTAGATCTTGAGCACTTCAACTTGTAGATTTCTAGTTTCTAGCACAATATAGTAACAAGGACTGGAGCACCCAACGCTCCTATCCAACTCAATTAGGCTTAGATTTCAGTATTAGGTGCATATCATAATTCCCCTCTTAGATGTGTACTCAGTGTCTCAATTTTACTTTTGTATCAATCTGTTACTTATTGTTACTCTAGTTGTTCTCATTACTCCTACTAGCTTAACTTGTTTGCATCTTTCATTTGATTAATTCCTCTTTCATATCAACAAAGAAATAGAAACCCTAAAATTATTCCTTGACTCTCTTTCATAAGAGCAAGTGAAACTGAATTACTTCCTTAGGTTCTTTCGTATTCAAATGTATGAATGAACGTAGGATTCGGTCTTAGTTTACTTGATTCCATTTTCATCCATCACACTAAGTGCAAGTTTTAACAAAAAATAATGGTTCAATTAACACCTAATTAAAGCTATGTGCAAGTTATAACATAAAATAAAGGTTCAATTAAGCCCCAATTAAAGCTATGTGCAAGTTGTAAAAATAACTAAAATGATTTAGTTACCACCTAATTAAGATATAGATGAGTTTATAACAAGAATTGAAATGTTCATTCACCGCCTAACTAGGATCTATATGAGATTGTAACAAGAATTGAAAGGTTCATTCGTTGCCTAATTAAGATCTAGATTATATTGTGATTCATTTTAAGATTTTGATTAAGGAATGAAAATAACATTCAATCTATGACTAAAAACTTGCAATAGACATGTTAGTTCTTATGAAACCTACAAATCAAACCCCTAGATTAATGAAAATCCCGCTTTTGACAAATCTAATTAGTAAAACCTTGCACGTGACAAGTTATTAGCTAGAATTTGATACTAGCTACCACTTTGACAGTAAACCTAACCACCTACGTAGAAAACATAACCAATTGTGCAAAAAACTTAACCAACTACGTATAAAACCTAACCACCTATGTAGGACTGGGTGCCACCTGTGCATAGATAATGATAGGCATGAAAATCAAGAAATTTAATCCTCTGGTACCTACATATTATCAGAAATATAACAAAAGAGGTTAAATGGATGTGTGTTCACGTCGAGTTCACTAGATGTAAACAAAGAAAAAGGATTTCAGAAAACAGGGTTAGAAAACCAAAACACCAAGCTAATCACAAACTTAAATAACATGTGAATCCTTCCAATTATATCCTACAAGACCATTGAAATGAAAATATAGTTAGAATATTCAACGAAGCCCTGTTATTCTTACTTTCATCTCTAATGATGTTATGTTGCTCTCTTGTATGCTAGGTGCATGAAACAGATGAAAGAAAAGGAGTGGTGCTCAATATTTACTAGGAATATGTGATTATGAAAGGTTAATTGCTAAAATGAAAGATTATTTCGACAAAATGAGAGTTCTTAAGATAAATGATTACTCAAAAAGTCAACAGAATAAGATTGCATGGAAGTTAGATGATTTGATTGAAAGGCCCGAGTTCAAATTTATAAAAAATCAGAGACTCGATGGATGGACGAGATTGAAAAGATTTTTGATCGGGTGGATGAACTAGATTGAGCGCATGACATAGCTTCTATTCAAAGAATGATGAAGGTGATGAGGAAAAAGAGGAGAAAAAGTAAAAAAAACAAAATTTTCGAGGATGCATACCTCATTTTTGAATTAAAAATTAAAATGAATGAGATATTTCCAAAAGGATAGATTTTGAAAATCAAAGAGGATATTAGACAATTAAAAGTTAAAAAAGAAGATATTATCCTCATATGAGATGATAATTAAAAAATTAAAATAAATATAGATATTTATTTAATTTTGATGACATAATTAGCTAATTGAATAATTTAAATAAACTATTCAACTATGGGTTATAAATTGAACATTTAATTAAATAATCAAAATCATTTAATTAAAGGGGATAAATTGAAATTACTTAAATAATTTAAAATTATTTAATTAATATTTAAAAGTGTATTTGATTAAATGATGAAACATTAAAAGATAGAATAATTAGTAAAAAGAGAAGGCTTAATTAATTAGCAAATTAATTAAACCTAAAAGGGGCTAATTATTTAAATTGACGTTGGAAGACCTAAAATGGGTCAAATTAAGTCAATTTTGGCCAAAATGGGTGAAATTGGAAATAATTAATAAGGTTTAGGTAGAAACAGAAGGATTTGAGCGAAAATTAGGTCAAACCATTTAAAATTGTGCAACAATGGGTAAACCAGGTCAAAGCAAATCAATAGACAGAAAGAGGATGAATGCGATGTCATGGGGTTGGAGAAGAGGCCAAAAAGAAACCATAAAATAGGAATAGGGAGAAAATGAAACCAACAGGACATAAAATGGAAAAGGTGAAGTGGCAAGACCACAAATAAAGCAAAAAACCCTAAATCAAGATAGGGGTTTAGGTCAAAAACTAACATCACTGGATAAAGAGGGGAATGAATCAACACCAAGGGGATGAAGATGATCATAAAATAAAATCCAAGACTTGAAATGGGAAGAAAATGAAATGATCTGGATAGAAAATAGAAAATGCAAAGCGGCAAGACTGGAGCGAGAGCAAAAAACACTAATCGAAACAAAATTAGGCAAATTGACACCACAAAAATGAAAAGGGAAAGATTTGACACAAAGGGGATGAAGTTAAGGGTAAAATGAAACCCTAAACTTGAGATGGGAGGAAAATGAAACGATCCAAAAAAAAGAAAGATGAAACAAGACAAGATTGTACGAATAATGAAGATTATACGTGCGATTAGGTTAAAAATGAAGAACACAGGTGATAACAATTTTTAGTGTCTATAGGTTGAAATGTAACAAAAGTTGACTTAATTTATTTAAAAATAACACTTCTACTATGTATTACCTTTTGTGAAATAGGGTCCCAAATCTTGTATCCTTTCACACGATAATTGTATCTGATGAAGATACATTTCAAAACCTTGTTCTCCAACTTTTTTTGCTTCTCCTTTGACACATGCATATTTACCTTGCAACCAAAAACTCTAAGATGTCTCAATGAAGGCTTATAACCCAACCATTCCTCCATAGGTGTTTTATCAACAAGAGCTAATAGAGGAGACTTATTAATCAGGTAGTAAGCAGTGGCAACAAGTCTAGCCCAAAAATTTTGTTCTAGAGCAACATCACTCAGCATACTCCTAGCCTTCTCCATCAGTGTCATGTTCATTATTTCTGCATCTCCATTATGCTATGGAGAATACAAAGTTGTCTTTTGTCTATTGATTCCACAATCTTTACATAATCTATCAAAATCATTAGAACCAGATTAACCACCATTACCAATCCTTAAAGATTTTATATTCTTTCCAAGCTGCAACTCAATCATTTCTTTAAATTCTTTAAATCAATTGAAATCTTTAGATTTACTCTTTACAAGGTATACCCATGTCCTTCTACTACAATCATCAATAAACAAAAAATAATATGTTGATTTCCAATGGAAGGAAAATCTACAAGGCCAAACACATTGTCTTCAGGCAGTAAATAAGCGTAAATTGCATAATCAGATATCAAAGAGCGAATCACAACTCCAATCTAATCAAAATATTCTTAAATGATAATAGAATAATGCAATATCAATTGAATTGAAAAGAAACTAATTAAAATCTCCCTCAATTAACATAGCAAGGATTCCATTGCTCTTCCCCATTGTTGTTGATGTAGGTGGCTCTCAGGTATTGCACTTGATTTTTTGCATAAGATAGACAACAATATTCAAGACTATGATTATGTGATTCTAGACTGAATTGAGAAAATGAGGTTGAATTTATAGATTTTTAACATAGAGGAGGTGAGAATTTGAACTCAAGTGTTTATTGACAGGTAACTGATTTAGATTGATTAGTGAACTCAATTGATTGGTTTGTTAACTCATTTGATTGAGTAGTGAACTCAATTGATTGACAAGTAGACTGAATACACTAGCTAGTTGACTGGATTGATTGATAAGTAGACTGAATAGATGGATTAGTCAGAAAAAGGTGATTGAGAGTTAAAAAGGATGATTGATGAGTTAACTGATTAGACAACTGATTTGATCAATCAGTTCTAATTTTAGCATGTGTTGTAGGAATTTGAAATTGAATTTTGTCATTCGAACGCTGAAATGCACATGAAACTAATTTTTTTTTTTGGCAAGGTGGCAATGCCACTTGATATATTTTATTAATAATATATAATTTTTACAATATATTTAAAAACTGGTTCAAAATGAGCTCCCAGAGAAAAGAACCAGCAAGAAAAACTCCGGTCACTGCTCATCACATGACTATAGAAGAGAAGTAGTGAACAATCCTCTAGCCGGAGCTAGTTACAAAATAGAGATCAGCAAAGGAGCATGCAAGCTCATTTACAAATAGGAGCATGCAAGGTCATTTTACATAATAGGAGCATGCAAGCTTATTTAAAAAATAAGGACATGAAAAAGAAATAACATAGGCTGCCCAGTGAATGAAGAAGAGAGCTCCAAAAAGAAAGAGGACTAAACAAACATTGAAGGACAGACCCATCTTCATGGGATATCTCGAAGGCCCTACAACAAAGAACTCCTGCAACCAAAATTGACATGCCCCTACACCAAAAAACACGTGCAACCAAAATATATATATATATATATATATATATATATATATATATATATATACTACAGAACGCAGAGAACTTACAAGAAACACAAAGGTCCAAAACATAACTGACACCAACGACATGAGATCTGTGGTCCACCATTATAGACAAATACCAAAGGAGAAGAGGTGAATGCGGAAATTCTAGAGAGAAATGAAGCCCAAAATTTTTATACCATAAATGAAAAGAAAGAGGAGATATATCATAAAAAATATGATAAACCAAAAGAAGCGGCATACAAAGATAATCATGAAAACAACACCATGCCAAACTTTAAATGGCATATGAAGGAAGGATTCCCAATGTAAAAATAAATATCTCCAGATTTTGCACCAGGAGAGAGTACCAAACACACTAACAACATCAATAACAACCAACTCATCATTAATGAATGCCAAGTGATGATCGAGTAAAGCAAAGTACCTCAAATCAAAATGAAATGGAATTATGAAAAGGAATACCTCACCAAGAGGAGAGAATATCAACTCATATAAATGAGCAATAATATAATAAGAAAGATTAAATACTTGACTCTCTACAGGCTATACTTAATAGGTTTGGGAAGCTCATCAAATCACACCCCAATCGAGAGGAATCAATAACAGTTTTGTCACAACCCATATTAGAGAGGAAATCAACCAATGCATTACCTTCACGATAAACATGTGAGATGATGAGGTACTCAAACATATCAATAAGAGTCCATATTTGTTCAAGAATATACTGGAAATGCCAATTATCAGCTTTTCTTGCCTTGCAAGCATTAATGACAATAGCTGAATCACCTTCAATATGAAGGTATTTGAAATTCAAATCCTTAGCCATAACAAGACCTTCTAAAAGAGCACAAGCCTCGGCCATATTATTTGTGCCAGAAGAAATTGGCATAGCTTTTAATGCTAATAAAGAACTTGAATGATCACAAAAAACTATCCCTATTCCTAAATCACCAAGATTTCCACGGGATGATCCATCAAAATTCAATTTACAAAAAGGGGCATTAGGAGGATGCCATTTTATAGAATTTCTATCTACACATGTTTTCTAAATCCTTGGAAAGGAACGTGATACATGAATAATGATACTTTTCCAAGAAGAAATCATAAAATTATCCCAAGAAGAGAACTTTGAATTCATATTAAAATATTTCTATACATGAGCATTAACTTGCTCAATAATACTTCTTTCCAAAATCCCAAGAACAACAGATAAATCCGATGAGTCACATCTAAAAATGCACTTGTTTCTTTCCCACCAAATGGCCCATATGACTAAAGAGGGAATTATAAACCACAAACAAGCAAATAGAGAAGATGAATACAAAACTGGCCAAGACTAAAACATGTCCCATAAAGATAAAGGCAAAAGGAATGAAAGAGATAAATTTTGGAGGATAAAATGCCAACAACTACTTGCAAACTCACAATGAAGAAAAAGATGATTGACATCTTCAAGAGCTTTACCACATAAGACACAAGAAAAGGAGGCTGCAATATTAAATTTGACTAAATGATCACTAGTCAAAATTCTATTTTGCAGCGCTAGCCAGGAAAAAACAGCAGCTTTAGGTAATACTGAATTATTCCAACAGAACAAAAAGGCATGATGAGGAGCATTTTGATTGGCCATTTGTTGAACAACAAAATATCCTTCTTTAATAGAGTAGTTTCCCAATTTAGAAGGGCACCAAATAAGTTGATCTTTGATGTTAGAAAGGAAAGCCACTCGATATTGCAAAACAAATTTAAATTTTGAATTTCCTACAAGGTAAATGGAAAAGTAGAGGGATCTTCCAAGAGACCTTATGAGAAAATAGATCAACACTATCTACATAATCAACCAATCTAACTCCCCATGATTGAGAAAGAACAACTGAAATAGAAGCAAGAGAATCATGCTACGAAAGAGGGGGAAAGCCATTCCACGAGTCTTTCCAAAAAAAAATATCCTCTCCCAAATGGACCTGTCAGGAGAGAAAATTAGAGACCACTTCCCTACATGAGATCATAAAGTTCCAATTAGCAGACCCCTGTGGAGGATTAGAAATTGTGAAGATCCTAGCAGGATTCTGGGAATCCAAATACTTAGCCCACATAATTTGGCACCACAAAGATTGGGGCTTAGTATACATAGACCAAACTAGTTTGCCCCCAAAAGCCCTATTTATTCTAGATAAGTCCCGAATCCCAACACCACCAACTTGCTTGGAAAGAGACATCTTGGTTAAATAAATTAGTGGAATCTTTTTATCTTCTATCATGTTATTTTTCCAAAGAAATGATTGAATAATCTTTTCAATTTGGGAGATGACTGATCTGGGAGCTTGAAGAAATGAGATATAGTAATTAGGAATGGAAGATAGGACCATTTTAATGAGAAGTATCCTACCTGAAAGAGACAACCACCTAGCCTTCCAAGCAGAAATACGAGATTTAAGTCTCTCAATAACCAAATTCCAAAAAGAAGACTTAGAAGATCCCATAAAGAAAGGAATCCCCAAATAGGTAGAAGGAAGAAAGTCTACTAGGAAATGTAAGATATTCATAAGTCTATTAGCCACCAACTGAGGAGTATTAAAAATGAAGATCTTGGATTTATGGGGGCTAATCTGTTGGCCAGATCCAACAGTATAAGTATCCAGAATAAATTTAATATGAGTAGCCTCTTGAATAGAAGAAGACCCAAATAAAAGTCTATCATCATAAAAAAGGTTATGAGTGATTGAAATATCAAAATTAGGAATTAACATCCCTTGCCAAAAGCCCAGATCCCTTTTCTTAATAACCAATCAACTAAAAGCTTCTCCCATAATGATAAATAAGAAAGTAGATAAAGGATCTCTTTGTCTAACACCCTGGGTTGAAGAAAAGTATCTAGAGGGAGCTCCATTAATGATGACAAAAAATGAAGCAGTAGAAATACAACTCTTGATCCATTTACACCAGCTTTCAGAGAAACCAAATTTTCTTAAAACTTTGAGCAAAAAATCCCAACAAACTTTATCATAAGCCTTCATCATATCAAGTTTGACCACAAAAGCTGGGATATTGGACGAATTTATGGAATGTAAAGTTTCATGAGCAACAATTGCTCCCTCATGAGTTTACCAACCCAAAACAAAACCTCCTTGTTGAGGAGAGATGATACGAGGAAGGATAATTTTAAGTCTTAAATAAATAGACTTGGTGAAGATTTTGTAAATAGAGTTGCACAAAGAAATGGGTCTAAATTCAACAAAAGTTTGGGGATTCTTAGATTGTGGGATAAGGGCAATATAAGTGATGTTAAATTTTTTAAGGATATAACTACCTCTCCTAGACTCTTCCAAAGCCATTAATAAGTCAAAACTAATAAAATCTCAACATTTCTGAAAGAACAAGATAGTAAGGCTCATCTAAAGAAAAAGGTCTCATAAGAAAGTCACTATCCTCATGAGAAACAAGGGAGGGGATGGAATCTAAAAGAAAATCCACATGATGATCCATAGAGGAAGAAGAAAAAGAAGGAGATAACAATTCCTTAAAAAAAGACACCCCCTCCTCTCTAATATGCTGATCTGAATTAAGGACATAACTGGACTTAGAATCCTTAATACTAAAAATTGTAGAAGCAGCTTGTTTAAGCTTGGCTGTAGCTTAAAAGAAGGCAGTATTCCTGTCACCTTCTTTAAGCCAAACCTCACGAGACTTTTGCTGCCAATATATTTCAACCTGGGAGCAAAGGATCTCCCAGTAAGCTTGAAATTTCTTTTGAGCATCATTAGTGGAGGAATTAGTGCCATGCCTAATAATCTCCTCATTAACAACCTTCAAATCATTGGCAACTGCCTCTTTTTCATGAAAAATATTCTTAAAGACCAATTTATTCCAAGCCATAATTTGAGATTTCACAAATTTCAGTTTGGAATAAAATTGAAACATCTTAGTACCTTTGCAAAATAAAGCACTTATCCACCATTGCTTTAATAAAGAAAGAAAATGAGGATGAGTGAACTACATTTTCTCAATCTTAAAAGAAGGTCTAATAGAAGAAACATGATCCAATTTATCAAAATTGAGCAAAATTGGGAAATGGTCAGAATCTGAGGAGGTAAGAATCTCAGAAGAAAAGGAAAAGTTGATCAAACGTAGGTTTAGGGAAACAAGAAATTTGTCAAGGCGAGAGGCAATCTAGCATTTAGATCTCCTATTAGTCCAAGTGAAAGAACCATTAGAAGGGAAAATATCGAATAACGCACTGTCTTGTACAAAGGAAGAAAAGTCATCAATAACCTTCTGAGCTGTAGGATTACCCCCTCTTTTTTCATCCGGGGAAAGGAGAGCATTAAAATCAACCCCAAGCACAATAAAAAAATTATCATATCGTAAAAGCAATTCAGATAAGGAATCCCATAAGTCAGTTTTATCTGAAGGAGAAGTCAAACCATAAATATTAAATGAAACAAAAGAGACTTCAAACCATTCAACCTTTAACAACTGCCAATGAGAAGCAAAAGATAACATCTCAACTTTGACTCATTTAGGATTCCATAAAGTTATAAGACCACCAGAAGCACCCAAAGAAGGAACATGAATAGCTTTCCAAAGGGACCATTTGGAAATTATGTTATAAAAAGAATCTTGAGAAAGTTTAGAATCTTGAAATAAGATGATATCCACTTTTGAAGAATTAAGAAATTTCTTGATCCTTCCCCTTTTGTCAGGGGCATTTAAGCCCCTGGCATTCCAAGATAAAATCCTCATTTATCACAAGGAGAGCAACATGCCCTCCTTGTTTTGACTTGGGAAGAAAATTTCTCTACAATCATGGATTGAATACCAGCCGCAATCTCCTCCTTGATTTTAGCCAATTTTTGTTTCTGACCCCTCTTCTTAGGAGTTTTAACAATAGAGGGGGAAAAAGAAGGAGATTGCTCCAAGGCTAACTTCTGAGAGAAATCAAATCCATACAAATTAGAAATAGTTGAAGAAGGACTATCAATAAGATCTGTATCCGCACCTTCAACTAAATTTGGCTAAGAAGAGGAAACATGACAACCATCATGGACAAGCCTCGAAGAGGTAGATGCAGAAGAAAAAGAAAATTCGGGAAATTCCTTTGCAACAATCTCATCAAATAGATCAGAAGAAACTGAAAATAAAATATCTAAAGCAATAAGTTGAATCTTCTCTTCAGAAATGGAAAGAGAAGGAGACCTTGGAATGGGCAAAAAAGAATCACTATAAAAAATAAAAGTATGAACAATTTTGGTATCATCCGCCAGACCCACAAAAGATGAACGAGGAGAAGAATTAACAGAGAAATGATCTGTGCAACCATTAGAAGGTAACAACAATTTTGGAAATGAAATCGAAGGACAAGAAATTTGAAAAAAACTCATAGAGGAGAACATAAAAGGTTCAAAATGAAATTTAGAAGACCAATAATCCTTGAAAGGACTAGGAAGAAACTTAACCGAGTTTGAAGAAACAGAACAAAACCGATGAATGGTAGACAGAACAAAGAAGAACAGGACCAAAGAGCAGAGAAAAGTAAAATCCATCAGAGGCACATCACATACGGTATATCCAGAAAAAGGAACAAGCAATGTAACAGAAAGAGGTAAAGGAGAAGAATCCTTAACATTATGATCCTTCAAAGACTGACAATCCTTACTTTTAAAAAAGGAACATTGGTGAAAATGAGATGAAAAATTTGAACAAACTTGTAAAGGTGCATCAGAATCACCACAACATTGAGAGGTGAAATGGCCAAGTAACGAAGCACAAGAATGAATAGTGATCAAATCTTGAATTACCACAGGCTGAATCCACGCACCATATTTGGAGAAAATAGTAATCTTAGAGGGAATGGGTTTAGAAAGATTTAATAACAAACAAACCCTAACCGGAAGATGAGGGCATTCGAAAGGAACTAAATCATGCTTAATAAAGATGCCCAATTTGTTTTCCATGATTTCAACCATATACACATCACGATACTCCAAAGGAAGACCCGGGAAAGTTACCCAGAAGGGCATAAACTGTGGCTTCGCCGATTGAATATGAAAATGAGGAGACCAAGCATAGGTAAAAATTCCTATCCCAAAACAAAACCACCCTTTAAATCTATGCACACAATCCCTATACTTTTCAGAATCGAAAATCATAGTGAAATATCGAGAATCTTTATCAAACAGAAAAATATCCTTCATACCATCCCAATTAGACTTTGCCCATGTTAACAATTTACCAACAGAAACTGGAGAAAGAAGCTTACCAATGAGGGCAGTAGAACACAATAACTTCACAGAGTCCTGAATTATGTAATCGGGGAATATAACCTTATATTGCACAAAAGAATGCGGATTACCCCTTATTGAATTAGAAAATGCAGAGGGAGAGTTATGGGGAAGTGTATTTGGATGGAAGGGAGCTCTTTTAGCAACACGAATGTCATTTGGGGAAGAAAGGAAGTGAGGGTTAGAAACCAAAGTGTTATTTGGCCAGGTGACATAAGATGGGAGGGAAGGATTACAATCCTGGGAGGGAGATCTAGAAGGATCTAATGGGGAAAAATGATTAGAACGTGGGGAGCCATCATAAATGTCAAATGGTGGTAGAGGTGAAATAGATCTACGCTTCCTAGGTTTTTAGAACCAAAAAAGGAATGAAAATGCTTAAAAGGAGTCTTTGGGTGATCAACAGGAGGAGGACCCAGAATGCCCTGAAATATTAATGCCTTGGGAAAAAAAGATTTATAATAAGAACGTGAAGGTTTTGGAACATAATTACCTATAAATTTGCAAAAATATGACGAAGCCAACAGGAATTTGTCATAAGCCAAGTCACTCCAACGACCATCCTTGACAACCCATTGAGGAGCACATGAAATTAATTGAAATTGAGATTTGGTGAAATGTGAATTTGGAAGAAATGAAATTAGATGAAATAAAGTGAAATTCAAATTTGGGAGAAATGAAATGAAATTAGATGGAATTATAATTTGGGGAATTGGAGGAATAATAATTAATTAATTTAAATAATTAAATGAAATTATTTAAACTTAGGAAATAGAATTAATTAAATAATAAAGATTATTTAACTCAAAAAAAGGTTGTAATTAATTAAATAATTGATATTTAATTAATAATTGAGACAGGGTTAACTGATTAAAATGATTTGACAATAGAAATAGAATAATTATAAGTGTTGAAGGGCGATGATTAGAAGAAATAGTCAATTTAATCAAATAATTAAAGAATTACTTAATTAAATAAATAAATAATTAGTGTAGAATTAAAGAGACATTTTTTAGGTGTCTACATTTGCCCCTCTTTGAGACAATGTTGAAATGACATTGTTTCAAAGAAAATAAAAAGAAAAAATGCCCCGGTATGCCCCGGTGACGCTAGGGCATAATGCCGCCTCAGAAAAAGTGGTCAAAAAATTGTGGAATGAAGACCAGTTCTTCGGAAATGTGCTAGATAGTGATAATATGAAGTTTGAAATGTTTTCAATCTCATTTGATGTGTTTACAACTGCGTTGAAGCTGGAGGGGTCCACGGGCGTTATGTTGAGAAACCCTAATTTTGAGCTTATAAAATGAAGATTTGTATTGATTTGAGCTTATTTGCATTGTTTTGTTTTGAAAGATATTTGTGCTTTCGACGTCCTTGGAGTGAAATGGCAGGTCATAAAGTGACGCTGTATTTATTCGAGCAAGTGCAGTCTTATCAAAGACCTCCTGACACTAGTGGCATGGTGAGTTGCATGATTTTCTACTTGTTTATGTCTGTATTTTGCAAAAAATTTAATATATTTTTGGTGTTCCATCTGTCATTAATTTCGCAATTGACTGTCGATATTGTCGTAATTGATTTAATTATGTTGCAATTGATATAAATGCTTCGCAATTGATATTTTATGCCGCATTTGATAATATTGAATCACATTTAATTATATTGGATCACAATTGATAATATTGTATCACATATGTTAATTTGATTCGTATTTGGCATAAGTATGTCTCAATCGATGTAAATGCTTCACATTTGATTATAAAGGCATGTTTTCTTCTTATTTATGCGTCCTGATAGTTTTGATGACGTAGCTGATTCATTTTTATATTTTCCAAATGCAGGCACATTATCCAGTACTTCTTGCTAGCCAGACAAGACCAGATGGTCTTGATCGATGTCATGAGTTGGATCCAAAGGATACCGCTTTGTTACGATAGGTTGGATTGTATTATATATCGCACTTGCCTAATGTTACAACCAACAGGGCCATGGTTATTGCTTTGATTGAACGGTGGCATTCAGAGACATCTTCTTTTCATCTACCGACTAGTGAGGCATCAATCACACTTGAGGATGTGTGGCGTATTTTACATATTCTGATATTTGGTAGACAAGTTACTTTTGATCATCATGATGGTATCTCTTCTTTGTGTACCTTGTTCAAGTGTGTGGAGCAGGATCTACATATCCGTGGTCATTATGAGATTCATTGGGATGATTTTAATTATGATGATCTCATCGTTGTGCTTGCTTGTACTGTCACTAGATTATTGATTCTTGATAGATGTGCCCATGGTTTTCCTATTGGATGGGGACGTGTCATACATGATATAATTATTGACAGACGTGTGTTTGCTTGGGGTCCTTGTCTTCTTTCCACTTTGTATCATCAGATGCATGAGATTGTTTACTTGCAGCAGAAATCAATTGGATGTGGTATTACTTTGCTCTAAACATGGGCTTGGGAGCACATAGCTATCTTTCATCCTGCATTACATATGGATTTAGAGCCAGATCATCCATATGCTTTTGGGTATACTATTGGTGTGCGACATAGGGCATTGGGTAACGTTTTGTATTGGAATCATCAGATTGATTTCTTACAGTATTTCTCATGGAGACCTTATCTTACTTGCCTTGGTTGGACTGATGATGCTCAACATCTTCCTTTTTGTCGACAACAAAGATATCTTATTGGTCAAGATGTGGGTAGCCATAGGGTTATTTATATGCATCTTCCTGGTCATGTACTGAGACAATTCGGGGAAGTACAGGGTATTCCAGACGTGACAACTTATTTTGCTCGCACTACTTGAGAGGTTGGTGATTGGGGTGCTTGCGGTCATCCTCATGTTGCTGTTGCTGAGTTTGATGCTCTTGCTCCTATTTTGTGGGGATGATGTCTGGATGTAGTTTCTTCTCATTCTGTTTTGGTAGCCTTGTAAATGGTTTAGAGCACTTTGTCATTTTTCATCTAGGAATTCTAATTCTTGCAAACGTGCTACTCTATAGTTTTCTTCTGAGATGATGTTTTTTAGAGAGACTCTTAGGGATGACAATTATATTTCGATATGTAAAATGGCTTCTGCACCATAAACCAGAGGGAATGGTGTTGTACTGATTGCTATGCAGATACTAGTTCGATAAGCCCATAGATATGGATTTAGTTGGAGATGTCAATCTCGTCCACTGTCATTGACAACTTTCTTTAAAATTTTCAAAATAGTTTTGTTTTTTGCCTTAGCTTGACCATTGCTTTGGGGATAGTAGGGTGTTGCAAAACATTGCTGGATGTTAAATTGTTCATAAAGCTCACACACTTCTTGATTTTTCAAGGGTCGTCCATTATCAGTTACAATGCACATGGGCACCGCATACCTGCAAATAATATAATTTAGGACGAATTTAGCTATTTCCTTTCCTGTTGTGAAAGTCATCAGGATTGCTTCAACCCATTTTGTGAAATATTTTGTAGCCATGAGAATAAACTTATGTCCATTATAGGGGGTAGGATTTATTTTTCCTACAAGATCTAATCCCCATTATGAAAATGGCCATGGTGATGTTATTGGCTGAAGATCTTGAGCAGGTGCATGAATGAGGCGCCCATGTATTTGGCATTGCGTGCATCTTTGGACATACTTGTAAGCATCTTTTTCCATTGTAGGCAAATAATAACCTGTTCATAACAGTGTTTTTGCTAGAGAAGGTCCAGAAGAATGTGCACCACATATTCCATCATGAACTTCTTTTAAGGCGATTTGTGCCTGCTCAATATCAAGGCATTTGAGTAAGGTGTTGTCTATACTTTTTCTGTATTAAGTATCAACAATAATTGCATGTTTTGATGATTGTCGGATGAGTGCCTTCCTTTGATTTTGTGAAAGATCGGGAGGTATATATTTATCATGTAGGTATGCATATATATCTTTGTACCATGGAGACTTAGGTTCTACTATCATACATACATATTCAGTGGATAGTATTTCATAAGATGGAATAATGAGTTGTTCCACTTAAAATTCCAAATGAGTTCCATCATTTGGCATATCCAAGAGAGATCCTACTGTTGCAATTGCACGTGCTGCCTTGTTTTGTACATTCAAATGTGACCTTGGTGAAGTGTTGTTTGTATTCTTCCACCAATTATTTGTATGGTTGTAGCTTATCGTCTTTTGTATTGTAATAATCATTTACTTGATTAATGATGAGTTGTGAGTCTCCAAAGACATGCAGGTCTTTGATCTTCCATTGTAGTGCAATGCGTAGTCCTACCATTAGGGCTTCATATTCAACAATATTATTGGTGCAGCTATATATAGGACTAATGGTTTCCCATGTATGGGTGGAACCAATATCAAAGTGGACAATAGATATTCTTTTAGCGTCTCTAATTCCTCTTGGCATTTGTTGTGTCTATTTAAATGTAACACCTTTCTTTAAAATATGTTGAAATGGTTGACACTTTTTTGCCAATTGGGCAATGAAGCACCTTATGGTTTGTAATATCCTTTGTATAATTCTGAGTTATTTGAGTGTAGCAGGTGATGGCATGTCTAAAATAGCTTTCACTTTCTCTGGATCTATCTTGATTCTGCAATTGGATACAATGGATCCCAAGAGTTTGCTAGATGTTGCCCTGAAGACACATATTTTTGGATTTAGTCTTATATTGTATTGCTGAAGTCTATCAAAGATCTTAGCCAATATGTTTAAGTAACTATCCCATGTTTTAGACTTTGCTAGCAAGTCATCTACATAATCTTCCATGATTGTGTGTATCATGTCATGAAACAAGGTGGTCATTTCCCTTTGATAAGTGGCACCTGAATTTTTAAGGCCGAATGACATCGCATTCCAGCAATATGTTCCCCATGGACAAGTGAATGTTGTTTTACGTTGGTCTTCTGGTGTAATTATGATTTGATTATAACCAGAAAACCATCCATGAGTGATAGCATTTCATTTCCAGCTGTCAAGTCTACTATGATGTCTATGTTAGGGAGTGGAAAGTCATCTTTGGGGCAATTCTTGTTAAGATCTCTGAAGTCGGTGCAAATCCTGATACCTCCAGTATGCTTGGATACCGAGACTAGATTTAAAATCCATTCAACATAGTCTATAGGTTTGATGAAACCCACATCTAATAATTTTGTAGCTCAATTTTGACTAACAAGGCTATGTGAGGATGCATCTTCCTGAGCTTTTGTTTGTATGGTTTTACCCCTAGAAGTAAAGGCAAGTGATACAAGACCAATTACGAGTGTAATCCAGGCATATCTGCATAAGACCATGCAAAATTTATGGGTCTTTGCTTAAAGAATTTGATGAATTTCTCTTTTCCACTGGATTGAGGAATTTTGCTAGGTGAATGTTACAAACTTTCTCAGCATCACCGATGTTGATTTCCTCAGTTTCTTCTACCAATAATTTTGACTGTTCTTTATCAATAGGTAGGGCATCTATTATGTGTTCAGCTTTATCATCACTATCATGATTAAGAGAGGAGCTTGCTTCTTGAAAATATGCAGTTCTGTCCAAATCTACTGCATAACCAACTTTGTGATAATTATAAGGGAATCCATCCCTTGCACCCAAGAATTTAGCTATGGCTTCATTGTTTTGAAACCAATGTAATTGTGGCTTTCCTTCTTGCCCCCAGTCAATCAAACATGGATGCATGAGGAGAAATTCTTTGCTTCCTATTGTCTTAGAAGATCCTAATATCATGCATACTTGGTTATGATCTGTTGTTTCTTCATCATAAAATGGTGGTGGGTTGTCTTCATTGTTAGATGGAAATTCATAGTCATGAGAATCTGTGACACTTTCCATGCATATTTCACTTTTTGGTTTTGTGTCACTTAGATGCTCTTGTTCTGGTAACTGAGTTTTTTGTAAATGAGTAGATCTCCTTTGTATTGTGGATACCCTTCTTAAGCCTGGTATTAGTCTTTGCAGTCTTTCTTCATCTGATTCAAATTGAGGAGTTGAAGTCATTTCTCTTGGAAAAAGTATTGATAGTAACCAAGGATTTGGTTCATTTGCTGGTGTTAAACCTATATTTATTACCATGTTTTCTCGTGCAAATGATTCAGGTAATGTACTGCTAGATGTCTCTATTCTAGGTTCTTACAGAAGTTGCCTCATCTCTTCACCATCTGGTTCCATGATAGGAGATGTTAGTGGTCTCTTTCTTTTTTGAGGTGGAGAGAAATACATTTTTGTTGATGACTGATTTTGAGGTATGTATTCTGAGGGTAACCTTGGCTTGTTTAATATATCCAATGTACGTTGTCTAGATTCTGTTATTTGTGGCACATATTTATATCCCAAGCCTTGATTCTTTGGGTTTTCATGTGGTAAAACAGGTTCTAATATTCCTTTCTTTTGTAGTCCTAATTCTGTGGTGCTATCATACCCATGTTTTTGTAACATCTTGAAGCCATTTCCATATTGATGTAGAGATACCTTGGGTACTACCATATCATCTTCTTCTCTCTATATATACAGTGATTGATATCTTCATTTAGAGATTCTTCTTGTAGGTCTCCCCATCTAATGAAACAACAAGAATCTGAATACTTTACTATTTCTTTTCCTTTATTTTGTTTCACCTGTGTATTCTGAGGCTTCCCAAAAGACCTGGTAGAAAATGATGATTGTTTGTTGTCTGATGTACTTGAAATGGAATATTCTCCACAACCAACTTCTCTAATATGCAAAGAACATGTGGTTGGTGTATTTTTGTCTGTTTCTTTAAGTGATAGTGATTCCATTTGTAGGTGAATAGGAGCTTCCTGATTGTTTGGTACTTGATTGTTTGAGCTTGCCCTTAAATAATTATAGTGTTGAAAAGGGTTTGGGTCACCATGGACAGTGATCTCTATATCATTGTTTGGGAACTTTACACATTGGTGAAAAGTTGATGGTACTGCTTGCATTATATGTATCCATGGGCGACCTAACAACATATTGTACCCTAATTCTCTATCTAGGACTTGAAAGGTGATATTTGTTGTACCTAGTCCCACTTGTACTCGTAAAGTCACCATACCCTTAGAAGGGCATTCCTTGTCATTAAGAGATTTTATATTGATTCTCTTAGTAGAGTCAATATAATGTTCAGAATATCCTAAAGCTTTGATCAAATGTAGAGTGCATATGTTGAGGCCAGCGCCACCATTTATAAGTACTCTTCGAACCTTTTTTCGATAAACAAAAGCTTCCAAGTGCAACAGATCATTATGCATGAGTTGGTTTGCAGGGACATCCTGTTCAGTGAATGTGACCTTTGAAGTTGCCAAGTTTCCCACCATTGATTGAAATGTGTTCTCATCAATATCTCTAGCAACAACCAAATCTTGTAAGGCTTTATCCAGGACTTCTTTATGGGTTGGTGATGTTCGCAATAACTCAAATAGTGAAATTTGGGCTGGAGTTCATTTCAATTGATCCACCATATTGTAGTTGCTAGTTATTGAAGGTTGGTTTGAAGGCACTCCTTGTAATGTGACTTTTGTTCTTCTAGTGATTACGACACAATCTCTTCTTTTTGGATTCATTTTTATTGTAGCTAACATTTCATGTCCTTCACTTAGTGTGTTAATGACATAGTCAAATTCTATATTGGTATAATTGGTAGTATTGCTGTGTGCATTAGAACTAAAAGCCTTTCCTTTGTCATGTTTGACAAAAGGATCTTTGAAAATGGTATGATCTGTGTTTGGTGCTTTATTATCCATAGTAATGTCATCTTGATCAATGAGATCTTGGATGAGGTTCTTCAATTTGTAGCAACTTTTTGTCTTGTGACCCTTATTTCGGTGATATTCATAGAAATCATTGTCATTCCACCGAGCGGGCTTAAATGGACCTGGTTCATACGGCCTAGCTTCTGGTAAAGTTATGGCATTTCTCTGTATCAACTTCTTTAGTGCTGATTCAATAGGTTCTCCTAGGGGTGTGAAGTTAATTTTAGGTGCACCTATCCTTGGAAGCCTTGGATTATTTGACTGTAGTGCATTGGTGTTGTTTGTCTGAGACTGGTTCTTATCAGTTGGTCCTTGTAGAGATATTTCTGGTTGAGCTTTGTTTACAACACATGCATCAACAACTCCATCATTTGTGACATTTTTGTTTGTAGACCAAAGTTTTGGTCTTTCATTGTTTGTGCTGGTGGTTGGTCCACTATCCTTGTGGTGTTTCAATATCCCTTGTTCTAATAGGCCTTTCTCACATTTGATGCCTTTTTCTATTATGTCTTTAAAATTATTCAGGCATTGCATTTGTAATGAATATTTAATCGGAGGCACAAGATTTTCATTAAAGATGTCTACTTTCTTTGCTTTAGGGATGTGACTAAGACATCTACGATATAGGCCTCTCCATCTTTGCAAGCATGTGGCGAAAGTCTCTCCTTCTTTTTTATTTGTTGCACATAAATCCATTAATGTAATTGGATTATCTATGTTGAAGGAAAAGTTGGATATAAATAACTCAGCCAATTCTCTCCATGAAGTAATTTTTGGTGGAAGGTGTGAAAACCATTCTAATGTTGTCCCTCCTAGGCTCTTTGAAAATAATCTCATCAAGTATGTATCTGTAGCTAGGAAATTGGAAATCATCAAAGCAAGTAGTATTAATAATCTAGCTCAATCACAAAAGCTCAAATGCAATGATCAATCCTAACACACTCAATAAAGACATGAAAACAAAACATTCAAGATTTGAAAATTAAGCAAACCAAATGCAGACTTGAATGTCTCCTTCATGTGGCTCCATTGTCCTTCTTTCTCCTTCAAATAGCTTTGTTGTGGATCTCACCTACAAGTGCATACACATGAGATGAAAGCAAGTAGACAAGATAGTAGCGCAAGAATACTCGAAGCGTGACTGATTCGACAAAGTGATTCCAACAAGTGATTATTAGCCGAGGTTGAAGAAATTCATCCAATTTATAGATAAATTGGAGAAAAGACAAGATTAGCATGATAGTGATATTAGAGGCAATTGATTTCAAAAATGGCACAATTGAGTGGAAAGAAGAAGGTTATGACACCTTCTATGTCATGAATTATGACATATTGCCAATGCAAAGGTTAGAGGACTAAAAGCCTATGACATCTTGCTATGCCAAAAGTACGACGCATGAGAAATTCATGCTTCCACCGAAGCACAAAAATAGGGAGAACTAGAGAGAAATTAATTAGGTGGAAATTGAATTTGACAAATTAGAAAATAGGTGGAAATTAGGAATTAGGAAAATTAGAAAAATTAGGAAATTAGAAAATTAGAAATGATGTGGAAAATAGGAAATTAGAAATTGATGAAACTAAGAATTTAGTGAATTAATTAATAATTTCTCATTTATTAATTAATTCACAAAGAGGGAATTTAGAAATTAATGAAAAATTAGGAAATTAGGTAAATCAATTAATAATTTTTCATTTATTAATTAATTCACAAAAAAAGGAATAATTAGTTAGCCAATTAAAGTAAACATTTAATTGTGACACGAAGACCTAGGATAAATAAATAAATAATTTAACCTAGATGGAGAAAATGGAGAGAAAATGACAAACAAGGTTAAATGAATAAATCATAAAACCCTAGAAGATAAATTAGGAATGCAAGGACGACAATTAGGTCTTGATATAAAATTGATTTGATGTTGATTCGATCATGATTTTGAATTGACAAAGGACCAATGCTGACAAACAATTTTGATTGATAAATGCACCAATTTACGAGGAATAATGACAAATTGATCCAAATTAACACGATTGAGAAGGATGACGATCGATGACAAATTGATCGCAAAATGACAAGACTGAAAATGATAACGCAAAATGACAAGATTGAAAATGATAACGATCGATGACAAATCGATCGCAAAACAACAAGATTGACAAGACAAAACCCTAATTAGGATTGATGATGTCCAAAATGATGACAAATTAGCACGCACATTGATGCGACAGGATAAGATTGACCAAAATCATGACTGAAGATTGTTGTCGACAAGACCAATTTCGAAAGCGAGACAACTGAATAATGCAAAAGAAAGACTCGATGTTCGCAAATGATAAAGACCAAGTACGTGACATAGGAGAAATGTTAATGCGATGCAAAAACCCTAAAATAAGGCAATGCGTAAATGTTAAAGTACGATTCCGCAAGCGTTGACCATTTTTAGGTGTCTACATTTTGCCCCTCTTTGAGACAATGCAATTTTAAGCGTTGTTTCAAAGAACAATAATAAAAATGCCCCAGACAATGACAATGACATATGCATGCCCCCTCGAGGAATTGGCCGGAAACATGTAGAAAAGAGGCCAATTGATCGATAAAAATGATAGGATCGAACGGACCGTCAATCGGAGATTGGATGCATGAAGGACAAACAAAAGAAGATGCAAAAGACCGCGACCAACATAAGATGGATAGGGTGCACGTCCATCGATGCACTAACAAAGATCTATAAATGAGGCAAAGAGAGTGAAAATTGCTCATTTGCACTAGCCAAAGAGGAGAATTTGTTGCTCTGGAAAAGGACACTTGCAGAGAGATGGTGAAAATTCCAAGGGTAGATCACCTTGGAGAACGTGTATGCACGTATAGATGACCGGACGACGTGGGAGCAGCAGTATGTATCTCAAAAACCCATGTTTTCAATTTGATGAATTTGACTTGCTTGCGGGACATTGCGGGGCCCATAGGGGATGCAGAAAGGGACTTCTGCACTTGTGTAGGGTGAATCTTGTGCTTGTGTAGGGTCTTCTGTGCTTGTGTAGGGGAACACAGGCACATGATATGTGACACAGGCGCATGATACACAACATAGGCACAGTTGTGCCCTGGGAACTCAATTTAGGTCAAAAACAACATGCAAATGATCCAGAAAGGGGGGATAAGGGTAGGATAGGTTAGAATAGATGAAAAACACCCTGATGTGGACATGAAAATGAGGAAATGCAACCCGTAGGAGAAAACCCTAAAACTAACAAAATGTGCCCCAATTGTGATGCAGAGTCGACAGTATCCATTGATCACACGGGAGAACCGACCAGACTGCTTCATGTTATGACATAGACTCAGAAGCACAGACATAGATACATTAGCAGGACTTGGGATATACTATGTCACATTCATGCCCAAGATTAGGGCAAACACAAGACTACTTACAGCATTGGCAGAGCGATGGCATTCCGAGACCTCCTCATTCCATCTGGCGACTGGAGAGGTGACGGTGACACTGGAGGATGTATGGCGTATCCTCCGCATTCTGATTCATGGAGAGATGGTAGAGTATGACCTAGTGATAGGGAGAGATGCATTGTGTAGATTATTTGAGTGCGACGCAGATGATCTGGATATCATAGAGAGGGAGATTGGCTGGGAGACCATGGCATCAGAGTACGATCGACGATATGTGGTGATAGCCGTGGTTATAGCATGCCTACTAGCAGGAGATAGATGAGGACATGGATTCCCTATTGGATGGGGAAGAGTGCTAGAGTGGATGGCGATAGAGGGTATGGTGTATGCATGGTGTCCATGTGTACTGGCTATGCTGTATTTTCAGTTACATCAGATAGCATATCAGGGAGTTCAGACTTTGAGCTGTGGGGTTACACTGCTACAAGTATGGGCATTTGAGCACATAGCCATATGTCGACCGATTGCAGAGAGACAGGTAGTACCACACTGACCATATGTGTACTGCTATGGGGGAGCACTGAGACAGGGTCCTTTTGGATACATATTGTATTGGCGACACGAGCTAGACAGACTGAGAGAGTTCACATGGAGGCCATATCATGATTGCCCTGGATGGTCAGATGATAGTGATGAGCTACCGTATTGCAGACAAGAGAGGTACTTGATTGGGTGACCAGTGATTCACCAGAGAGTGATTGAGATGTACCTGCCAGAGAGAGTCAGATGATAGTTTGGAGAGAGGCAGGATGTACCTAGGAGGACTACACACTTTACCCGATCTCACAGAGAGACGAGTCAGTGGGGGAGTATGATTCAGCCACACATAGCATATGTTGACTTCACATAGCTACAGTAGAGATAGTGGGATTGGAGATTAGATGTGGAGGATGCCGGGATGATAGAGGAGTATGAGAGATGGTTTGCATGACGACGACCAGTGCCATTGACAAATCCTGATATTCCAGTACCTAGGCGACAGGAGGACTTCCCACTCACTGGAGAGGAGGAGGGAGATGATGAGGATGAGGAGGATGAGGGCAGAGATGAGGATGAGGAGGATGAAAAGGATGGAGATGAGGATGGGGATGACGAGGATGAGCCAGATTCAGGCGAGCAGGAGGCATTGCAGGATATACCCATAGAGCCGGAGACAGCTAGCATAGAGGAGATGGAGCTGTGCAGGGCTACCATAGCGAGTCAGCAGGATCATATTGCGAATTTAGAGAGACAAAATGCCATCTTGAGGACAAAGCATGAGTAGTTCAGAGCAGAGATAGCCAGACTTATAGCGGCTCGAGATATAGCAATAGCGCAGGCACATCGAGAAGAACAGAGAGTCATTGAGTATATTGGGTCGATTCGGGATGCTAGTGCACGGGAGATGGCATAGATGCTGGTAGAGATCGGAGAGGAGATACGCCATTGGAGGACACTATATGAGAGTGCAGTTCTACCAGAGCAGAGAGCAACTTCATATTGGGCACGATCGAGGACAGAGAGCCGAGCACACTCTCGGAGGTCATTGAGCAGCATGGGGGTGAGTGGACCTATGAGACCACCACAGCTAGGACCAGGAGGGACATCATCCGTGAGACATGGCAGGGATGAGGAGGACAGAGGGAGCACCCAGTGATAGAGGCATGTGCTCCTTACGATAGAGACATATGTAGTTTGACAATATGTAGTTAGCCTGCGGGCCATACTTAGGACAGACAATCCAATTTTGTACTCCGATATTATTGTGACATATGATATGATATGCATCGATACGATGGGATGCAATGTGTTATGACTTATGTTATTTTCCATGTATGAATGACTTATGCACTATTTATTGTGGAACATGTATGGATGTATTTTTTTATGTGTTTTTAATGCATTGATAATATGAAATGGATAAAATGCTTGATTTGATGCTCGATGTAATGCAAATGTACTAACCAAATGGATGCAGGATGCAGTATGTATGTTTGGGGAAATCAGAGCACTAGACCGAACTGACTATCCGAACAGACGGAAGAAATGTTAGTAAGAAGAAAATGAAATAGAGGACAGTTAGAGACGAAGAAAAACTTGCTTTCAGTAATGCACTTTGTAGGTGAGAACCTTTATTTAATGTAGCAAAATGGATGCGTAGCCTCATGGCATTGAAGGCCAGAGCTGAAATGCAACCCTTTTTGCAAAAGATAGACACATCACAGACAAACAACAATCACAACCAAAAAGAAAAAGACCATGATCCATCCCGGTCACTCTAAATCAGTCAGTGACATCATCGAGCAACATAGGAACATGATCGAAGCCAAAGATAAATCAGTAAAAAGATAAGATGCACAAATTCCAACAAATCAAACAAACACCTTGATCTTCGTTGTCGAAAATTGAAAGTGCTGATAGGACGATCATGCTGTCTGGTTTCAGGACATGCGGTACCTCGTCTAAGACAGGACACAGTCTAGTTTTGAGTATACCACACCCTGTATAAGACCCATGATAGTAGAGACAAGGACAAATGATATTGATGGTAACGTTCGATTGATATGACAATTGTGATCAGTTTGAATGTCTGGTTTGATTGAAAAAGTTCATCTGTTTATGCATGATTTCATTAAAGCACAGTGTGTGATTGCGAGTCGTTGGATGTATACTCGGTGATCTGTCTTATGCACCAAGAGGATATTTATTGCAAAATGCGTGTTTTTGGATTTTAATGTTTTTGAAAATTTTTTTGTTCATTTTTTCAGGACTTTATTTGACTTTTTAGAGATTTTTTCAAGACATTATTTGATTTTTAGAGATTTTTTTTAGGACATTTTTCAATTTTTTTGGATTATTTCAGGACATTTTTCAATTTAAAAAAAATTATTTCAGGACATTTTTCAATTTTTTTTGGATTATTTCAGGACATTTTTCAATTTTTTTGGATTATTTCAGGACATTTTTCAATTTTTTTGGATTATTTCAGGACATTTTTCAATTTTTTTTGGATTATTTTAGGACATTTTTCAATTTTTTTTGGATTATTTCAGGACATTTTTCAATTTTTTTTGGATTATTTCAGGACATTTTTCAATTTTTTTTGGATTATTTCAGGACATTTTTCAATTTTTTATGATTTTGCCCCCAGTGTCTAGCAAGACAAGGAATATGACAGGTGAATAAACAGGCTTTCTGAAATGTTGGTGGATAGAGGGAAGACAAAGGCCTTTTTATTATTGAGACAATACGGATGCAATTTTTAAGGGCTATTGCGTGATGGGACAAGAGACTAGATATGACAATGTAAAGCAATGACATGGCATGAGGGACATGTCAAGAGGTTTTTGAAACCATGTTTAAAATTTTTGCGTCCTTATGTCAGATCAAGATCAAGGAATGAAAAAGAGTGTATGGATAGTGATAAGATATGGATAGGATAAGCAAGACCAAGAATGGATAAGGGACATGGATTGAAGGTTGGGATTGGCTAAGGGATAGTGGCAGAGAGTGCAATAAGATAGGGAATATGGATGAAATGTTGTAATAAGAAAATGGATAAAGACAAAAAGCTATGATGGACTAAAAGCTGCAAATAAGATGTGTGATGCTCATGATGATTCTCAGCCTTGTCAAGATCAAAGGTGGAAAGAGGAAATGGACATGAGGGACAATATGATATGAAGGGTAACGACATGGTATGATAGGATAATGAAGGGCAATAGGATATGAAGGAGGAAACCTGCCCCCAAGTGTGGTGTGCAAGAAGTTCATAGATTACACATGATGCCTGTTTGCCAGGTTTTCATCATGGTACTTTCCCAAGGAGCCTGTTTGCCAGGTTTTCACCAGTGGACGAATTATTTTTCTTTACTTTTTCTTTTTTTTTTTCAATTTTTTTTTTGTATTTTGACTTTTTCAATAGAAGATGGACACATGATAGGGGATGGAAAAGGACTCAAGCGTCTTTTTGTTTGGATAGTAGCCTTGAAAAAAAATGGACCATGACCTTTAAAATCATGCTAAAAGACGTTGGTAGGATAAGGACATGGAAAATAAGATGAAACTAAGGCGAGGATTTATGCAAAGGATTGGATCAAAGGGATGGAAGGATGGAAAATATGCATTGGATAATAGGTAGGGTATTGGAAGAATTGGGCTTCAGTGGATGGAGATGAAGGCAAGATCGACATTGGCACACACCTTGAGGGGTGATGGACTGATGGAGGAAAGACGTATTTTGTATATTGAGATTTTGACGAAGGAAAGGCTATGGATTTTGGGACATAAGGGCCCAAAATGGATGAAGAAGGTGATGGAGAAATAGACTTGGAAGGTTTGGATGGAGGAATAGCAATTTTAGATGCCAATTTTGATGTTTCTTTAGGCTTTTGTGCTTCAAGGAGCCGCTTAGGGATCCACATGGTTTTTGATTTTTCATGCTTTTGTGGTTCCTTGGAGTGCATTGCTTGCACAAGGGATTTAGGAACCCATATATATTTTGTCTTTACTTTATTTTTCTCAGTGGGCCTTTGTGGCCTTTTGGATATTTCTTTTTCTTTATAGATCATATTGTTCTTTGTTTTGACATGTCGATTATATTGGACATGTTGATCCTTGAATACATGTGGATTGCTAGACTTATGACGTTTATACTTGGCATCCAAATTGCTTGGAGGAGGAAAGGAATGCATGGATGGATATGAATGAAATGGAGTCATTTTGGATTGATGAAATTTACTCAAGGATGTGTGCCTTTGCTGACCTTGCATAGAGGATGAAGGGATATAAGGACCTAAGATGGATGGAAGGTATGATGGGGAAGAGATATGTTTTGATTTTGATGGAGGGATACCAACGTCTTGAGAGCGAGTTGTGTAGACATGAGCCTTAAGATCTTCTTTGATATGGAGGGATTCTTTCTCATGAAGGTCTACTCCTTTGCCTTTATGAATATCTTGACTTGTAGGATACTCTTTCTTTGGGAAGAAGAGGTGAGTCCATTATGAGGTGGATATGATATGAGAGAAATAATGAGATCTTGAAGTGGATCGGATTTCACCAAAGTGGAGGAACCCATTGTGCATGTTGAGGGTTCATGAACATCTTGCACTGACATGTTAGAATCATGAGAGGGACTAGGATTGTGTAGTGGACATGGTTCAATGACAGGCTCTTCAAGAGATGGAATGGGAGAAATAATGGGATCATCAAAAAAAATGTGATCTTGGAGTGTATATGGAGCATTAAGACAAGGAGATGGAGGAAAAAAAACATCTTGTGGAGGATTTAAAGGCATAATTTGATCTTGACAAGGAGGAAGATCATTGGAATCCTCTTTAAAGTTGCTTTGCTCTGGACTTTTAATGGGATCATCCGAAAGGATGGAAAGGATATCTTGAATGTCAATGGGATTTGGAAGGACATTATTTTCATGAAATGGAAGGGGATCATTCGGGATTTGATGGACTGGGATATCTTGATCTTGCTTGGGGAATGGAGTGTCAATAGGACTTTGGATAGGATGGACAAGAATAGGGGAATCGTCATGAGTGTCTGGGAAGATGGGGTCTTGGTCAACAATTGGATGGGATGATAAGGTTTCAAGATCTTGATCTTGATTTTCTTCAGGACACGTTTCTTCATGCTCTAAATTATCCTCTTGACATGGGGTTGGACTTTGGATATGCATGGAGGATTCTGACAAGGGATCAATGTTTTGGGATGAAGGAAATGCACTTTGAACATTTGTGATGGATCCTGGCAAGGAATCAATGCTTGAACATGAGGAAGAGGGACTTCGAATGGGGTCCTCTAAAATAGGTAATGGCAATAAAGTGCATGGTGGCATTGGGTCTTGTATTTCTGAAACATGACAATGATGTGCATCATGAATTGGATTATCTTGGCAATCAATTATGGATAGCCCTTGGCTAATTGCATCCTTAGGTGTATTATTTGATGAGGACAATATGGAAGGTTCTTGTGAAACTTCTAGAGGTGTAGGGATATATGCCACTGGAGAGTCAATTTGCTTGTGGGGGGATGAGGCATTACTAGACATAAGTGTATTATCTTGATCTTCTTCAAAGAACTCACTTGGTAGGTTCCTTAAGAGCCTTGCAATAAAGCCACCTTTCTTTCTAGGTTTTGACATGATTGGATCTGGAATTTGAACTTGTTTTTGGTTTGATGTCATGTTTTGATATTGGACTTGGTTCAATTGTTCTGACATGTTTGAAACTTGGCTTGGTGTGTGCTGCAACCTTTGTTTTTGAATGTTTGGTTGTGGTTGTTGACATTGATATGTTGATTGAACTTGTTGATATTCCACCATTGGTTGAACCATTTGTTGACATTGTATAGTTGGTTGGACATATTGTTGAAATTGAACCATTGGTTGTATTGGTTGAAAATCTGATTGATACTAAACACCTTGTTCTTGTTGTGGAGGCACATAATGTTGAAATTGATGTTGTCTCTTTTCTTGAAATTGTTTCATAATCTCTATTTGGGAGAGGAGAGCTGGTATGTCTCATCATTCAAGAAGAGATCTTATATCAATTGGCTCAATCTTTGGATTTTGACCTGGAAATTTTTGAAACATTTTGGACATTTGTGATCTATTCTTCTCAATGCTTTTCACTCTTTGTTCCAATATCTCCTCTTCTTGAGCTAGTTTCTCCTCTAGTTTTTGTATTTGGACATTTACATCATTATGATAAGTTTGATCCAAGTTCTGAGACATGTAGAGATTGGATTGACATGATTGATTGCTCAATTGTGATGACATGGATTCGTAAGAAGGTTGAGACCTCATTTCAACAAACATGTCACTATGCAATGCAACTAATGGGATTGACAAATGCAACTTAATGTTTTTGTTGTTTTTTGAGATTTTGACAAACTTTTTGGAATGCAAATCTAAAAAGAGACCCTTAGGAAATTGAAATGATGTCTAGACCTCAAAGGACAAAAGGACCAAGTGACAAAAGGACAAAATGACAATGTCTCCCCTATATGCTTGGATACTAAGCTAGGTTTGACCAAATGACAATAATGACAAAAAGAGGAAAGGTTTGATAAGGTCTAGACTTCCTAACAATGACTTGGGGTTTATCAAAGATTTGGATTACTCAAGTATGACAAAACCTAGTTTTGACACTATATGCAAAGGGACAATTACTATGCAAATGACCCTAACATGATATGATAATGACCTAAACTTAATGAAGAGACCTAGGGTATGCAAATGCAAATGTATGACAATGGTATTACTCTAATGCAAGAGGACACATGCAAATGGATGACTCTTATTGATATGCAAAGGAGTATGACCTAGGTGGAACCTAACCTTGGTAGTTGACAATGACTTTACAAAATGCAAACCTAAGATGAACCTAAATCTAAGTGACATGAATGTTGAGACAATATTTTGAAAAATGTTTGACAACCATGTTTGAAGATGTGTTGAACTTTGTTGGATGAAATGTTCTTATGTTTAGCCTTGTTTTGAATCAATTTGTCTTGTTTTTGAAATGAGATGCAATTCAACTTTTGACAAACAAAGAAGACAAGATATTTCAACTTAGACTCAAGACAATCATGCTCATTCACACATTTCTTATGGATGGAAAGGACATTAGGTACTTGAGAGGTAGACTTGTTATGGGATTCAAGGAGAATACATAGATGCTTGACCCCACGGGCTCCCCTCCACGACACTCACTTCTTAGGGCAGCCAAGCATCAGTCCCCATGGAAATCTCCCCATGGCGAACTTAGTATCTCTTCCAAATATCCAAACTTGTCCTTCTCAAGCAACTAGAAGGATTTTTGGCCTCTAAATACAAGATGTTTAGTAAGGATTTCTGTTAAGCGTTACTCCTTGGTGTCACACAAGCATGATTGAGACATTAAGCCCATCAAGATACCAAACAAATGTAGTCGCACAAGCACGATTTAAACCGTGAGGCCCTACTTAGATGTTGATATGAGAAAGAGTCCAAGGGTCATCACTTCCCAAGTAACTACAATTCCCATGTAACCCTTCCTTCAAAGCTTTCGCCCATCAGGTATTTGTTTATAGTGAGTTAGAATGCCAAGGTATTCTATCCATACTCACTTTGGGTCGTTCCCTTCTCACGATTGTCACTTGCTTGCAAAAGAAAGCAAATGGTTATGAAGGAAGGCCCTCTAATGGTAACAAACAATTTGAGCCATGAGAATGGTATCAAAGATCTGGATTTCTGATCACCCTAAGAAGGATGAGAGCATACTCTCCTACTCCAATGTGAAACTTGACAAGCAAAGTGAAGACATGTTCATTCCATCCTACTTAGCAAACATACTAGGTGCCTAATTAAAAATCACAAACACAAAGTTTGGTTGGAATATAAGGCAACCTGCAAAATCACTAAGTTAGGAGTTTGATTTGTTTAGTCTTTGACTAGCGAACCTGCAAACAATTCATTAGTAGTTTGTGAAATAATTCTTTGTCAAGCATTTCGCCACAAAGCTACCAACAATGTTAGAGAATCAAGAGAAATGAATCACCATCAAAATTAATCCATAAAAGTTGTTATTCTTTGTCCTCTTAGATTAATCTATGTGAAATTTATCAAATTTACCACCCTAGATTAATCTAGATAAAATTTGCATGAATGCATGATTAATTTGCCAAGCTAAATTAATCTAGATGAAGGTTGCATGATTTTGTTTTTGAAAATTTTGACCATTTACAGCAGCATATTTAAAAATGTCATAACTTCCTCAATATTTATCCAAATCACAAACTGTAAGATGATCTAGAAAGGTAAAAATGTGATTTAATATACCCAGAAATCGTTTATTTTAATTCTGCACGAAATGTTTTACGTGATCAATTGACTATGACTATTTTTTTTTTAGAAGAAAAATCTGCAATTTCTCCACAAAAAAATCTGCAACTTCACAAAACATTCAACAAAAATATTAGATCCAAGCATGTTCACATCGGGTTCACCAATTAATGTAGCTAGGAAATCAGAAATCATCAAAGCAAGTAGTATTAATAATCTAGCTCAATCACAAAAGCTCAAATGCAATGATCAATCCTAACACACTCAATAAAGACATGAAAACAAAACATTCAAGATTTGAAAATTAAGCAAACCAAATGCAGACTTGAACGTCTCCTTCATGTGGCTCCATTGTCCTTCTTTCTCCTTCAAATAGCTTTGTTGTGGATCTCACCTACAAGTGCATACACATGAGATGAAAGCAAGTAGACAAGATAGTAGCGCAAGAATACTCGAAGCGTGACTGATTCGACAAAGTGATTCCAACAAGTGATTATTAGCCGAGATTGAAGAAATTCATCCAATTTATAGATAAATTGGAGAAAAGACAAGATTAGCATGACAGTGATATTAGAGGCAATTGATTTCAAAAATGGCACAATTGAGTGGAAAGAAGAAGGTTATGACACCTTCTATGTCATGAATTATGACATATTGCCAATGCAAAGGTTAGAGGACTAAAAGCCTATGACATCTTGCTATGCCAAAAGTATGACGCATGAGAAATTCATGCTTCCACCGAAGCACAAAAATAGGGAGAACTAGAGAGAAATTAATTAGGTGGAAATTGAATTTGACAAATTAGAAAATAGGTGGAAATTAGGAATTAGGAAAATTAGAAAAATTAGGAAATTAGAAAATTAGAAATGATGTGGAAAATAGGAAATTAGAAATTGATGAAACTAAGAATTTAGTGAATTAATTAATAATTTCTCATTTATTAATTAATTCACAAAGAGGGAATTTAGAAATTAATGAAAAATTAGGAAATTAGGTAAATCAATTAATAATTTGTCATTTATTAATTAATTCACAAAAAAAGGAATAATTAGTTAGCCAATTAAATAAACATTTAATTGTGACACGAAGACCTAGGATAAATAAATAAATTATTTAACCTAGATGGAGAAAATGGAGAGAAAATGACAAACAAGGTTAAATGAATAAATCATAAAACCCTAGAAGATAAATTAGGAATGCAAGGACGACAATTAGGTCTTGATATAAAATTGATTTGATGTTGATTCGATCATGATTTTGAATTGACAAAGGACCAATGCTGACAAACAATTTTGATTGATAAATGCACCAATTTACGAGGAATAATGACAAATTGATCCAAATTAACACGATTGAGAAGGACGACGATCGATGACAAATTGATCGCAAAATGACAAGATTGAAAATGATAACGCAAAATGACAAGATTGAAAATGATAACGATTGATGACAAATCGATCGCAAAATGACAAGATTGACAAGAGGACAAAACCCTAATTAGGATTGACGATGTCCAAAATGATGGCAAATTAGCACGCACATTGATGCGACAAGATAAGATTGACCAAAATCATGACTGAAGATTGTAGTCGACAAGACCAATTTTGAAAGCGAGACAACTGAAGAATGCAGAAGAAAGACTCGATGTTCGCAAATGATAAAGACCAAGTGCGTGACATAGGAGAAATGTTAATGCGATGCAAAAACCCTAAAATAAGGCAATGCGTAAATGTTAAAGTATGATTCCGCAAGCGTTGACCATTTTTAGGTGTCTACAGTATCATTGCGAGCCACTTCAATGCATTCTGTGAAGAATTATCTTATATGTATCAAGACCAGGAAGAGTTACAACATGATTATCAAATTTTATATAAATATTTAGTGGACCTAACCCAACGGACCTACTCCTAGTATCATCCCCTACTTCAGTCTGGACTACATATAGTTGCGTGACAGTAATAGAGTCAATAGATAGAGTCTCAACATTCATGACAGAGTAGTCATAATATGATGCTAAATAGTTGTTTCCATAAATAGAGATTTCGTCAGAGTTACTAGAGTCATATGATGAAGTTTCTGACTCTTCTTCAAGTGATTTAGTAAAAGTATGTATAGTATCAATACCTACATCTTTGATGCTGCAAGTTCCTTTGTGATTTGGTTCATTGATCACTTGTATTTGACATACCTGTTGACATAACCTTGATGGTTCTGTTAGTCCCTGTCGTCTTTTCCATTCAGCTTCCTCTGGACTGATGAGTGGTCCTTCTTCTGTAGCTTCTAATTCTTTTTTTGTAGTTTCATATCTGATTTGTTCTATCTCTTTAGAGGGAGGATTTTCTTATGCTCTTCCTTCTTTCAGCTGTTGTTCATAGTCTTCTTGTCTTTTTAGTCTGATTTCCTCTATTTCTTTTTGCAACTTTAAGCAGATTTCCTCTTGTGCTTCATCTATGCTATCACTAGATTCTTTGGGAGTTTCTATAGTAGGTGTATCTGAAAGATGATCTAGACCCCATTCATATTCATTCGAGTCAGTTTTTGAATCATCTACTTGCTGTCTACCTGTATATATGACCAAAATGTTCAGTGGTGCAAACAACTCTTGGATTCCTTCAATTTCTTCTCTCATGTCTTCTGGGATTTCTACTCCTTGTAGTGTTATTGCTAATACAATTGAAACTTGTATACCGGCTTCTTCTTCTCTCTTGATTGCTGAATCTTATTGTTCATTTTCATACTCTTCCTGAGTTTTCTGAGTATTGATTTCCTGTGATGTTGAAGGTAGTATCTTTTTCCTCCACTTAGGTTGATGGTGAGAAGTATGTTTATGATCTGATGACTTTCTTAGATTGTACCCGAGTCCAACTTTATCATTTGCAGACTTAGTTTGTAGCTGGATAGGTTCAACAATACCTTCTTGATGCTTGCCCAGAAGACCGGTACCTAAATATCCCATGCATTGAATCATCTTATATCCTGGACCATATTGTGTCAGGGAAATTTCACAATGTCGTATTTCTTTGTTTGTCCTATCTTCTTTGAAAATCCATTTGAGAACATCATCCTCTTCTATTTCATCTGCAAGGGAAGTAGAGGACTGTATAAAGAGATCATCATAAATAACATTTGGTGTTGAAGATTGTGGCTTCATAACCTTTGATGGTTTTCCCGACTGTCTTGGTTATGGAGGAAGAGACATTAGTGAAAGTAAAGGTTCTATTTTGTATCCATCCATTCTAGTATTTGTGATTTTCAATTTCTTTTCTAAATCTTTCAACAAAGTTTCTGTACTTTCAGCTATAGAGGCTGTTCTATTATGAGGAATAAAAGCATCAGTACTCTGTGTTAACGCATTATAGGTGCAGCTTGTATTAGCAGGAATACTGACTTCAACCCTTTATAAGGAAATTTCAAGCATCGATGATATGTAGATGGTACTGCTTTCATTTCATGAATCCATGGCCTGCCCAATAAGATGTTGTATGAAAGAGGAAGGTCGAGCACCTGAAAGATAACATCTCTTTCCATAGGTCCTACCCTTATTGGTAATAGTACTAGACTTTTAGAGGTTCTTTCTTCTTCATCATAAGCTTTGATCATTATTTTCTTTGTTGGATCATTGACATTTTCAGAAAATCCCAGCTATGTTAGTAGATTGTAGGTAAAAATATTCAACCTAGCGCCTCCATCTATCAAAACACATTTAACTCTATTTGTGGATCATAGCTTTGATGTATAATGGCTGGTTATGTGAGTGATTTAGTGAGTTATCATCTTCTTCAGAGAAAGTGAGGTAATGAGGCGAAGTCAGGTGACCCACCATAGATTGAAACCGATCTATATCTAAATCTTTAGGGACATTAGTAGTAAGTAAAGCTTTGTCCAGGATCTCTCTATGAGAAGAAAAGATCTTAAGAAGTTCTAAAATGGAGATTTGAGCGTTAGTTCTTTTCAATTGTTCGACGATGCTATAACTAGGAGAGGATGATGAGGCCAGCTGTTTAGATTTAGCCATGATTGTATCTGTTTGTCTATTTAAAGAAGCTGGTTGGTTTGATGTTGTTTGAGAAGAAGTTGAGGAACTTTCTCCTTGGAGAGTAACCTTCTTTTGAGCACGGGTCACAACATTTGCAGTTTGTGCTTGATTTTGTTTATCTTTGATTATGATCACATTGCAATATTCAGGTTGGGAAGATTCAATCATGTTGATCACATTGTCATTGTTAGTGTAGGAGTAATTGACTTTGGCACCTCCCTTGGATTTTGAGGAATAACCTTGTTCATAAATAGGCAAGGGATCTTTAAAATATTTTTGACCAACATTAGTCATGTGATTTCCAACAACGATCTTGCCAACGTTGATGAGGTCTTGAATTTCATGTCTAAGCTTCATGCAGTTGTTTGTTGTATGACCCTTGTTTCAATGGTATTCACAATATTTGTTTTCTCTCCACCATTTGGGTTTAACTTCTGGATCATATCGTCTATAATTGTCTGGTAATGTTATCAAATCATTTGCCCATAAAGTTTTAAAAGCTAATTCATATGATTCGTCCAGAGGAGTGAAATCATGTTTAGGCTTTGAAAACTGAGGTTTCTCTTTAAACCATTCTTTTGATTTTTTTGGAGGATTTTCTGCTACAGTTTCAGCCGCTTTGAGTGCTTGTGTGCCACTATCTAGATTAAATATTGTGGATTTTGATTTTTCTTTAGCAGTATCTACCACTCCGTCATTAACAACATTTCTGTTTTTATCTTTGCCATATTTCCAGTATTTGTTCTTTTCTTTAGAACTAGAACCTTGCGATGTTTCTTTCCAAAGTGATATATCTCCTTTCTTTATGAGCACATCTTCCATTTTGAGGGCACTATCTACCATTTTGTTGAATGAAGGGTAAAATTACATTTGGATATTGTATTTCAATTCAGGGATCAGGTTATTGATGAAGATATCCATCTTCTCAGAATCTGGAATAGGCCGTGAATATCTAGAGAACATTTTTCTCCAACATTGAAGAAAAGTGAGAAAAGGTTCTCCTATTTTCTATTTAGTGTTGCAAAGCTCAATCATAGTGACTGGATGATGAATGTTATAGGAGTATTGTTGTAAAAACAATTCGATTAATTCCTCAAAAGTTTTGATTCCCATAGGTAGGCTTGAAAACCATTCCATAGCTTGTCCTCCTAAGCTTCCTGGGAAGAGATGGATGAGGTATGTTTGTTCGTGCATGAATTTCATACATAAAGCACAAAATTCTCTGACATGGTCTCGAGGATCTACATTTCCATCATATTTGTAAAACTTAGGAATCTCTACTTGAGAAGGAAATGGAGGCATGTAAAGGTTTTTTTCAAATAGAAATGAGCATTTTGTGTCTAGAGAATATTGCTTTGATGAGTTATCCTTGTTTTTCAGTTCTGTGATTTCTATCTGTAATGCTTGTAATTGTTTGTTTACCAGCACTAAAGGTGTCTTTTCCTCTTTAGTGATGAGAGATTCAATTTCATAATCAATAGGAATTTTGGCGCCTTCCTTTGCTAGCTCTAAAAAATGCTCTTCCTTTTCTCTAGACATGATGATCTTCATCACCTTTCCAAAATGTTTATCATTTAGACATTTATTTATAACAGTTTCTATAGGTTCAGAGACTACAAAATCATCCGATGAGGACTCACTATCAGTATCATGGTTGCTAAGGTTGTCATAAGTATTGTGTTTAATAACTTGTCTTTCTTGCCTTTCTCTAGACATGGTGGGAGATAGGGGCTGACCAAAAATTGGTATTTGTGACGATGAAGGTTTATTTAAGACGATTTCTTCTACAAAGAATGGATTTTCATTTGATGAAAATGATACTCCTTTACCTTTGTCAGCTTTCTTGTGAGAACTTCTGGTTTGAGCAGGCATTTATGACTGAAATGAACAAGAGCTCGATGTGATGTAGAAGTCAAGATGAAATTGTAGCTAGTTGTTCGTTTAACATAGTGATTGAGAGAAGTAACTAAGATCTGGTCTGGTTTCAAGAACAATCTATACTGTGCAAGATGTTATCTAAGTTAACTTAGGTTTGATAAGATGCTGATTGAACTAGCGAGGAGATGATCGACAAAATCATGCAATGCAATGGCATGGGTACACTATCGAGATTGTTTTATGCTTAGAATTATGATAACCAGTTTTATGCTCGTTGTAGACTGATTTGGGTAGTTTTGACTGTTTTGACTAACAAGATCAGGAATTCGTATGACAAAGTTTGCAGAACCAAATGATAGTTTAGCAGTTTACAAACGATAAAGACAGTTTTTTGTACGAGTTGCTGCCTGATTTCATATTACAGTTGGGCAGACTCTAGACCATAATATGCTGAATGTGATGTATATTTGTATGACAGACTGTAAAAAACCAGACGATAGTTTTTCAGATTCGTACGACAGATTTAATAGAGCCAGATGACAAAATTTTAAGATCAATGAAGACTCATATGACAAGAGATATGTAGCAGGATGAAAATTTAGCAGACTCGTACGACAGAGGATTGGATAGAAATGAAATTCTGACAGACAAAGTTTTTTAATGACTGATGAAGACCGGTTTTTGCACACGGACTGATGTTTCGATGACTGACAGAGACCAGTTTTGGACACAGATAGAGTTTATCACTGAGTTGTTGATATGTTTTCTCTAGTTTCAATATTTCAGTTTTAGCTTCAGGGATGAAAACACAGAAAACACGCAAGATATATATAATAATTCCAAGCACAACATGCGAAACCTATGAAAGTTGGCTTAGAGAAGAAAACCTTTGCTTGCTAACTTAGGTACACACCCAATAGCTAATCAAAATATGACCGCTGAGTCTCATGCAATGGATTCTCAACACCGTATTAGCCGGCTCCAAACGCTAATGGGGACATGATATGGCAAGTGTCTTGGGAGAGTTACTATCTCTCTTGCACAAAGATTATCCCCCTTTCAGAGGTGAATCAAGTAGCTTCTATCTTATAGTTCTTAGTCAAGAACTCTGTTCAAAATTATTCCTTGAAGTCACGCAAGCATGATTGAGGCATATAGCTTGACAAGGTACCAAAACAAACTGTTGTCATGTAAACGCGATTGAGACCGCGAGGCCCTACAAAATGCTCGATATGAGAGATCTCAAAGAGAAAACTCAAAGAATCTCATCCTCTGAGACTTTAATCACCAGAGGCCTATTTATTATACTGAGTTGGAATACTCAGGTCCAGTTGTACTCACTTTGGTTGTTCTCATAGGGTGATTACTTTTTCCCACTGTGACAGGCCCGCTCAAGGTATACAAATCTCAAAATTTAGAAAAAGCTTCGAGGGTCTAGATTTTTGATTATCTGTAAAAGACAAGAGCATACTCTCCTACTTCTCTAATTTTTTTGAAAACACAAAAGACAGATTTGTTCTTTAACCAGATAGCAATTTAAGTGCCTAAAAAAAATGAATTTAAAGAAAACACGATGTTTGGTCGATTTTCTTTAGGTAACTTGAAAAAAACAACGCATCAGTAGTCATGTTGTTTTTGATTCTTTGATAGGTGTATGTTTGATTGATAAATTCTCTGACAAGCGTTCTACAAGAAACTAGTTAGGCTGTAAAAATCTCGGGCAAACAGAAGACAGACTAGGGTTAGTGTCAGCATTAGCAAAATCTAAATTCAATTTATGAAAAAAAACCTGAAAAATATATTGTTTTTGAAATGATAAAATATAAATTTGTACGACAGAGTATACCTTTTCGCACGAGTATTCTCACAAGACCGAACGACAAAATACAAAGTTAAATTGTCAAAGCAGAAACTCGTACGAGTTCCTTTTCTAATCCGCACGATAAAACATAAGTCTTGACAAAATGTCATAAGAAGGACTTATACTCGTACGATATTTAGCAGAGGCTGTATGGACGAGACCTGAAAGATAAAGAAGTGATTTTGACACCGAAGGATTGAATTCTGGGCCCCACAATGGGCGCCAAAAATGTGTGTGTGAAAAGTGGACCTATATCTGTAAGCTGTATCTAAATACACAACACTTCAATTAAGTCATTAGATGCATGGTTAGTAAATCAATAATCAATAATGAACAATAAACCATTACAAAGCGACCTATTGCCTTCTAGTAGATGCGAGTTTAGTCTTTCTCTTAGATTTCATATGCAATACCAGTGACTAGACAACACCTAAATGAAGGATTTAATTTATATGAGCATGAATTGAGCTAAATGAATGCAAAATTTAAGCTAGCTATGCAAGATTAACCTAACATGATTTAAGCAATATTAAGCTAGATGATTTAATAAATATGCAATAACTATTATGAAAATATCTCAATGCACAAATCTCAATGAACCTAGAGTAAAAACAAAATAATAACAATATATTCTCCAGGATCCTTTATGAGAGATAAAGACTTGAATTTATAGAAAATTCGGAAAGAAACCAACGACTGAGATTGAATGATGATGAGTGGTCAAGATTTTCCAAGAAGAATCACAATCTAGGTGAATTAATGTAATTGGTTGTTTTTCTTAGTTTTGAAGGAAATTGAACTAAAATTAAGATAAAATCAGAAAAAACTGATTTATTCTCTATTTAATTCAATTTTGATATTTAATTGTTTTAATTTCTTTCTTTGAGATTTTTCTTCAATTTTTAATTTGATTTTCAAGATTATCTCCATTTGATTTCTTTTCTCAAATTTTAATTTGATTTTTCCAATTAATTTCCTTTTTTGATGATTTAATGGCAAAATGATTTCTTTAATTAAATATACTAGGATATTTAATAAAATAAATTGGATAATTGTTTAAAATGATTTACTTGAAATGATCAATTAATTAAATATTTATTTAATTAATTCAGAGTGATTAATTTTCCATGTGACATTTGATGATTTAAGAAATTAATTGTGTGCTCAAGATTAATTTTAATTGCCTTTGGTTAGACCTTGGTGATAAAATCAAGACTAGGGGGCCTATGGTTTTAGATGACCATTTTTAGGGTATTACAACATGGACCCAAATCAAATCCTCGAATAGGGAACACCAACAAGAAATTTGCCTCAACATGCTAGACCACCGAATATGTTGCATAACACAAAGAATATGACTGGACCAATAAAATATTCAATAACGTATACCATGATTCATGCGGACCACCAAAATGCATAACACATGATCAAAGAACATCAACAAGAAACATCAATTCCACTGCAATCACCGCAACAACTCGGATAACAAGAATCATCATTATTCTATCACCAGAGCTCAAGAAAACTAATTGACAAACTAAAAGATATGCTTGCAAAGTTCCAAATCATGAACCACTTGATCAGATGACACACATGAGCATCCCAAACACCAAAAACTCAAGATATAATCATTCCAGAGCAATATGAATTAAATACCACAACTCTACAACACTGAACCAAGAGAAAAACTAGTCCACATAGTAGACCTCATAAATCGACCAAATCACCATAGCATCATGAAACTCATATTTAATAAACTAGAGATAAGTATCTCAAAACCCAATAAGATGCATCAATACATCTACAATAGATCATCCAAACCAACTCTCTACAATAAATTGATTCTCTACAACATAGGAATATGTTGACATAAATGACAGCAACACATTCCAACAACTCTAATATCTAAGAATCTCCCCCTTTGGCATTGATGGAAACATATGAATGTGAAAAATAATCAATGCAAAGAAAGAACTCAACAATTAACAATCTCCCCCTGAGATCGTAAGGATCAACTCCACCTTTGACAAACAACTCAAAATACTTTAGGGTTTTTTCACATGCATCTCTCCCCCTTTGACAATAATGCCAAATACTCATATAGATCATTATTTACGTACATCTCTCCCTCTAAGAAGGACAATCTCTCCCCCTTAGGATAAACTCACACATCTATACAATTGAAACACACACTGACTGCTCCCCCAGAGAAACAACACCCACTCATCAATCCAGATATTAGAATAAGACAATGAAGTCCACTGAATCAATGCAACTCAATGCATCTAGCTCATAATAGGAGGGGCAATCACCCGTAACTTCTCGCTTAGATATACAAATGTCTCTGTAGGAAAAGGTTTAGTAAAGATATCTACAATTTGTTCCTTTGTAGATACATACTCCAATCTGACTTCCTTATCACCAACTTTCTCTCTCAGATAATGAAACTTGATTGATATATGCTTTGTCTTAGAATGCAACACCGGATTCTTAGAAATATTGATAGCAGTAGAATTATCACAATATATAACAATAGGCTCATCATAAACAACTCTAATATCCTTTAGCATCTGCTTCATCCAAGCAACCTGAGTACAGTTGCTAGCAACAATAATGTATTTAGCTTTTGCAGTAGATAATGAAATAACATCTTCCTTCTTACTTGTCCAGGCAACCATCTTCTTTCCTAGAAAGAATTCTCCATCATTAGTGCTCTTTTGGTCATCAAAATCACCTATCCAATCAGAATCGATATAAGCATTTAAAGTGAAATAATCATCCTTCAGATACCACAGACCATAATCAATTATTCCCTTCAAATATCTGAATATCCTATTCACAACCATAACATGACTGTCCTTAGGATCAGATTGAAATCTTGCAACAATACATATAACATTCATAATGTCAGGCCTAGTCTAAGTCAAATATAGCAATCCACATATCATAGATCTATACAAGGCCTAGTTAGCCTTTGGAGATTCATCATCTTTTGTCATCTTGTATCCAGTCACCATAGGAGTTCCAACAGGTTTGGAATCATCTAACCCAAACTTCATCAACAATTCCTTCACATACTTAGATTGAGATATGAAAAATGCCTTTCTCAATTTGTGTAATTTGCAATCCCAGAAATAATTTCATCTCAAATTATTTTCGCATATCATCAACAAATTTCTTACTCAAATCATCTCCTCCAAAAATAATGTCATAAAAAAAAACTTCAACAATCAAAATGTTAACATTATCAATCTTGAAGTACAGATTACTATCAATAGTACCTTTACAAAATCCCAATTTCATCAAATACTTGTCCAATATGGCATACCAAGCTCTAGGGCCTTGTTTAAGTCCATACAATGCTTTCTTCAATCTGCATACCATGTCTTCTTCATTTGTCAATGAAAATCCATCTGGTTGCTCAATGCAGACTTCCTCCAATTCACCATTCAAAAAGACTGACTTCACATCCATTTGATATACCTTGAATTTGTTATGAGCAACATATGCAAGACATCATCTAATAGCTTCAAATCTAGCTACTGGAGAGAAAGTCTCCTCAAAATCAATACCTTCCATTTGTGAATATCCCTTACATACCTGTCTTGCTTTGTTTCTAACAACTTGTCCATATTCATTCATCTTATTCTAGAACACCCATTTAGTACCAATTACACTCTTATCCTTAGGTCTTGGAACAAGTTCCCATGTTTTGTTCTTCTCAATCTGATCTAACTTTTCTTCCATAGCTTTTACCTAATTTTCATCTTTACAGGCTTTAGCAATATCTTTAGGCTCAATTTTAGAAGTCAAATATGTCTCTTCAACAAAAATTCTTCTCCTAGTCATCACACCTTTATTTTTATCACTAATAATATGATTCTTTGAATGATTTAATCTTACATACCTTGGGGTCTTCTCATTATTCTAATTTTTAGGTTCTTAAACTTCTTCACTAGCAACAACATCTGCATTCACTATCTCTATCTCTACTAGATCACGTTAATTCATGCTTGGAGTCTGCACTTGCTTTGAAGTAACATCCTAATCATCAAACTCATATCTGCATGCTCTAATTTGCTTCTCATCATTCTCATCAACCTTCACATTTGCACTTTCCACTATCTTTCACACTTCTGTTGTAACATTGGTAGGCTTTTCTCTTAGTAGAGTATCCCAAAAAGATTTCTTCATCACATCTATTGGAAATGTGCCTCAAATAAACTTGACTTGTGTTCAGATTGATCGGAGTAACCTATCCCGATGGAATAGCTGTCAGTGTGACTCTTGCCGATGGGCCAATGGAACCCTCTTCTTGTGATCGGGATATCGAGTGAGCAAGTCTGAGATGATCCAACAACTGTGGCTATACCATGATGGGAAGATGATCAAAAGTTATTCCCCGCAGCTTGGTGACAAAGTACATGCAAAAAGAAGTGAGTTAAAGACCATGCAGGTTGAAGGTGGATCAACAACTGTCGCTATACTACTATGGTGAGATGAATGAATGCTATCCATCATGGCTTGGTGACCAAGTGGTGGGGCCCGACAAGAGAGAAGCTCAGGTGAGATAACGGTCGAGCAGATCAAGGTTGATCCAACGGCAGTCACTAGGTTGCAATGGGAAACTACTCATTAGAATATGCAACGTGACCCAGTGATAAAGAAGAACTTCATTCTGGTGGTTAGTGAGGTTGTGCTAAGGTGGTAGGAAAGGGACTCCGGAGCCAATCAGGAAGTGACATGTGGCATAAGTGAGCAGCCTAGGTGAGATAAGGGTCATGCAAATCATCAAGATCCAATGACAAATCTGAGGAAGATCAATGGTGGAGTAAAATAATGGGACTATCAATGGCTGTCGCTGTACCGAGGTTGTGAGGTGCCCAAAATGTTATCCCTTGGGAAATGGTGGGACCTGATAGGATAACGACTAAGGTGAGTTAAAGTATGAGTAGATCGCAGATGATCGGACGACGATCATAGAAGATCTGATGTTGGTCACTAGGTCACGATGGGAAATTGCTTGTTAGTCTTTCCATCGTGACCTAGTGACAAAGAAGAGCTTCATTCCAGTAGTGAGTCTGTGATAGACTGGCAAAGATGCGAGCTAGAGATCAAGCAAGTGGAGTAGAGACTGAATATGGGTGTGCGCTCGAACTGAAGTCCAAAAGATAAACACTTGGCCTTTGAAGATGGTCTTGCCGGTGTATATGAATACAAACCGACCCGACTTCCTAGTGCATGTGGGATATTGTGTTTCTCATGAATGTAGACCGACGCAGATGGTTAGACTTCAAACTGTTGGTGCAGTTGCTCAGATGAACTATCGACAATCTGATATATGTAGCCATTGGATAACTATGGTGAAAAACTAATATCCAGGATTCGATTGTAGTGTCCAGTTTGTGAAATGTGAGAACAAATACCTGTAGTTGCAGACTGAAACTTTATTGTAAATTCATTTACTAGAAATAAAGTGTTTCAACTGTTGGTGGTGGTTTTTTTACTGAAAGGGTTTTCCCACGTAATTATTGGTGTTCAGTCTCTGTGTTGATTCTATGTGTTTTGTCTATGTTATTCTTAACATTCTATAAAAGTTTTAAACTGCATTCTTGCATGATCTTCCATGTTAATTGACATTAGGAAGGCGTTTCCACACTGTGCTTTCCTTACAAGTGGTATCAGAGCTTGGCCCGTTTTGTTATCCTTGTTGGGTGGGGTTAGTTTTTTGTGTCAGTTCTATTGTAGTGGGAGTCTTGTAGAGTGTCTACTTGTTTGTTTTATAGGTTAAGATGGCGAGCACCTCAGGGCGCATAGACATGGAGAAGTTTAATGGTTCTAGTTTCAAACTATGGAAACTCAAGATGGAAGACTTGTTGGTTGATTGAGACCTTTGGATTGCTATGTCTAGGCAAAAACCTACAGGCATGAAGGAGGAGGATTGAGAATTAACCAATTGAAAGGCAAGGGGTCTAATCAGGCTATGTCTTGCTGATTCCGTTCTGTTAAACGTGCATGAGGAGTAGAGTGCACATCTTCTCTGGAATAAGTTGGGAGATATTTATCAAGGCAAGTCCTTGGTGAATAAAATTTTCTTGAGGAAGAAGTTGTACTCTTTGAAGATGGATGCAGGAACACCATTGTCAAACCACTTGAATGTATTCAACATGCTTCTTACACAGTTAACTTCTGTTGGTGTGACCATTCAGGAAGAAGAATGTTGCATGCTGCTGTTGTGTTCATTGCCTGACTCTTGGGATCACTTAGTGATGGCTATCGGTAGTACTACGACCTAGTTGAATATGGATACTATGGTTAATACTATTTTGTCAGAAGAAATGAGAAAGAAGTCTTCTGAGATGATAAAAGATGCACTCTTTGTTCAAGGCAGACCGAAGGACAAAGAAAAGAAGAAAGGAAAGAAGTCCAAGTCCAAGTCTCAAGAGAGATCAAAATCTCCAGGCAAGAAGTCAAAGGTGAAGTGCTGGAACTATGGGCAAAAAGGGCATATCCGAAAGGATTGTAAGGACAAGAAGAAGAAGAAGAAGTATTCTGACACTGAATCTTCTCAGAGTGATGCATATGCATTTGTAGCAGTCCTCGTAGTGCCTACCTCAGATGACACCTGGTTAGTAGATTCTGGTGCATCTTTTCACATGACCTCCCACAAGGAGTGGTTCTCGAAGTATGAACCGTATGCTGGTGGAAAGGTATACTTGGCTAGTGATTCTACATTGGAGATTGTAGGGAGAGGTAGAATTAAAATTCAATTCCCAGATGGTAGAGTGAAGGGGACCAATGGAGTTCTTCATATACCAATTCTGGCAAGAAACCTTCTCTCTGTAAGTAAACTTAATGAGGCTGGAGTACAAGTTACATTTGTATCTGGTGGTTGCAAGATGACTAGGGGTTCCATTGTATTGGCAAAGGGTGATTGAATTGGTACACTGTATAAGTTAAATGTTGAACCTATATGTTGCAATGTAACCTCTGAAAAGTTAGTTAAGACATCTGTAATGGTGCATAATGTTAATTCATTGGAAGCTAAACTTCTTGCTGAGAAAACAATGCTCTGGCATAATAGGTTAGGCCACATGGGTGAAAAAGGTTTAAAAGCTTTGAAGAATAAGAATTTGGTTGAAGGTCGGGATGATTGCAGTTTTGAGTTCGATTTCTGCGAACACTGCATATATGGAAAAAATAACCGTGTTCAGTTTTATTTCAGTTCTCATAAATCTTCTGACATTATAGATTATGTTCAGTCTAATGTGTTTGGTCTAGTAGAGGTTCCTTCTTTGTCTAAGTCTAAGTACTATGTATCTTTTGTAGATGATTATTCAAAAAGGTCATTTGTGTACTTTCTTAAAAGTAAATCATAAGTGTTCAGTAGGTTTAAGGAGTTTAAGAACCTTGTTGAAAATTAGACTAGGAGAAGGATTAAATGTTTAAGAATAGACAATGGTGGTGAATATTGTAGTGCAAATTTCTACAAGTACTATGTTGATCATGGAATTAAGAGACAGAGGACTGTACCTTACACTCCACAACAAAATGGATTTGCTGAATGGTTGAATCGGTCTCTAATGGAGAAAGCAAGAAGCATGTTGAGCGGAGCTGGGCTGGAACAAAAATTCTGGGCTGAAGTAGTTGCTACAACATGTTACCTATTGAATCACTCTCCTGCTTCAACATTGGTTGACAAAACAACTATGGAAGCATGGTTTGGTAAGAAACCTTCTTTAAGGAACCTTTGTGTTTTTGGTGTAGAGGCATATGCTCATGTGCCTGATGTTAATAGATATAAGTTGGATAACAAAGTTGTGAAATGTATCTTCATTGGCTATGGAGTTGGTGTGAAAGGATACAAACTTTGGAATCCAGTGACTGGTAAGGTTATGTACAACATAAGTGTGATTTTTCATGAGCTGAAACCTATGTCACTAGATCACAACATAGGAAAGCAAGGAGAAGAGAAGGTTGAAATTCCTCCAGCTAAGGAAGAATCTCCAGAGATACTTGAAGATGAGGAGAGTTCAAGCAGTTCAAGTAGTTCTTAAGAAGAACATGATGATGAGCCTCCTATTGAACCTGAAGAAGCCTCAACACCAGAGTTGAGAAGATCTACTTGAGAGAGGCGGAAACCTAATAGGTATACATCTAATAAGTACAATCACTCTATGTTGAATGTTAATTGTGCTTATGCTTTACTTGCAGATACTGATGAGCCTAGGACTATCAAAGAAGCTATTAATATGCCTAATTTAGATTCCTGGTTGGAAGCCATGAATGATGAAATGTCATCATTGGATAAAAATGGAGCTTGGGATTTGGTGCCATTGCCTAAAGACTGAAAGCTTGTAGGTTGCAAGTGGGTGTTCAAAAATAAGTATGGTCCAGATGGCAGCTTTGACAAGTACAAAGCAAGATTGGTTGCAAAGGGGTATTCTCAAAAGGAAGGTATTGACTATGGAGAGATCTTTTCTACTATGGCTAAGCTGACATCTATAAGATTTCTCTTATCACTTGCAACAGCATATGATTGGGAGATTGAACAGATGGATGTGAAGACAATGTTTCTTCATGGTGATCTTGAAGAAGAGATTTATATGTCTCAGTCTGAGCACTTTGTGGAAAAAGGTAAAGAACATTTGGTATGCAGACTCAAGAAGTCTCTGTATGGTTTGAAACAATCTCCCACAATGTGGTATCAAAAGTATGATACATTTGTTTTGTCCTTGGGATTTGTGAGATCAAAAGCTGATCATTGTGTTTACTACAAAACTGAAGCTGATAGGATTCTTATCATAGCTTTGTATGTAGATGACATGCTATTCATAGGAAATACAAAAGGTATGATCTCAAATTTAAAATCTCAGTTATCTATGAAATTTGAAATGAAGGACTTAGGAGCAGGAAACTAAATTCTGGGAATGGATATCAAAAGGATTAGATCTAAGAGGAAACTTTGGCTCAGCTAGAGAAAGTATATAACCAATGTTCTTGACAGGTTTCATATGTCTGATTGTAAATCACAGGCTATTCCCATCTTGCAGGGAACTAAGCTGTCTGTGCTTGACAGTCCGAAATCTCCAAAAGGGATAGAAGACATGAAAAGTGTACCTTATGCAAGTGCTATTGGCAGTTTGATATATGCTATGGTCTGTACAAGACCAGACATTTCCTAGCTAGTGGGAGTACTTAGCAAGTTTATGTCAAATCCAGGAAGGCCGCATTGGGGTGCTGTAAAGAGGGTGTTTAGATATTTGAAGGGAACTTCGGATTTTGCTTTGTGCTATCATGGTCATTCTTATGATTCAAAGAAAACTCTCAGTGTATGTGGTTTTGTGGATTCTGATTGGGCATGAGACATAGACAACAAAAGATCCACCAGTGGATATGTTGTTGGTATTATTGATATGTTGCTTGGTTTTGTCATTGATGTCAACACTTATCATCACTTATCCTTTTGGAGATCTTTGATTATGTTCACCGGCAAGTTTAGTGACCTATGCACAGTCACCGATATTTGGTTCACCAGAAAGTTATATTGTTCACCGGTACTGAGGATAACTTGTTATCATCTGGAGATCACTTGGTTATGTCGAAGACATGGTTTGGACACTTGGTTTTGGAGATTTGATTATTGGTCTAATCGGGTTGACATATTTTCTGTTACTGACAAATTGGTCTAGGTTATGGACCGACATGCATTATCTATTCCGGATCAGTACGACACATTATGGAGATGGTTTAATCAATTAATATTATTGTTGAGCCAACATGATGAATCCAATGTTGACTTCTTGTAATTGATTTTTATTGTAATATTCTTAGTGAGACAACCTACACATTTGGTCTTAGGTTTTGGTATATATGTAAGATCTCAATTGTGAGATTAACATGGTATGGGTATGGTATGTAGTAAGGTATTGTAAGGTTATATTCGGTATATGCGAATATAAGCAGAGCTACTCATGTAGACATCATTTCAAGATTCAAGGAAGGTTTGAAGAAGACAATCAGAGCTTAACCAGTATTGAATCCAACATAGAAGATGCCACTTTGAGCAGTACATTATCATTGGATTTAATCATCCATTTTGTAGTCAGTGTGACTCCCATTCTGTGATTGAGTAGTGAGCTCTAGACAGCTGGCCTTTCTGTATGTGCATACTCCATTTGTAAACAAATACCATTTGCAGTAGTATCATCTAATTGTGGGTAAGGTTTCCCATTGTGGTTTTTCCCCTTACAGGGTTTCCACGTACAAATCTCTGTGTTATGTGTTTTGGATATTGTTTCTCTTTCTGTTTCATGCATTAAGCTTCACCGGTACTATTATTATCTATTAATCTATTTATTGACATTTAGTTTGGTTTACCGGTATTATGTTTCAAGTTAGGTTAAAGTTGTATTTGAGATAAAATTATAAGACAATTGATTCACCCCCCCTCTCAGTTGCCTTCGGGTCCTAACAATTGGTATTAGAGCTCAGTCCTCTTTTTGTAGAAGTTTAACAACTTGAGGAGATTCTATGGAAACTAACTATTTCAGGAAGGACAGTCTAAAACTTGATGGAATTAATTATGGTATATGGAAGATCAGAATGGAGACACATCTGAACTGCATTGGAAAAGATATATGGGATGCTACATAGAATGGTTATATTGGTCCTACACCAGGTCAACCTAATCCACCTACATTGGCTAAGGATCAAGAGAATGATTGTAAAGAAAGAGAAGCACTTTTGAGCGCCTTGTCAAATCAGCAAATCATGGGACTATCAGATCGATCTGGTGCTAAAGCTATTTGGGATAAGTTGGAGACATTGAATGAAGGTGATACCACTATCAAAATTGCAAAACTGGATGCTTTCGGGTCAGGTATGAAAATTTGAAATGGAAGAAGATGAAAGAATTTTCTCTTTTATGGAAAGGGTTAATGAAATTATTTTGGGAATACAATGCTGTGGAGGTTCCTTAAGTGAAGATGAAATTGTTTCTAAAGTTTTGAGAGAATTGCCACTGGCATACACAATGAAAGTAACTACTATTAATGAGTTGAGAACTATGCCTAATATATCAGTATCTAGAGATACCTTGGTTGGAAAACTTTCAGTATTTGAGCTTGAGGAGTTTGGTCCTGTTGCTACAATTAAGACAGATTTGGCTTTCAAAGCATCATCATCTACAACATCTTCACCATCAGCTGATAAATCTGATTGGAAAGCACTCTATGCAAGAGAACTTGAAGACATCAGAAGGGAAAATGAAGAACTTGAAGAGCTTGAAGCACTATTTGCAAGAAAAATGCCTAAAGGTCCTATTGGAAGTACGAAGGTAAAACACCTTTTAATGTTTTAACTATAATAAAATTGGTCATATGGCATCTAGATGTCCAGATAGACATGCAAGATTGAGAGAAGAATCTAAAAGAACATATAAGCCTAACCCTGAATATCAGAGATACCGATTTAAGAAGAATAAAGACAAATCATGTTACTATGCTGATGAAGGAGTTACTGATGATTCTGATGAAGAACTAGGAGACAATGGATGGGCTTTTGTTGCAATCACTGAAGATCAAGTGACACCTACTATTCCACCGGTAGAACATGCCTTGGCAGCTAAAATTGAAGAAAAGGATGAACGGATTATAGATTTAGGATGTTCACATCACATGACTCGTGATAAAAGTAAATTCTTATCTTTTCAAGAATACAATGGAGGTCTAGTAAGATTTGGAGATGACAAAGCTTGTTTGATAAGAGGAAAAGGCACTATATCTTTTGATGGTAAGCACAATACTAACAATGTTTATTATGTTGAAGGTTTGAAGCACAATATTTTGAGTGTTGGTCAGTTAGTTGAAAAAGGATTTCAGTTAAAATTCAAGAATGGTAAATGCAAAATCATGAATAGAATTGGTTTGGAAGTTGCAACTGGTAATCAGACTAGAGGTAATATCTTTCATTTGAATAACATTGAAAAGACATGCTTGATTGCACATATTGATGAAAGTTGGTTATGGCATAAAAGACTCTGTCATGTAAATTTTGACTACATTGTGAAGATTAGTTCATCTAAGGCAGTAAGGGATTTACCTAAGATTCTAAAACCTCATAATCCGGTATGTAAGGAATGTCAATTGGGAAAGCAAGTTAGAACAACTTTTAAAAGCATTTCTGAGAAAACCAATAATGTTCTTGATTTAATTTATACTGACTTACGTGGTTCGACAAAAACAAGAAGTCTACAGAGAGATAGATATTTTATGCTAATCATTGATGATTATTCTAGAATGTGTTGGGTTAGCTTTCTCATGGAGAAATCAGAATCTTTTGGGAAATTCAAATTATTCAAGGCACTTGTAGAGAATGAAACTGGCAAGAAAATTAAATGTTTAAGATCATATCAAGGAGGTAAATTTACATCTAAGTAGTTCAATACATTTTGTGAAGTGAATGGAATTAGAAGACAACTATCAGTACCCCAGACACCTCAACAAAATGGAGTTGTGGAAAGGAAGAATAAAACTATTCTGGATGCAGGTCGAAGCATGATATCATAAGCAAATCTACCTCATGTATATTGTAAAGAAGCAATGAATACAATGGTTTACAGTTTCAACAGAGTTCACATCAAAGGTGAAACCGCTAAGCCACCCTATGAATTATGGTTTGGTGATATTCCTACTCTTAAGTACTTCAGAATATTTGGAAGCAAATGTTACATTAGGAGAGATGATTATATTGACAAATTTGATCCTAGAAGTGATGAAGGAATATTTCTTGGGTATTCATCTAAAAGCAAAGCATATAGATGTTTTAATAAGAGATTGTAGAAAATCATTGAGAGAGCAAATGTGAATATTGATGAACACATTAGAAGAGATTCAAGGTCTATGGACTCTGAACTGACAGTTGAGATAATCACAAATGAACCTATATAGAATACACCGGTACAAAATGTTGATCGAGTCACACCGGCATCATCAGAGAATTCCACAGTGATTGAAGAACAACAACAAGTGAACACACCTAGGTATGTTAGATTGAATCACTCTGAAAGTCAGATAATTGGGAATAAGTATCAAGGAGTTATGACTAGAGGAAGACTCAAAATTGAAGAGGTATGTTTAATTTCTCAAATTGAACCAGCATTAGTTAATGAGGTATGTGAAGATAAACATTGGATAAAGGCTATGGAAGATGAATTAGAACAAATTGAAAAGAACAATACATGGACACTGGTTCCCAGGCCTAAAAATCAAAATGTAATTGGAACTAAATGGGTATTCAAAAATAAACTTAATGAAGATGGTAAGGTAATCTGAAACAAAGCAAGATTAGTGTGTAAGGGATATTCACAGAAAGAAGGAATTGATTACCACAAAACCTTTGCACCGGTAGCTAGAATTGAGTCAGTCAGATTATTTCTTGCATTTGCAGCACACAAGAACTATAAAGTTTATCAAATGGATGTTAAATATGCATTTCTGAATGGTGATCTTGAAGAGGAAGTTTACATTGAACAACCTGATGGATTTTCATTGACAAATGATAAAGATATGGTTTGCAGGTTAAGGAAAGCTTTATATGGATTGAAGCAAACTCCTAGAGCTTGGTATGCTAGATTGGAAAAATATCTTTTGAAGCTTGGTTACACTAAAGGTAATGCTGATAACAACTTATATTTCAAGGTGACTAATGAAGACATTCTGGTTATTGAAGTTTTTGTTGATGATATCATTTTTGGAGGAGAAGATGGATTGTGTAAAGACTTTTCTAATAAGATGCACGAAGAATTTGAAATGTCTATGATTGGGGAGATAAAATTATTTTTAGGATTGCAGATTTCTCAAACTGCTAAAGGTATATTCTTATGTCAATCAAAGTACTTGAAGGAATTACTAAAGAAATTTGGTATGGAAAACTCTAAATCGATAAGTACTCCTATGACAACAACTAATAAACTATCATTGAAGGATGATTCAACCCCTATTAATCCGATAAGATATAAATCTATGATTGGAGGTTTACTGTATTTGACACAAACAAGAGCTGATATTATGAATGCAGTATGTATTGTTTCAAGATTTCAGAGTAATCCTAGAGAAAATCATGAATCAACAGTGAAAAGGATTTTCTGGTATTTACAAGGCACAACAAATCTTGGTTTATGGTATCCTAAAGATGAAAATTTTGATTTATGTGCATACATCGATGCTAATTGGGCAGGAGATGTAGATGACAGAAAGAGCACCACTGGTGGGGCATTATTTATTGGTAGCAGATTGATTTTATGATTGAGCAAGAAATAGAGTTGTACATCATTATCAACAGCAGAATCGGAATATGTTGCAGCAACAACTAATTTTACTCAGGTATTATGGATTAAGAAAACGTTGAAGGACATAAAGGTAAAATGCAAAGAACCTATAATCATCTATTGTGATAATTTAGCAGCAATTGATATATCTAGGAATCCGGTATTTCACTCTAAAACTAAACATGTTTCTATCAAATACAATTTTCTGAAAGAGAATGTTGAAGCAAAAGAAGTGAAATTGATTTATGTGAATACTAAAGAGAAGATTGTTGAAATTTTTACTAAGCCTTTGCCTAAGGAAACCTTTGAATATCTCAAAGAGTAGCTTGGGGTTATACCCTCACCGGTAGAGACTTAGATAATTTTTGATTGGCATCAGACCGACAAAATTTACAGAGAAACCCTTTTCTGGCTTTGATGGAGGAGAGCTACTTCTTAGGGGGAGTAGCTGAATAAGTTGGTTCTATGAACTGGTTGTATCTGGTATTTATATTACTTTGGCATTTGATGTCAAAGGGGGAGAGATATCTATGGAAAAACACATTATCCTTTGGGGAGAGATCATTCATTGGGGGATAGATTTTTACTTTGCATTTGTATTTTAATTTATGGTATTGATCTATTCTAGAGATTGTTTGTTTTTGGTTTATTGGCATTTCTGCTTTGGCACTTAGATGGTTTTTCCATCTTGTGTTGCCATCAATACCAAAGGGGGAGATTGTTGGTATTATGGATATGTTGCTTGGTTTTGTCATTGATGTCAACACTTATCATCACTTATCCTTCTGGAGATCTTTGATTATGTTCACCGGCAAGTTCAGTGACCTATGCACAGTCATCGGTATTTGGTTCACCAGCAAGTTATATTGTTCACCAGCACTGAGGATAACTTGTTATCATCTGGAGATCACTTGGTTATGTCGAAGACATGGTTTGGACACATGGTTTTGGAGATTTGATTATTGGTCTAATCGGGTTGACATATTTGCTATTACCAACAAATTGGTCTAGGTTATGGACCAACATGCATTATCTATTCTAGATCAGCACAACACGTTATGGAGATGGTTTAATCAATTGATATTATTATCGAGCCAACATGATGCATCGCATCTTGACTTGTTGTAATTGATTTTTATTGTAATATTCTTAGTGAGCTGACCTACACATTTGGTCTTAGGTTTTAGTATATATGTAAGATCTCAATTGTGAGATTAAAACGGTATGGGTATGGTATGCAATAAGGTATTGTAAGGTTATATTCAGTATATGTGAATATAAGTAGAGCTACTCACATAGACATCATTTGGAGATTCAAGGAAGGTTTGAAGAAGACAATCAGAGCTTAACCGGTATTGAATCCAGCATAGAAGATGCCACTTTGAGCAGTACATTATCATTGGATTTAATCATCCATTTTGTAGTTAGTGTGACTCCCATTCTATGATTGAGCAGTGAGCTCTAGGCAGCTAGCCTTTCTACATGTTCAGACTCCATTTATAAACAGATACTATCTGCATTAGTATCATGTAATTGTGGGTAAGGTTTCCCATCGTGGTTTTTCCCCTTATAGGGTTTCCACGTACAAATCTCTGTGTTATGTGTTTTGGATATTGTTTCTCTTTTTCTATTTCATGTATTAAGCTTCACCGATACTATTATTAACTATTAATCTATTTACCGACATTTAGTTTGGTTTATCGGTATTATGTTTCAAGTTTGGTTAAAGTTGTATTTGAGATAAAATTATTAGACAAACTGATTCAGCCCCCCCCTCTCAATTGCATCTGGGTCCTATCATATGTTTTTGTCATGAATGGTGGAGCAATTAGTTGGATGAGCAAGCAACAATCTATAGTTGCTTTGTCCACTATAGAGGCATAATACATGGCAGCCACACATGCTTGTAAAGAAGCTGTCTGGCTTAGGCGTTTGAGTTTAGATATTGGTTTTGATGTAGGGCAGGTTGAAACTTGGAGTGACAGTCAGAGTGCCATATGTTTGGCGAAGAACCCTACTTTCCATGCTAGATCGAAGCATATTGATGTTCAATATCACTTTGTTTGTGACATGGTGGAAGATGGAAAAGTTTATCTTAATAAGGTAGACACTCTGGAAAATTTTGTAGACACCTTGATGAAACCTGTGAACACTCACAAGTTTAGGTGGTGTTCTAATTCTATGGGTCTTGATACCCATGTTTCTTTGTAACGTCTGGAATGGTAACCGGTCCAGTGAATTCCTCTTCAAGTGGGAGTTTGTTGGAAATGTGCCTCGAATTAACTTGACTTGTGTTTCGACTGATCAAAGTAACCTATCCCAATGGAATAACTATCGGTGTGACTCTTGCTAATGGGCCGATGGAACCCTCTTCTTGTGATTGGGCTATCAGGTGAGCAAGCCCGAGATGATGCAATGGTTGTCGGTATACCATAATGGGAAGATGATTGAAATTTATTCCCTGTGGCTTGGCGACAAAGCACGTGCAAAAAGAAGCAAGTTAAAGACCATGCAGGTTGAAGGTGGATCAACAACTGTCACTATACTGCTATGGTGAGATGCACAAAAATTATCCATCATGTCTTGGCAACCAATTGGTGGGGGCCGACAAGAGAGAAGCTCAGGTGAGATAATGGTCGAGCAGATCAAGGTTGATCCAACGGTGGTCGCTAGGTCACGATGGGAAATTGCTCGTTAGAATATCAATCGCGACCCAGTGACAAAGAGGAGATTCATTCTGGTGGTTAGTGAGGCCATGCTAAGGTGGTGGGGTAGGGATTCCGAAGCCAATCAGGAAGTGACATGTGGCATAAGTGAGCGACTGAGGTGGGATAAGGGTCATGCAAATCAAGAAGATCCAAAGATAGATCAGAGGAAGATCAACGGTGGAGTAAAATTCCAGGACTATCAGCGGCTATCATTGTACCGAGGTTGTGAGGTGCCCTAAATGTTATCCCTTGCGACATGGCAACCAAGTGGTGGGACCTGACAGGAGAGCAGCTAAGGTGAGTTAAAGGCTGAGTAGATTGCAGATGATCAGATGATGATTGTAGAAGATCCAACGGTGGTTTGTAGGTCACGATGGGAAATTGCTTGTTAGTCTTTCCATCACGACTCGGCAACAAAGAAGAGCTTCATTCCAACGGTAAGTCTGTGATACTAGCAAAGATGTGAGCTAGAGATCGAGCAAGTGGAGTAGAGACCGACTACGGGTGTGCGCTCGAACCAGAGTCCAAAAGATAAACACTTGGACTTTGAAGATGGTCTTGTCAGTGTATATGAATACAAACTGACCTGACTTCCTGGTGCATGTGGGATATTGTGTTTCTCATGAATGTAGACCGACATATATAGTTAGACTTCAAACCATTGGTGCAGTTGCTCAGATGAACTATCAACAATCTGATATATGTAGCCATTGGATAACTATGGTGAAAAACTGATATCTGAGATCCAATTGTAGTGTCTAGTTCATGAGAATCTGAGAATGAATACCTGTAGTTGTAGACTGAAACTTTATTGTAAATTCATTTACTGAAAATAAATTGTTTTAACTGTTGGTGGTGGGTTTTTTCCCGAAAGGGTTTTCCCACGTAATTCTTGTTGTTCTGTCTCTGTGTTGATTCTATGTGTTTTGTCTATGTTATTCTTAACGTTTGTAAAAGTTTTAAATTGCATTCTTGCATGATCTTCCTTGTTAATTGACATTAGGAAGGCGTTTTCGCACTGTGCTTTCCTTTCAACATCTTACATCAAAGTTTCCTATATCCCTATCTCTTTTGATATAACATTTGCTTCTAAAGATTTTTAAATATCTACCTATAGGAACATGACCAAACCATTGTTCATAACAGGTCTTACTGAAATCACCTTTTATATGCACCCAATCTAATGTGTATACAACAGTGCCAATAGCTTCTCTCCAATAGATATGCAGAACATTTCCTTCAATCATCATAGTTATAGTAGCATCCAAAATTATTTTGTTCTTCCTTTGAACAACTCCATTCTGTTGAGGGGTTCTCGGAGCATATAACTGTCTTTTGATTTCATGCTCTTCACAAAAGGAATTAAACTCACTAGAGGTGAATTCTCCACCTCTATCAAACCTCAGGCACTTCATCTTCAATCCATTCTCTGTCTCCACTCTAGCTTTGAATATTTTTAATTTCTCCAATTCTTCAGATTTCTCCCCGAGAAAAGTGATGCACATCATCTTAGGATAGTCATCAATCAACAACATAAAGTATCTATCTCCCTACAAGATTCTCACTCTAGAAGGTCCACATAAATAAGTATGCACAAGATCTAATAATCCATTAGATACATATACAGACTCTTGAATTAAATTCTTGTTTTCTTTCCCAATTGACATTTCTTACACACCAGATTAGTAGGCTTCACTATCTTAGGCAGATCTCTAAAAGCTTGAGTAGAACTAAGGTTAAACATGTAGTTAGAACTAACCTAACATATTCTTCTATACCAGAACCAACTCTCATCAATCCTAGCAATCAAACAACTTTTCTCACTAGCATTCAGATGAAAGATATTACCTTTAGTTTTAGTACTTGATGCAATCTCTGTACCATAGCTATTCAAGATCTTACATTTCCCATTCTTGAATTGCAAATCATATCCCTTATCAACCATGTATCCAACACAAAAGATTATGCTTCAAACCTTCAACATATAAAACATCATCAATATTATGCTTACCATCAAGAGAAATAGAAACTCTACCATAGATTACACAAGCTTTTTTGTCTCCAAATTTTACTACACCACCATCATACTTCTCCATATTCACAAATTTACCTTTATCACCAGTCATATGATGTGAACAACCATTGTCAATCACCCATTCATCTTTCTCATCAATCTTAGTAGCCAAAGCTTTTTCTTTAACAATATAGCTTGTAGTATTACCAGATACCAAATCATCTTCCTTGAGAGAAATGACCACAAATTCATCTTCAAAACTCCCTTTCTCAGATTCTTCATCTGTCACACCTTCATCAATGACATAATAATATTTATTCTGATATCTATACTTCTGGTTAGGCTTGTAAGGCTTATTATACTTTGACAATCTCTCAGCTCTCTCAGGACACCGAGAAGCAAAATGACCAAGCTTATTGCAAGAAAAACATTTCAAAGGTAACTTTCCTTTATACTTACCGGCTCCCTTAGGAAATAATCTAGCAATAAATGCTTCAAGTTCTTCTAGTTCTCTTTCTTGTTCTTCCATCTCTCTCATTTATTTTTCATATCTAGACACCCTAGTTGAAATTTCTCCCGGATCATACTTTTGCTTCCTGGATATAGTAGCTTTAAATGCAGTCCCAATTTTGCCATGCGATTCTCCAAGTTTGCTCAATTTAAAGGGAACAACCTTACCAACCAACATATCTCTTTTCAAAGTTGTGACAGTCTAGATCTCATCAATAGCAACAAATTTATGTTTGAAAGCAGGTGGCAAAGATCTCAAAAATTTAGCCATAATCTCATCTTCTTCAAGGACTCCACCGACACATCTGATGTTCAACACTAGATCATTCACTTTAGCCATAAAGAATGAAATGTTCTCATTTTCTCCCATCTTTAGCATCTCATATTTCCTTTTCAAGCTCTACAATTTAGCAACTTTTACCTGTTTATCTCCTTCATATAGGGTTTCAAGGTTCACCCAAATATATTGTGTAGTCTGCAATTCCATCACAATAGTCATCTTTGCATCGGTCAAGGAGCTCGACAATGCATCTTTAGCTCTTATGTTATGTTCAACATCTTTGATCTCAACTAAAATAAAAGGACCATTCGTAGGAACAATGTATCCATTCTTGGTGATCTTCCAAAAATCTTCTCTAAGATAGTTCAAGTGCACTTCCATCCAGTTCTTCCATATAGAGTAATTAGTTCCATCAAATCTCAGACTCTCTTTCTCAAAAATAACAACTGCCATCCCAGATCTCCCCAAGCGGTCAATCTCCTTCCAGAGGATCTAGCTCTGATACCAATTATTGGCAGCAAAATAATAGGAAAACTAAGACGGGGGGGGGGGGGGGGGGGGGGTTAATCAGTTTTAACAACTTCAAATTTGATTAGGAACAAGAATAGCAAAGATAAACACCACATCAAAAACATACATAACACATGGATTTTCGACATGGAAAATGTATCTGGTATTTGTATTGCTTTGGAATTTGATGTCAAAGGGGGAGAGATATCTATGGACAAAGATACATTATCCTTTGGGGAGAGATTATTTATTGGGGGAGTGATATATACTCTCTAACATTTATATTTTGATTTCTGGTATTGATCTATTCTAGAGATTGTTGGTTTTTGGTTTTTGGCATTCTGTTTTGGCACTTAGATGTTTTTCCATCTTTGTGTTGCCATCAATGCCAAAGGGGGAGATTGTTGGTATTATGGATGTGTTGCATTGGTTTTGTCATTGATGTCAACACTTATAAACACTTATCCTTCTGGAGATCTTTGATTATGTTGAACTGGCACATTATGTTCACCGACAAGTTCAATGACTTATGCACAGTCATCGGTATTTGGTTCACTGACAGGTTATATTTTTCACTAGCACTAAGGATGACTTGTTATCATCTGGAGATCACTTGGTTATGTCAAAGACATGGTTTGGACACTTGGTTTTGGTATTTTGGTTATTGGTCTAATCAGGTTGACATATTTGTTGTTAACGACAAATTGGTCTAGGTTATGGACCAACATGCATTATCTATTCCAAATCAGCACAACACATTATGGAGATGATTTAATCAATTGGTATTGTTGTAATTGCATTAAGCCAACATGATGCATCACATCTTGACTTATTTGTAATTGATTTAATTGTAATATCCTTTGTGATCCGACCTACACATTTGGTCTTAGGTCCTGGTATATATGTAAGATCTCATTTGTGAGATAATGTAATAAGGTAGAAAATGATATAGAACAGGCAATAGGTATATGGTTATGGTATTGTAACATGGTATGTGAGAATATTGAAGATCATATGAGTAGACCATAGAGAAGGTGATTATCAGAGCTTAACCAGTACTGAATCCAACATTGGAGATGCTACTTTGAGTAGTACATTATCATTGGATTTAATCATCCAATTGTAGTCAGTGTGACTCCTATTTTGTGATTGAGTAGTGAAATCTAGGCAGTTGGCCTTTTTGCATGTGTAGATCCCAATTGTACACACATACTATCTGCAGTAGTATCATTTGATTGTGGGTAAGGTTTCCCGCTATGGTTTTTCCCCTTACAGGGTTTCCACGTACAAATCTCTGTGTTATGTATTGTGAATGTTGTTTCTCTTTTTGTTTCATGTATTAAGTTTCACTGGTATTAATATTAACTGTTAATCTATTAACCGACATTATCTTTGGTTTACTGGTATTATTTATCAAGTTTGATTAAGTTATATTTGAGTTGAAATTAATAGACAACTAATTCACCCCCCCCCTCTCAGTTGCCTTTAGGTCCTAACAGAAAATGCAGTTAAGGAAAAAACCACGATGGGAACCTACCCATAATATGATGATACTCTACAGTAGCATGTGTAAATATTACAATGGGGAATGCACATGCATTTAGGCACACTGCCTAGAGATCACTGCTTGAAACAAGAAATGGCTACAACCGTGATGAAGGCTCACTGTCTTACAAAGATCAGACAACAATCTAATTACATGAACTAAAAGAATAACATCTCCAAATGCCTGATTACAGTTCTAGGTAAGCACACTGTCTATACAACAACAATTCTCTTCTCTTCTACACACATACAATACACTCATATAGCTTGCAGACACTCAACTAACATTATTACAATGCTTATTTATACAAGTCACCAACCTTAACCTTAAGGTCGACTTAACACATAAGACCTAATTACAAAATTACATCACACGATACATAAATTCATAACCAGACTAGTACAATGTTGTCAAGGACATAGCATGGACCCAAATCAAATCCTCAAACACACAATACCACCAAGAAATTTGCCAAGATCATTGACAACATGCTAGACCATCGAATATGTCGTATAACATGAAGAATACCACCAAACCAATAAAATATTCAATAACATGCACCATGATCAATGCAGACCACCAAAACGCATAGCATATGATTAGAGAACATCAACAAGCAATGTGAATTCCATCACAATCACCGTAACAACCTGGCTAACAAGAATCATCATTATTCCATCACTGGAGCTCAAGAATACCAACTGACAAATTGAAAGATATGCTTGAAAAGTTCCAAATCATTAACCACCCAATTAGAGGACACACAAAAATTTCCCAAACACTCTCCAAAATATGCAACTCAAGATATAATCATTCCGGAGCAATATGGATTATATACCACAAATCTATAACACTGCACCAACAGAAAAACTAGTCCACATACCAGACCTCATAACTCGACCAAATCACCACATAGAATCATTAAACTCATAATGAATCAACTAGAGATAAGTATATCAAAACCCAATAAGCCGCATCAACACATCTATACTAGATCACCCAAACCAACTCTCTGCAACAAACCGTTTCTCTACAACACAAGAATATGTTGACATCAATGACAACAACACATTTCAAAAATTCTAATATCCAAAAAAGTCCCTAGTATTGGTTTCACACCACCCAATCATGTGGTACATATAGGTTCACCCAATCCCAGATGGACATTCAACAAATTAACACCAAAAAAATAAGTAAGGCTTACACAAACCATACAAAATGCATATAAAATAAGAATGATTACATAACAACCAAGGTTCCAACCAATCAAAAACATTACTAAAGATTATTATGATTTAAATTACAACTTTCAATAGTTGTAAGGATGAGGATCCTAGAAGAAGGTAAGAAGCATCCTTGCAATAGCATAGGGGGAGGGCTTTGTGTACCCAAGTATGTATACCTAATGCAAGGGGAATACCAAGGTGACATCCACCTCCCTAACCCAAGTGTATCATGTCCTTGGTAGGTCACATCAAACATGGGAAAATGATATAAGTATGCCAGTGACTAAATTTTAGCTATTTTATAACTCTAGGCCCATTTTATCCTCAAAATCACTTCTAGATTTAAAATAATGTCTAGAGCTACGCCTTCTTTCCCATATACCTCAATCTTAAGTTTCTCATGAGCTCCAAAAATTTATTTTGGCATTACACAAGGAGATAACGAACAACCCACTTGTTCCTCCATTAATGAAAGCTTAAAACTTCACTTCTTCATAACGAATGTTTCCCACAACTACACCTACGCTTTTAGCTCACACATGCACATCAACATTTCATAGTAATGAATTTCACATTCTTGCTTTCTTTGATTTTATCATCTCATAAAATGATCATTTTCAAAATTCCAACAATACAATTTTAATTGAAAACTAATGCAATAAAAATATTCAATAATCGAATGAAGAAGAACAATACCTAGAGCCTTATCAGGCTGAAATTTATTGCAACAATCAAGAAAAATTTAAACACAATCAATTGACATTATAAAAATATTTCAAGCTTTTATTGAATATGACAACCTATTTCTTTAAAATTTCTATGATAAGCTTCAATTCATAATGACCAAATTTCCTTTAGGTTCATCCTTCATTCACAAGCTTGATTCATTTTTCTCTGGTGAATCTATAATTTATCTTTAACTCTTCTTTACATTACACTGCTTGGTTCTTTTCTTATCCTTCGTTGCAAAAAAATTAATTCACCTATTTTGAGTCCTACACAATTGTCAATGTTTGAAATCTTGTTTCTTTTACTCACTTTCCTATGCACTCCTCAACCACAATCTAGTTTTCACTCACAAACCAATCACTATTGTATTCATATCTTCCTACAAAACTATCCTCTATTCCAACCATAGCATCTGCCTAACACACCATAAATTTTGTGGTTCTACATTTCATTTCCCTCTGTGCATTACCAAGTCCAATTAATAAACTTTATCCTTAAACTTACAACCCCTAAATTGTTTGTGGTTATATACGTACACTGTTGCAAATCAAAACCCAAGTCTCTCTTTTACCCTTAGGATCTCCTCCTACGCATTTCCCTCTATCTTATTTTTTACTCTTCTACCTAGCTACTTTTTCCTTTCTACATCGACATGTGTCCCTTTCCCCTTGAATTTAATTCTGGTGCCTATCTATATTCACACAAGCAATTTTGTCCTTAATATTCTTGGTCCTTTCCTATATAACTGTGCATTCTTCTTTATATGAGTTTTATTTATCTAGATAGTAGAGACCTTTAAATTGCAAATGTGAGTAATAACTTTGGCTTTGAAATTAGGACAAAGTTTCCTAACATCCCAACTAATATATGACAACACAAAAATGAGGTAAAAATCAAACCAAAACACTTGGACTTAAACAACTGGAGAGCTCATATAGATTTATTTGGATGGTGCAAATTGCCTTTGTGCTTGAGTGTTTTGGCATCAAACACAATGGGTACAGAGAAATATTCCATGAGTGTTCAACTCATGAACATTTTGACAATCTTGGAACTGAAATCCCAAACTATGCCAAAACTAATGCACTAACCCAAGAAGCCTCATCTATTGCACGATTCTTCCAGTAAACCTAATATTCTTAATATTCCTTTATCCTTTTTTCTTGTCTATTATTGAATCAATGACTTTATCAATTCTTTAAAACTCCTCTAATAATTGGTGTACCCATTCTAGTGTATCTAATAAATCTAAAGGTAAAACAAAAAGAAAATTAATGCTAACTGAAGAAGATCTTAACTAATACAACACTTCCTCCTTTTAAAGAAATTCAGAGGATATGGATAGTTACTTCTTCCAACTAATCCTAAATAGATGTCGCATCTCCCTAACACTGAGGCAACTTATTAATTAAGGAAAAATAGAAATAACTAGATACAAAGTTTTGTTCTGAAATGAACTCCTTTATTCCTTAGTAGCACAGAATTAGGGATGTGGTTCACTACACTAAATCTAATTTAACGAGGCATAACGACCTCCTCATTCTCCAAAATGTTGGAGATCCTCCATGTTTTCTTGAAGAGACATAGTCAACAAAGACTCCAACATGACCACAACTCTGTATCATTTCTTGATTGTTTCCACTCAGACTAACATAATATGTCTCCTTTGGCTATAGGTGGCTTTTGTTTCCCTTTAATCTACATTTTAGTTCTTTACAAGAAATAATAATTCACACAAATTATAACCCATAAAATTGAACATATCAATCATTAAATCACATAAACAATTATATATCAACATGTCATTTATATATTATAATTGGATGACAATATAGCCAGGAGGATGATTAAAACATATAATAAGTTTGATAATGGTCTAATTAAGAAGCAAAAATCAAGTAAAACTAGATAGATTTCTAGGACTCATCACACCCCCCAACTTTACCCTTTGCTTGAACTTAAGCAAACCAATTCTTAATATTATATCCTAGGATGTTTAATATGTAATCTTATGGTTTGGGTTACTCCTAAAATTTGATTTGAATAGAAGCCTCTATCATCAATGACCTTGTCCCAACTTTCCCTTTATCTCTCTACATTAATCATTTGATGTCTTGTCTAGTATGGTACCAGGTAGAGGAATGGAGAATGGAATTTGAGTGACAACCATGCTATCTCTTTATCTTCTATAGCTTTCATATAAATTTTGGTTCATAGTTCTAGGGCAATGAAGTTATATATGGAATGTAGTTCCCTTTTTTTGAGTTCATGGGTTAATTCTATCCATTTGTGTTGACAATGTTCCACAATGATTTCTTTTGCAGTTTCATGCACAAAGGTTTTTAATCTCCACTAATTATGTCTCCCAAGTTCATAGAGTTTTTCTATAAGCAGTGGCTTGTTAGCCATTCTAAACCACTCCACTACAATCTAGTTTGGCTGCTCACACTCAACCCTAATCTTTAGTGGATGTGATTTCTCTTTTTCTTGATAGAATTGGTACAATTCTCCCCATTCTTGCTCATTCCTCAGATAGGATGTGATTATTTGTAACTACCCCACATAAAATAAGGGATTCCATGTAGTATATAGGGGACCGTTAGATTGTGAATATAGAACTCACACATTTGGTCTTGTATGTCCAAAGTAGCCTTAGAATAAGCAATTAAAAATGACCTTGGTGATAAAATAGAAATGAGTGAATTACTCAACAATTGGCTAATTTGGAAACATAAATTTTTTTCTTGCAGCTAAAGAGAATATACTTGAGTAGGAGGATGACAACCGTGAATTTGATTGGCTAAATCAACCATTTTCTGCAAATTGACAGTCAATTTCTTGACTTCTATACTCTTTTCTTATAATTTTTCCTCATAATTTCCCTAAAGTGCTTGTTTTTTTTTCTCCTGCTATTTTTAATGCCATTCAAACTTTAGATGTTGTTTCCATAATTCCATACCAAGAGTAATTGTAGTTAGTGGTACTAATGCATCCTTGCTCTTAATAATGAGATACTCTTTTCTCTATGATTATATGATAGAAAAAATGGATAATCTCTATAGTGTGCCTCCTTATTACTATTGAAAGTTTAGTTGTGTTTGTAATTCTTGCATGTTTACTTTTAAACCTATTTTTGTTTCCTTGTAATCAACCAGCTATTGCTCCAACTCCTTTATCTTATCTAGAGATACTTGCAAATTTTCTTTTTCTCCTCCCTCTAAAATATATTAAGGGCTTATAAATTTCTTAGGACTAATCACGGGTTCATTACTAGGCCTATATTGTTCCATGGGGGGGATTATTGATAAACTTATAAAGAATGAAGAGGGGGGGGGGAGGTGAATCAGTGAGAACAAAAACAATACCACTTTAAACACCGACTGATAAAGATAGTTAACCAGCTTACTAAATACTATGCATGCAATCCAAAATGATATTAAAGCATCCACAACAAGTAAAACATCCACCATAACACAAGAGTTTAAATGTGGAGAACCCAACTAGGAAAAACCACGGTGAGATGGGACTCACAAGTTAACTATCTGTAGTAATAGGTAACTGATCAGTTAAGGTCTAAAAAAGTACTCTGCTAGGAGTGAATCCTGTTAAAGATCCCAAAGCTCTGTCCTATTAGGAGTAACCTCGGTAGAGGATTTCAAACCCAAACTAGTAGATCACCTTGTTAGAGGATTTGTACAATGAAGCTTGTTAGAGCTTACCTGGCTAGGGGATTTGACTGTTGTAGTGATTAGAAAACAACAAGTGGTGTGATCTAGAAGTAGCACAACTTGCTTGAATAGATCCTCTTCTGCTCACTCAAAAATTTATAACCAACATACTCTGCAATGCCTTCATTAAATCGCAACAACTTAACACTTCTATCTCACATCATGAAAAATATTTCATCATAATGTCATTATATAGACATTAGATTTCACATCGGCTCAAGAATCATATCAAATTTCCTAGGTGTAGTGTATTTGGACAGTCTAACATAACACATCACAATTGACACCAAATCTATCGATTAGGGATAACTCATCATGACCGGTGATAACTCATTGCAAAATTAGTGAAATAGATTAGAACACTGATATTGGTTAAGGGTTAACCTCTTCCAACTTATAGATTGATTGTCCTCCATTTGCTTCCTTGCAGATCTTCGCTGAATCTCCAAGTTGGTGCCATGCCATTCTTGCACATACCGATTGTCTACATATACTGATTAGACACCCTCAAAATCGATTGAAGTTCACTATACATATAATACCAGTTTTGGAATACAAAGATAGAAATAATATCAGTTTGTCTTAACTAAGATGACTAAGATAATGTGAACATATGTGTGTGCACATGTGCCATCAATGACAACACATGAAGTCATCCATTGCAGTCATCATCAAGCCAACAATATCCCCCTTTGGCATTGATGGCAATACTTAGAAAATTTTACAACTTTACAACTAAGTGTGCTTTACAAAATTTGTACAAACATATTTACTCCCCTTTAACAATACATACAAAATTTTCACAACACATACATATTTCTACTCCCACTTTGACAACAATGCCAAATTGAAAAGTAAAATACATATATATTTTGGCATTGTGTTGTCATTGATGTCAACCAGTATGGGATGACTATCGATAGAAGAGATGGTTGTGCAACACTGCTATGGAGGAGTACATGATGTGATATCTTTGATATCACCTTGCGATGCAGAACACCGGTATAATAAGAAAGAGTGATAACTGGTGACATCGATACATAAGTTAGTGCCTATCTTGTGTGGATGGAATGGTAAGGTTACATATACTAGTATAGTTTATCCCCGACAAGGAAATTATGTTAACTAGCAAATGGAGTGTTGACATTGAGCAAGGTGTTTGGATGGTGTTTGTGATAAAGATGCAGTCATCATGAGAAGCTATGACTCACAGTGAATGTGTTCACATCAAGTCTCATGTGCCTATTTTAAGAGATACTGCACAAATAGGGAAGCCACTTGAGTACATTGCAGGATGCAAAAGATAAGGTGTCAGTCCACCGGTAAGTGGAGATTATCTCCTATTATACACTGTGTGCATAAGTGTGAAGAGGTAAAAGAAATTACTTGAAGGCTCACATCGGATCCACCAGTGAATTGAGGGAATGCCTTAAGTACATGAGATTGGGACTCATAGAGAAGGCATGTTGAGATACCAGTTTAGAGGAAGTGATAAGTGTTTGTCAGCTTGACAAAGTGGTAGAGGAATGAACAAAATTGATCAGGGAAAAGGTAAGGCTAAGCAGATGTAGTCAGAAATAGATTGACCTGATTAAAGATGGAGTCTTGTGAAGGTTGATGACATGGTGTCATCAAGAGTGGTAACCGACATGTGAGTCCATCGTTAATATGGACAAGGTGTAGATACTTGATGGGAATGTGAATGCAAAGGTTTGTCATGTCTGAAGACCGGTTTGAGGGTTACATCGACAAATTAAGAAATGTCATGACAAGAAGGACAACTGGCAAGGTGTCATATGCCAGTAGGGTTTGTTTATCGGTAGATGGAACTGGTTGTTTGAATGTTTGGTGACTGGGCATGAATCAACAAAATAGTGTGATGAGGTGGATACCGACAATGATGCCATGAGAGGATGGAATGGCAAACGTGCATGAGGTGGTGAGCCTGCATCAGATAAAGATCAAATGTACATCGACGGGGTAGGTGTAGAGTCTGTCGACATTAATAGAAGGTCCCACAAATCACGGGACATGTTGCAGATTGTTGCAAGGGTTTGTGGCTCGAGGTATAGAGGACAACTATGAGCCAGCTAAGAGCGATTGAGGAGATCAAGGCAATGAAGGAAATAACACGATGGATCTTGTGTGTTTTGACCAAGAGATCTATTGTTAGGATAAAAAGTAGATCACCAGAGATGAAAGGCGTGATCCAGGAGGTACGTAAATTGGCAGAGTTGTGCAGATTGGCTATTTGAAAGATAAGATCAGACAAGATCGGATTGGATTTGTTTTTGCCTTGAGGGTGGTGAAGAAACCCTAACCACCTGATTTTTGAAATTATCTTTTGGTGGGAAACCAGTCTATAAAGATGAAGGAAAAAGACATTGTAAGGAGCTGCTGTAGAATAAAAGAAAATCGTGCTACTGTGAAGTGTGATACTTTTGCAAGTAAGAGAAAATCAGCTAAGTGCTCAATGAGCATCTGACAAGTGAGTGCGAGTGAGGGTGAACCTGGTTGAAATGTTCAACCGGTAGGAGAAGGAGAACTGGTAGTGGTTCTACAAGAAGAACAAGAGGAAAGAGAGTTGCAGAGAAGGCAGATCGTGGACCGGTAGAGTTGAGCACTAGTAAAATGCAGAGTAGTGAGGAGGAGATCATGCAAAGAAAGAAGAGTAGAAGAGGTGTACTGGTAGGGCTTACTGGTAGAGAAGCAACATGTGAAGAGCAACATAGAAGTGAGTCGGTGAAGTAGAAAAGGTATCTCACTAACAGAGTAAGATATATGTAATGGTTGAAAGATTCACTTGTAACAAGATAACTACTTCTTGTATTTGATGTTTATATTGTGAACACTGAGTTGTAGCTCGGTACAGAGGTTGTAGCTCCTTGGGTTGGTGCCCTAAAGTCAGAGGTTAGTGCTCCTTTGGTTTGTAGCCCATAAATCAGGTAGGGGTTGGTGCTCCTTGGGTTGGAACCCTAAAGTCAGGGGTTGATGCTCCTTGGGTTGGTGCCCTAAACTTTATATCTATGTTTTCATTGTGAGGCTGGATTGGAGCAGTAGACTCTAGCAGCATTGCTCACCGAGGTTTTTCCCATCTTGGGTTTTCCTTGTATATGCTAGTGTTATGTGATGTGTCCCTTGTGAGTGTTTGCATTTGAGTTTGTCTCCTCACTAACCAGTAAGTCTGCATTGAGTTAGATCTATTAACCAGAATGCTCACATAGGTTTACTAAAGGGAAAATATTTGAGAACCACTTATTCACCCCCTCCCCCTCTTAGTTGTGCATTGTGTCTAACAATTGGTATCAGAGCCTAGGTTCCTAGTTAGATGAGCTTTCTCCAACTTGGGTAGATTTAGGCTTAAGGACACAATAGTTTGTTTAGTGTCAATCTCTACTCTTGTATTTGATGGTTCAAATTTTTCTATTTGGAGTTGCAGAATGGAATTTTTTTAATCCTCTTTAGGGTTTGATGTATGGATGTCAGTAATTGATGGTCTTCGTAGAAAGATCAGTCTTCCTACTAGAATTGTAGAAGAAAGAAGAAACCTATGCAATGAAGAGGCTATGAGGGATATATTCAGTGGACTCTTCCTTGATGTCTCTTCACAAGTGGACAAGTGTAAAACAACAAAGAGCTTATGGGAAAGATTGAAGAATACCTATGGTAATGAACCCTTAATTGTAGAACCAACAATTGAAGGAAATATGAGAAATACATCTCATATTTATCTGGATGATGAAGATAGATCTGCTAGTAGACATAGTAGTGATGAAGAAGGAATCCACCTCTTCATGGCTCAAGGATCAGAAGATGAAAGGCACACTTCTGAAAATGATCATGCAAAACACTCCTACAAACAAGATGTGTTTGGGAGTGATAGTGAAGGTAAAGAAGAAGAAGAAGAAGCTAAGGTTGATCTTGAAGGAGAGCTTGTAAATGCACTTGAAGAACTCAGTATAGTCAGAAGAGAATACACTCTATTCAAGAATGCTGCAATAGTAGAGCAGAACCGGTTGACAAAATGCCTTGAAGAATCTGAGAAATGCATCTTAGAGTTGAAGTCTCAGGAAGAGAACACCAAGCAGTGTTAGTGTGAAGATCTAGCAACTAGGCTATAAGTAAAGAATGAAGAATATCTGCAACTAGTTGGAGAAATGGAGATTCTCCGAATTGACCTTGAGAAGTGTAAGGATGAGCTGAAGGCAAGAACCCAGTTTGACGACAACAATGATGCTTTGAACAAGATGTTGAAGAAGCAGAAGCATGCCAAGAATACTGAAGGGTTAGGAAGTGGTGCCAGTGAATACTCCACCAACAAGAATGTCCCCCACAATGAATTTCGGTTTATCTCCTCAAATGGAGGAAACAAAGGCCAGACCTTCCCAGTTAGAAATGCTCCTCAAAAGAAGGTTGACCTCACCACAACTGGTGAGGACTTGCAAACAAGAGTGAAGACTAGTGCTGCAAAAAGGAAAAATCATGCAGATCCCAAAGGTAAAGGGAAAATGGGAGAAGATAACTTCACCAGAAGCAGGAAGATAAGGAAGCAGCAAAGAAGACCCTCTACAGGCAGAGGACAAAGAAATGCTACCACCCATAGGGGGAATCAAGTGTGGGAGAAAAAGAGATTAGAGCAGAGAGCTACACAAAATGGACAACCAAGGATCCATTCTCAAAGAAGAAGAAATGGAGATGCAAAACTGGTAAGATCTCCTCATGCATGGAAAAATAAATTTGTAAGTCACATGCAATCAGTTACTGGTTACTTCTTTGCATGTAATGCTTATGGCCATAGGGCATGAGAATTTAGAAAGAGATCTAGAAAGGATAATGTAGGATCTCTTAGAAATAAAAAATATGATTAAAATATATCTAGGAGTAGACACATGCATGTCCCCCCTCCTGATTATGCAAATGTTGTTTGTCTTAACTGCAATGTTTTTGGCCATAGAGAGTTTGAATGCAGGAAGAGGAATCTGTAGTCACATGGAGGCTGACATGAGAAATTTTCTCTCTAGATAAGTGGATACAGAGCATTTGGAAGTCATAGACTTGTATGGAACAAAAGGAGGAATGTCCTTGCATGAGTAAGAGGTCCACCGATTCCGGTTTCTAGTCAAAGAAACATGACCATGAGAAGATGGTCAAACAGGTATGTCAGGAGATTCCCCAATCATGAAGTTGAGATGGATGTTGTGTGCTACTATAGCACTACTTCCAGATGTGATGGAGAATCAAGAAATGGAAAGACACATTAGCAGAAGAAGGAAAGACCTACTCCCAAGCCTAAAAATGGGAAGAAGGATGAGACCAAGCAGGCATGGAGGAAGAAGACCATGAACCAACACTGTGCATCCAAGACACAGGTGATATCTCCTAAGGCCTAAAGGAGATGCAGGACCCCAGGGGGAGTGGGACATTGAATTTATCATTCAACCCCCTTAGCAAAGATGGCAACATGGAAAAACATGTTGTTTCCTATGCAAAGAGAAACGAGGAGGAGATAAGTGTGTGTAGAAGCTGCCTTGTCTATACATCTACAGATCAATGATGGATCACTACTACATGTGTCAATAAGTGGAGGTTAACAATTAGTACCAGATGTTAACTGATATGTGCAGGATGTTACCGACATGTATGGTAACAGGTACTTGCAGGTTATGTAAGATAATGAAGCTGGAAGTTCATTGCATCAGCCCCGATAGCATGGAATGAGGTGACTATGTCTCAGGTGGCATTGGAAAAGACCTAAAGGACATGATTGGCCTAGATGTTGATCTTGCAGGCTTGCATGTTTTTGGGCTAACCGGTTTAATTCTTGGCATAATGATAACATTGCCTGGTATTATGTAGATCCAAGATCATGTCATAGGTTGTGGTGGATACAATGGAGTTGAAAGATTATCAGATGATCACATATGTATAGCTAAACTGGTATATGGAGGAGATTGGAGTCCCTGTATTGTTCCTGATGAGAGATAAGAACCTGAGTTATATGACTTAGGGAGAGTTCAAATGATCTTGATAAAGAGAAGGCATGCTTGAACTCACAAGGATACTGTTTGACCAAACTGCAGGAGATGGAAATTGCAGAGGTGTTACAGGTTGACCGATAGATGAGTAGTATTCACTGACACATCAGCAATTGGTATCAGTCTCTTTGCAAATTGAGTTCAAATTGCATCGGACTTGCATGCTCAATTGGTGTTAGCTGATGGTTAAGTTCCCATCTCAAGTGCTATGACTTGAGAAGACGTAACAAACGCTGACAAATATAATGAGTGGTATCAACAGAAGTGTTACATCCAATGAAGATAAAGGGGGAGAAAAAATTCTGTCAATGACCGGTAAACATAGGGAGGAATGATAGTCTAATAGTACCCTTTGTCATTGTTGTCAAAGGGGGACAAGGATTCTATAGTATACTGCATACTACATGTGTGTGAATCCATGGATCACAGTAAAGGGGGAGAAAGACTATGTAGTATGTCGGATACTACATGTGTTGACATCAATGCCAAAGGAGTAGATTGTTGGCATTGTGTTGTCATTGATGTCAACCGATATGGGATGACTACCGATAGAAGAGATGGTTGTGCAACGCTGCTATGGAGGAGTACATGATGTGATATCTTTGATGTCACCTTGCGCTGTAGAACACCTATATAATAAGAAAGAGTGATCACTGGTGACACCAGTACATAAGTTAGTGCATGTCTTGTGTGGATGGAATCGTAAGGTTATAGATACCGGTATAGTGTATCCCTAGCAAGAAAAGTATGCCAACTAGAAAATAGAGTGTTGACAATGAGCAAGGTTTTTGGATGGTGTTTGTGATAAAGATGCAGTCATCATGAGAAGCTATGACTGACAGTGAATGTGATCACATTAGATATCATGTGCCTATTTGAAGAGATGCTGCACAAATAGGGAAGCCACTTGAGTACATTGCAGTATGCAAAAGATAAGGTGTCAGTCCGCCGGTAAGTGGAGATTATCTCCTATTATGCACTATGTGCATAAGTGTGAAGAGGTAAAAGAAAGTAATTGAAGGCTCACATCGGATCCACTGGTGAATTGAGGGAATGCCTTAAGTACATGAGATCAGGACCGACAGAGAAGGCATGTTGAGATACCAGTTCAGAGGAAGTGAGAATTGTTTGTGACCTTGACAAACTGATAGAGGAATGCACATAATGGATCAGGGAAAAGGTAAGGCTAAGCAGATGCAGTCAAAAATAGATTGACCTAATTAAAGATGGAGTCTTGTGAAGGTTGATGACATGGTGTCATCAAGAGTGGTAACCGGTATGTAAGTCCATCATTAATATGGACAAGGTGTAGATACTTGATGGGAATATGCATGGATAGGCCAGTCATGTTCGAAGACTAGTTTGAGGGTTACACCAAAAAATTAAGAAAGATCATGACAAGAATGACAACTGGCAAGGTGTCATATGCCAGTAGGGTTTGTTTATCAGTAGATGGAACTGGTCGTTTGAATGTTCAGTGACTAGGCATGAACTGACAGAATAGTGTGATGAGGTGGATACCGACAGTGATGGCATAAGAGGATGAAATGACAAACGTGAATGAGGTGGCGAACTTGCATCAGATAAAGATGGAATGTACATTGATGGGGTAGGTGTAGAGTTAGTCGACATTAATAGAAGGTCCCACAAATCATGGGACATGTTGTAGATTGTTGCAGGGGTTTGTGGCTCAAGGTCTGAAGGACAGCTACGAGCCAGCTAAGAAAGATTGAGGAGATCAAGGAAATGAAGGAAACAACATGACAGATCTTGTGTGTTTTGACCAAGAGATCTACTGTTAGGATAAAAAGTAGATCACCAGAGATGAAAGGCGTGATCCAAGAGGTACGTAAATTGGTGGAGTTGTGAAAACTGGCTGTCTGAAAGATCAAACTGGACATGATTGGATTGGATTTGTTTTTGCCTCAAGGGTGGTGAAGACACGCTAACCACCCAATTTTTGAAATTGTCTTTTGGCGAGAAACCAGTCTATAAAGATGAAGGCAAAAGACATTGCAAGAAGCTGCTGCAGAATAGAAGAAAATTGTGCTACTGCAAAGTGTGATACTTTTGTAAGTAAGAGAAAATCAGCTAAGTTCTTAATGAGCATCTGACAAGTGAGTGCGAGTGAGGGTGAAGCTGGTTGAAATGTTCAACTGGTAGGAGAACCAGAACTGGTAGTGGTTGTACAAGCAGGACAAGAGGAAAGAGAGTTGTAGAGAAGGTAGATCGTGGACCGGTAGAGTTGAGCACTATTAAAGTGCAGAGCAGTGAGGAGGAGATCCTACAGAGAAGAAGACTAGAAGAGGTGTACAGGTAGGGCTTATCAGTAGAGAAGAAATAGGTGAAGAGCAGCATAGAAGTGAGTCGGTGAAGCAGAGAAGGTATCTCACCAACAGAGTAAGATATATGTAATCGGTGCAAGTTTCACCTATAACAAGTTAACTACTTGTATTTGATGTTTATATTGTGAACACTGAGTTGTAGCTCAGTACAGGGGTTGTAGCTCCTTGGGTTGGTGCCCTAAAGTCGGGGGTTGGTGCTCCTTTGGTTTGTAGCCCATAAATCAGGTAGGGGTTGGTGCTCCTTGGGTTGGAACCCTAAAGTCAGGGGTTGATTCTCCTTGGGTTGGTGCCCTAAACTTTGTATTTGTGTTTTCATTATGAGGCTGGATTGGAGCAGTAGACTCTAGCAACATTTCTCACCAAGGTTTTTCCCATCTTGGGTTTTCCTCGTATATGCTAGTGTTATGTGATGTTCCCTTGTGAGTGTTTGCATTTGAGTTTGTCTCCTCACTAACCGGTAAGTCTGCATTGAGTTAGATCTATTAACCAAAATGCTCACATAGGTTTGCTAAAGGGAAAAGATTTTAGAACCACAGATTCACCCCCTCCCCCTCTCAGTGGTGCATTGTGTCTAACAATATATTATATCAAAATTTGCATCAAAACTACATATACAAAAATATAAGAGTCTGTTCAAGAAGTGTTTACTGCAATTTGCAAGAAAATGTCATTGAAAGTGATCTTCATCTATGTAAAATAATTTTCCCATGTTTCCAATAATGTTTGAATGATCTCAAAGGTTGTCATAACTTGTACAACAAATTCTTCCATTGCATCCACTTCTGCATCCTTGTATGCCCATTGTAAGATGTCCACTTTTGGTCTTAACTGGTTCTTGAGTTCTTTCAAGGATTAGAGTCTCTTAGTCTGTTCATAATCTTAGACATCTAACCAATTTTGAAAATCATCAACTGATTGTCCAAATGCTAAGGTTGAATCCTGTAAAGGTATGTAGGAAGTACGTATCCTTTCCAGTTCCCATTCTGTCTCTTCTCTCCTCTTCTTGAAATTAGTATAGAAAAATAAAACATTAGATGTATAGGCCAGTATCCTCCCTCTAGTTTCAATAGAAGTCTTCAAAAGATCTTTATTCAGGGATAAAGAAACATTCCCTGTATCAATATCTTTCATTATTTGATCTCCTCTCTTCTTTCTGTAATTATTCTCAGCTAAAGACTAAGAAGCTTCTTCAAGAGACTTCAGTTGGTCAGAAGCATCAACAAACAACTGGCCAAGCTTGCCAATAGGAGTTGACAAATGTCCAATGTCAGTCTTCGATAGAAGATTTGACAAAATTTCAATGACGGTTTGAATTGTTTTTGCATCCTTCCTCTACTCTTTCAATATTTTCTTTTGAGCTCTAGATTACATCACTGTTGCAATCTCCATGAGTTCAGATGCACTCATATTATCTACATCTACAGGCCCTTTCACGCCTATTGAGTGATCCTCATCATCAATTTGCTTCTTTATCTTTTCTTTTTCCTTTTCAACTATTTTCTCTGCTATCTTCTCCTCTGTTTTCTCTTTCACTTCCTCCCTTTTTTGTTTAGTTTCCTTCAATTCAACCTCTTTCTTAGGTTCCTCTTTCTCTATTTTTGCCTTTTTTTGTTTCTCCTGTGTATCTATTGTAACCGGTGGCAATTGATTTTCCACTTGGCATTCTTTTTCAGGTGGTAGTTGAATATCCATACTAAGTTGAATTATCGGTGCTTTAGTTGCTTCCTTTGTAACCTTAATGACCGATTGCTGTAAGGTTCCATAACTGGTGCAATGATATTACTAGTTGTATCAATTGTGTCCTGGATTTCATCAGTATCATCTACAAAGATAACCGGTAGAGAAGTAGTGTCATGCTTATGCTTAATAGGATAGACAATATCTGGTGGAATAATCTCTTCTTCATCTAGCTTTGGCCGATCTCCAGTCTATGTTTGGTCATCATTATGAGACTTCATTTGCTCATGCATCCTTTGAATGTTTTGAGCTATTTGATGAGTTTCAAGTTCAACAGATTGAACCTTTCCATTCAATAACTTCAATCTTCTTGCCTTAGAATGAAACTATCATTTGAAATTATCAAGCACTGCTAATAATTCATCTCTAGATAATTCAGGAAAATATTGAATGAAAACACTATCAATAATTTCTTGATCGTGGTCAACAACCATTTTCCACTTATTTGCAAGACAAGAATACAAAGAATCAGAAATATCCTTTTTAATATCCCGAGGCAACTGATTGTATTGACACAAGTGCTTGATTATCTCTTGAACAATTTGTTGCTTCTGATCATTACCAAATTGTGGGATGCAACAAATTGTTCATTTTAAGTGGGATGCAACAAATCTATTGTAAGTAATATTATCTTATTGGCCAGTGAGTGAATATTGTGGGTCACAAATCCCACCGAGGTTTTTCCCACATCGAGTTTCCTCGTTAAACATCTTGTGTTATGGTGTACTTTTCATGTGGATGTTCTTGATTCTATTTATTGCATTATTTCTTGCATATCGGTACACTGTTATATTATGTTTTGCATGTTTTAACTTAAGAAATTTCTATCACCGATTAGATACTGATTCACCCCCCCTCTCAGTATCTATGGGACCCCTAACAATTGGTATCAAAGCTTGGTCCTCTATTTTCATAAGCCTATCAGCTTGAGGAAGATCTTGACACCGGTAAAGATGGAAAATCTGATGAAGCAACTTAAAGGAGCTCTTACAGACTATGATGCAGAGAAATTGAAAAATATCAAATTAGAAGAGGATTTAAGGGCAGCTCAGGATATCATTCAGGCACTTCAATAAAATTTTACTGTTGCAAGAAATAAGAGAAGAGAACTTTGTGAAAAATTGCAAAATGAGAATGATGAAAAGGAATCACTTAATGATATGATAAGCAAGTTGAAACAAGAGATCATGACTACAAAAAATGAAATGCAAGATATGACTATGAGATTTTGCAAAGAGATTGAGGATAGGAAGAAGAATGAAGAAGAATTGACCAGAAGACTAAGTGATGCAGCAAATGAGAACACAAGACTTAGCTATGAAAATGACATGTTGAAGATAGATCTGATGCACACTCAGAATGACTCAAATGAACTGATGAGACAAAAAGAAATCTTGGAAAGAGAACTGGAAACTGCAAATCAACACAAAGAAAAATTCAAGAAAAGCTCAGATGAACTTGGTACCTTGCTGAAGAATCAAAAACCTAAAGGTGACACTTCTGGAATTGGCTTTGAAGTTGGTGAAAGCTCCGGTACTGCAAATACTCAGGATCACAACAAACCGGTAAGACAACCTAATGCTTATAAATTCAATGGAAAATGCTTTAACTGTAATAAGTATGGTCATAGAGAAAATGAATGCAGATCTAGGAATTATCAGAATATCAAAACACCCACTGGTCAATGTTCAAAATGCAACAAAGTTGGTCACAACTCTGAAAACTGCAGAATGAAAGTGAGATGTTATGTTTGTGGAAGATTTGGACATTTATCAAATCAATGCAGAACACAAACTGGAATAGGTTATGGGAAAGCTATTCAGAAGACTAATGTAACTTGTTATCCATGTAACAAGATTGGGCATATTGCTAAATTTTGTAGAAGTAAAGGAACACCGGTAGACAACAAAAGTGCTAGCTTGAAAGGTAAAGAAAAAGTTGAAGAGGTTAAGCAATAATTCTCAAAACAATGGATTAGAAAAGCTAATCTAAATATAAAGAATACTTCTCCACCAGTAGAACCAACCAATGCTTCACCAGTAGGACAAAGTGATACTTCACTAGTAGGATAGAGCAGTGCTCCACTGGCAGGAAGTTCTTCATCTAATTGAAGAAAATTTCCTTGAGGGTTTGGCAATCAAATGACACATGTGCTAATTATTCCCTCGGTTAGAGATAAGAAGTTGAAAATTACTTATTACCGGTAGACAATGTTAAGTGAATATTTAATTGACATGCAATTAATGTGGTAGATGGCGAAAAGACATTATAAAAGTAAGGTTTTGGTTCCATTTCATTTCACCATGATTTCAAATTTTCAGAGAGCACAAAGATTTCGAGCTAAAGGCATTTCGAGCAAGAAGCAAGCACACTCCAAGAAATCATCCATCCAAGGCAGTAAAAGGTATTTAATCATGGCATCCACCTCTGCAATTGAATACATAGCAAACCCTACTATTGTTGAAGTAATAAAAAGACCTAGGCTCGTATTTCAGTTAGTTCCCAAGACAACAAAGAAGGATGATACCTTAGGTGCTTTTTCTCAAATCCCTAAGGGAGTTGTGTATGCTGAAGACCCTAGAATGTACATCCACTGCAATATTGAAGAATTAGGAGATGAGGAAATCAAAACCATGTATAAAACCATGAGATGTGATGATACCAACAATGTTAAAGACGAACACAAGATTATTGAAACCCTAGGATTTACAAAAATCCTTAGCATTCCTGAATTTCCTAAGGATGTGATTAGGATAGTCTTAAGCAGAGTACATGGAGAATTTTTCTGGTTAGATGCAATCCACAAGATCACCAAGGAAGTTGTGAAAGCTGTCACAGGGTTACCAACCACCGGTAAGAGACCAGATATAAACAAGAAGGTTCCAAATGACCTAGTTATAGACCTAACTGGTGCAACATTCAACAAGAGGTCTCTAAGGGTTAATGATGTAAAAGATATCAATGTGAGATTCATTAGTATGATATTAGGTTATAAAGCCACTCATGCTAATAGACTTAATTCAGTTTCAAGTTTATGCATTAAGAGTGCTTATGATATGGTAACAGACAATGCAAAAGTTGACATATGTGAATGGTTAAAGGATGAACTAATTGACAACCTTGGAAAGATCAAGAAGGACAATATAGGAACTTTCAGATTTGGAAATCTATTAGTATGCCTAATCCTACACATAACAAAATAGGTTCCCAGTATAGGTTATAAAGAACTTGGATATGACATACCAGTAGGAAAACAATTGACTAAACTGCTCAATAACATGGGTGAGAACAAGGGAAACAATATTCATGACTTTTTCCAAGCATTAAAGACCAAAATGAAGAAAAGAATAAGGTTATCTCAGAAAATAGTAGACAAATACAAAGATGATATATTCTTTGTCATTAAGAAAGATGAAATTTGGATGGAAGCGGTCATCCCAAGGACAATTTGGGTAACTGAGATGGGCTATGAAATAGATGACCACATAGTTGAAACATATGCTAAAGCACTTCTGGAAGCCCCAAATGAACCTAAGAAAGAAATATTTGGTAGTGCTGAGACCATAGAAAGCCAAATACAATCAAAGAAAAGAGTAAAGAAGGTTGAGGCATTTTTAAGGAAAGGGTCCAGACAAGCAAAAGCCATTAAGGAAGATGTATTGAAGAAAACTGACATAACAGAGGATGAGTTGGCAGCTCCACAACCTGAAACTCACCTATCACCGGTAGGTACTTCTTTGAAAGGTGACATGCCAACAACTTTTAAAAGAGTTGTAAGAAAAAGAGATCCTTCATCGGCAACCACACCTTCACCTAGAAGAACAAGGCAAAAGCAACAAGCAGTGAGATCTCTAGTTAGAAAGGCCACACCAAAGAAGAAGCTGACACCTAAGAAGAAGAAAAGGACAAATAGTGACTTGGCCCCTCTTGATATACTACTAAATGAAATCACAGAGGAATGAAAACTGAAGAAAGAGCAAGTTGAGAACAGTGTTATACTACATATGGACATGTACAAGAAATTTTTGATGGAAGTAGCAAATGAAATTCCTGATGATTTATTCAAAAGACTTGAGGCTAGAAGGCAAGCAGTGATAGAATTAGATAAGAAAATAAAAATTGAGAAGCTACTTGCTATATATTCGGTAAACTCTCCAAAAGAAATTGATGATTTGATTGCTCAAGCAAACCGGTCAGTATTCTCTACTGCACACCGACATATTTCACTAATGGCAGGAAGAGTTAATGAAGTGACAGAGGAAATAGAAGATGGATGGGATATATTCCTGGTTGACAAAGAAAAACAAGAAGAGTACAGGAACCCTAAACCTATAAAGGTATATCAGAAAGATAGAGACAAGGGGAAAGACAAAGTTGGTGGACCACCAAGCATCAAAGTTAAAGACAACCTACCTCCACCAGTGAAAATAACAACTACTGAAGATCAACCAACAGTAGAAAGTATGGATGTAGAGGATAACAATCCTAATTCTGAAGTCCTATATACTGTGAATGTTGATACTCAGAAGATCAACATAATAGTAGACAAAGATACAACTAATAAGTCAGATATGGCTAATGAGCCTTGGGTAGCAGGGGAAATAGAGAAACCGACAGAAGCTATAGAGAAAAAGGTAGAGACCGAGTCACAGACAGAGACAACACAACATACAGAGAAACCAACAGAGCTAAAGGCTCTGGAACAACATCAATCGGAATAGGTACATAAGGGAACAGTGCCACCGGTAACTAGTGAAGTAGGAAAACCAGTGCTTAAAGAAATGTAGACACAAACTGACCTACCAGAGGTCAATACAAGCATGGTTACTTCCACCGGTACTTAGATTGTTGGATCATCATCAACATTCAAATCAACAAATGTGACTGAGGTATTACTTGATTCTATCAAGAAAATAAATGACTGCAGCTCACAGGCTTATAAAGCAATTGATGACTCTATACCAATTTTGAAGGTAATAGCTCCCAACCGTAATATAGATAATAAAGATTCTTTAGGACAATTGGATACATTGTGTAAATATATCTCAGAAAACATTGAGAAAATAAAGGAAGAGTCAGTGAAGGATAAGGTAGAAATTAAGAAACAAAAATTCTTTGATGAGGAAATAAAGAAGTGTAACAGAGATTTTGACACACTTCTACCGGAACTATGTAATTTGTTGAAAGAATACAAAAATCTGTATAAAGATACATGTAAAACAAACTTTTTGACTATAGATATTGACAAGAAAATAAGCAAGGCACAGGATGAGATAAATAAACTTGCAGACAACTTTGTCAACTCACCTGGTACACTATCAGTTTTTGAAGAGAAGATAGCAAATTTTGAGGAAGAACTACTCAAATTGGAAAGAGAGAAAGAAAGAATAATAAATAAGGCAAAACATTTGAGATCTAAACTAAGTCCAAGATTGGACTATTTAGGATCTCTACAGAAGGAAATTTCTGAAGCACTAACACAGGGAAGCAAAACACCGACAAAGCATTTGCAGCATCTCACCGGTATAGTGAAGAGAACTGAGACAACAATAAAGGATAGTAAGAAGTTTATGGATAGTCTAAACTTAATTTTGGGAGATATTTTTCAGATAATAACTACCCAGCTACAAGGTTGAGTTTATGGATAGTTAAACCTACAAACTCTACTGACATCTTAACAACCTTTGTCATTAATGAAAAAGGGGGAGTAGTGGGATGAGAAAATTCAAAACATAGGAATCATATGCTCAGGGGGAGCTCTCACATTTTTGGTAAAATTTTTGGACCACACATTTTGAATACTTTTTGAAATTTCTCATGAGTGTTGCCATCAATACCAAAGGGGGATTGTTGGCATATGCACACTCCAATGAGACATTGTATGTGATTGAAGGTTTTGTCATTGACGGCAACCTTGCAATCCTATGGCACCAGCAAGACATTATACTGGCAAAGCATTACACAGGCAAGATAGTGCACCGGCATCAACAGATCATACTCTACACCGACACTCAGGACACTGGCACCAGCACAGAAGAAAACAAGTATACCGGCACAAAGGCCGACAGGATGTTTGTTATACAATATTTTGTTTATTATTATAAGACGACTTGGCAAATTGTAAAATGACTCTTATATATAAAGGAGATCATTGTAGACATTTGTAGGAGTGATGTAGGAGCATTAAGGAAAATATTAGGTAGACCTAATGTGAGAAATATAGGTCAAGGGTATATGTAAAGAACAGAGTAGGAACCGGTACTAAATCTGGCATTGAAGATGCTATTGTAAAGCAGTACAAGTAATTGGATTAGTATAATCCTTATTGTAAGTCAGTGTGACTTCCCATTGAGCAGTGAGCTCTAGGCAGTTGGCCTTCTTGCATGTGCAGGCCCCTATTGTAAGTAATATTCTCTTATTGGCCAATGAGTGAATATTGTGGGTCACAAATCCCACCGAGGTTTTTCCCACACCGAGTTTCCTTGATAAACATCTTGTGTTATGGTGTACTTTTCATGTGGATGTTCTTGATTCTATTTATTGCATTATTTCTTGCATACCGGTACACTGTTATATTATGTTCTACATGTTTTAACTTAAGAAATTCCTATCACTGGTTAGATACTGATTCACCCCCCCTCTCAGTATCTGTGGGACCCCTAACATAGACCAATCAATAGTTGACCATATTTGAACCTTTGACTGTTGTCTTTCTTAATTGATTGTAGGTTCTACATCAATTGGCTCCTTATTGCCTCACATAGGTCATAATCTGCATTCTCAGCAATCATCTGGTAAGCTGCATGCACAACTACAGATGGCACACTATTCATCCCGCTAGAATAAAATATCCTATAACCAATGACCATAGTTGCAAGTCTAACTGTTGGGTCTTTAATGTTGTTGACTGAAAATTCACAACCGTCAGAGGTAGTCTGAGTTAGTGAAATCATAGTCTGTTTTGAAGTTTTCCTTTGCTTTGGAACTTCACTGATTTGCCAAAAACTAGTCACTGCATGATTGCTTGCTTTGTGATTGTGTGCGACCCGTCAAGATACATATTTTCTCCATGCACATGACTAAGAATTATCCTAACATGTTCTTCTTCAAATTATTCAAGAAAATATGCCGCATTGTGAAAACCCTTTTTATAAACCCTAATGAACTTCGATTTTATTTTCCCGCATTTATCACACAAGGATTTCAGTTGAGAATAAATTGATAATGATCCTAAATCCTCAATTTTACACAATGTAATTGGATAAATCATCTTTTATCATAACACCATCAGGAACTTGAGACAGTGCATTGTATGATACTATTTTGTCTGATGCCATGGACTCCATAGGTTTAGCAGTGATCATAAGTCTCTCTACTTGCTTAGATGTCGATGCCATTCTGGATAAAATTGATTTAAGAGATATTAACAAAAGAATACCTTAATTCCGTTGCACTGCCAAGGTTTCTGGTTGATCTCTTGAATGTACACCCATTTGGCCTTTGCTAATATTTGAATTCGATTCAATCCTTCGATCCGCAACACAAATCCTTCTACAATCAGCTAGCAATTCTCTTTTTTGCTCTGCAGGTGCTCAATAACTCTTATTTGAATGCAATTAGGGTAAAAATAACATAGTAAAACTCAATTTTATAAACTTACCCATTGCATTAATTACTCAATCGATAGGGTAACAAACCCTAATATAACGCTTAACAAAACTTCCCAATAATGATAGGTATATAACCAGTTGATAATCTTTTGAAAAACTGATAGACAATGATATCAATAATTCTCACAAAACAACTCAAAATGCAAAACTCTCTTACCACACATTCTTCAAGGGGTCCAGAAGTAGATTTACCACTATGTTCTCCTTAGGCCCATTGAAAGGCTTAATTCACCAGTGCATAATTCTCCACACTAAGTGAAGGGTTAGATTCTTCTGTAGGCTTGTCCTCACTCTTCTTTTTCTAGATTATGTTCATCTTCTCTCTGGCTTCCTCAACATTGACCTTCTGCTTACCTTTCTGATCTTTAGAATGGTTAACCAGTTTGTTCTTCCTGGTTCTACAAAATTTTTCCATGTGTCCTGGTTTGTGATAATGATAGCAAGCCATCCCAGATGCTCTCCAAGATCCTGCATTACCTCTTCTAGTTATCCTTATGTAGTTCATAGCCACATGTCCATAATTATTACAAATGGTGCAAATCACATTAGTTACCTTTTCCATTTCAAATGGACTAAACTGGTTGACATAGGGTTTCTGCCAGTTCATGTTTCCTCGATTGTCATAGGTTCTTCTCCAATCACCATTAGGTCTTGGGTTCATGTGAGGTGCCAGATTGTTTGTTCCATATCCGCATTCAACTAATCTATGTCCATACATGTTGCATGTAAAATAGTGACCTTCAAATCTTACATACCTAGCATTTGCATTATAGCCTCTATTCACATTAGGTTTGCTTCTAGACACATTTGCAGTATGTCCAAGTTTGTGACAGATAAAGAAAATGGGTTTAAAAGATTTCTTACCAGTAGTCTTGTTAGCCTTAGGAACAATTTTACCTTTGTGTATGTTTCTCTTTGTACCGAAAGATTCTCCTTTCTTAGATATATTGAAACCTAGTCCAAATGTGTTACCTTTCATCCTTTGAGATTGGATCTTCTCATCCAGAATAGAAGAACTCTTATTGAACTTTTCAAGCTTTCCATTAGCCTCAGTGAGCTCTCTAGTAAGATTTTCATTGTGTTTTGTCAGAGTCTCTCTTAGAGATGTTGCCATTTCAAGATCTATCTGCAAAGCCTCCTTCTCTTCCTTCTCTTCATACTAATTCTCATGCAAAGTTGCATTCTCTTATTTTATCTTAGCAATCTCATGATCTCTTTCTTTGATTAGGTCTTCAGCTGCCCTTCTTGCTTCAAGCTCTTGGCTCATGCGGATTTTAGGGCTTCTAACTCTCTCCTTAGATTTAGCTTTTCACCATTCAGTTTTTTAACTTCTTCAGCCAATGAATCAATGTTAGCCTCATCTGAAGAACTATTATCATATATCTCCAATAGTTGCTCAGTTAGCTCTCTCATTTTGACTTGTGAAGCTTTAAATATGACCCTTCGGGTTTCAAGGTCTTCCTTGGTTGCATCAAGAACTCTAGCCATCTCTAAATAACTCATATCCTCCATGGAGGCTTTAGGGTTTCCTTCCAAACAATTAAGCCTTAAGTAAGTTTGGCTCTGATACTAATTGATAGACTTATAAAGCACTGGGGGGGGGGGTGAATCAATGATAGCAAAAACAATACCATTTTAAACACTGACTGGTAAAGACTGTTAACCAACTTACTAAATACTATGCATGCAATCCAAAATGATATTAAAGCATCCACAACAAGTAAAATATCTACCATAACACAAGAGTTTATACGTGGAAAACCCAACTAGGAAAAACCACAATGAGATGAGACTCACAAGTTAACTATTTGCAGTAATAGGTAACTGACCGATTAAGGTCTACAAAAGTGCTCTGCTAGGAGCGAATCTCGTTAAAGATACCAAAGCTTTGTTAGGAGCTCTACCTTGTTAAAGGTAGTACCCTATTAGGAGTAACCTCGGTAGAGGATTTCAAACCCAAACTAATGGATCACCTTGTTAGAGGATTTGTATAATGAAGCTTGTTAGAGCTTACCCGGTTAGGGGATTTGACTATTATAGTGATTAGAAAACAATAGGTGGTGTGATCTAGAAGTAGCACAACTTTCTTGAATAGATCCTCTTCTGCTCACTCAAAACTGTATCACCGACATACTCTGCAACGCCTTCAGTAAATTGTGATAACTTAACACTTCTATCTCACATCATGAAAAATAGTTTATCATAATATCATTATATAGACATTAGATTTCATGTTGGCTCAGGAATCATATCACAATTTCCTAGGTGCAGTGTATCTGGACAATCTAACATAACACATCACATATTTCCACCAAATCTGTCGGTTAGAGATAACTCATCACGACCGGTGATAACTCATTACACAATTAGTGGAATTGGTTTGAACACCGATACCGGTTAAGAGTTAACCTCTTCCAAATTATAGATTGATTGTCCTCCATTTGATTCCTTATAGATCTTTGTTGAATCTCCAAGCTAGTGTCATGCCATTCCTATATATATCAGTTGTCTACATATACCAATTAGACACCCTCAAAACCGATTGAACTTCACTATACATACAATACTAGTTTTGCAATACAAAAACTTAGGAGTAATACCAGTTTTCCTTAACTAAGATGGCTAAGACAATGTGAACATATGTGTATGTATACATGTGCCATCAATGACAACACATGAATTCATCCATTACAATAATCATCAAGCCAACAATGATCCCCCAATATTCTATGTTATATGGCTTGGTATGAACTTTTCTTGGGTCAAAGGGGTCTTCTTCTCTTGTCCCACAATTAGAATTGTATTGATTAGGTTCCTCTCTTATATCTTCTCTTACATTTTCTACTTCCAGTTCTCTTGCTTCTTTTTCCTCAATCTCCATGTCTCTAAACATGTCTCCCATCTCAAAATTTGTGTCTTCCACATGTACAAGTTCTTATATAGAGGTCTCCTTTTTGTGGTTTCTTTTTCTTATCCACATGTAAAAGCTTTGTTTTTCTTGAGTCTCTTTTTTGTGGTTTCTTTTGCTTATCCTATTTAACATTTTTTGGGCTTTCTAGTTTTTTCTTTAGGCTTTTTATTTTCTATCCCCTATTTGGAAGCTTTCTTGGATTCTTCTATAACCTTTTGTCTTTTTGTCATAGGTTTCTCACTCTCAGTCTTTATCCTAACCTTCTTTTGTTTTGAAGTCGACGAAGAAACAAATTCTTTCATATTTCTTGTAGAAGACCTCAGGCCATGTTTTGATGATGAAGGAATTTTTATAGAGTCTGCATGTGTTTCTAGTGATGTTGTGGGTGAAGCTATAGGTTCACCATCACTAACATTCACATGTTTTAATTTTTTTCCTTTATATTTCCTATGGTTTTTTGAAGGTGAAGAGAAAGTATCCACATTTTCCTCATTAATCCTAGAGGCTTCCCCTACAAGGGTTTCAACTCTTCTAAACCCTTCTACTCTATCCTCTGTTTGTTCTAGAACATGTCTTAGTAGCCTATCATAGATATTATCCCCACTTTTGAATTCTTCCCAGGTAACATTTGGAAGTTGCTGAGATAATATTCTTTTAATAAATAAAATAAATAAACAATGGTGAGACAAGGAAGATGGTTTCCTCTTCTTCCTATATTCTACAACCATTGTGGTTAATATGTGATGCAAAATTTTTGGCACATTAACTAGTCTTCTATGATGAAGATGACTCAATAGTTTCAAATGAGCAATATAAAGCATAAAATATCTGCCATCACAAGTAAAATACCTTATGAATGGTATAGCCACTATTCGCTAGAGTGGAGGAAGAGATACCCAGTGAGAGCCCTAAGAGGATGAGTCAAACTTCTCATTTGGGAAAGAAAATTCTACCCTCACTATCATTGCATCCAATGAGGTTGGAAAGTCTTTACCTATTCTGGGAAGATTAAAAACTTCACAAATGGCAGTCTTTGATGCATCCACCCTTAACCCTTTAATAATTTCTTCATTATTCCTGAATGTGGTTGTAAATTCTTCTATCAATTCATCATTAAATTTTGTCAATTTAGACAATAATGCACCCACCTTGCTCTCTGTAAGAATGGCATAGTGTCTACATAAGTAAGCAACAAAGTGTGGTCTATAGTCTCCCTTCTAATGGGATCACCACCCATTTTACTTCTTTTATTTCTAACCTTGTCCTTTTTCACTACAAATTGAGCTATAATTTCCTTTCTTTCAACTCAAAAATGTTTAATTTTACCCAAATGCGGCTCAAATATAACTCAAATCTACTTACTTTTACTCAAACATTCACTGTAATAAGTTTCCTTAAAAATTCTTCCATTTTTAGTATGTAGGTGAGCTATGTTTGACCAACTGTGGCACCAAGACTGGTGTTTGATTTTAGCAAAGGTTTAAACTTGTCAAAATTTACTAGGCTTTACCAAATAGATAAATTTTGACAAACGCCACCAATATAAATAGTTACATCAAATACCCACATCTGGATAATAATGACAACAATACCTTTTCAAAAACAAATATAATGATGACTACATCACCCGCAAACTATAGTATTTTGTCTTCAAACTGAAACAAGGGAGGTAGGGTACACATGTGAATTGAAAATTATTAATATTACTAACTATGTCATAAATGAGATTTGATGCGGATCATTCATGTTGTTATCATATGCAATGATTTGAAGTACAACTGAGGAGTTGGTATAAGATGATGTGAAAGATATGAGATGTGATTTATGTGACACAAAAGGATTTGATGATGATAAAAGTGCAATGTTGTGGTAACTCCACATGAATATTTGAAAAGTGGTGGCAAAATTAATGTGCATGCAAATGAAAAGTGTGTTTATTGTGATGAGAATGAATGGCTACATGCCAAGGCTTTCCTATTGTTGTTGTGTGTAAATTTGATAATAGCATGCTCAACATAAAAAAATGGAAGTTCTAATTAATACATTGAGTCATGTCCTAGTTGAGAAATATTGCATCAGGTCCCACTAGTACATTTGGGGCTCAATTCCGATGGTAGTTTGTCAGAATTCAGACTATAATTCGTCGGACTACCAATAAGCAACGCTGCCAAAAATTTGTAGTTGGACATTTTTACGATGCTCAAGAATGTCGTAATTCCAATGCCATCAAAGAATATTTTGATATCAACCATGACTGCGCTTAGCCATTGGTAAAACTCTATATGTCATCAGAATTCTGACGACATCCATGTAATGTTTCGACGGTGAACATGACCACCCATCTGGCGAGAATGTCATCAAATATAGAACATCCTCGTCGGATGTTTCATGGGGGTCCATTGGAATTCTGACAATGTCCAATGGAAACTAGGGCATTTGCACCGATGAGGATGTTGTATGTGCGATGGTTCAGGCGTCAGTATAAATTGGGTGGGCGTTGGAATTTTGATGGAACCGTTACTGCTTATCCGACAAGGATGTTGTAAGACATACAACATCCTCATTGGATGCGTGGTGGATGAAAATATTTAAACTGATTGACCAATACAATAATACTAAAGATTCATTATTCTATATCAGCCAACCAAATGACAATAAATACAATTTGACAATCTAATCTTTCCACTCAAAGACCAGCCTCAGAAAACCATGTATGATTGAAGAATTGTGTCCCACATTAAGTTCTTCAATCCCATCAATAGCCACCCATAGGTGGCATACCATAAGCTGGCATGGGAGCCATTCCCATTCCACCCATACTTGGCTGAAAGAAACCTCCCATGCCCACTCCCATGCTAGGTATTGGAGGTGTTGGCAAAGAAAGGGGAATAAGTTGAGCATACATATTCTGTAAGCAAAATAGGTACATATTTATTAGAATTTTTAAAAACTGTCAGTAGAGTAGAACAAGTGCTCCTTGAGGCTCAATTAAGAAAAATGTATACCTATTGAGCAACAAGATACTTCTCTTATTTCCCCTTATATTTATCTTCTTGGACAACCTCTAACTTGTCCTTAACAAGCTCATCAACTTTTGTCGTTTATTCTCGAATGAACTTTGAAAAAGAATTTTTTTGAATATTAGCTATTTAATTCTGCAGAAGATTTAAAATGTTTATTAAAGATAAACTTACAATATTCATAGAATCATTAGATTATATCAAGAACCTGAAGTAGGTATGGAAACACAAAGTCAATCATATTATTCATCCAGGCAAGTTCCAAAGCTACATCTAGTTTGATCAAGTCATAGAATATGAACAAGCATGAAGCAAAGCATTCTCTCTTGCCCTATAGTTCCAAATGCAAAAGTAAGCCCTATTTCAATGCCCCAATCCAAAATGAAAATTCAAAATATACTTTAGCCTATGAGAGAGAACAACAAACTATATGTTTTACCAATTATATACCTATTCCACAAAATACACCAGCAATTCCTTTGCAAGTTCACAATCATTTGATTGAGAACTAGTTTCCATTGCATCCTTGTAAAGATTATCCTTTTTAGATAGTGCAACATGTTAGCACATAATTTTTCAAATTAATTATGCTCTTAAAAATTCTATTTTTGTATAATTTTCTTTTATATATTGAGCACTTTTTCCATTAGAATAGTTACTGTTGGGTTTTATGTGTAGGTGCAATTTTGTAGTGACAATCTCCATCCATTTGTGACTTCTCTCCAAAGATTCAACCATCAGGTGGGCATATTGAGGGTGGCATTAAGACAAGATGAAGCACTCTGGGTTTCCTTTTGAGGTGAGGAGGCCTGGGAAACAGGTTCTTGGGATTGATCAAAGTGCACAAGTAATTATCAGAAAGGGTAAAGCTCCCATGCAAAACATAGCTTTTGTTCAGATTGTATTAAATCCATTATCAATTTTTGTATCTTAAAGGAGTTGAAAATGATTGAAATTTCACATTATTGGTATGAGTTATACCGATGAGGGCACTTAAACTAACAAAGACCAATTTTGCATCAGAATACCATATATTGATGAGAGAGCATAGCAAGACAGAGTTGTACTCATCGGTAGAAGTTATACCGATCAAGGAGAAAAGTTGAGGAGAATTGATGCATCGGCAAAAACTATACCGATATGACCCATCGACATAGTAAACACTAGTGGCAACAGTGAAGAATTATCTTGCCAATAGTTGATGTGTCTATCGGTAAGACTTATACTGATAAGAGTGGTGAAAAGAAGAGTCCATCGGTATAACCAAAGCGATCGGTATGTGTTACTTTGAGCCACCCTGATGCCCGAAGAAATCATCGTTGAAAAAAATACCAATGGAATATACTCTATTGGGAAGACTTTGCTTATCAGTATGTTTCATTTCGGATTACCCCGATACCTGATGAAGGAGCAGAATAATTAAGCAGAGCGAAGACACTATCAGGAAGACTCATGGCAATGAAGCTAGTTGCAATAGGAAGAGCTATGTCGATGGTGAAGCCCATCGAGGAAACAATGCCTATCACGATAACGCTAAATGAGCTAACCCGATGCCCGATGAGAATATTGGTTTGAGATATATTGATGAGGAGGAAAATGATTCATCGACTTAGGGTATCCTGATAAGAGAAAGTAAGATGTCAAATGAGATAAAGGGTCGTTCAAAGAGCTCCAAAAGAGAATATTCATTAGGGAGACATATGTCGATGAGCCATTGTCATATCAAAATTCAAAATAGAAATTTTTAAAAATCCTTTATTTAATACTTGCAGTAGATACATCTATGGTTCGCATGAGGCAAATTTTATGAGAAGTTCATTAATGCGAAAGAATACAACAGAGCTAGAAATTGCCTTGTCTAAATACTGCATTGGTGAAAGAAGAATACACAGATAGAACACATTGCATCTTTGAAAAATAGAGCAGAGGATTGTAATTAAAGAAATAGAAGCTTTGAGTTGAACAAGAAAGAAGAGGGCGGCCAAGAGCCCTAAGTCTAAGGCAAAGAAAGAAAAAACTAAAGAGGTGCCTCCAGTCATGAGGTTAAACCAAGACATGATAGACCAAATGTAGGCACTCAGCCCTAAATCCAGCAGGTTGAAGTAGCACCTACCACGGAGAGACCAATTAGAAGACAAGTACAGAGAGGTTGGAGATGTCTGGACCAAGGTAAGGGGACATGAACTATTTATGTTCCACTATTTGAGGAGGAACAAGGAGATGCCGCTCTGCAATCCTTGGATGACAAATTTAGGTAAGCTAATATTCCCTAATGTTTTTTGTAAATATAAGATTGCTAGAGGTTTTGGTGAGGAATTATAATTTGGTGAAGAGGTGCATTCAACTCCCAAATGGGGAAGCATTTATTAGATTTTTTGCGGGTACCATAAATGAGCTTTTCAATTTAGACCCCAGCCCTGATAAGCCCTTGTCCTTTGGGGAGTTGGAGGAAGAATACCTCAGAATGGACATTACATATACTAGCTAGAAAATTACTATTCACAAGAGGTACGTAGGAAAATTAACAGAGGAAGACAGGCAACCATTCAACATTGATTTGTTCAGACACTACTTGTAGTACACATATATGTCGTGTGGGAAAGTAGGAGGGGTGGAGGTGCCTGATCTGGCAAGCACTGGGCCGCTAGTGTTAGCCTCTGATATAAAAATGTATGAACCTAGGCCTTTTGACTATGCAACATATCTAGTGGAGAGGTTGCATGAAGGTTTTTTAAACCTTAGGGATGATACTCATCCCAATTTCAAATTTTATTCACTATTGATGCATCTAGTGTTATTTTATGGATATGTAAAGGGTTTTTGGCCTGAGGGCCTAAAATTAAATACCAAGAACAAGGAAGGTGAGGAGCAACCCGTCCAATTGTGGACATCTCTTTGGGATTCTTGATATATGAGGTCTAACTATATTAATTTTGAAGAGATTATTGTGATGCCATTGTATCGAATGTATGGGATTTCATGTGAAGGGTCTATCTCTGACAAGGTCAAGAGGTTCCTAAGACCCAGGGATTATGATGAAAGACACATTGTTGATCATAACTGGGGGGACTAGTTTGTGAATACAAATTTTACATGTTTTAGAGTATATGGATTTGAGGGGAACCCCTACATGTTGCCAAAACTAGTACCAGACAAAATAGCTTATCTAGATATTGTGAGGCAATTGAGTGTGTCCATTACTAAACATTTTGTAGATATGCGCAAGCAAGCCTTCCTACTTGGGACACTGAGTTTTGGTGTTTCACCATAGTGTCAACCAAAGCTTATGAAATAATTGGTAAGAAGCTGATAGAAGAATACAATTTGTTTGAGCATTATGCCAGAAAAAACTATGATCATGAAGGATACATTCACTCTTGCAAGAAGAGGTAGAACCTGGGAGGTTATCTGCATATTAGTATTGAGGCTGAAGATATCTTCAGGAACATGGAGGATGTAGAGTCCCAAGAGGTAATTGATCAATTGAATAATGAACTGGCAGAAAAGAGACAGAGACTCTAGGAAATTGAAACCGAGGAGGAGGCAGAAAGTGAATCTGATGAGAATGCAATTGTCTCTAGATGCCAAGTGCCAGAGAAGGAAGAAGAGCCAAAAATGCAGGGCCAAATAGAGACAACATTAGAAGTTCATGCTGACTCTCAGTTAGAGGAGTTTTCTATTTTTGTTGCTGATGATGTTTTTATTCATTACAAATAATTTAACTCATTCTTGTACAATTTTAAAGGGAAGAAATTGAGGGACTTTATTCCCAACATAACACCTTATAATGAGGCTGAGTTGTTAAAGAAATTAAAAGAGGGAATTGATTCAGAGATAACCACAATGACCCCTCAAAAGGGGAGGCAACTACTTACAGAAGCTGGGGTGATTTTGTTTCTCGGATGGGACCTCAGTGCTTCTTTTATCTTTGGCAGTTTATTGCATTCAAAAAACAAGGAATTCAAATTGGATATACAAGGTGTAAATGATGTATTTATTGTTTCAAGATTTTATCAGGATGAGGAAGCTTTGTTGTTATGGGCTTTGTACCCTCCCAACAAGAGACCAAAGATCATTGATGTTGACAAGGCCTTTGGCCATATGATGAAACTAAAAGTTGGTGAAATTGATCCAATTGTTTCTATTGATATCGAAGTGGATATTTCAAAATTCAATAAAGCACATATGGTCAGAGTAGTGAGGGAGAGGAACCAGTACAAGGAATTGTATGGAGAAACGCTAAGGAGAAGTGGGACAAAGGTGCCAATGGTTCTTACTCTGGATAGCTCTCAATGGAAGAAAAAATGCGAGGAGTTGCAACAAGAAAATGAAAGGATATTAAAACAAATGCAAAGTGTGAGGGCAAATACTGCTGCTGTATTACTAACAAAAAGATTTGAGGTTTTACAAGGCTTTCTGAAAGAATTCTTGACATTATTTCAAAAGAACATGGACAATGCAGTTTCACACAACAAAATTTCAAACAGATTGGGAACAAGGTTGCATGATAAAATAATGGCCAAAGCGGAAACATAAGAAATTGCAAAAATAAAGAGGTTGATGGCTAAACACAATAAATTTGATGAACAATTACAATTTGAATATGATGAATGTAAACACATTGTTCAACATGGTTTCCCAGAGTTAATTGATCAGAAGGGTGAGATAAAGGATAAATATGTATGGATCTCATAATGTCGTAGTCTTCTCAATGCCGCCCTTGATATTGCCCAAATTGATGGAATTGAATTGAAGGGACTATGAAACAGATGGAAAACTTTGTCATGTTGGAAGTCATTGTCAAGGATATCATCCACAATGCAAACACATATACATCAGAGAAGTACTTGGAGCATATCCAGAAGTGTGGAAAGATGCTGGGAGACTAGACTTGATGTCTAAGTTGGAGCCCAGAGTCATGTTTTTCTATGTTTTTATAATATGTTCATATTGTAAAGACAATTTTTAGGAAGTTAGTTTTTAGTTAGTTTTAGTTAGTTTTTGTTTTAATGAAAGGGTATGCCCTTTCACTTTCAAACTGAAACCTCATCTATAAATGGAGGATCTTTTAGCACAAGTGGGGGAGATACCTCAAGTTTTATGATCTTATCAAGATAATTTTATACAACACTTGTGCAGTTTTTTTTCTGAAAATATCAAAGTTGATGGATGATACATATTGAAATCAACTAGTTTGATTATCTATTTTCAATATAAATTTCAAGTGTTCTTCATTCTGAATGGTATATGCTTTTCAATTGATTGATTAGTTCCATGTGATAAATCTATTTTATTAGATTGCGTCAATGTGCTATCTTATGCTATTGTGATTGAGACTAATTTCCAGTTTGAGCATCAATTTGAAAGGTTGGTTGGCAAGTTTCAAATTGTCTTATTGGTCTTTTAGAGCAAAGTTAAAATTTAATAAGACTAACTGCATTTTATATTTCAATTACAATCCATAGAGATGCTTTTTATGTCATGGTCTTGTTTTGAAAACAAGTTATTAAAGTTGTCTCCATGGTTATACGCAGGATCTTTCAATTTGAAATAGTATGAAATCAGTAAGAGATGAAGGCACTGGTCTATTGTTGATATGATATAATTAAATCAGGTATTTTCAGAAGCAATCTTCATCAAGGAATCATACTTTTAATTTATACAAGCACAACTTCATAAACATTTATAAGTAAGCATTTCATAATTTTCAGCAAGCAATAAATATAACTGGATAGAATTCAAGAATCATTTGCCTCCTCGAAGGGTCACTGGTTTTTTGAAAATTCACTATAGAAAAGCCTTTAACCGACAGATTGAGGTTTCAGGTATAGGTTCACCTGCCTTGGTTTAGCGAAGCTTGAAGTGCAGGGGAATTTCTGGCTATCATTCCCGTTTGTTGGCCAGAATTGATTTGAAACCACCAAGAGAAGTGGCAAAACTCTTTGGTTTCTAATCTATGGTTTTGGGAACCAACACAACAGACTACCTCCATCTTCCCACTTTCTTGTAAATGAAAGCAACAATACGACAAAATTCAAGAAGTTCAGGTTTCTCAACCTAATTGAAATTGAAGATCATTAGAAAACTATTCAAATGATAAATTGCATCCCACTTTAACTTAAATGAAAGAACCAATAGAGAAGTTCCTCTCACCCTCTGAGCAAGCCCTATCTAATCAAAGTTATCATGCATATCTATAGATTCTGGAAGCTTATCATAATCTTCCTCTTCTACATAAATTTCATTCAAAGACTCATTAACAGTAGCTACATTGTTTCTCTGTACTACAACCATGTACGACTTCACAAGATTGAGATATCTAGCATGGATAACAAATACAACAGAACAAAAGATACTCATGAAATTTTTCCAAACTAAATAGCTTCTAAAGAGAACATCTAGAAAAACTTAATACCCAAGTGAAAGACATCTCGGTAATCCTAAAAACACTAATATAATAAAAGAGTTGAGAGCCATACCTTACGCATGATGTCAACCACTCATGTGTGGTCTACCCTAAGGGCAAGGACATTCAAGAGGTCATTAATAAGATCTGGGTGTTCTTGCAAATAAAAGTGGACAACTTTGTAGTACAATTCAACATTGGCCACTTTAACTACAACATCTTTTAATTGCATATGATCCCATGCCTCTAGAGAATGGTTCATGATAGTAATGACAACATTATCATATTCATCATCTTGAATATATAAATATGTAAGTTCCTTCCAATGTTTCTTCTCATCACAAAGACGGATAACCCTGGGTATATTGAGCCATGTCAAAAATAATTTGATATGTTCCATAAGCTTGTCTAGGTGATATCTGGCATATAGGATGCCCAACTCTATAAATATGCCCATATGTGCAGGCTCCAACCCCAAACCACTTTCCATCAAAGATATGAGTTCATCAAAGCGACCCCTATTTTGATATTAATCACCGACCTCTTCCAAGTCATCCACCTGGAACAAAAAATAAGTGCCAGAACACAAAAAAAATCAATTTCTCACCTTCACAGTTACACATTACACTACAGATGAACCTTCCCAGATTATCATGAAAATAAAGAGGTGCCTTTGACTAAAATCATCAATATCCTAAATGTTTAGTCTTAATCTCACAATACTTATTTATAGAAAATAAAAAAACGAACACACATCAAAAACAACTTTTGTTGAAAAAAATAAAAAATAAAAAAATCTTAGCATATGCTTAGATAAGCTCACTATCAACCTTTGGATCTTTAATCTTTTTCCTTACCATCAGAGAATACTTAACTAGTTCATGATACACATTAGCTAGCTCTTCAGCCCTTATCACATCAAAAATAGATTTTGTTGAAAAAAACCAAAAAAACAAAACTTAAAAAACAAACCACTTACTTGTGGTGTTGTTCGTTTTGGCTCTATTGGACCCTGCAATTAAGATTCAATATACATTATTCAATAAGATTAACTATGCAACATAATAAAATATTGAAAAGTGTGTTATCTTATTGAGCTTATCTTGGTTTTAAGAATAGTTTAATATTCTCTACTTAACATGGCCAACCAGGTGAAGGTGGAAGCTCATTTGGCCCCTCCCCCCCTAACATCACTCTAAATTCCCCATTAACTTCTAACATTCATTCATTGTTTCATCCATTAATAAAATATAACATTCATTCATTATCACATAATGTTAAATAACACATAACATTCATTAACACTCATTAACATGCAACATTCATCAATACTAATTAACACATATCATTCATGAACATTCATTAGCACATAATTACATTCATTAACACATTAAAAATAGTCATTGTCAAATAATGTAGATTAAAATCATTTTTTTTTGAAGCTATATAAAGACTAAGTGGAGCATCATTTTCTTCATCATTTCCCCCCTCTTCAGTTGTTCTGCCCTCTGCTCGTGATCTCGATGTATGTCGAGTCCTCTTCTAAGGACGAGGACACCGATGCAAACGGGGGTCCTATGCAATAACAAAGAAATGGGTTAAATTCAAATCATTTTTTATTTTTGTTACAAGTATTTCATTAATTTAAAGAACATAACAGTGGCACTCTTTACCTGATGGGGCCACATCATCTTTGAAATCATTTTTTCTAGCCTCAACCTCAACATGATGAACACCCTTTAGATCCTCTGGAGTTGAAATACGAAATGTTACATTAATCAATACACCAATTACAATTAAATTTGTTTAAAGGAATAACAATGGTCCTCTTTACTTGACTGGGGGACATCACTTTCGTCGAGTATTCCTACATTTCCCTCACTCAAGGAAGACACATCTGACAAATACCTATTTGGTGGTACCCGCAATCCATCAAACGAGAGAGTTAGTTGGTAATGAGAGAGATATTTTGCAAATGAGGGTAATGTTGATGAAGAAGTCAATCTTGAAGTTGATGTTGAGATTAAAAATTGAATAAGTCCAATTGGGGCCTCAAGTGTTGATAATTGTATTAGATTTGCTGCTAATATCGAGGTTTGAAGAACTAAGGAAGTTTGTTTTCCTAGTAATTTTTAAAAAATAAACTATTTCTATAGGGTGTATTGACTTATACTATTGATCCACGAGACTGTGCAGGGGCCTCATCAAAGGGGTAAAGGTTCCTGCATATGTAATTAAATTATCTTATGCTAGCTAAAAATTACATGCTATGTATACTAAAAATTACATATTACACAACATGAACAATATGCAATCATCATAATCATTTTATATTTTTTTATTCCTTACCTTTAATTTATGTAGATTGTGCAGGATCCTCAACTAAAGGGTTGACGATGTCTATATGTAGTGCCCCTACCCTAGTCAGCTTTGTAAAACCGGTTTGACTTTGGTCGACTTTTTTATGTGGCATTCTTGAATGGTTGATTTACTAGTGATGTAATGTTGTAGTAAGATATTATGATTATTGTGTGCACCTGTTAATGTGCTTTCGCATCGATTCTTATGTAATTTTAATTGTTTCCATGATTCTTGTTATTGAGCTTGAGCTAACACCTTCATTAAATATATATATGTATGCTTGTGTGACTCTTGGTTGCAGGAGATTGCAGGTACAGTACTACTATGGTGCGAGGTTCGTCTTCACCTAGATTTGCAGGGTTGAGTATACCTCTTTCGCCCTTAGAATTTGGGTTAGGTGGTCGTAAAACCCTTATTTTACCCTAGTCATGCTCAAGTGAGCGTCACTTGTGGTCCCTTAGTTTCCCTTTTCGTTTGGGTTTCCGGATCGTGTATTTGGCTGGCTTTCTTGGGTTGCGTGCCTTACGTGTGGTAAAAAAATTTGAGTATTTTATCCTAAGTATTTAATTTGATTTAATGTGTTCATTTACGCATTAGTAATTGAGGAATTAAAACAAATAGGTTTCTTTTATGTGATTAATCATTAATTAAAAAGATAGCTCTATTTATGTTTTTAGCAAGTTTAATTTAAGGGTTAATTTAAAATCGTGAATTTATTTAGTTTATGCATTTTGAAAAGGGAAGATTTAAAGTTATTCGAAATAGAAATAATTTAATCCCTTTTTGCTTTTTGGAATAGAAAGGTTAATTTTAATTATTTAAGAAAATCAATTTTTATTAGAAAAGCAAGTTTAATTTATATATATATTTGATATAGTGTGAAAGATTGATTTTGGGAATTTAATTTAATTATAAATATTTTACCCTCATTAATATTGTGAAATATAAATGTTAGCTTTGTTAATATTGAGAAAATTAAAATTAAATGAGAGAGAAGCATTTTAATTTTAATTAGAAAAGCAAGTTAGATTATTTGAATAGTTGAAAAGAATGATTTTTTATTTTTTTTATTTAAAAAGTGTTTAAATTCGAAAATAGGAGATTAGGTCAAATTTTATTCCATTTAACCTAGGTTGGAAAATATTTTTGGGGTTGTTGATTTTTTTTGGGGGAAAATATTTTTGGATGGAGAAAATTGGGGATTTTGGAGAAAATGAAGGTTTTCTTGAGTTGCAGGTTGGGCTCTCCATCGGATCTTGCGAGGAATGCGAAGAGAGGTAGGATTCTTATTTTGTTTCCTTTGTTGAAAGGAAAAAAAAAGAAAAAAAGAAAATGAAAATAAAATTTCTGGTTGTTTTCCTTTGAAGAAATTTCTTGATTGAAATGGGGTTTGGGTTTTAAATCTATGCATTTTAGTTTAAAGTTTGGGAATTGGGTGGATTCATTGTTTGAGAAATGATCTCCATTATGCTCAAGATTTGCTTGTTTGGTTTGGTGATTCAACAAAGTATGTGTTTTGGAAAACCAATATTATTCTGGAAAAATCTTCAAAATGGTGTTATTAGACATTTTGGAAAATTTTATAGAGACTGTGAACAAAAGAAATTTGGGGGTTTTAGTTTATTTTTGTTTTTATTTGATGGGGGTTGTTGATTTTATTTTAAAATCAAACTTGTTTTAATTGAAAACCGAAATTATTTGGGGGGGTTAGGGTTTGGTAGGCAGGGACCTACACCCGCGGCAGCCGTAGGGGACTCTGCGCCCATTGTGGTGGCCGCAGGTGACCCCGCACTCACTATGTGGACCTCGAGGGACTTGTGTCCACCACAGCGGCCGCAATCCCACGACTGCCCTCCCCTCTCTTTTTTTTTACTATTTTCTTTTAGTTTTTTAAATATATATATATATATATATATATATATATATATGGTTTTTAATTAGAAATTAAATATTATTAATATATATGTTATTAATGAAGATTAATATTTACTTGTGTAATATTTTTTTTTTTGATCGATAAAAGGCCGAGGCCAAAGAATTTTATTAATTTAAAAATAGATAGATTTACATTTACACCTGCATTTGGTGTGGGCACCAGTAGGAAAGAATGGAGGGAAGAAAACCTCCGGTCTAGCCGAGATCCCTCAAGGATCAGAAAAAAATTAAGAATGCGATAAAAAATGGAGATACAAGATCAGAAAGGGAACTTGTCCAAAATAATGAAGATTATATGTAGAAATCCTCTGTGTAAAGTTGAGCAGTAGATTGCCCATCTCTTAGGGTGATGCTGCCATTTGTGGGCGATAGTTCTTGCTATTCCTGAAACACAGGGTTAAGCTTTCTCTTCTCCTTATGCTGCACAAAATCTTGAGAAAATCTCTCATCAGAATGTTAGGAAAAGGAAAACCGAATAGGTCAACTTATACAATATATCATACCTGCCTGGATGGTCACCCTGTTAGGATACACAACTCAAAATATTAGTCTCAAAAAATCTCCAGAAACATAATACGAGAGTGGTTACCCATCGAAGAGCATAAAATTAATAAATATTAACGAGGAAAATTCCATAAATATTCCTGCAAAGAGATCGTAGGGAGCTACCATCTTAAAGAATATGGTTCGAGAGCCTTCTAGGCCCTAATTGAGTGTCATTGGAAAGCTTTAAGTGAGATAAAATTTTATCAGGTTGACCCTTAATCTAATAATATGATGCTGGAGATTACTGGGAAGAAAGAGGAAAATTGACATATGCATCTGAGACTGATTTAACTTAAAACTAAGAGAACAGGCTGGAAAATAGGAAATTGTATATGAATATGAATATATAGATGTGAGTCTGAACAAAATCCTAATATATAATGTGAATGATGATAAATATATATAGAAATATAAATACAAATATTATGAAGCTAAGTTAAAGCAACCTAGAGACATTGAAGCCTAAAAGATTATTAAGAAGAAAACAAGAGACAAATAATCAAGAATATAGGGGACCGAAAAGGTAAAATAGAGATGAGGATAGCTAGGTAAGTGTTAGTCCTAAAAGAAGGCAATATCTACATAAATAATAATACCTATATATCCATGATCACATATATCTGGGAGCAAGATATACCAGCACGTTTATATACCTATGCTCATTAATGTGAGTTATTGCCTCCTTCTAGTCTTAAAGCTTATCCTAGCAGAGCGGCAAGACTAAAAAAGCTAAATTTAGGAGTTTAAAGGAAAATAAGTGATGCCACCTATTGAGCATCAAATTTGAATGATTATCTGTGGAGTTAAATTATAAAAGCCCCCTATGTTAAAATAAATCATCATTTTCATTAATACCATGGCAGCCCACAAGTCATCAAGTGGGTGTAATAGCAACCTATTAAGATATTGGGGTTCAGATAATATCGATGAGACCCAATGATGTCTCATCGATATAGAAGGGCCATCGAAGAAAGGAAGTACCGGTGAACTTCAGAAAAGAATCATCAAAGATAGTAATTCCATCAACAAAAGATATCGAGGAAAGCAGAGATGGTTTTCATCGACGGGAAAAGGTCTTCGAGGAGATAATACCATCGGTGCAACATAAAAAGGACTCACTGAAAGGAATGATCTCATTGAAAGAATAATGTCGATCAGACAAAAGGAAGCTACATCGATAAAAGATATCAATGAGGAAATAGGTTTTGAGGAAGCTAAAAGGCTTGCCTCTGATACACATGGTTTCACCAATGCGACTTTATCGGTGGAGATGATAAGGGAGGATAAAGAAAGGCTTTGGTGAGACAATAGAACCATTCATCGATAGCGCATGATGAATTTGATGGAAGAAGTGTTTCGGTGGAAAAATAAAGGAGGTCATCGAAGCTCAAGGTTTCTTCGACATAAAAACCTAATGGATATCAGATAGGTATCAGTGAGGAAACAACCATAGTGACCGAATACAGTAATTCCATCGACAAAAGATATCGAGGAAAGTTGAGATGGTATTCATCGATGGGAAAAGGTCTTCGAGGAGATAATACCATCGATGCAACATAACTCACCAAAAGGAATGTTCTCATCGAAAGAATAATGTCGATCAGACAAAAGGAATCTACATCGATAAAGGATATCAATGAGGAAAAAGGTTCTGAGGAAGCTAAAAGGCATGCCACCGATACACATGGTTTCACTGATGTGACTTTATCGGTGGAAGATGATAAGGGAGGATAAAGAAAGGCTTCGGTGAGACAAAAGATCCATTCATCGACAAGGCATGATGATTTTGATGGAAGAAGTGTTTCGGTGGAAAAATAAAGGAGGTCACCAAAGCCCGAGGTTTCTTCAACATAAAAACCCAATGGATATTAGATAGGTATCAATGAGGAAACAGGCATAGTGACTGAAGACAGTAATTCCATCGAAAAAAGATATCGAGGAAAGCAGAGATGGTTTTGATTGATGGGAAAAGGTCTTTGAGGAGATAATACCATCGGTGCAACATAACTCACCGAAAGGAATGTTCTCATCAAAAGAAAAATGTCGATTAGACAAAAGGAAGCTACATCGTTAAAAGATATCGATGAGGAAATAGGTTTCAAGGAAGCTAAAAGGCATGCCTCCGATATGCATGGTTTCACCGATGCAACTTTATTGGTGGAAGATGATAAGGGAGGAAAAAGAAAGGTTTCAGTGAGACAATAGATCCATTCACTGACAGGGCATGATGATTTTGATGGAAGAAGTGTTTTGGTGGAAAAATAAAGGAGGTCACCGAAGCCCGAGGTTTCTTCGACATAAAAACCCAATGGATATCAGATAGGTATTGGTGAGGAAACAACCAAGCATCCTATTAAGATATACGGGTTCAAATAATATCGATGAGACCCAACTATTTCTCATCGATATAAAAGGGCCATCGAAGAAAGGAAGCACCGATGAACTTCAGAAAAGACTCATTAAAGATAGTAATTCCATCGACAAAAGATATCGAGGAAACTGGAGATGGTTTTCATCGACGGGAAAAGGTCTTCGAGGAGATAATACCATCGGTGAAACATAACTCACTGAAAGGAATGTTCTCATCGAAAGAATAATGTCGATCAAACAAAAAGAAGCTACATCGATAAAAGATATTGATGAGGAAATAGGTTTCGAGGAAGCTAAAAGGCATGCCTCTGATACGCATGGTTTCACCGATGCGACTTTATTGGTGGAAGATGGTAAGGGAGGATAAAGAAAGGCTTCAGTGAGACAATAGATCCATTCATCGATAGGGCATGATGATTTCGATGGAAGAAGTGGTTCGGTGGAAAAATAAAGGAGGTCATCGAGGCCTGAGGTTTCTTTGACATAAAAACCCAATGGATATCAGATAGGTATCGGTGAGGAAACAACCATAGTTAGGCTCAATCCGACCATGGATTGAGCCTAACTACCCGAGTTAAAGTCTGGGAGAATAGATATATGGGCATATTTAAACTAAATGTTTGTCTGAGTATCTATACGAAAATACAGGGGGCAGGAAGAGGAATAAATAAGGGGGTTAAAATAGAGTTTGGGCAAGAGAAACATAAGGGGATGAAAGGAGAAACATGCTAACAACCACTTAGGACACAAAAAAAAAAGAGGGGGTTGCCTTAAGGTGGCACTGACATGAGATTGATGCCATCGGCTCCCAAGTTGGCCAGCTCATCCACTCTTTTATTGCCTTCCCTATAAATATGATTGACTGTGAACCTATCAAAATCTCTGCATAAGTCAAGAGCTTTTGATAGCAAAGTATTTAGTCTCCAATTAGGCATACTACCTTTCCTCAGAGCATTGACAATTATAGCTGAATCTCCTTCAATTTCCAAGTTCTTAACTCCTAGTTTCCTACATAAATACAGACCCTCCACCAGGGCCATAAGTTCCACCCAATTGTTGGTGTTGATGCCACCCGGAGAGGCAAGGGTTGCTAGTTCCTTGCCTTCTCAATTATGAACAACACAACCTATCCCTGCTTGCCCTGGGTTGCCACGGGATGCCCCATCAAAGTTTAGCTTCACCTAACCTTCGCCTGGGGGCTGCCATCTACATGCATCCCTTGATCGAAGAATTGCAATAGGACCATCTCATACAAAGGGAGGAAAGGATAATCCTTCCTAATGTTTTATCATTTTTTCATCCCAATAAGTGTTAGAGGCATTCTTCAATGTGCCTGATGACAGTTGGTTGTCCATGAGCTCAGTGATAGCTGTCTCTATCCTATTAATGATTCTGGGAACCTCTAGTTTTTCATTCTTAAAGAGATGTCTATTTCTCTCCTTCCATAGTTCCCACATAATGGAAGAAGGAAGAGTTGTCCATAAACCTTGAAAGAGACAGCCATACCTAAGGAGAGGCCATGCCTTGAGCATTCCAAAGATGGTGTGGGGGAAGGATGCAGACCATTCAAGTTTGTTGGTGAACCGGATCCAACATTTGTGAGTAAAGGGGCAGTTAAGGAGGATATGATTGGTATCTTCCTCGTCTGCCTCACAAAGAGGACATCTACTAGGTCCCTCATACCCCATTCTTTTGAATTTGTCCACAGTTAGGAGCTTGTTCTGAATCGCAAGCCAGGAGAAGATACCTACCTTAGGCAGATAGTATTTATCCTAGTAAAGTTTCAAGGGAAGCTCAGTCATAGGTCTTAAAAATGATTTGGAGATGAGAGATTACCCATCCTTGGAGTTGTATTCTCCACTTAGGGAGCCATCCCAGATGAGCTTGTCCTCATTTTGACCTAGGCAATGTTCCTTGATTTAAGAATTGCCATAAGTTTTTGTTTATCCCTTTCTAGGATATCCTCATCTTCCTTCTCGATCCACTGCCAACCAGCCCCATCCTCTGAGGGGGAGATATAGTTGTTTAATAGGGGACCTCTATGAGAATCAAGAAGGATACGAGTAGCACCAAAGTCATGGATATTATCAATAACCTTATATCCACCCCATGAATCCGACCAAAAAAGAGCTTTATCCCTGGACCCCAGGTTCCAAGTAAGTATGTCAGAGATAATCCTCCTACAGTCTAACATAAAATTCCATAGGTAGGACCCTCTCGGAGGGTTGGTTTCTCTGAAGATTTGGATAGGATTCCCTCCATTAAGGTATTTGTGGTGTAGCAAACGAGCCCATTTGAGGTGGGGGGTTCTGAACATCCTCCAGACCAACTTGGCACCCAAGGCTTTGCCCTGATTAGGAAGGTTTTTAATGCCAACTCCTCCTTCTTCTTTAGGTTTGCATATCTTGTCGCAGGATATGAGTGATATTTTACGATTGTCATTAGCACTTTGCCAAAAGAAAGTCCTAAGATGATTGTTGATCTCTGCAAGTTTAGAAGAAGATAAATGTTGACAGGAGAGCTGGTAAATGGGCATAGCTGACAAGACCGATCTAACCAAGGTTTCTCTACCTGTAGATGAGAGCCATTTTCCTTTCCAAGTGTTAATCCTAGACTTGATTTTATCCACCAAGTTGTCCCATAATTTTGAGGGTCTTCTACCCTTGTCAAGGGGAATGCCTAGGTATTTGCAAGGAAGAGTTCCTTCACTAATCTCCAGGACATTGCTGATCACTTTTCCTAAGGAGGGGTTTATGTTGAACAAGAAAACTGCAGACTTGGCCAGATTCACCTCTTGACCCGAGGCTAGCATATAGGAATTAAGGATGCCTTTGAAGGCACTTGCTTCCCTTACACTTCCTTGCCCAAAAAGCATTGTGTTGTCGACAAATTGCTGGTGGGTAAATGGAGGGAGGCCGCTAGTAATGGGGATTCCTTGGATCCCACCTTCCTCTTTGGCCTTAGAGATGGATCTACCTAGGGCTTCAGCCATGATGATGAAGAGGAAGGGGGACATAGGATCTCCTTCCCTAAGCCCTCTTGAGCTGCTAAAAAAACCTTCTGGGGAACCATTAACCAAGACCGAGAATTTGGGGGTGGATATACATTCAAAGATTAGGTTGATCCAGGATTTGGAAAATCCAAAGGCCTTCAAGAATTTGCATAGGAAGCTCCAATAAACTTTGTCGTAAGCTTTGCTTATGTCTAATTTGACTAGCATACTTGGGGCCCTATTGAGCTGGATCAAATGAATGGCCTCTTGGGCTATAATAACCCCATCATAGATTGATCTATCTGCTATGAAGCTGGTTTGTTCTTCACTAATGATAATGGGGAGAAGTTTCTGGAGTTTGGCTGCTAGGGTTTTGGTTAAGAGTTTGTACAGAGTGTTGCAAAGGGCTATTGGTTTGAAGTCATTAAAGCTTTCAGGATTCTTTTATTTGGGGATGAGAGCTAAGAAGGTATTGTTGATTTCTTTGAGAATCTTACCAGAGTTCCTAATACCTTCTAAGGTGTCTGTGATCTCTATCCCCATAAAACCCCAACATTTTTGGAAAAAGCTACTGTGGAAGCCATTCGGGCTCGGGGCCTTGTTGGGATTCATCTTCATAAGGACAAATTTAACCTCCTCCTCAAAGAATTTCTTTGACAGGATTTTTTTGTGGTCATTGTTAATGAGTTTTGGAAGATTCTTGATAATATTGAGTTGGCCTCTGAGGTTGGAGCCTTGAATATTGTTTAAGATTTTATCAAAAAACCTTGTTGCCTGAGAGGCAACATCATCTAGTTCAAACAGGATGGAACCTTGGCAATTCTTAATTTTAGAAATTCGATTGAACCATCACCTTTGCTTAGTACTATTGTGAAAAAATTTAGTATTTCGGTCCCCATCACTCAACCAAGTTTCCCTCGATTTTTGTTTCCAAAAGATCTCTTCATTTGAGAGTGTCTTTTCATACTTAGAGAGTAGAGCCTTTTCTTTGAGGAAGAGATGTTCATCCATCCCCTTCTCGAGAACCTCAATGTTAACATTCTTAAGATCATTTTCTATTAGGAGTTTTTTATCGAAAATATTTCCAAAATTAGTCCTGTTCCATTCTAAGAGATTCCTTTTGATAAGCTTTAACTTGCTTGTGATAATAAACATCTTTGAACCAGAGAAAACAAAGCTTCTCCACCAGTTCTCAATTAAGTTTAAAAAGTTATCATCTTTGAACCACATGCTCTCAAATTTGAAGGGACATTTTTTAGGGGAGTGGCCAGATAATAAGATTAGTTGGAGTGGGAAATGGTCAGATTCTGCTAAAGGGAGGGGTTATACATTTAGGGTAAGGTTAAGCTCTGAGAGCCCCCCATGATTAAAGAACCTATCTAGTTTCTTAGCAATGTTACGAAAACCAAGCCTTCTGTTGTTCCAGGTGAAGGCATTTTCTGCCGTCTGGATTTCCAACAGGGAGTTTCTATTGATCCAATGATTGAAATCTACAGCCATTGGAGGAAGTTTGTTGCTACCTCCTCTTTTATCTGCTACCTTAGTGATAGCATTGAAATCTCCCCCAATGATGCATACATCATTTGGGAAACTTCTGCGGAAAGACTCTAGTTCCACCCACACCCTATCCTTATCCCTATTTTGGATAGGACCGTAAACGTGAATAAATTTGAATCTTAGGTTATTTTTATAACTTACTACTTCTCCTCCCATCCAATTTTGCTTAATCTCTAAAGGTGTAAACAAGATGAATCTAGAGTCCCAAATGATGGCTAAGCCCCCTGAGGCCCTTGTAGCAGGGGAGTGCTTTAGCTGTCTAAGGCCTAGTTTTTTCTGAAAAAGGACTATCTCAAAGGAGTTCATTTTGGTTTCTTGGATTAACATTATATCTGGTTTAGAATTAGAGATGCAACGCTTTAAGATGCGTAGTTTGTTAGGGGCATTCAGACCCCTAACATTCCATGTTATGATTTTCATGGCTCTTTGGAGAGGAACTTCCCCTCCCTTGCATTAAAATGAGTAGATATTTTAGCTTGACCCTTGGCATCTCCATCCTTTGATCTTAGTTCAGCAAGGGATCTCCTACCTCTTTTCTTATTGTGTTTAGCATAGTCAGGAGAGTCTTTGCTTCTATCAGAGCTGAGAATGCCTAGAGTATTTGGGTTATCATTTTCTAAGTTATCTAATGCTATAAATAGTTCATCTGTTTCTAAGTTGACTTTGAAAACATCCACTAGATTTTTGACTAAGAAATCCCTTTGTCTTTCCAACTCCTCATCATCACAAATTTCATCCACCAATTGATCCATGAGGTCATTTAATACTTCTTCCCCTACAAAATTGGCAATGATGTTAACTTCCCTAGCCTTCAGAGGTGGAGAGTGAGCCTTTGCCTCCTCAAAGCCCTCCAATCTTGAGGCTAGAGAGATTGGTTGATCCTGCAAGGATGCCAATCCTGGATCTATGGAAAGCCTATCCATCATTGCTAATTTCTCAGAGGTAATTAGTTCCATTAAAGGGGGAGACCCTAAGGGACTTAGATTCTCTATTGGAATGAGAGAGCTAGATGATGACATATTTGTCAGACCGAGCTACTCTTTCTGAGGGATAACCTCATTGATTTCACCATCTTCTAGATCTCTATCCCTGAGAAGAGGGTCAGCTATAGGTGAATTTATAGTTAGCAGTGGAGGAAGAGGGGGATGAGAGGGATTAATAGGGGAGCTATGAGGGAGTAGGTCTGAGGAGAGATTAGGGTTATTATCAATCTTATAGCCCTCTAGGGTGAAACCCCCTCCTTCCACAAATCTGAATGGTGCATCATTAGACATGAGTAATGATTCAGGGAAAGGTTTCTCAAAGGGGATCTTCCTTGGCATAGAATCTTCAAAAGAACCATTACAAAAGGGTAATTCTAGGGTTAAACAAGATTTATCGCATTTCAGAGTGATGGGTTCTAAATATTTAATGTTAATATTCATTTTAAGAATTAGGAGCTGGTTAAAGAAGCTTAGGGCTGATTTTTTGACTTCTACAAATTTACCTATTTTGTTGCCTATTATTCTTAAAAAGTCATTATTTTGCAATTCTACAGGAAATTTATCAAGTGAAATTGCTCTATTAACCATGCAGGAATTGAATTGAGATGTGAGAAAGAGAGGTTGCCATTCCCAACAATCAAACCATAGACCCTTAAATGTTAATATATCCTCATTTAACAATGAATTTCTCAGACTCTGATTACCACATTCAATAGCTAAGAAATTATCAGGAAGGATGTCAATTTTTACTTGGTTATTGAAGGAAGATGACACCCATTTGGCAATTTATTCAGATGGGATCCCCCAACCTTTCCACCGAGAAAAGATCATTCTGTCGCTGCAATGCATTTGATACCTAGCCTGGGTATGATTATCAATTTCAATGACCAACCCGTTAGGAGAAGCTGGGGAATTTGAAGGTAGATCTGAAATTGGGTGCTCGACTTCCTTAGAATTGTGACAACTAGGGGTTTCCATATCCTCTGATAATTTACCCGAAGATTTTCGTGAAGGAAAAATATGGCAAACAGAGGAACTCTTTGACTGGTTAGTTTTTACAAAACCCTCCTCCCGACAATGACTGGAATTCCATTTGGGGCCGTTTGGTTGCCCTAAAGCCCTGTTATTTTTGTGGCTCACCAAATGCCAATCCCGATCCTAGACCTTGTAAAGAGGGGGGGAGCCCTAACCGCATTAACCAAAGGGTATTTTGTTTTTACAAAGAAGGACTCTTGATTGTGGGTCTGTGATATGACCCTACCAAGATCCTCAGTCCCGGAGTTATTAGCCAGAACAATGAAATGATTTGTAGAGCCTCTGTAATTTCCCTGCGGCGGATAAGAACGCTAAAAAAAGGATGTCGATGCATTGCATCATTTTTTTGCACGCAGAGGCATTTTTGCATATCTTTTACTGTTCCTGAATAATATATACTTACTTGTGTAATATTAAATTATTATTAATATATACTTTATTAATGGAGATTAATATATATATATATATATATATATAAAATAATATTTAATTTAAAATTGTGTACTATTAAATTATTAATTGTTTATATTTAATTATCGAGGGGATTTTAAATATATATAATGATTAATATTTAATTTGGGTATCAGTCTTAATGAGGAAGTATCTTTCTGGGTTAGATAGAATAATATTTTTTATTGGAAATTCTTTTGGAAATAAATTATGTTTATTTATTTGGTGATTTTTAAATAATACATTATTCAAGAATATATTGTTTTTCGATTTGAATGATATAGGTCATCTGGGAACTTTAGAAATGGAATACTAAAATATATAAGTAATTGAAAAATGAAATGTTCATCATTGGATATTCTAAAAACTTAAATGATATGCTATTAGAATTATCAGAAATTTAATAATGCATCGATTGGAAAATTGGTAAGTTAATGATATCTTCATTTAGTAAAATAAATGGTTTGGCTATATTCTTCCTTGGTATTGTGAAATAGACAAATGGTAATATTGTAAGTTTAACTTTTGTATTCATTTTTGTTTAAGTAATGGCAAGGCCTTGATATGTTTGTTTGGACCCTGTCGTTTGTTTGATTTGGGGTACCTGTTATGTCTTCGATCTCTAGTTTGGTTGTTTGCTTGTGATGGTGTTATAACTGGTCTTGTCCTTTATGCGGGTGTCGAGAGTGATTTGTGTTTGACCATAGTTGGTTAGGTCTCTAGTTAGAGTATCGTCAGGGCAATGGACCTTTGTATTTTCTTTTAATATGTTCAATTGGATCCGTTTCTATGTAGGGATCATCTATGTATTTATTGACTGACGTGGTCATTTGTATATTGGTTATGTTCACCTTGGTGGCAGGATTGGAAATGACGTGAACCTTATGTACCCTTAACTTATTTAAATGATCAAAGGGGTCTTGTAGTTGAGCAGACCCAGAGATGTAGCCCTTTAGGGGTGAACTCCAATATCAATTTGGTGTTATGTGATGCTTTTGTCCTTATGTTTCATGTTTAGTGTTAGCATGTATGGATGGCATTTTGATAGGATGTATAAGTGGATTGGATGAGATTTATCATAAATGCATGTATGCAGTCGTCTCTTAAATGCAGTAAATTGGATCACGAAAGAATGAATTCTATTATCGTTAATGAGAATAAGTATGCTTGAAAGGGTCTCACTAGTTATGATAAGATTAAAGTGCATTTTGGAACAAGGTGCATGGCATGTGTTTAATGTAAAATAGAACGTAATGAATGGTTTAAAAGTTATTGGATGAACTTCATTTTGTTATCTACATTTTAACCTTAATAAATGAACTTCATCTTATTAACTATATTTTAATTATAATGGATGAACTCAATTGGTTATTTACATTTTAACCTTAATAAACGAACTTCATCATATTAGCTAAAATGGATGAACTTATTTGGTTATTTACATTTTAACCTTAATAAATGAACTTCATCATATTAGCTATATTTTAACTATAATGGACAAACTCATTTGGTTATTTACATTTTAACCTTAATAAATGAACTTCATCATATTAGCTATTTTGTATCTAAAATGGATGGACTCATCAAGTTAACTATATTTTAACCTTAATGGATGAATTCATATGTTACCTATGTTTTAACTTCTATGGGTAAATTTCCTCATGTTAGACTCATCTTCAACCATAATGGATGAGCGCATCCTATTATTTATTATTTTAATTCACTGAACACATTATATCCATGTTTTAAGTAATAACATGTAATTAAGATAACTTGCTTAATTGGATCAAATGTCGCGAGTTAAGTTAGGTGTTAAGTTACGTAATCATGTTGGGAAACTCCTTAGGTTTGTTTAGTCTTCCACTGTGTTATCAAAGCTTTAGATAACTCAATATATTGTGTTTTGAACTTAAAAAAAAACACTTGCACTCCATTCGTGTATTTTAGCTTTATCCCTTCGGGGTTTCCTGGCGGGGCATTACACTATAGTCAATTACCTATTTATACCAAGGGTGGTAGCATCACACAAAATATATACATGAAATCAACACCAACAATTGAGCATCATAAGTATTACATTTGTAATTTGATAAACAATAAATACATATGTATCATGAGCATCATAAGCATCACATACGTATTATCATATATGTAATTGAGCATCATAGGCATCATATATATATCATCATAAACATGTAATCTATCACATATGTATCATAAATCACCATCCATCACATAGCTAATAGACAGTCCACATTCCATAAATAAACACAAAGTTCAAAAAATTTCAAATTTATCATCATAAACATGTAATCCATCACATATGTATTTTAAATCACCATCCATCATATAGCTAATAAACAGTCCAAAATCCATAATAAACACAAAGTTCAAAAAATGTCATACATTTCATTCATGTCATTGATCTTCTTCTTCATCCAACTCATCATCATGACCATCATGATCATCATTGCCATCATGATCATGATCATGATCATGATCATCATCATCATCATCATCATCATCATCATCATCATCATCATCATCATCATCATCATTGTCATCATCATTAGCACCACCATCACCATCACCATCACCATCACTGTCACCATCACCATCACCATCACCATCACCATCACCATCACCATCACCATCACCATCACCAGCAACAGCAACAACAATAACAACAACAACAACATCATCATCATCATCATCATCATCATCATCATCATCATCATCATCATCATCATCATCATCATCACCATCACCATCACCATCACCAGCAACAGCAACAACAAGAACAACAACATCATCATCATCATCATCATCATCATCATCATCATCATCATTTACATCATCTTCTACTTCTTCGGTATCTTCTTCTTCCATCTCATTATACTTTATCGACCTTCCTCTTGGATCATGTCTAGCAACAAATGACCAACCCGATTTATGTGGAACCTTTGAGTAAAATACCTACTCACATTGGCTTGGAAGAACATAGGGCTCATCCCCAATTGGATCAAATGACCTTGTAGTAACCATTGTAAATCCATTATCATGTTCAATAATATTTCTATCAGGATCATTTTTATTCAGTCGTACCCTATACCATTTGACGACGAAAAAAACCAATTTGAAGGAATTAAAGTCACACTCAAGTATATCATCCAAAATGCCATAGTATCGATTTTCAGACTCTTGAGGATGTATGTCGTTTCTAGATGAAATATTGGTCACCTCAAAGACTGCAATTATCCCAAAATCACAAATTTTCTTCGTGTCATCCAACTTTTTGATGCAAAATTTATGACCATTGCAGCACATAGCCTTGTGGTGTTTCACCTACAATATGTCTAATATGTTAAAATTATTGCATCGTGAGTTGATAAACATATAGGTGATTAATAAAATTATACATACCTATTTATCTCTTAAACCATATGCTAAATCAATTTCCCTTTGCGTAACATTGGAATCTCCATTATGATGAGCTTCTTTAACCAATGAAGCCACACCGTCCCATGTTAATGTGTGACCAGAATGTTGACATCGTTCAATCCACACTATCATCCAATTAAGATTGTTTGCAATATACAAATATAGCACATTCCACTCCTGACCAACTATACAAATAAGTACTAGATGACTTACAACCGATTTATTTAGAAGATTATGAATTAATAAATTACAATAACATCTTATAATTACCTCTCACTTTCCTCACACTACCTTTTGTTGGCATTTCAATAAGGATATTAAGAAGGTTGTTGATGATTATGGATATAACTGATTAAGGATGTTTTACTATCTTAATGTTATTATTTTTTCATTGATGTCAAGAAATTGATTTTCTAATTCAGTATGATGTTGCCATATCTTGAGAAGTATGATTTGATGAGTATAAAGATGTCAGTAAAAGACACAAAAATAATATGATGAATAAGGGGAGGAATAAGTTATTCAATGGGAAACTATTACCGAGTTAGACAATGATGAGATCATGATGTTTAGATTGTTTTGATATCATACATATGTTATTGATTGAAAGGTTAATACTATACTATGTTACCGAGCAAAGAACCTAGTCGGTAAACCCTAAGGTTATCGCTATCGGTTAATGAAGGCAGAATGTCTACCGAGTGAAGTTTAGTATTTACTGAGTAATAACAGAATGCATTAAAAGATTACATGCATTATTTAATGAAGGAAGCTAATGAGCTGGCTATGATTAAATGATTGGTATGCCATGAATGAAGTTTGTTAAAGAATCTATGGCAAAGGAAAATTGACAGGAAGATCTACAGCTCAGATTGAACCACAATACCCTAGCACAAGTTCCAAGAAATGTATGAAAGTTCCAAGGCGGGGTAAAATGTTTTCAGATCGAAGGATGCATTGAACCTGGTCAAAGTTTGAAGATTTGATGGCTATGATTGATCATGGGAAATGTGATCAAGGAGATTAAGCGGTTAGCTATTGTTTATAAATAAGGAACTATTAATAAACAATATATGCGGGCAAGTGTATGCACAGGGATGCTACATAGTGATTACCGAGCACAGAAGCTTGAAGACCTATTTGAATAACAGAGTATAGAGCCCAACAGATGGATAAGATAAGTCCTAAATTGTATTGAGAAAATAAGAATCTACTTTAGCATTTTAGATGTGAAGTTGCAGATAGATTTTTATTATTGTTATTTTGTGAAGTGACAGAAAATCTCTTAACCGAGTGGACTTAACAGTCTTATTTGTAAAAACCTCTAGCAAGGTGACATTTTGATTGAGTGTTTGAAATCCTTTAACAAGGTCACTTCTAACAAGGTGAAGATCCTAACAAATCTGAGGGAAATCCCTTAACCGGGTGACATCTAGCAATGTGTTTATAATCTTTAACAGGATTTGCTTTTAACCGAGCATACTCTAGAAGAGTATATTTCTTAGTGGGTCTGAAATCCCACAGCGGTTTTTCCCTATTTGGGTTTCCACGTTAAATTTGGTGTTATGAGTATTATGATGTTTATATGCTTTTGAGTTTACATGTTTAGCAGTTTTGGTTATATTACTGAAGCATATGTTACCGAGGTTGAATCTGATGTTTTTATGGAAGATTAAGTTCTTATGATTCACCCCCCCTCTCATCTTATTAGCTTGGCATCTATACTTATCTTTAAGTATCAGAACTATCAATTGGTATTAGAGCTTTGGACTCTAGAAGAAAAAGTTTAAAGGTACTTCAGGCAAAGATCCAAAGATGTATAAGAGGGATGCACCGAAGCTGAACAAGTCCAGTTTCTCTACATGGCAGAAAAGGATGAAGCTGCACCTATCAGAAGTTGGAGAATATGTTGTATATTACCTGGAGAATGATTTCATTACATCGAGCACCTATCCATTGACAATGAAAGAGATAAAGGAAAAGCAAGAACATATCCAAGAGATGATTGAAATAACATTTGCATTGATTGATTCAGAGTTTAATGATCTTGAAGGCTGCAATGATGCAAAGGCAATGTGGGACAAGCTCATATCTGTGTATGGTGGAGATGAACATGTTCAAAGAGAAAAAGTGGATAGTCTAAGAGGACAAATTGAATCTATGAGTATGAATGAAGGTGAGACCATAACCCAGTACAGTACAAGACTAAAGGAGATTGTCAATCAAATCAAAGGAGCAGGTGGAACTATTGAAGAAAAGGATATAACAAGTAAGTTATTAAGAACCCTTCTACTAGCTTATGCAATCTGAGTCTCTGCAATCAATGAATTGAGGCCTGTACCTAATATGCTAGTTTCTTTAGATGCTACTATTGGTAAGCTACATGCATTTGAGTTAAGTAACTTTGATAACAGTGGGTCATCGGTAAATAAAGTTGAATCTGCATTTAGTTCTTTTCATCTTGATGAATCTAACAATTACAATGAAATAAAGTATAAGTACTCTAAAGGAGATCACAATGGAGCAAGTGAAAGATTTCGCAAGAACATGGAGGAAGTACACAAACTGTATGAGGAAATCAGAAAGCAAGAAGAGTTTGAAGCACTATTAGCCAGAAGGTTACCAAGAGGCAAAGGTAAGTATAAAGGAAAACTACTTTTGAAATGTTTCAATTGTGATAAGATAGGACATATGGCTTCTAACAATCCTGACAAAGATTCTACTGAAAAGAGAGATTACCGAGATGATAGATAGAAAGATAATCATTACAAAGGACACCGAGACTTCAGAAGAAGAGCTAGAAAGACATGCTTAATAGCCGATGAGAAATGCAATGATGATAAATCAGATGAAACTGATACAGAGAAGTAGTTTATGTGGCTATCAAAGATGGATCATATGAAGAAAGGTATGAAGAAAAAGCCCTAATATCTCACATAAATACTAATGATTCTTGGATCATAGATAGTGGATGCTCACATCACATGACATGTGATAAACACAAGTTTGTTATGTTAGAAGACTATGATGGAGGCTATGTAAGATTTGGTAATAATGCACCATGTCTGGTAAAAGGTAAAGTATCTATAACACTTCTTGATAATGCAAGATGCAATGATGTTTATTGGGTTGAAGGTTTGAAATACAATTTGTTGAGTGTAGCACAGCTAAACAATACAAGATACTGAATAAAATTTCAGAAAGGAATTGTCAAAGTTCATGACAAGAATGGAAAGTTAGCTGCTACCGGGACACAAACAAAAGGTAACACATTTCACCTTGACTCAACTCGGAATAAGTGTTTGTATGCAAAGATAGATGATACCTGGTTATGGCATAAAAGGTTTTGTCATGTAAATTTTGATAATCTGATCAAAATAAGCAAGAAGCACCAAGTAAGAGGTCTACCGAGTCTTGAAAAACTTGAGAATTCTATGTGCCAAGGATGCCAGATGGGCAAAATGACAAGATCAAGCTTTACAAGTAAGTCTTACACTTCTAAAGGAATTTTAGATCTTGTGCACACTGATCTTTGTGGTCCTATGAAAGTTCAAAGTTATTATTGTGATAAATATTTCATATTATTTGTGGATGATTACTCAAGAATGATGTCAGTAATGTTTTTAAAATAAAAATCAGAAGCTTTTCAAATGTTTAAATGGTACAAGGCAAGAGTTGAAAATGAAACAGGAAGACAACTGAAATGTCTTAGATCAGATAGAGGTGGAGAGTTCACATCTGATGAGTTCAACTTATTCTACAATGATCATGGTATAAAAAGACAAGTCTCTGCACTAAGAACTCCACAACAAAATGGAATAGCTGAGAGAAGAAACAGATCTATTGTGGATTGTGCCAGAACCCTGATGATTGAAAAGAAAGTGCCACAAACATTTTAGAGAGAAGCAATAAGCACAACAATTTACACCCTCAACCGAGTACAACTGAAGAAAGGTACTTTGAAGACACCTTATGAAATCTGGTATGATAAGAAACCTAATTTGAATTATTTTAAAATCTTTGGAAGTAGATGTTATTACACAAAGACGATAGAAATGGCAAGTTTGATCAGAAAAGTGAAGAAGGAACATTTCTTGGTTATTCTTCTAGAAGTAAAGCATTTAAATGTCTGATCAAATCATCTAACAAAATAGTAGAAAGTGCAAATATGAAAATTGATGAGTTTGCAGAAAGAAATGATGAATTTGTCTATGTTCAACTGACAAGTCCTACCAAGAAAACTATAGAAGGAAATGAAGAGAATATTCAGTTATTGAGTGATGAAGAAGATCATACAGAGCCTACCGAGCCTGTATTAGCCAATTATGTCAGAAGAAATCATGCACCAAGTCAGATTATAGGAGATAAGGATGATCCAGTGATGACAAGGAACAAACTGAGACAAAACACATGTCTGATATCTGAATTTGAACCGAGAATAGTGAAAGAGGCATTTAATAGTGAAGATTGGATAAATGTTGATCAAATCAAGAAGAATGACACATGGACACTAATCCCAAGACCGAAGGACAAAAATGTAATCAGTACAAAGTGGATTTTCAGAAACAAGCTGAATGAAAAAGGAGAGGTCTTTCAAAATAAAGCTAGACTACTTTGCAAAGGTTATACCCAAGAAGAAGGAATTGATTATGGTGAGACTTTTGCACCTGTGGCTAGACTAGAAGGAGTAAGAACATTGTTGGCATATACTGCTTAGAATAATTTCGAGGTATATCAAATGGATGTCAAATATGCATTTCTAAATGGTATATTAGAAGAAGAAGTTTTTATTGAACAACCTGAAGGATTTGTTGAAGACAAGAATAAAGATCAGGTATGTAAATTGAACAAAGCTTTATATGGTCTGAAACAAGAACCTAGAGCATGGTATGAATGATTGCACTCTTATTTAATCAAGATTGGTTTTATAAGAACAAGTGAAAACAACAATATGTACATGAAGAATGATGAAAATGGAATACTGATCTCAGCCATATTTGTTGATGACATTATATTTTGTGGAAAAGACTCTTTATGCAAGAACTTTGGAAATGAAATGAGCAAAGAATTTGAGATGTCATTAATCAGTGAGATAAAGTATTTTATAGGTTTACAGATACTACAAATGAAAGATGAGATTTTCATTACTCAATCCAAGTACATAAAGAAAATCTTGAAGAAATTTGAAATGGAGGATTCAAAACCAGTAAGTGTTCCTATGACTACCAATTGTAAACTATCAAAGAATGATGAATCTACATCTATTGATGAGACACTTTACCAATCCATGATTGGAAAGTTGCAATATGTTGTTCATAGTAGGCTAGACATAGTACATGCAGTAGGTATAGTTGCAAGATTCTCTGCAGATCCTAAGGAAACACACATGACAACAATCAAGAGAATTTTTATATACTTGAAAGGCACTAAAGATTATGGCTTAGTATATCAAAAAAGAAATGATTTTGATTTAAAAGTTTATACTGATGTTGATTGGGCAGGCAACATTGATGATAGGAAAAGCACAAGTGGAGGAGCTTTCTTTTTAGGAGAAAGACTAGTGAGTTGGCTTAGCAAGAAACAAGGACGTGTTTCATAGTCAACAACAGAAGCTGAATACGTTGCTACAACATTGAATTGTACCAACATAGCATGGATCAAACAACTGTTGGAAGGTATAAATGAGAAAGTTACCGAGCCAGTAACTATATTTTGTGACAATACTAGTGCCATTAACATTTCAAAGAATCTTGTTATGCACTCTAAAACAAAGCACATCTCTATCAAATATCATTATCTTAGAGAAGAAGCTCAAGAGAAGAAAGTGGTGCTGGAGTATGTTAGCACAAAGGAACAAATAGCAAATATCTTCACCAAGCCACTGCCAAGGGACACTTTTGAGTATCTCAGAAGTAAGTTAGGGGTCCTACCCCTATCTTCTACTCACTGACCGAGTTTGGTAAAAGCATCAATTCGATGACTCTACAGAATATCTTTTAAGAGTTGATGCTGATTTACACACTTTAGGAGGTTTTCTAAAGGTGTGCAAGAAACAATACATGGAACAAGAATTGAAGACATAAATGCTCTGACCGAAACTAAGTTGATACATAACAGCCGAAAATCACTTCACACAGGAAGAAATTATGTTTTAGTTCTTTACTTTTTGGCATTGTTGTCAAAGGGGGAGAAGACTGAGGAAAAAGCAAGACTGGAGAGAAGAAGAGGAGAAGACCAATGTATGGGGGAGAATTCTGATGACAAAAGGAGAGCATTTCAGCATTTCAGAATCTCACAGCAATCCGAATCAATCAGGTCAAATCAATTGGCTTTGTCATCAATGCCAAAGGGGGATATTGTTGGCATTTCAATAAGGATATTGAGAAGGTTGTTGATGATTATGGTGTGTGGGAGAAAAAGTGACACTAAGCAAACATGCCCTAATCTCACCTTCAATCACACATTTGTGGAATACGAAAGAGCCTAGAGGTATCACACAATTGGCTACTTCTTCTTGTGAAAGAGAGAGCCACGGGCTACCTATTAGGATTTCTATTCCTTTGTTGTAATAGAAAGATGAAATGATGCAAGTTCAATCCCTAACCCCAAAGTACAAGTATGAACTAATAACAAGATTGCAGAATTGAACTTAAACTATGGAAAGCTGTAAACACAAGGACAAGACAAGAATGCAAATGCGTACCCGGAGTTAAAATCTGAGTGAAAATGTTCAGGACGGGGGCGTGGGCGCCACTGTCCTGATTCTGCACCTGAAACTGCTCCGGAAACTGTTGTTTTGCACTCTGGAAAAAGCTGTCAAAAATGCTGAAAATGTTGTCTGTCAGGAGGACCAGGGCGCCCAGCGCCCCTGTCCCAGGGACCAGGGCACCCAGCGCCCCTGTCCTGGCAGGACCAGGGTGCCCCACGCCCCTGTCCTGCTCTTTTTCTCTGAAATTTGGTGTGAAGTTCCGTCTCAGTCTGCTTCTTCCGGATCTGCAACTTGCGGCGTCGTCTGAATTCCAAAACCTGCACTTATATCTGAAAAGGTGTTTGGGTGGCTATATAGGGTTTTGCCTTAGTCAAACCCCCACTTCGGTGATTTCCACCTCCACGAATATCCAAGTTGTATTGTAAAATGTATTGTGTGTGCAGACCTAGTGTGTGTGCAAGGTCCTTAAATGCAAGAAAGCAAACTAGAGCAACCTAGAAAGTAAACCCTAATTGCTTGTACATGATAATGTAAATGCTCTAAATCAAGATGCAAAATGATCTAAAGCATGAATAAAGAATATATTGAAGCTTATGCAAAGACATGAAAACAACATGAAATCATACCCAACCCTTAAGGGAGGAGTACAAGCCAATCTTCAGTCGGTAATCTCCTATTGTTCTTCAATGTCTCCCAAGCCCTAAATGAATGAAATTGATGAATGCTTGATGGATGGATGTTGAATGTTATTGAAGTCTTCAAAGATCTGCTCTTTCGCTGCATAGAAGGTCCTCCAAAACGAAAATCGGATCCTTTCAAATGAAGAAAGAGAGCTCTTATATATGAAACCCTAGGTCTTAATTTCGACTTTTGGCCGACCTAGAGATTGAATATCCCGCCAATTTCTTGGGGTTAAGCTTTATTTTATGATTGGATCGCGCTCCTAAAATTTCGGGAAAAATGTCCGAGACCATGTTGCACTCCGAGCGCCATGGTCCCGACAACTTTTCACCAAATTTTCAGGACTGTCGAATATGATGATTCTAGAGAGAATCCCGAAGTTACAGGTGATTTCGAGATGTTTTGACCCCCGAAATCAAGCCCCCAAGTTCAAAATAGGACCTAATTAGGGTTTTTGATTAAATGATGTATTGGAAGAATAAAATGAAAGGGGCACACTTTGATGAAAAGGGCCCAATTTTATGATATAGAAGATGATAAAATAGAACCTTAGACCTAATTAATTTAATTAATTAAGTGCTAAAGGGGAAATGCAATGCAAAATGCAAAATGCGCCAAGGCGGGTGCTAAACTAGGTGTGAAATTGTACCACCCTAGCAAGTGCGTACAATTTACGACGCTACATATGGATATAACTGATTAAGGATGTTTTACTGTCTTAATATTATTATTTTGTCATTTATGTCAAGAAATTGATTTTCTAATTCAGTATGATGTTGCCATATCTTGAGAAGTATGATTTGATGAGTATAAAGATGTCGGTAAAAGACATAGAAAGAATATGATGAATAAGGGGAGGAATAAGTTATTCAATGGGCAACTATTATCGAGTTAGACAATGATGAGATCATGATGTTTAGATTGTTTTGATATCATACATATGTTATTGATTGAAAGGTTAATACTATACTATGTTACCAAGCAAAGAACCTAGTCAGTAAACCCTAAGGTTATCACGATCAGTTAATGAAGGCAGAATGTCTACCGAGTGAAGTTTAGTATTTACCGAGTTGCAACCGAGTAATAACAGAATGCATTAAATGATTATATGCATTATTTCATGAAGGAAGCTGATGAGCTAGCTATGATTAAATGATTGGTATGCTATGAATGAAGTTTTTTAAAGAATCTATGGCAAAGGAAAATCGGCAAGAAGATCTACAACTCAGATTGAACCGCAATACCCTAGCACAAGTTCCAAGAAATGTATGCAAGTTCCAAGGCGGGGTAAAATGTTTTCAAATTGAAGGATACATTGAACTTGGTCAAAGTTTGAAGATCTGATGGCTATGATTGATCATGGGAAATGTGATCAAGGAGATTAAGCAGTTAGCTATTGTTTATAAATAAGGAACTATTGATAAACAATATATGTGGGCAAGTGTATGCATAGGGATGATACATAGTGATTATCGAGCACAAAAGCTTGAAGACCTGTTTAAATAATAGAGTATAGAGCCCAGCAGATGGACAAGATAAGTCCTAAATTGTATTGAGCAAATAAGAATCTGCTTTAGCATTTTAGATGTGAAGTTGCAGATAGATTTTTATTACTGTTATTTTGTGAAGTGACAGAAAATCTCTTAACTAAGTGGACTTAACAGTCTTATTTGTAAAACCCTCTAGCAATGTGACATTTTGATTGAGTGTTTGAAATCCTTTAACAAGGTCACTTCTAACAAGGTGAAGATCCTAACAGATCTGAGGGAAATCCCTTAACCGGGTCACATCTAGCAATGTGTTTATAATCTTTAATAGGATTTGCTTTTAACCGAGCATACTCTAGAAGAGTGTATTTCTTAGTGGGTCTAAAATCCCATAGTGGTTTTTCCCTATTTGGGTTTCCACGTTAAATCTGGTGTTATGAGTATTATGATGTTTATATGCTTTTGAGTTTACATGTTTAGCAGTTTTGGTTATATTACTGAAGCATATGTTACCAAGGTTGAATCTGATGTTTTTATGGAAGATTAAGTTCTTATGATTCACCCCCCCCTCTCATCTTATTAGCTTGGCATATGTACTTATCTTTAAGTATCAGAACTATCACCTTTCCCCATCAAGTACTCCCCTTCGAATTTTCTAATGGGGTTGGGATCTCAAATGTGATCTATGTGGATCTCCACTGCAAACTTAGGAAGATATTCAACAATTTACACCATAGTCTGGTATACCATATATCCCTCCACCATAGAACCCTCGGGATGTGCTCTTTTTCAAACCAAAGCCTTCAAAAATTTCAAGTGCCTCTCAACTATCCACATTGACCTAGTGCGTATAGGTCCACACAATTCAATCTCTTCAACTTGGTGTATGAGGTAGTGTTCTTGTGTATTGAAAAAAGTAGAAGGTAGACACTTTTTCATTTCACACATTAAATGAGAAATTTTTCTCTTTCAATATTTTATATCTTCTTTATGGATTTCTTTAGATGACAACCACCTAGAAGAGATTCAAGGTGCAAAAATATATAAACGAGACTTTACAAAATAATATACAATATATTACATAATAAGTAAAAAAAATCACAAATATATTATCTATACAAAAAATTGAACAAATATCACTACTTACCTCATGTATTTTCCAAGATCATATGACTTGCTTGACATTACTGTCAAAGTTGTCTGGCAGAGATAGAGGTAGAACACACTGCAAAAATTATCAAATGATCTTTTCATTGTTTTTTAACATAATAAAATGAAAAGTACATGTGTAGTATACAAATATTTAGTAAATACACAAGAACATGAATTACCTTAATGAAGGTATGCCAATCATGTGTTTTCATCCCTGGCCCAAATTCACTTTTCTTTGATATGAGATTGTTTATATTTGTAGAAAATCTTGTGGGAAATCAATTTTTTTGTATGACTTCTTTTATAGCATTTCTTTGTTGTTATGTTAATAACCAAGGAAGGGCACTTATATTAATTTGGTCTCCATTGCTATTTGATTGAATGACATTTTTCATTGCATGATTGGATTCCTGAATGTCATTATAAATTTTGACAATTTTTTCTTTGTCACGCCTTCCCTCCAATATTTTCCATAATGTCTCTATTATATTCTTTCCAATATGCATAGTATCAAACAAATGCACAATGTTTAGTTGCTCATAGTAGGGAAACCTTCTAAATTTTCCCAGATAACTTTTTAGTCCCTTTAGAAAGTGGTCATTAATGCCTTGACAACCTTCACAATCATCAATTACATCATCAGTAAACAAAACACAATAGACAAATACAAATTCCAAACATAAACCATTAGATGAAATGACATTACCTTGACGATTAATTCTATTATATTCCAACTTTCATAGGCAAGGTGTCATTCTTCGTGGCTTTGATGTAGTCTCTTCTTTCCCATTGAAAAGATATTTGTCAGTATTTTGATACTTATGATTTCTGTGGAGGAAGTGCCTATACTCATCAAACACATGCTTTACTAAACTTTTTGAATGATGAGATTTCATCTTTGGACCACAAACTGGACATGCAAATTTTCCCTTTGTTTGAAGACCTACAATATAATATATAATTGGATTAAATATGTTAATTTTTATAATTATAATTATAATGCGCAACTTGAACACTATAACATACCACAAAAATGTGTTAGCCCTGGCGCATAATGTATTGTCCATACAAGCATTGCATGGAATTGAAATTGTCTTTGTCCTATTGGTCTAGAGACATCATACATAGTGATACCATTCCATAACTCCAACAACTCGTCGATAAGAGGCTCAATATATACATTAATCTCTTTAACTTGGTACTTACCTAGTTGAATGAACAAAAACATTACATAATTATTATGACCATTTTACTGCAATATATATAATAAAATGTAGAAGACTATTAAATGATAAAATACCTGGAACAATCATCACAAACATTATGTGCTCCCTCTTTATTGACATCCATGGAGAAATTTTATTGTTGATAAAAAAACTGGCCACACCGAGTAAACAAATCTCATCTCTCTAAATGGATTAACACTGTCTGCTACCAATGAAAGCCTGAGATTATGAGGTTCTTCTTTAATGTGTGGCCACTTTTCCTCTATGTCCATAAATGCTGAACCATCTGCAGGCATTCAAATAATGTCATCTCGACTTCTATTGCGTGCATGGTAATCCATAAATTGTGCCAAGCTAGCGCACCTGAATAATCATTGCATACATGGAATAATAGGAATATAACAAAGAACCTTGCGAGGTACCTTTTTTGTTATTTGATCTGTTCAATATCTACTAATATGAAATTCAAGGCATTCTATTGCAAATTCATGTTTTTTATGATATATAATATGATCATTGGGACAATCATCTATTGCTTGATACTCCATTCCAATATCTTTCAGAATTGAAGATAATTCTCGGTATGAGCGAGGTAGAATATTTGATGGTGGTAACAAAAACTCACCTATCAATCCATAGAATATTAATTTGTTAATATAAAGAATATTAATGGTACACGCTTCACCCTTTATTAATTATAATGATATATACGACATACCTTAACATACGTGAGATTGTTATGTTGGATAAACCATTCATAACCTTGAAGTTCACCAAAAACAATACAATGGAGAGAAGAGTTGTTTGGGAGCCTTCATAAAGGGGCGTGTATGCCTTCTCAAGTACAGGTAAATCATGAACAACATCAAAGTCATCTTGATCATCATGATCAGGTGCGCCAGTACTAAATGTGTCATGGGTCAATGTCTTTGTACTATCATCTTCAATTGTATTTTCTGGTGCATGATCATCATCTTCCATGGGATCATTATCTTCAGCTTTGATATTCACACCTCCATGTTCCTCCACTTTGAAAAACATATTCTCTAGGTTGTGTTGGTCCATATCATGTGCCCTAGGGAGCTCGACCTATATAAAAATGATTACATAAATAAACCATGATCATGATCTCATCATGAAGTGATTTATTATGTATATAAATTTTTAAAATGATATAATGAACAACTTACCAATGGATGATAATCATGTCCCCCTTCAATATTTCTTAGTTGTTTTGATTAGAAGTCTTCTAGTCCTTAAGCTCTTACAAATTTTGCAGGGACAATAACATTTTCCATCACCTTTTATTTTAATGTTAGACCACAATCTAGCAATTGTCTCCTTATTTTGTCTTCGTTGATATTTTCTGACATGGTCTTTCTTCATACGCAAAAAAATTGGGCTATCGAAACTTCGGTGCATAACCTTCACAAACTACGCAAAAGGATATCACAACTACGTAAGTCTTCTTAGAACTAGTTATATAGAAGTTGAAATGTTACTTAAACTTAGACTCTCTTCAATTATGAATACTATTTTATTTAGATAGTTTTCTTGTCTAAAAAGGAAGCTTGATTTTGGCAAGTTGATGAAAAATATTTGAGTTTGAAAAAAAGAGAAAACTTTTTATTCTATGATCTAATAGAATTAGCTTAGGAATGATGAATTTATGAAGAAGTCAATCAAGTCATTCATAATATATTATGGTTTTAATTTGAGAATTTTAAGGTTTTATCATTCATAATGTGGTTTTGAGTCAATGGCATTTAGGCCCATTCCATATTTAGCCTGCTAGGGCATAAGATTTCTTATAATTTATACAACCAATCAACATGAAACCAACTTCATATGAAAAAGAATTGAATTGAATATTAGAATCCAAAATCTGAAGAAACTTAAGCGGTTACATTAAGAGTTATAATCAATTCTTTTGTTGCAACCTTGTCAACAAGGGTTTTATGACAGTTTTGACAAAAACCATTAGAACTTTCTTTATAATACATGGTTGACCTTCAAATCTATCTTGAATTAAAGATAACTCTTCATTATACAACCTCAAATAGGTTATTAGGGGCAGAAGAGAATTGAGTATTGGGACAAAGAGACAAAACTCCAGTTGTTCGTTAAAACCCCACAAAAGGAGGAAATCAAAATAGATGAAGAGAAGAAAAACCCAATATACTTAGCAGAGCTTCCACATGGGACTGACAGCTGGAACTGGATATTAGACAATTAGAATAAGTCCAATAGTCAACAAAAAGTGTGCAACTCCACAAAAAGTGAGAAAAATGACCAAAACCTTCCTAGACAGAAATTTTTTTGGGCTTTTGCAACTTTCAACATATGATAATAGTAGGTGGAATGAAGAGGAACGACACCTAGAAAAATTTGACTGAGGGAGATCCATTTAAATATTTCTCAAATCTGTTATATATGATGGGCAAAATAAGGCTAAATGCACAAGGGGGCATTCAAGCAAAAATTCCAACTGTTAGATTGAATCCCAACACACTCTACAACTGGTGCCAAATTGAACTATGGAAGATTCAAATTCTTATCACCTTATTTGATTTTAAAATATTTTTCTATGGATTTGACAAAACTTGGAAGTTGAAGTCTATTTTGTAACACCACTTAGATAAATATGTGGACACCACTGCTGCTTATGTCCTGATTCTGGTATAGTAAATAGGGTTTACCTTTTTTTTAAATTTTTATACAATACTTTTAGCCTTTATCTAACATAATTGATAATTGGAAGACTTTTCAATAACTAGGAACTGCAACATTAGGAAAGTAAAGAAAAGCAGATAAATGAGAACATACCGGTAGGATGACAAGATCAAATTTTTGAGACACATACTCTAAAATGAACTTGTCTGCAACCAACTTTACATGATTCAAACACACAACCTGCAAGTCCACATGAATTTACAGGCATGCAAAAATTTACAGGAATTTTGCCATCTCCAATAGTTCGATACCCTCCAAACTAGCTACTCAATCCTTTGATATCACTTGCTAGACAACCCAATTTTAAACCAGACCAGGAAAAGATAACAATATGGTTGATATAAATCTACTGTTGTTAATTAGGAAGTTGAGAGTTAAATGGAGAAGGACACATCAAACCCGATTCGTAGAGAGGCAAAGAAAGAAAGGAATTGGCAAAGGCAAAGGAATTGTTAACTCAATCCATCGCATGTGGTTTTCAAATGAACCCGCACTTTTTTTTTTAATAATGCTTGTGGTCGTTGGAATTCTGACTAACACAGGCTTCATCGGAAAACGTTGTCGGCATTTCGACGTTATCAAGCATTTAAAAAAAAAATCAAATTTGATCACAAAATGCCTTGTCCATCAAAAACCTCCATCAAAATTTGAGGCCAAATGTATTAGTGTCCCAACTAGACATTATGTTGTGGTACTAAAAAGAAAAGAAAAATAACATGATATAAATAAGTGCAATGCATGCATGTGACTTTTGGTGGTTCTGATATGCGAAGGTAGTGGCTGCAGGTGAACTAGATGGTTCATCTGCAAGAGTTATGGAATCCTCTACTATGATTGGTGGTGGTGGTGGAATGGGTTTGGTATATAAGATGGATGGAGTGGAAGGTAATGGAAATTCAAGTGGAGTGGATCAAAATGGTAATGTGAATTGTTTATGAAGGTGGAGTAGAAAATATTCTTTATTCATAGGTTTCTTATACAATTTTAACCTATGCTCATTAACCATTAACTTGAATTTGACTAGGTCAATTCTAGTGAGTTAAATAGATCCATTTGAAAACACTTGTTGAATCTCATAGGGCCCTAACCATTGTGTCTAAAATTTGCCTTTATCTTCTTGATATTTGGAATCATATAGAAAAGCCCAATCCCCTTCTTTGAATTCATTTTAATATACTAATCATGTCATTTACTCTTTTACTTTTGGACAAGTTTAGTATGTTGAATTTCATTTGTGCATGTTTCATCCAATGCATTCAATTGGTGTAATCAATCCGTTTGATCTTGATCAAGATCAATATCCAGGTCCAATGTCATTCTCAATGTATTGTATTCAAACTCATTAGGAAAAATTGCCTATGTCCCATTAACAAACTCATATGGTGTGAACCCTATGGTTGTCTTCCATGAGGTTTTGTATGCTCAAACTCCTTAAGGTAGTCTTGCAACCCAATCTCTCCTATGAACTTATACTATCTTAGTCAGAATAGTCTCCAATTCTCTGTTTGTTACTTCTACCTAACAATTTGATTGTGGATGGTAGGGTGTTGATTTCTTATGCCTTATTTAAAATTCTTTTACCAATTGTTCTATTAATTTGTAACATTTTCCATTCACTTTAAACTTTGTTTGAAAAAAATTTCCTCTTTGCATTGGCTCTAGTTTCTCCCTTTTTTAATTCAACAAAACTCTTCGCAACATGAAGGATTCTCCATCTTCAAGGTCTTCTCCATGCTTTTTTGTGGTCTCTTTTTTATTTTTAGCTTGTGCTACATGCACTCTTGCCTCCTTTCCTCTACCTCCATCATGTTGTACCTGTGAATATTCAAATGCCCGATGCCCCACTTCCCCACATTAGAAACATGTACCACTGAAACTTCTTCCTCTACCTCTTCCAAATGAACCTCTTCCATGAGACTAATCTCCTCTTCCTCTAGGGAAGTTTCCTCTTTCTTTACCTTCTTGTGTGCTTTCACTTGATGTCCTCACTTCTTCTTGCTTGCCTTGATAGCCTCTACCACTATTTATTCATCTTCTTTTGTGCAAAAAAATGTCACTACCTTGAGAATTATTTTGTTGCTTCCTATTAGGTTTCTCTTCTACATTTAAGACATTTTGATATGCCTCCTCCACACTATGCATATTGATCAGACTTATCTCATCTTGGATGGATATGCACATGTCATTTAAGTATCGTGAAACTTTCTCGATATCATCTTCTACATGATTGACTCTTATGCTTAATTGGTAAAAATTTTCATTGTACTCCTCAACACGACTCTCCTTCTGCTTCAATTTTTTGAGTTTCCTGAACAAACTAATTTGATAGTTTGTTGGAAAAAACTTTGATTTAATTTTAATAACCATTCAATCCCATGATCTGATTTTATCCTTTCCTTTTTGCTTCCTACCTATTTGCAGGTGAGCCCACCATAGAGATGGACACCCCTTCATGCATATTTGACCTTTACTTTAGATCTTCTTTTGTGTTTTCATACTCAAAGTGTTTGTCCATTTCACTATTCCAATTCAAAAACTGTTTTGCATTTAAACCACGTTAGAATTTCTGAAGATAAAATTGGGGCTTTGATTTTATCTTGGTGATAGCCTTGATGAACATCTCCTCTCTTGGATCAAGCCCTGGTTGATTCACTTGCTCTCCTTCTTAAAAAAATCTCTCTTCCTCATCTTGATTGATATCCTCTATATTGGCTTCTCTTTTTTGAGTCATATCCATTATATCCATTCATGCTATAAGACCTCTAATTGCCTCTGCAAGTTGAACATACATGCCTTTGGGTCCCCTTCCTCTTTCACCCCATCCTTTGTATGCCACATTGACTACCTGTAGGTCTTTCTCTCAATAAAAACCAACCTGCTATGATACTAATGGTAAATAGGTGATTATTGATACACAAGAACATGTGATTGGACTAATATAGGTTGTTGGTAAGCAATGACATTTGGTTTTTGCATGATATATTGTTGTTGATACAAAGAATTTTGGGATGCATTGACTTGATGGGCACCACCCTGAAGATAATTTCCCCCAACATAGGTATGATGATATGCACTCACTTGTTTACTCTAAGATGGGGGATTTAGATTAGCACCACCTAATAGTTGGTAAGTATTCATTGCAACATGAGAAGATGACGAGGCTTGCATGTAGTTGACTCATTGTTGCAAAAAAATAGGTTGCACAGATACAGGTGGTTGGTATTGCGACACATTATTACCTTGCGACATGGATTATGTAGGTGGAGGCACAAATAATATTGGTGTGATAAAGATCATGCCCCAAGTCATAGCTTGCATGATAAGCAATGGGGAATAGCCAAACATTCTAGTAGTCATGGCTTACGTTTGTGCTAAAGATATGTTTAGTGGTTGCATGGCTAGATTGACAAACAAAGTGACTTTGATCATGCTAGAATTCATGGGAATTTGAGTCATCATAGGGATCAACATGATAAGTTTATTTGACAATGTGATTGACTAGGTAATTCCTCCTAAGAATACAGGTGGTGCTACTGTTCTCAAATTCTGATTCCCCCTAAAATCCCTTATAATAAAATAATAAACTCTCTCTATAAAAGAGAAATCAAGGAGAAGGAAACTTCAGAGCAACATATGACAAGGTTTGATGAACCTTCTACACTTCAAACTTATCCAAAGTTCAGGCAGGTATACCTTATGTGAATTGACTTCACACTTTTAAAAGACAGATCCACAGTAAACCAGTCCTAAAACCAATGAATCTTATCACCTCAAAACTAACTGAAACAAAGAAAGAAAGCTTATGCTCATGTTCAGTATCGACCTACAAGATATGTAAAAGATAACCACAATAGATACCAGTGCCTTATCCAGGCCATAGAGTCATCTAAGTTTAATCAATAATCTCATAATTAAACATCTCCATACATCCCATCACCTTGGCTTTTATAAACCCCACATATGCTTGACATACATAAGAATTTACCCTCATCAAACTAGACAACATTCCTCAAATTCAAAGTCTCCCACAATGAATTTACTGATAGAAATGATTCCTACATATTTAATTCCCCTCCTAAAGAGAAAAGCTAAGAAACACATCTATTTAAGATTGCCTTACAACCCATACTCAAATGAATAACCCTAGATTACTCAAATTGAAAAGAGTAAATATTTGCAAGCACACTTGAAGACAACACAGATTCTGGGCTCAAAGTTGATGGTCTGTATATTGATATTAATTCAAAAAATATTACAAAAACACTTGAATGTTCTCCATAAGACTTAGAAAAAGCTCAGATAAATTTTTGTAGCGTTTCCTTACAATTTCTTGTGATCTCCTTTTCCTACAGCCCTAGTATCCATTTCTAGCAACATGGATGCGTACAAAGCTTCGAACTTCCCTAGGAAAATTTTTGTTACAACTATACTTTGTTTCAAACAGCAATTACAAGTCTAGTTCTGTCTCAGCGGCCTTTTCAGTTGGTAACTCTTCTACAATATCCTCAAACTGTCCTGGAGCATCTTCCAACTGTTCTGGAGAATTTTCTTCTTGCACTGCATATTTTTTGGACCACTCTTGAAAAACATCATCGGTAGGCCATGAGTAGCCAATAATCTTTTTCTTTAACTTTAATAGCCTTTTACAAGAGTTCCTTATTTTCCTCACTTCTGACTCCAAGAAACCATAATGTGATTTGATCTTTTCTATTTCCTCAATTGTTTTAACAAACAGTGAGGTGTTATCTTTATTGATTATTTAATTTACCCTTAGAGACAGATTAGCTCCTAACTCATCCAGCCATACCTGTTTGTCCTTTATCTGATTTTGGTTGACAAAACCTCTAGGAAACACTTCAAATTTATGCTCAGTATACTCTTTTTTATATAAATTAGCCTTCCTTTCCACATTGGCTTTCCCTTCTACCAGCTTTGTCAAACCTTTGGTTAATTCACATGTGGAATTAATAGTGGCATCGGATCTGGCTTCATCATAAGATACACACATGAATTCTAAATCTACTTCCCTTAGGATCCACTTATTTAGAATAGGCTCTAGAATGGCCTTTTACTCATTTAACTCACAAAGGGTGTCAAAAATTCTCTTCATATTGATATGTACCATGGGGGCATCAATGGTATCAACAAAACTCAAAATTGTAGCCTTTATCTTCTGCTCATACTTATTTGCAAATAAGGCCTGAGCCTATTTCAACTTTTCCAATTCATGTTGATAAGTCTCAGCTGGTTGAAAACCAGAAGGTATAGGAGAAGGAGGGAATTCTACGATGGGACTAGTAGGTGGGGGCCTTACTGGAGAGGAAGAAATTTCCAAGGTAGAGGACTCACCTCCTTGTTGGCTACCTCTTTCTTTGCTTCATTATAAGCATTTAGAATTGTCTGCAATTTGATTTGAAGATCAGCCCTTTCTTTTGCTTCCTTCTCTGCTACTGCTACATTGAACTTAGCAGTCTCCAAAATAGTACTAGCTACTTCCACCACCTCTGTGTCCTGGATTCTCCTAACTATTATTCCTCCTAAGAGACTAGATTCTGAGGTGTCCTTCCTTATTCTACCCTCATCTCTTTTAAGTGACCACATTACCAGAGAGGCATCATCTTTGCTAAATACCACTCCTTTCATTGGATTGGTTTCCTTTCTGACTGCTTCCAAGACCAATGCATCAGCTATATCCTATTCAGGGAGAATTAGCACACTGACTTTTGAGACCATTTCCCTTCTAGCCTCAGGAGTGATGGCTTTGAATTCAACCATAATTTCTTGTTTGACCTCTTCTTCTATTGAATTTGTATCTTTATGAGGCTGTTCACTTATTCTTTTTGCACATCTGATCTTGAATTGATCAATATTTTTTTTCCATAGAAACTGCATGAAAGCACCTGATGCAACAAAATTACTGTCAGCTAGGAATTCTTCACTATCTTGCTTGACAGTGATGTCCAACTCTTTTCCTTGTAGCTCACCATCAGTTATGTCCATTTCAGCACTGCGTGGCTCCTCTGGCATTCCTTCTTGAGTCTCATTGTAGGTGTATGCAATTTCACCTAGACTCCCTAATTGTAATAATTTCTCCACCACAGGTTGCTCATCTCCTATATTAATTGGGGACTAAGAGGGAGAGTACTGAGGGTCATCGGTTTCAATTTCTTTTCCTACCCTCTACCTTTTTGGTGAATCCTGAATCTCTGTAATATCTTCAATGGCCCTCTTCCCTTTGGAAGTAGAAGGTTCACTTGACACTAGCATCATCACAATGTATTTAGAAATTTTCTGCATTATATACTTACCTGGTGGAAAAGACTTGGCAAAGGCAGGCTTGGATAGGACCAATTTATCCCTATCAGGATCATTCTACATTATGGCTTCTCTCTTCTCCTTCAGGGTTTGCATTAAATCCTCAAAATAAAGAATCAAGAATTTAAGCTTTTCCTCAAATGGGGTAAAACTGGAAAGAGGATCATAGCTAGAATCAAATTGGTGGATGAAGTCAAGGGCTCTCTTGTAGGCAATCCACTTCTCCTTCCTTAGCTCTTGCTCATCTAGACTGAATTCATTATGGATTAGATCTTCGAGGAACTGGAATTGGTGAGGCCTGATCTTACAAACTGCCCTCTTCCTAAACATGCCATTGAAAAAATCTTTAGGGTCTGCACACCTGGATACTGCAGTTGATAACATGTATGGCTTGAAGAATTCTTCAAAGCACTTCCATCCACCTTTGTTTATTACAAAGTGATGAGCCATTGTGATGGTCGGGAAAATTGTCCCTTTACCCCTGTTGGTCAACTCGGCTTCCTGCACTCCACCAATCTGCCTCAGTACTTTTGCAATTCCTATTTTTAATGGCACTTGATAGGGTAGTAAATAAGGGGTCCCTCTGAAATGAAATACTCTAAGAATAGTAGGGTCTGGATACAAATACATATCTCCCTAGTTATGAACAATCTTGATGTCCTTTGCAAACTCTTTGGGCCTAAGGAATTCCAAGAGAGCCTTGGGAATCCTAGGGTTTTTTGCACATAACAACACTCTAATATGCAAAGCATCTATCAAACTTCAGATAACTCACATCCTCTCTATCCCAAGATAGAATAGTACTCCACAATTGCACTGGCATCTCCTCTTTATCCATGACCTTAACCAGGTCCATCTCTTTTGCAAAATAATCTGCCCCTTTGAAAAGAAACATATGCATCAACAAGGAATACCATCCAAATGGCTTGTCTACCTTACCATTTTTAATTCCTACTAGTCCTGCATGGATAGCATCAGTGAGGAAAGGATCAAAGTCAAATGTTATGACTAGGGAAGGGTTCAAAATTTGGGCAATGATTAACATATAATGGACTGGCATGTTTTTCTCGGCATCTTCCCCAAAAATTTGACATAGTATCCAGTACATACCCTTAGCTCTCAAGGTAAATAGATTCAAGGAAAATTGCTCCATTGTGCTAGGGCCTACAACTATTAATCCCCCCCCCCCCCTATTTTGACAAGAAATTCTCTCAATGGGCCACTCCTAAGATGATCTCTTTGGGCATTGTAAACTTGGGCTAATGCCTCAAAATCAATAGGCTCAAGATAGCTGGAAGCTTCACTAAGCTTGAAGACATTCCTAAATTCATCATCTTTGATTTTGATAAGGGATGATCCCTTTATGTTTCTGATGCATCTGGCAGCAGTGTCATAACTTTGTGTGATTAAGGTCAACAAATCAACGTCCTTGAACAAACCAGGGACCACAAGTTTTCCCACATCTAAATCCCAGATGCTATTCATAGGGGAAGAGGCATGTCTCTGACCAAAACCCACTTTAAGCAAACTGAGACCAGATATCCCTATTTTAGGGTCCCTCAACCAATTTCCTATATCATATAAACCATCCCCAATTTTCAAATGGGAGTTTTTTGGCACTAACTCCTTGGCCCTAGCCCCGACATTGGTCGACATGGTTAATTGCTCAAGAAAGTCATCACAAATATTTCGGTCCTGGTAATTTACCTTCCCTGTTAATTCTCTTCTGGGTCTCATTTTAAAAGTAAGCGACTGAGCCAATTATCAATCAAAACAATGTTCTAACAGCACAAGACCACAATTCAACAATTTTTAAGCAAAGGGTAAACAAAGAACAAGGGAACCTGATTTTAGCTCGAAGCAACTTTGCTCTGCACCAACACTTTCTGCAACTAATTCTGTGGAATGATACCCTCATTCAATTGATGCAGGAACATATACGGCAATTTGGCTCCTTAACTGCAACATTAACACCGCATGCTTCTACCATCCCTTCAGAATTGAATTCATGCAAGAATTCAAAAATTTGGCTCCATTGGGTTAAAACAGCTCTGAGTATTTTTTCTTTTTCTTCTTTCGCTATTTCATAGAGTGTAAAGCGCTTGGAGGTTCATCTAATGAAATCACACCGACCATCCGATCAACTGAAACTTGATCAACTTTGAGCTTTTGACTTTTCCTCATTTGGCAACGGACTAAATAACCTTTTCGCTATTTCGTGATAGGTAACCATCTTGCATCTTGTCCTTGCAAAACTGTGCTAGCCATTCGATCAACTGAAACTTGATCGGTCTTTACTCTGTCTTAACCTGGCAGTTTATATTACTAACCATGCTCAAATCAGTTACCGCTAACTATTTTTTCCATTTTGCAAATGGTAACAAGCTCACATCTTTGGGTTGCGAAATAATGCCTGCCATCAGATCTTTCTTGAGATGCTCGTCGCTTATCAAAATGTTAGAACCTGCAGACGTGGGCCCTCTGAATCAACACCATTCACTTTGGCATTCAATCCCTCTTGAAACTAACGTGTCAACTTCCTACTCGTTGAAAGACTTCAGCGGAATCTACTTCGGAAATGCCACCTATGCTTGACATATATCCTCTTTGTCTTCAGTTTACATCATTCTCTTTGTTGGGCCTACCACTTGGTTGCCAAGTTTGTTCTTTGATTTGTGTGATCTGGAGGACACATGTAACCTTTTGATTCGTGATCCCTACCTCCTGGACTGCTCACTTGGAATGCCATATCATTTCACCATTTCGTGTAAACTAACTCTCGAGCATCTTTGGGTTGCGAGTCAACGCAAGCCGTTGATTATTCTCTGAACCACTCACTCTTTACTTGTTAGAAAACCCGCCAGCTTCTGGGACTCGCCACAACCTTTCACCATTTTGCAATAGTTAAAACACGTGCACTTTGATCTCACGAAGTAATGAGGGCCACCCGATCAGATAGAACATGATCGGTCTTTAATCTTCAGACGAAGCTTGGACATTGGGCCCACCAAACTCTTTCACTATTTTGTGAAGGGTAAAACTTGGTTATCTTTATCTCGTGAAACAAATCGGATCGTCCGATCTCAGAGACTTGCACTGATGTTACTCTTTCTGCTAACCACTTCACCTGAGCCCACCATCTTTTCACCATTTCACAACTTGTAAACCACGAGCATCTTTAGGTTGCGAATCAACGTGGGCTGTTGATCTCTTTGCAAATTGATCGCCTTTTAGCCAAGGGAGATTTCCTTATTGTTGGGTCCCACCAAACCTTTTCACTACTTCGCGATAGGTAAGTTTCGGGTATGTTGAGTTCACGAATCCATGTGGGCCATCCGATTGACTGAGAATTGATTGAATTTTACAAGGCCTGACGAACATTAGAAAGGCATATTTAAAGGCGAATAAAATTTAAAACATTTAAAGGGACTGCCTAGGTAAATAGTAATGGGGGAACACTTTGCACGACAAAAGGACCCATCACTTAAGTGAATAAAGTAACGTAGGATTAGAAACCAAAGGTTTTTTCTCAAATATGGAAGCGACTTAAAACCTAAAACCCTGAACTCCTTAGGACTTAAAACAATTTTGAAGCAACTAGGGCATACCAGACTCAAAATTTTCAAAAACCTAGCCAATTATGGACTAAGAACATCCTTTTTTTAAAATAGTGATAACATCGGGTCTGACTAGGGATGGTTGATCGCAAGATCAACACAAGAAACTCAGAAACTCTGGAGAGATAGGCCAAAAACAAGCCAAACATAAAATAATCAAAACAAACCCAAATATATACAAACAGAGGACCTACTATGCATGGACATCAAGAAAAGTAATGCTTCAGGAATTATCCATGCATTGGAAATTCATGTACTTCATCATTCATATTCTTTAGAAAGTATGAGTCTTTTCCATTCACATCACAGACCACAGAAGGGCCAATCCATAATGACTTAAACTTCTTATGCTTTCCCTTGTCCTGTCCTTTTGCATTCCACTGAAGAACAACATCACCGATTTGAAACTTTCTCAATGATGTCCTTTTGTCAAACAGATACTTAGACTGCAATTGGATCTTCAAATTTCTCTTATGGGCTAAAGTTCTTATTTCTTCCACTTCCACCATCTGAATCATTCGGTCCTCCATAGGCTCAGACAACTCCATGTCTTTAGCTTGCAGGAATTTATATACTGGAAGAAGATTGTTTACTGGCACTCTATCTTGTGTACCATAAACCAGTTCAAAAGGTGACATTCCAATGGCTTTCTTGACAGTGATTCTGTCAGCCCACAAAGCTAATTTCAACTTTTGATCCCATGACCTCTTGTTTTCTTCTAAGATTTTCTTAATAATGTTCAAGAGGCTTTTATTACTGGATTCAGCTTGTTCATTCCCTTTTAGGATGATAGGGTGAAGAGTAGGACATAATTATCCCATGACTAGTGCAAAATGTAACAAACTCTTCAGATCTAAAACTCATAGCATTATCCATTACTAATTTTGCAGGGACTCCAAATCTAGTTATAAAATTATCTATCAGGAAATCAATGACAACTTTACTTGTAGCTCTCCTAGTGGGTATGGCTTCAATCCATTTAGTAAAATAGTTAGTTGCTACTATAATCCACCTGTGGCCTCTTCCTAATCTTTCAACAATTTCTCCAATAAAATCAATGCCCCACTGGACAAAAGGGGCTTCCACTATGACCAGATTTAAAGCTAAAGCTCCTTCATATTTTAGCTTGGATGAAAACCTTTGGCATGGGTCACATTTCCTAACATGTTCATGAGCATCTTTAAATAAGGTAGGCCAATAATACCCAACCCAGACTATCTTTCTAGCAGTTGTCTTAGCAGAGTAATGACCTCCGCATACTCCATCATGCATTTGAATAAACACTTTCTTGGCCTGGAATTTATCCAAACACATTAGTAATGCCCCATCTCTATTTATCCAAAAAAGGTCACCCTGAATGAGAACATATTTTTGAGACTTAAGCTTTAATGTCCTTTTCTGATTTTGGGTCATCCCCTCTGAAAATGTAGCATCTCTCAAGAAATGTACTACTTCTAAATACCAGGGTTGCTTTTCAATGCTGGTGACTACAATGTTTTCAACTTCAACATTGTTTATTTCAACATCAAGAAGATTGGATTTAGCCATAAACTTGGCTAGGCCTAAGCCTCTCACCAATTTGGTGATCTTTATTTCCAAATCAAATTCATGGATTCTGTTAATCCATCTGCACCTTTTGCCTATGACCTCAGATTGGGATAAAATGTCCTTGACTGTAGCATGTGGAACATAAGCAACTACTTGTGCATTTACAAGATATGGCCTAAAAGCCTTGACAGCTTTAACCAAAGCATATGCCTATTTTTCCATGATTTCATAGCTTAATTCTGCTGCTTGTAAAGACTTGCTATAGAAAGCTATTAGATGTTCATGTCCCTCGTTATCCTTTTGCAACAACACTGCAGCTACTATATGATATGAAGCAAAAGAGAACAAAGAAAAGGGCTTACTATAATCTGGGGATTTCAACATAGGTAATTCTTGAATGGCCTTTTTAATCTCAGCAAAAGCCTTTGAAGCTTCTTGATCCCAACAAAAATTGGTATCCTTCTTGAGTAGTCTAACAATAGGCTTTACCACCTCTGCAAAGTTTGCAATAAATCTTCTAACAAAATTAACTTTGCCTAAAAAAGAATGGATACCCTTAACACTCTTTGGTTCAGGCACATTATTTATTGCCTCAATTGTTTCAGGGTCTATTCTTACCCCTTCCTTGGAGACAATATGCCCGAGCAACTTCCATTTAGTGAAAACAAAATGACACTTCTTGGGGTTTAACGACACACCAAATTCCAAAGCCTTACTGAACACTTGTTCCAAATGTCCACAGTGGTCATCAGCTCTTTTGGAGAAATAGGTTAAATCATCTTGGTACACTACCATGATGATGTTGATGAATTCTTTGAAGGCTACATCCATTGCTCTTTGAAGTGTAGCTCAAGCATTTTTTAACCCAAAAGGAATTCTAACATAAACATATGTTCCCCAAGGGGTGGTGAAAGCTGTTTTGAATTGCTTAGATTCCTTCACTAGCACCTGATTATACCCTGAGAAACCATCCATCATTGAGAAAAGATCATAGCCAGTTACTCTCTGCAACATGGCTTCCATATTGGGAGAAGAATAATTATCCTTTAGGGAAGCAACATTTAGATTTCTAAAATCAACACACAATCTAATGTCCCCATTTTTCTTTCTAACTGGGACCAAATTGGAGACCCATGAAGAATGTCTTATAGGTTTAATAATCCCCCCTTCTCTTAGCTTAGTCAATTCTTGCTGCATCTTGGTTTCTAGCAAGGGATTAATAGGTCTTTTCTTTTGTCTGAAAGGCTTAGCATCTGGAAGTAAAGGAACCTCATGCTGAAACAGGTCTTGTCTATATGCCTTTAGGTCCTCATAGGACCAAGCAAACACATGCTTATATCTTTTCAATAAATTAATAAGATTAGTTCTGACATGAGGAGGCAAGTTTTTTCCAATGTATACCAACTTAGGGGGTAATTCTGTCCCCAAGTTTACTTCCTCCAATTCTTCTAACTTGGTAGTAGATTGCTAGTGCAGGTGACTATCATTATAGCTGAACATGCCCTCAAGCTCTACCAACCCTTTTGGTATCTCATTTGTTTCCAATTGAACCAAGTCATTGCCGAATATTGTCTCTCTATTGTCAATCACCTCTACTAATGCATTGTAGTCAATTTTCTGTCCATCATAATCATCAATGCATTGTATGAACCTAAGAATATCTTCATCATCGACAAAAACTTGCCAATTATACACATTATCAGGGATGGCAGGCCTAGATTTTATTTCCATAGTGGATATGCCGGTTAGTGTTGCATCATCATTTTTCAATGCAACATTGGCTAAAAAGTATGCCATGATATTCTTTGATCTCTCTATCCAATTAATAGAAAAAACACTAAAATGCTCAATGACATCCCAAATTGCATGCTTATATCTTTTCAATCTATCATTTTTTGATGCATATTTGGATCTTACCTGAGAGACAACCAATTCTGAATCTCCTAAAAATTTCAACAGTTGTATTCCATGCCTCTTTGCAACTTCAAGCCCCAATAACAGAGCTTCATATTCTGCAGTGTTGTTTGTGCACTGAAAGGCTAATAAAAAAGAATATTTAAAAGTTATACCTAATGGGGATACAAAAAGAACTCCTGCTTCAGACCCTTCTTTGGAGCAAGCTCCATCAAAATACATTTGCCATAGACCATGCCATTGTGATTCTAATTCAATCACAATGGAGTCAGTATTCTTTAACTGAGGTAAAATTGGTTGTACTCTAAAGTTGTCAAGATCCACATCAATCATACAATTGAGTATGCTAGGATCTACATTTTCAATTACTCTAGGAACACGTGGTTCTCTATATAACTTGACTTGATTCCCATTGATTGGGATGGTAGAATAAGATAAATCCAATTGGACATTTCCACCTACTGCTGCTGCCCACTACCTAGATAATAACATGCCATAATGAGGCTTAGTGTCAGTGACAATAACATCCATCTTATAGGTCACTTTAGGGAATGCTGCTATCTTTACTTCAACATCTCTCATTGTACCTATTACAGGCACTTCTCTGTTATCCATAGCATAGCATTTCCCATATACTGTAGTCACTAATAGTCCTAATTCTTTCATAACACCATAAGGCATTATATTAGAAGCTGCACCAGAATCTATCATACAATTTTTTATCAACCGGTTATTCACTAAAAAAGTGACATAAAAAGGATCTACCTATGAAGGTTCTTGAGTAATAGTTGTTCCTACATAAACCTCTGGTGTTTAGAACTCCTGATCCTTTCCATCTTTAACTGAATTGGTGGGTAAGACTGTGTTACTGTCAGATATGTTAGAGAACAAAGACAAGGCAGCTTCCCTATGTTCTTTTATTTTCAACAGCTTTATTAATGGGACAGTAACTTTCATTTTTGTAAGAGCCTGAGCCATGTCAAATGTAGAATTATTTCTCAACTCAGTATTTGCTTTAGCTTTTTCTCCCTTAGGCTGAGTTGCCTTCTTTGTTGTGGCAGCTCCTTGCATATCATTAGTAGCTTTATTATCTGTATCCTTGGGCACTTCTTTAACTTGATCTTTCTTCTCTTGACCAACTTGAGGCAAAATGGAACTATATGTTGCTTTCTTCTGGGATACCTCTTTTATAAACATAGAACCAGGTTCACCCTGATCACTATCCCTTTTGGTACTCCTCAAATTGTAATTGTGCTTGGCCTTATCTATAGCCGCCTTAGTGAGATTTTTTACTTCTTCCTCACTAGGCCTTCTAAGATGAACTTATTCATCCTCAATTGTTACCACATTTAGAGTAGGATGCCAATCAAGTGTCAATTGTCTCTGGTAGGACCTTTTACTGTCCAGCACATCACAATCACTAGATTCACCCTGCAGAGACTCCACATCACTCTCTATAATAGTTTCGAATATGTTTATATCAAGCTCAACCTCTTGCCTCATGGACTCTTCAAGGGATTGAGCAACTGCACACTGATGAGGAGAATGTGGCCCGTCACAAGCAATACACCAAGGAGTATTTTCTACGTTATGGACATTTTTTCCTTTTAAGGGATCAGGGGTATCTTGGCTCTAAAAATTCTTAGGCTTCTCATTTTGAGGCTTACCATCCTTCCAATTGGTGTTGTAAGGCATATCATGCAATCTAGGATCTATCTTCCCAATTATAATGAGGTTTGTCACTTTTGTTTACCTTGGTAGTTAGATCCTTCATAGCAGTGACTAACTTTTCTATCTTATCTTCCTCCTTAGCAACTTTGTTTGGTTGATGTTTTGTTTCCTGCCATAGCCTACCATCAGTTCTTCTTCCTAATTTTCTGGATGCTTTCCTATTGCTCTCCACATTGATAGAAATTCTGAATGCATCTCTCAGGCTATGTGGATTCTTATCCCTTAAAATATAAGCCATTTTGGAATCAAATGCATTATAATAAGTTTTCAGGCACATGTTATCATCTAGTCTCATCACCTGATACAACCTATGCATGGCTTTCTGAAATCTAGCATTGAAATCGGTGACCATTTCATTATCAGATTTTCTAATATTATTGAATTCATTTAACATGAAACTCACATTTGTTTTGTCACCATATTGTTCTTGAAAGCAATTCTTGAAATCCTCCCAAGACCCAATGCTATTAACAGGGAGACCCCTATACCAATCTCTTGCATCATCTATTAGGGACGGGACAAATAATTTCATTATGACATCTTCATCTGCTATCTCATAATCATTTATCAAGTCACCAAAAGATTTTAAATTCTCCTCTGCACTAATTACATTATTTCCAGCAAACTTATGGAGTCTATCCCTTAACACAATAGGAACATGGTTGGGATATTCTAGAATTCCATCAAAAAATAACTACCTGTACTGCTCTAAATAGATGGGTCTCCTTTGGAAAGGGTTAACAACATTGTTATTACCCATGTTCATTTTCACAGTAGGGATTTGAGTCTTAGAGATTTGATTATTCTGGTTAATTACAGGGGCTTGACTGGCTATTGTTGTATTGACAGGCAAAGTGGGCTGAATTTTAATAGGGGGGAGGGAAACTTGCTGAGGAATAGGCTTATTGAGATCTTCTGATGGGAAAATGATAGGGGGAGCTTTTAGATATCCAATTTTTCTTTTAACCTCTTGGTTAGCTGCTTCTAACTCAGCTTTCTCTAGCTCCATTTGTAGATCTTCCTTTTCTTTTCTCATTTTTTCCATTTCTCTTGCATGTGCTGATAATCTATGAGAAATTTCCACTGTATTCTTGGATCCAGACCCATCCTCCATACACTTCTTCTTTCCTTTGTTAATATTATTCTTAGTAGGTAGTGGGTCACTAAGAACTTCTCTTCTTGGTTGGATTACTGATTTATATGCTGGCTTGGTCTTAGGGACTAGAATTTCTCTGATCACAAGACCTTCATCATCACTCTTTTCCTTTTCTTGGGCCAACAATTCAAGATCAACAATCTATTAAGAAGCCTATCTCTTTCCATCAGTTTTGCTTTGGCCTCTTTTTCCCTAATTTCTTCCTTTTGGGCTCTTAAGGAGATTAAGTGATGAACCTTCCTATTTAGGTCCTCTATTTCTTGGGATACTTTATCTTCATCAGGGAAAATCTCCTCAGAGTCAGATATGTTAACTTGGTCTATCTCAATCAAGCTGATGCTTCCATCAACCGTTCTGGGCACAAAATGTCTGACTACATTAGAACTACTTCTGTCTCTCCTGGAAAAGATAACATGAGATATATCTTGATTTAAAGCATGAACATCATCTATATTTCCAAATAATCTAGAATGGAAACCTAATACATCATGTTCAGATTCTCTGAATTTGATTTTGCATAGACAGGTCTATCAGATATCTTACCAGCATTGTTACTTTTCTGCACCTAGGCAGCATTTGATGACTCATGTAATACTGATCTCTTCTACCCTCTTCATGATTGTTCAAGTAATCCCTCCCGCAACATCTCACGAGGATGCTTTTCCATGAAGGATCTGGTGTTTTTCCCTCCTTGAATTGTGCTTGTTTCCTTTTAAGAATCGTATTTATTTCAGAAGGACTAGTTATGACTAACAGAGTTGCCACCCACAAAACTATGGGAAATATGAAAACAAGCTCGAACAAAATATTGCAAACCTTAAGACCAAAATCACATATCAAAAATAGAGAAAAAAATCCAAATAGAGATTTCCAGAAAACATTGATATTTCAATGAAGCACCAATCTATACCACAGACACACCATGATTATTCTTTACTAATTTAAACACCAATCTACATCTGGATTCACACAGTGACTCTCCCCAGTAGAGTCACCACTTTTGTTGTTCTCAAATTCTGATTCCCCCTAAAATCCCTTATAATAAAGTAATAAACTTTGTCTACAAAAGAGAAATCAAGGAGAAGGAAACTTCAGAGCAACATATGACAAGGTTTGATGAACCTTCTACACTTCGAACTTATCCAAAGTTCAGGTGGGTATACCTTATGTGAATTGACTTCACACTTTTAAAAGACAGATCCACAGTAAACCAGTCTGAAAACAAATGAATCTTATCGCCTCAAAACTAACTGAAACAAAGAAAGAAAGCTTATGCTCATGTTCAGTATCGACCTTCAAGATATGTAAAAGATAACCACAATAGATGCCAGTGCCTTATCTAGGCCACAAAGTCATCTAAGTTTAAACAATAATCTAACAATTAAACATCTCCATACATCCCATCACCTTGGCTTTTATAAACCCCACATATGCCTGACATACATAAGAATTTACCCTAATCAAACTAGACAGCACTCCTCAAATTCAAAGTCTCCCACAAGGAATTTACTGATAGAAATGATTCCTACATATTTAATTCCCCTCCTGAAGAGAAAAGCTAAGAAACACATCTATTTAAGATTGCCTTACAACCCATACTCAAATGAATAACCCTAGATTACTCAAATTAAAAACAATAAATATTTGCAAGAACACTTGAAGACAACACAGATTCTAGGCTCAAAGTTGATGGTCTGTATATTGATATTAATTCAAAAAATATTACAAAAACACTTGAATATTCTCCATAAGACTTAGAAAAAGCTCGGATAAATTTCTACAGTGTTTCCTTACAATTTCTTGTGATCTCCCTTTCCTACAGTCCTGGTATCCATTTATAGCAACATGGATGCGTACAAAGCTTTGAACTTCCCTAGGAAAGTTTTTGTTACAACTATACTTTGTTTCAGAAAGCATTTACAAGTCTCTTTCTGTCTCAGTGGCCTTTTTAGTTGGTAACTCTTCTACAATATCCTCTAATTGTCCTGGAGCATCTTCCAACTATTCTGGAGCATCTTCTTCTTGCACCGCATATTTTTTGGACCACTCTTGAAAAACATCATCGATAGGCAATGAGTAGCCAATAATATTTTTCTTCAACTTTAATAGCCTTTCTGAGAGTTCCTTATTTTCCTCACTTCTGATTCTAAGAAACCATAATGTGATTTGATCTTTTCTATTTCCTGAATTGTTTTAACAAATAGTGAGGTGTTATCTTTATTGATCATTTCATTTACCCTTAGAGATAGATTAGCTCCTAACTCATCCAGCCATACCTGTTTGTCCTTTATTTGATTTTGGTTGACAAAACCTCCAGGAAACAGTTCAAATTTGTGCTCAGTATACTCTTTTCTATATAAATTAGCCTTCCTTTCCACATTGACTTTCCCTTCTGCCAGCTTTGTCAAACCTTTGGTTAATTCACATGTGGATTTAATAGTGGCATCGGATCCGGCTTCATCATAAGATACACACATAAATTCTAAATCTACTTCTCTTGGGATCCACTTATTTAGAATAGGCTCTAGAATGGCCTTGTCCTCATTTAACTCACAAAGAGTGTCAAAAATTCTCTTCATATTGATATGTACCATGGGGGCATCAATGGTATCAGCAAAACTCAAAATTGTAGCCTTTATCTTCTCCTCATACTTATTTGCAAATAAGGCCTGAGCCTATTTCAACTTTTCCAATTCATGTTGATAAGTCTCAGCTGGTTGAAAACTAGAAGGCATAGGAGAAGGAGGGAATTCTATGATGGGACTAGTAGGTGGGGTACTTGCTAGAGAGGAAGAAATTACCAAGGTAGAGGACTCACCTCCTTGGTATTGTCCCATCAGCTGACCTTGAAGTTTCGTAATGATAGTGTCCTTGCTGGCTACCTCTTTCTTTGCTTCATTATAAGCCTTTAGAACTATCTCCAATTTGATTTGAAGATCAGCCCTTTCTTTTGCTTCCTTCTCTGCTACTGCTACATTGAACTTAGCAATCTCCAAAACAGTACTAGCTGCTTCCACCACCCCTGTGTCCTGGACTCTCCTGACTATCATTCCTCCTAAGAGACTAGATTCTGAGGTGTCCTTCCTTCTTTTACCCTCATCTCTTTCAGGGGACCACATTACTAGAGAGGCATCATCTTTGCTAAATACCGCTCCTTTAATTGGCTTGGTTTCCTTTCTGACTGCTTCCAGGACCAATGCATCAGCTATATCCCATTTAGGGAGAATTAGCAGCCCGGCTTTTGAAACTATTTCCCTTCCAGCCTCAGGAGTGATGGCTTTGAATTCAGCCATCATTTGTTGTTTGACCTCTTCTTCTATTGAATTTGTATCTTTATGAGGCTATTCACTTATTCTTTTTGCACATCTGATCTTGAATTGATCAATATTTTTTTTCCATAGAAACTGCATGAAAGCACCTGATGCAACAAAATTGCTATCAGCTAGGAATTCTTCACTAGCTTGCTTGACAATGATATCCAACTCTTTTCCTTGTAGCTCACCATCAGTTATGTCCATTTCAGCACTGGGTGGCTCCTCTGGCATTCCTTCTTGAGTCTCATTGTAGGTGTATGCAATTTCACGTAGACTCCCTAATTGTAATAATTGCTCCGCCATAGCTTGCTCATCTCCTATATGAATTGGGGACTAAGAGGGAGAGTACCGAGGGTCATCGGTTTCAATTTATTTTCCTACCCTTTGCCTTTTTGGTGAATCCTGAATCTCTGTAATATCTTCAATGGCCCTCTTCCCTTTGGAAGTAGAAGGTTCACCTGACACTAGCATCATCACAATGTATTTAGATTTTTTCTGCATTATATAGTTACCTAGTGGACTAGCCTTGGCAAAGGTAGGCTTGGATAGGACCAATTTAGCCCTATCAAGATCATTCTACATTATGGCCTCTCTCTTCTCCTTCAGGGTTTGCATTAAATCCTCAAAATAAAGAATAAAGAATTTAATCTTTTCCTCAAATGGGGTAAAACTAGAAGAGGATCATAGCTAGAATCAAATTGGTGGATGAAGTCAAGGGCTCTCTTGTAGGAAATCCACTTCTCCTTCCTTAGCTCCTACTCATCTAGACTGAATTCATTCCTGATTAGATCTTCAAGGAATTGGAACTGGAGGGGCTTGATCTTACAAACTGCCCTCTTCCTGAACATGTCATTGAAAAAATCTTCAGGGTCTGCACACTTGGATATTGCAGTTGATAACATGTATGGCTTGAATAATTGTTCAAAGCACTTCGATCCACCTTTGGTTATTACAAAGTGATGAGCCATTGTGATGGTTGGGAAAATTGTCCCTTTACCCCTATTGGTCAACTCGGCTTCCTGCACTCCACCAATTTGCCTCAGTACTTCTGCAATTCCTATTTTTAATGGCACTTGATAGGGCAGTAAATAAGGGGTCCATCTGAAACCAAATACTTTGAGAATAGTAGAGACTAGATACAAATACATATCTCCCCAGTTATGAACAATCTTGATGTCCTCTGCAAACTCTTTGGGCCTAAGGAATTCCAAGAGAGCCTTGGGAATCCTAGGGTTTTCTGCACATAACAACACTCTATTCTTAGATGCAAAGCATCTATCAAACTTCAGATAACTCGCATCCTCTCTATCCCAAGATAGAACAGTACTCCACAATTGCACTGGCATCTCCTTTTTATCCATGACCTTAACCAAGTCCATCTCTTTTTGCAAAATAATCTGCCCCCTTGAAAAGAAACATATGCATCAACAAGGAATACCGTCCAAATGGCTTGTCTACCTTACCATTTTTAATTCCTACTAGACCTACATGGATAGCATCAGTGAGGAAAGGAGCAAAGTCAAATGTTATGGCCGGGGAAGTGTTCAAAATTTGGGCAATGATTAACATATAATGGACTGGCATGTTTTTCTCGACATCTTCCCCAAAAATTTGACACAGTATCCAGTACATACCCTTAGCTCTCAAGGTAAACAAATTCAAGGAAAATGGCTCCATTGTGCTAGGCCCTACAACTGTTAATCCTCCTATTTTGACAAAAAATTCTCTCAATGGGCCACTCCTAAGATGATCTCTTTGGGCATTGTAAACTTGGGTTAATGCCTCAAAATCAATAGGCTCCAGATAGCTAGAAGCTTCACTAAGCTTGAAGACATTCCCAAATTCATCAACTTTGATTTCGACAAGGGATGATCCCTTTATGTTTCTGATGCATCTGGCAGCAGGGTCATAACTTTGTGCGATTAAGGTCAACAAATCAACATCCATGAACACACCAGGGACCACAAGTTTTCCCACATCTAAATCCTAGATACTATTCATAGGGGAAGAGGCATGTGTCTGACCAAAACACACTTTAAACAAACTGAGACCGGATATCCCTATTTCAGGGTCCCTCAACCAATTTCCTTTATCATATAAACCATCCCCAATTTTCAAATGGGGGTTTTTTGGCACTAACTCCTTGGCCCTAGCCCCGACATTGGTCGACATGGTTAATTGCTCAAGAAAGTCATCACAAATATTTCGGTCCTGGTAATTTACCTTCCTTGTTAATTCTCTTTTTGGTCCCATTTTAAAAGTATGTGACTAAGCCAATTATCAATCAAAACAATGTTCTAATAGCACAAGACCACAATTCAACAATCTTTAAGCAAAGTGTAAACAAAGAACAAGGGAACCTAATTTTAGCTTGAAGCAACTCTGCTCTGCACCAGCGCTTTCTGCAACTACTTCTGTGGAATGATATCCTCATTCAATTGATGTGGGAACATATACGACAATTTGGCTCCTTAACTGCAACATTAACACCGCATGCTTTTGTTGTCCCTTCAGAATTGAAATCATGCAAGAATTCAAAAATTTGGCTCCAACGGGTCAGAACAGCTCTGAGTATTTTTTCTTTTTCTTCTTTCACCATTTCGTAGAGCGTAAAGTGCTTGGAGGTTCATCTAAAAAAATCACGCCAACTGTGGGATCAACTAAAACTTGATTGACTTTTAGCTTTTGACTTTTCCTCATTTGGCAACGGACTGAAAAATGTTTTTGCTATTTCGCGATAGGTAACCATCTTGCATCTTTTCCTTGTGAAACTGCGCTAGCCATTTGATCAACTGAAACTTGATTGGTCTTTACTCCATCTTAACCTGGTGATTTATATTACTAATCGTGCTCAAATTGGTTACCGCTAACCATTTTTGCCATTTCGCAAATGGTAACAAGTTCACATCTTTGGGTTGCAAAATAACGCTCGTCGTTAGATCTTTCTTGAGATGCTCATCCCTTATCAAACTATTAGAACCTACAGATGTGGGCCCTCTAAATCAGCACTATTCACTTTGGCATTTGATCCCTCTTGAAACTGACGTGTCAACTTCCCACTTGCTGAAAGACTTCAGCGAGATCTACTTCAGAAATTCCACCTATGCCTGACATATATCCTCTTTGTCTTTAGTTTACATCATTTTGTTTGTTGGGCCTACCACTTGGTCGCCAAGTTTGTTCTTTGATTTACATGATTTGGAGGACACGTGTAACCTTTTGATTCGTGATCCCTTCCTCCTGGACTGCTCACTTGGAATGCCATGTCATTTCACCATTTCGCGAAAACTAACTCTCGAGCATCTTTGGGTTGCAAATCAATGCAGGGCATTGATTATTCTTTGAACCACTCACTCTTTACTCGTCAGAAAACCCCAGCTTCTAGGACCCACCACAACCTTTCACCATTTCACAATAGTTAAAACACGTGCACTTTGATCTCACGAAATAACGAGGGCCATCTGATCAGATAGAACATGATCAGTCTTTAATCTTCAGACGAAGCTTGGATGTTGGGCCCACCAAACTCTTTCGCTATTTCGCGAAGGGTAAAACTTGGTTATATTTATCTCGCGAAACAACATGGGCCTTCTGATCTCAGAGACTTGCACTGTTGTTACTCTTTCTGCTAACCACTTTACCCGGGTCCACCAACTTTTTGCCATTTCACAACTTGTAAACCATGAGCATCTTTAGGTTGCGAATCAACACGAGCCATTGATCTCTTTGCAAACTGATCACCTTTTAGCCAAGGGAGAAGTCCTTATTGCTGGGTCCCACCAAACCTTTTCGCTACTTCACGATAGGTAACTTTTGGGCATGTTGAGTTCGCGAATCCATGCGGGCCATTTGATTGACTGAGAGTTGATCGACTTTTACAAGGCCCAACAAACATTAGAAAAGGCAGATTTAAAGGTGAATAAAATTTAAAACATTTAAAGGGCCGCCTAGGTAAATAGCAACCGAGGGAACACTCTGCACGACAAAAGGACCCATCACTTAAGTGAATAAAGTAACGCAGGATTAGAAACCAAAGGGTTTTTCTCAAATATTGAAGCGACTTAAAACCTAAAACCCTAAACTCCTTAGGACTTAAAACAATTTTGAAGCAACTAGGGCATACCAGACTCAAAATTTTTAAAAATCTAGCCAATTATGGACTGAGAACATCCATTTTTTAAAACAGTGATATCAGGTGAAACCCTGATGAATTGGCATAAAATGGTTGATAATGTCAGCCAAGCATGCCCAAAGGAAGTAATCCCATTGATGCAAATTGGTTGCTCTGGTGAGGTAGTGCCATAGATTATTGGATTTGTAATTGGGGTGGCACTAATGATATATCAACTTGTTGTTGAGAGATTGAGGGTGATGTCTTTGTTGAGATAGTTGTGATGACATTGATAGGGGGATCGTCTATTGGGGTGGCTCTTCAGGACTAACAGTCACTAGGGTTACTGAAGAGGCAATGGTCATGCCATGAGAGACCATGTTTACAAAAATGATGTCCTTACAACTCAATGATTTCCTTCGCTATTTGAGCATTATTCAAGTTTTGGAGGAAGTGGTCTATAGGACTGATTTGGACATCTATTTCATTTGGTTGATTTACTATGGTCTTTTCTGAAAGGACTTGATTAAGTGGATCAAATTTTAAGGTAGGTTTCTTGACATAATGGGCATGGAACTCAAATTAGGATCTAGTTCAGGGTTAGGGAATCCTAGACTAAATTGGGAAGGTTGTTGTTCTTGTTGTCAATTGATACTCATTCGGTGATTTACGATGCTAAATTATTGGTTTATGGTTGTCATTGATGGTAACTCTTCTTGGAGATTTGATCTGACAGTCGTGATTCCTCTCATCCAAAAGTGTGTGTTAACTGGTAGCTAATTAACTGGTATTTCAGGTAGAATAGAGCATTTTAGGGTCTAGAAGCTTTCCAATGATTGCAGTGCATTGATTCATTTTATTGTTGATTGGGCCGATTTAGAAACATTATTTTATTAGTATTTTGATGATCCAAACTTATCTTTTTGGATCTAGTTAAGCCAACTAGTGACTACACATTACATTTCTGGAAGCCGACTTTGAGGAGATTATTTTTTATATGATCAGATATATAAGATTGAATTGGTGATTGGTTTTTGGAGTATTAATGTTGTGGTGATCAATTTTGGTGCGATTGAGCGCAGTTTCATGTGCACATTTGATTCCCAAGTCATCCAGTAGCTGATTGAGATAGAAACATAGCATATTGCAGAGCGAGTACAATCAGAGATCCCATGCTTAACCAGAACTCATTTTTGCATTGTTAGATGCTATTTTAGAGTTCTTTAATTGTATTTCCTCATTGCAATAAAATTGTAAGTCAGTGAAACTTCCCTGAAGGTTGTAGCCTTCTGGGTCATTGTAATTGAGTAGTGAGCTCTAGGCAATGAGCCCGAATGCAAGTGCATTCTCCATCTATGTAATATTTATGTACTCTTGGACATAGTATATGAATATTCTGGGTTTCATCCCCATCGTGGCTTTTCCCTTTTTGGGTTTCCACATAAAAATTTTGGTGTTGTGGATCTGTGGTTTATTAATTGCTTTCTTATGTTCTTTATTGTTTTGTATTGCTAACCGGTGGATAAAGAATAAGTTTGTGGATTTTATTTCCAACAGAACACTGAATCACTGCCCCTCTTAGTGTTCCTTGATTATAACAATTGGTATCAGAGCTTAGTTCCTCTAAGGAAGGCCCAAGAGATTGATTCAATGGATTCCAGTTTTCAGAGAGAACTTATTGTGGCACTTGAGGATCTTGATGCAACTAGAAATGAGATCTGTACCATGAAGAAGAACCTGAATGTTGCTGATGATTTCATTAATGACCTGAAAGATGAAGCAAAAATCTCTAGAGAAAAGATGAAGGAATTAATGGACAAGCTGAAGGAGAAAGAAGATATAATCATGGAATACCAAGATAAAGTTGATAAAGTTAACAAGCTTGAAAGAGAGAATTTTGCCTTGAAGAATGAGATGCAATTCATTGTGATGAGGCTGACTAAGGAGATTGAGGATCAGAAGAAAAATGAAGAAAATCTAGTACAATCATTGAAAGAAAGAGCAGATGAATGCTTCGGGCTTATCTATGAGAATGATTAATTGAAGCTTGAGATGACACAGTCAAGGAATAATGGTCAAGAACTTGAAAGATAGATTGATACCTTAAGGGATGAACTTGCTACTACTAATGAATACAAAGAAAAATTCAAAGCTATCTCAACAAGGGTTGATGAGATGCTGGAAAGTTTGAGGTATGGAAAGGACATGCGAGCACTTGGATTTGAGAAAGGTGAATCCTCCAGATCTAGACAAGGCAATGCAAAACCTGATCAAAAGAAGAGTAATAATCCTCTTGTAAGACAACTTAATGCTCATAAATTTAATGGTATATGCTTTACTTTCAATAAGTTTGGTCATATGGAAAATCAATGTAGAAGTAGGATGAATAATGAAATGAACAACATGAATATTGTTCCTACATTTACCAGTCAGTGTTTCATATGCAATAATTTTGGTCACATGTCAAATGTGCGTAGAGCAGTAATGAATAAATTTTAGAACAAAAGATGCTATGCCCGTGGGATGTTTGGACATATCTCTAATTAGTGCAAGATGAGACCAAATCAAATGAACTTCAGACCTAAGCAGAATAATGTTATTTTCTGAGCATGCAACAAAACCGGTCACATTGCAAAGTACTACAGAAGTAAGAATAGTGTTTCAATAGACAAGAGTAAATCAGATGAGAAGGGAAAAGAGAAAGTAGAAGAGATCAAGGAGAATCATGAGAAGATGTGGGTAATAAAAGATGAATCTAGAGCTGACAATGGGTTTGCACCCAAATCCGGTGCAGGATCTTCATCCGGTAACTAGGGCTTTATGCCTTAGGGGGAGCTTTTCATGCAAATTCTAAGAACCCCCTCTTCGGTGGTCTGAAATCATTTTTGGAAGGTTGCAGAAGGATTGAATCATATTTGCAAATGACATCCAAAATTTTTAGAAGGATTTGGTGCTCCGGTATGCACAATTTCATGAAAATCATGATAACCGATGGTTGCATCAGTAACAAGTTGATTCTTCACAAACATTAGCATAGGTAAACCACTGGATGAGCTCAAACTAGTTATGACCCTAATTGCATCCTTGGTGATCATGGACAACTTGGTCAACCACATGAATTCTTCTCAACACATACTGGATCCATTCGTTTTCCTCAAATAGCGGGAACTTGACAACTTGGACGAAGTTCTTCTCCTCCAACACCTTAAATTCTAGCTTAAGGTTGTAATCATCTCCTAATAGTTGATTGGAGTACAGATTCAACTATTGTGAGCTCCCTGGCTCCTTAAGAGTTGCGTGAATATAAGCTCTAACGTCTTCGACATGAAGAACTGCATACAAAATTGAAGAAAATGCACCTAGAGGATCTACCTCTACAAATTTGAAGGGGCGCTTCTTGAATTTTGGCTGAGATCTTTCAATGATGTCATCAACCAATGGTATAGCCATTTGCATAAATTTTAAATCTACAAACTTTATAGAAAATGCCTTTTTTGCTGGATTAGGGTTTCACACGAAATCGCCTTCACACCTCGATCTCACAAAAATATGCTTGCAGAGCTCGCTCCGTCTCTTTCTCCTAGTATGCAAAGTGACAAATGAGAAGGCAAAGTTACTTTTTACCATTCACACATCTAACTTTTTGATGTAATAAATGTGCTTGCCCTAAACCTTCCAGATACCCCATCTTCTCAAACTGTTTTACGAAAATTCCTTTGTGGATCTGCAATATCACTCAATTTATTTCAAAAATCCTTTCAACTCATCTACAATACCCCAATACAACATTTTTTAGCCTGCCAATTTTAGGCACCAAGTGCTAGCAAGCGGAAATAGGATTTTCTTGAAAACTCCACCTAGGCCAAAGGCCTTAAATTAACTCCCAGAGGAATTTCCAGCACCAAATTCAAGTGTGGACCCATTTCCTGCATCAATATCACTCTTCTTCACCCATGTCGTGTTCATTTTATTCCTCGTCTCATCCACATCTACTTTCCCTTTTCCTTTATCATCTTTTATCACACTTTTGTTTTTTTCTATCAGACCCTTTTTGTCCACATTCTTGCTTCTAAAAAATCTTGCAATGTGACCAGATTTGTTGCGATTGTAGATGTGATGGATTAACATGGAATCAAGTAGTTAAGACCTAATCCCACTCCCATGCACACATTGGAATACAAAAGAGCCTAAGGAGATGATTCACTTTGACTTCTTGTTGTAAGAGAGAGCCAAGGAATATATTTAGGGTTTTTATTCCTTTGCTACTATAAAGAGAAGATGTGTAAAATGCAATGCAATGATCAACTATACGAGGAGATGAACATGGAAGAAAACATAAATTGAAAATGTAGAAACTTGCTGAACTAAAATTGTGAAATTGAATGCACAAATGGAAATTGAACTCAGAGGTGCACTTGTTACTGAATTTTGGTGTTGATTATGCAAGACCAAGGTGCCACACCCTGGTCCTTGATGTTACAAATGTTAGAAAACTCAGATAACTAGAGGACAATTGATAGTGGGGGGGGGGGGGGTGAATCAGTTATCACCAGCTTCTAGAGCTTTAAGCATTTAAATCCTTATTATTGGAACACATAAACTTAATAACGGAATGCATAAACCAAATACCAAAATGGCTGATAAAGAATTTAAACATAAACATAAATCACAGAACAGTTACCATCCATCCATAACACATGACACCAATATTTTTACGTGGAAAACCCAGTAAAGAGAAAAACCATGGTGGGAAGCCTACCCACAATCAGATAATACTTATGTAGTAATTATGTGATTATAATATGAGGGTCTTGCACATGTAGGAAATCCAACAACATAGAGCACACTTCTCATCACAAAAAGGAGCCTCACTCACTACATAAACATCAAACTACAATCCAGAAAGAAGAGTGAACTGCAAGTAGAGCATCTCCTAAGCTTGAGTACAATTCCTGTTAAGCTCAATACCGGAGGCCTTAAACCTCTCTTACAAACCCAGTTCGATCATCAATGATTGAACAAACCTTCTGTATATGATTACAACATTATGTGTGTTAGACAGTTCAAATAACCATAAGGAAACTGAGAGGGAGGGGGTGACTTAGTTGTCACAGATTATCAGAACATTAAGAATTTAAAACTTTAATACCAGAACCCAAAACATTAATACCATAATCCTTAAACTAAATACCGGAATAACGAATAAACCAATTAAGCATAAACAATAATTAGAGAGTAAATATAATCCGCATGACACCAAGATTTGTATGTGGAAAACCCGATAAAGGGAAAAACCACGGTGGGAAGCCTACCCATGGTCAGATAATACTTATGTAGTAAGTATGTGAATTGCAATTGAGGGGCATACACTTATAGGAAGGTCAACAGACTAGAGTGTACTACTCATCACAAAAGGAGTCTCACTGACTACATAGAAATCCAGACTACAATCCAAAAGAATGAATGAACTGCAAAGATAGCATCTCCTATGCCTGAATAAATTTTTGGTTAAGATCAATACCAGAGGACTAAATCCTCTTACATAAACCCAATTAGATCTCCAATGATCAACCAAATCATCTTCCTGAATGATATTACATTATTCATACATTACATATCCATATGCCTTTCCTATATCCTGATATCATCTGCAATGAGATCTTACATCATATATATACAAAACCTCGACCATAATCAATCAAGTCAGCCACAAGACACTAAAATAATTACATAATTACAAAACATGCCGGCCTTAGACCAAACAAATAATATCCAACCCATAAGACATCCCATAAACACATCGAGAGGTCCAATCCACACGTTACATTAAGCCAGTCCATAACCTAGATAATATCGGGACCAAATTTATTTCCACACAAGCCAAAGCAATAATCTTAATCTGCCAGGTCTCAAACATGATCACCATCAATATATTGAAACTCCACCAGAAGCCGCACCAACACCACTTATGCAATTCATCAAAGATATTCATGAAAGCTCTGCCGATGAAACCCTCGCCGGAACCACAAACCAAGATTTCTAGCGAATAGGATAACATCCAATCACCAGAACAAAAACCAAATAACTAAATATGAACATGAGTAAGCCAATTCCATAACCCAAACATACCGAAGCATACCAGATCATGTCGGATCCAAACCAACCAAAAATCACACAATCTACCAGGACCAGAAGAGTGTCGGTAAGCATCCAAAACAGCTAGTGTTGACATCAATGAAAAAACATCAACAAAACACATAATAAATTCCTCCAAATGACCAAAAATTCACACACAAATCATCCCATAACCTTTAACTATCAAACCGTGACCTACAAAGAGATCTTACATCATATTTATACCAACTTGGGACCTAAACAATTAGGTTGGCCACCTAAAAGATAATACAATAAATTCATAACATAAGCCCATAATCCAAAGATCAACCAAGTTGGCTTAGGCCAAAAATAATGTAAGCCAATCATTAAATCCTATCGGTAATGCATCAGGAACATCCTCCAACACGTTATAGAAACTAGACCATAACCTAGATAACAACAAACCCAAATTAGGTCACCATAAACCAAATCCAACACCATTGAAGCCATCTAGAAGCCGCACCAACATCACTTATCACATGCATCAAAAGATCTTCAACAAAGCTCTATCGGTAAAACCCTTATCGGTGACCCAAAGGCTTACTAGAACAAATGATAGCTCCTGAGTCATCAAATCCCAAACCAACTGATCGTGAGACATATATGAATAGCATGAATGATATATCCACACCAATTCCACAAACCAAAGCATATGGGATCCTACCAGATCAATATCATAATCAACCACTCTATCGGAACCAATCGAAAATTGATAAACAACCAAAATAATCCGTGTTTCCATCAATGACAAAACATCAATGCAACACATAATCAATTCTAAATTGCCAACAATCTCCCCCTTTGGCATTGATGGCAACACTAGATGTGAAAAACATCCAAGTGCCAAGAAATGCCAAACAGGTCTCCCCCAATGGAAGACAACCAACAATCTCCCACAAAATCATATAGCAATGAAGTTATGAACCAAACCCACTTTTGACTAATATTATGTTAAGCTATGTTTTTCACATATATCTCTCCCCCTTTGACATCAATGCCAAAGATCTGGCATAAAGAAAAATCACAAATCCTTTGAATCATACAATTGACTACCCCCTTGAGTAGTAGCACCACCGCATCAATCCAAAATGAGTAATAACTTTGATAATGCATATCGGACTAATGCCAATCAGCATCACTCAATTATACTTGATAGATATGTGAAAATGTTTAGTGAAAATGTCTGCAATCTTCTCTTTAGTGTTCACATAAACTAGTCTGACTTCATTTGCTTCCACCTTCTCCTTCAAAAAGTTATACTTGATAGATATGTGCTTTTTCTTAGAATGAAATACAAGATTCTTTGATATATCAATAGCAGCAAAGTTATCATAGTGAATAAATACTAGTTCATTACAGTCCACCTTTATATCCTTCAACATTTGCTTCATCCATAGAACTTGTGTATAGTTAGTAGTAGCAACAACATACTCAACTTTAGCAGTAGATAAAGAGTGCATGACTGCTTCTTGTTGATCCATTATACCAGTTTTTTTCCAAGAAAGAAAGCTCCACTGGATGTGTTCTTCTGGTCATCAACATCTCCAATCCAATCTGCATCTATATATGCACATAATGTAAAGTCATCATTTTTAGGATACCACAAACCATATTCAGTTGTTCCGTGCAAATACCTTAAAATCCTTTTCACCGCACTCTCATGATTTTCTCTAGGATCACTCTGATATCTTGATATAATACAAACTTCATTCATTATATCTGGTCTAGTCTGAGTCAGATATAACAAACCACCAATCATAGATTTGTACCTAGTAGGATTTACCGATGTAGATACATCTTTCGTTGTCAATTTATCACTTGTAACCATAGGAGTACTAACCGGTTTACAATTTTCCATACCAAATTTCTTCAATAGGTCTATAGCATGCTTAGTTTGACATGAAAATACCTTTATCAATTTGAGTAATCTGCAAACCTAAGAAAAATATCATCTCCCCAATCATAGACTGTAATACCCTAAAAATGGTCATCTAAACCATGGGCCCCTAATCTCGACAACATCACCAAGGTCCTAACCAAAGGCAATTAAATCAATCTTGAGCACATTATTAATTCTTCAATCATCAAATATCACATGGCAAATCAATCACTCAATATTAATTAAATATTTATTTAATTAATTGAATCATTCCAAGAAAATCATTTTTTAATCAATTGTCCTATTTAATTTATTAAATATCCTAGCATATTTAATTAATTAATAAATTTGCCATTAATCATGCAAAAAAGAATTAATTTATTACAAAAGAAGAATCAATTACAAAGCAAGAGTTGAATTGAAAATAAAATAAAAGAATTAAATTGAGAGAGAAATAAAAATTTAGATATTATTTCTTTTTCTAAATTTAGAACTTGAAATCAGAAAAGCAATTAAATGAATTATTGATTATTCTCTAAAATTGGAACTCAAAGCTTTTCAGAAAAAGAAGTTTAGTTGCATTGAAAAGACTCTTTTCTTGAATAAATCAAAGAATTATCTATTTTTATCACATATGCATGGAATTAATTACATCTTATTTCTAATGCAACTTGAACTTCTTATCTAAATGCATTTCAATTAAACTATAATTGGAATCTATCTCAAAGTCAACTGAACATGATTTCTCAATTATTTTCAATTAATCCTAAATTGAGTTTTTTCATCATCTCTCTTGTAATTCTCTATAAATTCAGCCTTCAGCTCTCATCCAATTGACCCCAGAGATTTTTGAGAACATGCTTGGAGATTATTATTAGGCTGATTTTTGCTCTGGAGTCATTGAATATATTGTGCTTTTTTCCATATTACTTGAATCCATATTGTTTGAATTCATTATTGCTTGAATTATTCATCCATCTTGCATCCATTTTAGCTTAATATCATGCTCGTATAGATTAAATCCTTCATCTTGGTGTAGTCTAGTCACTGGTATTACTTATAAAAATCTGAGAGCAATCTTATACTCGCATCTTTTAGAAGGCAGTTGGTCGATTTGTTATGGTTTTATTATTCATGCTTATATCTATCTAACCATACATGTAATGACTTAATTGAAGTGTTGTGTCTTGCAGATACAAATCCTTATCCCACTTTTCACACACACATCTCTGGTACCCACCGTGGTGTAGAAGACTACATTTTTCGGCCTCCAAGACTGACTTTTTATTTTTGTTATTTTTTAGGTTTTTGACTTTTCAGATTTTCGGCCGTACACCCTCTGCGTCATATCGTACGACATTTCTCATAGGCTGAAATGATAAACTATAGGTGTCGTACGATTAGGAATCCTGTATCGTACGCTTTGGTAAACTCTATCATACGGCTCTATATTTTTCTGGTTAAAAAGACAAAAAAGCAAATTTCATGATTTTGGTTTTCTGTTCAAATTGATTATTCTGACGACTGACCTTGGTTGTTTATTTGTCCATCTTAGAATTTTTCACAGCCTAATTAGTTTTTTGTAGAATGCTTGTCGAAGAATATGCTTGTCGCACAAAGACAATATAACTACTGATTCATTGTCTTTGCAGGTTGCCTGAGGAGAATCGACCAATCATCATGTATTCTTTCAATTCATTTTTAGGCACCTAAATTACTATCTGGTTAAAGAACAAATCTGTATTTCATGTTTTTAGAAAATTTTGAGAGGTAGGAGAGTATGCTCTTGTCTTTTTCTAGACAATCAGAAATCTAGACCCTTGAGGCTTTTTCTTTGTTTGAGATTTGTACATCTTTAGCAGGCCTACCCTCCCAAGGAGCTTAAAAACTCTTAAAGTCATTATGGCTGGTGTGAGGGGAACGACCTAAGTGGGAACGACTAAACGCCAAGTACTCAAACCCACTATAAAATAAAAGTGATTTGAAGAAAATTAAGTCAACGACAGTGCTCGGGAATAGCTCTCATCCATACCTTCGGGTATATTAAACCTTGGTTTTCAAGGCTGGGAGACCTCTTAATTGAGTTTATACCTCGACATGCCGAACGGACCCCTTACTAGATCCAATTAAAATTAGAAGCTACCCAGTTCACCTCCGAAAGGGGGATAATCTTTGTGCAAGAGAGATAGTAACTCTCCCAAGATACTTATCATTTCGTACCCCCATTAGCATTTGGAGTTAGATAATACGATGATGAGAATCCATTGCATGAGACTCAGCGGTCGTATTTTGATTAACTATTAGGTGTGTACCTGAGTCTACAAGCAAAGGTTTTCTTCTCTCACTAAATTTCGTAGGGCTTGCATGCTATGATTGGAGTTACTATTCATACTACGTGTTTTCTGTGTTTTCATCCCTTAAACTAAAACTGGAATACCAAAATTGGAGAAAACAAGAAACAACTCAGTGATCAAAAACTTTGTCCATGTCAGAACTAGTCCATCCTAAGTTGAAATTCTATCCAAAACTAGTCTATCCTGGTAAAAAATCACTCCATCTCAGAATTGGTCATACTCAGCTATTGAAAAACTCAGAATTTTTGTCTTTGTCCTGATAACAGTGGTATGAATCTGATCATTTATCATCCTTCTCTATATCTTGTGTCGTACGAGTCTAATAATTTATTGTCTAAGCTCAATCCTATGTCGTACGAAACCCAAAAGTCTATCATCCGAAGCTAAATCCTGTGTCGTATGATACATAATTGCACTAAATCTTTTGTCATCCTAGACATACCCATCTGTCGTATGGTACTAGGCAGCAACTCGTACGAAACAAAATTGTTGTCATCCGACTCAGTAAATCCTGTTGTACGAATCTCTGATTTTGTCAGTACAGAGCAATCAAACTTGCCTAAAAATAGTCTATAGCGAACAAAATACTGCTTATTGTCATCCTAAGCATAAACAAATCAAGATAGTGTACCTCTACCATTTGTGTTGCATGATTTGGTCGATCATCTTTCAGCTAGTTCAATCAACTACCTATCAAACCTAAGTCACTTAGATAACATCTTATACAGGATAGATCGCTCCTGAAACCAGACCAAAATCTTAGTCACTACTCTTGAATCAACTTAAATAAACATATTATACAGGATAGATCTTTCCTGAAACCAGACTAAATCTTAGTTGCTTCTCTCAAACAATACGTTAACCGAACAACTAGCTCTGAAATTGATCTTGACCTCTGCATCACAAACAACTTTAGGTCATACTAATCCATAAAAATGCCTACTCAAACCAGGAGTTCTTGTAAGAAAGAGGCCAAAGGCAAAGGACAAACCTTGACATATCAAGATAACCCATATTACATGAAGGACTTGCTCACTGATAAACCTTCATCATCAGGGGTACCAATTTTTGATGAACCTAAATCTCCCACTATACATGAGATGAAATACAATGACAAAGACAACCTTAATATTCATGAAACCGATAATGATTCCTCATCAAGTGAAGCTGAAGAAGATGTTGAACCTCCAGAAAAAGATATTCATGACTGTCAAAAGGATAAAGACTTCTGAAAAATGATGAAAGCTATCTTGGCTCGAGAAAAGGAAGACTATTTCTTAGAACTAGCAAAACAAGGTGCCAAACTTCCTACTAGATATGATGTTCAGACACTCATTACTAAAAAGGAAGAATCACCTATACTCGCAGTACACAGACGATTACAAGCCTTACAGACTGAGATCATAAAACTGAAGAATAAGGATAAGTCCCCAAAACAATATTCTCTAGAGACAATATGCCCCTTTCCATTTGACAAGAATCTATACATGCCTCCATTTCCTTCATGAGTTGAGATCCCAAAATTTGACAAATATGATGGTACCTCAGATCCTCAAGATCATGTCAGGGAATTTTATGCTGCCTGTATGGAGTTCATGCATGATCAAACGTATCTCATGCACATTTTTCCAAGGAGTTTGGGAGGACAAGCTATGGAATGGTTCTCAAGTCTACCTAAAGGAATAAAAATGTTTGAAGAACTAATCCAACTATTTTTACAACAATACTCATACAACATTCAACATCCTATGACTATGATCGATCTTTGCAATACTAAACAGAAAACAGGGGAGCCTTTTCTCACTTTCCTCCAACGTTGGAGAAAGATGTTCTCTAGGTATTCATGACCTATCCTAGATGCTGAGAAAATGGATATATTTGTCAATAACTTGGTCTCAGAACTGAAATATAGTATACAAATGCAAGTACACCCATGATTAACAAAATGGTAGATAATTCTATTCAAATGGAAGATGTGCTCATAAAGAAGGGGTATATCTCACCTTGGAAAGAAACACAACAATGATCTAGCTCTAAAGAGAAGAACAAGTAATGGAAATTTGGATAAAAACAAGAATGTTGTAATCATGGAGTAGTAGACACTATTAAAACTGACTCAAAGCCCATGATATTCAACTTGGCTAGTGGCACACAAGCACTCAAAGCGGTTGAAGCTACAACAGAAAATCCTCCGAAGAAAACAAAAGAATGGTTCAAAAAGCCTTGGCTTTCCAAACCTAAGCATGATTTCACTCCTCTCGAAGAATCATATGAATCCTCTTTCAAAACTCTATTGGCAAATAACCTGATAATGCTACCAGATAATTCTAGGCCATATGATCAGGAAATCAAACCAAAATGTTGGAGAGAAAATGAATACTGTGACTTCCATCGGAATAAAGGTCATAACACAAACAATTGCATGAAGCTCAAACATGAGATTCAAGATCTCATAGATGCTAGTAAAATTATTGTCGGGAATCACTCGACCAATGCTGATCACAAAGCATTTAAGGACCCTTTACTTGTTTACGAACAAGGTGATTCTTCAAAGACCAAATGAGGTGCCAAAGTAAATTATACTTATACCAGCAATGACAACATCATTAACATGATTGAGCCTTCCCAATCTGAATATTGCAATGTGATTATAGTCCAAGATAAACTAAATGAATCATGATATGCAAGAGCTCTGACCCGTTCTCAAAAGAAAGTCACTCTCCAAGGAGCTATTTCTTCCAACCTGGCTCAAGCAACATCGAACCCACCAGCCTCATGAAACAAACAAAAAAAATCAACCTTGGATAAATCTAAAAGGCTAACTTCAACATCATCCTCTGGATATAGCATTATTGAATAATTGAAAAGGACAAATTCTCAAATCTCAATCTTTGAATTGCTAAAAATCTCTTCTGCTCACAAAGAGATCCTAGACAAAGCATTGCTCACCACTAATGTTCCAAAAGATTTAGACATGGATCAGTTTCAGTCTATGGTGGGTCATCTAACTTTACCTCACTATCTAACCTTCTTTGAAGAAGATGATAACTCGTTAAATCATCCACATAACTAGCCATTGCACATTGAAGCCATGATCCATAAACATAGAGTCAAACATGTTTTGATAGATGGAGGCATGGGGTTGAATATATGTACTTACAGTTTACTTACACAACTAGGATTTTCTAAAAATGTCATTAATCTGAGTAAGAAAATAACAATTAAAGCCTATGATGAAGAGGAAATGACCTCTAAAGGTCTAGTCTCATTACCAATCAGAGTGGGAACTATAGAAAGAGATGCCCTTTTTCAAGTACTTGATCTTCCTCTGTTATATAATATCTTACTGGTCAGGTCGTGGATGCATGAAATGAAGGCAGTTCCATCGACATACGATCAATGTTTAAAATTTCCTTATAATGGAACAAAAGTCAGTATTCCTGCTGATACAAATGTCCCTTGTAATGCACTGACAAAAGGTGCTGATACTTTTGTACCTCATAATAGGGCAACTTCTACAAATGAAAATCTGGAAGCTCTGATGAAAGACTTAGAAAAGAAATTGAAGATTACAAATACCGACATGGATGGCTACAAGATAGAACCGATACTCTCATTAGTTTCTCTCCCTCCATCACCAAAATAGTTGGGCAAACCATCAGAGGCTATGAGAACATAGACTTCAACTTTGAATATCATATATGATGGTCTTTTTGTACAGTCTTCTACTTCCCTAGCAGATGAAATAGAAGAAGATGTAGTTCTTAAATGGCTTTTCAAGGAAGATAGTAAAAATGAGGAAGTACAACATTGTGAGATTTCCTCAACCCAATATGGTCCTGGCTACATGATGTTTCAATGCATGGGATATACAGGTACTAGTCCCCTGGGCAAACATCAAGAGGGTATTATTTAACCGATTCAGCTGCAAACAAAATCAACAAATGATAAGGTTGGACTGGGGTACAATCCGAAAAAGATATCAGACCAAAAACATGCTTCTAAGTCTAAGTGGCAGAAAAGGATATCGCCTTCAACATTACAGGAAACAAACACTCAATAAAGTCAAGTAGAATGTGCAAAAGAGAAAGATGAATCAACAGTCACAAGTTTCGATGGTATCAGCTACAAAACTATAAGAAGTAGAGGTCCCAGAAGATATGGAAGAAGTAGAAAGGTTCAGGGAAATGTTTACACTGCTAAAATTTCTAGTCACATACACTGGTAGGCAACAAGTAGAAGATTCTAAGACTAACTCAAATGAGTATGAATGGGGTTCAGATCACCTCTCAGATACATCCAATACAAAACTCCACAAGAGTCTACTAGTACCACAGATGATACTCAGGAGCTGATGTGTATAAAACTAGAAAAAGCAATACAGGAAATTAGACAAAAGAGACAAGCAAACTATGAACAAGGACTAAAGGAAGGAAGAATACCAGAAGGCTTTTAATCTATGTACCCCTCTAATAAAATAGAACAAATCAGGTATAGCACTACACAGGAAGAATTGGAAGCAACAAAAGCATAACTAGTCATCAGTCTAGAGTAAGCTAAATGGAGTAGATGACAAGGAGTCATAGAAACATCAAGATCATGTCAACAGGTGTTTCAGATACAAATGACAAATGAGCCAGAGCTTGAAGGAATTTGCAGCATTATAGATGTTGGTGTTGATACCATACATATACTCACTAAATCACTTGAAGAAGACTCAGAAACTTCATCCAGTGACTTTGATGACTTTGACAACAGTCCTATTCATGATAATATCTACTAAGCATCAAACTCTGAATCACTTGATGTAAATGATGAAAATCTATCTACTGATCTTATTGTTGTTGAACCACGATATGATGTCTAGTCTGGCATAGGGAATGACGCTACAAGTATGTCTATTGGATCAGGTCAACTAAATATTAATATGAACTTTAATAATCATGTTCTGACTCTTCCTGGTCTCGAGACATTTACGCAAGGTATCCTTCTGGAACTTGACCTTATGATCCGCAGTTGTGATGACCATACAGTGAACTCCCTTGAACCAGTCCAACATTTATCCTTAGTACATCCAGAACTAATTGATTGCACTTTACAAAACTAGCAAATGAATATACCTACTTTTACCAATGACTATATGTATACACATAAAAATTGGCTATGAGCAATTAAATAAATATTTTATATTTATTTAATGATTATTCTTCTATTAAATAGTTAGATTGAAAAGATTAATTTATTTAATTCATTTTCATGTCTTTCTATTAATTAATATTTTATTAATTAATTCATCTATCTTGTTCTTCTAATTAATTAAATATCTAATATTTAATTATTCCTCTAACCAAGTTAATTAAATATCTAATATCTAATTACCTCCTCCAAACAATTAAATATCTAATATTTAATAGTTATTCTCCTATCCTATAGTCTCAAATATTAAATAATTCCTAAATTATTTAATCTCCCTTTTCCAACTCACCCTCCATCTCCACTTCATCTTCCCTTTGCTAAGTCATCAAACATGTGGCTAAGGAAATTAATATTTATCAAATATTAATTCACCATTTATCTTCAACTTCCAAACTTAATGAAAATTGTGTACGGACACATATCTCATAACCATTTCCTATATTCTCTCCAACACCCCCTACATCTTAGGAAGGACTTGAGTCCACTTGTCCTCTCATGCCTAAATTTCCTCCAACCATCCCTAGATTCTTTCAGTCAGCAACCCAGTCAAGGTGAGATGAGTGACACTTGTCTTCTCCTTCCCCCTTTCTCTCAACCTTCACTTTTTCTCATAGCCATCCAAATCTGTACATCTGATGAGGACCGTTGATCTAAGCCACATCATCTCATCCTCTCAAAGTCTATAAAATCAAGAGCTTCAGTTGAGAGAGAGTTAGACTTCAAGAGACTGCAAGTGCATTTTGTAAGCTAATCTTATGCATCTGTGAGTTTTTGAAGCAAATAGCAATATAGCAATTATCATATAGCATCATAGTATAATCATTTTAGCATAATCATGTAGTTGTGCATATCATACTATCAGTTAACTACAAGTTATCATTCCATTCTTCATATGCCATCTTGGAAGCCAACAGTGCATTGTCTAAGAGCACACCCATCTACAACCAGGAACAGTGGAGTTAGGACACAATGAGACATAAGCCATGAAGGTAAAATAAGATTTTATTTTAGTATGTATTTCATGTAGTTTCATTGGTGGATTTTAGATTTCTTGTATGCATTTCCATTGTATTTTATGAAACTAACTTATTACAAGTAACATTCTGAGGATGAAATTCAAGCTCACACATTTTGGCGGCCACCGTGGGGCTGGACCTTGCATATACCTTTAAAAATCTTGGAAAAAATAAAATTAATGCATTTGTAATGCAGATTCACACGTGTGAATTCTGACAGCATTTTTGTTCGACAGGTTAGCGCATTTGTTTCATAGGTTAGCGTATATGTCATGTAGGTTAGTGCTTTTATCTGAAAAACTGTGCATCTGCATCATAGGTTAGCGCATATGTCATATAGGTTAGCGCTTTTGTTAGAAATTCTGCACATTCACATCACAGGTTAGTGCATTTGCATCATAGGTTAGCGCATATGTCGAAGAAATCGCGCTTTTGTATCCACAGAGCAGCGCTTTTGTAGTCAAAGTTAGCGCTTTTGTTCCGCTAGTTAGCGTTTTTGAACAAAAAAATAGCGCATATGTTAGGTTAGCGCTTCTATTTATGAGACTGACAAAATTTTCTTGCAAGTCCGAATCGTCCAAGGAGTCAGATTTTTCAGATTACTAACATACATGTGCAGGATGGCATTTAAGGCAAATTTTATGCATTTCCTCATCTAGTTAATTAGAAGTCTTCATTTGGAAAGTAATATACGATATTTTGTTCATCTAGTTTAACTAAGAGGATGAATTGACAACATGCAACTTGCATTTTTGAAGCTTTCTCTAAAATAGTTGCACATAGACTTTTAAAAGGGCTAAAATGAACACCATGCTTATTAGAGCAACATCTCCAAATAGGACTTAACCAACAATTGCTTTGAAAAGGTTAAAAAGAACACTTGTATTTCGTGTCTTGAAAGTGGTAGGTATATGCTCTCCCCTTAATTGGGTGACCAAAAATCCAAACCCACTCTTTTACGCTTTCTTTATTTTCAAGCAATTAAATCCTTTAGAGGGCCTGCCTTCCTGAGCTGCCTTGAGGGGGCTAGTGAGAGGGGAACGACCTAAAATGGAAATGGGCTAATACCAAGTCCTTCAAATCCGCTATAAATAAATCGTGTTTGTTATGAAAGTCACAAGCAACATGTGCTGATAAGTTCATACCGACACTATGTTTCCCCATAAACCCTATGTTGCGTAACCTTTATAGGCTGGGAACCTTCTGTATTTACAGAGCTGAAAGTGCCGCATGTTAGGTCCCAGAGACAACTGAGAGGAGGGGGGGTGAATTAGTTGTCAAATAAATTCAAACCAAAAACAATTTAACCAACTTAATGCTTAATACTAATAAACCAAATTAATATGTCGGTAGACAGTTTTAACAGTTAATTGCTATACCAGTAAAGATTAGTGCATGAAACATAAACACAAAGTCATCCACAACACGTAACATCAATGTTTGTACGTGGAAACCCTGTAAGGGGAAAAACCACTGTAGGAAACCTTACCCACAATTAGATGATACTAGTGCAAATAGTAAGTGTACATAAATGGGGTCTGCACATGCAGAAAGGCCAAACGCCTAGAGCTCACTGCTCAAACACAAATGGGAGTCACACTGACTACAATTGGATGGTTAAATCCAATAAGAATGTACTTGATAGGGAGGTAATGCAAGAAGGTTGCCCAAGTGGCTTGTATGTTCACTAAGTAATAGGCCCTTGCTAGTTTCAAGGTGTTACTTAAATCAGAGTGCAAAAGGTTTATAGACAACCTAGCAACCCTCTTTGATCCTACTCCCTAAGTCAAACACTTCTTGGTTGCTCAAGGGCTTCAACTCCATAGTTTCTCTGGCTTGGTAATCTAACACCTTACTCACTCAATTGGCATTCATTCCTCTATCTTGAACTATTCTCTGACTGCACAAGGTCTCCTTTTATTGGATTGCAAGTTTGTGTCAAGTTATACCCCCATGGGTGTCTTTGGCCTTCCATGTTTTGGAGTGTAGTGTTCCTTCTCAAGTGCTACAAACCAACTTATGGAGTCTACCTCACCAAATATGTTCAATGTATGCAAGAACAACTTGTCTCAACTATATTTAATGGTTTTTATGCTTTACAACCCTCTTTGGTGCACCCGATTTGACAAAAACCCAAGTTTTAGGCCTAAAACGGGCTACTAGGAATTAGCCCTCCTTTTGGGGTTTTGTGCTCACCCTGCTCCGACGACAGACTTCCAGACTGAAAGAATCTCATATATGGATACCCTTTTGGGAGTTCTTGAATATTTTCTAAGTTTTAAGGTCCATTAAGCCTTCTCCATGACTGTCCCAAAAATGGGTGCAAAAAGGAGGGTTTGAAAGGGTTTTGGTGGCAAATATTGACTAACAAGTTGGAGACCTTCAATATGAACCATACAAACTTAGTTATACCATGTTACATGCTAATTAGGCCATGAAAAGATAGTTTTTACACCTTCCAAGGGTTAGGAAACAAGATTTACAAAAGTTGCTCATAAGGAGCATGCAACATTGACAACTTTTCCATTATTGTTGTCTACAAACACTTCTTTAGTATGAAAACCAATTACATTCTAAAACATGAGAAAATTTCTATCATTAGAGACACAAAATTATCACACTATCCCTACACAAAAGGCATTAGGCAATTACAAAAAAAGAGTTGTTCACTGTCAAGGAAATTATGACTGCATTTTTGCCTTCTCACTGTTTTTCACTTTAGACCTGCACTTTACACTGTCAAGATTCTTATTGAAGGTCTGATTAGTGCTTTTTAGCAATAATATATCTTTGGATGCTTGATGTTCTTCATACCCACCACTTGGAAGAGGAAGATTACAAAAACCAATCAAACAAGAATACAAAAATCAGTCATAAATGACTGTGACAGCCAGCTGGGCATTACAACCTTGCCTAAAGGATCATTAATTGATCTTTGGCAACCTCAAGACCCATGGGTAGGGTCAAAAACCATTCCCTAATCTTGTTTGCAAACAAATAGAGAGAGGTACAATGCTTTATAAACTCCGATGTATGGTGGAGAGTAAGCAACTGAAAGGAAATTAACTCCAAAACAGTGACTCACTGTCTTTTACATTACTTTCACAAACTAAAAATGAAATCATCCTCATTATGGCTTAGAAAGCCTCTTTTCCTTGACATACAACCTTAAACATCAAAGCAAGTATGTCCATCTGATAAGTGCATTTGCTATAGAAGAGCAAAACATCAAATTTATTCAAAGACCCTAGCCAAATGGCACACTTGCCTAGGGCTGCATGGCCACAAAACTTCTTGCACCTGCATTTTGGAAAGAAAAACATGTATATACATATCTTACAAGTTGACCAACTGGTTCTTGAGAAGCCATGAACATTTAGGGCTTCAAGAAGCCAAGTTGGTCAAGCATCCTTGCCAATTTCCTAGACAAGGTAGTGAAACTGTCAAAACTAAATAATTTTGCACAAAACTCAAAACTTAATGAAATTCAATGCCACCAAAGGGAAAAGCTTCAATAAACATAAGAGAACTAGAAAATGTAAAAAGAGTATGGCCAAGTACAATAGGTGTACAGACTGCTACTCACATGGAGTCAAAACATAGGGAAAACAAGGTAAAAGGTAGTGCAAACTTGCAAAATGCTTGATAAATCCGAATGATCAACCCTTAAAATGGTAAAAGAAAGAGAATAAATACTTCTAAAAGTCATTTATCCTCCTGTACAGATAGGTACATGTCCAAGAGCACTTAAATTTGACATTTTGATGTCTAAATGACAACTTTTGATGCCTAGAAGACGCAAGGTTGATCTCAAAGACCTACAATCACCTAAGGACACTACTCACACCTACAAACCAAGCATAAGACATGTATAAACACTTTCAAAACAAAAACACATTAAAAACTCACTTTTTACAACATTTTGCCAAGCAACTCCAAACTGGCAACTTTGAGCAAAAAGATGAAAACAGGAAACATGACCACACAATGAGTTCAAAACTCATCCAAACAACTTAGAACAACTCAAAAACAACTTAAACAACCTTCCCAAATCAAAACAAACAAAAATCAAACCTGTTATCAAACTAGTGATGAAATAAAGGCTAGGTGCTCCTGCACTAGTATTGCTCAAAATAGCATCTTCATATGCTGGATTCAGTACCGGTGTAATGCTCATATGCTTTCACAAAAACCTAGGTTCACCTTCAAATGATGTCTGCATGTATAGCTTTTCTTAATCTCACATATACCTTCACAAAACCTTCTTCGCATTCCACATTTGATCTTTCAAATAAGATCTTACATTTATACCATAGCCTAAGACCAATTTCAGTAGGTCAGCTCTACAAGATATTACAATAAAACATTTTACAAACAATATAATATCCAATGCAATGACCAATTGAACATGTTGGCTTAATGTATTTACAACAATAATTAATCATCTCCATAGTGTGCCATGCTGATGTGGAAAAGATAAACCTGTCAGTGTAACCCTAGACCTATTTGCCGGTAACAACAAATATCCAATTATGAATACAACAATGAATAAAACTCCAAGACAAGATGTCCAAACGATGTCTTAGACATTACCAAGTGTTTTCCATATCATTCCAAGTGTCGGTGATCATTATATCTTGCCGGTGTACCAAATACCGGTGACTGTGCATGAGTCACTTGCTTGCTAGTGAATGTTGCAGATTCTCCAAAGTGCCAGAGTTGATAAGTGTTTAGTAGGTGTTGAAATCAATGACAAAACCATACCAAAATACCAACAATCTCCCCCTTTGGCATTGATGGCAACACAAGATGGAAAAACCATCAAAGTGCCAAAACAGAAATGCCAAGTACCAAAAACCAACAATCTTCAAAAAGATCATAACCAGAAATCAAAATACATACAGAGAGTAATAATCTCTCCTAAACAACAATCTCTCCCCCTGGGAGCAACATGTGTTTTCCTTGTATTTTTCAAAGTTTTTCCATACCAATCTCTCCCCCTTTGACATCAAATGCCAAAGTTACAACAAAACCAAGTTCATATACAAAATATCAATTAAATCAACATACCAACTACTCCCCCTAAGAAGTAGATTCCCATCAAAGACCGGAATAAAAGATTTGTCTGTTAATTCTGTCAATTGATGACAATCATCAACTGTCTAAGTCTCTACCGGTGGGGGTATGACCCTAAGCTAATCTCTGAGATATTCAAAAGTATCCTTAGGCAAAGGTTTAGTGAAAATATCTGCAATCTGCTCTTTAGTATTCACATAAACCAGTTTTATCTCCTTTGCTTCAACATTTTCCCTTAGAAAATTCAGTTAGATAGAAATATGTTTGGTTTTAGAATGTAGAACCAGATTCTTAGATATATCAATTGCTGCAGTGTTATCACAAGAAAAGAAAACCCAATTACAAAGCTACTCAGAAAAGATTAAGATTCTTGTATATCAATCGCAAGTTCTTATTGAAGCATAGGACATTCCTACACCGTTTTTGTCACTACTTACATGGCTGTGGTGCAAAATTTGATGGTGAAACATTACAAAGACATGCCTTTCAATAAAGAGATGTTTTATCCCAACGAACAAAAAATAGTGGTAAGATCAATAAAGCATATCTTCCTAAACTAATAATCACCTATTGACCTTGTCCTTTGGAACTTTCAACAACTTTGAAATAAACACATGCTAGTTTGGAGTAGAGCCCAACATGAACAACTTAGAAAACAACAACAAATGGAGGAAGGTGATACTCCTTTATTCCACACTTTTGGATTTACCACTGTTGATGAAGAAGTAGTCAATAGCACCATTAGAGACCTTGAGTAAGATTTCAAATTCGATAGGCTAATGAAAAAATTGTTGGCAAAACAAAAAGAAAAATATCTCTTGATGTTGGCAAAATCTAGAGCTAAACTACCAGAAGACTTTAACATGGAAAGCTTGAAACAAGATACAGAGACAAGTAACACCCAAAACACAGACGAGCAAAATAATGAAGATGTGAACAAAGAAAACAATGAAGAAACAAGGAGAGAAAGGGATGATAAAAGAAAAGAGCGTAGTGACAAAAAGACTCATACTGAAACAAGGAGAGACTATGTAGATAATCCCTTATCAAACCTTACTCTACAAAAACAAATACAAGACATGAAAAATGGGACAAGCTCCAAGAAATACTTGTTACAAGATATATGCCCATATCCTTTTGATAAAAATCTGAATATGATACCATTTCCGCAACATTGCGAGATTCCTAAATATGACAAGTACAATGGAAAATCTGATCCTCAAGATCACATTAGGGAGTTTTGTACTATGAGTATGGAATTTTCTCATGATGAAACCTACCTTATGCATCTTTTTCCTAGAAATTTAAATGGACAATCAATGGAGTGGTTTTTACGATTACCATCCGGAATCAAATCCTTTGAAGAACTTGTGAATAGGTTTATTTCATAATATTCCTACAATATAAGGAATGAAATAACAATGCTAGATCTCTGCAATGTTAAACAAAATAATGGTGAATCCTTTATGATTTTCTTACAACAATGGAAACACATGTTTAATATGCATCCTCGAGATGTACTTGATCAAGAAAATATGGACATATTCATTGATAATCTTATCAGTGAAATGAGTTATCAACTAAGGATGCAATGTCCTCCCTCTTTTGCCAAAATGATCGAGAATGGACTAAAAATAGAGAACGCAATGGTAAAGAAAGGAGAACTAAAACTTTACAATAATTCATACAAAAACAACAACAACAACAACAATGACAAACCCAAGTTTTGGTCAAAGAATAGGAATGTCAACAATGAAGGGAATGACAATAATAGTAATACAAAACAACAACAACCAATTTTCAATCTATCAAGTCAAAAACCAAGCAATAACAATCCAGAAAACAATAAACCTAAGTCCTTTTTTTCCAATCCTCGAAGGAAATTCACAAACATTGGAAAATCTTTGGAATTGGCTCTAAAAATTTTGCTTACTAACAAATTGATTGTTTTGCCAGAATCAAGAAATTATGAACCACCAATCAAGCCCAATTGGTGGAATGACAATAATTTTTGCAACTATCATAGGAATAAAGGACACCTAACAAATGATTGTCAGAGATTGAAACACCTTATCTAAGATCTGATCAATAATGGAACCATCACAGTGGATAGCCATAAAACAAACGAATCACACTTGGCTTTCAAAACTCCACTTCCAAATTATGACAAAGGCAAATCATCCCAATTAAAAAATGACAAAGGAAAAACTAAGGTGAATTACACTTATACATACGATGATGAAGTGAGTGTGATTATTGTTAATGAAAATTCATCTTCAGAACCAATCAATGTTATCATGAGAAGCAAAGCAAAGGTTACCTTTCCAGGTGTACAAGAAGATCCAACACCCAACCCATAACAATACAATTTAGTAGAGCAATTACAATGAATACCCGCTCAAATATCAATTCTGGAACTTCTCAAGATTTCACCTATGCATAAGGACATTTTGGAGAAAGCTTTAGTGGAGATAATAGTTTCAAAATATTTGGATATAGATTAGTTCCAAAATATGGTAGGCACCTCATAGCTCCTCATTGCTGATCATTTTCTGAAAATGATGACGCATCCTTGCAACATCCTCACAATTCTCCCTTACATGTTGAAGTCTCCATAAATAAAACTCATGTCAAACGTGTGCTCATAGATGGAGGAGCTGGATTAAACATTTGTGCATTAAGTTTGATAAAAGCTTTTGGATATTCAGAGAATACAGTAGATCCGAAAAAGAAAATAACCATGACGAAGCAGAGCGTTCTTCTAAAGGAACTGTTGTGCTACCAATAAGGATAGGACCTGTGGAAAAAATACATTATGTCAGGTTTTAGATTTGAACCTCTCCTATGACATTCTTCTAGGAAGACCATGGATTCACAAGATGCGAGTAGTTCCTTCTACATATCATCAATGTGCAAAATTTCCTCATGAAGGAAAAGAGATCACTATAATTGCAGACTCCAGTCAATATTGTAATAATTTGAAACCCACATAAGATACAAGAGTTCCACATAACAGAGAATCAATATATCCTACCAAAGAAATTCAAGAAAAGTTATGGGAGACTTTTGAAGAAAAGCTCAAGTTAAATGATGAAGGTATGGGAAAGTATTCTTTGCAAAATTTCCCACTTTCCCCTAAATCATATGGAAAACCTACATATATTCAATCGAAGACATCAGGAAAATCAAAACATATGTTTAAAGGAACCTTTGTTAGTGCTAGAACTCTTGAAGAAGAAAATGAAGACAAAGACATTCTTGGTTGGTTGTACAAAGATGAAGATAAAACTATAGCAACAACAACAGAAGTCAATATCCCCATAAAACAATATGGCAAAGGATATGAAATCATGCAAAAGATGGGATATGGAGGAAAAGGACCAATTGGTAAGCAACATCAAGGTATTTCAGAACCTATTTGTCCACACTCACAATCCACAGAAGATAAATCCGGGCTAGGATATCTAAAGTCTAGTCAAAAGCAACATAATTATCAGCAGCAAAAATGGAGAAAGAAATAAGTTTCTAAAGAAGAAAATTGAAAAGAAAAGCTACATCAAGCAGCCAAAATAGTAGCCAATAAGAAAAAGAAGCAAGAAGATCATGAAGAGAAAGAAGAAGAGACTACTATCAAAGGTGAAGAAAAATCTTGTCAACAAGTTTTGAAAATACAAACAAAGGCAAAATCTGAACAAAATATTCCAGAAGCAGTAAAAATAGAAATGGCAGAAATCAAGGAACTTTTTGCACCACATGACATCCTAGTATGGTATAGTGGAGTAATCTTAGATCAACATTCAGAGACAAATTCCAATGAACATGAATGGAGTCCAGATACCTTATCCGCTACATCAAGTAAGGAACACAATGAAGATCAAACAACTATCACAGAATAAGACTTGGCTATTGCAGAACAAAAGATGAAGTTAGAAAGAAGACAAGAGAAACTCAGAATTCAGAGAAAAGAGGCGTATGCAAAAAGAAAAGGGAATGACAAAGACAGAGAAACAATGCCACAAGAAGTGCAAACAAAGATCAGATATGGAAGAACCATAGAAGAACCAAGAGATAGTCAAGTTGGACTAACTATTAGTCCAGAAGAAGTTGAGTTTGAAAGGAGACAAAATCTATTAAAATAATCTACTTCATCATGTGCACAAATATGTCAACATCTAAACACAAATGAGGTCAACCAAGAAGGAATTTGCAGCATCAAAGATGCGCGTGTGGACATAATCCATTCATTTAAGTAACAAACGTTAGTTGAAGAACCACTTGAGTGTGAACTACAAAATGCTAATATAAATTTTGTTAAGACTAATTCGGAAACATTTGCGAAAGACAATTCTCACAAACATTTAATCTATGATAGAACCTATTCTACGTCAAGATATGATCATTATATCATGAACATTGAAACACCTAATGATGGCGATGATTATGATTTACCCCTTCTGCATCTTGAACTAATTGATTGGGATAATTTAGACAACCCTAAACTGAATGTCTTTTCTAATGACCATGACTTCACCGTGTACCTTAACATTGTTGAACCCATCCATCCTAAGATATCTTCCATTGCAGAGTCAAGTGATGTTTCTCGTAATCAGGAGAATGCCAAACTTTCCAGTCACAAAAGAAAAATAAAACAAGGAAAGAGACCTATTGTTGAAAAACATTTCATGGCAACATTAGATCAATCAAAAGAGAACACCAAGGGTGTATCTAATGGTGAAAACCTCCTAGAGACACCAGAAGATGGAAAATTTGACATTTTTCCTGCATATTTTCAAGAGAGATATGCTATCCTGATAGAACCAATAAAAGCAGTAAACATTGATACATCAAAGGATCCTAAAATACTTCATTTTGCTGCCTCATTATCAGAAAAAGAGAGGAAAGAGTACATGGAACTCTTTAAGCAAAGACAAATAAATTTTGCTTGGTCCTATGTAGATATGCTAGGACTTAACCCAGATCTTATCATGCATCATCTTAATGTGGATTTAAAAGCAAAACCTGTTAAGTAGAAGCTAAGAAAGATGCATCCGCATATTGCTCTCCTTGTGAAAACTGAGCTCAAGAAACTATTAGAAGTGGGTTTCATAAGACCAGTTTCTTATCTAGAATGGGTCTCAAATATTGTACTAGTATCAAATCTAGATAAGAGCATAAGAGTTTGCACAGATTTCAGGGATCTGAATAAAGCATGTCCAAAACATGATTTTGCGCTACCAAACATTGATATCATAGTAGACTTATCAACAGGACATGAGATGTTTTCATTAATGGATGGCTTCTCAAGATATAATCAAATAAGAATCGCACCTAAAGATCAAGAGAAGACAACTTTCACCTATGCATGGGGAACGTGCTGTTGGAATGTTATGCCATTTGGGCTTAAAAATGTAGGAGCAACTTATCAAAGGGCTATGACGACAATTTTCCATGATATGATGCATACATTAATGCAAGACTATGTCGACGACATACTTGCAAAATCTCACACAAGAAAAGAACATTTGAACATTCTAAGCAAGATTTTTGATAGGCTAGAAAGATATCAATTGAGATTAAATAAAAAGAAATGTGCAATTGGAGTAACCTCTAGAAAGCTCCTTGGATACATTATATCAGCTCATGGCATCGAAGTAGATCTTGGAAAAGTTAAAGCTATCATGGAGATGGAGTCACCCAAGAACATAAGTCAATTGCGATCTTTAAAAGGAAGGTTGCAATTAATTAGGAGATTTTTTTCTCAATTGGCTAATAGATGTCTTCCATCTACCCATCTTCTACATAAAAATGTTCCATTCAAATGGGATACAAAATGTGAAGAAGCTTTCTTGCAAATAAAAGAATATCTTATGAGTCCTCCAGTACTGATATCACCAATCAAAGGGAAACCATTGTTACTCTATATCTCAACAACAAGTGTGTCATTAGGCACTCTCCTAGATCAACATGATGATGAAGGAAAAGAAAGAGCAGTTTATTATATCAGCAGAACACTTGTTGGATATGAGTTAAATTATTCCTCAATTGAAAAGATATGTCTAGCAGTTGTATTTACAACCCAGAAGCTATGACATTATATGCTGATTCATTCTGTAAAACTAATAGCAAAGATAGATCCTCTAAAATATCTGTTGAGCAAGTCAACATTGACAGGGAGACTAGCCAAATGGGTTATGATATTGAGTGAATTTGATATAGAATATGTTAACCAGAAAGCTATCAAGGGACAAGTCATCGCTGATCAATTGGTCGATTCACCTTTACACAATAACATGCCTTTGCACATCGAATTTCCTGATGTAGATATCTTGACAGTAAGTAAAAACTTTTGGGAATTGTACTTTGATGGTTCATATACTCAATATGGTTAAGGCGCAGGTATCTTTTTCATCACACCTCAAGGACACACAATTCCAAAATCATATAGACTGTGATTTCCATGCACCAATAATACTGCAGAGTATGAAGCATTGGTTATAGGGCTTAAAATGGCCATTGAATGGAATGTCAAAGAACTTCATGTCTATGGTGATTCACAACTTGTCATAAATCAAATCAATGATGAATATCAAACAAAGGATGACAAGATTATGCCATACAAACAGTTGATAGAGGAATTCAAAGGACACTTTAAAGAAATCACATTCACCCAGATTCCCAGAAATGAGAATAAAGCAGCAGATGCGATGGCTACAATAGCATCTCTCTTGCAAAATAAAGAGAATCAATAGCATTATGAATTTCTCATGGAAGATATCTTAACCCCTACCATCCAATCCTAGCATACCTATCGAATTTGCCATATATCAGGAACCAGTGAATCCTTATATGGTCAAACCTACCAATACTTGAAAGATCATATCCTTCCTCTGGAATTATCTCGTAATCAATGAAGAAACTTTATCCGCCAGTCGTCTCACTATACCATTATTGCTGATATCTTATATAGGCATGGTTTAGATGGTACATTGTTGATATGTCTTGAAAAAGATGAATCTGAGAGATTTCTTAATGATATTCATGTGGGTATTTGCGGTACACACTCAAGTGGTTTAACATTGGCTAAGAAACTTTTTTGTATGGGTTACTTTTGGCCTACTATGGAAAGAGATTCATTCACCTATGCTAGAAAATGTAAAAAATGTCAGATCCATGGAAATCTAATTCATACACCAGCACAACAGTTATATCCTATGACAGGATCATGGCCATTTTCACAATGGGTCCTTCATTTGGTAGGAAAGATCAATCCCTCATCTTCTAATGGACATAAGTTCATTCTGATTGCTACTGAATATTTTAATAAGTGGATTGAAGCAGTGCCTTTAACAACAGTCACAGGAAAACAAATATCATCATTCATCTTGAATTATATAATCTATCGCTATGGTGTTCCTATGACCATTATCACTGATAATGGAAGACCATTCAAAAATCAAGATGTGAAAGAGCTATGTGAACAGTTTCATATCCAACATAGGTTCTCTACCCCATATTATCCACAAGGTAATGGTCAAGCTGAGGCATCAAACAAAACTATCGTGAAAATCTTGAAGAAAATAGTCAATGAAGCTAGATAAGATTGGCACATTCAGTTAAATCTTGCTCTTTGGGCATATCGAACTAGTGTCCACACTCCAACAGGGGTAACTCCATATTGTTTGGTCTATGGATCTGAAGCTATATTACCTATAGAAGTAGAGATACCTTCTCTACGAGTATCCTTGCACGGTCTTATACCAGAGTAAGAACAACGAGTCTCTCGACTCCATGAACTAGAATTAATTCAGGAACGTCACCAAAATGCAATAGTTAATTTGAAGTTATACCAACAAAGAATGGCAAGAAGCTATAACCACAGAGTCAAGCCATGTATTTTCCAGATTGGAGATATAGTTCTAAGGGAGAATCCAAGAAATCAGCAAGACCGAGAAAAGAAGGGAAAATTTGAACCCAATTGGCTAGGACCTTTTGTCATAGTAGCAGCATATGGATCAGGAGCATACAAGTTATCTACCCCTTAAGGTGATTGGTTTGATGAACCTATCAATTCTATCCATCTCAAGAAATTCTATGCTTGAGATATAAAGTCCTAAAAAAAAAATCAATAAAAAGCATATAAAGTCTTGAAAAAAATCAATAAAAAGCATATAAAATCCAAAAAATGCAATAAATTTAGATGGTGAAAACCTGGTAAACAGACGCTATCTAAGAAATAAGTTCCTCCATCTATGAGATTGCTTTACACACCTATCCACTCCATCCTATCACATCTATCACTTCCATCATATCCTAGCTTATCCATTCTATCTTTCACATCCATTGCTCTGAACCATTTAGCAAGAAATATGCAGCTTACCAACAGTTATCAATCTTTGACATACTTGCCATAGTCACTTGTCTTAGATTTCATCAGAATCAATCAATCTGCATTTGTATCCCCCATGGTTTGGATCTTGATCAATTCATATATCCATAATAATTTTTGTTTCCACTGGGGGCAAAATCCTAATTCCTTTTGCTAAGGTGATTTTTTGAATCTTTAAAATCCAAAAACACCTAGGATTTTGAAACAGATAACAAGCAACAAAGCAACGAAAATCAAGTCATTTCATCAACAACTGAATCGTGAAATTTAGAAACCAAAGAATCAACTAACAAGTAACAAAGGAATATCAAAGATCATTCATCAAGATGATTATATCAGTTAATGACCATAAGAACATGTGAATGACATACAAGATTCAGTGTTTATATCTTGATTTTATTGCTAATCATGTACTCTATACGACTCAAGGATGTCCATGACTAGAGAAGCTATGATGGGGCATGATTATTTTCTTTGATTGTTGCCTATGGTTTATCTCTTACTATGGTATGAATTTGTCTTAGGATATGATCGACAAAAGATCAAGGAGGACGTTCCAAGTCATGCATGAAAGGAGATAATCCTTGTCTGTTATGTAAGCAATACTTAGGTCAACTTGATCCATTATATCAAGTTGCTTGTATTAAATTTCTATATCAAAATCCATGTAAGGAATACTCAGGTCATCTTGAATCATTATGTCAAGTTGCTTGTATTTTCTTACAACATTTAAAGCTCAATGATGAAATCAAGCACTGTTACAAGATAACATATGAAGAATGGCAGTACAATTTTTAGTTAGATCATTTCATTAGCTTATTATTCATCTACATTATAAGAATTCATTTGTCAGTTGCATTATAAGCATATCATTTCATTAACAGATCAACGGTCATAAATAAAGATTGAGTATACTTGGACAAACAAAAACAATTTGCATTTAATCATTGTAGGTGCATTCATTTTATCATCATTTCAAATCATTTAGTGGCATTTATCATTGCATTAATTGGCATTTAATTAAGTGTATTTCATTCATCATGTAGTGTATCATCATTATTATTTGCATTATGATTCCATTAATGATCATTTAGTTGCATCTTTGCACTTATATTTATAAGCATTACATAAAAACAAAAAAAAACATTTCATATAGATCATCATCAAAACCAAAATAGTCATTCATTTACATTTCCATATAGATCATTTGAATCATTTGCATATCATTTAACTTAGTAATCATTTCCATTTGCATCCAAGATCATCAAAATTGAAAATCAACAAAAGCATTTATCATTGCATCATCATATAAAGCATCATCATAATGAAAAGAAAAGATCATACCATCATCCATCTAATCACTGCATCCATATATAATCAAATCATATAAGCATATAGATCATCAAATAAAGTAACATACATAATAAAGATCATCATCATATAAAATCCATGTCTGCATATAGATCATCATAAAACAATAGAAGTCCAAGTATACAATGATATCAGATAAATAATACAAATGCCTCATCAAATACAAATCAAGTCAAGGTTGTCCTATACCACTACCACCTAACTTTGTTTGTCTCTGTGGCTGTGGGCATGAAGATCCTCCAGATGCCTATCTCCCATGATCACCACTCCTCTAAGGAGGTCCCATAACCCCACCACTGCTAGTATCCATCAACACGGTGGTATGATAACTACCTGCTCTCTGGCTCTTTGCAACTGCCTCCTCATATCATCATTGCTAGTAGGAAGTCTCCTTCCTAGCCCAAAATAATGCTCTAACAGTAACCACCGAGAGTACTTGATCCAACCTACTGAATATGATCAAGAAGGCCCTGAGTATCCTGTTGTCTCCTAACAGCTCTATCCTTCTTCGTAATAAGAGTCTGCACCTGTGCTTGAAGTTGATCAATATGTGCTCTCAGACTATCAATGGTATCCTACCCTGGCACATCATGGTCTGGTATAACCACATCTAGCATATCATGCACTGGTGCAACCTGCTTTGGTACATCCTGCTGTGGCACATGAATCCCAATCCCCTCACCACTAACCTGTCCAACTGCTAGAATCTCAGTCCGAGTAACTCTCTGAACCTATCATCTAATCAGAGGAACATGATCCTCAGGATCCTCATCATCTCCACCATGCACTGCAATAACTCAAGGATCTGGCTGAATCTATCCAAAATCAATGCCTCTCCCGCAACCCCCATCTAGTCCAGTCACCCGACATCCTGTCAATGGCAATCCCCTCGGTGATCTCATACCAATCCTGCCATGCTCTCTCCCAATCCATCCAACATCCCTCCCACCCATAGGACCTGGTCTGTCAATCCTGCCAGCTGGTCCAAACGGTCCTCCATGGACTCTCAATCGACCTCCCCTCTATCCAGGTCTCCTACCATCACCTTCTCCATCCCCATCATCATCTCCACCTCCCCTAGCCTCATGAGAAACTCCAAGCTCTAATCTCCATCTCCATCTCCTAGAAACTAGATCATCTGAATCATCATCTTCATCTCTTGAGCTAGGAGGAGGATCTGCTAGATCAGTAATGCGAGGAAATGTATGAGCTAGTATGTATGGGGCCTAATCTGTAGTAACCCTAGGATCAAGAATGTGCAATCTCATATCATACGCCACTCTTAGAGTAGCAACAAACTTTGCATGAGCAATCTCAAATGATAACGATGGTCCCCAATCTTACCTATCTCTGTACCGTCGAGCATATATCGTCACACCAATAGGCATAGGCTGGATGATACCAAATTGTCTCAAAATCTGACCAATCAACTGCCGCTCAATAATGAAAGGCATCCGACCAATAAGATATCTACTCTGCATGATACATGGTAATGTTTGAGTGTCATCCATCCATGGCTCACAATCAAGATATGGTCTCCAAGTGATGTTGTCCAAAGAATCTAGCACCCAAAGCCAATACTCCATCTTACCCAGCTTACGCTGAGTAAGGATACCTGCATAGAAATATACGTATGGTTGCCACTCTCCATGAACTCTATGATGGATAGGCCGAGTAACAACAATGTGCTCCCAACACCAGATCTACAATAAAGTGCACCCAGGCAGACAAACTCGCACTCTCATCATACACTAACTGATGTAGATCATGATATAAATGAGCTAACATGCACACACCCCAAGCATATCGAGTACGATGGTGCATCATACTCAGAAGAATCTCACCCCATCCAACAGAAAAACCTCATGATCTCCTATCAGGACATATAAATCCTCTAATCAAACCAACAAGAATCACAAGAAGAGCCTCATAATACATCACCATATCAACCCATCTGATCTCTCCTCTACTGATGCTCTCATAAGGAAACATTACTCTGCATGCCTCTGTCCCCACTCGATCCTGATAATCATACTGTACTAGTTCACCAATCACTGGGATATGTAGAATCCTGTAGACATCCTCAAGAGTCACACTAATCTCACCCGTCAGTAGGTGGAAAGTGTTGTGCTCGCTATGCCATCTCTCAGCCAATGCTGTCAACAAACCCTTGTTATGCATAATCTCAGGCATATATAACAAATGGCATAAACCACATGCATCTATGTGTCTAATCTCAACCTGGGTCAACTCTGGAACTAAATGTCGCACTGCCAGTAATTTCTCCTGACACTGGAGAACATCAAGTTTCTCCTATTTTGTCGAGAAATCAATCAAATCAAATCATCATCTATCAATCAAAACTGAATCAATCATCAAATATATCTATCTATCAAATCAAATTGAAGCAACTTATGCTATCAAATAATTTTAAAAAACTATCAATCAAGGTTTTTTATCAATCACTGAGTTTACTCAAAACTCTGCTAAAGCTCCTACATCAGAAACTAAATTGGTTTCTTAGAGCTACTCAAGCTAATCAAAGCTATCTATCCAATCAATCAATCAAATCAAATCTATCAATCAAATCAAAGCTTTCTATCAAATCTATCAAATCAAGCTAATCAAAGCTATCTATCAAATCTATCAATCAAGCTAATCAAAGCTATCTATCCAATCTATCCAATCTATCGATCAAATCAAAGCTATCTATCAAATCTATCAAATGATCCAAATCAAGCTAATCAAAGCTACCTATCAATCTATAAATTACACAATCATGCAATCAAGACCTTATTTTCATCATCAATGCGTTTTAAACATGTTAAATCTATTCATCAAAGTGATTTTTCACTTTTGCACTTATCAAAATTATCAAATTTAAGCAAAAGCGCTAACCAATTGAGCATTTGTGCTAAACCACAACAAATGCGCTAAATCTAAAAGAAAATGCGCTAACTTAGTGCATATCTGCTATCCTTTTCAACAAATGCGCTAAAACTACAAGCATAAATGCTAACCCATGCAAAAGTGCTACCTTTCTAGGCATATGCACTAACCAACAACACATTTGCGCTACTTTATGCATATGCGCTAACATATTGCACATAAGCACTAACATATAGTGCATATGTGCTAAACTAAGTATTTGCGCTAAACCTAGTTGCATATGAACTAAAACAAATTGCAAAAGCGCTAAACTAATGCCAAAAAAATCAAAAAGACCAAAAAGACCAAAAAAACCACCTAAAAACATGAAAATTTGAACGAAAATTTGAAAACAAGGCTCGGGATAAGAAACATACCGGATACCCATACTCGGGAGGTCACTGATAACGTCGAACATGCTCAAAATGATGGTTCTCCATGGGAATCACCATTTTGCCACCTCAGCAAAAATATTTTCAAACAAAAGCTGACAAGGATAACAATGAAGTTAAAATTAGCCTTGGTTAATTTTATATTTACTATTTGAAGAGTAATTAATTTCAAATGGGGCAATTTAATTTGTTTTTTCCAAATGAATTTAATTGACTCAAATTTTTATCAATTATCATGAGATTAATCGTTCAAACCAAAATTTTCGACAATTTCACAATCAATCTGTTGAGGGGGCACACAATCAGGATTTTCAATCTCTATTAGGCGCATTACCGAGACTTGATTTAATATTTGAAACAATGTTGTCTCGACATCATTTCAAAGAGGGGCAAAATGTATAAACATAAAAATTGGCTATGAGCAATTAAATAAATATTTTATATTTATTTAATGATTTTTCTTCTATTAAATAGTTAATTTGAAAAGATTAATTAATTTAAATTATTTTCATGTCTTTCTATTAATTAATATTTTATTAATTAATTCATCTATCTTGTTCTTCTAATTAATTAAATATCTAATATTTAATAGTTATTCTCCTATCCTATAGTCTCAAATATTAAATAATTCCTAAATTATTTAATCTCCCTTTTCCGACTCACCCTCCATCTCCACTTCATCTTCCCTTTGCCAACTCATCAAACATGTGGCTAAGGAAATTAATACTTTTCAAATATTAATTCACCATTTATCTTCAACTTCCAAACTTAATGAAAATTGTGTACATAAACATATCTCATAACCATTTCCTATATTCTCTCCAACACCCCCTACATCTTAGGAAGGACTTGAGTCCACTTGTCCTCTCATGCCTAAATTTCCTCCAACCATCCCTAGTTTCTTTCAGTCAGCAACCCAGTCAAGGTGAGATGAGTGACACTTGTCTTCTCCTTCCCCCTTTCTCTCAACCTTCACTTTTTCTCATAGCCATCCAAATCTGTAGATCTGATCAAGACCATTGATCTAAGCCACATCATCTCATCCTCTCAAAGTCTATAAAATCAAGAGCTTCAGTTGAGAGAGAGTTAGACTTCAAGAGACTGCAAGTGCATTTTGCAAGCTAATCTTATGCATCTGTGAGTTTTTGAAGCAAACAACAATATAGCAATTATCATATAGCATCATAGTATAATCATGTGGTTGTGCATATCATACTATCAGTTAACTACAAGTTATCAGTCCATTCTTCATATGCCATCTTGGAAGCCAACAGTGCATTGTCTGAGAGCACACCCATCTGCAACCAGGAATAGTGGAGTTAGGACACAATGAGACATAAGCCATGAAGGTAAAATAAGGTTTTATTTTAGTATGTATTTCATGTAGTTTCATTGGTGGATTTTGGATTTCCTATATGCATTTCCATTGTATTTTGTGAAACTAACTTATTACAGGTAACATTCTGAGGATGAAATTCAAGCTCACACACTATACGTTAGCCTATTATCTCAATGTAGTTGAACCTATGGACTCTTCCACCAGTGAACATAGTGAAAACATGACTGAAACAGATATCAAGTATCTTAGTCACAAAAATAAGATAAATAAAAATAAAAATAAAAGACCTGATGGCGAAAACCACATTGTGGCGGTGTCAGAATCTAAAAAAGAGAAAATAAAGGACGTACCTAAGGGTGAAAACCTCTCTGGGGTGCCTGAAGGTGAGATACTTGATATGCTACCAAGTCATTTTCAAGAAAGGTCTTCTATATTGATTGAGACAACTCAGCCAGTGAGCATTGGGATTCAAGAGACACCACACATCATTCATGTAGCTCAATCACTATCAGCAGAAGAATTGAAAGATTTCACTCATCTATTTTCAGAAAAGAAGATCAATTTTGCATGGACATACTCTGATATGCCAGGCCTGGATCTTGATCTTATCATGCACCATCTTTCCATCACATCGGGAGTTAAACCAGCCAAGCAAAAACTCCGTATGATGCACCCACATGTGGCACTACTAGTCAAGGCTGAACTAGAAAAACTGCTAAAATCTGGATTCATTAGAGCCATAGACTATGCTAAATGGATTTCAAACATAGTACCTATGTCAAAGGTAGAAAAATATATCAAAGTTTACACAGACTTCAGAGATCTCAACAAAGCTTGTCCGAAGGATGACTTCCCATTACCAAACATTGATATGATAGTTGACATGACTGCTGGGTATGAGATGTACTCACTAATGGATGGATTCTCTAACTATAATCAGATCAAAATAGCTCCTGGAGATCAAGAAAAGACATCTTTCACCTATGCATTGGGAAGCTTTTGCTAGAATGTCATGCCATTTGGGCTAAAGAACGCAGGAGCAACCTACCAAAGAGTAGTAACTACTATCTTTCATGACATCATGCAGAAGAATATGGATGATTATGTTGATGACACCTTAGTGAAGACTATGAAGAGATCCACGCATATTCAAGAGCTAGGTCCTATACTAGATAGAATGGAAAAATTCAAACTCTGGCTAAATCCAAAAAAGTGTGCATTTGGAGTGACATCTGGGAAATTACTTGGATACATCATTTCAAAGAAGGGAATCGAGGTTGATCCTGAGAAATTCCAAGCTATAATGGAAATGCCACCTCCGAAGAACATCAGTCAAATAAGAAGTTTATAGGGACGTCTCCAATCCATCAGACGCTTCATTTCTCAGCTAGCAGACAAAGCTCAACCTTTCACAAAAGTATTGAGGAAAGGAGTAATATACAACTGGGATCAAGAATGTGAACAACATCTTCAACAAATCAAAGAATACCTATCCAATCCACCAATATTGATGCCATCAATTCAGGGAAAACCATTAATCTTATACATATTAGCCATTGATTCATCACTGGGGGCACTTTTGGCACAACATGATGACAATAAAAAGGAATGAGCTATCTATTACATTAGCAGATCATTGGTGTCTTATGAAATGAACTACACTATAATAGAAAAAGCATGCTTGGCATTAGTCTTGTCATTAGTCTTTGCATCACAAAAATTGAGACACTACATGTTAGCACATTCAGTCAAGCCGATGGCTAAAATTGATCTGCTCAAATATCTTCTCAACAAAGCAACACTTATAGGAAGATTGGTAAAATGGGTCATGATCCTTACAGAATTTGATATTGAGTATGTGGAATGCAAGGCCATAAAAGGATAGGTAATTGTTGATCAACTTGCTGAAGCTCTGCTTGAAGACACTCAACCGCTGCATATAGAGTTTCCAAATGAATCAATAATGCATCTTACTCAACAACCCTGGAAGATGTTCTTCGATGGGTCTTTTACTCAAAATGGTTCTGGTGTTGGAATACTATTTATTACTCCTCAGAAGTATTCAATCCCAAAGTCTTATAAGATTATATTCCCCTGCACAAACAACATTGCAGAATATGAAGCTTTGGTAAATGGGATAAAGCTAGCTATTGAATGGAAGGTTGCAGAATTACACATCTATGGAGAGTCTCAACTGATCATCAATCAAATCAATGATACATATCAGACTTGAGATGAGAAACTGATGCCTTATAAGAGAATGGTTGATGATCTTAAGAAGTATTTTGCTTTTGTATCATTCCAACAGATTTCCAGATTCGCAAACAGAGCAACAAATGCTATGGCCACCTTGGCTTCTATACCTGAGTTACAAGAATCCAATTTTCGCTTTGAATTCCTAGTGTAAGAGTTACAATACCCTGCCTATGATTCTCCTGAGACCCAAATAGTTTGTTCTATTATTGGACATGACTCATCTTGATACAGCCACATTTACTCTTATTTATGAGACCAAATTATACCTGAAAATCTTACCTGTAATGAGAAAAGGAACCTAACCCGAAGTGCTTCACGGTATGTTATCATTGCTAATGATCTATTTATATGAGATTTGGACTGTACATTGCTTAGATGTCTAGAAACTAAAGAATCTAAATGTGATTTATCGGAAGTCCATGAAGGTATTTGTGGATCTCATTCGAATGGTCTTACTTTAGCTCGGAAACTATTATGGGTTGGCTACTACTGGCCAGACATGGAGAAAGATTCTATTAAATTTTCTAAGACATGTGAGAAGTGTTAGCTACATGGAAATCTCATACAAGCTCCAGCAAGGGATATCATACCCTTGATTACACATTGGCCTTTTCAGCAATGGGTCTTTGATCTCATTGGTCAGATATATCCTGCATCATCTAATGGACACAAATTTATCATAATTGCCATTGAGTATTTCACTAAGTGGGTAGAAGTGGTTCCACTCATCAAAGAAACCGGTAAACAAGTAGATTTCTTCATCCTAAACTATATCATCTGTAGGTATGGGATACCTTCGTCCATCGTGACTGATAATGGAGGACAATTCAAGAATAAAGATCTAGATGAGCTCTGTGAGAAATTCAAAATTAGACAACACTGGTCATCAGTATATTACCCTCATGGTAATGGACAAGCCGAGGCATCTAATAAAAACCTATTGACCATCTTGCACAGAACAATAAACAAATCTAAGAAGGATTGGCATCTACAACTCAATCCTACATTATGGGCTTACAAAACAAGTATCAGAACACCTACTAGGGCTACACCTTTTTCTTTGGTATATGGTTCCGAAGCAATATTACCTATTGAAGTGGAAATACCATCTCTAAGAGTTTCTTTGCAAGGTCTTGTTACTGATGAAGACTATAGGATATCTAGATTGCAAGAACTTGAATTGCTGGATGAGCATCGGAAAGTGGCGTTTGATCATCTCAGACTATATCAAAAGAGAATGTCCAAAGGATATAACAAGAAAGTTAGACAAATAGAATTTCAGGTTGGTGACCTAGTTCTGAGAGAAAATCCTAAAAATCAGAAGTTTCGAGACAACAAAGGGAAGTTTGAACCCAACTAGCTGGGTCCCTACATCGTTACTGCAATCTTCAGCTCTGGTGCCTATCAACTCTCAACATCAGAAGGAGAATAGATCCATGAACAGATTAATACCATCCACTTGAAGAAATTCTTCACTTAGCATTCTCTACTCCAACAACTTGTACAACTGAAAATGTCCTGAAAAAAAAAAAATATCATAAAAAGTCCTTTAAAGAAAAAAAGAGAGAAAATGCCCTAGTGAAAACCTGGTAAACAGGCACCTTGGTTAAAAAAAAAAAGAATCTCTGCCAAGCAGGTGAAAACCTGGTAAACAAGCACCTCTTGTACTCAAGCGCTCCATCTATCAATGCAACATTGGCATTCTCGCTTTCCTGCATCTTTGCTTTCGCTTGTACATATATTTTAGTCACTTTTTCGTGACATCCTGGTTCCTTGGAACCCTGATGGCTTGAAACAGATCAATGCCCTAGTCTTAGGTTAATCGAAAAAGCATATTACATATCCTAAGTAGTATTAACTAGGTCATCTTTCCGTTAGTGAATCTTGGTCGTCCACTTTGGTTCAGTCACCTATCTCCTGACTACTGAAGAGTTTTATCACTGAGTTAACAAGCAAAACAACAAAATTGAAAACAATCACTAAATAGTTTGAGTTATGAATGAAAATTTTCTTTGTGTGTTGTCTTTTATATTGGTTTTTGATTATTATCCCTTTGAGTAACTCGAGGAAGTCTATCTTGACTAAGAGGAGCAAGGATTGGGGACATAATATTTTCTTTTTTTCTGCTTGTAGGAATGATCCCAATGATCTGGAAACATCTAAATTAGCTGGGTGTTTGTGATAATATCCTTCACATCAAGGTGAAATCACCACACATACCTCGACTCCGCTTATTTGAATGCTACAGGGAGGTCCACATCATTCCTTTGTCTATTTTGAGGGAGTTTCTTTATCATGCAATTCGGGTCCCTGCGAAACCTGTCCAAGGATATGAACAAAAAAAAAGGGTCATTGCAGACAAGATAATAAATATTGCACATAAAAAGAAAGGAACTCTAATCTGCTTGTTATGTTTGTTATGCTCGGTGATGAATCTTAAGCATTTTAGATCCAATGACTAGGTTTAGGTTGCATTTCATTTTGCATCTCATTTGGCATTTCATTCTATATTTTGTGAATTTAGAGTGATTTCGGCATGGCAATAATCTCTTTATCTTCTGAATGAGAGCTGGAAGCACCATCATTTCTTAGCTTAGTGGTCTATTTTTCATCATTTCTCTGATCGAGTACTTGTGTTTTGATATGTTAGCTGCATACATAAACATCGTTTATAGATTCATACATTTTATTATTACTCATTTGCATTCACCTTATTGCATAGAAACATAAAAAATTTGTATTACTCATTACTCATTTACATTCATCATTTATTTGCATATGAAAATAAACAAAAATAGACATTCATATTCATTTGTATTACATACATCCATATTGAAAAGAAATGCATATATATAGAGTAAAGCATATAGAAAGCATCTCATAATCGAATCAACACAAGTACGATGAAGTTAAATCAGATCTCGTATATATATACATTGTATAAAGTCTCAGAGTACAAAATGATGTCAACTGACATATACAAAGTCCCATCGGAGCAAGAATCGTATAGGCTACAAAAAATGGATGTTTCTACAAAAAATATCAGAGCTACAAAAAAAATAATATCTAGGTCTCAACCTCTCCCTCATCACTAGGTGGAGGAGGAGGAGCATGTTGGTCGGGATCCTGACGAGGTGCCTGAGCTCCCTCCGACTGTGCCATGTACTGTGAGTAGGGGACAACCTGCTGCGCTAATGGAACTACTATACTGTAAGCCGCTTGACTAGTCTTGTGCAAACCCTCCTACTGAAGAGTGTCTCGCTTTGCTCTCATCACAACAACCTAACTATCATGCTCTACTTTGAGCTCCACCAATTGATGATTGCGCTCTACTCTGAGCTCCACCAGCTGACGATCTCGCTCTGCCCTAAGCTCTGCTAGTTGTCAGTCTCACTCCGCCAACTGAGTCTGAGCCACTATCAACTATGACTACAAATCCACTAGACGTACCCTCATCGACCATGCTGCGTCAGCCCCCTACTCTCTCGTAGGATCTCCAACCCCAACTCCACCTCCAGCTCCACCCTGCTCCTCCCATCTCTGTCAGATCTGTCTAGGAGCTACTCGCTCCTCCTCAACTCCACCCAAAATCACACCTACAGTCCCTAGGGATCCACCCTCACCCCTCTACTGTCCAACCCCAGCTAGAACCCTACTGCTACTAGCACCAGGATCACCACATGCCTACTTTGGAGCCTCGGCTCTCTATCTCTATCCCTGCCCCTGTGCAGGGGCATCATCCTCAACCTCCTCAATACGAGGTGCCTGCTTTGTCGGATCAAAAAATCTAGGGAATGGATGCTACTAGAACCAATCCCTATACTGAGGCAATACCCCTGCATCTGAAATATCACCCATGTAGTCCCACCAGAGTCGCTGCAATCTAGTCAACTTCTGTATACTCAAGGCATAAGATAACCTCGGTGCCCATCCCTGCCTCTCCTCATCAGCATATCTCGCATATGTTGTGAACTCTTGCGAGATCCCCTGAGGCCTACCATACTGCCTCATCACTCGAGATACCATGAATCACTCCACCATAGTCTGTGATCTGCCAATGAGTGGGCGTGTAACAAACAAGTCTCTGCGTATGATCTTCCAGTCATCCCATGGCTCTAAGCCCCTGTAAGGTCTCCATACCAAGGCTATCAAATCATCTAGCTGCCATCTCCAAAAATCTGTCTTGCCCAGATGTGGTTGAGTAACATATCCAGAATACCTATATACAATAGGTTGACCAGGCTCTTTGTCATCATCTACAATCGGCCTGCATACTGGGAGGTGCTCCCAGGCCCATACCTATAATATCAAGACTCCTATAGCCATACTCTTCCCCTCCCAAAAGATACTCTCATGCATCTCATGATACATGTGTGCTAATATACAAGAGCTCTAGCCTAGTCTCTGAGGGGTCTCAACAAGTCTCTCTAGTATCCTGCCCCATCCACAAAGGAGTCCCTGCTATCCCCTATCTGGCATCAGAAAGAAACTAATAAAACCTGCTAGGACATAAGCTAGAGGAAACTCCTCACTCTACCTACTCATCATAATGTCCCAACTGATAGAACATGTCAAGATATCTAGATCCCTGAATACACATCTGACAGCCTGTAATCTAGGAAGATGTGTTGCATCATAATCTACCATACCCCTAGCAAAAGGGATACGGAGAATTCTGTAAATGTCCTCGGGAGTGATAGTCATCTCCCCAACTGGAAAGTGGAAGGTGTTATGCTCAGAGTGAAATCTCTCAACTAATGCTGTGAGCATTCCATGATTCACACAGATATCTGGTAAACTAAGAAGGTGGGTGAAACCGCACAAATCAATATGTGCCTAGTCAACATCTAACAACTATCATACTAATGTCATAGTGGGTGGATATACGCATCTGAAAAGAACATGAGGCAATCGAACCTGCAAAAATCAAACAATGGAGCATCATTAAACATTCCAAATAAGCCTACAAGAGAAGTAAAACATCACACAAATTAAACTATGTTAATTGCCAAGTCAAAATTTCAAGTTTGGACCTTCAAAAATGCTCACTGTTTTCCAAACGACAAAACACAGAAGGGCAGAAACTTGTACGAGTCAGGAATAGGGCTCATACGACAAAAGATCCCCATATGAAAAAAGAATATACTTCAGATGACAAAATGGTCTCTTATGAATGTTGTCGTATGATAGAAGGGTAGGTGTCGCATGAAAAAACTAATGACCTTAAATGACAAAACAAACTTTAACAGTTTGTCGTACAAGACAGGATCCTGTCTCGCATGACAAAACATGAAAACCCGACTTCAAACGTGCCAAAAACTTGAAAAATCAACAAAAGAATTCAAAATTGAGAACATAAAGAGGCTTAAGATCGATCACTTACCGTTGGCTCATAGTTTTGGGGTTGATTATGTCATCTTTGGTGCTTGAATCGATGCTTGCGAGTGGGAACCATGGGCCCCTAATCTCGACAACATCACCAAGGTCCTAACCAAAGGCAATTAAATCAATCTTGAGCACATTATTAATTCTTCAATCATCAAATATCACATGGCAAGTCAATCACTCAATATTAATTAAATATTTATTTAATTAATTGAATCATTCCAAGAAAATCATTTTTTAATCAATTATCCTATTTAATTTATTAAATATCCTAGCATATTTACTTAATTAATAAATCTGCCATTAATCATGCAAAAAAGAATTAATTACAAAGCAAGAGTTGAATTGGAAATAAAATAAAAGAATTGAATTGAGAGAGAAATCAAACTTGAGATATTATTTCTTTTTCTAAATTTCAAACTTGAAATTAGAAAAGCAATTAAATGAATTATTGATTATTCTCTAAAATTGGAACTCAAAGCTTTTCAGAACAAGAAGTTCAGTTGCATTGAAAAGACTCTTTTCTTGAATAAATCAAAGAATTATCTATTTTTATCACAAATGCATGGAATTAATTAAATCTTATTTCTAATGCAACTTGAACTTCTTATCTAAATGCATTTCAATTAAACTATAATTGGAATCTATCTCAAAGTTAACTAAACATGATTTCTCAATTATTTTCAATTAATCCTTAATTGAGCTTTTACTCATCTCTCTTGTAATTCTCTATAAATTCAGCCTTCAACTCTCATCCAATTGACCCCAAAGATTTTTGAGAACATGCTTAGAGATTATTATTATGCTGATTTTTGCTCTAGAGTCATTGAATATATTGTGCTTTTTTTCATATTGCTTGAATTATTCATCCATCTTGCATCCATTTTAGCTTGATATCATGCTCATATAGATTAAATCCTTCATCTTGGTGTAGTCTAGTCACTGGTATTACTTATAAAAATCCAAGAGAAACCTTATACTCGCATATTTTAGAAGGCAATTGGTCAATTTGTTATGGTTTTATTATTCATGCTTATATCTATCTAACCATACATGTAATGACTTAATTGAAGTGTTGTGTCTTGTAGATACAGATCCTTATCCCACTTTTCACACACACATAGACATCTCAAATTCATTCTTCATATTGTTAGATAATTACATACACAACTTATTGTTAGGTTCCAGAGACAACTGAGAGGGGGGAGGGAGGGGTGAATCAATTGTCAAATAAATTCAAACCAAAAACAACTTAACCAACCTTAATGCTTAATACCGGTAAACCAAACTTTATGCCGGTAGACAGTTTATCAATTAATTACAATACCGGTAAAGATTAATGCATGAAATAGAAAGACAATAACATCCACAACATATAACACCAATATTTGTACATGGAAACCATGTAAGGGGAAAAACCATAGTGGGAAACCTTACCCACAATCAGATGATACTACTGCAGATAGTATGTGTATACAAATGGGGTTTGCACATGCAGAAAGGCCAAGTGCCTAGAGCTCACTGCTCAAACACAAATAGGAGTCACACTAACTGTAATTGGATGGTTAGATCCAATAATGATGTACTGCTCAAAATAGCATCTTCATATGTTGGATTCAGTACCGGTGTAGTTTTGATATGCCTTCACAAAAACCTTGCTTCGCCTTCAAATGATGTCTGTGTGTATAGCTCTTCTTATTCTTACATATACCATCTTACAATTTATTTTCCCAATCGCATATCGATCTTACAAATAAGATCTTACATATATACCATAGCCTAAGACCAATTTTAGTAGGTCGACTCTAAAAGATATTACAATAAAACAATTACAAGTAAATCAATAACTGATGCAATATACGATTCAACATGTCAGCTTAATGCATTTACAATAACAACAAAATCATCTCCAAAGCATGCCATGCTGATCTGGAATAGATAAGCTTGTCGGTGCTTATTCTGGACCTATTTGTCAGTAACAGCAAATATGCAAACATGAATATACCAATGAACAAATCTCCAAGATGAAGTGTCCAAATGACGTCTTCAACATAACTAAGTGTTTTCCATGTCATTCCAAGTGTCGGTGAATAATATATCTTGTTGGTGTACCAGATACCATTGACTGTGCATAAAGTCACTTGCTTGCCGGTGAATATTGCCAATCCTCCAAGGTGCCAGAGTTGATAAGTGTTAATAGGTGTTGACATCAATGACAAAACCATATCAACATATCCGAAATACCAACAATCTCCCCCTTTGGCATTGATGGCAACACAAGATGCAAAAAACCATCAAAGTGCCAAAACAGAAATGCCAAATACCAAAAACCAACAATCTCCCAAAAGAGATCATAACCAGAAATCAAAATTCAGATACAGAGAGTAGTCAATCTCTCCCAAAGTAACAATCTCTCCCCCTGAGAGTAACATGTGTTTTCCTTGTGTTTTTCCATGTCAATCTCTCCCCCTTTGACATCAAATGCCAAAGCCAATACAAAAACCAGATTCAAATACAAAATACAAACCAATTCTGTATACCAACTACTCCCCCTGAGAAGTAGCTCTCCTCATCAAAGCCGGAGTAAAAGATTTCTTTGTTAATTCTTCTAGTTGATGACAAACATCAATTGTCTAAGTCTCTACCAGTGGGGGTATGACCCCAAGCCGATCTCTGAGATATTCAAAAGTCTCCTTAGGTAAAGGCTTAGTGAAAATATATGCAATTTGCTCTTTAGTATTCACATAAACCAGTTTTACTTCTTTTGCTTCAACATTCTCTTTCAGAAAATTTAGTTTGATAGAAACATGTTTAGTTTTAGAATGTAGTACTGGATTCTTAGATATATCAATTATTGCAGTGTTATCACAATAGATGGTTATAGGTTCCTTGCATTTTACCTTTATGTCCTTCAATATTTGCTTAAGCCATAATACCTGTGTACAGTTAGTTGTTGCTACAACATATTCAGATTCTACCGTTGATAAAGATGTGCAACTTTGTTTCTTGCTCAACCAAGAAATTAATCTGTTTCCAAGAAAAAATGCTCCACCGGTGGTGCTTTTTTTGTCATCCACATCTCCTGCCCAATTTGCATCTATGTATGCACATAATTCAAAGTTTTCATCTCTAGGATACCATAAGCCAAGATTTGTAGTGCCTCGTAAGTACTAGATAATCCTTTTTACTGTTGATTCATGATTTTCTCTAGGATTACTCTGAAATCTTGAAACAATACATACTGCATTCATAATATTAGGTCTTATTTGTGTCAAATACAATAGGCCTCCTATCATAGATTTGTACCTAGTCAAATTAACAAGTGTAGATTCATCCCTTAGTGATAATTTGTTATTTGTAGTCATAGGTGTGCTTACCGGTTTAGAGTTCTCCATCCCAAATTTCTTTAGTAACTCCTTCAAGTACTTGGATTGACTCAAGAATATACCTTTATCAGTCTATAAAATCTACAATCCTAAAAATAATTTTATCTCTCCAATCATAGACATTTCAAATTCTTCCTGCATTTCAATAGAAAAGTTTTTACATAGTCCATCTTCTCCTCCAAAGATTATATCATCAACAAAAACTTCTATAACCAAGATGTTATCATTAGTCACTTTATAGTATAAGTTGTTGTCAACATTACCTTTAGAAAAACCAATCTTCAAAAGATATTTATCCAATCTAGCATACCAAGCTCTTGGAGTTTGCTTCAACCCATACAAAGCTTTCCTTAACCTGCAAACCATATCTTTGTTATCTGTCAAATAAAATCCATCAGGTTGCTCAATGTAAACTTCTTCTTCAAGATCTCCATTCAAAAATGGACATTTAATATCCATTTGATATACTTTGTAGTTCTTGTGTGTTGCAAAAGCCAAGAATAATTTGACTGCCTTAATTCTAGCTACCGATGCAAAGGTTTCATTATAATCAATTCCTTCTTTTTGAGAATATCCCTTACACACTAGTCTTGCTTTATTTCTGATTACCTTACCATCTTCATTAAGTTTGTTTCTGAATACCCATTTTATTCCAATTACATTTTTGTCTTTAGGCCGGGGAACTAATGTCCATGTGTTATTCTTTTCAATTTGTTCTAGTTCATCTTCCATAGCTTTAATCCAGTGTTTATCTTCACATTCCTCATTAATTGATGATGGTTCAATTTGAGAAATAAGACATACCTCTTCATTTGCCAATCTTCCTCTTGTCATAACTTGTTGATACTTGTTCCCAATTATCTGATTTTCAGAGTGGTTCAATCTTACATACCGAGGTGTCTTCGTTTGCTATTGTTCCTTAGTTACAGTGGAATTTTCAGATGATACCGATGTAACTGGATCTTCATTTTGTACTGGTGGGTTCAATGTAGGTTCATTTGTTAGTATCTCTGTTGCCAGTTCAGAGTCTATATACCTTGAAGTTCCTCTAAACTGTTCATCAATCTTCACATTTGTACTCTCAACAATTTTCTGCAATCTTTTGTTAAAACATCTATATGCTTTGCTCTTAGATGAATAACCAAGAAATATTCCTGTATCACTTCTAGGATCAAATTTTCCAATATACTCATCTCTCCTAATATAGCATTTACTTCCAAATATTTTGAAATATTTAAGAGTAGGAGTAATGCCAAACCATAGTTCATGAGGGGTCTTACCGGTTTCACCTTTGATGTGAACTTTGTTGAATATATAGACCGTTATGCTTACTACCTCTCTCCAATATACATGTGGTAGCTTTTGATAACATACTTTCAGCTACATCCAAGATAGTTCTATTTTTCCTTTCTACAACTCCATTCTGTTGTGGTGTCCGGGGTGCTGATAACTGTCTTCTGATTCCATTCACTTCACAGAATGTATTAAATTCCCTAGATGTGAATTCACCTCCTTGATTTGATCTCAGACATTTGATTTTCTTGTCAGTTTCATTTTCTACCATCACCTTAAATAGTTTGAACTTTCCAAGTGCTTCTAATTTTTCTCTAAGAAAAGTAACCCAACACATTCTAGAATAGTCATCAATGATTAGCATGAAATATCTATCACCTTGCAAGCTTTTAGTTCTAGCTGGACCATGTAAATCAGTGTGAATTAAGTCAAGAGCATTATTGAATTTTTGTAGAATACTTTTAAAAGATGCTCTAACTTGTTTTCCAAATTGACATTCCTTACATACCGGATTGTGAGGTTTAACAATCTTAGGTAAATCTCTAACTGCCTTAGTAGTACTAATTTTCACAATGCAATCAAAATTTACATGACAGAGTCTCTTATGCCATAGCCAACTTTCATCAATATGTGCAATCAAGCATGTCTTTTCACTGTTATTCAAATGAAAGATATTACCTCTAGTTTGATTACCGGTTGCAATTTCCAAACTAGTTTTGTTCATAATTTTGCATTTTCCATTCTTGAATTGTAACTGAAATCCTTTTTCAACTAATTGACCAATACTCAAAAGATTATGCTTTAAACCTTCAACATAGTAGACATTGTCAGTATTATGCTTACCATCAAGAGATATAGAACCTTTTCCTTTAATCAAACAAGCTTTATCATCTCCAAATCTTACTAGACCTCCATTATATTCCTCAAAAGTCAAGAATTTACTTTTGTCACCAGTCATATGATGTGAACATCCTGAATCAATGATCCATTCATCCTTAACTTCAACTTTAGCTGCTAGGGCCTGTTCTACCGGTTGAACACTAGGTGTTGATTGATCTTTTGTTATAGAAAAAAAGACCCATCCATTTTCTATCAGATCTTCATCAGAATCATCAGTGACTCCTTCATCAGCAAGATAACAAGACTTGTCTTTATTCTTCTTAAATCTATATCTCTAATATTCAGGGTTAGGCTTGTATGTTCTTCTAACTTCTTCTCTTAATATAGCATGTCTATCAGGGCATCTTGAAGCCATATGAACAATCTTATTACAGTTAAAACATTTAAAGGGTGATTTACCTTCATACTTACTTCCAACTAGACCTTTAGGCATTTTCCTTTCAAATAGTGCTTCAAGCTCTTCAAGTTCTCTTGCATAAAAGGCTTTCCAATCAGATTTGTCAAATGATGGTGCAGATGATGCCTTAAAAGCTAAATCTGTCTTTATAGTAGCAACAGGACCAAATTCCTCAATTTCAAAAGCTGAAAGTTTTCCAATCAATCTGTCCCTAGTTACTGATGTATTAGGTCTTGTTCTTAACTCATTTATAGAAGTAAATTTAATTTTATATGCCGGTGGAAATCCTCTTAAAACTTTTCAAACAATTTCATCTTCACTTAAGGTTCCTCCACAACATTTAATACCCAAAACAATTTCATTTACTCTTTCCATAAAAACATAAATCCTTTCATCTTCTTCCATTTTCAGATTTTCATACCTGACCCAAAAGCTTTCAAGTTTTGCAATTTTGACTGTGGAATCTCCTTCATTCAATGTTTCCAAATGGTCCCAATAGCTTTAGTAGTAGATCTATCTGATAATCCCATGATTTGCTGGTCTGATAATGCGCTCAAAAGTGCTTCCCTTGCTTTGCAATCATTTTCCTCATCTTTTCCTAAAGTAGGTGGATTAGGTTGACTTTGAGTAGGAGCAATATAGCCATTCTTTGTAACATCCTAGATGTCCTTTCCAATGCAATTTAGATGTGTCTCCATTCTGATCTTCCATATGCCATAGTTGGTTCCATCAAGTTTAGGACTGTCCTTCCTAAAATAGTTAGTAGACATTGGATCTCCTCAAGCTATTAAACTTCTGCAAAAAGAGGACTAGGCTCTGATACAATTGTTAGGTCCTGGAGACAACTGAGAGGGGGGGGGTTGAATCAGTTGTCAAATAAATTCAAACCAAAAACAACTTAACCAACCTTAATGCTTAATACCGGTAAACCAAACTTTATGTCGGTAGATAGTTTATCAGTTAGTTGCAGTACCGGTAAAGATTAATGCATGAAACAGAAAGACAATAACATTCACAACACATAACAGCAATATTTGTACGTGTAAACCCTGTAAGGTGAAAAACCATGGTGGGAAACCTTACCCACAATCAGATGATACTACTGTAGATAGTATGTGTATACAAATGGGGTCTGCACATGCAAAAAGGCCAAGCGCCTAGAGCTCACTACTCAAACACAAATAGGAGTCACACTGACTACAATTGGATGGTTAGATCCAATAATGATGTACTGCTCAAAATAGCATCTTCATATGCTAGATTCAATACCGGTGTAGTTCTAATATGCCTTCACAAAAACCTTGCTTCACCTTCAAATGATGTCTGCATGTATAGCTCTGCTTATTCTTGCATATACCTTCTTACAATTTATTTTCCCAATCACATATCGATCTTACAAATAAGATCTTATATATATACCATAACCTAAGACCAATTTTAGTAGGTCAGCTCTAAAAGATATTACAATAAAATAATTACAAGTATATCAATAACCGATGCAATATCCGATTCAACATGTCAGCTTAATGCATTTACAATAACAACAAAATCATCTCCAAAGTGTGTCGTGCTGATCTGGAATAGATAAGCCTATTGGTGCTTATTCTGGACCTATTTGCTGGTAACAACAAATATGCAAACATGAATATGCCAATGAAGAAATCTCCAAGACAAAGTGTCCAAACGATGTCTTCAACATAACTAAGTGTTTTCCATGTCATTCCAAGTGTCGATGAACAATATATCCTGCCGGTGTACCAGATACCGGTGACTGTGCATAAAGTCACTTGCTTGCCGGTGAATATTGCCAATCCTCCAAGATGCCAGAGTTGATAAGTGTTAATAGGTGTTGACATCAATGACAAAACCATATCAACATATCCAAAATACCAACAATCTTCACCTCCAAAAATGATATCATCAACAAAGACCTCAATAATCAATATGTCATCATCAGTGATCTTATAATATAAATTATTGTCAGCATTACCTTTAGTGAAATCAAGCTTCAAAATATATTTATCCAATCTTGCATACCAATCTCTAGGGGATTGTTTCAATCCATATAAAGCTTTCCTTAGCCTACAGACCATGTTTTTGTCATCTGAAAGTGAAAATCCATTAGGTTGCTCAATATAAACTTCCTTTTCAAGATCTCCATTCAGAAATGCACACTTAAGATCCATATGATAAACCTTTTAATTATTATGAGCATCATAAGAAAGAAATAATCTCACAGCTTCAATCCTAGCTACCGGTGCAAAGGTTTCATCATAATCAATTTCTTCCTTATGAGAATATCCTTTACAAACCAATCTAGCTTTATTCCTGACAACTTGTCCATAATTTATTCCCAAAAACCCATTTAGTTCCAATAACATTCTTATTTATAGGTCGGGGAACTAACATCCATGTGTTATTCTTTTCTATCTGATCTAATTCTTCTTCCATAGCTTTCATCCAATATTCATCTTTACAAGCTTCAATTACTGGTGTCGGTTCAACTTGAGAAATAAAACATACTTCATCAGCTACCAACCTTCTTCTTGTCATCACTCCTTTTCTTTTGTCTCCAATTATCTGATCTTCAGAATGATTCAACCTTACATACCAAGGAGTCTTCTGATTTTTTGTTCCTCTGTCCTGATCTTCAGTTACCATTGAATTTTCTGATATTGCCGGAGTAACTGGTTCAACATTTTGTTCTGGTGTAGGTGCTACCAATTCAGTTATGATTATTCCCACTGCCAGTTCTCTCATATAAGTTCTGATTTTACTTTTGTTCTACTCATCCACCTTGACATTTGTGCTCTCCAAAATTCTCTGCAATCTTTTGTTGTAACATATATATGCTTTTCTTTCATTAAAATAACCAATAAATATTCCTTTATCACATCTAGGATCAAACTTTTCTATGGAATCATCTCTTTTGATATAGCATTTACTACTAAAGATTCTAAAATACTTAATTATCATTGTATGACCAAACTATAACTCATAAGGTGTCTTACTAGTATCTGGTATACATATTAACTCTGTTGAATGTGTATACCACCATGCTTATAGATTCTCTCAAGTAGATATGATGAATATTAGCTTCCATCATCATGTTTTTAGCTGCATCCAAGATAGTTATATTATTCCTTTCCACAACTCCATTATGCTGAGGTGTCTAAGGTGCAGACAACTATCTCCTTATCCCATTCTTCTGACAATAGCTATTAAATTCATTGGATGTGAATTCTCCACCCTAATCTGACCTTAAGCATTTAATCTTCAATCATGTTTATGTCTCAACTTTAGCTTTAAAGATTTTAAACTTTGCAAATGCTTCAGACTTCTCCCTTAGAAAAGTAACCCACATCATTCTAGAATAATCATCAATGATTAGCATGAAATATCTATCACTCTAAAAACTTTTGATTCTATCAGGACCACACAAATCAGTATGAATAAGATCAGGAACATCATTAGATTTGTCTTGTATACCCTTAAAATAAATCCTAACTTGCTTTCCCATTTGACATTCCTTACATACCGGATTATAGGATTTGCAATCTTAGGTATATCTCTAACTACCTTAGTAGAATTTATCTTCACAATGCAATCAAAATTCACATGACATGACCTCTTATGCCATAGCCATCTCTCATCAATTTGTGCAATCAAACATGTCTTCTCACCGGAGTTCAAATGAAAGTTATTACCTTTAGTCTGTGTACCGGTTGCAATTTCAAACCAGATCTGTTGATAATCTTGCATTTTCCATCCTTGAACTATAACTAAAATCCCTTATCCACCAATTGTCCTACACTCAAAATATTATGCCTTAAACCTTCAACATAATTAATTTTATCAGTGTTATTCTTACCAACCAGTGATATTGTTCCTTTTCCCTTGATCATGTATGCTTTGTCATCTATAAATCTAACTAGACCACCATCAAATTCTTTCATAGATAAGAACTTCGTTTTATCTCTAGTCATATTATGTGAACATCCATTGTCAATTACCCATTCATCCTTGTCTTCAATTTTAGTCGCAAGGGCCTTCTCTTGAGGTACTAGATCATCTTCCTTGATAGCCAAAAATACCCATTCCTTTCCATTATTGGATCCACTAGTTGAATCTTGTGCCTGTTCATCATCAGAATCAGTCACACCTTCCTCATCCGCATAGTAGCATGATTTGTCTTTGTTTTCCCTATACTTCATATCGGTCCTTTAGGTATTCTTCTAGCAAATAAGGCTTCAAGTTGCTCAAAATCTTCATCTTCTTTCTTCATATCCTCTAGTTCCTTTACATATAAAGCTTTCCAATCACTCTTGCATGTAGATGATGTAGATGCATGAAAAGAAGAATAAGATTTAACATCTATAGAAGGTCCAAATTCCTCAAGCTCAAAAGAAGATAATTTCCCAAATAAGGTATCCCTATTAACAGAGGTGTTTCCCATAGTTCTAAGCTCATTAATTGTAGTAGCTTCTGTAGAGAGGACTAAGCTCTGATACCAATTGTTAGACAACTCAGATAACCAGAGGACAACTGAGAGGGGGGTGAATTAGTTGTCACTAGGATATAAAACTTTAAGCATTTAAATCCTTATTACTAGAACACATAAACTTAATACCAGAATGACTGATAAAGAATTTAAACATAAACATAAATCACAAAATAGTTACCATCCATCCATAACATGTGACACCACAATTTGTATGTGGAAAACCCGGTAAAGGGAAAAAACACAGTGGGAAGCCTACCCACAGTCAAATAATAACTCTACAGTAAGTATGTGATTACAACATGAGGGTCCTACAAATGCAGGAAGGCAAACAGCCTAGAGTGCACTTCTCATCACAAAAAGGAGCCTCACTGACTACATAGACATCGAACTACAATCCAGAAAGAAGAGTGAACTGCAAGTATAACATCTCCTATGCCTGAGTACAGTTCTGATTAAGCTCAATTCTAGAATCCTTAAAACTCTCTTACAAACCCAATTCGATCACCTTATTCGCACACAAATCATCCCATAACCTTGACCTATAAACCCATGATCTACAAAGAGATCTTACATCATATTTATACCAACTCGGGACCTAAACAATTAGGTCGGCCATCTAAAAGATAATACAATAAATTCATAACATAAAACCATAATCCAATGATCAACCAAGTCATCTTAGGCCAAAAACAATGTAAACTAATCATTAAATCTCACCGGTAATGCATTAGGAACATCCTACAACATGTTACAGAAATTGGTCCATAACCTAGATACACCGGACCCAAAATAGGTCTCAATAAACCAAATCCAACACCACCGATGAACTAGGACATGAACAAGATAACCAATAACATCCTAGAATCCATCTAGAAGTCACACCAACACCACTTATCACATGCATCAAAATATATTCAACAAAGCTCTGCCGGTAAAACCCTTACCAATGACCAAAAGGCTTACTAGAACAAATGATAGCTCCTGAATCATCAAATCCCAAACCAATTGATTGTGAGACACATCTAAATAGCATGACTAACAGATCCAAACCAATTCCACAAACCAAAGTATATCAGATCCTACCGAATCAATATCATAATCAACCACTCTACCGAAACCAATCGGAAATCGGTAAACAACCAAAACAACCGGTGTTGCCATCAATAACAAAACATCAATTTAACACATAATCAATTCCAAATTTCCAACAATAGAGGGCTTAACGTCTAGATCTAAGACTCTGAGACATAGAAATGCATAACTACTAAAAAACACTGCAAAACCCTAGGGACCAAGGCACCATTCCTTGGTCTCTAAAATTTGATATCTGCCTTTGTCCTTAGGTCTGCACTTGTGTGTTCCATCGGTCCTAAAATTCATACGTGCACTGGATTCCTGTACCTGTACCTACACCTGCAACTTGAGAAATGGTGTCTAGGTGGCTATTTAGGTTTTTGCCTTAGTCAAACCCCTTGTTTTGGTGATTTCCACCTACACAAATAGCTGATAATGTTTTAAAAATGTGAGTGCAATAATCTTGTGTGCATGCAAGATCCTAAATGAACAAGAAAGTAAATCTAGAGTTCTACCCTACACTTTGGAGAGAAAACCCTAAATGATTGTAAATGTAAATGTAAATGCTTCAAATCACAAAAGCAATAATGGATCTAAAGCATGATTGTAAATCTGAAAATGAATGTTATGAATCTCATACAAAGACATGAGAATAACATGAAACCATACCAAACCCTAAGGGAAAGGTACAAGACAATCAACGATTGGTGATATCTTATTATTATTCAATGTCTTCAAAGCTCCTAATTGATGTTGAAGATGATTGATGAAGACTTGATAGATGCTTGATTTTCTAATGAAGACTTCACATAACCCGCACTTTCACTTCATAAGAGGCTCCTTCAAGTTATAGAGAGTGGATCCTTCAAATGAGGAAAGGAAAGTCTATATGTATGAAACCCTAAATTTGTTTTTGGTCATAGACTGACCTAGAATCAATATAATTTCACAATCTCCTAGATTAAAACATTAAAATAATGCCAAATCATGCTCCCAAAATTTGGGACCAAGAGGCTGCCTCTTGGTTCGACCAACTTTTTCTCAAATTTTTGGGGAAGCAAGATATCATGATTCTAAAGTGAATTCCATAAGGATGTGGAGATTCAAGGTGTCTAGATATGCAAAATCAGGCCTTGAAGGTCGAAAAAGGACATAATTAGGGTTTTTGATGAATTAATTAATCGGAAGAATAAAATTAAAAGGGGCACACTTAGGGTAAAGGGCCCAATTTTTTGATGTGTAGAGGGATGAAAGAGGACTTTAGATCTAATTAAATTAATTAATTAAATACTTAAAGAGAATTTGAAATTCAATATGCAAACACACTAAGGTAGGTGCTAACCTAAGCGTGAAATTGTACCACCCAATTAAGGGTGTACAATTTATGATGCTACAATAGCACATAATATTTCCTTGTCCAAACTTGTAATTCACTTGAATTCCTCTTGATCTAAACTGATTAGCAATGTTACCAAACCTATTACATGTTAAACACCTAACATTTCCTCTATTGAAAGAGTTATTTATCATACTTTTGCATTCACTTGATTTATGTCCATACTTATTGCAATTGAGACACTGACTGGAGAAAGATGGACCATTTAGACTCATTCCACTTCTTCATTGAATATATTTATGACCAAATTTATTATGAACAAAGAAATTACCATTGAAATATGGATACCTTTGAGCATTAGGTTGTCTTATCAGAGACCTTTTAGGTTTGTTCTTCTAATTTTCTAACTTAGGATTGCTTAGACCAAATCCAGAGCTTTGACCTTTCTAAAATCCTTGACCTTGCTTGTTATCTACCTTCTTCTGGCTTTCAAGTAGCACATCAAGTTTAGCTAAGCTGATTTTTAACTTCTCCTTATACTCATTTGCAGTCACAAGTTCATTCCTAAGAATGACAATCAACTTTTCAAGTTCTTCCTCATTGTGTTTGGATTGTTGCAGGTCAAGCTTCAGTTGACCAATCTCACAATCATGTATGTGACATTCATTAGATCTTTCTTTCAAGGACTGATTAAGATTCTCTTCATTCTTCATTCTTCCCTCAATTTCCTTGGTCAACCCCATCACTATAGATTCCATCTCATATTTTAGGACTGCATTTTATTTTGCAAGCTTCTCACATTCTTTTGTCTTCTTCTTCAAGGCTTGACTCAAGTGACCATCATCCATTCTTTTTCTTTCTTTTTTCTTTAGCTATTCATAGAGTTCATTTCTATTTTCCATGGACTTGTTTAGTTTCCCTTTCAATGACTGAATGAAATTCTTAGCATCCTTATGTTTCTCTTGCAATTCTCAGACTTCAACTTTGGACTGATCAAGATCATCTAGTGCAACTAGGAGTTGTTGAAAACCACTAGAATCCAATGACTCACCTTCCCAGATCTTCCTCAAGTTTTTAGACTTCTTCCGAGGAACTAGGCTCTGATAGCAATTGTTGGAATTAAGGAACACTAAGAGGGGGGGGTTAATCAGTGTTCTGCAAACTTGTTTATTATTTTGTTCTTTCAACCATTTAATACATTTAATTAAAAGAAAGATGCAAGAACATAAAAAAAACAACCAAAGCACCATAACATAAATATTTTGTACAAGGAAACCTGTTTAAGGGAAAAACCATGGTGGGGATGAACCCACAATGTAGGTATACTCTGTTAGAAGTATTACAATGGGGAATGCACATGCATTTAGGCTCACTTCCCATAGCTCATTGCTCAAGATAGAGGCTTACTGACCAAAAGATAGGCTCTCTTCCTACAAATCAATTACAAAATATCACTGAAGTATTTGAAATAAATAATAACATCTACAAATGCCTAGTTATAGTTCTAGTTAAGCACATTATGCACACTTTTCCACTTGAACTTATCCTGCCCTGTTTCACTACACTGCTATGATCCAGAGCACAAATCTCTATCCCACACATGTGAAATGATGCATAATAGATCACTAACACCTTTCACCTCACCAAAATGATCAAAAACATCAATCATATATATAGGCAACAAGAGATTAGATCAACTATTTGTCGGCTCAAGAAAACTTAACACTTTATTGAAATGCGAAAAAATCTAAACACAAATACTAATGTGGACCAAAATAATTGATTATACATTATCAAAACTATTGGAAAAAACACATGGACCATAAAAAAAATCACCAAAATCATTCCACTTAATCTGCATAAGGATTATCCATACAAGTCGGTCATTTTGCACTGTCAAACCAAAAACCAGTACTCAGAAGCTTCTATATTACACACCAATCATCACTGGAGACCAAAACTTTGGAATAGGGTAGTCCAAACATCCATCAACCTTCCCTCAGATCCACAACACAAAATTTTAATCTGAAAAGAAGTACCTGATGAAATAGCTCTGATTTTAGGCAGACAATTGATAGGGGGGTGAATCATTTGTCTCAAAACTTACACAATTTAAACTTATTTTCAAATCTAATAATTAAGCATGAAACCATAAATAAACAACATATCAAGAACACACATAACCATGGTGGGAACCTACCCACAATATGATGATACTCTATTAGAAGTATTAAAAATATTACAATGGAGAATGCACATGCATTCAGGTACACTGCCTAGAGCTCACTGCTTAGAAAGAAGAAAGGGCTACAAACTAGGGAAGACTTGTTGTCTTACAAACAAATTCGGATCACATCCAAAAGATCATGAACTGAAGACTAGCATCTCCTTAATGCCTGATAACAATTCCGGTTAATCACATAACAACTTCCTCTTCCTTCTTCACACTTCTTCTCTACCTCTGAAAGATGTATATATTATTTTTTCACACACATTTTGGTTCTCATCCATACACACAATTACAAAGATATTACATTTATTTATACATTATATCAACCTTGTGAAGATCATCAAGGTCAACTCAACACTAATTGCCTAATTACAAAAATATAACCACACATGCTACAATATCACATGTGGATCAGCAATGTCGGCTAAGACATAGAACATATCCAAATCTACCACCTTGAACATGCTACACCTCCAAGAATTATGCATCGAACATCCACAAAATGCTACAAGCATTGGGTTGGCCAAAAGCTTGAAGAACACTAACATACTGAATAAAAATCATCAACTACACGCACAAGGATCAATGTTGACCACCAACACAAAATGCACATGATCTAGAAAATTTTAGCAACAAGGTATAAAACTTAGAGGGGGAGTGAATCAGTTTTCTCAAAAACTTTACTCAACTCAAACACAATTTCAGATCTAATAATTAACAGTGAAAGCGTAAATCAACACCATATTAACAACATACATAACACCAATATTTTTGATGTGGAAAACCCAGTCAAGGGAAAAATCTGTTGGCAATTTGGAGGAATTAATTATGTGTTGCATTGATGTTTTGTTATTGATGGCAACACCAACTGTTTTGGTTGTTTACCGGTTTCCAGTTGGTTTCGGTAGAGTGGTTGTATTATGATATTGATCTGATATACTTTGGTTTGTGGAATTGATTTGGATCTATCATTCATGCTATTCAGATGCATATCAAGATCAGTTGGTTCGGGATTTGATGACTCAAATACTATCATTTGTTCTAGTAAGCCTTTTGGTCACTGGTAAGGGTTTTGTTGGCAGAGCTTTGTTGAAGATCTTTTGATGCACATGATAAGTGGTGTTGGTGCAGCTTCTAGATGGCTTTTGGGATGTTTTTGGTTATCTTGTTAATGTTCATGATTGGTGATGTTCCATTTAGGACCAGACCTAATGCTATCTTATTCTGCTAGGTTATGGACCGGCTTATGTAGCATGTTGATGGGTGATCCAGATGCATTACCAGATGGATTCATTGATTGGATTATGTTGTTTTGGTCTTGGGCTGACTTCATTGACCATTGGAATGCGAGTTTATGTTATAAATTTATTGTATTATCTTTTAGGTGGCCGACCTAATTGTTTAGGTCACGGGTTGGTATAAATATGATGTATGATTTTTTTGTAGATCAGGGGATTAAGGTTATGGGATGGTTATGCGATTACCTATGTGAATAATGTTGTAATCATAACTAGGATTTTTGGTCGATTATAGGTGATCGAATTGGGTTGGTAAGAGAGGTTTAACACCTCCGATACTGAGCTTAACTGGAACTATACTGCCGCATAGGAGATGTTATCTTTGCATTTCATTCTTCTTTCCAGATTGTAGTGTGGATTTATTTTGTTGTCAGTGAGGGTCCTTTTGTGATGAGAAGTGTGCTTTAGGATGTTGGCCTTCTTGCATGTGTAGGCCCCTCATTTTTTAAACACATACTTATTACAGAAGTATTATCTGGTTATGTATAGGCTTCCCACCGTGGTTTTTCCCTTTACTGAGTTTTCCATGTACAAATGTTGGTGTCATGTATTTTGGATGGATGGTAACTATTCTATGATTTATATTTATGTATAATTTCTATAGCAGTTATTATGGTATTTGGTTTATGCATTCCGTTATTGGTTTTATGTGTTCTGGTAATAAGGATTTGAATGCTTAAAGTTTTGTAATATGTTGATAGCTAATTTACCCCCCCCCCCCTTCTCAGTTGTTGTCTAGTTATCTCAGTTGTCTAACAATTGATATTAGAGCTTGGTCCTCTCTGCAAAATCTTAACCACTTGAGGAAGATCCTATGGCATCTAATAGTTCAAGTTCATCAAATACATCTGTAGCTATTTTCCAGAGAGAAATTCCTAGGCTTGATGGAACAAATTATAGGGTATGGAAGATTCAGAGGGAGACTCATCTGAGATGGCTTGGAAAGGAAATTTGGGAGATCACTAAGAAAGGTGTTACACCTTTTAATCCAGCATCTGGCAATCCTCCTCTAGCAGGCATGTATAAGGAGCTTGAAAATGATTGTAGAGAAAGAGAAGCCCTCTTGTGTACACTTTTTGATCAGCAAATAAAGGGATTAACTGATAAATCAACTGCAAAGGCTATATGGGACAAATTGGAGACTCTGAATGAAAGTGACCCTATTGTTAAAATTGCTAAACCTGATGGTTACCAGGTGAGGTATGAGAACCCGAAGATGGAAGAAGAGAAAAGGATTACTACTTTTATGGAAAGAGTTAATGAAATTGTTATGGAAATTGAGTGTTGTGGTGGATCTCTGAGCGAAGATGAAATAGTTTCTAAAGTACTGAGAGCTTTGCCACTGAATTATAAGATGAAGGCTAATACAATTAATGATATGAGAACTATGGAAAACACCATTGTAAATAGGGATACCTTGGTTGGGAAGTTATCTACTTTTGAACTTGAGGAATTCGGACCTTCTGGAGCTATAAAATATGAACCTACTTTTCATGCATCTACATCATCTACCAGCAAGAGTGATGGGAAATATTTATATGCAAAGGAACTAGAGGATATGAAGAAATAAGATGAAGAGTTTGAGAAACTTGAAGCCTTATTTGCTAGAAGAGTACCTAAAGGACCAACAAGAAGTAAGCATGAAGGAAAATCACCTTTTAAATGTTTTTCATGTAATAAGATAGGTAATTTTGCATCTAGATGTCCTGAAAAGAATTCAAGATTTGAAGAAAGAGCTAGAAGATCTTTTAGGCCTTACCATGATTATCATAACAAGCATAAGTACAAGAGTAAAAAAGACAAATCATGCTACTTTGTTGTGACTGATTCTGATGATGAATCGACACAACATTCAGCTAGTGGATCCAGCAATGGAAAGGAATGGGTATTTTTTGCTATCAAGGAAGATGATTGGGTACCTGAAGAGAAGGCCATTGCTACTAAAATTGAAGACAAGGATGAATGGGTGATTGATAGTGGATGTTCACATCATATGTCTGGAGATAAAAGGAATTTATTATCTTTGCAAAAATTTGATGGTGGTCTAGTTAGATTTGGAGATGACAAAGCATGCATGATCAAGGGAAGAGGAACAATATCATTGGATGGTAAGCATAACACTGATAATGTTTATTATATTGAGGGTTTAAGGAATAATCTTTTGAGTGTAGGATAGTTGGTGGATAAGGGACTTTTTTTATAGTTGAAGGATGGAAAATGCAAGATTATCAACAGATCTAGATTGGATATTGCAACTGGTACACACACTAAAGGTAAAATCTTTCATTTGAACTCCGGTGAGAAGACATGTTGGATTTCACAAATTGATGAGAGTTGGCTATGGCATAAGAGGTTGTGTCATGTGAATTTTGATTGCATTGTGAAGATCAATTGTACTAAGGTAGTTAGAGATATACCTAAGATTGTAAAGCCCTATAATATGTTATGTAAGGAATGTCAAATGGGAAAGGAAATCATAAATTATTTTAAGAGTATACAAGACAAATCTAATGATGTTCTTGATCTTATTCATACTGATTTGTGTGGTCCTACTAGAATCAAAAGTTTTCAGGGTGATAGATATTTCATGCTAATCATTGATGACTAGTCAAGAATGATGTGGGTTACTTTTCTAAGGGAGAAGTCTGAAGCATTTGAAAATTTTAAAATCTTTAAAGCTAAAGTTGAGACAGAGACATGATTGAAGATTAAATGCTTAAGGTCAGATCAGGGTGGAGAATTCACATCTGATGAATTTAATAGCTATTGTGAGAAGAATGGGATAAGGAGATAGTTGTCTACACCTTGAAAACCTCAGCAAAATGGAGTTGTGGAAAGGAAGAATATAACTATCTTGGATGCAACTACAACTATGATGATGGAATCTAATCTACCTCATGTCTACTAGAGAGAAGTTGTAAGTAGGACAGTATACACATTCAACAGAGTTCATATAAAAGGAGATACCAGTAAGACACCTTATGAGTTATGGTTTGGTCATACACCAACAGTTAAGTATTTCAGAATCTTTCGTAGTAAATGTTATATCAAAAGAGATGATTCCATTGGAAATTTTGATCTTGGATGTGATGAAGGAATATTTATTGGTTATTCTAATGAATGCAAAGCATATAGATGTTACAACAAAAGATTGTAGAGAATTTTGGAGGGCACAAATGTCAAGGTGGATGAGCAGAACAAAAGTCAAATTAGAACTTATGAGAGAGAACCAGCAATGGAAATAATCATAACTAAACTGGTAGCACCTACACCAGAATAGAATGTTGAACCAGTTAATCCACTGTATCAGAAAATGTAACAGCAACTAAAGATCAGGGCAAAGGAACAGAAAATTAGAAGACCCATACATATGTAAGGTTGAATCATTCAGAAGATCAAATCATTAGAGACAAAAATAAAGGAGTGATGACAAGAAGAAGGTTGGAAGCTGATGAGGTATGTTTAATTTCTCAAGCTGAACTGACATTAATAATTGAAGCTTGTAAAGATGAATGTTGGATGAAAACTATGGAAGAAGAATTAGATCAGATAGAAAAGAATAACACATGGACTTTAGTTCCCCGACATAAAAATAAGAATGTTATTGGAACTAAATGGTTTTTTTAGGAATAAATTGAATGAAGATGGACAATTCGTGAGGAATAAAGATAGATTGGTTTGTAAAGGATATTCACAAAAGGAAGGAATTGATTATGATGAAACCTTTGCACCGGTATCTAGGATTGAAGTTGTGAGATTATTTCTTTCTTATGCTTCACATAAGAACTACTAGGTTTATCAGATGGATGTTAAGTGTGTGTTTCTAAATGGAGATCTTGAAGAGGAAGTTTATATTGAGCAACCTGATGGATTTTCACTTTCAGATGACAAAAACATGGTTTGCAAGTTAAAAAAAGAATTATATGGATTGAAACAAGCCCATAGAGCTTGGTATGCAAGACTAGATAAATATCTTTTGAAGCTTGGTTTCACTAAAGGTAATGCTGATAGTAATTTATATTATAAGATCACTAATCATGACATATTAATTATTGAAGTCTTTGTTGATGATATCATTTTTGGAGGTGAAGATAAGTTGTGTATGGAATTCTCTAACAATATGAAGAATGAATTTGAGATGTCTATGATTGGGGAGATGAAATTTTTCTTAGGTTTGAAAATTACTCAAACTAATAAAGTTATTTTGATCTATCAAACTAAGTATGCTAGAGAGTTGTTGAAGAAATTTGGGGTGGAAAATCCTAAACCGGTTGGTACTCTGATGGTTACAAGTGAGAAATTGACAAAGAAAGATGCATTTGCAAAGGTAAATCCAACAAGATACAAGTCTATGATTGGAAGTTTGTTATATCTGACTCGGAATAGACCGGATATAATGAATGTAGTTTGTATTGTATCAAGATAGCAGAGTGATCCTAGATAAAATCATGAGAGTGTGGTGAAAAAGATTTTTAGGTATTTGCATGGAACAACTGAATATGGTTTCTGGTATCCTAAAAATTATGACTTTACATTATGTGCATATACAAATGCATATTGGGTTGGAGATGTTGATGATCAAATCAACACATCCGGTGGATCTTTCTTTCTTGGAAAGAAACTTGTTTCATGGATCAGCAAAAAGTAGACATGTACCTCCTTATATATTGTTGAAGCTGAGTATGTTGCTACTTCTACTAACTATACATAAGTTCTATGGATGAAGCAAATGTTGAAGGATATAAAGGTGGATTGTAATAAATGGTAGTTATTCACTGTGATAACTTTGCTATTGATATATAAAAGAATCCAATATTTTATTCTAAGACAAAGCACATATCTATCAAGTATAAATTTTTGAAGGAGAAGGTGGAAGCAAATGAAGTCAAACTGGTTTATTTGAACACTAAAGAGCAGATTGCAAACATATTCACTAAACCTTTGCCTAAAGAATTATTTGAGTACTTCAGAGAAAAATTGGGGGTTTCGGCCCCTCCGGTAGAGACCTAAGTGATGTTGATTGGCACCAGTTCAGTATGAATTATCAGAGCTATTACTCATTCTGAATTGATATGGTGGTGCTACTACTCAGGGGGAGTAGTCAGCTGTAAAAATCAGAGGATTTATGATTTTTCTTTGATATTTATGTCAGATCTTTGGCATTGATGTCAAAGGGGGAGAGTTATTCTTGTGAAAAACATAAGGGAGAGATATATTAATTAGGGGAGTCTAGTTCAGAGCTTCATTTCTATATCATTTTGTGGGAGATTGTTTGTTGTCTTCCATAGGGGGAGAATTGTTTGGTATTTCTTGGCACTTGGACGTTTTTCACATCTAGAATTGCCAATGGGGGAGATTGTTGGCAATTTTAAGGAATTGATTATGTGTTGCACTGATGTTTTTGCATTGATGGCAACACTGGCTATTTTTCTTGTTTACCGATTTCCAGTTGGTTCCTGTAGAGTGGTTGGATTATGATATTGATCCGGCATGCTCCAGTATGCTTTGGTTTGTGGAATTGATTTGGATCTATCATTCATTCTATTCAGATGCATATCAAGATCAGTTGGTTCGGGATTCGATGACTTAGATACTATCATTTGTTCTAGTAAGACTTTTTGTAATGCCCTACCAGGAACCCTAAAGGAAAACAACACAACTAGGCAACTAAAGGGTGAAATAATTTTTTTTTTTAAATTAAGTGCATTAGCTATAACAATTGCACGTCTAATAACACAACAGAAGACTAACACATGATTTCCTAAGGGTTACCAATGAAGATTAATCATAGATTATATTAACACCATGGTTAATCCAATTGTCCATTTAATTAGATAAAGTAAATGCTTAAGTTTAAAACTACACATACATCTAAAACTCCATAATGAAAGATTCAAGTATTCAAATGCATTCAATTTTCCATAAATCATCTATACACAAAATCAAAGCAACTAAATTAACATGCATTCCACTGACATAATATTACAATATCCATAAATACACGGGTTTCAATAACACCATGGATTACAAAGTTACAATATCAAGGTTACATAAAAGTTTGATACTGTTAGAACATAATGTTATTAGGGATCACATCCTTATAACATTTATATATAATGTTCTAATATAAGGTTATAAAACCTTATATATTATATGCTTTATAAGCATATCCAATTTGAAATAATTATAATCTAATAACTATTAGATTATTAATTATTTACGAGTGGGGGTTATTGAAAAGGTGTGACTAGTGAAGTCACCCTTCCTCCTATATTTAAGGAGGTTCTCTCTCATTTGAGAAGTGTGAGAATTTGGAGCTTTATGGTGAGTTGTATCACTATGCATATGAGGTATTATTGGCCATGTGGAAGTATTGGAGGAGTATCCCTAGGTTCATGTCTATTTTATGATAGACTATATTTGTAAGTGTTTTAATTAAGTGATGCTTTATGGGGTTTTTTACCCGAAAGGGTTTTCCCCATGTATATCATGTGTAATGTGTACATTTTGCATGTATGTTTCATATTTCATTTACTTTATAATCTTGTTTATAATTATTAGTATCCTAAGATCCTAATTTCTAACATGGTATTAGAGTAGGTTAGGCTAGTACTAATCATTTTTACAGGTTATACTAGAAGACATATAAAATGTGATGGAAATCTTATTTATGCTTATCAACAAATTTGTGGTAATATCTCTTCCTTTCTACTATGTATTTTTTAGAGAAGTGCATCTCATATTATATTAAAATAATAATTATCTTCATTGACCAATGTGATTACAATAAAAAGTTGGCCTCATAAAAGTTGACATTTGAGCATACATCATAAGAGGTAAATATTAAATTTTTTTTTCAAAATTTGGCTTTGAGATTTTTTTATTTCATCAACATCATAAATTAATTACATTAATAAATAAACCATTATTTCAATTACTATTAAATCAAATTTATATTAAGTGGATACTTGATAATTGACAAGACTTTTTAATAGATTGCATCATATATAATATATGTGGATATCTAAATAATGATTATGATATCCCTATTTACATATTCATTCCTTTACAATACCATATAATACATTATACTATAGTCTAAAAAATAATATTTTAAAGTCATTGTGTATACTTGATACCTACTCATGTTTTGAGATAACAAGGTGAAGAAACCATTAGCTTTCTAGATTAGCTTTCTAGATTCCTTACTAACTATATATATACAAAAATATATCTCAAATAAGACTATCATGATTCTTTCCAACAAGACTAGATTTATTTTCAAGAGGATCTAAAGTATATACAATTTAATAATACGATATCTAACTATATCTCCATGATAATTTTTTTAATAACCTTAGGAAAATCCATCCCACAACTTCTTCTCTTGCTAAAAGATCTTCACTTGATTGATTTTTGAGATTAAATCAATTAAAAAATTTATAAATGAGTTACACCATCTCAAAACAAGTACATGAACGCAACCATTTAAAATTCATCATATATCAAATAGTTTAATGTTTCCATCAATCTTATTGATTTTATACATTTTTTGAGGTATGTTCTCTTTAATAGATCAAAACCCTATACAGAATCTAAATCTAAATGATGTGCCTTTTGTGAAAAGGTAACTATCCTTTAATATTGATAGTGAATTGTTATGGGCCAACCACAATGATCAATTAATATTAAACTATTTATCATAAAAAGCATTGATGCAAAGCATCTATCACAAACCATAAAACCTTCATTCAAGGGTAGACTTTAAACTTGAATCAAGAGGCATATAAAAAGATAAAAAATTCTTCTCAGCTCCAAAATAATTTAAAAGGTTATATTACATCCTTAAAAACCTTCATTCAAAATTTTAGATCATAATATTCACCATAACATGAGAGAACAAATTCTTTATTGCCATGGAATACCCTAGTTTAGGGTTTCATCCTTTAAAAACTATTTTCACCAAAATAACCACACAAACTTCAATTCTTAACCAAATTAAGTAAGAAAAAAAGAAATAGAAAGAAGATTCAGAGAAATTTCCAACAAATATATCCTTTCTTCATTACTATTCCTCATGTGACCACACCAAATGCTGCAACCGGACTGTTGTTGCCTTCACCAATCTGCCTTTCACCATGAACTGTAACAAATAGTCATCAATAAAATTTACAATATTTTTCTTAAATACAATCACTTCGGTCAGAATTTATATTACTAAGTTACACAATTCCTCTCAATATTTGAGCTAGATCCAACAGTTAAATCAAAAGTTATGATCATTTTCCCAAAAATGGGTAACCCTTGGTAGGGTTTTGACAATTATTGTAAAGATAAACATATCTTGCCAAATACTCCACAAAAATGAATAAGAAATGATTCATCTGAAATATATTTCATTAATATATCATTCATTAACTTCTACATATAAAAATTACACCAAATGGGATCCTCCATGGATCTATGACAGCCAAAGATTCCTTAAAACCTCATGACAGTTTGAGGGTTTGATGGTTAATCTTTGTTAAATCCCCTCCAAACTGATCTACCCTCTTGATTTTGACCAAACATGGTTTTATAAACCATTTAAAACTCCTTTATAACTACTCTAACCACCTCATGACCAATGGATATTATTTTTACACTTTTGTTGCACCTTTTGGCAATGTTGCAACTTTACAATTTTTACAATTTTTGTATTTTTGACATAAATGACTCTAACCCTTACATGGACACTTTTAACACTTCAAGAAGGACCAAATATGATATCTTTGGACAAAATGGCTCACTTAGAAGCAAAGATATGTAACCCTTAATGTGCCCTGTGAAAGCACGAGCTTTTTATCTATAAGTTAGACACGTCATAGAGAGTCATATGTACTTCATGAATAAACATGTAAAAGCTTTTTATGGAAATGCTTCATTAGTCCAACTTGAAATCTACATTTTATTTTACTTTTGAAAATGCACAAGGGAAGTGAACTGTTTGAAAGAATTCAATTCAAATAGATTAAGACTGCAATTGTAGCTAGATATGCACAGAATAAATAATTTGATTTCATGGAAGATTAGGTATATATATGAAGAATAGTCTTACTGGGGCTTCTTTCACAATGTTATAAGAGATGGTGTAGACTTGTCCTTTCCTATATCATCCATTATAAGTGTTGATATTTCATAATTCCCTTATAACTGTTCTTTATAATATCTTTCATAGTCATTTAGTATGAGTGGATGTAGTAATGTCTCTTTTGTCATTTTATGCTATCTTTTATAAATAACTTGTTAGTGAGACATGAACAAATAAACAAGCACTTCATAACTAATGGTGTTGATCCTTCCATATGAATTTTTAACACAATTGATTCATCTAGTCTTAGTTCATATTTTCATGTGACCCTCCCAAAGTACCTGTTATTATTTATATTAGTCCTTTAAGTGCATCACAAAAGTCACATGTGAACTAGTAGGAATAAAGGAAGGAACATCATGATTTATCTCAAATTTAATTTTTATAGGTATTTGATGGAGGATATGCCTTATGTTAACATTAAGAATATTCTTGATTATAGTATGTTTGATAAGCAAATTCCTTGATATCAAACTATCACAATGATAAACAGGAAATCATCTATCTATCTATAAATGTAGGGTAAAATATTTTCTTATGAAATGTACAAGCTAGTAAATATGCATAAGTAAATTTAAAAATTTCTCATTAGCATCCTTTTTTGCAGATCCAAGTGATTTGTTATTCTATTCTATATTTGATCCATTTTTTTTTTCAATCATACTATTTATAATGGGTGACTATCGCCCTTATAAACTATCTGGGGAGCAAACCTAGAAAGGATAGCTCACCCGTTGCCTAATTTTTTATGGATCATTACTATATGTAGCAGCATGTCTATTTTTGTATTTTAAACAAGACAACAAATTATTCATTCCTATTCTCATGAAAATATATGTTGATCTCCTTTCTACCAATCATTTGACTATATTTTATATTTATAAGGAATATTATATGATCTTTGGCAAATGACAAAAATAATATTGTGTTCTTTCTTTGCACCAAAGATCAAGTTTAATTGATTACTATGTTACTAACTATATTGTTTCTTTTATGATGAGGTTATGTGTTATTATGTAGATTGGTGCAAGCGTTATTATATGGATGATGCAATACTTTAATGAGAAGACTATCTTCTATCTATCTTTGAATCAAATGGGCAAAATATGAATGTAGCTCTTGAAGATTCAATATGGCCTTGAAGATTTATGGAAGAGTTCCATTTGGATACATATGAAAGTACCATATTACTTGAAGTTACTTTACTCTTTCTAGAGAATATCATTTCTACAGATCAAAATGAACATTGAAGATCATGGGCACCTCACCAAAGTAAAAGCATTCTATAATAAAGGCACCTTGAAGATCATGGGCACCTCACTCAAATAAAAATATTCTATAATAAAGGCACCTTGAAGATCATGGGCACCTCACTCAAGTGAAATCATTCTATAATAAAGACACTTTGAAGATCATGAGCACATACTACATATTATAATTTTAGCCATCACTTTGAAATTCTCTATGCAATGATTGGCTTTGAGGTGATGCCATTAAGGGGGAGTGTACATGACACCACCTAGTGGCTAAATCCTAGATTTAAGACCTAATAGGCATAAGACCTTTAGGCATTATATGCTCCAAATTCAATAATGCTTGGCCTTAGGTGATGCCATTAAGGGGGAGTGTGCATGCCAATGACACCACCTAGCAGCTAAATCCTAGTTTTTAAATCCTACAGGTAGGCATATGTCCTAATAGGTATGAAATAAGACCTATATAGGCATTAGTAAGCCCTTTAAGCCTGCAGATAGGCATATGTAAGTAATTTTTGTTTTAATTACTGCAGGTAGGCATTAGTAAGTCCTATAGGCACATTTGTGCTTAAGTCCTACGGGCATTTGTAAATTCTTCTCCTTGTAAATCTTCCACTTGTAAAAGCATTGTATTAAGACCTATGGGAACTATGTAATGAACCTAGGGAGAGGCTAATTTGAGGGGACCATGGCTCCAATATAATTTTTTTAAGACCTCACAACATCATTTTTAAAACACTGGGATTATAAATTATGACAAGATGACTTTCATGTAGTCCGGAATGCATGATCTTCATGTTGGCATATATTTGTGTCCCTATTTATCACTGTCAAAGAAGACCTACATTACTGGGGTGCTTCATTTTTTCTTCTATGGAAATTGACATGTGATCCCCTATTAACATTAAGGGGGAGTGTTAGAACATAATGTTATTAGGGATCACATCCTTATAACATTTATATATAATGTTCTAATATAAGGTTATAAAACCTTATATATTATATGCTTTATAAGAATATCCCATTTGAAATAATTATAATCTAATAACTATTAGATTATTAATTATTTATGAGTCGGGGTTATTGAAAAGGTGTGACTAGTGAAGTCACCCTTCCTCCTATATTTAAGGAGGTTCTCTCTCATTTGAGAGGTGTGAGAATTTGGAGCTTTATGGTGAGTTGTATCACTATGCATATGAGGTATTATTGGCCATGTGGAAGTATTGGAGGAGTGTCCCTAGGTTCATGTCTATTTTATGATAGACTATATTTGTAAGTGTTTTAATTAAATGATGCTTTATGGGGTTTTTTACCCGAAAGGGTTTTCCCCATGTATATCTTGTGTAATGTGTACATTTTGCATGTATGTTTCATATTTCATTTACTTTATAATCTTGTTTATAATGATTAGTCCTAAGATCCTAATTTCTAACAGATACAATGACCACAAGGTCTCAACTAGACAGTAATCACGAATATGAGCTGGTAAATGAACCACGAACCAAGAAACACCAACGAAGCCTTTCCCCGCCTGAAGATATAATCTAGAACATCCGATGGGAAGTGGCACTACCACCCGACCATGTGATCCTGAAATGGAACCACCCACTATGCTAGGAGATAGTAGAAAACCCTCAAGCAAGCAAAGTAAGACAAGTACTAAAGAACTACAAGACTCCACAAACATCCATGTGACCCAGCTCACAAAACACTAGTGACTCTAAGGAGAGAGTGTCATCGCATAGCTTGATGGTTACCATGGTAGGCCTCCTAGGTCCCGACTCTCTGTCCTGCTAACCTCTCCAGGCTTCTAGCTCCAACTACGTCTCATGCAGACCCTACCAATCCTTTCGTGAAGACAAGGTGGTAAGTTTTCCATTCCAAGCCTTCTCGTAACATTATGAGCCTTGTACAAGCACTACACCTATGCACGAGGTACATTATTTTAATTAATATTTATTTCACTCTCCCCCAATATATTATTAGGTTATCACTTTTTAATTGACTTTTGATGGGTTATCTTGTCATCCACTTTGGGCACGCCCCCTGCTCGAAAGCCACTCTCTCTCATAGGACACTAACAGGAAAGGTCTCTCTACGAGAACTCTATGGCGAAACAGACAACCATAACTAATCTTGACAAATCACAGGTGAAGGATACATAATCACTAACCCAAGATTGACCATTTGGACAAAACACACAATGGCTCACATCAATAAGGTTATACAACAACACCTGACCAAGGAGATATAATAACATAGGACACAACGACAACTCAACCAGAATTGCAATGGAATTAAGCTTGACTGCAAACACCATTTACACAAGATCCTAATACAGACAATCTTTTCTTACAACAGCCAAAAGCATAAATAACTTACAAATAAAGAATTTCCAGATAACAAGAATTTACAACTACTTTAATACAAATAAATCAATCTTGTCATTTGTCCAATAAAGTTAAATAAATTCACATATGAATTAATCTCCTAATGTGTTTCCAAGCATAAATATAAAATCTAAAAATTACAAGCTTTTCTGAAAACACCCACACTCAAAATTAATTATATATATATACGATATATATATATATATATATATATCGTATATATATAATATACTTATAATTATATTAAAAATATATATGTCAACTCATGAATTAATTTACATAGTATTAAGAATAATACTAAATAATATAATGCCATATTAAAATAAACCTGTATATATATATATATATATACATACATATACATATACATATATAACAATTTAATTTTAAAAGAATCAAATCAAATAACTACACAGAATTCCGAAAACTTCATATTTTGTTTTACCACAAACACACAAAAAAAAGGTGAAATTAATTATCCTGCATGGTAACACGTGCTGTCGTCAGTAGCACATGCTACAACTAGTAGCACTACTACCACACAGTAGCAGATGCTACCATAGGTAGAAAAGGCTACCATACGGTAGCCGTACTACCGTCAGTAGTGGCTACCGATGGTTTTTTTTTTATTTATTTATTTTTTTGTTTATTAATTATTTTATTTTTATAATTTTTTTTTTTAAACATAAAAATAAATTCCCAATTCCAATAAAATCCACTTTCACAGAATTTTATTTTATTTATTATTTTTTTATAATCAAATAAACTATTTTTCCCAAAATTAGATAACCCAATAAATTTAATTAACAATTAAATTTATTTCTAAAGTAAATAAATAATTTCACAAAGATACCATTATTTAAAAGACTATCGGACCAAATCAAACAAGAGAGAATAATTTCTCTGGTAAATACCATTTCTCTCAAATCTTGCAATTCCCATTCACCATAAAAATCTTGACAAATTTTCCATAATAATTTTCCTAATTTTCTCAAAATTAACTTCTTCCCATAAACTAGAAATTAACTTCAGGCATGAATTTTAAATCAAGAACATGAATTAACTAGAAGAGGGTTTTGGATCTGACAAATAACTTACACATAGATCATTTAGAAAAATAGAAGAAATAGAAATATTTTCTTAAAAACAAACAATCAAAAGAAGCCACCCAGCCTGGTATAGCTTTCCTGGAAGAAATTTGTAGAAGAGAACCAATCCTTCAACAAGCTTCCAGATAAATTTCTTCACCTTAATCCCTGACCTGTTTCCTGTGTGTCCTAAAATAATGACCTATTCCCCTTTTTAAACTAAAATTCTAGGTTGAATATCTTTTTCTCCAAAAACCTAAATTTAGAATAAAAGCAATTTTATTTTCTTTTCTAATATTCTAATCGAGGATAAGTTAACATGCAATAATTAAAAATCATTTTTCTTTCTTTTCTTTTCTCATGCAACTCTAATTAATTTTCTAAATAAAGAAATTAAAGCAATACTATAATTTTAATGAATTCTTTTATTCATTCATTTATTTATTTATTCTTTTATTTATTTACGATTCTAGGAAACAATAAATGCAATTAATCTAATTTATTTTTCCACTAAAATTTAAATAAAATATATTTCTAATATAATGCAACTTGCAACTTAATTTAATAACTTCTTTTAATTAATTAAATTTATAATCTCAATGCATACATCAATCAACTATGAGATAACTCCATAAACTTTAATTAATTAATCAAATCCACTAAAACACACAAACTAAACAAATCTCAAGCAAATACTCATAAAAAGATCAAACGACAAAATATGAAGGCCGAACTAACTGACTGGATGACCAACTAATGACACTCACACGAGTGTAAATGAGTAACATAGGTCAACTACTATCTCCTCCACTTCCATCGAAAAATATAAGGCACGCTCAGACCTGTGAAGCCAGGTGGAGACGATACCCCGTACCTACCCGGTACTTGTACCTGCAATATCCTGCATCACCGAACTACACATGCATATATACAATATAGAAAACACGGCATACACACCAATGAAGGAGAATCACGACGTTCCCTGTCTCACCGAAATGAGTGAAGGAAAATTGTCCCCTTGCATCCAATACACTCTCAGACACACAACATATAATTCCACATTGCATAGATAAAGTAAAGTGTCAATACATAGCAATAATCCATAAAATGCCACAAATCACAAGTACTGAAATACTGCAATAAATTACTCATCTCATATCTAGATAAAGCATGAAATCATGTCATAAAAAAAAATCTGAATAACACATCATGGTAATGTATCCTTTGAAAACAAACAATAATAAAAAATGAGTATAATGAGTTCAAATGAGTAGGGGTACTACACTTTTGATCACTGGTAAGGGTTTTATTGATATAGATTTATTGAAGATCTTTTGATGCACGTGATAAGTGGGGTTGGTACGGCTTTTAGATGGATTTTGGGATGTTGTTGGTTATCTTGTTCATGTTCCTGTTGATCGGTGGTGTTGCATTTAGGACCAAACCTAATACTATCTTATTTTGCTAGGTTATGGACCGACTTATGTAACGTGTTGATGGGTGATCCCGATATGTTACCAGATGGATTCATTGATTGGATTATGTTGTTTCGGTCTTAGGCTGATTTGGTTGACCATTGGATTGCAGGTTTATGTTATAAATTTATTGTATTATCTTTTAGGTGGCCAAGGTAATTGTTTAGGTTCCGAGTTGGTATAAATATGATGCAAGATCTCTTTGTAGATTAGGGGATTATGGTTATAGGATGGTTATGCGATTACCTATGTGAATAATGCTAGAATCATATGCAAGATTTTTGGTCGATCATAGGTGATCAAATTGGGTCGGTAAGAGAAGTTTAAGACCTCTGGTAATGAGATTAACAAGAACTGTACTCAGTCATAGGAGATGTTATCTTTGCAATTCACTCTTCTTTTCAGATTGTAGTCTAGATTTATTTTGTATTCATTGAGGCTCCTTTTGTGATGAGCAGTGCACTCTAGGGTGTTGGCCTTCCTGCATGCACAGGCCCCTCATTTTGTAATCACATACTTACTGTAGAAGTATTATCTAACTATGGGTAGGCTTCCCATCGTGGGTTTTCCCTTTACCAAGTTTTCCACGTACAAATCTTGGTGTCATGTGTTCTGGATGGATGGTAATTGTTCTATGATTTATGTTTATCTTTAATTGCTATATCAGTTATTTTGGTATTTGGTTTATGCATTCTGGTATTGGGTTTATGTGTTTCGAGAATAAGGATTTGAATGCTTAAGGTTATGTAATATGTTGACAACTGATTCACCCCCCCCCCTCTCAGTTGTTCTCTATTTATCTGAGCTGTCTAACAAAACCATGGTAGGAACCTACCCACAATATGATGATACCCTATTATAATTATATAAAATATTACAATGGGTAATGCACATGCATTTAGGCACACTGCCTAGAGCTCACTTCTCAAAACACATAACAAAAAGGACTACAACCCTTGGGAAGACTCATTGTCTTATAGAAACATTCGACTTGCATCTAGAAGATCATGAATTGATCGAATAACATCTCCTCATGCCTGGTTACAACTTTGATTAAGAACATAATACATATACTGCTCCTTCACACTTCTTCACACTACTTCATTGCTTCTGAAAGATCAAAGAATTATTCGCACACACAAACACTCTCTCACATGAGTATTACATTTATTTATACATATCGTCAACCTATATTACAAGTTTGGCTCAACACTCATCACAAATTACAAATCTATAACTGAATCAACTAGAGATACTTATCTCAAAACCCTTAATCTGCATCAACTCATCTGCAACATACTGACCAGACCAACTCATTTAATCTGATTGCAACACTGAAACATATAGAGGAATATATTGACATCAATGACAACAATGCATTCTAGCAAACTTCTCAACAATATCGAACAATCTCCCCCTTTGGCACTGATGGCAACATATGAATTTGAAAAATAGTCAACACAAAGAAAGAAAATAATCAACTCCCCCTTAGATCATGCACACAAGTCTCTCTCTCTCTCCCCCTTTGACATTAATGCTAAAGGAACATATTGCACAAATCTCTCAACAATCTCCCCCTTTGACCAAACTCTCTCTCCCCATAATTGAACGTCAAAAATAATAAATTTGAACAACTAAACCACAACACTAACTACTCCCCCTAAGTAGCATCTACTACTCATCAATCTAGATCACAAGATATGACCGTAAAATCCACTAGATTGATGCAAATCCATGCATCTTAGTTCTTATCAGGAGGGGCAATTATCCCTAGATTCTCTCTAAGATACTTAAAAGTATATTTAAGCAAAGGCTTCATGAAGATATCTTCAATTTGTTCCTTTGTAGATACATACTCCAATCTAACTTCCTTCTCATTCACCTTTTCTCTCAAGGAATGAAACTTGATTGATATATGCTTAGTCTTTTAATGCAGCACTAGATTCTTAGAAATCTTGATAGCACATGAATTATCATAGTATATAGCAGTAGGCTCATCAAAAACAACTTTGATATCCTTTAACATCTACTTCATCCATACCACCTGAGTACAATTTCTAGAAACAACAATGTATTATGCCTCTGCAGTAGATAAAGAAATAGCATTATGCTTCTTACTCATCCACGAAACCAATCCCTTTCCCCCAAAAAATGCACCACCACTAGTACTTTTTTTGTCATCCACATCACCTTCCCAATTAGCATCAATAAACGCACTCAAAGTAAAATAATCATCTTTAGGATACCACAAACCAAAATCAATTGTCCCTTTCAAATATCTAAATATTATTTTGACTACAACAACATGAGATTCCTTAGGATCAGCTTTAAATCTAGAAATGAGACAAATAACATTCATAATATCTAGTCTAGTCTGAGTCAAATATAACAATCCACCAATCATAGATCTATATATAGTTTGATTTGATTTTGGAGAATCATCATCCTTTGTCAACTTACATCCGGTCACCATAGGGGTACCAATTTCTAAACCAAACTTCTTCAACAAGTCCTTCTCATACTTGGACTCAGATATAAAAATACCTTTATCCAACTGAGTAATATGCAATCCCAAAAAGAATTTTATTTCACCAATCATAGACATTTCAAACTCATTTTGTATGTCATCAATAAATTTCTTGCACAAACTATCATCTCCACCAAAAATAATATTATCAACAAATACCTCAACAATTAAAATGTTATCATGATTAATCTTGCAATATAGATTACTATCAATAGTACCTTTATTGAATTCATGCTTCAGCAAATACTTATCCAATCTGGCATACCAAGCTCTTGGGGATTTCTTGAGTCCATACAGTGATTTCTTACATATGCAAACCATATCTCCTTAATCTATTAACTGAAATCCATCTGGATTCTCAATATAAACTTCCTCTTCCAACTCACCATTAAGGATTACTTGACATCCATCTGATACACTTTAAACTCTCTGTAAGAAGCATAAGCAAGAAATAATCTAACAGCTTCTATTCTTGCCACTGGAACAAAAGTCTCATCAAAGTCAATTCCTTCCATCTGAGAATTCTGAGAATATCCCTTACAAACAAATATTGCTTTATTTCTAACAACTTCACCTTGTTCATCCAATTTGTTTTGGAAGACCCATTTTGTAAGGCCCTCCCCAACCTAGCTTTGATTAACTTAGTTGACCATGTTTGACGCTATTAATAAATGCTATAATTCACTAGGATGGGCTATGTTAGACAGATAGATTGGTGAGAAAAGTAATTGAACCGGGTTACGGAATCATTTCACCTTGAGGTGTACATTTTTATGCATTATGGATTTAGAACTTATAAGATTCCATGATTTGGATAACATCGATGTATGTTGATGCTTCATTTATATGCGTTATGATACATAACTCTATATGATTCCAGAATAGGATACATTTGAGATGATATATGTCATTATTGGATTTGCAGGACTTCACTATGATGATAGAAATAGGATGTATGTTTTATGTATAGATCAAATTATGAGGATTATGATAATTATTTATGTGGATTATTTGGACATAAGGTATATCAATTTGTTTAAATGTAAATTTTATGCAAAGTGTTTGATGTGTGTATTCTTATTCATGTGTTTAAATGTTATATGCGGTTATTTGGAATTACTAATGTGTAATTGAGATGCGCAGGAAAATTATCCATGTGACCATGGAAATATTATGGAGAACCAAACCTAGACCTATGTACGTTCTTAAAACTAGGGGTTGTCTATTTGGAGAGACAACACCCCGTTTGTATAGTATTTTATTTGTAAAAGTGGATGTTGCATGTGTGTTAGATTGAATTTACTTATTTGTGTAAATCGAACAAGAGACAAGATTTCATGTATAATTTTGTAAAAGTATTTTTATTGGGTCACTTGACACATGTGTTGATTTATGTTTTTTTTAATTTTATTTATCTCTTGGAGGGAGTTGTTTAACCATAGCTTTTTCAATTAATTTAATGTGATTCCATAATTGCCTTGGGAAGAGAATCTTTGGGGTGGTCAACTTAAGTTTGACCCGAAAATTAACTTCATAGGGGTTTAAAGGGGGTTAAATGGACACCTAGGGGTAGTTTAAGAATGTTTCCTAAAGCCCATAAGGTATACCTAAGGGTTAGGAGTAATTTTAGGCATGTTTCAACTCTCATGTGACCATTTAGACACCCTAAAAAGTGGGTTTCCTAAGTTGAGCGAAAATTGAAAATTAGAAGGCATCACCTAAGTTGTTAACTTTCCTTTTTGATGAGAGATCCTTTTGGATCTTTTTCTGACTTTTCCTTTTTCAATTTTAGAAACCCATGAGAACTCTCATTGAGATCTTCTTAGGCAAGAATGAGAGATTTTTTGGGTAATCACCCACTCTCCATTTTTGGAGACAAGAAATTTTGAAAGAAAAAGATAGATTTGAATTAGGTATTTGGCTAAGTGTAGAGAAGCAAGGAATTATGGAATTGGGCTGCTCATCCTCAACTAATCTAGCATTCCTTTAGGCAATTGAAGGTTGGTTAAATTTATCTTGTATTGTTTTTATATTGCATGTTATGTTGAAAGGAATTGCTTGTATGGAAAAGGCTTGTTTCTTGTATTTTTCTCCTATGAAAATTTATTTTGTGTTCTACATTTTACTCTTGTGTATTTTCGGTGTTTTGGGAGTAACCAAGACCTCCTACTCTTGGGAGAGAGGATGGTCTTGAGGGTGGTAGAAGTTTGACAGCCCTCGAGTGAGAGGCTCTTGTTAAGAGAGTGATCTCAAGGGATTCCTATGTAACCCTTGCTGCATGGCTTGTTTATGCATTTGGGGGTCATAAGGAGGGAAATAAGGCATGAATGTCTTGGGGGGCATAAGGTTGTGGGGTTGTATACTTATGATGTATCATTGTTTGCCATGAGGTGGCCTTGAGTTTTACTATACTTGCAGTCTCCTCAGGGTATTTGGTCCACTACCACCCGTGTATAGTCATCACATGTGTGGTGCAGTGTAGCATGGGTTGGGAATGTGTATGTGATTGTTTTTCTCGTGTTTATTGTGTTTGCATGTGTGTTTCCTGTCTAGGGCTTGGTTCTCCAAGCTCGAGGGTGGCTACTAGTTAGCCTAGGCTGGGAGGTGAGATCTCCATGGTCATAGCTTTTTATTCATTTGCAAGTTGTTGGAAGAAAAGAAAAGAACCTGTAGAACTTGCAGGATTTGTGTGTTTGAAGAAAAAGATTGGGAAATGGAATAGCTTATATTTTAAGTTGGAGCAATGAAAAAAGGAAACTATATATTGTATTTTCTTGAAAAGGATATGTACCCATTGTTATTTAAAGTCCTCATTATTAGAAATAAGAGATCCATTTGTAAGGTTGCCTGGAATGTACATTAAATATACTTTGAGGAGATACATTGTTATTTAAAGTCCTCACTATTAGAAATAAGAGATCCATTTGTAAGGTTGCCTGGAATGTACATTAAATATACTTTGAGGAGATATATTGTTCTTTTATTAACCATTATTTTGTTGCAAAAAAAAATGAAAGGTTTATCTTGGATTAAGTTCCTATAGTTTCTAAAATATTATTTGTTGCATGCATGTTGTTTTGTAAATAAGGGTTCATTTATTTCCTTATGCATTTGAAATATTGGAAAAGAAAGTATTAGAAAAGCATGAATGATAGAAAGATGGAAATAAAATATTTAGTCATGTCTATGGAAATGCAAATATAGTATATTAAAGTTCTGTCATTGTTCCTTTCATTTATTTGCGGAAATTAAAATCTAAGTTAAATAGCCTAACTAGTTTAAATAGAAATATATTTTTATAGTTGCTATATAAAGTTATTTCAATCTGTCATTTTATTTATTGAAGAAAATAAAATCAAAATTTATTATATCCATTTCTATTTTATTTTAATAATTTTTCTAGGTTTACAAAGTTGCTGTTTGAACTTATTTGCTTCTATAAAATTTAACACTAGTACATTTGGGTCAAAATTTCGACGGCAAATTGTCATCATTCTGATGCAATTTTGTCGCACTGCCGACAAAAATAGTTGTCGAAAACTTTTTGTCAGAAGTTCCGACTATCCTTGTGGTCATCGCAATTCCGACATCCTCTCTAAGCTTTCCAATGACCACCATGGATGGTCATACCCAGAAAGAATACCGTTGCGATCTCGGCCTTTCGTTGGAATTTTGACATCAAAGGGTAAAAATTCCGACGAGGATGCTGTGCATCCGACGACACTCCTATGTCGGAATTATGACAGCCCCATGAGAGTTCCGACAAGGATGCTATGCATCTGATGACACTCCTCTGTCGGAATTTTTACCCATTGAAGTCAGAATTCTGACGGTAGGCCGATTTTTTGGAAAAAAAAAAAATTTATAGAAAAAGATTTCTCTACTATCTCTCTTCTCTCTCCCCTCTCTATGTCTCTTTCTCCATCCCTCTCTTCTTCTCTCCCTCTCTACTTCTCTTTCTCTACCCTCTCCAAGTCATTATCTCTTCCTCTCACACTCTCTCATCAAAAGAGAAATAAAAACCTACATGGCCTTATAATTCATGAGTTGAAGTTTGAGTTTAACATTTTCGAGGTAATTTTCTTAGACTATTCAATGCCCATTCTAACTAAGGTCAATCAAAATTCAAGATAAACCTATGGTAAAGATGAGGATCTTGAGTTCATTGGTAGAGGACTCCACTTTTGATGGGAGAAAACCCTAGTATTCAGTTTGGTAAGCTCTAGTCGAAGGTGCAGTATGACAGCCACGTAGAAGGAGAACCATGACATGTTGCAAAATTAGAAGGGAAATTCTAACAAAGAGTAGCTACGTGTCTGGAACATTCAAAGCATTTCATGTCTGGGCTAGCTATCTTCTTTACTTTAATCTAGGATTTCACATTTTTGAGAAAGCATGATTTGTATGGATGGTTTGTTTGTTTCAAATGAAGTATAGTCCAGCCTCCACCAAAATAACAATGACAGTAAGGAATAGTAGAGTAGTCTATTAGAAGGTTTATACATTGATAATAGTGTCTAGGTTTTCCCCAATTCTTGAATAGCATTAATAGATAATCATAAGTATAGCAAGGAATAGATTACTTAGAGTTTGTAATGAAGAAGGGTTTTGAATTAAAAAGACAATGATAAGAGTTTTTTTATGGTTCAAAACACAAAGACAATCACAATAGAAAATTACAAGTTATAGGGTTACATTGAGTAGGTTTGACTGATTATTGAAGAATATATTGTGTTTCTCGATCAATAAATAAGAGGTCTCAAGAAGCTAAAGACAATGAAAACTAATTGATGGGCAACCTTTTGACTATCAAGAAGTGATTGCCTCAGATGAAAGTAGTGATAAATGTCACTATCAACAAAAGAACAACCAATAAATGATAAATTTGCAGTGAGATCATAGTGCCTAAATCAGTCTAAAAGCTTATAAGGATCAGAACCAAGCCATATAAGCTTCAAGAACAATTTGAGAGCATCAAAGACATCTACCAAACATTAGAAATTGTCAAATCAATGACACATAGCAGCCTCATTACAGTCTTATGTTGTATTAAATAGCAAAAGCCAAGTCTAAGATAGTGTTAGAAGGTGTGTGAGAGTCTTCAACATGGATAACTAATAGGTATAACACTGAGAGCAGCAATATATGAGATTTGATGAATGACAGTGGCCATGATATGGAGATGACAGTGTCAAGTATCACTGTCAAAGCATGAATAGAGGTCCTAATCTGAGTCTTTTCAAGAGAGAACAATAAATATGAAGCACCAAGGTCTACAGTCAGATCAGAGACAACCATTTAGCAGTCCAAAAAAGAATCAAAAGGCTATTAAAGGTCAAAATCATAGTATTTCCATAGCCCATGAAGTTCTAGAAGATGTGCAAGGGCAGTTCATAGTGCAAGGTCATAGGTATTTAGTGTCATAATTATTTTCTTCACCCCCAAATCTTGATGAAAGATAAAAGGATGCCATGACACAAAGTGAAAAGTCTATAGCACTGATAACTAGGTTAGCATTATGTCATATGCATACAAGACATCATGAAGTAGATTTGACAGTAATAAAGTTGCATCAGTCATCAACTCAAGCATAATGAAGGCATGGACACTAAGCATGCAAAAATATAATTGATAACAGTGGTGAAATGATTAATGTTGTATCACAATTTGATATCAAACTGTCTATGAAGATGGTTGTTTAAAGGTTTAGTGTTGGTTTAAAAGGTGAAAACATTGCATGAGGTCTGCCACCATAAAGGAAATACAAAGCTACAAATAAGATAGTGACCATTCAAAGATAAAGCTACAAAGAACTATCTAAGAAACCACAGTCCAATGAAGAATCAAGAGACAACAGGCCTAAGTGTAGTCTCAGATATTTGAAAATGTCATTATGGATTGTTAAGAAAAATAAATGCATTCATGATATTTGCACTCAACAAAAGAGAAGGGTTTGTATTCATCAAAGATTAGTTGAAACACTTGTGAGAGAGAGATCAATATCCATCAAGCCATAAATAAGATAATCACCATTACAAAGCACGATGAGTCTAAAAGGCAATCAAGAATTATCAGTTCAAAGGATCAATAGGTGAATCTTCTCTTGTTGATAACCTCTAGTGATGGTGTATAGGATCCCTGTTCCAATCTCAATGTGCCAAAGCTTGATGAGAAGTCATGGATTAGAAGTTACAAATGCCTTAAACAGTTTTTTATTGAGAGAAGCCATATAGTCAAATCAAGACTCAAATCCACAATGGTAAGATACAAACAACGATGATAGTCAAGGAGTCATTCATTGTAGGGTTTTCATAAAACTTTAGAATATGGTATGAGCAGTCTAAAGAACTATGACACTTCACTGAAAGGAGCAGCATATCAGTCCTTATTGGCATCAAATTATACAAATGACAACTAGGGATGAAGCTACATGAGACAATCACTATCTTAGTTTAAGACCCTAGAACAATATAGCCCCAATGGAGAAAGAAAAAATCAAAACATAAGAGAAGTCCTAGAATCCCACTAAAATCTTATTTGCAGTCCCAGAGTTGCAAGATCAAAAGCATATAATGGTAAAGATGACCTAGGGTTCTCTTTTTATTATTGAGACAATATTATGTGAATATGATAGTTTAGCAGTCCTCGAATGCATGTGAGTAGTCCCAATGAAGAAACAATACCATCAGGGTATTAGAATAATTTTTGAAACCTACAATCATGTTAGATAAAACTTGCAATCATGTTAGACAAGTATTGAAAGTATAATTCATAGAGCAACCATTTCAACTAGGTTTAGATAGCATATATTCATAACTATTTCAATTTTATGTGAACTACACAATATCTATAATGCATAATTGGAGTTAAACCATAATAGGGCTTGGATGAGAAACATGATAGGGCACCCGAAGCTGTCCACATGCTAAGCCCAAGAGTGGATATACCATCCCTCTTGGCCCCATGTGGCAGTCCACCATCCATATGAGGTGGTGTGCTTAGTGGTTAAACTTGTACCTGCCCTCCCTATTCATGCTACCTTATCCACCCTTCTATGATTGAGACCCCTTTAATCATAATGGTAGAGGTTGATGGGGAAACCACAATTACATTATGTAGGATCTCCTACCCTATCTCATTGAATTCATTCCTACACCAAGTGACTATGAACAAAAGCGTAGGTATTTAACAACAATGACATGGTCCATGGACTAGTGATCCTCCTCTTGATACTCCATCTACAAATGAGAACATCTCTTGTACACGTTGCTACTTCAGAATTAAAAGTTGCTTCTTCTAGAACTTTCCATGATTCTTTGCAATAGGATTATATGTCTTCTAGATTCACCCCACTAGGACACATTCATATCAAGCATCTTTACTTTTTTGAAAAGTAGACCACATTTCAGATCTAGATGACACCATAATGACTTTGATTTCCTCTTGCAAGATATTCCTCCATCATGTATTGCTTCATCGAAGCTCAAATTTGCTTCTTCAAGGGCTCTCAATGATTCTCTATATAGGATTCTTCATGTCTATGAGATCCACTTCATTGGGAGGCCTACTTAAACATTTCACATCTGTTTGTGGACTCTCACCTTTCAAACATTTCACATCTTATAATTGAGCTTCGCTTTGTTTCGAGAATAGTTTAATATTCTCTACTTAACAGGGCCAACCACGTGAAGGTGGAAGCTCATTTGGCCCCTCCCCCCCCCCCCTAACATCACTCTAAATTCCTCATTAACATCTAACATTCATTCTTTCTTTCATTCATTCATTATCACATAATGTTCATTAACACATAAAATTCACTAACTTTCATTAAAACGTAACATTCATCAATAATCATCAACACATATCATTCATGAACATTCATTAGCACATAATTACATTCATTACACATAAAAATCAGTCATTATCAAATAAGGTAGATTACAATCATTTCTTTCTTCTTTTTTTTTCTTTGAAGCTATGAAAAGACTAAGTGGAACATCAGTTTCTTCATCATTTCCCCTATCTACGGATGTTATGCCTTCTTCTCGTGCTCTTGATGTATGCCTAGTCCTATACAAAGGATGAGGATGCTGAACCAAAGGGGGGTCCTCTGCAATAACAAAGAATTGGGTTAAATTCAAAACATTTTTTTATTATTGTTACAAGTATTTCATTAATTTAAAGAACATAACCGTTACACTCTTTACCTGATGGGGCCACATAATCTTCCACATCATTTTGTCTAGCCTCAACCTCGACATGCTGAGCACCCTCTACATCCTCTGGAGTTGAAATACGAAATGTTACATTAATCAATACACCAATTGCAATTAAATTTGTTTAAAGGAATAATAGTGGTCCTCTTTACCTGATTGGGGAACATCATGTTCCTGATGTTGTCTACCCGAATCATGCTCCACTTGGTCACCACGGACTACATGCTCTAAAATATTAACAATAAAGGTTACATTAATTACTACACTAATTTTCAATTTAAGATGTTTAATTGTATTAATAATTACATAAAAAAGTTTGAATAGCAAATGAATACCTTCACTACTAGGATGCACATCTGGACCTTCATGTACAGGTTATGTTCCACGATTATCATGCTGCATTGCAATGTCACGTGCACTGTTATCATTGCTTGCTCATTTAAAAAAAATATAGTCACTTTATGTTGAAACTTAACATCAAATAGATTATTGGTTAAGTATTCAATTTGAAATAATTTTCATTTAGCTTAATTACCGTTGTGACAGATGCATCAGAATCTCGTGTTTGCCCACTCAATTCTCGTAGTCATTCAGCCATGGCTATATAGCCTTACTGGTAGCCAATTCTCTTGTCATCTTCCGTGGGCACTCTATTGAATTCAGAGCCCTGCATTTTTGCTTAGTATTGTGAATTTTGCTTGTATTGTTTGATAAAAAAAAAATTGTTTACAATTTATAAATATTTTGATGTGATACTTAATTTACTAATTCTTACAATTTGTGCGGCAAGTTTCATATAACCACCAGAGCTGAGTTTGTGTTGCCCATGCTTTTCTTGTCTTGCCTTGGTTGTCTTTGACGTGTCACTCAATCTATGAAAAGTTTGAAATATGCTAGATTATATAAATATAATGAATAATTAGTACATATTCACATTCTTAATAGTATCACATACCTTCTTCTAGCGTTTGGTGGTGTATTTCCTTTTTTCCTTTCAATTCTCTCCTTTGCATCCAAAATCAGGTCCTTCCACTCCCTCTCTGAAGTCATGGGGGGACACTCATACTTTACGTTCTTCTCTAAATGTGTCCTGTATTGGTCCCTCACATACTTCAGATATGTGCCAGCTTTTTCCAGGAGCTTAGCCTTGTCGAATGTGTCATTTCCAAACAACCCTACCATACGGTTTGTGAGTTCATCTTTTAACTTTTTTTCTTGGTCATTCCACCTTTAAAGAAAAAACAAACCTGTTAGATTTAGAAAGAAACTGAAGCTACCTTTGATATAGTTCAAGAAATGGATAAAAGGAAAACTATTCTAGCAATGATATGAAATCAAAATAGTGGTTAAGGGTTAGTTCACATATGATGTTCCACCTTTTACGTATGGTGGGCCCAAATATCTGCAATGAAATGTCATTAAGATTTTTATAAAAAAATATCATTTCCTGCAAAAAAAACATGGGATCATTAGTCCAAAATGAGTGATCAGTAAGTAAATTACAATTAGACTATATATAATAATATTTTTAAAGTACCTGGAACCTTCTGTATCTTCAAGGGAATCAATTCTTCATCGCTCACCACCAATGTGGCCTGCAACATTCCCGTACTAGCAATACGGGAAGATCCAGGAAATGATGGTATGTTATCAGCAGTGCTCGCCTCTGGCACATCCTCATGTGCATCTCCTGCCATAGTAAATGAATCCACTATGAAATGCCTCCAAGAAAGAACACTTCAAGGGTAATAAACACATAACAAAAGAGAGAGAAAAAGAGGGATCTACCACCAGTGGGCGGGTCAACACGAGCCAGTGCAACAGATGATGTCTGCATGCTACGTGTTGCCGACATTGCAGTCGGCAATACAGTTGGGCTCGACCTCGGACCCATGTCAGCACCTGAAGAGTAATACATTAAATATGTAAAACATTAAAAAAGCAAGTTCACAAGTCCAAAGGAGTAGTTTTAATATATAGAACATGGTCATCACCTGAACTACTCGCAATACCCTGATCATCGCCACTAGGATGATGAGGCCCTATAAATTTTTGTAAAAACAACACATACATATTTTAGTTAATGACATAAAAGAGATAAAAATATAAACCATTATTGAACTTTTGTTATGATTAAAGCTTTCATTACTGCTTACTTGCAAGTTTTCGATTGTCATCAACAATAGTTGCACCCTCTTTGTTATCTCATCAGTCTGAGGACTTATGGTTGCCAAATCAACAATCTCTTGCCTAATTTTTCTAATATTCTTTTGTACAAATTGCATAGGGTTTGAGCTAAGTGCGATGTCATCAGCGCATAACACTGTCGAGCGCCCCACATCCCTATGGAGGTGCTGAGGTACTGCAGGTTCCTTTCCCTTATCTCGAACATCCGTCTGTGACAAGAATATAATTAACACTATCAAAATTACTTCAAAACACTCAAGAAAAGATCATAATGTAACAGTTTGATTCTATCTAATTTGTACAATTACAATGAGGTTTACCTGCTCCGTAGAAGTGTCGGGACCTACACCCCTATCTGTGCTATGTGGTGGATCCATGTGGCCCTGTGACAAAGAAAAAATATAAAAAATGTTAGCGAAATGAAACCAATAGACTTAGCAAAAAAACTTAATAATACAATGGTTTATTGGATTCATTAATTGGAAGTTGGCTTAAATGGTATATATATAGTACATACCACCCCCATGATAGTAACTTTGTATGTATCTATATGATTCAAGTTGTAATCGATTAGCAGCTCTTCCCCTGCACTTATTTATTTTATTGCACATACAAACACACAATTTCCCTCACATGCCTCAAATATGCAATTGGGTTGCTTATTAGTTGACCCAGGTCGTGTACTATTTATAAAACCTGCAATATTCCCTGTTGCTTTTGGCCTTCCATCAATGTATATAGCCACTCGTTTACTTTGATCATTATCTTTTTGTTGTATATAATTGGTTGATAGTGCATACCTATGCATACTTTTTTTATATCGAACAATCTACATCCAATCATTATAATTGTAACAAGGTCCAACAAACTCCATCAATTCAGAAACTTTGTTGTAACAGACCTTTATGCTATCCATGGAAAATAGGCCCAAACCATGTAACAATGAAGGTGCTATGTGATATATCCTCTCATTAACACAAAAATCAATGTTTATTGGAGGAAGTTCCTTGGGTACACATTGTTTCAGTAGATGTTTGTACCTCAAGGGCACCTCAATGTTGCCTTTGGTCTCATCATCATAAGAACATGACCCCCCTTGAGCAAGAAAAAATTCCATGCATTTATTGAATTTTCTTCTAATCTTTTGACCTCTAGTTGATCTCCCTATTTGAGATCTACTACATGTCTCACTTTCCTCTTCTATTCCTACATTTCCATCACTTGAGGAAGACACATCTGACAAATACCTATTTGGTGATACCTATGCACCATCAAATGAGAGAGTTAGTTGGTAATGAGAGAGATATTTTGCAAATGAGGGTAATATTGATGAAGAAGTCGGCCATAAAGTTGATGTTGAGATTAAAATTTGAGTAAGTCCAACTGGGGCCTCAAGTGTTGATAATTGTATTAGATTTGCTGCTAATGCTGATGTTTGAAAAATTGAGGAAGTTTGTCTTTCTTGTAATTTTTAAAAAATATATTATTTCTATAAGGTGTATTGACTTATACCTATCAATCCATGAGACTGTGCAGGATCCTCATCAAAGGGGTTTAGGTTCCTGCACCAACAATTGAGCATCATAAGCATTACATTTGTAATTTGATAAACAATAAATATCGCAGTATCATAAGCATCACATATGTATCATAATATATGTAATTGAGCATCATAAGAATCACATATGTATCATCATAAACATGTAATCCATCACATACGTATCATAAATCACCATCCATCACATAGCTAATAAGTAGTCCACATTCCATAAATAAACACAAAGTTCAAAAAATGTCACATGTATCATCATAAGCATGTAATCCATCACATAAGTATTTTAAATCACAATCTATCACATAGCTAGAAGTGCATCATGAATTAATTAAGTAATGGCATTAGAATTCAAAACATATGAATTATTTATGTAACCATATAAGTAAAATCAATTTCTATCAAGATATCAATATTAAATAGATAATATAATAATCGCATCTCATACATTTCATTCATGTCATTGATCTTCTTCTTCATCCAACTCATCATCATGACCATCATCATCATCATCATCATCATCATCATCATCATCATCATCATCATCATCATCATCCTCGTCGTCCTCGTCGTCGTCATCTTCATCATCATCGTCATTGTGTTTGTCATCGTCATCGTCATCACCATCACCGACACCATCACCATCACCATCACCATCACCATCACCATCACCATCACCATCACCATCACCGACACCATCACCATCACCATCACCATCACCATCACCATCACCATCACCATCACCATCACCATCACCATCATCATCAGCAGCAACACCATCATCATCATCAACTTCTTCTTCATGTACATTTCCATCAGGAACATCATCGAGTAACTGTCGATCATGATCATCTATATCATCTTCTACTTCTTTGGTATCTTCTTCTTCCATCACATTATACATTATCAGCCTTCCTCTTGGATCATGTCTAACAACAAATGACCAACTGTGTTTATGTGGAACCTCTGAGTAAAATTCCTGCTCACATTGACTTGGAAGAACATAGGGCTCATCCCCAACTTGTTCAAATGACCTTGTATTAACCATTGTAAATCCATTATCATGTTCGATAACAATTCTATCAGGATCATTTATATTCAGTCGTAGCCTATACCATTTGATGACAAACAGAACTAATTTGAAGGAATTAAAGTCACACTCAAGTATATCATCCAAAATGCCATAGTATTGATTTTGAGACACTTGAGGATGTATGTCGTTTCTAGATGAAATATTGGTCACCTCAAAGACTGCAGTTATCCCAGAATCACAAGTTTTCTTCGTGTCATCCAACTGTTTGATGCGAAATTTATGACCATTGCAGCACATAGCCTTGTGGTGTTTGACCTGCAATATGTCTAACATATTAAAATTATTGCATCATGAGTTGATAAACATATGGGTGATTAATAAAATTATACGTACCTGTTGATCTCTTAAACCATATGCTAAATCAATTTCCCTTTGTGTAATATTGGAATCTCCATTACGATGAGCTTCTTTAACCAATGAAGTGACACCATCCCATGTTAATGTGCGACCAGAATGTTGACATCGTTCAATCCACACCATCATCCAATCAAGATTGTTTGCAATATACAAATGTAGCGCATCCCACTCCCGACCAACTATACAAATAATTAATAGACCACTTACAATTGATTTATTTAGAAGATGAAGAATTAATTTACTACAATAACATCTTATAATTACCTCTCACTTTCTTCAATCTACCTTTCCCCATCAAGTGCTCCCCTTCAAATTTATTAATGGGGTTGGGATCCCAAATGCGATCTACGTGGATTTTTGCTGCAAACTTAGGAAGATATTCAGTAATGTACACCATAGTTTGGTATACCATATATCCCTCCACCATAGAACCCTCAAGATGTGCTCTTTGTCAAACCAAAGCCTTCAAAAATTTCAAGTGCCTCTCAACCATCCACATTGACCTAGTGTGTATAGGTCCACACAATTCGATCTCCTCAACTTGGTGTATGAGGTAGTGTTCTTGTGCATTGAAAAAAGTTGAAGGTAGACATTTTTGCATTTCACACATTAGATGAGGGATTTTTCTCTTCCAATATTTTATATCTTCCTTGTGGATTTCTTTAGATGACAACCACCTAATTAAAGAGATTGAAGATGCAAAAATATATAAATCAGACTTTACAAAATAATATACAAATATATTGCATAACAAGTAAAACAAATGGCAAATATAATATCTATACAACAAATTGAACAAACATCACTACTTACCTCATGTATTTTCCAAGATCATATATGACTTGCTTGATATTATTGTTGAAGTGGTCTGGGAGAGATAGAGGTAGACATACTGCAACAATTATGAAATGATCTTTTCATTGTTTTCTAACATAATACAACGAAAAGTACATGTGCAGTATACAAATATATAGTAAATACACAAGAACACAAATTACCTTAATGAAGGTATGCCAATCATGCATTTTCATCCCTTGCCCAAATTCACTCTTCTTTGATATGAGATTGTTTATGTTTGCAGCAAATCCTGTGGGAAGTCAAATTTTTCGTATGACTTCTTTTATAGAATTGCTTTGCTGCTCCATTAATAACCAAGGAAGGGCACTTATATTAATCTGATCTCCATTGCTATTTGACTGAATGACATTTTTCATTGCATGATTGGATTCCACAATGTCACTACAAATTTTGACAATTTTTTCTTTGTCACGCCTTCCATCCAATATTTTCCATAATGTCTCTGTTATATTCTTTCCAATATGCATTGTATCAAACAAATGCACAATTTGTAGCTACTCGTAGTAAGGCAACCTATTGAATTGTCTGGGATAACTTTTTAGTCCCTTTGGAAGGTGGCCATCCATGCCTTGATGACCTTCAGTATCATTAATTACATCATCAATAAACAAAACACGATAGAAAAATTCAAATTCCAAACATAAACCATTAGATGGAATGACATTACCTTGACATTTAATTCTATTATATTCCAACTTCCATAAGTGAGGAGTCATTCTTCGTGGCTTTGATGCAGTCTCTTCTTTCCCATTGAAAAGATGTTTTTTAGTATTCCAGTACTTATGATTTTTGTGAAGGAAGTGCCTATACTCATCAAACACCTGCTATCCTAAACTTTTTGAATGACGGGATTTCATCTTTGGACCACAAACTGGACATGCAAATTTTCCCTTTGTTTGAAGACCTACAAGATAATGTATAATTCTATTAAATCTGTTAGTTTTTATAATTATAATTATCATGCGCAACTTGAACACTATAACGTACCACAAAAATGTGTTAGCCCTGGGGCATCATGTATTGTCCATACAAGCATTGCATGGAATTGAAATTGTCTTTGTCCTATTGGTCTAGAGATGTCATACATGGTCACACCATTCCATAACTCCAACAACTCGTCGATAAGAGGCTCAATATATACATTCATATCTTTAACTTGGTACTTGCCTAGTGGAATGAACAAAAATATTACATAATTATTATGACCATTTTACTGCAATATTTATAATTAAATGTAGATGACTATTAAATGATAAAATACCTAGAACAATCATTGCCAACATTATGTGCTCCCTCTTTATTGACATCCATGGAGGAATATTATTGTTGTTAACAAAAATAGGCCACACCAAGTAAACAGATCTCAACTCTCCAAATGGATTGACACCATTCGCTGCCAATGAAACCCTGAGATTATGAGGTTCTTCTTTAAAGTGTGGCCACTTTTCCTCTATGTCCATAAATGCTGAACCATCTATAGGCATTCAAATAATGTCATCTTGACTTCTATTGCATGCATGGTAATCCATAAATTGTGCCAAGCTAGTGCACCTGAATAATCATTGCATACATGGAATAATGGGAATATAACGAAGAACCTTGCGAGGCACCTTTTTTGTTATTTGATCTGTTTGATATCTACTAATATGACATTTAGGGCATTCTATTCCAAATTCATGTTGTTTATGATATATAATATGATCATTGGGACAAGCATCTATTGTTTGATACTCCATTCCAATATCTTTCATAATGGCAGATAACTCTCGGTATGAGCGAGGTAGAATATTTGATGGTGGTAAGAAAAACTCACCTATCAATCTACAACAAAAAAAAAAGTTTGAGGTGTTAATATAAAGAATATTAATGGTACATGATTCACCATTTATTAACTGTAATGACATGTATGACACACCTTAACATATGAGAGATTGTTATGTTGGATAAACCATTCATAACCTTCAAGTTCACCAACAACAATACAATAGAGAGAAGAGTTGTTTGGGAGCCTTTGTAAAGGGGCTCATATTCCTTCTCAAGAAGAGGTAAATCATGAACATCAAGGTCATCCTGATCATCATGATCAGCTGTGCCAGTACTAAATGTGTCATGGATCAATGTATTTGTACCATCATCTTCAATTGTGTTTTCTGGTGCATGATCATCATCTTCCATGGGATCATTATCTTCAGCTTCGATATTCACACCTCCATGTTCCTCCACTTCCAAAACCATATTCTTAGCATTTTGTTGATCCATACCATGTGCTCTAGGGTGCTCCACCTATATAAAATTGATATACATAAATAAACCGTGATCATGATCTCATTATCAAGTGATTTCTTATGTATATAAATTGTTAAAATGATAGAATGAACAACTTACCAGTGGATGATAATCATGTCCCCCTTCAATGTGACCATGCTGCCTACAATGTTTCTTAGTTGTTTTGATTAGAAGTCTTCTAGTCTTTAAGCCCTTACAAATTTTGCAGGGACAATAACATTTCCCATCACCTTTTCTTTTCAAGTTAGACCATAATCTAGCAATTGTCTCCTTATTTTTTCTTCGTTGATATTATCTGACATGGTCTTTCTTCATAGGCAAAAAAATCAGGCTATGGAAACTTCAGTGCAAAAGCTTCACAAAAATTGCAAATCGAACCAAAACCATTGAACTTAATAGAGAACGTATTTAATGTAGCTGATTGTGTGAATTTCTGAGCATTGTGTCTGCAAATTCTTACTAAAAGTTTGCCTATTGCAGACTTTCTGAGAGACATTTTTGAGTATTCTAAGCAAAGCATTTATTTAAACATACACTTATTCATCCACATTGCAGGGATAACAATACAAGGCTCACATATTGGTCTAAGAGGATACCATGGTCTCACAAAGTAACCAAGAACCATATGAAATGATGGCCATCTTGAATCCACACACAACTAGGAAGGATCCATACGATTATGTATGACTTCCCCCTTGTTTGTTTAATGGGATTAGCCAGCTCCAAGACATAGCCGTCAATAATCACTAAGAATGTACAAGTGGATCGTAGCTACCCATACACCAAACACTTACCCCTATCCTCAAATTTTCCCAATGTTTGATTCCTTATATACACTCATCCAAGGTTATGTATGTTGATCTTGGTGAGGAATCACATCACAACAAAGAGGGCAACATTTAAAAGTAGCAAGAGTTTCACTAAACTACCAAAGATCATAAATATTGAAAGAAAGAAAAAATAGTAACAATAATAAGTCAAATAAATGTGTTCAATTCCAATAGCAAATCAAACATAGCCGCAATAACTACACAATAGAGAAAACTCACAATAGTGATTAAACTAATTCAAACAAGATAAAATAAAATTGCTGGCCCATGCAACAAAGATGAGAGATCATCAATAATTGAAGGAAACTTCACAATCCTTAAAAGTGCACATTACATAAATATACGACTAGAAATTGTGGCTAAATAGAGTGAAGATTCATCATGACTCCAATAATAGTCCCTCATGTGTGCATTTGTGGCATGAACACAAAAACTCCCACACGGCATGGCCATGTACCTAATGGAGAAGACATGTCTACGCTACATGCCCATAAAACATGACTATAATAATAGTCCCTCATGCATGCATTTGTGGCCTGCACACTACAAATCCTAACATATCATGGCAATACACCTCATAGAGAAGACACACCTAGGGCCACATTGCACATAGCAACGTGCCTCACAAAGAAGACATGCATAGGGCACATGCCACATTGCAATGTGTCTTATGGAAAAATGTGCATGCATGTCACACACCAAAGCTATATGTATACATCATGAGGCACATTCATATGTTATCAAACACAACCTATTGTATCTAACATGAGTTCCTCTCTACATGTGTGCAAATCTTCCAACACTAATCACCACTAAGAAGGAATAATATAAAATGCATCTTCAAATATTTGTGTGTGTGTGTGGAATTGTGTCTTTGAACCCAAATCACTACCTTCAACAACATGTAACCATCACCTACACTATATCAAAACATAAGTATGGTGTGACATCATATCTATTTGCATAATGTCAAAACACATGCAAACATGAAAATCATCATAGCATGACAAAAATCAATCTCCGCATGTTGGAAAAAAGATATAAATAAGATAATAGGGTAAGAGGAAACCCGTACCAAGAACCACATACCAACTATCGGCAATGCCATCAAGATAAATGTAGGATAGGATACCACTATGAGCCATCCAATGGTCCATTCTATGAGGAGAACTAAGGGATACTATCTTTGAAAGGTGTGGTCAATAGAGATAATCCCTACTAATGCCACAATATGTCACCATAGCTTCTTGAGTATTCCATTCTTCTACTTAACACCACATTTATTGAGTTCCTCAATAGTGAGGTTGGTTCTCAATAGGATGCACAAACATGTAAACACACAAGCATGGTTTCATCATACTTGTACAACAATACAAATTCATTTTTCTAGTTAATTACTTAGTGTAAAAATAACTCCATTACATAACATAGGGCAATAATCACCATAAGTTTTCAAATAAACTGCCCAAACATCAATTGGAGTTACCCTTTCTAAGGTACAAACATAATTTATTTATAACTTCAAAATTAAAATAATCACAATACATCCAAATAAGTTCAATAGTGCATGGAAATAGACAACATGATCCATAATTAAACCCATAAATTACCCTAATTGGATATGCTAAAAAAATGGTGTCTCAAATAATAGAGATTATGTTGGACCTATAATAGAGATCTGGACTTTGTTTCATCATACACAAGCATGGTTTCATCATACTTGTATCCAAATACACCATCCATAGATAGGTACTCAGTACCACAATCTCATGGGTACCCTTTTAGCTGAATTTACCCTATATTTAGGTGAATCTACCCTTGTATCATTCCTTGATCTAGTATGTCATTCCACCAATCAATAATTTTTCCATATTCTTGGGAGAATACACTATCCCTTAGGTGAATATGCCATATCCTTAAATGAATCCTCCTTGTCATCATCCTAAGTCCTCTTTTTGTTAAGTCTTATCCCTTCATCTTTAGGAAAATCCACCTATCATTATGTGAATCTGCTTAGTCTCTTAGGTGAATCTATTTAATCCAATTCACCCACTCTCACAATCACAACCTATTTAATCCTATTCCCCACATTCCCCTCCTCAATAACCTCTGAAAATGGAATCACCAATCTCTACCTTAAACCTCATACTACTAATCTCCCTCATTCCCCTCACATACACATCCTCTCCTCCCTCCTCGGCCCTCACCCTAACTCTGAGGCGCAGACCCAACTCAAACACCACACACAATCCTGATATCCACCCACCCCTAGTTTCCTCGTCCAGTATCTAGTTTCTATCTATCCCTGGGTAATGGTTTACCCGCCTTCTTATTCATGGATTAGCGGTTCCGGCTTCCATCCCTATATGGAATGGCAAGTTTCTCGATTTTGGTTGTACAACTATCAAACTATAGGTAGGGTGGGATAGCAATAGTTCCAAGAAGTAATGGTTGCTTGGACACACGAACCCGAAGACACAACAACCAATTCCAATCATGGGGTAGCATCAAAGCATAATCGAAGGGGGTTTTAATCACTAAATGGGGTAGCATACACACGGCATGTGAATTGTATGATGGAATACCTCAAAGAGATGTCATTTCATGGAATTTTAAGATCGCAGGATATGCGCAAAATGGATTAATTCGAAAAAAAAAACCAGTTGCGAAAAAAATTTAGTTGCCTTCATTGAAAAACAAAGAGTTCTTACCTTGCTTGTGCAGAGATTGCTCTGGCGGGGGGGGCAAGGAGGCAAGACGGCTTCGATTTGCTTTCAAAATGAAAATGCCTTGTGTTTTATTTTTTTAAATAAAATGCCCGAGGTCGTCGGAATTCCGACGAACACGGGCATTTTTTTTTTTTTAAATCAAATTTGCACACAATGCTCCTTGTCCGTCGGAAACCTCCGTCGGAATTTGACCCCAAATGTATTAGTGTAAATTACTTGTAGAAAAAAAGTCTGGGAATTAAATAAACTATCTATTTTTTATTTTTTAATTTTGGCTGCAAGACATTTGAATCTAACAGGAAAAATACCTATTTATTTAAATCTGAAGAATTTAACTATTCTGTTAAAAATGTTTCAAAGTAAAGACATCAACATGTATTTACAGATTTTGCCTTGTTGCAATATATATATATATATATATATATATATATATATATATATATATATATATAGATGAACAAATTTATATGCAAATATATATGATTAAATGAAATTCTTTTCTAAACAAAAAAATTAATATACTCATTTGTATAATACATATATATTTATATTTATATATATATATAATTATATATAAATATATATTTACATATATATATATATATTTACATATATATATATATATATATTTACATATATATATATATATATTTAAATAAACAAAAAGAAAAAGTTTTAAAAACCTTTTAAAAAAAATGGCAAGATTTGGGTTTTGACCGAACCCCTGTGCTAAGCACAATGGTCGGCGCGGCCTAGTGCCACCAATGTGGGCAACCATAGTGGATAGTGCCACTGTGGCGTCCCGTAGTGGACAGTCCAAGGGCCGCCACTGCGGTAACCCACAGTGAGCGGCGCCCCTAGAAACGCCACCTCTGCCTCTCCTCCCTCTTCGCCTTAGCCGCCATGGCCACCGCTTGGTGAGCCCGCCCTGCACAACCCAACACAAAGTTAAAACCCTAGCCGGTTAGGGCTAGGGTAAAAATGTGGAAAGAAAATAAAGAATGGAAAAAAAAATAATGAGGGGCTTATTTTATAATAAATAAAGGGTTAGGGTTTGGATGGTTATAACACTTTTATTTTTATATATATAAATATATATATGTATATTTGTGTGTGTGTGTGTGTGTGTGTGTGTGTGTGTGTGTGTGTGTGTGTGTGTGTGTGTGTGTGTGTGTATTATATCTACAGGGTTATGAATATGATTTTTGACAAAATTGTAGAGTTATAATAATATGAGCGAATTTGAGTAAGTTGTAATAATAATTGTTTAAGGAAAAATATATATAATTTATATATATTAAAGAAATTTTATAACATACATATATTAATGTTTATTTTAATTTAAACATTTAATAATAATGTGGTTTAAGGGCAACTGGTAGATCAAATATTTTATTAGAAGTTTGTTGTTAAACATAAGGTATAAAAGAAAAGGGATGTTTTTAGATTATGTTATTAATAAACTTAAGGAAGATATTCATTTTGAATTAATTGACTCTTTAGTCGATTTATCTTTAATTATTGATTAAAATAAATTTTAGACAAATTAGACTTATTGGAGATTAATAATATCTTTGCCAAATATTTTAGGGAGTTTTGATTTAATTAACTATTAACCAATTTTGATGAGAAAGTAAATTAATTCTTTTAGTAACCCACATTTAATTTTAAATTTATTATTGTCTACTTGTGTTAGTGGTTAAAGTTAACTCCCATGTAGTTAAGACAAAACTTGTTAGTGCATTTCATAATTGCAATTTAATGTTATTAAGTTGGAATTTAAAAAAAAAAAATTTATCCCATTCGTGCCCAAAAGTTTGGGCATGACACATTTAGTACCAATTACATTTTTGTCTTTAGGTCTAGGAATGAGAATCAATGTATTATTCTTTTGAATCTAGTTCAATTCTTCTTCCATTGCTTTAACCCAATTTTCATCTTTGCTTGCTTCATTAACATCCCTAGGTTCAATCTTAGAAATCAAGCAATAGTCTTCAGTAATTCTTCTTCTAGTCAGCACACATTTATTCTTATCTCGTATGACCTGATTCTCAGAATGATTCAATCTTACATACCTAGGAGTCTTAGAATTTTCCTGATTTCTAGACTCTTGAGCTCTTTCTTCTGCACTAGCACTTGTACCTTCTCCTTCATTCTCAGGCTTTTCTAGAACAATCTGAATTAGGTTTTGGGTCTGCACTTGCTTTCCTTAATAATCTAAATCATATCTATAGAATCTGGGTCGATACTCATTACTTTCATCAACCTTCACATTAGCAATTTCAAATATCTTTCTCAATCTCTCATTATAACACTAGTAGGCCTTGCTCTTAGTAGAATAACCAAGAAAGATTTCTTCATCACATCTAACATCAAACTTCCCTAAAAATCATCTCTACTAATATAGTATTTACTTCAAAAACTTCTGAAATATCTAACTGTAGGAACATAAACAAACCATAACTCATAGGAGTCTTACCGATATCACCTTTGATATGCACTCGGTTAAAAGTGTATACAATAGTACTCACAAATTCTCTCCAATATATATGCAAAACATTTCCTTCAATCATCATGGTTCTAGCAGCTTCCTGAATTATTCTATTCTTTCTCTCCACAACACCATTCTACTGCGGGGTCTGCGGAGAAGATAAATGTCTCTTGACTCCATGCTCTTCACAAAATGCATTGAACTTACCAAAGTAAATTCACTGCCTCTATCAGGTCTCAAATACTTCAGCTTCAGTCCAGTCTCAGTCTCAACCATGGCTTTGAAAATATTGAACTTCTCCAAGGCTTCAAACTTCTCCCCTAAGAAAGTAACCCATATCATCCTTGAATAGTCATCAATTGGCAACATGAAATACCTATCTCCTTGCAAGCTTCTCACTCTAGAAGGACCACATAGATCAGTATGCACAAGATCCAATAATACCTTAGAACTATACTGTTTGCTTTTAAAAGTAACTCTTGTCTCCTTCCTCAACTGGCATTCCTTGCATACCAAATTAGTAGGTTTCGCCAACTTGGGAAGATCTCTTATTGCTTGAGTAGAACTTATCTTAACCATGCAATCAAAATTTGCGTGACACATCCTTTTATGCCATAACCAACTTTCATCAATCTAAGCAATCAAACAACTTTTACCACCAGCATTAAAGTGAAAGCTATTACCTTTAGTCTTTGTCCCAGATGCAATCTCAATTCCGAAACCACTTAAGATTTTACACTTGTCACTCTTGAATTCTAAATCATATCCCTTGTCAACCATCTATCCAACACTCAATAGATTATGCTTTAGACCTTCTACATACAAGAAATCATCAGTATTGTGCTTAGCATCAAGAGAAATGGAATCTCTACGATGAATTATACCATCTTTGTCATCACCAAATCTTATTACACTACCATCATACTTTTCCATGCTCACAAACTTACTCTTATCACCTGTCATATGATGAGAGTAGCCACTATCAATAACCCATTCATCTTTCTCTTCAACTTTAGTAGCCAAAGCTTTCTCCTCATTAATGCAAATAGTAGAATCAGTAGGAACTGGATCATCTTCCTTGATAGCAATAAACACCCATTCATTTCCTAAATTTCCCTTATCAAATTCATCATCTATCACATCTTTATCAAACATAATAACATTTCTTCTGATATTTAGACTTGTATAGTTTTGGACTTAGGAACTCTTTTCGGACACCTTGAGGCAAAATGTCCTATCTTATTGCAAGAAAAATATTTAAGAGGCAAATTCCCTTCATACTTACCAACTCCTTTAGGCAATCTTCAGGCTCCTCAAGATCCCTTTCTTCTTCTTCAAGTTCTCTCATCTCCTTCTCATATTTGGACACCCTTGTAGAACTTTCTCCCCGATCATATTTTTTCTTCCCGGAAACAATAGCTTTGAATGCAGATTCTAACTTAGGAAGAGTTTCACCAAATTCACTCAATTCAAAAGTAGAAAACTTTCCAATCAACATGTGTCTAGTCACATTTGTCATGGTCCAGATCTACTCAATAGCAACAACTTTGTGCCTATAAGTAGGAGGTAAAGATCTCAACACTTGAGCTACAATATTTGATTCTTCCAACACTCCACTGGCACATCTTATATTCAACACAAGCTCAATGAATTTTTGCATAAAAGAAGTAATATTATCATCTTCTCCCATCCTCAACAACTCATACATTCCCTTGAAGCTCTGCAACTTGGCAATCTTCACATGACTGTCACCTTCATACAAAGTTTCCAACTTCTTCTAGATCTCATGAGCAGTCTGCAAATCAATAATATTTGTCATTTCTGAATTAGTCGTGGCACACAACAATTCTTCCTTGGCTCTAATATTGAATTCAGATTCCTTTATTTCATCCAGATTTGTAGGACCATTCAGAGGAACATTATAGACATTCTTAGTAATCTTCCAGTAATCTTTACCGATGCATCTCAAGTGACACTCCATTTGGTTTTTCCAAAGAGTGTAATTTGTTCCATCAAATCTCAGACTATCCTTCTTCTAAGCATAAGTTGCCATCCCAGGTCACCTCAAGAAGTCAAGCTTCTTTTAGAGGATCTATCTTTGATACCAATTGTTGGAAACAAGGTAGAAAACTAGGAGGGGGGAGGGGTGAATTAGTTTTCTCAAAAACTTTACTCAACTCAAACACAATTTTAGATCTGATAATTAATGGTGAAAGTATAAATCAACACCACATCAACAACACACATAACACCAATTTTTGACGTAGAAAACCCGGTCAATGAAAAAACCATGGTGGGAACCTACCCACAATATGATGATACCCTGTTAGAAGTATATGAAATATTATAATGTGGAATGCACATGAATTCAGGCACACTGGCTAAAGCTCACTACTCAAAACACATAACAAAAAGGCCTACAACCCTTAGGAAGACTCATTGTCTTACAAAAACATTTTGATTACTTATGGAAGTGTTAGGATAACTGGTGAACAATTGAGAGAGGGGGGGGGGGGGGGTGAATCAGTTGTTGATAGATTATATCATTTAAATCCACTTAATAACCTTTAACCAGATTAAGTATCGGTAAAGCAGAAATAGATACCGGTAAGCAATAAAACTTAACAATGAAACAGATAATCAACACAATGCAATCATACCACATAACACCATGATTTGTACCTAGAAAACTCAGAAAGGTAAAAACCATGGTGGGAAGCCTACCCATAATCAGATGATACTTTTGCAGAAAGTATGTGATACAATGAGGGGCCTGCAGATGCAAGAAGGCATACTTCCTAGAGCGTACTACTCATTACAAAAGAGTCGCACTGACTACAAAGAGGCAACAACCATCTCAAGATAAATGGGCAACAATCCAGAATAATGAACTGCCAAAGATAGCGTCTACCATGCCTGATTATAATCCCAGTTAAGCTCAATATCGAAGGCCTTTGACCTCTTCCTTAATCCCAATTCAATCACCTATGATCGACCAAATCTACTTCACATTCGATATTGCATTCCAAGACCATGACACTTATTCCATTCCCATAGCCCTAATCTACAATGAGATCATACATCAATTTATACAAACCCTAAGGCCTAAACCAATTATGTCGGCCACCTAAATGATATTACAATAATATCATTACATAAATCCATATTACAATGATATTCCATGTCGGCTTAAGACCAAAACAACAATAACCAATTCATAGAACATCCTGAACATCCCGGTAACGTGTAGAGTACACATTAACATGATATCGATCCATAACCTAGATAGGTATCAGACCTATTCCGGGTCCACCACGCCAAAGCAATGTCTTCAAGTAGTTGAAGCATGATCAAAGAACATCTTCAGCATCCTAAAATCCATCTAGAAGCTGCACCAACACCACTTATGCATCCTGTCAAGATTCCTCAATGAAAGCCCTATCAGTTAAACCTTAAACCAATGTCAGTAAGGGTTTACAAGAGCGTATGATAGCATCTGATTACCAAGTCAATACCAACTGACCAAAACATGCTCGAGAAACATGTAACACATGAAATAAAACATACTCCATTGATCCAAACATGTCGGAAGTGTCCAACAGATAGTCTCTTCTGCTAGTAACACTAGATCTTCTACCGGTAACCAAAACCTGTCTATCAGTAACCAACCATAACAACTAGTGTTGACATCAATGACAAAACATCAATGTAACAAATAATCAATTCATCCATAATGCCAACAATCTCACCCTTTGGTATTGATGGCAACACTAGATGTGAAAAACATCTAAGTACCAAGAAATGCCAAATAAGTCTCCCCTTGTGGAAGACAACCAACAAATTCCTAAATATCAATAATTCTCCCCCTGTAAATGATATCTCTATAAGGTTCTAAATTTATTTTTCACATCCCCATCTCTCCCCCTTTGACATCAATGCTAGAAATCTAACAAAATATCAAAGCAAAAATATAAACCTCTGAATCTTCAAGGCTGACTACTCCCCCTGAGTAGTAGCACCACTCATCCGTGCTGGAATGAATAATATCTCTGATAATGCATGTCAGACTGATGACAAACTGCATCAATCAAGTCATTGTCGGGGGGGCAGAAACCCCTAACCTGTCTCTCAAATACTCAAATGATTCCTTAGACAACGATTTAGTGAATATATCTGCAATCTATTCTTTATTGTTCACATAAACCAATTTGACTTCCTTTCCTTCTACCTTGTCCTTTAGAAAGTTATACTTTATTGATATATGCTTAGTCTTAGAGTAAAATAGCATATTTTATACATGTCAATAGCTGTAGAATTATCATAGTAGATAACTATCAGTTCACTACAATTTACCCTGATATCCTTTAGCATTTGCTTCATCCACAAGACTTGAGTGCAATTAGTTGTTGTCGCAACATACTCAACTTTTGTAGTAGATAAAGAAATCCATGACTATTTTTTGTTGATCCATGAAACCAGTTTATTTCCAAGAAAGAAAGCTCCACCAGAAGTGCTCTTCCTATCATCAGTATCTCCTGCCCAATCTGAGTCAGTATATGCACATAAAGTGAAATCATCATTTTTAGAATACTATAAACCATATTATGTTGTTCCTTGCAAATACCGAAATATCCTCTTTATTGCACATTCATGATTTTCTTTAGGATTACTTTGATATCTTGAAACAATACTTACTGCATTCATAATATCTGGTCTAGTCTAAGTTAAATATAACATACCACCAATCATAGACTTATACATTGTTGGATTTACTAGTGTAGAAGTATCCTTGATAGATAATTTCTCACTTGTCACCATAGGAGTACTTACTGGTTTGGAATTATCCATACCAAACTTCTTCAACAATTCCCTCAAATACTTATTTTGATAGATAAAAATGCCTTTGTCATTTTGAGTAATCTACAAACCTAAGAAAAATCTCATCTCACCAATCATGGACATTTCAAATTCATTCTTCATATTGTTAGCAAATTCCATGCACAATTTATCTTGTCCTCCAAAAATGATATCATCAACAAATACTTAAATAATTAGAATATCATCATCAATGATCTTATAATATAAATAAATATCAACACTGCCTTTAGTAAAACCAAGCTTCAAAAGATATTTATCCAACCTTGCATACCAGCCTCTAGGACCTTGTTTCAATCCATATAAATCTTTCTTCAATCTGCAAACCATATCTTTATCATCTGTCAGTGAAAATACATTAGGTTGCTCAATGTAAACTTCTTCCTCAAGTTCACCATTCAAAAATGCACATTTAACATCCATTTGATAAACCTTATAGTTCTTATAAGCTGCATAGGCAATAAATAGTCTAACAACTTCAATTCTAGCTGCAAGTGCAAATATCTCACCATAATCAATTCCTTCCATTTGAGAATATCCTTTACAAACCAATCTTAGCCTTGTTTCTTACAAATTGACCATCCCCATTCAGTTTATTCATTAAACCCCATTTAGTTCCAATAACATTCTTATTTTTAGGTCGGGGAACTAAAGTCCAAGTTTCATTCTTCTCTATCTGATCTAATTCATCTTCCATAGCCTTTAACCAATGTTTATACAAGCTTCAATAATAGATGTCAGTTCAATTTGAGAAATAATACATACCTCTTCATTTTCCAATCTTCTTCTTATCATAACTCCCTTGTTCCTATCTCCAATGATTTGATATTCAAAATGATTTAATCTTACATACCTTGGTGTCTTATGAACTTCAGGTTCACTAGTCTAATCATTAGTCATAGTTGAATTTTTTGATTGTGCCAGTGTAATTGTCTCAGTTTCTTGTACCAGTTGAGGCATTGTTTGTTCAGTTATGATAATTTCCACTACCGGTTCCCTGTCACATGATATAAATTGATTTATGTACTTCTCATCCACTTTCACATTAGCACTCTCCACAATTTTCTGCAATCTTTTGTTATAACGTCTATATGCTTTTCTTTGAATTGAATAACCAAGAAATATCCCTTCATCACATCTAGGATCAAACTTTACAATTTAATCATCTCTTTTGATATAGCATTTACTTCCAAAAATTCTGAAATATTTAACAGTAGGTGTATGTCCAAACCATAATTCATAAGGGGTCTTACTGATTTCACCTTTGATGTGAACTTTGTTGAATATGTAGATTGTTGTACTGACTGCTTTTCTCCAGTAGATGTGAGGCAATTTGGCTTCCATCATCATAGATCTTGTTACATCCAAAATGGTTTTGTTCTTTCTTTCCACTACTGCATTCTACTAAGGAGTCCAAGGTGCAGGTAATTGTCTACTAATTCCATTTGTCTCACAATAACTGTTAAATTCATGAGAAGTGAACTCACCGCCTTGATCTGATCTTAGACATTTTATTTTCAATCCAGTTTCTATTTCAACCTTTGCTTTAAAGATCTTGAATTTCTCAAAGGCTTCAGACTTCTCCCTTAGAAAAGTCACCCACATCATCCTAGAATAGTCATCAATAATCAACATGAAATACCTATCACTTTGAAAGCTTCTAGTCCTTGCTGGACCACATAAGTCAGTGTGAATCAAATCAAGTACATCATTAGATTTATCATGTATTCTCTTAAAAGAAGTTCTAACTTGCTTTCCCAATTGGCATTCCTTACATATTGGATTATGAGGCTTCATAATCTTAGGTATATCTCTAACTGCCTTAGTTGAACTGATCTTAACAATATAATCAAAATTAACATGACACAACCTTTTATGCCATAACCAACTCTCATCAATATGAGCAATCAAACATATCTTATTACTAGTGTTCAAGTGAAAGATATTACCTCTAGTCTGAGTACCGGTTGCAATCTCCAAACCAGTCTTGTTAATGATTTTGTATTTTCTATCTTTAAACTGAAGCTGGAAACCCTTGTCCACCAATTGACCAACACTCAAAAGATTATGTTTTAAATGTTCTACATAATAGACATTATCAGTACTATGCTTACCATCTAGAGAAATAATACCTCTACCTTTGATCATATGGGCTTTGTCATCTCCATATTTGACTTGACCGCCATTGTATTCTTGCAGGGAGAGAAATTTCCCTTTATCTCTAGTCATATGATGTGAGAATCCACTATCAATTACCCATTCATCCTTATCTTCAAATTTTGTTGGTAGGGCCTTTTCTTCATTCATGATAGCCAGTTTCAGTTCATCTTCCTTTAAATCATAGAACATCCATTCCTTTCCATTGTCGGATCCACTAGTAGAGTCTTCTGTCGGTTTATCTCTAGAGTCACCACTTACTCCTTCCTCATCTGCTATGTAGCATTGTTTACTTTTCTTGAATCTATATTTGTTTTGGTTAGGCTTAAATGATTTCTTAACTCTTTCCTCAAACCTTGCATTCCTTTCAGGACATCTATATGCAAAATGACCAATCTTATTACATGTAAAACATTTAAAAGGTGCTTTTCCTTATACTTACTTCCTGTCAGACCTTTAGGTACTCTTCTACCAAATAAGGGTTCAAGTTGTTGAAACTCTTCTTCTTCTTTCCTCATGTCTTCCAATTCTTTTGCATGTAGGAATTTCCAATCACTTTTGTCGGTTGATGATGATGATGATGCATGAAAAGCAGGTTCAGACTTTATAGCTCCAGAAGATCCAAATTCTTCAAGCTCAAAAGCAGATAATTTCCCAATCAAAATGTCTCTGTTAACTGAAGAGTTAACCATTGTTCTTAACTCATTAATTGTGGTTGCCTTCATCTTGTAATCTGGTGGAAGGGCTCTTAATAATTTGGAAACTATTTCATCTTCACTCAGAAATCCTCCACAACATTGAATTCCCATAACAATCTCATTTACTCTTTCCATAAACACAACAATTCTTTCATTATCTTCCATCTTCAAGTTTTCATATCTTACTCGGTAACCATCAATTTTAGCAATTTTGATAGTAGGATCACCTTCATTCAGAGTTTGCAATTTATCCCACATAACCTTTGTCGATTATTTATCAGTCAATCCCACGCTCTGTTGATCAATAAGTGCACACAAGAGGGCTTCTCTAGCTTTGCAATCATTTTTAATATTCTTATCCAAGTTTGCACGAGCAGGATTGCTAGATGTCAGATCATAAGGTGTCTATCCTTTCTTAGTGATCTTCTAAATATCCTTGCTAAGACATCTAAGATGAGTCTCCATTCGAATTTTCCATATACCATAATTTGTTCCATCAAGCTTAAGGATTTCTCTTCTGAAAATAGTTGTCAGTGGATTTGAAGTGTTAGTTTCCATAGGATCTACCTCAAGCGGTTAAGCTTTTGCAAAAGAGGACCAAAGATCTGATACCAATTGTTAGGATACAACTGAGAGGGGGGGGTGAATCACTTGTTGATAGATTATATCATTTAAATCCATTTAATAACCTTTAACTAGATTAAGTACTGGTAAAGAAGAAATAGATACCACTAAGCAATAAAACTTAACAATGAAATAGATAATCAACACAATGCAATCATACCACATAACACCATGATTTGTACATGGAAACCTCGAAAAGGGAAAAACCACGATGGGAAGCCTACCCACAGTTAGATGATACTTCTGTAGAAAGTATGTGATACAATGAGGGGCCTACACATGCAAGAAGGCACATTGCCTAGAGCATACTAGGCATTACAAAAGAGTCTCACTAACTACAGAGAGGCAATAACCATCTCAAGATAAATGGACAACAATCCAGAATAATGAACTGTCAGAGATAGCATCTACCATGCCTGATTACAGTCTCGGTTAAGCTCAATACCGGAGGCCTTTGACCTCTTGCTTAATCCCAATTCGATTAGCTATGATTGACCAAATATCCTTCACATATGATATTTCATTCCAAGACCACGACACTTATTCCATTCCCATACCCTAGATCTATAATGAGATCTTACATCAATTTATACAAACTGTAAGGCCTAAACCAATTAGGTTGGCCACCTAAAAGATATTACAATAAGATCATTACATAAATCAATATTACAATGATATGCCATGTCGGCTTAAGACCAAAACAACAATAACCAATCCATAGAACATCCTGAAACATCTCGGTAACATGTAGAAAACATGCTAACATGATATCAGTCCATAACCTAGATATGTATTGGACCTATTTTGGGTCCACCACGCCAAAGCAATTTCTTCAAGCAGTTGAAGCACGATCAAAGAACATCTTCAGCATCCTGAAATCCATCTAGAAGCCGCACCAACACCACTTATGCATCCTGTCAAGATTCCTCAGTGAAAGCTCTGTCGATCAAACCTTAAACCAATATCGGTAAGGGTTTACAAGAGTGTATGATAGCATCTGATTACCAAGTCAATACCAACTGACCAAAACATGCTCAAGGAACATGTAACACATGAAATCAAACATACTCCATTGATCCAAACATGCTGGAAGTGTCCAACAGATAGTCTCTTCTGTTGGTAACACTAGATCTTCTATCGATAACCAAAACCAGTCTATTGGTAACCAACCATAATAGCTAGTGTTGACATCAATGACAAAACATCAATGCAAGACATAATAAATTTATCCACAATGCCAACAGGAAGATCATGAACTAATAGAACAACATCTCTTCATGCCTGGTTACAGTTCTAGTTAAGCACATAACATATACACTTCTCCTATGCACTTCTTCACACCTCTTTGCACTACTTCACTACTTTTGAAAGATCAAAGCATTATTCACACACATAGACATTCACTCACATGAGTATTACATTTATTTATTCATATCATCAACCTATCTTTCAAGGTCGGCTCAACACTCATCACAAATTATAAAGCTATAGTCATATACACTACTGTAGATAGGAAATTGGAAATCATCAAAGCATATCAAAATACTAATCTAGCTCAATCACGAAAGCTCAAATGCAATGATCAATCCTAAACACACTTAATAGAGACATGAAAAACAAAACATTCAAAACTAAAGACTATGCAAACCAAATGTAGATCCAAATGCTTCCTTCATGCGGCTCCATTGTTCTTCTTTCTTCTCCAAATAGCTTTGTTGTGGATCTCACCTACTAGTGCATGGTCATGATATGAAAGCAAGTAGACAAGATGATTGCTCAAGAGTACTCAAAGCGTGATTGATTCGACAAAGTAATTCAAAACAAGCGATTATTAGCCGAGATTGAAGAAATTCATCCAATTTATAGACAAATTGGAGAAATGATCAAATTAGCATGAAGAGATTCAAATGAAAATTGCAAATCAATTATGTCAATTATGACAAATTATGCACTTTCTATGCAAAATTGATTGATTGTCAATTTATGACAAATTATGACAAATTTCTATGTCAAAAATTGATTGATTGTCAATTATGACAAATTATGACAAATTGCTATGTCATTCCCATGAAGTTAGGAGAAAAATAGGAGAGAAATGAAATTAGGAATTAGAAAATTAGAAAATTAGAAAAAGAGGAATTAAGAAATTGATGAAAATTAGGAAATTAGAATTTAGAAAAATGAGGAAATTAGGAATTAGTGAATTAATTAATAATTTTTCATTCATCAATTAATTCACATAAAGAGAGGGAATTAATTAGCCAATTAAATAAATATTTAATTGTGACAAGAAGACTTAGGATAAATAAATAATTTATTTAACCTAGAGGGAGAAAAGGCAAATAGGGTTAAATGATTAAATCACGAAACCCTAGAAGATAAATTAGCAATGCAAGGATGACAATTAGGTCTTGATGAAAGATAATTGACTCGATCATGATTCGGATTAACAAAGGACCAATGTGATAAATGATTTGGTTGATAAATGTGCTAATTGACAAGGAACAATGACTAATTGATCCAAATTGACATAATTGAGACAAACAACAATCGATGACAAATCGATCGCAAAATGACAAGATTGACAAGAGGACAAGAATCGATGACAAAATAGATTGCAAGATGACAAGATTGAAAATGACAATGGTCAATGACAAATTGATCACAAAATGACAAGATCGAACATAACAATGATTGATGACAAATCAATCGCCAGATGATAAGATTGATAAGAGGACAAAACCCTAATTAGGATTGACGATGTCCAAAATGATGACAAATGAGCACGCACATTGATGTGATAGGATAAAATCGATCAAAATCATGACTGGATAGTGTTGTCGACAAGACCAAATTTGAGAGTGAGACGAATGAAGAATGCAGAAGAAAGACTCGATGCTCGCAAATGATAAAAACCAAGTGCGTGACATAGGAGAAATGTTAATGCGACGCAAAAACCTGAAATGAGGCAATGCGCAAATGTTAAAGTATGATCCCGCAAGCGTTGACCATTTTTAGGTGTCTACATTTTGCCCCTCTTTGAGACAATGCGATTCTAAGCGTTGTTTCAAAGAACAATAATGAAAATGCCCCAGACAATGACAATTACATATGCATGCCCCCTCGAGGAATTGGCCGAAAACATGCAGAAAAGAGGCCAATTGATCGATAAGAATGATAGAAAATGATAGGATCAAATGGACTGACAATCAGAGACCAAATGCACAAAGGACAAGCAATCAAAGATGCAAAAGACCGTGACCACATAAGATGGAGAGGGTGCACGCCCATCTATGCACTGACAAAGATCTATAAATGAGGCAAAGAGAATGAAATTTGCTCATTTGCACTAGCCCAAGAAGAGGATTTGTTGCTCTGGAAAAGGACACTTGCAAAGAGATGGCGAACATTCCAAGGGCAGATCACCTCGGAGAACATGTACGCACATTCAGACGACCGGACAACGCAGGAGCAACGGTATGTATCTCAAAAACCCATGTTTTCAATTTTATGAATTTGACTTGCTTGTGGGACATTGCGGGGCCCATAGGGGATGCAGAAAGGGACTTATGCGCTTGTGTAGGGCGAATCCTGTGCTTGTGTGATGTCTTCTGCACTTGTGTAGGGAGACACAGGCGTAGGTTACATGACACAGGCATAGGACTCATGACACAAGCGCAATTGTGCAATGGAAACCCTAATTTTGGTCAAAACAGCATGCAAATGATCTGGAAAGGGGGGATAAGGGTAGGATGGGTCAGAGTAGCTTAGAAACACCCTGATTTGTGGATGAAATAAGGAAATTCAACCCATAGGAGCAAACCCTAAAACTGACAAAATATTCCCCAATTGTGATGCAGAGTCGACAGTATCCGTTGATCACACGAGAGAACCGACTTGACTACTTCATGTTACGACATAGACTCAGGAGCACGGACAGAGATACACTAGCAGGACTGGGGATATACTATGTCACATTCATGCCCGAGATTAGAGAAAACACAGGACTGCTTACCGCATTGGCAGAGCGATGGCATTCAGAGACTTCCTCATTCCATCTGGCGACTGGAGAGGCGACGGTGACACTGGAGTATGTATGGTGTATCCTTTGCATTTTGATTCATGGAGAGATGGTAGAGTACGACCTAGTGATAGGGAGAGACGCATTGTGCAGATTATTTGAGTGTGACACAGATGATCTGGATATCATAGAGAGGGAGATTGGCTGGGAGACTATGGCATCAGAGTATGATCGACGATATGTGGTGATAGCCGTGGTGATAGCATGTCTACTAGCAGGAGACAGACGAGGACATGGATTCCCTATTGGATGGGGAAGAGTGCTAGAGTGGATGGCGACAGAGGGTATGGTGTACGCATGGGGACCATGTGTACTGGCTATGCTGTATTTTCAGTTGCATCAGATAGCATATCAGGGAGTGCAGACTTTGAGCTGTGGAGTCACATTGCTACAGGTATGGGCATTTGAGCACATAGCCATATGTCGACCGATTACAGAGAGATAGGTAGTACCACATCGACCATATGTGTACTGCTATGGGGGAGCACTGAGACAGGGTCCGTTTGGATACATACTATATTGGTGACATGAGCTAGACAGACTGAGAGAGTTCATATGGAGGCCATATCGTGATTGTCTGGGATGGTCAGATGATAGTGAGGAGTTGCCGTATTGCAGATAGGAGAGGTACCTAATTGGGCAACTAGTGAATTGCCAGAGAGAGTCAGATGATAGTTTGGAGAGAGGCAGGATGTACCAAGGAGGACTGCACACTTTGCCCAATCTCACAGAGAGACGAGTCAGTGGGGGAGTATGATTCAGCCACACATAGCATATGTTGACTTCTCACAGCTATAGCAGAGACAGTGGGATTGGAGATCAGATGTAGCAGACGTCGGGATGACAGAGGAGTATGAGAGATGGTTTGCACAATGGCGGCCAGTGCCATTGACAGATCCTGACATTCCAGAACCGAGGAGATAGGAGGACTTCACACTCATAGGAGAGGAGGAGGGAGATGATGAGGATGAGGAGGATGAGGGCAGTGATGAGGATGAGGGGGATGACGAGGACGGAGATGAGGAGGGGGATGACAAGGATGGAGATGAGGATGGGGATGACGAGCAGGAGGCATTGCAGGATATACCCATAGAGCTGGAGACAGCTAGGATAGAGGAGATGGAGATGTGCAGGGCTACCATAGCGAGTCAGCATGATCATATTGCAACTTTAGAGAGAGAGCATGAGCAGTTCAGAGTGGAGATAGCCAGACTCATAGCGGCTCGAGATGCAACAATAACATAGGCACAGCGAGAAGAACAGAGAGTCACTGAGTATATTGGGTCGATTCAGGATGCCAGTGCACGCGAGATGGCACAGATGTTGGTAGAGACTGGAGAGGAGATACGCCATTGGAGGACACTATATGAGAGCGCAGTTCCACCTGAGCAAAGAGTAGCTTCATATTGGGCACGATCAAGGACAAAGAGTAGGGCACGCTCTCAGAGGTCATTGAGCAGCATGGGAGTGAGTGGACCTATGAGACCACCATAGCCAAGACCAGGAGGGACATCATCCTCAAGACATGACAGGGATGAGGAGGACAGAGGGAGCACCCAGTGATAGAGGCACATGCTCCTTATGACAGATAGTGGACATTTATGTAGTTTGACATTTTGTAGTCAGCCTACGGGCCATACTTAGGACAGACAGTCCAATTTTTGTACTCTGATATTATGTTGATATATGATATGATATGCATCGATATGATGGGATGCAATGTGTTATGACATATGTTATTGTCCATGTATGGATGACTTATGCACTATTGATGTACCATTGTGGAACATGTATGGATGTATTTTCTTTTGTGTTTTTGATGCATTTATAATATGAAATGGATAAAATGCTTGATATGATGCTTGATGTAATACAAATGTACTAACCAAATGGATGCAGGGTGCAGCATATGTGTGTGGAGATCAGAGAACGAGATTGAACTGACTATCCGAACGGACGGAAGAAATGTTAGTAAGAAGAAAATGAGATAGAGGACAGTTAGAGACGAAGAAAAACTTTCTTTCAGTAATGCACTTTGTAGGTGAGATCCTTTATTTTAATGTAGCAAAATGGATGCGTAGCATCATAGCATTGAAGGCCAGAGCTGAAATGCAACCCTTTTTGCAAAAGACAGACACATCACAGACAAACAACAATCACAACAAAAAGGAAAAGGACCATGAATCATCCCAGTCACTCTAAATCACTCAGTGACATCATCAAGCAACATAGGAACATGACCGAAGATAAATCAATAAAAAGATAAGATGCACAAATTCCAACAAATCAAACAAACATCTTGATCTTCATTGTCAAAAGTTGAAAGTGCTGATAGGATGATCATGCTGTCTGGTTTCAGGGAATGCGGTACCCCGTCTAAGATAGGGCATAGTTTGGTTTTGAGTATACCACACCCTGTATAAGACCCATGATAGTTGAGACAAGGACAAATGATTTGGAGGTTGATTGATATGACAATTTTGATCAGTTTGAATGGCTGGTTTGATGGAAAAGTTCATCTGTTTAAGTGTGATTTTATTAAAGCACAGTGTGTGATTGCGGGTTGTTAGAGGGATGCTCAGTGATTTGTCTTATGCACAAAAGGGATCCTTTATGTTTTGCTTTGCTTTTCGATTTTTTACAAAAAAAAAAAAAAATTTGGTTCATTTTTTCAGGACTTTATTTGACTTTTTAGGGATTTTCTTAGGACATTTTTCAATTTTTTTTTTTATTATTTCAGGACATTTTTCAATTTTTAAGAGATTTTTTTAGGACATTTTTCAATTTTTTTTTAATTATTCTAGGACATTTTTCAATTTTTAAGAGATTTTTTTTCAAGACATTTTTCAATTTTTATGATTTATTTCAGGACATTTTAAATGCAAAAGTTCCAGTGATTGATCATGACAAGGGGAACACACCCAATGCACAGCGGAAAGACATATAAAGTGACCAGGACCAAAACATATGCACAAGAAATGGAGTAGGACAATGATGTTGACCAATCACAGGCCTGGAACAGAACATTGGGTCAAGACAAAGATAGACGTGATAAACCGGCCGAGAGAAAGCATAGCTTAGAGGTCATGACAGATGACGAAGCAATGATCTCGTCTTACACATGGTGCCTATTTGCTAGGTTTTCACCAAGGTACTTGCCCAAAGCGCCTGTTTGCCAAGTTTTCACTAGAGGGCGAATCATTTTTCTTTACTCTTTTGCTCTTTTTTCACTTTTTTTGTATTTTGCTTTTTTCACTTTTTTTGTATTTTGCTTTTTTTACTTTTTTTGTATTTTGCTTTTTTCACTTTTTTTGTATTTTTTTCAGGATCATACTTGAAGAAGTGCTGATAGAAGATTATGCCCAGTACTTGCGAAGATGCATGTTGTTTATAGGATCAGACAGAGGTTCACCTTCTGGGGTGGCAAGCTGATATGCCCCCGAGCCATATGCTACAGTTATTATGAAAGGCCCAACCCAATTAGGTTCAAACTTGCCTTTGATGATGTCAGTAGACTGTGCATTCTTAGGGTTTGCCTTTAAAACCAGATCTCCCACTTTGAAGTGTCGCCCTTTGACCTTCTTATTATAAGAACGACGGAGATGGTTTTGATATGCTTGCAAATGTGTCAGGGCTGTCTGACGTTTCTCATCTAACATCTCAAGCTGGTGCAATCAAGAGACTCTGTGTGTCTCATCATCAATCAGGTGTTGCAAGGAAACACGCAAGGAAGGAATCTCTACTTCCAAAGGTAAAATGGCTTCCGCACCATACACCAAGGAATAAGGTGTTGCGTTAGTAGGTGTGCAGATAGAAGTGCGATAAGCCCATAGTGCTGGATTCAACTGAACATGCCAATCTCAACCAGCATCATTGACAACCTTTTTCAGGATCTTGATAATGGTTTTATTGGATGCTTCGGCTTGACCATTTCCCTGTGGATAGTATGGACTGGAGAAACGGTGTTGGATATGAAACTTTTCACAGAGTTCCTTGACATCTTTATTCTTGAAGGGGCGACCATTATCAGTGACTATGGAAAGAGGAACCCCATACTGGCATATGATATAATTCAATAGGAATTTTGAAATTTGCACACCAGTGATATAGGTCATGGGGATAGCCTTGATCCATTTTGTAAAATACTTTGTGGCTGTAATGATGAACTTATGTCCATTTGCAGATGTCGGGTGAATTTTGCCAATAAGATCCAATCCCCATTGAGAAAAGGGCCATGGAGATATGACAGAATGAAGCTCTTGGGCTGGTGCATGAATGTAATTTCCATGGATTTGGCACTTGTAGAACTTAACAAAATCATGAACATCTTTTTCCAGAGTAGGCCAATAATACCCAGCACCAATCAACTTTTTGGCTAAGCTCAGACCATTGAAATGGCCCCCGCATATACCATCGTGAACCTCGTGTAAAGCCGTTTGTGCTTCATCAGAATCCAAACACTTGAGGAGGGTATGGTCAAAAGAACGATGGTAAAGGGTGTCGGCGATGATGACATATTTAGCTGTATGTCGGATAAAGGCTCGACGTTGGTTAACAGAAAGGTTAAGTGGTAAGGTTTGAGATTTCAAATATTGATATATGTCATTGTACCACGGGGAGTTGGGACCAACAAGAACGCACATCACATCCACCATCAGAATGTCAAAAGAAGGAACTAGCAATTGTTCGACTAAAAATTCACATCTGTCCATATTGTGGGGCATATTCAACATGGAAGCAATCGTAGCCATCGCATCTGCCGACTTGTTTTGCATTCTTGGAACTTGACTGAAATGGATAGCCATGAATTTGGTCTTGAAGAAATCTACCATATGCTTATAAGGAATAAGCTTTTCATCTTTTGTTTCGTAGTCATCATTCACTTGTCGGATGACTAATTGAGAATCTCCATAGACTTGCAAATGTGTGATGTTCTAGTGGACTGCTACTCGGAGTCCTGTAACCAGTGCTTCATACTCTGCAATGTTATTGGTACAATGAAAAGTTATCCTGTAGGACTTGGGAATAGCATCACCTTGAGGGGTGACAAACAAGATGCCAGCTCTGGACCCGAACTTGGTATGGGATCCATCAAAGTATAACTTCCATTCATTAGAAGATGTAAGAGTAAAGACTAATTCATCTAGAAAATCGGTCAATATGGGATGATCATCAGAAATAAGAGCCTCTGCAAGTTGATCTGCTATGACTTGTCCTTTTATCGCCTTTCGCTCCATATACTCAATGTCAAATTCACTGAGAATCATGACCCACTTTGCTAGGCAACCCATCAAAGCTGCTTGGCTAAGCATGTATTTTAAGGGATCAATTTTTGCAACCAATAGTGTTTGGTGGCTTAACATATAATGTCGAAGCTTTTGTGTTGCAAATACCACTGCTAGGCATGCCCTTTCAATAGTTGAATAATTTAGCTCATAACCTACCAGCGTCTAGCTGATATAATAAATAGCTTGCTCTTTGTCGTTCTCATCTTTTTGGGCCAAGAGAACTCCTAATGCCGTTTCCGTTGCAGAAATATACAATAAAAATGGCTTTCCTTCTATAGGAGGCATTAGGATAGGCGGCGACAACAAATATTCTTTGAGAGCTTGAAAGGTTGATTGACATTGCTCAGTCCATTTAAAAGTGACACCTTTATGCAGTAGATGCTGGAATGGATGACATTTGTTGGCCAACTAAGCTATGAAGCGGTGGATTGACTAGAGCTTTCCTTGCAGACTGCGTAATTGACGGAGATTAGAAGGAGGAGGCATATCCATTATTGCTTTAACCTTGGCAGGGTCGACCTCAATGCCTCTGTGAGAAACAATGTATCCTAGTAACCTGCTAGCTGTGACACCAAAGACACACTTCTTTGGATTGAGTCTAGGCTTGTAGGTCTCCATTCGATCAAAGATTGGGCCCAGGATGGCTAAATGACTATCTCTTGTGACAGATTTGCATAACAAGTCATCAACATAGTCCTCCATCAAAGTATGCATGAAATCATGAAAGATTGTCGTCATTGCTCTTTGATATGTTGCGCCTACATTTTTAAGACCGAAGGGCATCACATTCCAATAGTAGGTACCCCAAGCACAGGTGAATGCTGTCTTATGTTGATCTTTAGGAGCAATGTGAACTTGGTTATAGCCGGAGAAACCATCCAGCAGTCATGTCCACTATGATGTTGATATTTGGCAATGGAAAATCATCTTTAGGGCATGCTTTATTGAGATCCCTAAAATTTGTATAGATTCTGATGCCCCCAGTTACTTTGCTAACTGGTACTAAATTTGAAATCCAGTCTGCATAATCAATGGGTCTAATGAAGCCCACATCCAGTAATTTTTTCAGTTCCACCTTGACCAAAAGAGCCACCTGGGGATGCATCTTTCAAAGTTTCTGTTTGATAGGCTTGGCATCGGCTTTCAATGGAAAATGATGAAGGACTAATTCTGGATCGAGGCAAGCCATATTTGCATAGGACCATGCAAAGCTGATCTTCTTCTCAAGAAAGAAATTGACAAAATCTATCTTTTCCTGTTTTGATAGAGAAGCAGTAAAATGAATGACCTTAGGGTTGTCAGGTGTACCCAAATTGATTTCCTCGGTCATTTCCACAAGCAATGTTGATTTGTCCTGACTTGATAGGGGTATGTCCACTCTTCCACCTTTGGGCGCCTCAGAGAGGTTTTCACCCGTAGGTACGTCTTTTATTTTTACTTTTTCATGGTCAAAGAGTGCCTTACGGTTTTCACTCAAAGACCTCTTCTTTTGATTTTTTACTTTTTCTTTTCTTTTTTCATTTTGATGACTAGAAGAGGGAGTTGACTCCCCAAAATATGTTGTGGAATCCAAATCGATAGCAAATCCTGCCTTATGATCACCCTGTGGCATGCCTTCCCGTAGTCCAAGGAATTTTGCAATTGCTTCGTCATTTTGAAAACAGTCCAATGTGAGTGGTTCTTGTTGGTCATGTTGGATAAGCTGGGGATAGATGAGGGGCATGTCATCATCAGTTGTAAGGAGAGAAAGGGCTGATATGGTAAAGATGTAAACATCTATGGTGTCACTATCTGAACTGCTTGTATTTGATTTGGAGCTTGGATCCCAGAATGACTCTATCCAAGCATGAGGACATGTTTTAGGAAGAGGAGTTATTTCATTCTTGTCTTCCATAGGCAAATTATCAAGGTCAATGAAAATATTGTCGAGGGCATAGGAGCTAGAAGAAAAAGAACTCCACTCCCATTCATTGGAATCAGTTTCGGGTCGAGTATCCTTAGGTGTTATTTCATCATTAGAGTCACGCCCTTTTCTATGCGTGGGCACTTTGGTAGATGAGGATCCAATTCGCAATGGTACAAAACCTAACCCTAAAGTTGGAGGTCGCATCTTGGGTATAATAGGTTCTAGCCTTCCATTATTGTTCAGGCCTAAGCCACTACAACCAGCATATCCTTTCTTTTGCAGCATAGTAAATCCTTTGCCGTATCATTCCACTGGAAACCTGACAGGTGGGGTCTCAGTTGGATCTTTGTAAAGCCAATCTATGACATCATCATCTAAAGTTTCTTTGTCAAGTTCACCCCATCTTGTAAATGTAGTGGGAGGCTGATATTGAATAATGACCTTAGGTTCCTTTTGCAATAAATGTGGTTTGCCATATGATTTTGGAGATATTGGTAAATTCCTGATGAGGAATGTTTGATCCATTGAATATTCTCCGCATCCTTGGTCTTGTATCTTCAATTTTCCTTTGACAACATCTAACAATTCATTAGGATCCACATAACTATGTGAATTGGCCTCTCTATTGACTGGGACTTGCTGCTAAGGGGTATCCTTTAGAGTAGCACAAAATTGAAATGGATTAGGATCTCCTAGAATTGTTATTTCAGTTCCATTGTAAGGATATTTTAAAAATTGATGATAAGTGGATGGAACTGCTTTCATTGCGTGGATCCATGGATGGCCAAGGATCATGTTATAAGGGAGATCAAGGTCTAGGACCTGCAGGAAAGTGTTTTATGTCACTGGACCGGCCCTGATAGGCAATGTGATTATCCCTTTGGATGGGCGCTCAGCATCATCATATGCTTTTATTGTTATTCTTCTGGAAGCATCAATGTCATTTTCTGTATATCCAAGGCCAATGACCACTCTCAAGGTACAAATATTAAGACCCACTCTGCCATCTATCAAGACTTGTCGGATTTTGCAATTATGGACAAAGACTTCAAGGTGTAAAGGATCATTATGAGGGAGCTTATCAGGTGAGATATCATTATCAGAAAATGCGACATTTTGGGAAATAGCTAGATGTCCAATCCGGGCTTGAAACTAGTTAACATCAATATCTGTCGGGACAGTGGACTCAATTAAAGCTTTATCTAGGACTACACGATGCATGGGAGACATTTTCAACAACTCAAGGATTGATATTTGTGCAGGTGTCTTTCCTAGATGATCCAAGAGATTATACTGACTTGCAGGAGTTGGTTTGGAAGGAGCTACAAGAGCTCCTTTCAGGACTATTTTAGATCGACGAGTGGTGACCGCGCAAGAGGGATCTTGTCCCTTTATTCTTAGGGTAGAAACACACTCATTTGATGCTTTGAAACAATTGATGACATTGTTATAACTAGTATTCACATAATTTGTTGTTTGGGTAGAGTTGGAAGAGGACGCTTTACCCTTGTCATGATCAAGCAAAGGAGTTTTGAAAATAGTATGATCAGTGTTAGAGGTCGCATGGGGTGGATCTACCTCAATTACTCTTTGCTCTAATAAATCTTGAATCATATGTTTCAATTGAAAACATGATGCAGTTTTATGTCCTTTGGACCGATGATACTCATAGTATGCATTATCATTCCACCAATGCGGTTTTACCACTAGTTCTGCCTTGATATCTGGTAGCTTAATAAATTTTGCTTGTATTAATTTCTTCATTACTGATTCAATAGGCTCTCCCAATGGGGTAAATTGTCGAGGAGGCCCATCCCTCGATCGGAAAGGTTTGCATTGCTGATTTTGTTGCTGACCTTGTTGTTGATTATACTGTTGAGTGTATTGTTGAGCATGATGTTGGTATTGCGGTTGTTGAGTAACATTTCTCATTGGTGTTTGATTTAGTTCCATAGTTGACATATTAGGAGCACTCAATTTCTTGATTGTGAATGGGGGTTGATTTGCATTCACCACTCTTGCATCAACAACACCATCATTAGTGACATTCTTATTTTTATACCAAAATCTATTTCTGTCCCCTGAATAATTTGTGTTGTCATTGTCTTTATTGAGCTTGATAATTCCTTTAGCTACAAGAGCCATTTCAATGCTCATTCCTTTCTTAATGAGTTTCTCAATAGTACTGGGACTTTTCAATTTTAGTTCATACATCATTTCTGGGACCAAATTTTAGATAAACAGATTCACTTGTTGTTCTTCAGGTATATCTAGGGAAGAATGACTATACAAGCTTCGCCATCATTGCAAGAAATTCACTAATGGTTCACCTTGCTTTTGCTTGGTGTTGCATAAATCTGACATGGTCACGTCACTGTCGATATTGAACGCGAAATGAGATAAAAACTTTTGAGCCAATTCTGACCAAGTCTTTATATTTCCTAGTAGATGTGAATACCAATCCATGGCTTGTCCCGTGAGACTTCGTGCAAATAAGCGCATTAAATATGTTTCCTCATAACTCACTTCAGTACATGCCACGAAAAATGCTCAAATGTGATCTTTTGGATTGCCATTCCCTTTATATTTCTCAAAATTAGGTGCCTCAAAATGCTTAGGGAATGGAGGCATGTATACACTCTTGTCAAATGGATTAGGACATAAATCTTGATCTGTATACAACTGCTTTGTTCCTTTAGTTTCTAATGCATCAAATTTTCGTTGCAACTTCTCAAGTTGTTGCGCAATTGTATCAGATTTTGGAGGTCCATCATTAATCCCAGTGGGTACTCTTTGTTGATACATCGTATTTCCGATCGGTTGTTGATACTCTGAAATGGCCGTTTTTGGAGTCTTCGGCATATAATGTTCTTGGTACATCGCTTGTTGTTGTGGTTGTGTTGTGGTTGTGCTATGCCTTGATATTGACCTTGTTGTTGTGCTTCTTGTAGCCTAGGTTGATATTGCAATTGAGTATGTTGTTGATATTGCACAGGCGCCAATTGCGGTTGTGAAGCAGGATAGCTTGTTTGCCTTGGCACATATTGAGGCACATGTTGTTGATGCTGACGAATCAGAATTTGTTGACTTTGTGCCAATTGTTGTCACGGTGTGTATCCCATCATTTGTAAAAAACTTTGTGTAGGTGGTTTTCATTGCTTCTCCTTAAGATGGGGTATAGCACTTGCATTAACTTGTTGTGTTGTTTTTCCAATCCATTGTGATGGTTGCAAGTTTGCATTAACTTGTAATGGTGCCGAAGGCACTGCAATTTGTTGTCGAATGCAATATTGTTGTTGTTGTACATCGCTTGTTTGCACATTCGATTGTACCTTTTGTGTATTACTCAATTGTTGCAACAATTGTTGTTGGTGCAAACCACTATCCGTAGTTCTTTGTGTCGCCATTATTGAAGGATCTGTCGCAATAGTGTTTGGCAAGTATATTGAGCTTAATGGGATATATGAACTTTGTTGCATCGTGGAATTGTTTTGGACATTGGTGATATCAGGCATCCCAGTCGTGAAGCTTTCTTGCATTTTAGATTTTGATCCAATTTTATGCATATAAGGAACTACTTCTTGTTGAGGGATAGTTGTCAATATTTGTGTGGTCTTTATTTGATCTTGTGTTACAGGTGTTGTGTTGAATAATGGATTATTTATTGTCTCAAATGGTGACTTTTGAGGAATAGTCACTGTTAATGCCTTTGAAGCACGTTTACTCATCAAGGTAGGTTGAGTTGCTTGTTGCGCATTTTCTTCATTTGGATGCGGAGAGAAACTTAACAGCTCACCGCCTTGTTGTTTTTGCACATTGATTTGCTCACTTGAAGAGGTCACATTACTCATCATGTTAAGATATTTTTGTGGGAACATTTTAAAGACCTTTTTCAAGAACTTATCCATCTTTTTTATCACCTTAGGATCTTGAAGGAACATATCAACATCATCAGAAGCATCGGAATCTGATGAAGAATCTTGTTGGATATTTGGATTCGTTTCTTGGTGAATGCCTTGATCTGAACCAAATCCTTGTGAGAGGGTTTGTTCTTCATACAATGTTTGTATTTCATCTTGCAAGTTTGGTTGATTCCAATTGAAAGGTGCATTTCCTCTTGGAGTTGGTGGAACACTCCCATGTCCTGGTTTCATAGGTACAAACACTGGTTCATATAATGGAGGTGGTCCAAGTTGAACCATTCCATATGGTGGTAGTGATGTGTTTGATGAACCTTCAATTTGCCCTGTTTGACTGGTTTGAAATTGTGAATTTGATATGTTGTCAATGGGTTGATACGTTGGTTCACCCATCTTTTTAGATTTTGATCTTGTTTCAACAGGCATGTCACTTATGCAAATGCAATATTTTTGGAATTTTTCAAAGACAATATATGATATGCAACTAAATGCAAACTAAATGAATGAGAATGCAATCTATGGCAAGAATGCAACCTATGTTTTTGGTTGTTTTTCAAGATTTTGACAAACTTTTTGGAATGCAGATCTAATAGAGACCCTTAGGAAATTGAAATGATGTCTAGACCTCAAAGGACAAAAGGACAAATGACAAAGTCTCCCCTATATGCTTGGATACTAAGCTAGGTTTGACCAAATGACAATAATGACATAAAGAGAAAAGGTTTGATAAGGTCTAGACCTCCTAACAATAACTTAGGGTTTATCAAAGATTTGGATTACTCAAGTATGACAAAACCTAGTTTTTGAGACTATATGCAAAGGGACAATTACTATGCAAATGACCTTAATATGATATGATAATAACCTAAACTTAATGAAGAGACTTAGGGTATGCAAAGTATGACAATGGTATTACTCTAATGCAAGAGGACACATGCAAATGGATGACCCTTATTGATATGCAGAGTATGACTTAGGTGAAACCTAACCTTGGTACTTGACAATGAACATTGCAAAATGCAACCTAGGATGAACCTAAATGTAAGTGACGTGAATGTTGAGACAAGATTTTGAACAATGTTTGATAACCATGTTTGAAGGTGTATTGAACTTTGTTGAATGAAATGTTCTTGTGTTTAACCTTGTTTTCAATCAATTTGCCTTGTTTTTGAAATGATATGCAATTCAACTTTTGACAAACAAAGAAGACAAGATATTTCAACTTAGACTCAATACAATCATGCTCATTCACACATTTCTTATGGTAGGCAAGGACATTAGGTACTTGAGAGGTAGACTTGTTATGGGATTCAAGGAGAATACATAGATGCTTGACCCCACGGGCTCCCCTCCATGGCACTCACTTCTCAGGGCAGCCAAGCATTAGTCCCCATGGAAATCTCCCCATGGCGAACTTGGTATCTCTTCCAAGTATCCGAACTTGTCCTTCTCAAGCAACTAGAAGGATTTTTGGCCTCTAAATACAAGGTGTTTAGTAAGGATTTCTGTTAAGTGTTACTCCTTGATGTCACACAAGCATGATTGAGACATTAAGCCCATCAAGATATCAAACAAATGTAGTCACGCAACCACGATTTAGACCGTGAGGTCCTACTTAGATGTTGATATGAGAAAGACTTCAAGGGTCATCACTTCCCAAGTAACTGCAATTCCCATGTAACCCTTCCTTCAAAGCTTTCGCCCATCAGGTATTTGTTTATAGTGAGTTAGAATGCCAAGGTATTCTAGCCATACTCACTTTGGGTCATTCCCTTCTCATGATTATCACTTGCTTGCAAAAGCAAATGGTCGGGAAGGTAGACCCTCTAAAGGTGACACACAATCAAAGACATGAGCATGGTATTGAAGATCTGGATTTCTGATCACCCTAAGAAGGATGAGAGCATACTCTCCTACTCCAATGTCAAACTCAACAATCAAATCAAGCATAGATTCATTCCATCCTATTTAGAAATCACTAGGTGCCTAAACATTAATTTCAAACACAAAGTTTAGTTGTATTCCAAGGCAACTTGCAAAACCCAAGTCAGAAGTTTGATATGTTTAGTCTTTGACTATCGAACCTACACAAAAATGTGTTAGTAGTTTCATTTGTTTGTCTTTGCCATGCATATGCCAAGTTTTTGCATAGAGAATTAGTGCAAACAAAACCAAAAAAGTAGAAATAGAATGCAAAAGAAAACAACTTGCAAGTGAAAAACACTGTCTTTTACCTCTGTTTCTGGACTTTACACAGGCGTAGAAGTCTTGACACAGGTGCAGAAGTCATGACACAGGCACAAATTGTCTTTGACACAAGCGCAGAATGCATAACACAGGTGCAGAATGCTTGACACAGGCGCAGAAGTTCCCAGAAAGTCCTGCACTACCCTGTTTCTTGGGTTTTTGACCTGCAAATCAACTCAAATGCACTCAAAAACACAGTTAAGGAGTTAGATGGTTAGTGTTCACATCGGGTTCACCAATTAATGTAGATAGGAAATTGGAAATCATCAAAGAATATCAAAATACTAATCTAGCTCAATCACGAAAGCTCAAATGCAATGATCAATCCTAAACACACTCAATAGAGACATGAAAAGCAAAACATTCAAAACTAAAGACTATGCAAACCAAATGTAGATCCAAATTCTTCCTTCATGCGACTCCATTGTTCTTCTTTCTTCTCCAAATAGCTTTGTTGTGGATCTCACCTACTAGTGTATGATCATGATATGAAAGCAAGTAGACAAGATGATTGCTCAAGAGTACTCGAAGCGTGATTGATTCGACAAAGTAATTCAAAACAAGCGATTATTAGCCGAGATTGAAGAAATTCATCCAATTTATAGACAAATTGGAGAAATGATCAAATTAGCATGAAGAGATTCAAATGGAAATTGCAAATCAATTATGTCAATTATGACAAATTATGCGCTTTCTATGCAAAATTGATTGATTGTCAATTTATGACAAATTATGACAAATTTCTATGTCAAAAATTGATTGATTGTCAATTATGACAAATTATGACAAATTGCTATGTCATTCCCATGAAGTTAGGAGAAAAATAGGAGAGAAATGAAATTAGGAATTAGAAAATTAGAAAATTAGAAAAAGAGGAATTAAGAAATTGATGAAAATTAGGAAATTAGAATTTAGAAAAATGAGGAAATTAGGAATTAGTGAATTAATTAATAATTTTTCATTCATCAATTAATTCACATAAAGAGAGGGAATTAATTAGCCAATTAAATAAATATTTAATTGTGACAAGAAGACTTAGGATAAATAAATAATTTATTTAACCTAGAGGGAGAAAAGGCAAACAGGGTTAAATGATTAAATCACGAAACCCTAGAAGATAAATTAGCAATGCAAGGATGACAATTAGGTCTTGATGAAAGATAATTGACTCGATCATGATTCGGATTAACAAAGGACCAATGTGATAAATGATTTGGTTGATAAATGTGCCAATTGACGAGGAACAATGACTAATTGATCCAAATTGACATAATTGAGACAAAGAACGATCGATGACAAATCGATCGCAAAATGACAAGATTGACAAGAGGACAAGAATCGATGACAAAATGATTGAAAATGAAAATCGTCAATGACAAATTGATCGCAAAATGACAAGATCAAACATAAAAACGATCGATGACAAATCGATCGCCAGATGATAAGATTGATAAGAGGACACAACCCTAATTAGGATTGACGATGTCTAAAATGATGACAAATGAGCACGCACATTGATGTGATAGGATAAAATCAATCAAAATCATGACTGGATAGTGTTGTTGACAAGACCAAATTTGAGAGTGAGATGAATGAAGAATGCAGAAGAAAGACTCGATGCTCGCAAATGATAGAAACCAAGTGCATGACATAGGAGAAATGTTAATGCGACACAAAAACCTGAAATGAGGCAATGCACAAATGTTAAAGTATGATCCCACAAGCGTTGACCATTTTTAGGTGTCTACAACTACAACATTACATGTGGACCAAACCAAGGTCAGCTAAGACATAGTATGGACCTAAATCAACAACTTGAACAAGAAACACCTGCAAGAATTATACCTCAATTTTTGGCAACACACTATAATCATTATGTTGGCCAAGAACATGAAGAACACCACTAGATCAAATAAAATCATCAATAATACGCACAACAACATGCTATAATCATCATGTTGGCCAATAACATGAAGAACACCATCAGATCAAAGAAAATCATCAATAACACACACAATGATCAATGCAGACCATCAACATAGATAAGAAATGATCTAGAAACAGCTACAAGCATCATGAATTACCACAACAACAACCGCAACATCACCACTTACTAGAGTCTTCATCATCATTATACCAGACTTCAAGAACACTAACTGAATTGAATGTCAAACTGAAAGATTCACTTGCATACCTTGAAATCATGAACCATCTGAATTGAGGACACACTAGAACATCCCTAACACTCTACCAAATCCGCAAATCAAGATATTTCAATGCAAAGCAAAATCTAGAACACTGATCAACATCGAACGACTGAGAAACCAGTTGCAATACCGAATTTCATAACTCGATCAAATCACATGCAAACCTCTCAAACTATAGCTGAATCAACTAGAGATACTTATCTCAAAACCCTTTAATCCGCAGCAACTCATCTGCAGCATACTGGCTAGACCAACTCATTTAATCTGACTGCAACACTAAAAAATACAAAGGAATATGTTGACATCAATGACAACAACACATTCCAACAAACATAAAAATACATAAGAATCATGAATTACAACCGTAACATCCGCACCAATACAAATTACTAGAACTATCATTATCTCTATACCAAACCTCAAGAGCACAAACTGCAATGACTATCAACCTAGAAAAATTAGTTACAGAGCTCCAAACCATGAACCACTTTAATTGAGGACACATATCAATGTCTTAAACATAACTCCAAATACATAGATCAAGATATTATAATGTGGAGCAATACAGATCAAAATATTGACACTCTGTTACCACTAAACAACAGAAAAAACAACCACAACATAGATACCCATAAATCACTCAAATCCTAATGGGGACCTCTAAAACCTGAATTGAATCATCTACACACAAACCTCTAAAAACTCTTTGATCTACAAACTCAGATTATCATCATGCTAAGAAAAAAAACTCATTGAACTTCACTACATCACTGACATAGACATTGAAATATGTTGACATCAATGACAACAAATCTCTCAGATATCTCTCAAGCACATATTTGCAACATTCTTCCAACAATCTCCAATAATCTCCCCCTTTGGCATTGATGGAAACATATGATGTGAAAAATAATCAATAACAAAGAAATCAACCAACTCTCTCATATTACTCTCTCCCTCTTTCATGACTCTCTCCCAACACATTTTTTCACATGAATCTCTCCCCCTTTGACATCAATGGAAAAGGCACATATTTGCACTGCAAAATTGACTTACTGACTACCCCCCCTAAGTATAAGCCTCCACTCATCAATCTAGATCACAAGATATGACTATGAAATACATCGTACTGATGCATACCAATGCATCTTAGTTCTGATCAGGAGGGGCATTCACCCCCAACTTCCCTCTAAGATACTCAAAAGTATCTTTAGGAAAAGGTTTCATGAAGGTATCTGCAATCTGTTCCTTTGTATGCACATACTCCAATATGAATTTCTTCTCATTCACCTTATCTCTCAAAAAGTTAAACTTTGTAGATATATGCTTAGTCTTTGAATACAACACCAGATTCTTATAAATGTTAATAGTACTTGAAATGTCACAGTAGATAGCAATAGGCTCATCACACTCAACTCTGATATCTTTCAATATTTGCTTCATCCATACCACTTGAGTACAATTATTATCAACAACAATATATTTTACCTCTACAGTAGATAGAGAAATAGAATTCTTCTTTTTACTCAACCATGAAACCAATATTTTTCCCAATAAAAATGCACCGCCACTAGTACTCTTTTGATCATCAACATCTCCTACCCAATCAACGTAACTAAAAGAACTCAAAGAAAAATCATCATCTTTAGGATACCATAAACCAAAATCAATTATTCCTTTCAAATATCTAAAAAATCTTGTAATTGCTACAACATGAGATACCTTAGGATCAACTTGAAATCTAGCAACAAGACAAACAACATTCATCATATTCGGTCTAGTTTGAGTCAAACAAAATAATCCACCAATCATAGATTTGTATCTATTCTAATTTACTTTAGGAGAATTGTCATCATTAGTCAACTTACATCCGGTCACCATAGGAGTACTAACTGGCTTTATATCTTCCAAACCAAACTTCTTCAACAATTCTTTAACATATTTGAACTGAGATATAAAGATCCCTTTTTCTAAATAAGTAAGAATTTCATCTCTCCAATCATAGACATCTCAAATTCATTCTGCATTTCATTAGCAAACTCTTTGCGCAAACTATCATCCCTCCAAAGGTAATATCATCAAGAAAAACTTCAGCAATCAAAATGTTATCATTATCAATCGTGAAGTACATATTACTATCAGCAGTACCTTTATTGAATCCTAACTTCAATAGATACTTGTCTAATCTAGCATACCATGCTCTTGGTGCTTCAATCCATACAATGTTTTCTTCAACCGGAAAACCATATCTCCTTGATCACTAAATTGAAATCCATCTGGTTGCTCAATGTACACCTCTTCTTCCAATTCTCCATTTAGGAATGTTGACTTGACATCCATCTGATATACTTTGAAATTCTTGTAAGCAGCATAAGCAAGAAATAATTTAATAGCTTCAATCCTTGCCATCGGAGCAAAAGTCTCTTCAAAATCAATTCCTTCCATTTGTGAATATCCTTTACAAACAAGTCTATTTTTTTTCCTAAGAACTTCACCTTGCTCATTTAATTTATTCCAAAAGACCCATTTGGTTCCTATTACATTTTTGTACTTAGGTTTGGGAACAAGAATCCATGTATTATTCTTTTCAATTTGATTCAATTCTTCTTCCATAGCTTTTACCCAATGTTTATCTTTACATGCTTCATTTATATCTTCAGGTTCAATCTTTGAAATCAAATGATATTCAACTTGATCTTCTGCAATTATTCATCTTGTCTGAACACCTTTATTTCTATCCCCTATAATCTAATTTTTAGAATGATTCAATCTTACATACCTGGGAGTCTTAGGATTTTTTTGAATTTCAAACTCTTAAGCTCTTTCTTCTGCATTTGAACTAGTTCCTTCTTCTAGAACCATCTACACTTTGTTATAAGTTTGAAGTTGCTTCCCTTTATCTGAGTAGTCATTATGATCATCTTAATCATATCTGAAGGATCTGAGATGACTTTCCTTGCCTTCATCAACCCTGACATTTGCACTCTCAACTATCTTTCTCAATCTCTTATTATACCACTGGTAGGCCTTTCTTTTAGTAGAATAACCAAGAAATATTCCTTCATCACATCTAGCATCAAACTTTCCTAGATCTTCATCTCTTTTGATATAACATTTACTTCCAAATTTTTTGAAATATTTAACAATAGGAGCATGATCAAACCATAATTGATAAGGAGTCTTTACTAGTACATGTCATAGCTTCTCTCCAGTAGACATGTGAAAAATTTTCTTCCAACATCATGGTTCTAGCAGCTTCTTGAATGGTTATGTTCTTCCTCTCCACAACTCCATTTTGCTGAGGGGTTCTCAAAGCGGACAACTTTCTCTTTACCCCATGCTCTTCAGAAAATGCATTAAAGTAACTGGAAGTGAATTCACCACCCCTGTCAGATCTTAGACACTTCAACCTCAAACCTATTTCTGTCTCAAACATATTTTTAAAAATCTTGAACTTCTCTATAGCTTCATACTTCTCCCTCAAGAAAGTAAACCATATCATCCTAGAATAGCCATCAATTAGCAACATGAGATATTTGTCTAATTGCAAGCTTCTAACTCTAGAAGGACTACATAAATCTGTATGCACAAGATCCAATAATCCATTTGAATAATACTTCTTACTCTTGAAAGAAACTTTGGTTTGCTTCCCTAACTGGCATTCCTTGCATATAGGGTTAGTTGATTTCATCATCTTAGGAGGATCTCTCACAACCTGAGTAGAACTTATCTTAATAATGTTATCAAAATTCACATGACGCATCCTTCTATGCCACAACCAACTTTCATCAATCTGAGCAATCAAACAGCTTTTACGGACACTATTTAATTGAAAGATATTACCTTTAGTCTTTGTACATTATGCAATCTCTATTTCGGAACTACCCAAGATTCTATATTTTACATTCTTGAATTGAAGATCATATTCCTTGTCAACCATCTATCCAACACTCAAAATATTATGCTTTAGACCTTCTACATACAAGAGATCATCAATATTGTGCTTACCATCAAGAGAAATAGATCCTCTACCACTAATTATTCCATCTTTATCATCACCATAACTTACAATGCCACCTTCATATTTTTCCAAACTCACAAACTTATTCTTATCACTTGTCCTATTATGAGATCATCTATTGTCAATCATCCATTCATCTTTTTCTTCAACTTGTGCAGCCAAAGCTCTTTCCACATTTGTGCAACTAGCAGAATCAGTAGGTTTAGGATCATCTTCCTTCATAGCAATAAACACCCATTCATTATCACTTGAAACACCTTTATCAGATTCATCATCCGTCACACCTTCATTAGCAACATAATAACATCTCTTCTGAAATCTAGGCTTGTTAGGTCTTGTCTTAGGAACTCTTTTCAGACACCTTAAGGAAAAATAACCTATCTTATTGCAAGAAAAACATTTAAGAGGCAATTTTCCTTCATACTTACTGGCTCCTTTAGGTAATCTCTTGGTAATAAGTTCTTCAAGCTCCTCAAGCTCTCACTCTTCTTCTTCAATTTCTTTCATCTCTTTCTCATTTCTAGATATCCTCCTTGAAGAAATTTGTACTGGATCATATCTTTGTTTATCCTTTTCATAAATAGTAGTTTTGAATACAAATTTTGTCTTAGGAAGGGGGTCACCAAACTCACTCAATTCAAAGGTTAAAATCTTACCAATCAACATGTCCCTAGTCACATTAGTCACTATTTGAATCTCCTCAATAGAAGCAACTTTGTGCTTGTATGATGCAGGTAAGGATCTGAGCACTTTAGCAATAATCTATGATTCTTCCAATGTTCCACCAACACATCTGATATTACACAAGTTCGTTAACTTTCTGCATAAAAGAAGTGATATTATCATCTTCACTCATCTTCAACATCTCATATTTACCCTTAAGGCTTTGCAACTTGGCAATATTCACATAGCTATCACCTTCATACTAAGTTTCCATTTTTTTCCAAATCTCCTAAGCAGTCTTCAATTCCATAACATTTGTCATCTTGGAATCAGTCAGAGTGCTCAACAATGCTTCCATAGATCTAATATTGTATTCAACTTCCTTTATCTCATCTGGAGTTGAAGGACCATTTGGAGGAATGGTATACTTGTCTCTAGTAATTATCCAGTAAGATTCACCAATGTATCTCAAGTGACACTCCATATGATTCTTCCAAAGAAAGTAGTTAGTGCCATCAAATATCGAACTATCCTTCTTGTAGGTCGACATCCTATTAGACAGTTCAAATAACTGGAAAACAACTAAGACGGGAGGGTGAATCAGTTGTCACTAGATTACCGAAACCTTAAGCAATTAAAACTTTAATACCCAAACCCAAAAGATGAAAACTGGAACGCATAAACCAATTACTGAAATAGCAGATAAACCAATTAAGCATAAGCAACAATTAGAGAATAAATACCATCCACCTGACACCAAGGTTTGTACGTGGAAAATCTGGTAAAGGGAAAAACCACGGTGGGAAGTGCATCCACAGTTAGATAATAATTATGTAATAAGGATGTGATTACAATTGAGGGACCTGCACTTGCAGGAAGGCCAACAACCTAGAGAACACTGCTCATCACAAAAGCAATCTCACTAACTACATATAAATCTATACTACAATTCAGAAGAATGAATGAACTGCAATGATAGCATCTCCTATGCCTGAATACAGTTCTAGCTAAGCTCAATACCAGAGGACTAAATCCTCTTACATTAACCCAACTCAATCACCAATGATCGACCAAATCCTCTACATGAATTATTATTACATTATTCTCTCCTATTCCATTCCATGATGATCTACAATGAGATCTTACATCATATATATACAAACCCTAGACCACAAACAATAAGGTCATCCACAAGACAATAAAATAATTACATAATTACAAAACATGTCATCCTAAGACCAAACAAATAATATCCAACCCATAAGATATCCCAGAAACACATCGAGAAGTCCAATCAACACATTACATTATGCTGGTCCATAACCTAGATAAAACAGGACCCAATTTAGGTCCACACACGCTAAAGCAATGATCCCAATCAACCAAGTCTTGAACATGATCACCATCAGGATCCTGAATCTCCACTAGAAGTGGCACCAACACCACTTATGCATAACATCAAAGATCTTCAACAAAGTTTTGCCAGTGAAACCCTCACCGGAACAACAAACCAATCTTGCCAGCATATAGGATAGCATCTGATCACCAAATCAAAACCAATTGATTGAACATGAATCTGAGTAGCATGAATAAGCCAATTCCATAACCCAAACATACCAAAGCATATCAGATCATCATGATCTAATCCAACCAAAAACCAAACAACCAAGTGCCAAGAAAAGCCAAACAAATCTCTCATCCAAGAATATAGCAATGAAGTTCTAAAACATACTCCCCCTGAAGTATATGTCCCTTAAGTTTTTCACATGAATATCTTTCCCCCTTTGACATCAATGCAAGAAACCTGACAAAAATATCAAAGAAAAAACATAAACCACTGAATTACAAGGCTAACTACTCCCTATGAGCAGTAGCATCCCCACATCAATCCAGAATGAATAATATCTCTGATAATGTATACTGGACTGATGCAAAATAGCATCAACTAGTTCTTTGTCGGAGGGGTAGAAACCCCTAATCCATCTCTAAGGTGCTCAAGTGATTCTTTAGGCAAAGGCTTGGTGAAAATATCTGCAATCTGCTCTTTAGTGTTCACATAAACCAGTCTAACCTCATTTTCTTCCACCTTCTCCTTCAAAAAGTTATACTTGATAGATATGTTCTTTGTCTTAGAGTGAAATACCGGATTCTTTGATATGTCAATAGTAGCAGAGTTATCACAGTGAATAACTACCGGTCCAATGCAATGCACATTAGTGTCCTTCAACATTTTCTTCATCCATAGAACTTGTGTACAGTTAGTAGCATCAACAACATACTCAGCTTCAACTATAGATAAAGAAGTACATGATTGTTTCTTGATGATCCATGAAACCAACTTGTTTCCAAGAAAGAAAGCTCCACCAGAAGTACTTTTCCGATCATCAATATCACCTGCCCAATCTGCATCTATATATGCACATAAAGTAAAGTCATCATCCTTAGAGTACCACAAACCATATTCAGATGTACCTTGCAAGTATCTAAAAATTCTTTTCACCGCACTCATGATTTTCTCTAGGATCACTTTGATATCTTGATGCAAAGCAAACAACATTCATTATATCAGGCCTAGTCTGAGTCAAATATAGCAGACCTCCAATCATAGACTTGTATTTTGTAGGATTTACTAGTGCATATTCATCTTTCCTTGTCAATTTCTCACTTGTAACCATAGGAGTACTTACCGGTTTAGAGTCTACCAAACCAAGTTTCTTCAACAATTCCCTAGCATTCTTAGTTTGACAGATAAAAATACCTTTAGCAGACTGAGTAATCTGCAAACCTAATAAAATTTTCATTTCCCCAATCATAAACATTTCAAATTATTTCTCCATATTTTTAGAAAATTCTATGCACAACTTATCTTCACCTCCAAAAATGATGTCATCAATAAAAACTTCAATAATCAATATATCATCATCAGTGACTTTATGATATAGATTACTATTAGCATTACCTTTAGTGAAACCAAACTTCAAAATATATTTGTCTAACTGTGCATACCAAGCTCTAGGTGCCTATTTCAATCCATATAAGGCTTTCCTTAACCTGAAAAACCATTTTTTTATCATTTGAAAGTGAAAAACCATCAGGTTTCTCAATATAAACTTCCTCATCAAGATCCCCATTCAGAAAGGCACACTTAACATCCATCTGATAAACCTTGTAGTCTTTATGTGTAGCATAGGCAAGAAATAACCTTATAGATTCAATCCTAGCTACAGGTGCAAAATTTTCACCATAATCAATTCCTTCCTTCTGGGAATATCATTTACAAACCAATCTAGCTTTATTCTTTACAAATTGTCCATTTTCATTTAATTTATTCCTAAATACCCATTTAGTTCCAAAAACATTCTTATATTTAGGTCGGGGAACTAAAATCCATGTGTTATTCTTCTCTATCTGATCTAATTCTTCTTCCATAGATTTCATCCAACATTCATCTTTACATGCTTCAATTACTGATACTGGTTCAACTTGAGAAATTAAACATACCTCATTAGCTGTCAATCTCCTTCTTGTTATCACTCCATTGTTCTTATCCCCAATGATCTGATCTTCTAAATGATTCATCCTTACATACCTAGGAGTCTTCTGATTCTTTGTTCCTCTTTCTTGTTCTTCAGTTACTATTGAATTTTTTTGATACTGTCGGAGCAACTAGTTCAACATTTTGTTCTGGTAAAGGTGTTACCGGTTCAGTTGTAGTCATTTCCACTGTCGATTCTTGCTCATAAACTCTGATTTGATTTTTATTCATCTCATCCACCTTGGCATTGGCACTCTCCACAATTCTCTGCAATCTCTTGTTATACCATCTATATGCTTTTCTTTCATTAGAATAGCCAAGAAATATTCCTTCATCACATCTAGGATCAAATTTGCCAATGAAATCATCTCTCTTGATATAACATTTGCTACCAAAGATTCTGAAATACTTAACTATAGGTGTATTGCCAAACCATAATTCATAAGGTGTCTTATTGGTTTGTCCTTTCATATGTACTTTGTTGAATGTATAAACTGTTGTGCTCACTGCTTCTCTCCAGTAGATATGAGGTAGATTATCTCCATCATCATTGTTCTACCAACATCCAAGATAGTTTTGTTTCCTTATGCCATGCTTCTCACAAAAGTTATTAAACTCACCGGATGTGAATTCTCCACCATGATCTAACCTTAAAAATTTAAACTTCAATCATGTCTCGATTTCAACTTTAGCTTTAAAGATTTTAAACTTTTCAAAAGCCTCAGATTTCTCCCTTAGAAAAGTAACACACATCATTCTAGAATAATCATCAATGATTAGCATAAAATATCTATCACCTTGAAAACTTTTAATTCTACCAGGGCCACATAAATCAGTATGAATAAGATCAAGAACATCATTAGATTTGTCTTTTATACTCTTAAAAGAGGTTCTGATCTTTTTTCCCATTTGGCATTCCTTACATACCGGATTATAGGGCTTCACAATCTTAGGTATATCTCTAACTGCCTTAGTTGAACTGATCTTTACCATACAATCAAAATTCATATGACAGTGTTTTATACCATAGCCAACTCTCATCAATTTATGCAATCAAACATGTCTTCTTACCAGAATTCAAATGAAATATATTTCCTTTTGTCTGAGTACCGATTGCAATCTCCAAACCAGATCTATTAATGATTTTGCATTTTCCATCGTTGAATTATAATTGAAATCCCTTATCCACCAATTGTCCTACACTGAAAAGATTATGCCTTAAACCTTCAACATAATAAACATTATCATTATTGTGCTTACCATCCAATGATATAGTTCATTTTCCCTTGATCATACATTCTTTTTCATCTCCAAATCTAACTAGACCACCATCAAATTCTTGCAAAGATAGAAACTTCCTTTTTATCTCCAGTCATATGATGTGAACATCCACTATCAATTACCCATTCATCCTTATCTTCAATTTTAGTAGCCAGTACCTTCTCTTTAAGTACATTCTCTTCCAATAACGAAACATCTTCCTTGATAGCCAGGAACACCCATTCCTTTCCATTGTCGAAACCACTACCAGAGTCTTGTGTCGGTTTATCATCAAAATCAGTCACACCTTCCTCATCCGCAATGTAGCATGATTTATCTTTGTTTTTCTTGTACTTATAATTGTTCTGATATCCAGGGTTAGGCTTAAAAGATCTTCCAGCTCTCTCTTCAAATCTTAAATTCCTTTCAAAACATATAGATGCAAAATGCCCTCTTATTACATTCAAAACATTTAAAAGGTTCTTTTCCTTCATACTTACTTCCTACCAGTCCTTTAGGTACTATTCTAGAAAATAGGGATTCAAGTTGCTCAAATTCTTCATCTTCCCTCTTCATATCATCCAATTCCTTTGCATATAAATTTTTCCAATCTTGCTTGTTGGTTGATGATGTAGATGCATGAAAAGAAGGTTTAGACTTCACAGCTCAAGAAGGTCCAAATTCTTCAAGCTCAAAAGTAGATAATTTCCCAACCAAGGTATCTCTATTGACAGAAGTATTAGTCATTGTTCTCAATTCATTAATTGTAGTAGCCTTCATCTTGTAAGCCGGTGGCAAAGCTCTCAAAACTTTAGAAACAATTTCATCTTCACTCAAAGTTCCACCACAACATTGAATTCCCATAACAATTTCATTTACCCTTTCCATGAATGCAGTAATCCTTTCATCTTCTTCCATCTTCAAGTTTTCATATCTCACTCGGTAACCATCAAGTTTAGAAATCTTAATAGTAGACTCACCTTCATTAAGAGTCTCCAACTTGTCCAATATAGCCTTTGCAGATGATTTGTTAGTTAATCCCATTATTTGTTGATCAGAAAGTGCACACAAGAGGGCTTCTCTTGGTCTACAATCATTCTCAAGCTCCTTATCCAAGTTTTCCAGAGGACGATTACCAGATGCTGGATTATAAGGTGTAACACCATTCTCTATGATTTCCCAAATTTCCTTACCGAGACATCTGAGATGAGTCTCCATCCGAATCTTCCATACTATGTAACTTGTTCCATCAAGCATAGGAATATCTCTCCGAAAGATAGCAAAAATGAACTAGATGAACTTGAATTGTTAGTTGCCATAGGATCTTCCTCAAGCAGTTAATTTTCTGTGAAGAGGACCAGAGCTCTGATACCAATTGTTAGATAGTTCAAATAACTGGAAGACAACTGAGAGGGGGGGTAAATCAGTTGTCACCAGATTATCGGAACCTTAAGAAATTAAAAATTTGATACCGAAACCCAAAAGATCAATATCAGAACGCATAAACCAATATTACTATGGGGAATGCACATGCATTCAAGCACACTGCCTATAGCTCACCACTCAAAAACAAGAAAGGGCTACAACCCAGGAAAGACTCACTGTCTTAAAAATAGATTCAGATCACATTTGGAAGATCATGAACTGAAGAATAGAATATCCTTAATGTATGGTTATAGTTTCAGTTAAGCGCATAACAACTTCCTCTTTCTTCTTCACACTTCTTCTCTACCTTCAAAATATGTATACATTATTTTCTCACACACATTTTGATTCTTATTCATACACAAAATTACAAAGATATTACATTTATTTATACATGACATCAAGCTTGTGAAGATCATCAAGGTTGGCTCAAGACTCATCACCTAATAACAAAAATATAACCACACACACTAAAATATCACATGTGGATCAAGCAATGATGGCTAAGACATAGCACAGACCCAAATCTACCACCTTGAACATGCTACACCTCCAAGAATTATGCATCAAACATTCCCAACATGCTACAAGCATCAGGTCGGCCAAAAACATGAAGAACACTAACGCACCAGAGAAAATCATCAATTACGTGCACAATGATCAATGTGGACCACCAACAGAAAAGGCACACAATCCAAAAACATCCACAAGCATCATGAATTACCATTGCAACATCTGCACCAAAAACAATTAGTAGAATCTGTTGGTCATTTGGTGGAATTGATTATGTGTTGCATTTATGTTTTGTCATTGATGCCAACACTAGTTGTTTGGATGCTTTACCGACACCCTTCTAATCCTGATAGGTTGATTGGTTTCTAGTTAACTTGGATCTAAAATGATCTGGTAGGCTCTGGTATAGTCTAGTGATGGAATTGGCTTGTTCATGATACTCATGCTCATATTTGGTTAGTTGGTTTTGGTTTGGAGATCGAATTCTATCTTGCTTTCTTATAAGCTTGGTTTCTAGTTCCGACGAGGGTTTCACTGGCAGAGCTTTTGATCGAGATCTTTGATGAATTACATAAGTGGTGTTGGTGCAGCTTCTAATGGAGTTTCACGATGTTGTTGGTGATCATGTTTGAGACTTGGCAAATGGAGATCATTGTTGTGGCGTGTGGACCTATACTTCATCTCGGTTGATCTAGGTTATGGACTGACTTTAATGTAACATGTGGATAGGACCTAATGATGTATTTTTAGGATGTCTTATGTGTTGATATTATTTGTTTGGCCTAAGGAATACATGGTTTGTAATTATGTAATTGGCTTATCATCTAGTGGTCGACCTGATTGTTTATGGTCGAGGGTTTTGTATAAATAGATGTAAGATCTCATTGTAGATCATCATGGTTAATGTTAGAGGTTATGGTCAAGGAATGTAATGTGTGAATAATATAATATCATTCAGGCAGAGGAGTTTGTTGATCATTATAGATTGAATTTGTTTTATGTAAGAGGATTTAGCCCTCTGGTATTGATCTTAAACAGGAACTGTACTCAGGCATAGGAGATGTTATCTTTTCCAGTTCAACACTTCTCTGGATTGTAGTCTGGATTTCTATGTAGTCAGTGAGGCTCCTATGGTGATGAGCAGTGCACTCTAGGTTTTTGTCCTTCTTGCAAGTGTAGGCCCCTCAGTTGTAATTGACATACTTACTACAAAAGTATTATCTAATTGTGGGTAGGCTTCCCACCGTCATTTTTCCCTTTATCAGGTTTTCCACATACAAGTCTTGGTGTTATGTGGATGACTTTTATTCTATGATTATTTTTTATGCTTAATTGGTTTATCTGCTATTACGGTATTAATGTTTTTGGTTTTGGTATTAAAGTTAAAATTGCTAATGGTTTTGGTAATATGTGACAACTGATTCACCCCCCCCCCTCTCAGTTGTCTTCCAGTTATTTGAACTATCTAAAAATTGGTATCAGAGCTTTTGTCCTCTTTGTAGAAATCTTAATCGCTTGAGGAAGATCCTAGGGCAACTAACAGTTCAAGTTCATCCAGTTCTTCTAGAACTATCTTTCGAAGGGATATTCTGAGGCTTGATGGAACAGATTATACAGTATGGAAGATTCAGATGGAGACTCATCTGAGATGTCTTGGCAAGGAGATTTGGGAGATCACACAAAATGGTGTCACACCCTATAATCTGGGATCTGGCATCCTCCTCTAGCAAACCTAGACAAGGAGCTTGAGAATGATTGTAGATTAAGAGAAGCACTCTTGTGTGCACTTTCTGATAAGAAAATAATGATATTAACTGACAAATCATATGGAAAGGATATATGGCATAAGTTGGATACTCTTAATGAAGGTGACCCTACTATGAAGATCTCTAAACTTGATGGTTACCGAGTGAGATATGAAAACCTGAAGATGAAAGAAGATGAAGGGATTACTGCATCAATGGAAAGAGTAAATAAGATTGTTATGGCAATTTAATGTTGTGGTGGAACTCTGGGTGAAGATGAAATTATTTCTAAAGTTTTGAGAGCCCTACCACCTCTTACAAAATGAAGGCTACTGCTATTAATGAGTTAAGAACAATGGCTGATACATCTGTTAATAGAGATACTTTGGTTGGAAAACTATCTGCTTTTGAGATTGAAGAATTTGGACCTTCTCAAGCTGTGAAGTCTGAACCTGCTTTTCATGTATCTACATCTACAACTAGTAAGAAAGAGCGGAAAGCTTTGTATGCAAAGGAATTGTGAGATATGAAAAGAGATGATGATGAGTTCGAGCAACTTGAGGTACTATTTGCTAGAAGAGTACCTAAAGGATTGATGGGAAGTAAGTATGAAGGAAAAGCACCTTTTAAATGTTTTGCATGTAATAATATTGGTCATTTGGCATCTAGATGTCCTAAAAGAAATTCAAGATTTGAAGAAAGAGTTAGAAGATCATTTAACCCTAACCCCGGATATCAGAACAAGTATAAATACAAGAAAAACAAAGACAAATCATGCTACATAGAAGATGAGGAAGGCATTACTGATTTTGATGATGAACTGACATAAGACTTTGCTAGTGGATCTGGCAATGAGAATGAAGGGGTATTCCTAGCTATCAAGGAAGATGATATGGCACAGGAAGAGAATGTACCTAAAGAGAATCCACTTGCTGCTAAAATTGAAGACAAGGATGAATGGGTAATTGACAGTGGTTGTTCACATCATATGACTGGATATAAAGGGAAGTTTTTGTCTTTGCAAGAATTTGATGGTGGTCTAGTTAGATTTGGAGATGACAAGGCATGTATGATCAAAGGAAAAGGAACTATATCACTGGATGGTAAGAACAATATTGACAATGTTTATTATGTTAAAAGTTTGAGGCATAATCTTTTGAGTGTAGGAAAATTGGTAGATAAGGGATTTCAATTACAGTTCAAGGATGGAAAATGCAAAATCATTAACAGATCTGTCTTGGAGATAGCAACCGATACATAGACAAAAGGTAATATATTTCATTTGAACTCCTATGAGAAGACATGTTTGATTACACAAATTAATGAGAGTTGGCTATGGCATAAAAGGCTATGTCATGTGAGTTTTGATTGCATTGTGAAGATCAGTTCAACTAAGGTTGTTAGGGATATACCTAAGATTATGAAGCCCTATAATCCGGTATGTAAAGAATGTCAAGTGGGAAAACATGTCAGAACCTCTTTTAGGAGTATACAAGACAAATCAAATGATGTTATTGATCTTATTCATACTAATTTATGTGGCTCTCCTAGAGTTAAAAGTTTTCAAGGTGATAGATATTTCATGCTAATCATTGATTATTATTCTAGAATGATGTGGGTTACTTTTCTGAAAGAAAAATCTTAAGTATTTGAAAAGTTTAAAAGCTTAAAGGCTAAAGTGTAAACTGAGACAAGATTGAAGATTAAATGTTTGAGATTAGATCATGGTGGAGAATTCACATCTAGTGAGTTTAATAACTTTTGTGACAAGCATGGTATAAGAAGACAATTTCCTGCTCCCCAGATGCCTAAGCAGAATGGAGTTGTGGAAGGAAGAACAAAACTATCTTGGATGTTGCTAGAACAATGATGAAGGAAGCTAGTCTACCTCATATCTACTGGAGAGAAGCAATGAGTATAGTGGTTTATACATTCAATAGAGTACATATCAAAGGAGAAACCAGTAAGACACCTTACGAATTATGGTTTGGCAATACACCTACAGTTAAGTATTTCAGAATTTTTGGTAGTAAATGTTATATCAGGAGAGATGATCTTAATAGAAATTTTGATTCTAGATGTGATGAAGGCATATTTCTTGGTTATTCTATCAAAAATTTCCCTAAAAATGAAGAAGAAAGGGCCCAGCTCGCAAAAAAGGATAATGATTCCTATTATCTCCCTAACCAGGTAAAATATTTTTGGCAGAAAATGTTGAAAGTTTTAATGAGTACCTTACGGTTGATGGAAGGTTTTCCAAAGTTTACAAGTACCACTTTGTTATTCTTAACCATTTTCACCATGGGTCTAAGATATTGTTACCCCTCTACTTGGCCTGGCCTCTTCCCTTAATGATGGCCTAGATGGCCATGCCAAGAAACCTAATTCCTACCCCATTGCTCACCAAGGCCTTATTTTGTTAATATATGAGTATTTGAAGGGAAATATTCATAACTCAATGATGAACAATAAGTACCAAACCTGTACTGAGAGGGGGGACTAAATCAGTACAGGAACAATTTCCTTTTCCCAAACTAGTTTGACTGCAAACACTGCAAATGTTTGACAGACATTAACACTGGTCTGAAGCAGAGTGCAACCGGTAAATTTAAAAATGACTGTGACAAGCATTAACCAGTTAAACAGTTAGCTTTCCACTCAACTTAATACTACACTTCCATTTCACCCTTGTGCATGAATAGGTAATCTATCATCAGAAACGGTATGATTTACCTTCAGACACAAATCACTTAAATCATCACATAAAAAATACTACACATGACACAAATATTTTTCACATGGAAACCCAATTGGGAAAAACCACGGTGGGGATGAATACCCACAAGATGCTTTTGAACTCTTTATAAGTCCGCTCTGTTAGGAGCCTAGTCCGGTTAGAGACTGTTACAATGGGTTCTGCTAGGAACCAATCCTATTAGGGATCACCCGGTTAAGGGATGGCTGAATACCTGGTTAAGGGTTAAACCATGTTAGAGGTTACCTTGTTAGAGGATTTTAAGAGCTCAATTAGTTTGAGTCACCCTGTTAAAGGATTTACAACAAGTTGATTAAAGCTACCCAGTTAAGGGATTTTCCAACTATTGAAGTGGTTAAAGATCAACAGGTATTACAATGATCTGATAATAGCACTAAATGCCTAATGCAAATCCGCTTAAGTTCCTTCCTTCTGCACTTACACAATGCAGGAATCAATCCTCTTATCTCATTTGGTCTAGCAAGAATCATGTATCTCTGTACTTAGATACACACACACCATTTGCCAACAACCTCAGAAAGAAACACAACATCGACCTTATAGGAAACAGATAGGTCGGTAGCATAAACCCTAAACCCTAAAAAATTTGGGTTAAGCAATTCAAATGGTTCAATCCTGACCATTGAACACATTGCATTGAATACAAAATTCTTGAACATATCTCAAGACATTCTCCATCATTCATTCTTCACAGCTTTCATGGTGGCTTGTAACCCATCACGCATTCTCCACCGTTTATAGAGACTTCGCACATTCCCGAGGTAGATAGGATCGATCTCCTTCATGCAAGATCCTTCACGCACTCAAGTTGACATGGCAACACAATCTGATCTTCATTACAATGCTAACTCATCACATAGTGTCATCGGTTGAGTCACACAGGCTTGGAACACTTCAACCGGAAACCCCGAGGTTGAGACTACCAACCGATAGTCATGCAAAACTTCCATATACCGATTCTCATACCAACATGCCAGTTCACCTTTTCACATATACCAATTCACAATGTTATACCGGTTCTCTCATATACCAGCTCTTAGTATCATACCAGTTCTCTTGCTAATTGCTTAATTCCATAAACCGGTTCACTCTTCAGCATATTCACATCAATGACAACATACAATGTCATCATGTCTTCATACCGGTTCACATATGCCAACAATCTCCCCTTTGGCATTGATGGCAATATACAAAGATATATGTCTGCTTCATACCTTATCTCCCAATACTGTAGATATCTTCTCCACTTCACTTCTTCTGCCTCTTTGACAACAATGCCAAAGTGGAGGCACAAGCTTCCCTATTCCGTTATGCTGCTCCTCTTGAGGAGTAGCATCCTTCAACACATCAATCCTGAAAAATATTGGACACTGCCATACCTGACTGATGTGGAGCACATATTTTTAGTTCACCTCTTGAAGGGGCAGCACCCCTAATTCATTGCTCAAATAGGTAAATATAGCCTTTGGTAGAGGCTTGGTGAATATGTCTACTAACTGCTCCTTACTAGAAACATGTTCCAACACAACCTCCCTATTCTAAACCTTCTCCCTCAAGAAATGATACTTGAGCTCAAAGTGCTTGGTTCTAGCATGCAAAACCGGATTCTTGGAGATGTTAATTGCACTTGTATTGTCACAAAATATGCTTACTGGTTCAGATATAGGAACTTTGAAGCCATTTAATACATGCTTCATCCAAATAGTCTGGGTGAAGTTCATAAAAGTTGCAACATACTCTGCTTTTTCCTCATCCATGAGACTAGTCTAACACCAAGGAAGAATGCACCATTGATTGTGCTCTTCCGATCATCTACATTACCAACCCAATCAGCATCTGTGAACACTTTCAGGTTGAAATCATTATTGTATGGATACCATAACCCATAGTCAATAGTTCCCTTCAAATATCTAAGAATCGGCTTGACTGCTACCAAGTGGATTCTCTAGGGCTTTGCTAAAACCGAGCGGTAATACCTACTGCATGTGAAATGTCTGGTCTACTATGCACTACATAATATAACTTACCAATCATTGATTGGTAATCCTTCTCATTTACCAATGCCGATTCATCCTCTTTTGATAATTTACAACCGGTCACCATTGGTGTACCAGCCGATTTACTGTCTTCCATGCCAAAGGTCTTCAACACCTCTTTGACATACTTGGACTGAGTAATAAAGATTCCATCTTTCATTTGTTGAATCTATAGTCCAATGAACAACTTAATATCCCCTATGAGTGACATTTCAAACTCCTTTTTCATCTCATCAGCAAATTCATGACTCATCTTGTCATCACCTCCAAAGATGATGTCATCAATAAATACTTCATAGATTAGAATTTGATCTCCTTCTGATTTCAAGTAGATATTGTTGTCTTCACTTGTTCTTTCAAATCCAATCTTCACAAGATGGGAGAGCAAGCATTCATACCATGCTCTAGGTACCTGCTTTAGTCCATACAAGGCTTTATGTATCCTACACACCATGTCACTGTCTTCTGATAGGGCAAACCCATATGGTTGTTCTTTGTACACTTCCTCTTCAAGTATTCAATTTAGGAATGCAAATTTTACACTCATTTGATATACCTTGAATCCTTTAAAAGCTGCATATGCACTCCTTCCAATCTTGCTACTGGAGCAAAGGTTTCTCCATGGTATTCTCCTTATTCTTGGGTGTATCCTTTACACACTAATCTGGCTTTGTTCCTTACCACTGTCCAATCCTCATTTAGCTTGTTTCTGAAAACCCATTTGGTTCCAATGACATTTTTATGCTCTGGTATGGGTACCAAAGACCATGTACCATTCTTCTCTATCTGGTCAAGTTCCTCCTCCATTGCCTTGATCCAATCTTCATCTTTATGTGCCTCTTTGAATGATTTAGGCTCAAATTTAGAGATCATACATGAGCTTTCTCTAACCTTTCTTCTTATAAGAATTCTTGCATCTTTGTCTCCTATGATCTGCTTTGGTTCATGATTGAGTTTGACATACTTAGGTATGTTCTTAACAGATTCTTCTTGCTTTTCTTTTTCATCCTCATCTTCATCAACATTAGCATCCACCGGTGTAGGAACACAATTACTTGTACTGGGCTGATTTGCAACCAGTTCCCAGAAGGTTACTACCGGTTCATCTCCTACTTGCTCACTATCAGTTTCCTCAGGTTTCCCAGAGTTTTCATCAACCCTAACGTTGATGCTTTCAACAATTTCTGAGTCCTATTGTTGAAACATTTGAGAGCTTTACTCTTGGTGGAATATCCTAGGAATATTCCTTCATCATGTTTTGCATCGAACTTGCTCTGATGTTCACTCCTCTTGATATAACATTTGCTACCAAACATTCTAAAGTAGCTTACCACTGGTGTCTTACCAGTCCAATACTCATAAGGAGTCTTATCCTTTCCCTTTTTGATGAGTACCCGGTTCATTGTGTAGATGGCAGTGCTCACCACTTCTCTCCAAAAGGTGTGAGCAACTTTTCCTTGGATCAACATAGTTCTAGCTGCTTCAACCACATGCTAGTTATTTCTCTCTACTAAGCCATTATGTTGTGGAGTTTGGGGGGCAGACAGTTGCCTCTTGATGCCATTCTCTTCACAATATTTGTTGAATTCACCGAAAGTGAATTCCCCTCCTTGATCATTTCTAAGGCATTTGATTCTTCTACCACTTTTCTTTTCTACTAATGCTCTAAAAGATCTGAACTTTCCAAAGGCTTCAGACTTGTCCTTCAAGAATGTGACCCACATCATTCTTGAGCAATCATCTGTAAGAATCATAAAATACCTATCTCCCTGCACACTCCTAGTTTTCATAGGACCACACATATCAGTATGCACAAGTTCAAGTAAGTTGTTAGATGTGAAGGATTTACCTTTGAAGGTTGAGGAAGACATTTTCCCCAGTTGACATTCTCTGCACAAAGGATTTTCCGGTTTGCTCAGCATCGGCAGTCCTCTAACTGCCTTGATCTTGTTGGCCTTCACAATGTTATCAAAGTTTACATGGAAGAGTCTCCTATGCCATATCTAGCTGTCATCAAACTTAGCCATAAGACATGTACTTATATTTACATTTAGCTGAAATAAGTTACCTTTGGTCTGCATACCTGTGGCCATCAAATCACCATTTTTTCCTTTGATTTTGCACGCTCCATTTTTTAATTTCAAAGTGAGTCCACTATCATTCAGCTGGGCAACACTCAATAGATTGTGTTTGAGACCTTCCACCCAATACACATTGTTGGCACTTTTGTTTCCATTCAGAGAGATGGACCCTCTTCCTCTGACCATACATGGTGCATCATTACCAAAGCGAACCACACCACCATCATATTCTTCCAAAGATAGAAACTTTCTCCAGTCACCAGTCATATGATGAGAACAACCACTATCAATAATCGACTCATTGGAATTATCAAAGTGGGAGACAAGAGCCTTCTTGTTTGACACATCTTCCTTTACTACAACAAATACAATATCTTCATTTTCTTCATCTTCCGATTCCTCATCTGTGACACCTTCATCAACTGTAACAAAATAGTTTCTCTGGTTTCCTCCTTTGAATTTCTTAAACCTCTCCGGTTTGTCCTTGTTGTCACCATTAGGATAGTTTATAGCAATATGTCCTATCTGGTTACAAGAAAAGCATTTCAAAGGGAGCTTACCTCTATATTTACCGGTTCCTTTAGGAAGTTTCCTAGCAAGAAGATCTTCAAATTCCATCAAGATCTCCTCATCATCCATTTCTTTGCTCTGCCTTGGTTCACCATTGGTGCTTGCTTCTTTTCCTTTTGTGGATGGTACAACAGAGGCTCTAAAAGTTGATTCAATATTTTGAACACTGCCATCAAAACTATTTATCTCATAGGTTGTCAACTTTGCAATGATGGAGCCTAGGGATAGCTTAGTCTTGTCTATTGATCTCAACTCCTGAATAGCAGCAACCCTTATTGCATAGACTAGTGATAAGGATATCGAAACTTTGCTTACCATAGTGGAATCTTTCATTTTACCACATGCACTCTTGATATCTCCAACAACAATTTTGATTCTTATTCCATACTGTTGAATGGTCTCACCTTCAACCATTTGCATGTCTTCAAACTTCCCTCTAAGGCTTTCTTCTTTAGCTTGTTTTATATGCTCATCACTGTCATAGATATTCTCAAGAGTGTCCCATACTTCTCTGGGATTATCTTTATCCTGGACATCAATAAGCTCAATGTCAGATAAGTTGTTCATTAGGGCTTCCATGACTTGCCCATTCTCCTCTATTTCTCTCTTTTGATCATCGGTGAGAGTACCGGTAGGAATAACAAAAGTATTCTCAACATAGCTCCAGTGTTGAGCACCCATGCTTCTGATGTAAATCTTCATTTTGTCCTTCCAAAATTTGAAGTTATCTCTGTTGAACTTTGGACCTTCTCTCTTCATCATTACAATAGGATCTTTCCCTCAAGCGGTTAAGCTTACAACACAGAGGACCTGGAGGATGCTCTCATACCAATTGATGACTAAATGATGAAAAATAAGTACCAAACTAGTACTGAGAGGGGGGGGTGAATCAGTACATGCACAAATTCCTTTTCCCAAACCAGTTTGACTACAAACACTGCAAATGTCTGACAGTTAGTAAGACCAATCTGAAACAGAGTGCAACCGGTACAGTTAAGAATGACTATGACAAGCATTAACCAGTTAAACACTTATATTTCCACTCAACTTAATACTACAATTCCATTTCACCCTTGTGCACGAATAGGTAATCTATCATCAGAAACAACATGATTTACCTTCAGACACAAATCACTTAAATCATCACATGAAAAATACTACACATGACACAAAGATTTTTCACGTGGAAACCCAACTGGGAAAAACCACGGTGGGGATGAATACCCAAAAGCTGCTTTTGAACTCTTTAAAAGTTCGCTCTATTAGGAGCCTAGTCCGGTTAGAGACTGTTACAACAGGTTCTACTAGGAACTGATCCTGTTAGGGATCACCCAGTTAAGGGATGGCTGAATACCCAATTAAGGGTTAAACCCTATTAGAGGTTACCTTGTTAGAGGATTTCAAGAACTCAATTAGTTTGAGTCACCCTATTAAAGGATTTACAACAAGTTGATTAAAGCTACCTAGTTAAGGGATTTTCCAACTATTGAAGTGGTTAAAGATCAACAAGTATTACAATGATGTGATAATAGCACTAAATTCTTAATGCAGATCCACTTAAGTTCATTCCTTTTGTACACACAAAATGTAGGAATCAATCCTCTTATCTCATTTGGTCTGGCAAGAGTCACGTATCTTTGTACTTAGATACACACACACCATTTGCCAACAACCTCAAAAAGAAACACAACATCAAGCTTATAGGAAATAGATAGGTCAATAGCATAAACCTTAAACCCTAAAACATTTGGGTTAAGCAATTCAAACAGTTCAATCTTGACCGTTGAACACATTGCATTGAATACAAAATTCTTGAACATATCTCAAGACATTCTCCATCATTCATTCTTCACCTCTTTCATGGCGGCTTGTAACCCATCATACGTTCTCTGTCGTTTATAGAGACTTCGCACATTCCCAAGGTAGATAGGATCGATCTCCTTCATGCAAGATCCTTCACGCGCTCAAGCTGACATGGCAACACATTCTGATCTTCATTACAATGCTAACTCATCACACAGTGTCATCAGTTGAGTCACAAAGGCTTGGAACACTTCAACCGGGAACCCTGAGGTTGAGACTACCAACTGGTAGTCATGCAAAACTTCCATATACCGGTTCTCATACCAACATGTCAGTTCACCTTTTCACATATACCGGTTCACAATGTTATACCGGTTCTCTCATATACCAGCTCTTAGTATCATACCACTTTTCTTGCCAATTGCTTAATTCCATAAACCGGTTCACTCTTCAACATATTGACATCAATGACAACATACAATGTCATCATGTCTTCATACTAGTTCACATATGCCAACAAAGATAAGGCTAATAGGGATGACTCCTTTGTGGAAAATGCCCACATTTCTAAGGATAATGATGGCTCTAATTCTGAGGAAGATTCTTCTAATCTTCATCTGAATAAGAAATCAAGGGTTAGTGATGAAGCTAAAGAAGACACCGAAGAGAACATTGGTTCTGAGTAGGAGTAGGAGAAGGAGGTAGAAGAAGAGGCAGAGAATGAGCAAGAGAAGGAGGTTGACAGTGAGGAAGGGGATGAGCATAGAGAAGAGGATGTTGAAGAGTCGATGGCGAAGGATAATCCCTATGTCTTGGATAATAGGGATGATGCTCAGTATAACATGAAGGAGGGAAACCCTAGGTCTGTGGACTATGCCCCGGATCTGGAGAACGTGAAATCAATTTTGAATGCTGCTAGAAATAGCACCCTAGAAATGTTCAATTTTTAGAAATGGGTGATTGATAACATCACTAGTGTTCAGGATAAACAGAGAGGCCTAGATTTTAAAATTGAAAATTTGATTAAGGATATCAACATTAAAGGTAAAGAGGATAATGCGGAGGATACTAGTGCTGCAGAGGATGAAAAAGAAATTATGGACTGGCCAAAAAGTGACATTATAAAGGATATTTGAAGCACCTTGAGGATGTGGTGAGGATTATCAAAGAAAAGGGTGAGGTTGATAATGATCTGATAAACAATCAGATTCAAAAAATTGAGAATGCTTTGAAGAAATTCATGGAGCATAGTCTGGTTGTGTTGAAGATGTCCTCTCAAAACATGAATGTGTTGGTTGCTTGCCTGGAGAAGAACAAGAAAAGTAAAGAAATGGTGATTATTGATGATGAGCCAGCTTCTAGTTCTGTTCTATACTCCTCTAGACGCAGAACTAGGCAAAATGCAAGTGAACTGGAGCTCAAGACCAAAGGCAATCAACAGATGCAGGAAAATAAAGAACTGAAAGAGGCAGCTAATGCAATGATGATGCTAGTCAAGGATGCGGAAGAGACTATAAATATTTTCATCTGAAATGTAATTTGGTTTTAGGTTGTCAGTCTCTCGCTAGCTTTGGGATGTTCTTTTCTTTGGCTATTGTTCTTTTTGTTGTTCTTTTGCAGCCTTTCTCTCTTTGTTTTGTTTTATCTAGTTTCTCTATTGCTTATCTCTTCGTTATGTAAGCGGGTTCTGGGTCCCTTAAAACCTGATTTTCCTTAATCAAAAACAAGAGATTGTAGAGAATTGTGGAGAGTGCTAATGTCAAAGTAGATGAGATGAACATAAGTCAAATCAGATTTTATGAGAAGGAATTAGTAGTGGAAAAGATTATATTGGAACCAGCAGCACCTTTACCGAAACAGAGAGTTGAACCAATTGCTTCGGTAGTATTAGAAAATTCTACAGTAATTGAAGAATAGGGAAGAGGAACATAATGTTAGAAGAATCCTAGGTAAGTGAGATTGAATCATTCAGAAGATTGGATCATTGGGGATAAGAGAAATGGAGTGATGACAAGAAGAATACTGACAACTAATGAGGTATGTTTAATTTCACAAGTTGAACCGATATCATTAATTGAGGCATGTAAAGATGAACATTGCTTGAAAGCTATGGAACAAGAATTAGATCAGATTGAGAAAAATAACACATGGACCTTGGTTCCCTGGCCTAAAAATAAAAAATATTATTGGAACTACCTGGGTTTTTAGGAATAATTGAATGAGGATGGTCAAGTTATAAGGAATAAGGCTAGAATGGTTTTGTAAAGGATATTCTCAGAAGGAAGGAATTGGTTATGGAGAGACTTTTGAACCTGTAGCTAGGATTGAAGCTATAAGATTATTTCTTGCCTATGTTGCTTATAAAAAATACAAGGTTTATCAGATGGATGTTAAATGTGCATTTTTGAATGGGGATCTTGATGAGGAAGTTTGTATTGAGCAACCTGATGGTTTTTCACTATCAAATGATAGAGATATGGTTTGCAGGCTAAGGAAAGCTTTATATGGATTAAAACAAGCACCTAGAGCTTGGTATGCAAGGTTGGATAAATATCTTTTGAAGCTTAGTTTTACTAAGGGCGGTGCTAACAATAATTTATATTATAAGATCACTGATGATGATATACTGATTATTGAAGTATTTTTTGATGAAATTATTTTTGGAGGTGAAGATAAGTTATGCATATAATTTTCTAAGAATTTGGAGAAAGAATTTGAGATGTCTATGATTGGTGAGATGAAATTTTTCTTAGGTTTGCAGATTACTTAGACTGACAAAGGTATTTTCATCTGATAAACTAAACATGCTATGAAATTGTTGAATAAATTTGGTATGGGTGATTCTAAATCGGTAAGTACTCCTATGGTTACAAGTGAGAAATTGACAAGAAAAGATGTTTCTGCACTGGTAAATCCTACAAGATACAAATCTATGATTGGAGATCCACTTTATTTGACTCAGACTAGGCCTACCATTATGAATGTTTTTTGTATTGTTTCAAGATTTTAGAGTGATCCTAGAGACAATCATGAGATGGCGGTAAAAAGGATTTTTAGAAACTTGCAAGGTACATCACATTATGGCTTATGGTACCCTAAGGATGATAACTTTACTTTATGTGCATATAAAGATGTTGATTAGGCTGGAGATGTTGATCATCGTAAAAGTACTTCCGGTGGAGCTTTCTTTCTTGGAAAGAAGTTCGTTTCATGGATCAACAAGAAATAGTCATGTACTTCCTTATCTACTGCTGAAGCTGAGTATGTTGTTGTTGCTACTAACTGTACACAATTTTTATCGATGAAGCAAATGTTGAAGGATATAAAGGTGGATTGTGATGCACTGGTAGTTATTCACTGTGATAACTCTATTGCTATTGATGTTAGGTCCTGGAGACAACTAAGAGGGGGGGGGTGAATCAGTTGTCTAATAAATTCAAACCAAAAACTAATTAACCAACTTAATGCTTAATATCGATAAACCAGTTAAGTATGTCAGTAGACAGTGTTAACAGTAAATTGCTATACCGGTAAGGATTAATGCATGAAACATAAACATAAAGTCATCCACAACACATAACACCAATATTTGTACATGGAAACCCTGTAAGGGGAAAAACCACGGTGGGAAACCTTACCCACAATCAGATGATACTACTGCAGATAGATAGTAAGTGTACATAATGGGGTCTGCACATGCAGAAAGGCCAATAGCCTAGAGCTCACTGCTCAATCACAAAATGGGAGTCACATTGACTACAGTTGGATGGTTAAATCCAATAAGAATGTACTGCACAAAATAGCATCTTCATATGCTGGATTCAGTACTGGTGTAATGCTGATATGCTTCTACAAAAACCTAGCTTCACCTTCAAATGATGTCTTCATGTATACCTCTTCTTGATCTCACATATACCTTCACTCAATTCTTTTTCGTATTCCACACTTGATCTTACAAATAAGATCTTACATTTATACCATACCCTAAGACCAATTTTAGTAGGTCGTCTCTACAAGATATTACAATAAAATCATTTTACATACAATATCATATCCGATGCAATAACTAATTGAACATGTTGGCTTAATGCATTTAAAACAATAATAAATCATCTCCATAGTGTGCCATGCTGATTTGGAAAAGATAAACCTGCCGGCGTAACCCTAGATAACCTGGAGCTATTTGTCGGTAAAAGAAAATATGCAAATATGAATATACCAATGATTAATTCTTCAAAACAAAGTGTCCACATGATGTCTTCAACATTACCAGGTGTCTTCCATATCATTCCAAGTGCCGGTGAGCATTATATCCTATCGGTGAACCATATACCAGTAACTGTTGCAATAGTTACTTGCTTGTCTGTGAATGTTGTTGGATCTCCAAAGTGCTTGTTTTCAGTAGGTGTTGACATCAATGAAAAAACCATACCAAAATACCAACAATCTCCCCCTTTGGCATTGATGGCAACACAAGATGGAAAAACCATCAGAGTGCCAAAACAGAAATGCCAAATACCAAAAAACAACAATCTCCATTTCTCCCCCTAGGAGCAACATGTGTTTATCCAAAGATTTATTTTCAATACCAATCTCTTCCTCAAAAGATAATGTGTTTTTACATACCTCTCCCCCTTTGACATCAAATTCCAAAGCTACAAAATTCAATTTCATACAAAATACCAACTACTCCCCCTGAGAAGTAGCTTCCTCATCAAATACTGGAATAAAAGATTTGTCTTTTAATTCTGTTGGTTGATGACAATCATCAACTGTCTAAGTCTCTACCGGTGGTGGTATGACTCCAAGCTGATCTCTGAGATATTCAAAAGTCTCCTTAGGCAAAGGTTTTGTGAAAATATCTGCAAGTAGTTCTTTAGTATTCACATAAACCAGTTTTATCTCTTTTTCTTCAACTTTTTCCCTTAGAAAATTCAATTTGATAGAAACATGTTTTGTTTTAGAATGTAATAATGGATTTTTAGATATATCAATTTCTACAGTGTTATCACAATATATAGTAATGGGTTCCTTGCATTTTACCTTTATGTCTTTCAACATTTACTTAAGCCATAGTACCTGTGTACAGTTAGTTGTTGCTGCAACATATTCTGATTCTACTGTTGATAAAGATGTACAACTCTGTTTCTTACTCAACCAAGAAACTAGTCTCTTTCCAAGAAAGAATGCTCCTCTAGTGGTGCTTTTTCTATCATCCACATCTCCTACCCAATTTGCATCTGTGTATGCACATAGGTCAAAATTTTCATCTCTAGGATACCATAATCCAAGATTTGTTGTGCCTTGTAAGTACCAAAAAATCCTTTTTACTGCTGATTCATGATTTTCCCTAGGATTACTCTGAAATCTAGAAACAATACATACTGCATTCATAAGATTAGGCCTGGTTTATGTCAAGTACAGTAAACCTCCTATCATAGATTTGTATTTAGTTGGATTAATAGGTGTAGATTCATCCCTTTGAGATAATTTGTCATTTGTAGTCATAGGTGTGCTTACCGGTTTAGAGTTCTCCATCCGAAATTTCTTTAGTAATTCTTTCAAGTACTTGGATTGACTCAAAAATATACCTTTATTAGTCTCAGAAATCTACAAACCTAAAAAGAATTTTATTTCTGCAATCATAGACATTTCAAATTCTTGCTGCATTTTAATAGAAAATTCCTTACATAATCCATCTTCTCCTCCAAAGATTATATCATCAACAAATACTTCAATAATCAAGATGTCATCATTAGTTATTTTTTAATATAAATTGCTATCTGCATTTCCTTTAGTAAAACCAATCTTCAAAAGATATTTATCCAACCTTGCATACCAAGCTCTTGGGGCTTGTTTCAATACATCCAAAGCTTTTCTTAACCTGCAAACCATATCATTGTCATCTGTCAAAGAAAATCCATCAAGTTGTTCAACATATACTTCTTCTTCAAGATCTCCATTCAAAAATGCATATTTAATATCCATTTGATAAAATTGTAGTCCTTGTGAGCTGCAAAAGCCAAGATTAATCTAACTACCTCAATTCTGGCTACCGATGCAAAGGTTTCATTGTAATCAACTCCGTCTTTCTAAGAATATCCCTTACATACTAGTCTTGCTTTATTTCTAACAACCTTACCATCTTCACTAAGTTTGTTTCTAAATACCCATTTGGTTCCAATTACATTTTTATCTTTAGGCCAGGGAACTAATGTCCAAGTATTATTTTTCTCAATTTGTCCTAATTCTTCTTCCATAGCTTTAATCCAAAATTTATCTTCCCATGCCTCATTGATAGATGATGGTTCAATTTGAGAAATAAGACATACCTCTTCATTTGCCAATCTTCCTCTTGTCATAACTCCTTTAAATTTGTTTCCAATTATCTGATCTTCAGAACGATTCAATCTTACATACCGGTGTGTCTTAGTTTGTTGTTGTTCTTCAATTATTGTGGAATCCCCTAATGATACCGGGGTAACTGGATCTTCATTCTGTACCGGTGGATTCAGTGTAGGTTCATTTGTCATAATTTTTGTTGCCGGTTTAGAGTCTATATACCATGAAGTTCCTCTGAATTGTTCATCAATCTTTACATTTGTACTCTCAACAATTTTGTACAATCTCTTATTAAAACATCTATATGCCTTGCTCTTAGATGAATAACCAAGAAATATTCCTTCATCACTTCTAGGATCAAATTTGACAATATACTCATCTCTTCTAATATAACATTTACTTCCAAAAATTCTGAAATACTTAAGAGTAGGAGTATTACCAAACCATAGTTCATGAGGGGTCTTACCGGTTTCACCTTTGATGTGAACTTTGTTGAATGTATAGATAGTAGTGCTAACTGCCTCTCTCCAATACACGTGTTAGATTTGGTTCTGATAACATACTTCTTGTTGCATCCAAGATAGTTCTATTTTTTCTTTCAACAACTCCATTCTGTTGTGGTGTCTGAGGTGCTAATAACTATCTTCTGATTCCATTCACTTCATAGAATGTATTAAAGTCCTTAGATGTGATTTATCCTCCTTGATCTGATCTTAAACATTTGATTTTCTTACCGGTTTCATTTTCAACCATTGCTTTGAATAGTTTGAAATTTCCAAGTGCTTCTGATTTCTCTCTGAGAAAAGTAACCCAACACATTCTAGAATAATCATCAATAATTAGCATGAAATATCTATCACCTTGTAAGCTTCTAGTTCTAGCTGGACCACATAAATCAATGTGAATTAAATCAAGAGCATTATTGGATTTTTCTGGAATACTTTTGAAACTAGCTCTAACTTGTTTTCCAAATTGACATTCCTTACAAATTGTATTCTGCGGTTTCACAATTTTAGGTAGATCTCTAACTGCCTTAGAAGTACTAATTTTTACCATGCAATCAAAGTTTACATGACATAGTCTCTTATGCCATAACCAACTTTCATCTATATGTCCAATTAAGCATGCCTTTTCACTGTTATTTAAATGAAATATATTGCCTCTAGTCTAATTACCGGTTGCAATTTCCAAACCAGTTCTATTCATGATTTTACATTTTCCATTTTTAAATTGTAACGGAAATCCCTTCTCAACTAATTGACCAACACTTAAAAGATTATGCTTTAATCCTTCAACATAGTAGACATTGTCAGTGTTATGCTTACCATCAAGAGATATTGAACCCTTACCTTTGATTGAACAGGCTTTGTCATCTCCAAATCTTACTAAACCTCCATTGTATTCTTGAAAGTTTAGGAATTTACCTTTGTCTCTAGTCATATGATGTGAGCATCCTGAATCAATGATCCATTCATCCTTTGCTTCAACTTTAGCTGTTAGGGCTTGTTCTACTAGTTGAGTAGTAGGTGTCAGTTGATCTTCTGTTATAGAAACAAAAACCCATCCATTGTCTGTTGAATCCTCATCAGAATCATCAGTCACACCTTCATCAGCAATGTAACAAGATTTGTCTTTGTTCTTCTTGAATCTGTATCTCTAATATTCAGGATTAGGCTTGTATGTTCTTCTAGCTTCTTCTCTTAGTCTAGCATGTCTATCATGGCATCTTGAAGCCATATGACCAATCTTATTGCAGTTAAAACATTTAAAGGGTTCTTTACCTTCATACTTACTTCCAATTGGACCTTTTGGCATTTTTCTTGCAAATAATGCTTCAAGCTCTTCAAGCTCTTCATTCTCCTTCCTGGTTTCTTCAAGTTCTCTTGCATAAAAGGCTCTCCAGTCTGATTTGTCAAATGATGGAGCAGATGATGTTGATGCTTTAAAGGCCAAATCAGTTTTTATAGTAGCAACAGGACCAAATTCCTCAATTTCAAAGGCTTAAAGTTTTCCAATCAATGTATCCCTAGTTATTGATGTATTAGGCATTGTTCTCAACTCGTTTATAGCAGTAACCTTCATTTTATATGCCAGTGGAAAACCTCTTAAGATTTTTGAAACAATTTCATCCTCACTCAAGGTTCCTCCACAACATTTAATACCCAAAACAATTACATTTACTCTTTCCATAAAAGCAGAAATCCTTTCATCTTCTTCCATTTTCAGATGTTCATACCTGACTTAGAAACTTTCAAGTTTTGCAATCTTGACTGTGGAATCTCCTTCATTTAGTGTTTCCAAATGATCCCAAATAGCTTTAGCAGTAGACCTATCTGATAATCCCATGATTTGTTGATCTGATAATGCACTCAAAAGTGCTTCTCTTGCTTTGCAATCATTCTCTTCATCTTTAGCTAAGGTAGTTGGAGCAGTCTGACCAGCTACAACAGCAGTATAACCATTCTTATTAACTTCCCACATGTCTTTACCAATGCAATTCAGATGTGTCTCCATCCTGATCTTCCATATCCCATAGTTGGTTCCATCAAGTTTAGGACTGTCCTTCCTGAAATAATTAGTAGGCATTGGATCTCCTCAAGTTGTTAAACTTCTGCAAAAGAGGACTAAGCTCTGATACCAATTGTTAGGTCCCAGAGATAACTGAGAGGGGGGGGGGGGGGGTGAATCAGTTGTCTAATAAATTCAAACCAAAAACTAATTAACCAACTTAATGCTTAATACTGGTAAACCAGTTAAGTATGTCGATAGACAGTGTTAACAGTAAATTGCTATACCGGTAAGGATTAATGCATGAAACATAAACATAAATTCATCCACAACACATAACACCAATATTTATACGTGGAAACCTTGTAAGGGGAAAAACCATGGTGGGAAACCTTACCCACAATCAGATGATACTACTGCAGATAGTAAGTGTACATAATGGGGTCTGCACATGCAGAAAGGCCAATAGCCTAGAGCTCATTGCTCAATCACAAAATGGGAGTCGCATTGACTACAGTTGGATGGTTAAATCCAATAAGAATGTACTACACAAAATAGCATCTTCATATGCTGGATTCAGTACCTGTGTAATGATGATATGCTTCTACAATAACCTAGCTTCACCTTCAAATGATGTCTTCATGTATACCTCTGCTTGATCTCGCATATACCTTCACTCAATTCTTTTTCGCATTCCACACTTGATCTTACAAATAAGATCTTACATTTATACCATACCCTAAGACCAATTTTAGTAGGTCGTCTCTACAAGATATTACAATAAAATCATTTTACATACAATATCATATCCGATGCAATAACCAATTGAACATGTTGGCTTAATGCGGTTACAACAATAATAAATCATCTCCATAGCGTGCCATGTTGATCTGGAAAAGATAAACCTGTCTGTGTAACCCTAGATAACCTGGACCTATTTGCCAGTAAAAGCAAATATACAAATATGAATATACCAATGATTAATTGTTCAAGACAAAGTGTCCACATGATGTCTTCGACATTACCAAGTGTCTTCCATATCATTCCAGGTGCCAGTGAACATTATATCTTGCTAGTGAACCATATACCAGTAACTGTTGCAATAGTTACTTGCTTGCTGGTGAATGTTGCTGGATCTCCAAAGTGCTTGTTTTCAGTAGGTGTTGACATCAATGACAAAACCATACCAAAAGACCAACAATTGATATATCAAAGAATTTGGTATTTCATTCTAAAACAAAGCACATATCTATAAAGTATAACTTTTTGGAGGAGAAGGTGGAAGCAAATGAAGTTAGACTAGTTTATATGAACACTAAAGAGCAGATTGCAGATATTTTCATTAAACCTTTGCCCAATGAATCATTTGAGTACCTAAGAGACAGATTGGGAGTTTCTACCCCTCTGATAGAGACTTTATTGATGCGGTTTGGCATCAGTCTGGCATGCATTATCAGAGGTACTATTCATTATGGCACTGGTGTGGGATGCTACTGCTCAGGGGGAGTAGTCAGCTTTTGTGGTTTATGTTTTTACTTTGATATTACTGTCAGATCTTTGGCATTGATGTCAAAGGGGGAGTGATATTGATGTGCAAAAGAAAACGAAAGGGGGAGTGATGTTGTTGTGAAAAAGGAAAAGATATTCAAAGCTATACAAAGATATTATTTACAGGGGAGAGATATTGATATTCAGAGCTGTATGCGGTTGTTGGTTGTCTTCTATTTGGGGAGACTTGTTTGGCATTTCTTGGTACTTAGATATTTTTCACATCTAGTGTTGCCATCAATGCCAAAGGGGGAGATTGTTGGCCATTTGGTGGAATTGATTATGTGTTGCATTTATTTTTTGTCATTGATGCCAACACTAGTTGTTTGGATGCTTTACCGACACCCTTCTGGTCTCGATAGGTTGAGTGGTTTCTGGTTAACTTGGATCTGGCATGATCTGGTAGGCTCCGATATAGTTTGGTGATAGAATTGTCTTTTTCATGATACTCATGCTTGTATTTGGTCAGTTGGTTTTGGTCTATAGATCGGATGCTATCCTGCTTTCTTAGAAGCTTGGTTTCTAGTTTCAGCGAGGGTTTCACCGACAGAGCTTTTGATGGAGATCTTTAATGAATTACATAAGTGGTGTTGGTGCAGCTTCTAATGGAGTTTTAGGAGTTTTTGGTGATCATGTTCGAGACTTGGCAAATGGAGATCATTGTTGTGGCGTGTGGACCTATACTTGGTCCCGGTTGATCTACGTTATAGACCGACTTTAATGTAATGTGTGGATAGAACCTATTGATGTATTTCTGGGATGTCTTATGTGTTGATGTTATTTTTTTTTCCTAAGGCAGACATGGTTTGTAATTATGTAATTTTTTTATCATCTAGTGGCCGACCTAATTGTTTATGGTCAAGGGTTTTGTATAAATAGATGTAAGATCTCATTGTAGATCATCATGGTTAATGTTAGAGGTCATGGTCAAGGAATGTAATGTACGAATAATGTAATATCATTTAGGCCGAGGAGTTGGTCGATAATTGGAGATCAAATTGGGTTTATATAAGAGGATTTAGTCCTCCAGTATTGAGCTTAAATTGGAACTGTACTCAGGCATAGGAGATGCTATCTTTTGCAGGTCAACACTTTTATGGATTATACTTTGGATTTCTATGTAGTCAGTGAGGCTCCTTTTGTGATGAGCAGTGCGCTCTAGGTTGTTGGCCTTCCTTTAAGTCTAGGCCCCTCAATTGTAATTCACATACTTACTGAAGAAGTATTATCTTAATGTGGGTAGGCTTCCCATCGTGGTTTTTCCCTTTACCGAGTTTTCCACGTATATATCTTGGTGTTATGTGGATGGATTTTATTCTGTGATTATTGTTTATGCTTAATTGGTTTATCTTCTATTCCAGTATTAATGTTTTGGGTTTCGGTATTAAATTTTAAATTGCTAATGGTTCCGGTAATCTGTGACAACTGATTCACCCCCCCTCTCAGTTGTCTTCCAGTTATTTGAAATATCTAACAGAATCATCATTATCTTTATACCAAACCTCAAGAGCACAAACTACAATGACTGTCAACTTGGAAAAATCATTTGCAGAGCTCCAAACCACCAACCACTTGAATTTAGGACACATATCAACGTCTCGAACATAACTCCAAAACCGTAGCTCAAGATATTATAATGCAGAGCACTATACATAACTCCAAATCTGGAGATCAAGATATTATAATGTATAGTAGTGTAGATCAAAATAATGACACTTTGTTACTATTAAACAATAGAAAAACCAGCCACAATACAGATACCCATAACTCACTCAAATATACATGCAGACCTCTGAAACCTGAATAGAATCATCTACACAAAACCCTTTAATTCATAAACTCTGATTATCATCATGCTAAGAAAGCCAACTCATTGAACTTCACTACATCACTAACATAGATAGAGAAATATGTTAACATCGATGACAACACATCTCTCAGATATCTATTAAGCACATATTTGCAGCATTCTTCAAACAATCTCCAATAATACCGACCAAAATACTGAACACTTTTAGATGCTCTGTTCTTAGCTTTCCGGACTTGACCAAATCTCCAATCTAACTTCTAGTATGATCAAATAATGCAATGGGGATGGGTACACTGACTTAGGTTTCCATCAATGACAACAACTGATAACTTGTGTAATGTCTCTTGCCATAACCACTCAAATGTATTACAAAGAGATTTAACTTTTGGTTACAATAAGGTACCTTGTTACAAATGATATTTTGTAACTCTCTGATGTATTCTTAACCTCTGCCTCTACAAATCTCTCTACCTTCCTTCTTTTTCTTCAACTACAAAAATATTCTCTCAAATTCTCCTTAGCCTCTTCATTTGTTATTCTCTATTCTGGCTCTATATCCTCTTCTTCTATGTATGTTCTTCCCTTCTTTCAATTCTCCTCTCTAATTTTTTTCTCTCTTTGTTTTGCACTATATTGCGATTCTACTCTTCAATTTAATAAAATTACCCAAAATTACTTTTTGATATTCTCTTCCTCTGTCTCATCAAACTCCTGCTAATTACTGCGTTAGTTTCACTTCTCAGGCCACAAAAAGATTTGATATTCCATATGTCCTGCAGACTAATAGCCGCCAACATTAACTGCATTTTTTCCTTCTTTTGATTCAAATCTCTATGTTTAGATCTAATCAGGCTTCCAACTACCATTTTTGGTATATTCATGCAATGGCTCTCTGTCGGTATTAAATCTCTTTCTTACACAAAAATAATTTCATTTGTGTCATACTTGACATGTCCTCAAGCTCATCTGTATCATCGGGTCAACCTTGGTAAATCCTTTTGCTCCATCTAGTCATCATAGAGATTTCACACACCTCTCATTGACGTCTCAGATATAACTGATGAACACATTCAGCTCTATTATTGAACTTATCAATGAGACTTCAAAAATATCTCATCAAAATTTATAAGTCTCCTCGAAGATGCTACCTTCCCCTTAGTCATTAAAACACCGAAGAGACTCCTTAGTCTCTCTTCGATAAACACTAGTCTCCCTTTTTCTATCAGATTGATGAGACAAGAAAAATGTCTTATCGATGTCTCAATGTTTACTCGATGGAGATGCTACATTCCTTCATCCTTGACTTATCGATAAGAAAAGGCAATGTCTTATCGATGACAATCTTGCCTTGACCATGGCGGTTTCACGTGTCGCCTCATCACCCTGTGGCATGTCATCTCTTCCTTTCATCTGATTCTACCACATGTCCATTCTTACCACTCATCTCACACTAACTTGGAAAGTGTTCCTTTTACCACGATACTGCATATGTCTTTGCTGAGGGGTATTTCCTACTTGTGGGGTTGTGGTATTCTCTTCCCGCAATATCACAAGAATATTGGCAGTGGCTATCTCCCATCTTGCAGGGCTGCAGTAACCTCCATTCCTATCAACCGCAGTGGTTCCATTCACCACATCATCTACTATGTTGTCCATCTAAGTCAATACTCAACCTTTTTTCCGACCAACGAGACACAGAGGATATCTCAATGACATACTGATAACTACCTTCCCACTTTTCTTTATCGATGAGATCGAGACCAACTCTCTCCAAACTTTCACCATGACCTTTCAAACCTTCCATATTGGTGTGGCATTCCATGTCCGTGAGACATAGATTAACTCTCACTAAAATCATTGTGTCTCATTGATGAACTTCCACAACTCTCTTCGCATCTATGAGACATTACATGCCGATGAGACCCGAAATGGCTCACACTGAAGGAAATGCCTCATTGACACAAATTGCTTTAACCACACTCTAAGATTAGTGAAAGAAAATATGTGAGCTATTGCTCACTTGAACTCTATGTGTTGGTCAATAAAAAAAGACCTGAAACCATCTCAACACAACCGATGTTCAATGTCCTTTGATTGTCATGAATAACCACTTTGGGATTTTATTAATTTATTATTAGTTAGTGCCCATGACCATTCTTGGCCTTCAAAAATCAGATTTGATAGGTTTTCAAAGTACCAAGTTAGAGCATTCAAAAAGAGTTTGATGTCTGCACACTATTAGATCTACCATAGTAAACAACTTCAAAGATCAACATTTCATATTTGGATGATTGTCATGTCAAACCGATTGGTGCTTACAGTTGTCCTCATATTAATATATTCCATTGTCAATTTTCAAAGCCCCAACACCTTATTTGATATTTTTCCTAAACCAAAAGAAAATAAAATTTATTGAGATTTGATGAATGCACTGTGCTAGATTTGTCAGAAAGCCTGTACTTTTCATAGTTAATATATTCAAGACAGGTTATTGTCGAGAGAAATGGATTGGTTCTTGTGGTTCTCCTTATATTCATGTAATTCCTTGCTCAATTGTGAAACCCCAACATTTAGTTTGATATTTTTTCAAATCCAAAAGAAAAAAAAGGTTATAGTGGCTTGTTATATGCATGTTCTTGACAGTTTCAGAGAGGTCAATTTTGACCATTAATATCTTGCAATATTTGTGGAGTTATGAAAATAGATTTTGTGCACGTGCTCATTGTACCTTAATCAGTGCACCCACCCAGTAGCAACTTTCCAGGATGAGATTCAGTATTTTTTCAAAGCACCTAGTTTGTGAGTTCTAGAGGGGTTCTGGCATGTGCAGTTTAGAAAATTCCTAAATGACCAACTTTGGGCATTCAAATTTTGCAACCTTGATGATGTTATACAAATTTTTTTGACAATCTTATTCTCTTAGCATCAATGAGCATGTCTGTCTGATCTTTGAGCTTCAAGAGGATGTTTGATCAACTTTCCAGGGTGATTCTATAAGCTACGAGGCATTTTTTAGTCACTAGGTGAATGTGCCAGAAACCAATACAGAGAATCCTACTTCATTCAATGCCAAATGCATACACTACCAGTTATAGGGTTTGTTTGATGACATTTCCAAGCCCAATTGTTTGCAAACAAAAAAAATTTAGTCGGGCCCACAAGGGGACTTTACTTGCATTATGACTTTGTAATGTTATTTTCAGAATAGTTTTAAAAGGTTAATTATTTAAGTGATATCATTCTTATGGATGAAGATTATGTGGCTCTCCATTTAATTTCCAATATTTAGTGAAAAGAACAAATATTTAAATCATTATTAAAATGATTTAAATACATTAACACTTAAATGAAGGTAAAATGAAACATATTTAAATAATTTTAATAATGATTCAAAAATATTTTAAATGTTATCATTCTTATTATTTTAAAATGCATCAAAGTAATGGTGGGTCCCATGGAGAAAATAATTGAGGGAATGAATAAAGTTATTTCCTAAGTTTTGTCTATCCTATGTGCCCACAATAGAACTAGGGAAAGCCTCAAATTAGTGCAGGTCTATGGGGTATAAAGAAATGGACAAATATATTAATTTTTTTTTAATATTTTGGAGCCCTGCCATCTCATGAGCGAAATAGGGAAAATTGAAGAAGAGGTGCCGAAGTGCGGGGTAAGCCCCAAATGTCATAGTGTGAAAAGCATGTTATGGTTTGCAATATATTTTTTGTCGATGAAATTTTTTGTTGCATTCAAAATGCATTCACTAGGTAATCACTTAGGTTGCTTCTCTCAGTATCAAAGATTGGCAATATTCCACAATAGTATCTTTTTCGTGGAGGAAACCTAAACTTTGGGCATTAAAGTTGCTCTTTTTTGTGGGAAATAAGAAAAAGAATGTGTGATATTACTCACAAGAAGATTGTATTGTTGCCAATATTGATGTCTTCTATTGTATGCAAGATGATGTTGCTCCTAAGTTCATCATTTTAGATGTAGAGATTCTTGAGATCTATTTTTTTTTATTTAATGGGTGTTTGTTCAAATATATGTTCGAGAACTCTAATGATGGACTTGGAGAAGCTTTTATCTTGGAAGCAACAATTCAACCTTTGGCTGTAAAATTCATCCATCTTCAGAACTTTGACAAGCCACTTCTCATAGAGTTATTCGAGAACAACAGAGTTTAAAGGTGGTTAGGGTCATAACCATTTTCATCACAGTTGTTTCCAACCCATTTTAAAATAGTTTTGTTAATACAATGGGCATCTATCAACTGATTGGATTTGTTTATTTTAGAAGGAAAAATTAGAATCTAAAGATGGTTATGTAGCCGATAATATGTTTTGGGTGATGTGTATGTTGCAGGTAGATTATTGAGTGTGCAAATTTCTTTATTGTGCAAGTTGTCTTAAATCTATATGTAGCTATAAAAAAATGTTAGTGGATTTAAAGATATGAAGTGTGAATTAAGTGGTGTCTTGAAACTAGATTGCTATTGTGATCTAATTTGGAATGCTTTTATCTTTGAAATTCCACTGTCACAAATTGAGGGCAGCAATTCAAATTTGCAAATACAAATGTGAGGTTAAAGTTGTTCAACACTTTTGAATCTTGCATAAATCCATAATATAAAAAGAGAGTGGGGAATAATGTGTAATGCCCGTGCAACATTATCAAAGTATTTTGTTGAACATTTTGATTATCATTTTAAAGAGTTTGATAGGAAGTTGGGTCTTTGTGAGAAATAAATAATTTGTAGTAGGTTCAAGGATTTTAATTGAGCATAAATAATAGAGGAATCAATTAGAGGTACTGGTGCAACAGTGTTGAAAGTTAAAAGTTAAATAAATCATATTTTAAATAAATAAATCAGTTAGAGGTAGTGGTACAACACTACTTCTAAATGGTGCCCAAACCTTATCTTTTTGTTTTGGGAGTGATTTTGAAGTGTCAACAAACCCAAAAACACCCTAACATTTATTTTTAAAAAGTGTTGCATATTGTTGGAACTATGTTGCAAATATGTGCTTGAGAGATATCTGGGAGATGTTTTGTCATTGATGTCGACATATTTCTTTGTTTGTGACAGTGTTGCAGTGAAGTTTAGCATGTTGGTTTTCTCAACATGATGATGATCAGAGTGTGCAAATTAAAGGGTTTTTATAGGGATGTTTGTAGTTGATTTAGTTCAATTTGCAGAGGTCCACATGAAGATTTGAGTGAGTTATGGATATTTGTGTTGTGGCTGGTTTTTCAGTTATTCAGTGATGATAGAGTGTCAGTATTTTGATTTGCATTGCTCTGCATTGTAATATCTTGATTTGTGGATTTGGAGTTATGTTTGGGATGTTGATTTGTGTCCTCAATTCAAGTGGTTCATGATTTGGAGGTCCACAAGTGATTTTCCAGGTTGACAATCATTGTAGTTTGTGTTCTTAAGGTTCGGTATAGAGATAATGATGATTCTAGTAATTTGTGTTGGTGTGGATGTTTTTGTGGTAATTCATGATGCTTGTAGATGTTTGTAGATTATGTGCCTTTTGTGTTGGTGGTCCACACTGATCGTTGATCTTTTTATTGATGATTTTCTCTAGTGTGTTAGTGTTCTTCATGTTTTTGGCTAACTCGATGCTTGTAGTGTCTTGTAGATGTTTTATGCATAATTATTGGAGGTATAGTGTGTTCAAGGTGACAATTTGGGTCCATGCTATGTTTTATCCAACATTTCTTGATCTGCATGTGATATTGTAGTGTGTGTGGTTATATTTTTGTAATTAGGTTGTGAGACAACCTTGATGATCTTCACAAGGTTAATGTCATCTATAAATAAATGTAATATCTTTGTAATTGTATGTGTATGGATGAGAATCAAAATGTGTGTGAGTAAATAATGTATACATCTTTTGGAGGTAGAGAATAAGTGTGAAGAAGGAAGAGAAATTTTTTATGTGCTTAACTGGAATTGTAACCAAGCATTAAGGAGATGATATTATTCAATTCATGATCTTCCAAATGTGATCCAAATCTATTTGTAAGATAGTGAGTATTTCATGTGTTGTAGCCCTTTCTTATTTTTGAGCAGTGAGCTCTAGACAATGTGTCGGAATGCATGTGCATTCCCCATTGTAATATTTCTAATACTTCTAATAGAGTATCATCATATTGTGGGTAGGTTTCCACCATGGTTTTTCCCTTAACTGGGTTTTCCACATGAAAAATCTTGGTGTTATGTATGTTCCTGATGTGTTGTTGATTCATGCTTAATTATCAGATCTGAGAATAAGTTTAAATTGTGTAAGTTTTTGAGACAACTAATTCACCCCCCCTCTCAGTTGTCTACCTAGAATCAAATCTATTTCATCAAAATGACCCAACAATAATTCCAAGTGTCTCTACAATATTTTAATTGAGTTATCAATATTAAGTTTTAAAATGCCCCAAGTACAAAAGAAATATTTTTTTAGAGAGAAGAAAGAATTAGATAACAAGGACAATGCTTGTGATACAATAAAGAAAGAGAATAAAATAAAGTCAATTTATCTTCAAGTTTTCTCGTATGTTCATTTTTGTAAGGAAGTTAAGTAGCGGAACAACTTCCTACACTAACCTTGAGAGGAGGGTAATGCAAAAAAATTTACAAATCATCACAATAGTTACAGATAATAGTAATAGACATAATAACATTCAAACCATAACATAGTGATTTACGTGGGGAAAACTCTTTCGGGAGAAAAACCCCACACTCTAAAAGTCGCCCAATATATTATTCAGCAATCAAAAAAAGATTACAATATACTTGCAGAGCAAGCTCTTCACAAGAGTACCACTAATAAAAGATTTAGAGGTAACTAAATAGCCATAAGACTCTTACACACAACCTCTATCTCACGCACCTCATATATAGGATATACAATACAAGAAACTGTCAAACGGTATAACAAAACCATGGGCTGAAACCACCCAATAAAGTATAGCCAACCTTATCTCCAATATAGATACCCTATGATGTGTTAAAACACACATCAACATGTTTCCCTCCCTTTTACAACTCATTAATGTGTCCGATACAAATTATATTTCCTATTTCAGGAGTACAAACTTCTGGAGGCCATAACTTGTAAATCGTGTGTCCAATTAACGAACCGTTTGAAGCATTGAAAAGCTCGTGAAGTTCTCAATCGCCTTGTAAAATGATTCACCATTTATGCCCAATTTTTAGGGAATTTAAGAGGGTATAAAGTACCCACAATTAAGTTTAAACCTTTAATCACACCCCTCCAAAACAAAAACTTTAATATCCTCAAAACTAGTTGTGATCTTGTGAGGAAACTTTACCAACATGCTTATTTAGCCATCCAAAAGCTTCTGGGAGAATTTTGCAACATTTCATGCTTAAATGAGAACTTACTATAAATAGTAACCTCATGTAAATGCAAGGTTGAGACACCATTTTCCCAACAATTTTGTTGCAAGATTTGGTGATGCTATGATTCTTTAAAACTTCATGAATAGTCATACATAAATTTGGATGAAAAAAATAGGAGGGTTTTCAAGCGAGCAAAAGAAAAATATATGAGAGGCCAAAGTATAAATATTACAAAAACATTTGAATGTTATAAATTCAAATGCAAAGGGATTGGGTATTTTCACCTTGGAATGAAGGGCTACAACAAGGTTGTGCTGAAATCAGATATTTCACTAGGGGTGAAATATTTTCACATAGAAAGGAAAATGCTTTCACTAAGAAAGGTGATATTAAGTGAGTTGAAAAAGGGAAAATTCAGTCATCAGATAAGACACATGGAATATTATTCTCACTTGTAAGGAAAATTACTTCACCAAAGGACTAAATATTTGTTTCACATACGCAAGGGATAATGCAGTTGCAAAATTTATTTTAATCAGGGTGAAAAATATTTGTGTTGCACAACATATTTTCATAAAGTGAAATATTATTTCACATGAGAAGTGAGGGAATACATGAGAAATAAGAGAAATTTTCTATTGTAAATAAGTGTCAGGTGGAAAATATATTTATAGGAGTAAAATGAAGTAACAGAACACTCATTTTCACTTGGGCATTGTGTTTTCACATGAATAAGATAAGATGCAATGAGATGTTGAAAATTCATATTTTCTTGTTGTAAAATGATTTCACTGATCAAGTAAGGCAATAGATGAATTATTTTATTCTCAAATTATAAAGTGCATTTATAGAAAACATTTTTTCCCAAGTGAAAATATTCTCATGGGAAAGAGCCAAATAAGGAGAATAATTATTCCAATTGCAAGCAAAGGAGGAATAGAGGTATGTGCTAGAATTTTCTTGTGTTGCCAAGTGTTAAAGAGAAAAATAAAGACAAAGGAATTCAATTACATAGAAAGAGATATAAATCAAGGAGCAGAGAGAAGGGAGAAGAGGATAATCCAATTTCCAATTGAAGATCAAGTGCAAATGAAGAGGCCAAGTGTCATTTCTAGATTTAGTTTAAGACTTATTTTCCTTCTATTAATTCTCCTTTTTTTCTCCAACATATAGGATTTGGACTTCAGATTTAGAAAGATAGAATAGAGAAATCTATTGCTTAGGGTTAGGATTTTATCTACAAAAAATGAGTATGTAAAGTTTTTAGTAGTATCAATTAGTTTGAGCAGATTGAAGTAAATATTGTAGAAGGTGTCTCCATTTTGTATTCTCAAATTACATGCGAATCAATTGTTGGTATTTTGGTATGGTTTTGTCATTGATGTCAACACCTACTGAATACAAGCACTTTGAAGATCCAGCAACATTCACCAGCAAGCAAGTAAACTGTGCAATAGTTACTAGTATATGGTTCACCGGCAGGATATATTGTTCACCGGTACCTGGAATGATATGGAAGACAATTAGTAATGTCAAAGACATCATGTGGACACTTTGTTTTGAAGAATTAATCATTGGCATATTCATATTTGCATATTTGCTTTTACCGGCAAATAGGTCCAGGTTATCTAGGGTTACACCGGTAGGTTTATCTTTTCCAGATTAGCATGGCACGCTATGGAGATGATTTATTATTGTTGTAAATGCATTTAGCTGACATGGTTAATCGGTTATTGCATCAGATATTATATTGTATAAAAATGTTTTATTGTAATATCTTGTAAAGCTGACCTACTAAAATTGGTCTTAGGATATGGTATAAATGTAAGATCTTATTTGTAAGATCAAGTGTGGAATGCGAAAAAGAATTGAGTGAAGGTATATGTGAGATCAAGCAGGGATATACATGAAGACATCATTTGAAGGTGAAGTTAAGTTTTTGTAGAAGTATATCAGCATTACACCAGTACTGAATCTAGCATATGAAGATGTTATTTTGTGCAGTACATTCTTATTGGATTTAACCATCCAATTGTAGTCAGTGTGACTCTGATTTTGTGATTGAGCAGTGAGCTCTAGGTTGTTGGCCTTTCTGCATGTGCAGACCCCATTTATGTACACTTACTATCTGTAGTAGTATCATCTGATTATGGGTAAGGTTTCCCATTGTGGTCTTTCCCCTTACAGGGTTTCCATGTACAAATATTGGTGTTATGTGTTGTGGATGACTTTATGTTTATGTTTCATGCATTAATCCTTACTGGTATAGCAATTTACTATTAACACTATCTACCGACATACTTAACTAGTTTACTAGTATTAAGCATTAAGTTGGTTAAATAGTTTTTGGTTTGAATTTATTAGACAACTGATTCACCCCCGCCCCCGCCCCCCTCTTAGTTGTCTCCAGGTCATAACAATTGGTATCAGAGCCTAGTCCTCTTTTGCAGAAGTTTAACAACCTGAGGAGATCCAATGTCTACTAATTATTTCAGGAAGGACAGTCCTAAACTTGATGGAACCAACTATGGGATATGGAAGATCAGGATGGAAACACATCTGAATTGCATTGGTAAAGACATCTGGGAAGTTACTAAGAATGGTTATACTGCTGTTGTAGCTGGTCAGACTGCTCCAAATACCTTAGCTAAAGAGCAAGAAAATGATTGCAAAGCAAGAGAAGCACTTGTGAGCGCATTATCAGATCAACAAATCATGGGATTATCAGATAGGTCTACTGCTAAAGCTATTTGGGATCACTTGGAAACACTGAATGAAGGAGATTCCACAATCAAAATTGCAAAACTTGAAAGCTTCCGGGTCAGGTATGAACATCTGAAAATGGAAGAAGATGAAAGGATTTATGCTTTTATGGAAAGAGTAAATGAAATTGTTTTGGGTATTAAATGTTGTGGAGGAACCTTGAGTGAGGATGAAATTGTTTCAAAAATCTTAAGAGGTTTTCCATTGGCATATAAAATGAAGGTTACTGCTATAAATTAGTTAAGAACAATGCCTAATACGTCAGTAACTAGGGATACATTGATTGGAAAACTTTCAGCCTTTGAAATTGAGGAATTTGGTCCTGTTGCTACTGTAAAAATTGATTTGGCCTTTAAAGCATCAACATCATCTACTCCATCATTTGACAAATAAGACTGGAGAGCCTTTTATGCAAGAGAACTTGAAGAAACCAAGAAGGAGAATGAAGAGCTTGAAGAGCTTGAAGCATTATTTGCAAGAAAAATGCCAAAAGGTCCAATTGGAAGTAAGTATGAAGGTAAAGAACCCTTTAAATGTTTTAACTGCAATAAGATTGGTCATATGGCTTCAAGATGTCATGATAGACATGCTAGACTAAGAGAAGAAGCTAGAAGAACATACAAGCCTAAACCTGAATATCAGAGATACAGATTCAAGAAGAACAAAGACAAATCTTGTTACATTGTTGATGAAGGTGTGACTGATGATTCTGATGAGGATCCAGAAGACAATGGATGGGTTTTTGTTGCTATAACAGAAGATCAACCGACACCTACTACTCAACCGGTAGAACAAGCCCTAGCAGCTAAAGATGAAGCAAAGGATGAATGGATCATTGATTCAGGATGTTCACATCATATGACTGGAGACAAAGGTAAATTCTTAAACTTTCAAGAATACAATGGAGGTTTAGTAAGATTTGGAGATGACAAAGCCTGTTCAATCAAAGGTAAGGGTTCAATATCTCTTGATGGTAAGCATAACACTGACAATGTCTACTATGTTGAAGGATTAAAGCATAATCTTTTAAGTGTTGGTCAATTAGTTGAGAAGGGATTTCAATTACAATTTAAAAATGGAAAATGTAAAATCATGAATAGAACTGGTTTGGAAATTGCAACCGGTAATCAGACTAGAGGCAATATCTTTCATTTAAATAATAGTGAAAAGGCATGATTAATTGGACATATAGATGAAAGTTGGTTATGGCATAAGAGACTATGTCATGTAAACTTTGATTGCATGGTAAAAATCAGTACTTCTAAGGTAGTTAGAGATCTACCTAAAATTGTGAAACCTCATAATACAATTTGTAAGGAATGTCAATTTGGAAAACAAGTTAGAGCTAGTTTCAAAAGTATTCCAGAAAAATCCAATAATGCTCTTGATTTAATTCACACTGATTTATGTGGTCCAGCTAGAACTAGAAGCTTACAAGGTGATAGATATTTCATGCTAATTATTGATGATTATTCTAGAATGTGTTTGGTTACTTTTCTCAGAGAGAAATCAGAAGCACTTGAAAAGTTCAAACTATTCAAAGAAATGGTTGAAAATGAAACTTCTAAGAAAATAAAATGTTTAAGATCAGATCAAGGAGGAGAATTCACATCTAAGGACTTTAATACATTCTGTGAAGTGAATGGAATCAGAAGACAGTTATCAGCACCTTGGACACCACAGCAGAATGGAGTTGTTGAAAGGAAAAATAGAACTATCTTGGATGCAGCTAGAAGTATGTTATCAGAAGAAAATCTACCACATGTGTATTGGAGAGAGGCAGTTAGCATTGTTGTCTATACATTCAACAAAGTTCATATCAAAGGTGAAACCGGTAAGACCCCTCATGAACTATGGTTTGGTAACACTCCTACTCTTAAGTATTTCAGAATTTTTGGAAGTAAATGTTATATTAGAAGAGATGAGTATATTGGCAAATTTGATCCTAGAAGTGATGAAGGAATATTTCTTGGTTATTCATCTAAGAGCAAGGCATATAGATGTTTTAATAAAAGATTGCAGAAAATTGTTGAGAGTACAAATGTAAAGATTGATGAACAATTCAGAGGAACTTCAAGATATATAGACTCTAAACCGGCAACAGAAATTGTGACAAATGAACCTATACTGAATCCACGGGTACAAAACGAAGATCCAGTTACCCCAGTATCATCAGAAGATTCCACAATAATTGAAGACCAACATCAAACTAAGACACCCTGATATGTAAGATTGAATCATTCTGAAGATCAGATAATTGGAAACAAATTTAAAGGAGTTATGACAAGAGGAAGATTGGCAAATGAAGAGGTATGTCTTATTTCTCAAATTGAACCATCATCTATCAATGAGGCATGTGAAGATAAATTTCAGATTAAAGCTATGGAAGAAGAATTAGGACAAATTGAGAAAAATAATACTTGGACATTAGTTCCCCGGCCTATAGATAAAAATGTAATTGGAACTAAATGGGTAATTAGAAACAAACTTAATGAAGATGGTAAGGTTGTCAGAAATAAAGTAAGACTATTGTGTAAGGGATATTCTCAGAAAGAAGGAGTTGATTACAATGAAACCTTTGCACCGATAGCCAAAATTAAGGCGGTTAGATTATTCTTGGCTTTTGCAGCTCACAAGGATTACAAAGTTTATCAAATGGATATTAAATGTGCATTTTTGAATGGAGATCTTGAAGAAGAAGTATATATTGAACAACCTGATGGATTTTTTTTTACAGATGACAATGATATGGTTTGCAGGTTAAGAAAAGCTCTGTATGGATTGAAACAAGCCCCAAGAGCTTGGTATGCAAGGTTGGATAAGTATCTTTTGAAGATTGGTTTTACTAAAGGAAATGCAGATAGCAATTTATATTACAAAATAACTAATGATGACATCTTGATTATTGAAGTATTTGTTGATGATATAATCTTTGGAGGAGAAGATGGATTATGTAAGGAATTTTCTCTTGAAATGCAGCAAGAATTTGAAATGTCTATGATTGGAGAAATAAAATTCTTTTTAGGTTTGCAGATTTCTCAGACTGATAAAGGTATATTTTTGATTCAATCCAAGTACTTGAAATAATTACTAAAGAAATTTGGGATGGATAACTCTAAACTGGTAAGCACACCTATGACTACAAATGACAAATTATCTCAAAGGGATGAATCTACACCTGTTAATCCAACTAGATACAAATCTATGATAGGAGGTTTACTGTATTTGACACAAACCAGGCCTGATATTATGAATACAATATGTATTGTTTCTAGATTTTAGAGTAATCCTAGGGAAAATCATGAATCAACAGTAAAAAGGATTTTCCGGTACTTACAAGGCACAACAAATCTTGGATTATGGTATCCTAAAGATGAAAATTTTGATCTATGTGCATACACAGATGCAAATTGGGCAGGAGATGTAGATGATAGAAAAAGGACCACTAGAGGAGCATTCTTTCTTGGAAAGAGATTAGTTTCTTGGTTGAGTAAGAAATAGAGTTGTACATCTTTATCAACAACAGAATCAGAATATGTTGCAGCAGCAACTAACTATACACAGGTATTATGGCTTAAGCAAATGTTGAAAGACATAAATGTAAAATGCAAGGAACCCATTACTATATACTGTGATAACACTGCAAAAATTGATATATCTAAGAATCCGATATTACATTCTAAAACTAAACATGTTTCTATCAAACTGAATTTTCTAAGGGAAAAGTTGAAGAAAAGGAGATAAAACTGGTTTATGTGAATACTGAAGAACAACTTGTAGATATTTTCACAAAATCTTTGCCTAAGGAGACTTTTGAATATCTCAGAGATCAACTTGGAGTCATACCACCACCAGTAGAGACTTAGACAGTTGATGATTGTCGTCAACCGGCAGAATTAAAAAGACAAATCTTTTATTCCGGTATTTGATGAGGAAGCTACTTCTCAGGAGGAGTAGTTGGTATTTTGTATGAACTTGACTTTGGCATTGATGTCAAAGGGGGAGAGATACTATGGAAAAACAAATTATCCTTTAAGGAGAGATTGGTATTGAAAATAAATCTTTGGATAAACACATGTTACTCCCAGGGGGAGAAATCTAGATTGTTGGTTTTTGTATTTGGCATTTCTGTTTTGGCACTTTGATGGTTTTTCCATCTTATGTTGCCATCAATGCCAAAGGGGGAGATTGTTGGTATTTTGGTATGGTTTTTTCATTGATGTCAACACCTACTAAATACAAGCACTTTGAAGATCCAGCAACATTCACCGGCAAGCAAGTAAACTTTGCAACAGTTACTAGTATATGGTTCACCGAGAGGATATATTGTTCACCGGTACCTGGAATGATATGGAAGACACTTAGTAATGTCGAAGACATCATGTGGACACTTTTTTTTGAAGAATTAATCATTGGTATAGTCATATTTGCATATTTGCTTTTACCAGCAAATAGGTCCAGGTTATCTAGGGTTACATCAGCAAGTTTATCTTTTCCAGATCAGCATGGCACGCTATGGAGATGATTTATTATTGTTGTAAATGCATTTAGCCGACATGTTTAATCAGTTATTGCATCGGATATTATATTGTATAAAAATGTTTTATTGTAATATCTTGTACAGCCGACCTACTAAAATTGGTCTTAGGATATGGTATAAATGTAAGATCTTAATTCTAAGATCAAGTGTGGAATGCGAAAAAGAATTGAGTGAAGGTATATGCGAGATCAAGTAGGGATATACATGAAGACATCATTTGAAGGTGAAGTTAAGTTTTTGTAGAAGTATATCAGCATTACACCAGTACTGAATTCCAGCATATGAAGATTCTATTTTGTGCAGTACATTCTTATTGGATTTAACCATCCAACTGTAGTCAGTGTGACTCCCATTTTGTGATTGAGCAGTGAGCTCTAGGTTGTTGGCCTTTCTGCATGTGCAGACCCCATTTATGTACACTTACTATCTACAGTAGTATCATCTGATTGTGGGTAAGGTTTCCCACCGTGGTTTTTCCCCTTACAGGGTTTCCATGTACAAATATTGGTGTTATGTGTTGTGGATGACTTTATGTTTATGTTTCATGCATGAATCCTTACCGGTATAGCAATTTACTATTAACACTATCTACCGACATACTTAACTAGTTTACCGGTATTAAGCATTAAGTTGGTTAATTAGTTTTTGGTTTGAATTTATTAGACAACTAATTCACCCCCCCCCCTCTCAGTGTTCTCCGAGACCTAACATCAATACATCAAGGATGATTTGATTTGTCATTGTAATATTTTTGCAATTGTGTGATCCGTGTATAGGATTCTTCAAGGAAGAATTAAATTCTATATGCAAGTTATTCTGGGTTTGAGAGAATGAAATGGATATGTAAGTATGATTATGCAATATTATGAGAGGTTTCATTAAGGTTAGGCATTGATGTGAAAGGGCCACTGATTTGAGGTGATCTATTGTTTAAGTTTGCACTCATTATCTTAGATTTGACTCCATACCCAATGGTTAGGAATTGATTTATGATGTCACCTGGATCTTGTTTAGTAACACTCAAATTGCATTTAAATATCTTTTAATTGTATATTTGTAGGAAAATAGTTACAATAAGATTTGTTCTCAATCGTGCAAATACAATCAAACTAATCATGAATGAATCCAATTTAGGATTAAATGTTAATGCCATGGTTATATTTTATTGAGAACTATATTCTTAAACATAGTATTTGTTCTTTGTTGTTTTGATCCTTAAATATTGTGAAGGGACACCCCCCAGGTCTAGCAGAGCCTAAAGTGTAGAAGAAATCAATCAAAATCTGATTGATTCTTGTTAGTTGGCCTCTGATGCAAGAGTGTGTTGATATAAATTGGATACTTCTTAGGAATTCTTGGGAAATTAGTTGGAGCAACCAACAATATATATGAGTAAAACATCTCCCAAATGCCCATAGTCCCTTCTCCCATCTGCATTATATTGTCTAGAACATTCCACCACTAGATCTAGAGACTATAGTGGAATTGAGAGTACAATAGCTTGCACCAATCTAGATGTCACCAGAAATAAATCCCAATACCTTTTGCCACCTTGATTAGACATCCTCTTAAGGGATTTTTTTTATTGATAGTTTGTGTATTATATTAATTCAAAAAAAGATATACATTTCAAATATCAATCCCTCAGAATCGGGCAAGTTCAGTTTATCCCTTACATACAAAATTATAAAAAGATGCAACCCCTTTCCTGACCATGTCTATGGAATATCGGCATTTCAAAAAACATCAAAAAATAGGGTGTGTTATGCCACCTCCTAACCCTCCTCCACCACTACCTTGCCTTTCTCATTTTCGACCATCATTGTCACCACATTTTGATTCTTGATCTTTGGGTCAACTCTATAATCGGAAGGCTCTCCTTGTAGAAAGAATCAAACCGTCCCCATCTTCCACTTCCCCATGGGTCATCCTCTCTTCCACCATGGAGGTGTAGACTTATCCTTTAGTGCCCAGTAGTTCTCTTAGGGCCCCCATTTGGCTTGCTCCAGACGGGTCTCCCAAGCAATCATAGATGCAATATATTGCTTTATTCCTTGCATCTCTATCGATGTTGTTACCCTCCTTGCTTCCTTGTTACAATTTGCACTCCACAATAGGAATGGCTCAAGGGGAGGGATAAATTCACTAACATGTATCCATGTCCCTCTAGGGCATGCAAACACTTCCTTGTTGTACACCAAAGCCATTTAACTTCCCATTCCTTCTAGCCACTCTTTCTTCACTCATCCATTCATTATCTCCATCACCGAGATTCTTGGTTCCAATTCCAAGCACCACACCATAAACATTGATGCAATATATGCATTCATGTGATATCTAAACTCCCCATTTAGGTATTCCTCCTTGAGCACTATCTTCACTCTCGTGATCAAATTTCACTTTGCATAAGCAAAGATATTGATTAGTTTTCATCCATTATGTGCCCCTGAAATGCCACTTGTTGTTTGTTTGTCTACAATGAGAAACTCACCTCCATTCTTCCAACTATGCTTGTTCACTCCACCTTTGGCTTCACTGAGATGCCAAACACTAAATATGCTAGTTCATGTCTTGTGGTTTAGAACTTACATTCAGTCATCTTGCTTCTTAAATACCCCTTAAAACTTGGCAATGGCTCATAAATTTGGCAACATATCCAAGCATACAAATTATACTCCAAGATGGAGATCTTTTTATTTGTGGATTCATTTGATCTCACATCATGTCAATTTTGATATACTATAGCAAATTGTTGCCATTCATCTTTGTTATTGATGCACGACTCATCATTCCTCGTCCTACAACCTCATCTGCACGCTAATCCTAATTTCTTAGTTCAAGTTCCCACGCTTGAGAAGTGCACATCTTCTCTCCTTACATGCCTATCTTAAATGAGTTGTGAGTCCTCTCCCTAGCTTCTCTTCGCTTTGTTGTCGCCATCCCAACCTCATTCCATTTGATCTCACCTTGTCAATATTCCACTGCTTCCTTTGATTATGCATTAGCTTCTTGATTTTAGTCTCTTAATGTGTGAGATTATTTGAATTGTGGAAAATCATTTAATAGTTTTATGATGATCTGAATAATCTTATTAATTTTCTAATGGGTTGCCTCCCCTTTCAAAATTGCCTGTATATTTTTTTTTGAATCACCTTCCAACTGCAAATTTCTCACCCGAGCCTTTTTGCAATTTGGATAGCCAAAAAGATTGAATTAGCCGTAGCTAATTTATTGGTTGTGACTATAAGGCCTTGTCCATACTTTGTCAAGATCATGCCCTCATTATTTCTTTCCACACATCGTGCACCCAATTGACCCAGGTTACCCCTTGTCACTCCATCAAAATTCACCTTAACCGACTCTTTATTTGAGGGATGCCATTTAATATTGTGTCTTTGCTCCTCTTTAAGATCAACCCTAGGAATCCTATTAATGGGCCATCCTCTTAACGAATTCATCAACGTCTTTGTGACTTAAATTTGTATTAGTGATACCTCTATCTGCAAACACCAACCTAGTAGGGGGAAAGACTCCAAGGAAGTTTTACTTCATTAGGACTAATCTTTTTCCATACATTATATTCTTTGAACAAACAAAACAACTTAAGTTAGGAGCACATATATAATATGACACAATAATTTATTTATTATGATTCATTACATCATTATCAAAAATCATCATTTTAGGTTGCATTTCCAAACCAAAAGCCTAGATTTATCAACTCAAAAAATTAGTCTTTTTTTTATTTTTTAGGCATATTTTGAGGATTGGGGATAGACCATCCTGATACCCCTTTTGGGATCCATCATGAAGACCCTCAAAACCTAGTATCCAAAATCCCATACACCATATGGTGGGGGTTGGGGCATTGGGATTCATCAGTTCAAGTAGCATTTGGCTTATAAGAAACCCCAAAGCATGATTGGTGAAGGAGGCCAAGGAAACATAGGTGTTAGGGATCGAGATAGTGTGGAGTAGTTCTCTCATGAGATAATACATATTTTATATCCCCAATACCCGAAACCTGATAAGATGAGGCTTATTGGGGATCGAGAGTTGGATGTAGGAGTGATCTTTTCTGTATGGATTGAATAAGCCCAATCAATGATGCCCGAGGGACTTAGGATTTTCATCATGCTTACAATTTTTCTTCATTTATTTAGATTTTGATTACCTTATTTGTTCACTTAAAGGCCATAAGGTTGTGTCAAGATTAGTGATGGTTGAGAGACTTAGGTTTTTCATCGTGCTTATAGTTTTGCTTCATTCATTTAGATTTATTATACCTTATTTTTTCACTTATAGGGGTGTGTCAAGACATGAGTCAGGAATTCAGGATATGGGCACCCTAATCCTAATTATTTCAATGAAGGTAAAAAACAATGTAAAACTAAAGATTTGATTCCTTGATCGATATTGATTGGTTTGGCATTCCAAGGGTTTAGTTTGGTTTTGCTTGATTTTTATTTTGCATTTACCCAAACCCTAATATTATCATCTTGAAGGGTTTAAACAACAAACCCTATGTTCGAAATCACTTATACTTGATGACACACATGAGGTTGGGGATGAGTTGGGTGAAAATAAAGAAGCCCCAAAAGTTAAACCTAACACTCATGGAATCAAGGGGAATAACCCTAAAGGGTTGTGCAAAAATACAAAAAAGGAAAAAACTAAAGATGGGAGGAGGTATGCAGAAGACCAAAAGAACCTTCCGGACACAACAGATAAAAAGAAAAGGAAAAGAGAACAATGACAGAAACAAAGAACCCAAAATAGGGTAACCCTACCTCTGACTTAAGAAGACCTTGATGCCCCGATGTATGAAAAGTGATGCATGGTCATAAATAACTAAAACTTCTCTTTGCAAGATAAAAATGCATGGTTTCAATCATTGGAAGAACATTATGAGGACTTAAGAATGCAAAAGTGTAATGAGAAAATAAACCATCAAAGGTCCATTTATAGATGGTTTGATTGGCATCATTAGGTCACCTACTATATTAAATTAGTTGATGATCATGGGTTAGAGGTCCAGAGGATGTAGAAACAAGATACCCATAAGGGTTTGGGGGTTGAGGGTAGGGGATCATTTATTACTAGGCTATCTTTGGAATTTGATACTCATTCCTCAAAAGGAGAAGGAAGCAAAGATCAAGGAATGATGGCTTCAATTTGAGACCATCAAACCTCAAAGGCCCAATACCTAAAATGAGATAAAGAATTTAGAGGGAAAATAAGTTGGGGATCATGGATTTGAGGTGATGGGTAACAAAGTTGATTGGAGAAATCCTCAACCTTGAAACCCGAAGCCCAACAAAAGGAGAGAAAAAAGACAAAGGAAATAAAGAAATGAGGAAAAGGACAACCAAAGAGGGAGACAACTTAAGACATGGAATTAAAATAGAAATGGAAAAGGGGGGTCCCCATTTGGTCAACTAATGAAGTGAGGGTGTGAATTGTGAAGCACAACAAATAGCCATAAAACAACGAAAAATGCTCCTGACATTTTTTCACCAACAAGCATCATTCAAACAACCCATGATCTAAAGAAGTCATTTGGTACAAAAAAATTAATAAGTTTCACACATGGGTCTTAGGATCCACCCGTAAATATTGGAACCTCATAGTGTGCATTATGAGTTCATCTTTCCAAGATCTAAGAAAGAGAAATCTGAGGAGGACTCAGGTCAAATTACATTTCTCTTGACCATGCTTTCCATAGGTTATTAGGCATTTCTTTGCCAAGATTTCATATGCTCAGTAGAGTTACCTTTGGTTCTCTCTTAGCATAGCTCCATTGTTAGCTAGGTGTCCATAGCCTTGGTGGAGGTTACTAGAATCACCCTCTTGTGGTTGAGTTATGTAAATTTTCCTCTTTTCTCAATATTTTATCTTTTTAAGGCTCTTTCTTTGATAATGCTTTCAACTAAAAGAGTCTTGAAACTCTGATGAGGGTTGAGAATCACCATGGTCATTTCTGGAGAAGATAGGATCATAAAATGCCTTTCCTCTAAGACTAGTCTAGATCAAACATCCTAGAAGCTATCTTTAAGTGTGTTTATAGGTAAGATTCAATGCAAAAGTCAAGATCTATACAAATTTCTATGACAAACTCTTTCTTCATTCAATATACCATAGATAAAAACTTTTAAGTAGGATTTTATATCTCATGACACTTTGACAAATAAATATCAATAGTTTCCCTTCAGTTGGTTGCTATGAAGATCTTACTCTTTAGGGAGATAGCCCCAAAAATTCAGTATCTAGACAAAATAAAAAGACACAAAATAAGAAAAGAAATAAATTGACACATATAAAAGAAAGGAAAACTAACAAGGCAAACAAAGGTAAAACAAGTAGAACAAAATAAAGAAACCTAAACCTACTATGTTACAAGGAGAAGAGACTCTTTCCTCTTTAGGACCAAACTATGTTTGATAAATTGCATGTTAAATGGAACTGAGACAAGTTTTGCTTCTAGAGTAATGATCCTATAAGTATTATCTCCCAAGATCTTTGCTATCTAGTAAAGTCTAGTCTAAAGGCACTCAAATTTTGTGTGACTACTAGCCTTTTCCTTAGTTTTGTCCCACATAAGGACTAGATTAGAGATCTTGGAAGTTTTAATTATGCCCCTTTTTTGAAACCATCATTTGAAAATGAATTGGTGTTTTGCAACATGTTCTAGGGCACTTTCTTTATCTCCAACTCTAACAAGTTCATGAGCCTAGTTTGTATCTCGTGACTCATCATCACCTCCAACATGACTTCATAAATTTCAGAATGAGAAATCTAAAGTTCATTAGGAAAATGAGGTTCAAACCATATACCATCTATGTTGGCAATCGCCACTCTATTGGTTAGTTTCACTATGTTGTCATTGATGGCAACATGATTTTGTGTTCCGGCTTCATATGGTGTACTGGCAGGTACTTCATAGATTCTACATCGGCACTGACACCAACACCAGAAGGATAAAAGATTTCCTTGGTCACCGGCAATACAAACCGACATGGTATAGTAAATATTATCGGTATTGGAGGCCGACACATCTTGGATCCAGCATTGGCAATTTTTTTTAATGTTTATACATTTATGTTATATGGCCAACACATAATCTGATATTGTATATATCTTTGTAAGCCGACATAAGGCATAAAAGTTGTATAGGGTATATAGGGAAGTTTGATTAGACCATTTTGATATATAGGGAGATAGACATGAGATAGGAGATTATGATGATGTGAATGTAATATGATGCGAAATTATTCAGAGAGATTATGTATGTGAGGAATTTATTATAAGGGTTATTCTAGTAAAGGGGTTTAGGGTTTCTAGCCAGAATAAACATAGCTTAAATGAGAGCTGTATTCTGGCATAGAAGATGTTATCTTAGCACTTCACACTTCTCTAGATTGTTGTCTGGAATTTTATGTAGTCAGTGAGGCTTATTGGTTTCTTTACTTCTTTCAATTCTATTTTTACTGGTATACCAATTGGTGTATGAATGTTTTGTTATGGCTAAAATCTACTATTCTGGTATAACACTAATTCACCCCCTCTCTCAGTGTTATTGGTTTCCAATAATTGGTATTAGAGCCTTGTGCCTTGGAGGAAGTTTAACAGCTTGAGGAAGATCCTGAAACCAGAATCCATGAATATGGCTTTGGAGAAGCAGCTTGATATGGCACTTGAAGATTATGATGTTGAAAGGTTGAAGAACTTAAAGCTACAAGATGAATTGACTTCTACTAAGGAATTCATTCTTGTCCTAGAAGAGAGGCTATCATCTGTTCAAGCTAGGAGGAAGGAACTCTTGCAAAATCAGGATGATGAAGAGAAAAATGCACTTAAGGAGCAATGTCAGAAATTGAGTCAGGAGAACATGGTTATGAAGAATAAAATGCAAGTTATAACTATGAGGATGTCTAAGGAGATTGAGGACAGAAAGAAAAAGGAAGAAAATCTTGTTGTATCCCTGAAGAACAAGTTTGAAGAATGTGGTAGGTTGGCTCATGAAAATGATATGTTGAGAACTGATTTGGTACAATCCTAGAGCAATGAGTAAGATCTTGAGAGACAAATGATAATACTAGGAGAAGATTTAACTGTTGCAAGTGAGTACAAAGAAAAATTCAAGATCATCTCAGCACAGCTTGATGAGTTATTGAAGAGATAGAGGTAGATTGGAGATTTTAGTGGACTTGGATTTGAGCAAGGACGAAGTTCTAGTACAGCTAATGAAGATCAAAACCATAAGACACTGGTAAGACAGTTCAATGCTTATAAATTCAATGGTAGATGTTTTGTTTGCAATAGATTTGGTCACATGGCTAGGAAATGTAGAAGCACAGCAAATTAGAACCCTTATTCTATTCCCAGTAAATGTTCTAAATGCAATAAAGTTGGTCATAAGATAGAAGATTGTAGAATGAATGTTAAATTCTATGCTTGTGGAAAATTTGGACATATGGCTAATCAGTGTAGGTCAAGCAATTTCATCGGTATTAGCAAAGCAATTCAGAAGAACAATGTTACATGTTATGCATGCAATGAAGTTGGACATATTGCTAAGTTCTGTAGAAGCAAAAATCCATCGGTTAGTAATGGAGGATCAAATGAAAAAGGAAAAGAGAAGGTTAGTGAAATCCGACAAGATCATACTCAGAGATGGTTTAGGAAGACTGGAGAACAATCATCAGATGGGAATGTCCCAGTTACTTATCTAGCAGAAGAGGTTGCTCCTACACCAGCAATGAGCTCATCCAGTAACTAAGGCAGATGCCTTACAGGGTAGGAAAAATTCATGAATATGTTGCATATGCCCCAGGAAGAGGTTCTGGAAGATGTTCCATATATTAGAGAGGATTATCTGGCATGGATATGTTCTGAGCGAGATCCGGTATCTTTCACCAGAAGTCATTATGTCAATGGAAGATTAGAGTTTTTCTTGATGGTTAAAAGGTTGAATGCACTTCATTGTTAATCACCCTGCATTCAGAGTGACTTGAGAGCAATTTAGAGACACTAAGTGCGATCAAAGGCTATTCAGAGGAAACCAGATTTCTTCTTGAGCGATTTCACCAGCGTCTGGAAGAATTTGTTGAAGGATTTCACAAAGAGAAACCAAGAGGTATTTTTCTTTAAACATGGAAGTGGGATCATCTTCTATTCATGTTTTTGTTGCAAACCTAGCTGTTGTGGAGGTCAAGGACCACCCCAAGCCAATTTTCAAGTGGTATCCACATGTGGCTACCCTGGAAGACTTAGTTGGAGCATTTTCTCATGTTCTGGAGGGAGTTGTGTATGTAGAGGATATTAGGGCATATATTCACTATCATATCAAGGACTTGGGAACTTCAGAAATCAAGGGAATGTATATGAGTGAGCTAATGGGAGAATCTGGAAAGATCAAATTGACATATAAACATATTGAAGAACTACCGTTTACAAAAATTTTGGATATTCCAGAGTTTGAGGATGAGATAATCAAATATGTATTGAGCAGAGTACATGGGGAATTCATATGGCTGAAAAGACCTTACAAAATCAACAAGGAAGCCATCCGGGCAATTAATGGTTTGCCATCAGTAGGGCAACATCCAGACAAGCAAGTTTCAAATGACTTCATGAGGAAGATCATCGGCACTACATTTGACAAAAGATCCATGAAAGTGAGCACTATCACCGACATCAAATTTGGTAGCATGGTTATCGGATATAAGGTAACTCAATCAAAGCGATTGAATTTTGTTCCCAGTTCATGTATTTTGGCTGTATATAAAATGATGAGAGATAATGTAAAGTTAGATCTATTTGGTTGGATGCTTGATGAGTTTCTAATCAACTTAGGAAAGATTAAGGGTGAGAAGAAGGGCACTTTCTAGTATGGGAACTTGTTAGTCTGCTTGATGTTATATTTTTTTAATGATTCACCCAGTTCTGGTAAGAGGCAATGGACTTTTGACATTCCGGTAGGAAGACAATTGAAGTAGTCAATTGCTGGATTAGGAAGTTAGAGAGATGATAAGATATGGGGCTATTTTAAGGCATTTCAAAAATCTATGAGGTCTAGGGTAAGGGTACCTGAGCATATAGTAGAAAAATACTCTACTGACATTTGCTTAATGGTAAAGAAGGATGAGACTCTCATGGAAGCAGTTAAGCCATGAAATATTTGGATTGAAGAAATGGGCTATGAGGTAGATGCAAAGATTCTTGATTCCTATGAAAAAATGCTAATTGATGCACCAATAGATGAGACAAAGAATCCCTATGGTACTGCACAGCAGAAACTCAAGAGGTTGAAATAGAGTTCAACCAGAAGAAAAGGGAGAAACAAGAAGGAAAAGAAAGTAAGTTTGTGCAGAAGGTCTCAAAGGACATCAAGGTACTAATTGATGTTGTCCTGGAGAAAGCCAGAAAGAGGAAGGATCTGGAAGTTCATATTGAACATGTTACTACAGATTCTGAATCAGAGGATGACACACCGTTAGCATTTAAGAGGTTTGTTAGGAAGAAACCGGAGGAAACAAGGGTGGAAGCAAAGAAGAAACTAGTTAGGAAGGTCACAATAAAGCTACCGACATAGAAGAAAGTACCCAAATCTATACCTACAACTGCATCTGGTACTACCAAGAGGAAGAAGAAGAGTGACATTGACTTAGCACTTAAAACTGGTAATGTAACTATCATACCACCTAAAAATTTTGCAAAAATTGTAGATGAAATCACTAAAGATGGCATGTTGAAGAATCTTAGATTTTATTATGAAAAACTAGAGCATGATGAACAGAGAGAGGTAGAAGAAGCAGTCCTATTATACCTGGATATCTATAAGAAAGCCTTAATAGAGATAGAAAATCAAATACCGGCTGAGTTATATAACATGTTAGATGCTAGAATATTATCTGTTATGCAAGAGGATAAACATATTAAAATGCAAGAACTATTAGCTACCTGTGTTATTATAGTTCTAGATGAAATGGATAAGACAATTAAGGTGGCAGATAGAAAAGTTTTCAATAGCAAACATAGGATAACTAGTCTGATGCCAGGGAGAGTGAATGAAGTAATAAAGAAAACTCAAAAAGCATAGATTAATTTTTTGGGAGAACATAGAGGATACTTTACTTCACCGGAGACCAAGAAAGCCATTGTAGATACACCGGTTGAAGGAAAAGGAAAGGGGATTATGGGCACTTCACTATCAGTTTTAAAAAATATCAAGATAGTGGAAATTGAGCCACCAGTAAATACAAATGTACAGACAAATACTAAGATATCGGTTAATACTGAGAATCAGCAAGCTAACATTGTACAGGATACTAATATTGAGGACAATTGTCCTCTGGATACAAATGTAAAGGTTGAGGATATTGTTCCTACAGAGGAACCGATAGTTACATAGACAGCACCAAGTGGCGAAGCCATTGGTGCAAGTGAGGAGGCTATAAAGGATACAACATCAGAGGAGAAAATAGGGGAATCTAGCAGGGAACCAATTGTTGGCCCATCATTATTACCAATTGACACTTCTTAGGTAGAAAAGAAAACCATCACAGAAATGAGTCCCACTAAACTAATGATGATGGTTGCTCAAAAACTGATGAAGGAGGGATTCACAGACAAGGGGATTATAGATCAATCAATCATTGTTCTACACAGATTGGTCCTGGAGTGTAAGATTGAAAATGAAGTGAGCCCTTCCGGCAAGCTTAAGGTAATCACTAAGCACATATCAAAAGACTTTCAATCCTTACAGAAAATCTCAAATTGGAAAACACTAGAAAGATTTACTTAGGATAAGAGAGACGCTTTTGATCAAGTAATTAAAACAAAGAAGAAAAAGATTGAGGAGAAGCTAATTCTAAAAGAAAATTCTTTGAAATAGTTTACAAATATATATAGGTTATGTTGTAATACTTAAATAGTTACAGCAAATGTAGATAAAAAGATCAAGGAGATTCAGGAGAAAATTGAAAGTATTGCTAACTCTTTTGATGGATTAATTTCATTGATAATATCAATTGATGGTCAAATTTTGATTTTGGAGAATCAAATTTCTGCTCTTGAGAAGCAAAGAGACAAAATAATTCGAAGAGCCAAAAGTCTAAGAGGCTTTGTGAGTCCAAGATTGGATTCACTCTGTGTACAATGCATGGATATGGCGGGAAAGCCCACACCGGCAAAGGTAAATGAGAAAGAACCTTTTGCACATTTATAGAGCGGACTTGTATCTATTTTCAGAACATTGAAAACCGATAGGGATACTTATGTGGAGTTACTGGAGAAGGATTATCCAAAAAAATTTAAATTGGTCAAGCTCTGGTAAGACATTTTTGGAGGTATTCATTGTACAGTTCTTATTATTTGACATTTTTGGGGGGCATTGATATTAAAGGGGGAGTAGTATAGAAGTGAAAAATAATAAAAGAGTTGTATACATTAGAGGGAGTTACAGAGTTTTTTGAGTTTTGGAGATATGGAGTATTTTGCATATTCAGCTCAGGGGGAGCAAGGCGGGATGAAACCGGCAAATGAAACCTTGACCATTTTTCACATGAGTGTTGCCATCAATGCCAAAGGGGGAGATTGTTGGTAATTGACACTCTATTAGTTGTTTTCACTATGTTGTCATTGATGGCAACATGATTTTGTGTTTCGGCTTCATATGGTGTACCAACAGGCACTTCACAGATTCTACACCGACACCGGCAAGATAGAAGATTGCTTTGGTCACCGGCAATACAGGCCAACATGGTATAGTAAAGATTATCGGTATTGGAGGCCAACACATCTTGGATCCAGCATCAGCAATTTGTTTTAATGTTTAAACATTTATGTTATCTGGTTGACATATAATCTGATATTGTATATATCTTTGTAAGCCGACATAAGGCATAAAAGTTGTATAGGGTATATAGGGTAGTTTGATTAGATCATTTTGATATATAGGGAGATAGACATGAGATAGGAGATTATGATGATGTGAATGTAATATGATGCGAAATTATTCAGAGAGATTATGTATGTGAGGAATTTATTGTAAGGGTTATTCCGATAAAGGGGTTTAGGGTTTCTAACTGAAACATATAGAGCTTGAACCAAAACTCTATTTTGGCATAGAAGATGTTATCTTAGTAGTTCACACTTCTCCATATTGTTGTCTGGAATTTTATGTAGTCAGTGAGGCTCCTATTGTGATTGAGCAGCGTGCTCTAGGTTGTAAGCTTTCCTGCAAGTGCAGACCCTTTATATTCTATAATATCTCTTCATATGGCCAGTGGATTGATATTGTGGGTCACAAATCCCACCATGGTTTTTCCTCTTTGAGGTTTTCCACGTATAAATTTGTGTGTTATAGTTCTCATTTATGTGTTTGGCTTATTGGTTTCTTTACTTCAATCAAACCGGTATACCAATTGGTGTATGAATGTTTTGTTAAGGCTAAAATCTACTATTCCGGTATAACATTGATTTACCCCCTCTCAGTGTTATTGGTTTCCAACAATCTAGTATGGGGAGGTGACTAGATCATTCTCAACCTTTTATATGTCCTTAAATGTTCAACTAGGAGTGCTAGTTTTTTGGGTTCTTCTCTAACAAATGTTGTATCACCATTATTAAGTTTTTATTCATGGATTAAACAACCCTCTTGCCTTGTGGATAATATATAGAGGAAGACTTCAGAATCACCTTTCTCTCAAAATTCCACTATAGAAAATATGTAGAATATAAAGAGGGACCATTGTCACATACCAAAGAAAAAAGCATGCCAAACATCAGTATGATTTTGTCTTTCAAAAATTTGATGACTACCTCCATTGTATAATTTTTGCAAGCTATCACTTCTACCCATCAAGTGTAATAGTCCATCATCGTAAGTATATATTTATGTCCTACAAATGAAGAAGAATTAATCATGGCTTAAAAACTAAGCCCCATTGTGCAAATGGATGTACCTCACAAATAGGTTGCAAAGGCATCATTAAATTCCTTTCTTTTGTAGCACTTGTTTGGCATACATGACATGCATGTATGTGCTCATGTGTGTCCCTAAATAATGTCGACCAAGAGTAACTAGACCTTATTATCTTTTGCACTATATCTTTTTTCGATCAATTTCCTATCTCGTACTTATCGTGGAAGTCTCACAATATTGCAATTGCATCATTCTTATCTAAACACATCAAGTATAGACCTTCATAGTTATATTTATAAATATGACCACTTTTAACCATGTAGGAACCACTTTTCATCTTCAAGGATCTCCTCTAGGATCAAGTTATTCCTTTAGACACAAATTTTGTAAAACATAATACACAACATCCTTATACTAGTCATTAATTGTGATTCCTTGGAATGTATACTATTGACAAACCAAGTTTTCATCCACTCTGATCAATGTCTTGGATATACCTTGTCCTTGTACAAGCTTCATCAACTAAATTTATATGTAAAACTCTTGAAGAAGCCATTCATTTGCCATGTCTTTCACCTAACTCATTATGCATAAGTATGAACTTCATAGTTGGCTCTAGGAGAATGAAAATGACTTACTCTTCATGATGTAATGCCTAAACTTTTCGATGGTCTTCATAAGAGAAAAATATTTCTTGTCTAAGTTTAGGTATCTTAGTTCTGCATTATTAAATGAAACTCACAAAGGCTATAGATATTTTGTCCTTATCTGTGCCTTTCTGAGTTGATATTCACATGCAAGAATGCTTTTAGGAAAAGGAGTATATTTTGAAGGGCCTTGTATAGTCTAGGCTCAAGAGAAAAAGAGAATTTTCAATGGATAACTTGATCTCATCAAAAGAATTCTTAGCCTAATTTGGCCATTTAATATTGGCATCCTTATTCAACATGTCATTGGGTGGGTGGATGATCTTGGCAAATCCACTTATGAATTTTATTATGAAGTTGATATTACCAAACAAATATTTCAGCTTTTTTGTTGTTGTTTGGTAAATATAACTTCAATATTACCTTGACACACTTTAGGTTGATAACATGACCCAAGAGTTTACCTTTAGTTACCACAAAGATGCACTTCTTTAGGTTTAATGAGATCCTTGAATCTTGGTATCTTTGCAACACTCTACTCATGTTCCGCACATGATCAACCTTTATCTTCAAAAATATTATCAAGTCATTCATGTATATGATAATACACTTACCAACCATAACCTTGAATGAAATGTTCATTTCTCACTGAAAGGTGGGATTTGTATTTATTAAACAAAACGTTATTTGTCAACAAGTGAATATTCCCCATTTGGTGGTGAATGCAGTCTTTAACCGATCTTCTTCTTTGACCATCACTTGGTTGTACCCTAAATACCCATACAAGAAGGACATCATATGTGATCCATTGACTATTTAAAAAATTTCATCGATGGATGACAATGGATAGTTATATTTTTCATAAGTCATATGTAAATTTAATAAATCTACACATAATTAAATTTATCCATTCTTCTTTCTTATAGGTATCAAGTTGGCTACCCATGTTGAATGACTAACCATATAAATGATTCGATCATTGAGAATTTTTTGTACCTCATTCTAAATAAAAGGTTCTATCAATGCATTTACTATTCATTATTATTTCCTAAATTGCCTAGTGCAAAGCTTGAGGGGAATGTATGCACAATAACTAAGGTGTAATATGTTTTTATCTCATCATAGTTTTATGCTATTACTCCTCTCCAATCCTTGAGTGACTAGAGAATAACTCTCCTCTCTTTATTTGTACAAACTTTTCCTATAATAATCTCTCTCTTATCTTCTTCATTGCCAAGACTGTGGAGATCACACTTATCACCTTCAAATTTTATATGTGGTTTCTTTCTTTTGGCAAATTCATCTTGGTTGAACATACATTCTATGGTGAAAATCCCCTTAGGAATAGTGTTGTTATTGAGGTTCATTATCCCCTCATCCTCAAATTCCTTAAGCTTGTGTTCTTTGTCATCTATTTCTTGGGCTTTAAGGACATCACTACACATGATGAACTCTAGGATGTGTTGAATATTGTCAAAAACCTACAAGATTCTTACAATGTTAGGCACCATATTAATTGAGACCAATTATACTAATAATGTCTTCAATTTTGATCCTTCCATAATATCTAGGGAACTGGCCAATATCACCAACAAATCAACTAAATTGTTCTTGCATCACAGGATCTATTTGATGTTGAAAGTGTCAAAGTCTTCAATCCAATCCCATACATGATTTAGATATGCACCAAACCATTAGTCATCATAGGTGTATTGACTTCTTATTTTCCTTATAACTAGTTGTGACTCTCCTATAAACAATAATTTGACTCTCTTCTTATGTGCAAGTGAGAGACCATGTATCAGGGCCTCGTACTTTTCCATATAATTGGTACGTGTGAAATGAAGTATATAAGTAGCAAAGAATGACTTTCCTATGGGGTTAATCAATTCTACCTCAATATCATATCCTTGTATACTTTTCGATCCATCAAACCATAATTTTTCACTCCCTTCATATTTATCACCTTGGGTTGGATTTGACCTTTTTATAATTTTCTAGAGATGAATAAAATTCTTCTTCTTTCTTAGATTGTTTAGACTAATCAATATTCTTGATGATTTATTTGTGAGGCTATACTTCTGGATGTAGTTGCATAATGCATCATCTTGGGGTCTTCTTGAACTTTTTTATGTATAATATCTTCACTTATTGGGGTTGGTTCACTTGAATCCTTTGCATAAAAATTTCTTCAAAATCTTTTTGAGATAGTTGGATTTTTACCCACGCCAATGCATTTTGGCAAACTGTGCATGTGAAATCTAAGTGTTCCTAGTGGTGTATGTGAAACCATCTAGGGAGAAACAAGATTGAAGTATTTTCCAATCCTCCAAGGTATCTCAAGTTATTCAACATCTTGCCTATGAATTTTCTAAAGTCACCATCTGTAGGATTAAATTCTAGAAGTCCCATGACTAGACTACCTTCTAAATCACTACCATCTTTGTTACCAAATGCCAAAATTTGGTCTAACTTATATACACCTAATTTTGTTGGCATATGTGCATTATATGTTTACATGATGATATTGTGTTGTCATTGATGTCAATATGCTGAAAGAGAGTCGGTAATATGATGAAGAGTGAACCGGTAACATGATGAAGAGTGAACCAGCATATGTGAAAAAATATGAAGTGGTATGCTTGTCCAAGTGAACCGATATGATGTTGTGAACCAGAACCGGTATGTCAGAATGAGAACCAGTATAAGGAATGTTTTGTATCTAGGGTTCATATGGCATGACTACTGGTTGGTAGTCTCAGCTTCAGGGTTTCCGGTTGAAGTGTTTCGAGCCTGTGTGTTTCAACTGATGGAATTGTGTGATGAGGTAGCATTGTAATGGAGATCAGATCATGTTGCCATGTTAGCCTCATGCACGTGAAGGATCTTTCATGAAGGAGATTGATCCTATCTACCTCGAGAATGTGCGAAGTCTCTGCAAACAGTGGAGAATGCGCGATGGGTTATCACCTTCGAGAAGTGGTGAAGAACGAATGATGGAGAATGTCTTGAGATCTGTTCAAGACCATTGTATTCAAATGCAAAGTGTTCAATGGACAGGATTGAACCGACTAAATTTCTCAACCTAAGTGTTTAGGGTTTAGGGTTTATGCTACTGACCTATTTGTCTCCTATAAGGTCGATGTGGTGTCTCATGCTGAGGTTGTTGGCAAATGTTGTGTGAGTATCTATGTGCAGAGATACGTGACTCTTGCCAGACCAATTGAGAGGATTGATACCTGCATAGTGTGTGTACAGAAGGAAGGAACTAAAGTGGATTTGCATTGGCATTGAGTGCTATTACCAGATCATTGTAATACCTGTTGATCTCTAATCACTTCAATAGTTGGAAAATCCCTTAACAGGGTAGCTTTAACCAGCTTGCTGTAAATCCTTTAACAGGGTGACTCAAAGCCATTGAGTTCATAAAATCCTTTAACAAGGTAACCTCTAATAGGGTTTAACCCTTAACCAAGTATTCTTTCCATCCCTTAACCGAGTGATCCCTAACAGGATCGGTTCCTAACAGAACCTATTGTAACAGTCTTTAACCGGACTAGGCTTCTAATAGAGTGGACTTCTAAAGAGTTCAAAATAGCTTGTGGGTATTCATCCCCACCGTGGTTTTTCCCAGTTGGGTTTCCACGTGAAAAATATGTGTGTCATGTGTGATGTTCTTTTTCATGTGATACTTTGTTGTCTTTTGTCAAGTGATGAATCATGTTGATCTAGCAAGTTGTTATATTTTTTATGATAGATTATCTGTTTATGCATAAGGACAAAGTGGAAATGAGGGAGTAGGTTGTATGGAAAGCTAAGAAGATTGACTGATTCATGTCTTTCATAGTTGCACTGTGTTTAACCGATAGTAATCGTGTTTGGACCGGTGTTAGGGATTGCCAGTGGTTTACAGTCTGCAATCAAATTGGTTCAAGAAAATTGTTTGTGCATGTACTGATTCACACCCCCCCCCCTCTCAGTACCAGTTTGGTACTCATTATTCATCATTGAGTTATCAAATTTGGCTTCCACAAATACTATCTTATTCAGAGAATTGAACTATGTTATCATGTGTTCAAGTTTGGGCTTTGCATCTATTTTCATATGATTGTTTAAACCACTCCATGATAGTCACAACTGAGTGAAGCTAGTTCAAAGCCATCCCTTCAAACACTTTGATCATTTATGAGTTAGCAACATTCCTTATAACTCAGGGATATCCATTACATGGATATCAATGTATTCTTGTATTCTTGGGCCTTCCACAAATTGAATATGAACATCCTTTGGCACTCCATTGACTTTCACCTATGATTTATCAACTTGAAAGACCACTCGATTAGCCAAATGCAAAGTTAATTTGAGCTTCTAACAAATTGAATATAGCATCACATGACATGAGACTTCTGAATTTGTCAAGTATTTATGCAAGTTTTCTTCAAAGGTTCATAAACCTAACAAGATTTGGAGTACCTTTGACTAATCCTCAAAGATTGTTGGCACTACCTCAACCACATTGATGGTTGAAGTTTTCCCGTTTTGTGGGGGTAGTAGTTGCATTACCTTTTGGGTGTTTTGGGGACCTAATTAGGGCTCCCCTTTGTGTAGGGAAAATTTGCAGCATGTCATGCATGGAAATGTTTGCCTTTCTATTTTTTAGTTCTCCAGCTTCACTATACTTTTCATGTGATGTAATTGTAATGGGTGAAAAATGGGGTTTCACAAGTTTGTGCATGTAAACAAGGAACTATACCTATTTCTCACACATTAAATTAGAGGAAAGAGTGAACCTACTTGGCTCAATCATAAATTTGATTGAAAAGGACCAAGCATAAAAGAGATTCAGGTCTCCCTTGTTTGAGTTGAAAATGAATTATGGAAAGGTGTAAATTGAATGCAAGATATAGGGCTAAAGGTACAAAATTGACATAAATTAACTTGAAAAAGTAGCTTTAGATTTGATATGTAGACACAAATATAAATCTGGAATAAGGAAGCTGAGAGTAATCTATGTCTGGAATGTGAGCCTAAACGTGCGAGACAAGGATTCTTTAGGTGACTCTATCCTCAAAATGTTGGATACAAAGAACATATATCTTTCTAGGATCAAAATACAATCTAGAATAATCTCCTAAATATTTTTTAAAAATTCATTAGACATAGGTGTATGAGGTGACCTTTTCCTTTGGTTTTTTCTCTTGCAAAAGATGGATTTGATTGTCTTTGTCTACTCTACCCAATCTTGCAATTGTGACTTCTTAACATGTAACCTACACATAGAAGAAGAGAATTGTGTTAGGGGATAGGGTTTTGCCTAGGTCAAACCATAGGTTTGGAATTAACCCTATAATTGAAATTGAAATGAAATAGAAGTGAAAAGCATGCCTTTTGAGGGTAGAAGCTAGATCTGAATTGAAATGCTAAGATTGGAATGTGATACCTTAATGAATCTTTCCTTGAAGCCTTTCTACAAAGGTTAATGTTGTCATGTAAGGATGTATGATGTCTTTATAATGTCTTGATCAGTGATTCCATTTTGAATGCTTGAAATCTAAATACTTGACCTCTCCTTCACTACCTTGATAATGCTTGATTGCTTGCTCACTCGAATTAAATATTAATCTTGAGAAATTGAATTGAAGAGATGTAAGATGGATGGAATTGTCTCAAATGAAGGGGTAAGTATTTCTTTCATACCTCTCCTCATCAAACATGTGTAAATTTTTTAAACTGACCAAAAGGGAATTCCTCCCCATATTTTATGGTCGTCGTCAAGTCCAAAACTAGGACCCTTTATGTGGGACAAGGGCGTCCAAGGATAAGGGCATCTAGGAAATCCTTGTCCAAGGAAAAAGGCATCTAGGATCTCCTTGTCCAAGGACAAGGTCATCTAGGACATCCTTATCTAGTATATTAGGGCTGAGTTTAAGACCACTAAACCAAATGAGCATGAAGAATGAGATTTGAATCTGATGTGAATAGAATCAAATATACTCAAAAGAATTAAATGATAGAATGCTAAAGTTAGGCTTACATGATGATGAAATTATATAGGGATTCCATTTATGATAATACATTTAGCCCACACTTTAGTGAGAGTATGAGCCTACACTCATACTCCTGGTAAATTACAAAATAGCATTGAAAATTTTTCAAGAAGATATTAAAGAAGCAAGAGACACCAATCCCTAAGGGACTTAGGACCTTATCAATCTAATATCGAGACAAAAGAAGAACCACATGAAGAGAAAAGCGAGCATGACTATGCTGGCCTAGTAAGGCTTATGCTTAGAATGTGTCATGTTGAGAAAAAAAATTGAATTGAAAAATCAATAAAAGGCTTAGTTTGCAAACTAGTTTGAATAATTAATTAACACTTCATAGTGTGTGATCAAAGTTTATAGACCAAATCTTGTGGTGTGTGCACAAAGTGTAACAAATAAGAGAGTGTATTTTCCCCACGCTAAAGCGACTGTGCACCTTGCCAAGAGAAATTTATTTAAGGTAACATACATGCATCCAAAAGATAAACATGATACCACAATGATATTCCCAAAGCAAGGACAAATCAAGGTCAATGGAGCACATGACAAAAAGAGAGTGCATAAGGGATCCACTAACTGAGGTTAGTATGTGAATTTGATAAAACATGTATATCAAGTATAATTGTAATGAATTGACATCATCCTCGAAAGGTAGTGGAGCTATGAGAACAATGGAAGAAGATCACATAAGACAAACAACAAAAAGAATTTTTTGGTCAACATGGTAGAGACCAAAAAGAGAAATCTCAATGATTTGCATTGTCCCCAAGTAAACAACACAAGGCACATTTATAACAAGAGCACATGTATGACATAACATAAATACAACATATAGAAGACTTGAGATACAAAGAGAGGAATGCTACAATAGGTTTGGTCACTTTATTACCGTGCACCAACAAAGCAACAAGGGTCATCCAAAGAGATCCTAACATAACACAAAGATATATCAAGCAACACATCAACATGAGTGAAGCACATCTCATGCAAGCAAACACACAAAAGAGAATCCACTACACAAGTGAGGCTAGTCTAGCAAATCATCTACCTCCCAATCTTGGTCAACACCTTTTAAGGATGGTGGAAAAAATGCAAGAAGAACTACAACAATCACTGTAGATGGAGCTACATCAAATTCCAAACAAGGACGATGCTCCAATGATAATTCATATTGTTTGTCACTAGGAGCTAGGATTAATGATTTTGAAAATCTTGAAGATAGCTCATGATTAATCCAAATAGTCTAATACATATCATCTGAATCATTAGTATCTACATTGTTAGAATCAACAATTTTATAATAATAATGATCATCGTCGTCATCATCATCCTCCAAATTAATCACAATAGGATCTTTAATGTGCATATGGAATGAAGCATCAGTTAGACAATTTTAACTTTTGACATGGTTTATTAAGATGAAATTCCTCCCTTGGGCTAGGAAAAGGTTGTAGAAATGGGATAAAGTCAACATTTGACATCTTAGGAGAGGAAGTTATTTGGGAATCAAGCTCATGAGCCTTGGCATGGTGTCTTCTTTGACCCTCTCTCACACTATGATTTCTCTTGGTTTGACTCAAGACTTGTGGAGGTTCAGGATAAATCAACATAAGATTATTTTATTCCCTTGTAGGAGGAGGAATAGAAGAAACCTCACTAGGTTGAGAGATGCAAGATGCTAGGTGATTTCATCTATAAGATGTAGGAGATGGGACCACAACATATATGGGAAGAATAGAATGTGTAGGAAGAATTTCAGGTCCAAGATGAGGAGTGCCCATATGTGAAGGAAACTTAGGTTTACTTAAGGCTGATATCCTTTCATGTTTGAATTGTTTATAAGATAAGAAAAAAAAATCTTCTTGGAGTTTCAAAGGTTCGGGTTTTTGAGGCCAAAAATATTCTAGGTTGAAGTTTTCATGTCTTTATAAGGGCTTATAAATCCTATTATTCATCATAATAATACACCCATAATGAGGGAACTTTAAATATTTACAAATGGTAGAAGGAATAATTTTCATAGAATGGAGCCAAGGATGCCCCAACTTCACACGAAACTGGTACATCTAAGCACTTAGTGCCAACCTCAATGGGATGAGTGATGGAACCTATAGTGGGACAAATAAATCCATCATGCACCTTAATCATAACATCAACTTTATCATAAGTATCTTGATAAATTGTTGAGTATAGAGATGCTCTTAATTTTTAACATTCGCCATCCATACTGGATCAATGAGCACTCCTCATGAGAGATTTCCTTTAATTTTTTTAATAATTTATAATGGTCCATCAGATGCATCAATGGTCTTTCTTGAGTCAAAGGTAATGCAAGGTTCAGATTTATATTTGTATTGCTCAATAAGGTTCATAATATTGGTGGCCTGCACACACATATCATAAAGATCTATATTGGTTGAAGATTTAGTCTCAACGAAATTGGTAGAATGAGAAGGTAAAGGATTGGTAAAGATTTGCAATTTTTTATTAGGAGGTTCTATAAATTTATTTCCTTTATCATTCACGCCCTCCATAGTTATATTGTTGGAATCAAAAAGGTCTTTTTAACCTATAACACTTCTTAATATCTTGCCCAGGTTGACGATGGTATTAGCAAAATGATTTAGGATCAAAGGCAAATGGAAATGGCTTAGAGGTATCTATGGGTTTGATGGAAGGAAGCTCCATCACATTAGCATTAATTATTCTTTGCATGATACTATGCAATCATTTGAAAGAGGGGTAAAATTACAACATGTCAAGATTGATAATAAAGGAGCCACACCTAAATTTGTAGCTGCCACTTGTGTATCAATTTGATTGGAAGAATTTTTATTGATCTTGACAAAATTCTTAATTTAGTTTTGAAAATTTTGAAATGATTGATGTTGAGTACCTTCATTCTTATCAACGAAAGTCATTGATGAAGAGTATTCAAATTGACTCACTTGAAGATAATAATTATGAATCACTATGCATAAATGTGTATAAGATGTAAAATAAGAAAATAGAAGCTTATCTCTAATATCTTTTTTCAAATTATGAAAGAAAATTATTTGAACATCACCATTGGGCATATCATAAGAAATTTGTGAATGCAATTGTTTATTTAAATCCTTTCTTACAATGCATCAAATTAGTTAAAGTAATTTGAGGACCAATATTATTTTGAAAATGTTGTACAAAAATGTTAGACAATTGATGAAAAGAATGGATTGATCTAGGAGGCAAGGAACAATACCATTGCAAATCCTTATCTATAAATGTGTGGGTGAATACTTTTGTCATGAGTCTATTGTTATGGGAGAAATCAATACACAATGTTTGAAATATTTTAAATGAGTATGGAGCTCACCTTTTCCTTTTTATAACTCTGAATAAGGAACTTCCATGTATTATGGGACAAGAGCACAGACAATGTCATCGATAAGTGGGCTACCCATGTTTATGGTAGGGAAATTGAATTTGGATTGGGTTAAGGATGAGACACTTTTACCTAGATTATTTATTGTGGCTTCGGTGGATGAGTTGGAATTGGACAAGTTGGATTATGATGGAGGTAATGTTAGAATAGATTGGTGGAGCTTGAGAATAGGAAGGTGGAACATTATGGTAGGTGGGTATGGGAGATGGTTGTGACACAAATGTAAGACTAGTGGAAGGGGGTATATAGAATTATTGATTGATAGAGTTTCCCCCATTACTAACATGTGTAGGATTAACATTTTGTGTATAATTAGTCATGATGGAAGATGTATTTGTAGGCACATTAGGCACAAATGTAGGTATAGGAATTGAATTCTCTTCTTTATAGAGAATTGGAAATACCAAGAGCTTCAACACAACTTTTCATTGGCATAGCATTAGAGTCTAGAATATGAGAAATTCCACACAACACTTCCATACTATTTTCATCACTTTGAATCATTTTTGTCAAGCCTTCAATCATGGGGATCGCCTAACTATTCGAGTATTCTTGACCCATCCATTGTTGAAGCCTATCCAACTCATGGTCAACATTCCCCAATTAGTCAATTGTTACTCATGTTAAGGAGTCATCCTTATTATGAGAAGTACAAGGGGAATGTATCTCCATAATGTTAGGTATATCTTATGTAGGAATAGAGGATTCACCCAAGTTCCCATATATTAGGTTATTCAACCCAGGCTCACACCCCTTAGTATTTAAATTTCAAGAAGCCATTCATTTATAACTTCTTCTCACTAGGATACTATATGTGAGAGAGGGTAATTAAACTCATGCACAAAGAGGGAAAATATAAATGATTGGATTTGTATTGACAATACCTCTCATAAAATTGATTATGCAAGGAGAAAATATGATTAAACAATACAATTTCCCAATAGAACAATTCATTAATTCACCAATTCGATAAAATGAATGATATATTTGAACAATTAATTCCTCTAAATTTAAAAATAATATGCAATAACAATTAGATCTGAGCATACAAATTAGAAATTATGCAGCCCACAAGAAAATTACACTAAAATAAATTAGGTTTTTTGTGAATTCAACTTCTAAATTAATGTATTTTAAGTTAAAAAAATATGTATTAAAAAAATATTGCAAATGTGATTTAATTAAAGGCATACAAATAGAATCTAAAAAAATAAAATTAGAAATAATGCAAGTACTATGTCAGGTTCACCAAAATGTAATGGGTGAAAAATGGGGGTTCACAAGTTTATGCATGTAAACAAGGAGCTAGACCTATTTCTCACACATTACATTAAAGGAGAGGGTGAACCTACTTGGATCAATCATGAATATGATTGAAAAAGATTGAGCAACACATGAGAGATCTGGGTCTCCTTTGTTTGAGTTGAAAATGAACTTCAGAAAGGTGTAAATTGAATGAAAGATCTAAGGTTAAAGGTTAACAATTGAGATAAATTAACATGAACTAGTAGTTTAAGATTTGATATGCAAACACTAATATATATCTAGAGTAAGGAAACTGAGAGGAACGTGTATTTGGAATCTAAGCCTGAAAGTGTAGGACAATGATGCTTTGGGAAACCTTTTCCTTGAAATGCCTAATGCAAACAACAAATATATTTTTTGGTTCAGAATATAATTTAGAATGATCTTCTAAATATTTATTAGAAATTTGTTATACATAGGTGTGTGGGGTAACCTTGTCCTCTGCTTTTAGCTCTTGCAAAAGCTAGATCTAATTATCCTTGTCTACTCTTCCCAATTATGCAATTGTAGCCTTTGAACTTCTAACCTAAACATAGAAGAAGAGAAATTGTGTTGGGGATAGGGGTTTGCCTAAGTAAAACCTAAATTTAAATGAAATGGAAATGCAAAGTGTGCATTTTAAGGGCAGAGGCTAGATGTGAATTAAAATTTTGAAATTGAAATGTGGTACCTTGATGAATCTTGCCTTGAAGTCTTTATGTAAAGGTTGGTGTTGTCATGTAAGGATGTAGGATATATATTCATAATGGCTTGATCATGGATGTCATCTTGAATGCTTCAAATTTGAATACTTGACCACTCCTTCACTACCTTGACAATGTTTGATTGCTTGCTCACTTGAATTGAATAATTCCCTTGAGAAATTGAATTGGAGAGATGTAATATGGATAGACTTGTCTCAAATGAGGGGTAAGACTTTCTTTTATACCTCTTCTCATCAAATTTGTTTTAATTTTTTAGATAGGACAACATGGGAAGGTAATTCTCACCCAAATTTTATGACCATTGTTGAGTTCAAAATTAGGCCCCTTTAAGCACGACAAGGGAATCCAGTTTGCCTTTGTCTAGGGACAAGGGAATCTAGGATGTCCTTGTCTAGCCTATCAAGGTTGAGTTTAAGACCATTAAACTAGATGAGCATTAAGAAAGAGATTTAAAGGCGATGTGAGAAAAATCAAACATGGTCATAAGCACAGAAGGCCAAAACACTAAAGTGAGGCCTAAGTAAGGATGAAATTGTATAGGGATATAATTTACTATGATATAATAACTCATGTTTAAGTAGTTGGAGTGAAATCTTATTTGGAATACTTCTAGTAGGTCCCTTTGGTGGTGTGGGATTATCACTAGCATGTGGGTCTGGTGGTGTTGGATTAGACCTTGGTGGGATTTCATCTATCAATGACACCCTTTTACTTCTCAAGTTTTAGTTATTTCTATTTGAGTTCTAAAAATATTGTACCTTTGCATACTACAGTTCATTATCCCTCTAGAAGGGTAATAGAAACTCTTCATCTTCGACCCCGTGACTTGGAACAATTTCACTCATAAATACATAGGAATAAAACATCATTACATTCATAGGTTTTGAAGAAGAATTTGGGCTGGGTTGCATTATTCTTGAAGCATATTACATGCAACCTGCACTCATTTGCCACAATATTTGCATTAAAATTTTCACACATGTTATAGCTTTCAGGTGAAAGAGGAATCCTTTCATTGTTTGGCCTAGCACTCCATTGGCTATTTGGTCTTTGTTGTCCAGAACTTCTACTCCCAAAGCTTTTACCATTTTGGTTATACCCCTAGGAATTGTAGTTTACACTAGATCCAAGAGTATAGGTACTTTGTTGCTAATTAGGACTAGGGTTCACCCTCAGTTTGGTCAATTCGCTCGTAACTTGGGAAAGTGTTTTCTTAACTGCTTCCAATTTATAGGCTAATTGTATTCATTTATCTTTATCATGATTAACTTGTTGTTAGAAGAATGTGGATTTCGGGGGTTCATATTTTATATATGTGATTATAGGTGGTGGTGTTGATTGATCAATTAGCATAGGGTTCAACAAAGTTGTATTGTTTGGCATGGCATTGTTGATTGCCAAAATCTAGTTTCTCGTCCCAGAGAAACCAAAGGATGGCATAGCCCAAAAATAACCTCCATCTTGAGGGTCTAGCATGATGGGCAATGGTCAAAACTTGGCTATACACCTTTTACAAAGTATTTATTTCATCTTTATGAATTCTCTAAAGAAAGAGAGAAGTGAACGAATCCAAAGCTTTGAAATATACTTGGATTCTAGTTGCCTCCCAATATAATGTATAGTGTAACTAATTGTTGGTCAGTGCTTAAAGATCATTACTAGTTTGTTTGATTTTTTCTTGCTCCTAACAAACTGATAGTATAGAACAAATAGATCAATGTAAATCCTAAATTGACCCAAGAATTTTTTTTCCAAGTTTAACCAATTGGTGATCACGAGGTATATTTAGGTCTTAGTTATAAACATATTATCTTAAAGAATAAGGGAACAATTTTCAAACTATGTCTTGTTACATGACCTCCTTGCACTTACAAATTTATTTAAATGTTTTTATGTCTTCCTATGTAGCTTGAGATTATCCATACATAAACTTGGGACAAAACTTCTCAAGATTTTTCGGTAATTCATGTAGAACTCTCATGACCTCTTGGGATAGATGTGCATGAATGATTGGGTTTTGATGGTCTTGTGGAAATACTAGTGTATAAGAAGCCTCACCTCTATATTTCCCTTGGTCATCCCTTGATTTATGATATTGGGAAAGTTCTAAGAAATCCCCATTCTCAGAATTGGATTAAAGGACTTTCCTATATTTCTCAGGTGAGAAAGATGCTATATTTTCTAGCTTAACAATTTATAGTTTACCCTCCTTCTAGTGATAGTCATGTTGATTGTGGTTTTAGAATGAACAATGATAGGGGTTTTGAATATGAATCTCCTCTCTTGAAAACTGAAATATCACTCTAATATTACGTGAGGTCATGTATTAGCCATGCAAAATCAATTAATTGTAAAAATGTGATTATTTTTTGAGGGGTATTTGTTGGTATCTCTTAATGTTTAGTTGAATCTAGAATCTCAATGTCAAATATTTCTCTCCAATGAACAATTATATTTTTAGTATTTTCAATAAAATATCTACAAAGCCAAATTTGAGCAAAGGAAATATGAAATCATCAATACCATAGTAATAATTTATTTGGAAGACCACAAATACAAACAACAAAATCTTATGAATTTGTTTTTTTATTCTAGATCCACAATGTTCAGTAGAGAATGTCACATTGAAATTTCAATACATTTTGACTATAGTGTCTACGTAAAAAATTTATAACCCTTAACAAAGCAAAAATCAAGAGTTCATATAGCTTTTAGAAATCGAATTTGCCAACCTGTAGCTAAGGTTTATTGAAACAATTATTGAAAATTGACAAGATTAACTAGAAAGATAAGTAAACAAAACTACACTACATCTATTTACTAATTAAAAATAATTGAACCTTCACCATTTTCAAGATACTTGGTGATGATTTCTCACACCTAAGAACCAAAACGTGGTCATATTATTGCACCCAAAACTAGAGTTTACCATGTGGATCTTATTGTGTGATGTCTGGAGAAGAAAAGTGGGAAAGTTTGGCCCTAATTTCATGCCAAAATCTTAGACTTTTCTGCTAAATTGAGTCATGATGTATATAGACACAAAAGATACCTGGGAATCTCTAGATCAAGCTATAAGTGATGTGTCTTTCTCATGTGCATGGAAAAATTAGTGCAAAATGTGCACTTACACTCTTCCAATATGATTTGATCAATCTATAAAACATTATTAAATATTAAAAAATAAAGGAAAATTGTAATAAAAAATGATCCATAACCTCCAGAAATGTTTGGTTGAAAGCTTGAGAAACACTATGGAGTTCTTTTAAATCATACATTTTGGTGCATTTCAACTTGATGGATTTGAGTCTTCCCAAAGCTTCTCAACATTTTCTTCTTATCATCAAATTGAGGAAGCTCAACTTTCATATACTAGAGATATTTCTTGATTATCATGATGTGATCAATCATTTCCTTAGTGCATACTTTGTGAAGGATGTTAGCATTTGGCATTATAAAAGACAATGGAAGATTGTTGGCATTTCAATAAGGATATTGAGAAGGTTGTTGATGATTATGGATATAACTGATTAAGGATGTTTACTGTCTTGATATTATTATTTTGTCATTGATATCAAGAAATTGATTTTCTAATTCAGTATGATGTTGCCATATCTTGAGAAGTATGATTTGAAGAATATAAAGATGTTGATAAAAGACACAGAAAGATTATGATGAATAAGAGGATGAATAAGGTATTCAAAGGGCAACTATTACCGAGTTAGACAATGATGAGATCATGATGTTTAGATTGTTTTAACATCATACATATGTTGTAAATTGTAAGGTTAATACTATACTATGTTACCAAGCAAAGAACCTAGTCGGTAAACCCTAAGGAACCTAGTCGGTAAACCCTAAGGTTATCGCTATCAGTTAATGAAGGCAGAATGTCTACTGAGTGAAGTTTAGTATTTACCAAGTTGTAACTGAGTTGTAACTGACCTATAATAGAATACATTAAATGGTTACATGCATTATTTAATGAAGGAAGTTGATGAGCCAAAACTGATTAAATGATTGGTATGTCGTGCATGAAGTTTGTTAATGAATCTATGGCAAAGGAAAATCGGCAGGAAGATCTACAGCTCAGATTGAACCGCAATACCCTAGCACAAGTTCCAAGAAATATATACAAGTTCCAAGGAAGGGTAAAACATTTTCAAATCGAAAGATACATTGAACTTGGTTAAAGTTTGAAGATCTGATGGCTATGAATGATCATGGGAAATGTGATCAAGGAGATTAAGTGGTTAGCTAATTGTTTATAAATAGGAAACTATTGATAAACAATGTATGCAGGCAAATGTATGCATGAGGATGCCACATAATGATTACCGAGCATAGAAGCTTGAAGACCTATTTGAATAACATAGTATAGAAGCCCAACAGATGGACAAGATTAGTTCTATGTCTAGATTGTATTGAGCAAATAAGAATCTGCTTTAGCATTTTAGATGTGAAGTTGCAGATAGATTTTTATTACTATTATTTTGTGAAAGTGACAGAAAATCTCTTGACCGAGTGGACTTAACAGTCTTATTTGTAAAACCCTCTAGCAAGGTGACATTCTGATTGAGTACTTGAAATCCTTTAACAAGGTCACTTCTAACAAGGTGAAGATCCTAACAGATCTGAGGGAAATCCCTTAACCGGGTCACATCTAGCAATGTGTTTGTAATATTTAACAGGATTTTCTTTTAACCGAGCATACTCTAGAAAAGTATATTTCTTAGTGGATCCGAAATCCCACAATGGTTTTTCCCTATTTGGGTTTCCATGTTAAATCTGGTGTTATGAGGTTTATGATGTTTATATGCTTTTGAGTTTGTATTTTTAGCAGTTTTGGTTATATTACTGAATTATATGTTATCAAGGTTGAATCTAATGTTTTTATGGAAGATTAAGTTTGTATGATTCACCCCCCCTCTCATCTTGTTGGCTATTGGATCTGTACTTATATTAAGTATCAGAACTATCAATTGGTATCAGAGCTTTGGACTCTGGAAGAAATGTTTAAAGGCACTTGAGTTAAAGATCCAAAGATGTATAAGAGGGATGCACCGAAGCTGAACAAGTCAAGTTTCTCTACATGGCAGAAAAGGATGAAGCTGGACCTATCAGGAGTTGGGGAATATGTTGTATATTATGTGGAGAATGATTTCATCACACCGAGCACCTATCCATTGACAATGGAAGAGATAAAGGCAAAGCAAGAACATATCCAAGCAATGATTGAAATAACATCTGCATTGACCGACTCAGAGTTTAATGATCTAGAAGGCTGCAATGATGCAAAGGCTATGTGGAATAAGCTCATATCAGTATATGGAGGAGATGAACATGTTCAAAGAGAAAAAGTAGATAGTCTAAGAGGACAACTTGAATCTATGAGGATGAGTGAACGTGAGAACATAACTCAGTACAGTACAAGACTAAAGGAGATTGTCAATCAAATCAAAGGAGCAGGTGGAACTATTGAAGAAAAGGATATAACAAGTAAGTTGTTAAGAACCCTTCTACCAGCTTATGCAATCCGAGTCTCTGCAATCAATGAATTGAGGTCTGTACCTAATATGCCAGTTTCTTTAGATGCTACTATTGGTAAGCTACATGCATTTGAGTTAAGTAACTTTGATAACAGTGGATCTTCAATAAATAAAGTTGAATCTGCATTTAGTTCTTTTCATCTTGATGAATCTAATGATTATAATGAAAGAAATTATAAGTACTCTGAAGTAGATCATAGTGGAGCAAGTGAAATATTTCATAAGAACATGGAAGAAGTACACAAACTTTATGAGGAAATCAGAAAGCAAGAAGAGGTTGAAGCACTATTAGCCAAAAGGTTACCGAGAGGCAAAGGTAAGTATAAAGGAAAACTACCTTTGAAATGTTTCAATTGTGATAAGATAGGACATATGGCTTCTAATTGTCCTAACAAAGATTCTACTGAAAAGAGAGATTACTGAGATGATAGACAGAAAGACAATCATTACAGAGGACACCGAGATTTTAGAAGAAGAGATAGAAAGACATGCTTAATAGCTGATGAGGAATCCAATGATGATAAATTAGATGAAAATGATACAGAGGAAGTAGTTTATGTGGCTATCAAAGATGGATTAGATGAAGAAAGGTATGAAGAAAAAGCCCTAATATCTCACATAAATACTAATGATTCTTGGATCATAGATAGTGGATGCCCACATCATATGACAGGAGATAAACACAAGTTTGTTATATTAGAAGATTATGATGGAGGCTATGTTAGATTTGGTAATGATGCACCATGTCTAGTGAAGGGTAAAGGATCTATAACACTTCTTGACAATGCAAGATGTAATGATGTTTATTGGGTTGAAGGTTTGAAATACAATTTGTTGAGTGTAGCATAGCTAAACAACACAGGTTACCGAATAGAATTTCAAAAAGGAATTGTCAAAGTTCATGACAATAATGGAAAGTTAGCTACTATCGGGACACAAACAAAAGGTAAAACATTTCACCTTGACTCAACTCATAACAATTGTTTGTATGCAAAGCTAGATGATACCTGGTTATGGCATAAAAGGTTTTCTCATGTAAATTTTGATAATCGGATCAAAATAAGTAAGAAGTGATAGTTCTGATACTTAATATAAGTACAGATCTTATAGCCAACAAGATGAGAGGGGGGGGGGGGGGGGGTGAATCATACAAACTTAATCATCCCTAAAAAACATCAGATTCAACCTCAGTAACATTTATATCAGTAATATAACCAAAACTGTCAAACATGCAAACTCAAACGCATATGAACATCATAATCCTCATAACACCAGATTTAACATGGAAACCCAAATAGGGAAAAACCAATGTGAGATTTCGGACCCACTAAGAAATATACTCTTCTAGAGTATGCTCGGTTAAAAGAAAATCCTATTAAGGATTACAAACACATTGCTAGATGTGACCCAGTTAGGGGATTTCCCTCAGATCTGTTAGGATCTTCACTTTGTTAGAAGTGACCTTGTTAAAGGATTTCAAACATTCAATCAGAATGTCACCTTGCTAGAGGGTTTTACAAATAAGACTATTAAGTCCACTTGATTAAGAGATTTTCTGTCACTTTCACAAAATAACAGTAATAAAATCTATCTGCAACTTCACATCTAAAATGCTAAAGCAGATTCCTATTTGTTCAATACAATCTAGACATGGAACTAATCTTGTCTATCTGCTAGGCTTCTATACTCTGTTATTCTTACAGGTCTTCAAGCTTCTGTGCTCGGTAATCACTATGTAGCATCCCTGTGCATACACTTGCCCACATAAATTGTTTATCAACAATTTTGTATTTATATACAATTAGGTAACCACTTAATCTCCTTGATCACATTTCCCATGATCAATCATAGCCATCAGATCTTCAATCTTGTCTAGGTTCAATGCATCTTCCGATCTGAAAATGTTTTACCCCACCTTGGAACTTACATATTAGTCTTGGAACTTGTGCCAGGGTATTGTGGTTCAATCTGAGTTGTAGATCTTCATGTTGACTTTTCATTGCCTTAAATTCGTTAACAAACTTCATTCACAGCTCACCAATCATTGATCAGTTATAGCTCATCAGCTTCCTTCATTAAATACCGCATGTAAACATTTAATGCATTCTGTTATAGCTCAGTTACAACTCGGTAACAACTTGGTGAATACTAAACTTCACTCGGTAGACATTCCGTCTTCATTAACCGATAGTGATAACCTTAGGGTTTACCGACTAGGTTCCTTAGGGTTTACCGACTAGGTTCTTTGCTTGATAACATAGTATAGTATTAACCTTTACATTTTACAACATATGTATGATGTTAAAACAATCTAAAACATCATGATCTCATCATTGTCTGACTCGGTACTAGTTGCCCATTGAATACCTTATTCTTCTCAAGATATGGCAACATCATACTGAATTAGAAAATAAATTTCTTGACATCAATGACAAAATAATAATATCAAGACAGTAAACATCTTTAATCAATTATATCCATAATCATCAACAACCTTCTTAATATCCTTATTGAAATGCCAACAATCTTTCATTGTCTGTTATACAGCTATGTTGCCAACAATCTTCCCCTTTGGCATTGATGGCAAAACCAATTGATTTGACCTCAAAAGATTCGGATTGTTGTAATTCTGAAATGCTGAAATGCTCTCCCCCATACATTAGACTTCTCCTGGTTTCAATCTTCTTTCTAATCTGTAGTCTGCTCAGTTTTCTATTAGTCTTCTCCCCTGATAGGTCTTCTTCCAAAATATTAGTCTTCTCCCCTTTATAGTAGTCTTCTCCCCCTTTGACAACAATGCCAAAAAGTAAAGAACTAAAACATAATCACTTTCTGTAAGAAGTTATTTCCTACTATTGTGTATCAATTAAGTCTCGGTCAGAGCATTTGACTTCAATTCTTGTTCCCTGTAATATTTCCTGTATAACTTTAGAAAACATCCTAAAGTGTATAAATCAGCATCAACTCCCAAAAGATATTCATTAGAGTCATCGGATTGATGCTTTCACCGAACTCGGTCAGTGAGTAGAAGATAGGGGTAGGACCCCTAACCTACTTTTGAGATATTCAAAAGTGTCCCTTGGTAGTGGCTTGGTGAAGATATCGGCTATTTGTTCCTTTGTGCTAACATACTCCAACACCACTTTCTTCTCCTGAGCTTCTTGTCTAAGATAATGATATTTGATAGATATGTGCTTTGTCTTAGAGTGCATAATAAGATTTTTTGAAATGTTAATGGCACTAGTATTGTCAAAGAATATAGTTACTGGCGCGGTAACTTTCTCATTTATACCTTCCAATAGTTGTTTGATCAATGCAATGTTGGTACAATTCAACGCTGCAGCAACGTATTCAGCTTCTGATGTTGACTATGAAACACATCCTTGTTTCTTGCTAAGCCAACTCACTAGTCTTTCTCCTAAAAAGAAAGCTCCTCCACTTGTGCTTTTTCTGTCATCAATGTTGCCTGCCCAATCAGCATCAGTATAAACTTTTAAATCAAAATCATTTCCTTTCTGATATACTAAGCCATAATCCTCTGTGCCTTTCAAGTATCTAAAAATTCTTTTGATTGTTGTCATGTGTGTTTCCTTAGGATCTGCAGAGAATCTTGCAACTATAACTACTGCAAGTGCTATGTTTGGTCTGCTGTGAACAACATATTGTAGCTTTCCAATCATGGATCGGTAAAGTGTCTCATCAATAGATGCAGATTCATCATTCTTTGATAATTTACAGTTGGTAGTCATAGGAGTACTTACTGGTTTTGAATCATCCATTCCAAATTTCTTCAAGATTTCCTTTATGTACTTGGATTGAGTAATGAAAATCTCATTTTTCAGTTACAGTATCTGTAAACCTATAAAATACTTTATCTCACCGATTAATGACATCTCAAATTCTTTGCTTGTTTCATTTCCAAAGTTCTTGCATAAAGACTCATTTCCACAAAATATAATATCATCAACAAATATGGCTGAGATTAGTGTTCCATTTTCATCATTCTTCATGTACATGTTGTTGTTCTCACTTGTCCTTATAAAACCAATCTTAATCAAATAAGAGTGTAATCTTTCATACCATGCTCTTGGTGCATGTTTCAAACCATATAAAGCTTTCTTCAATTTACATACCTGATCTTTATTATTGTCTTCAACAAATCCTTCAGGTTGTTCAATGAAAACTTCTTCTTCTAATATTCCATTCAGAAATGCAGATTTGACATCCATTTGATATACCTTGAAATTTTTGAAAGCAGCATAGGCCAATAATGTTCTTACTCCTTCAAGTCTAGCAATAGGTGCAAAAGTTTTGCCATAATCAATTCCTTCTTCTTGAGCATAACCTTTGCAAACTAGTCTTACTTTGTTTCGAATGACCTCTCCCTTTTCATTCAGCTTGTTTCTAAAAATCCACTTTGTACCGATTACATTTTTGTCCTTCAGTCTTGGGATTAGTGTCCATGTGTCATTCTTTTTTATTTGATCAATCTCTTCTATCATAGCATTTATCCAATCTTCACTATTAAATGCCTCTTTCACTATTCTCGATTCAAATTCAGATATCAAACCTGTTCTGTCTCAGTTTGTTCCTTGTCATCACTGGATCATCCTTATCTCCTATAATCTGACTTGGTGCATGATGTCTTCTGACATACTTGGCTAATACATGCTCGGTAGACTCTGTATGATCTTCTTCATCACTTGGTAACTGGATATTCTCTTCATTTTCTTCAACAGTCTTCTCAGTAGGACTTCTCGGTTGAACATAGACAAATTCATCATAGTCTTCTGGTCCCTTGGAATTTCCTTCATCATTTCTTTCTGCAAATTCGTCAATTTTCACATTTGCACTTTCTACTATTTTGTTAGATGATTTGATCAGACATTTAAATGCTTTGCTTCTAGAAGAATAACCTAGAAACGTTCCTTCTTCACTTTTCTGATCAAATTTGCCATTTCTATCATCTTTATGAACATAGCATCTACTTCCAAAGATTTTAAAATAACTAACATTAGGTTTCTTATCATACCAAATTTCATATGGTGTCTTCAAAGTACCTTTCTTCAATTGAACTCAGTTCAAAGTGTAAACTGTTGTGCTTATTGCTTCTCTCCAAAATGTTTGTGGCGCCTTCTTTTCATTCATCAGTGTTCTAGCACAATCCACAATAGATCTGTTTCTTCTCTCAGCTATTCCATTTTGTTGTGGAGTTCTTGGTGCAGAGACTTGTCTTTTAATACCATGATCATTGCAAAATAAGTTGAACTCATCATATGTGAACTCTCCTCCTCTATCTGATCTAAGATATTTCAGTTGTCTTCTTGTTTCATTTTCAACTCTTGCCTTGTACCATTTAAACATTTGAAAAGCTTCTGATTTTTCTTTTAAAAACATTACTGACATCATCCTTGAATAGTCATCCACAAATAATATGAAATATTTATCACCATAATAACTTTGCACTTTCATAGGACCACAAAGATCAGTGTGCACAAGATCTAAAATTCCCTTATAAGTGTAAGACTTACTTGTAAAGCTTGATCTTGTCATCTTACCCATCTGGCATCCTCGGCACATAGCATTCTCAGGTTTTTCAAGACTCAGTAGACCTCTTACTCTGTGCTTCTTACTTATTTTGATCTTATTATCAAAATTGACATGACAAAACCTTTTATGCCATAACCAGGTATCATCTAACTTTGCATGCAAACACTTATTCTGAGTTGAGTCAAGGTGAAATGTGTTACCTTTTGTTTGTGTTCCAGTAGCAGCTAACTTTCCATTCTTGTCATGAACTTTGACAATTCCCTTCTGAAATTATATTCGGTAACCTGTGTTGTTTAGCTGTGCTACACTCAGCAAATTGTATTTCAAACCTTCAACCCAATAAACATCATTGCATCTTGCGTTATCAAGAAGTGTTATAGATCCTTTACCTCTCACTGGGCATGGTGCATCATTACCAAATCTAACATAGCCTCCATCATAATCTTCTATCATAACAAACTTGTGTTTATCTCTTGTCATATGATGTGAGCATCCACTATCTATAATCCAAGAATCATTAGTGTTTATGTGAGATATTAGGGCTTTTTCTTCATACCTTTCTTCATCTGATCCATCCTTGATAGCCACATAAACTACTTCCTTTGTATTAGTATCATCTGATTTATCATTGTTGGATTCCTCATCAGCTATTAGGCATGTCTTTCTATCTCTTCTTCTGAAGTCTCGGTGTCCTCTGTGATAGTTATCTTTCTGTCTATCATCTCGGTAATCTCTCTTTTCAGTAGAATCTTTGTCAAGACAGTTAGAAGCCATATGTCCTATCTTATCACAATTGAAACATTTCAAAGTTAGTTTTCCTTTATACTTACCTTTGCCTCTCGATAACCTTTTGGCTAATAGTGCTTCAAACTCTTCTTGCTTTCTGATTTCCTCATACAGTTTGTGTACTACCTCCATGTTCTTACGAAATCTTTCACTTGCTCCGCTATGATCTCCTTCAGAGTACTTACACTTTCTTTCATTGAAATCATTAGATTCATCAAGATGAAAAGAACTAAATGCAGATTCAACTTTATTTACCGAAGATCCACTGTTATCAAAATTACTTAACTCAAATGCATGTAGCTTACCAATAGTAGCATCTAAAGAAACTGGCATATTAGGTACAGACCTCAATTCATTGAATGCAGAGACTTGGATTGCACAAGCTGGTAGAAGGGTTCTTAACAACTTACTAGAGGGTTTTACAAATAAGACTGTTAAGTCCACTCGGTTAAGAGATTTTCTGTCACTTTCACAAAATAACAGTAATAAAATCTATCTGCAACTTCACATTTAAAATGCTAAAGCAGATTCCTATTTGTTCAATACAATCTAGACATAGAACTAATCTTGTCTATCTATTGGGCTTCTATACTCTATTATTCTAACAGGTCTTCAAGCTTCTATGCTTGGTAATCACTATGTAGCATCCCTGTGCATACACTTGCCAGCATACATTGTTTATCAACAATTTCCTATTTATAAACAATTAGGTAACCGCTTAATCTCCTTGATCACATTTCCCATGATCAATCATAGCCATCAGATCTTCAATCTTGTCCAGGTTCAATGCATCTTCCGATCTGAAAACATTTTACCCCACCTTGGAACTTGCATATTAATCTTGGAACTTGTGCCAGGGTATTGTCGTTCAATCTGAGTTGTAGATCTTCATGCCGACTTTTCATTGCATTAGATTCGTTAACAAACTTCATTCACGGCCCACCAATCATTGATCAGTTCCATCTCATCAGCTTCCTTCATTAAATACCGTATGTAAACATTTAATGCATTCTATTATAGCTCGGTTACAACTCGGTAACAACTCGGTGAATACTAAACTTCACTCGGTAGACATTCCGTCTTCATTAACCGATAGCGATAACCTGAGGGTTTACCGACTAGGTTCCTTAGGGTTTACCGACTAGGTTCTTTGCTTGATAACATAGTATAGTATTAACCTTTATATTTTACAACATATGTATGATGTTAAAACAATCTAAAACATCATGATCTCATCATTGTCTGACTCGGTACTAGTTGCCCATTGAATACATTATTATTCTCAAGATATGGCAACATCATACTAAATTAGAAAGTCAATTTCTTGACATCAATGACAAAATAATAATATCAAGACAGTAAACATCTTTAATCAGTTATATCCATAATCATCAACAACCTTCTCAATATCCTTATTGAAATGCCAAAAGTCTTTCATTGTCTGTTATAAAGTTATGTTGCCAACAAGAAGCACCGAGTAAGAGGTCTACTAAGTCTTGAAAACCCTGAGAATGCTATGTGCCAAGGATGCCAGATGGGTAAGATGACAAGATCAAGCTTTACAAGTAAGTCTTACACTTCTAAGGGAATTTTAGATCTTATGCACACTGATCTTTGAGGTCCTATGAAAGTTCAAAGTTATTATGGTGATAAATATTTCATATTATTTGTGGATGACTATTCAAGGATGATGTCAGTAATGTTTTTAAAAGAAAAATCAGAAGCTTTTCAAATGTTTAAATGGTACAAGGCAAGAGTTGAAAATGAAACAGGAAGACAACTGAAATGTCTTAGATCAGATAGAGGAGGAGAGTTCACATCTGATGAATTCAACTTATTCTGCAATGATCATGGTATTAAAAGACAAGTCTCTGCACCGAGAACTCCACAATAGAATGGAATAGCTGAGAGAAGAAACAGATCTATTGTGGATTGTGCTAGAACCCTGATGATTGAAAAGAAAGTGCCACAAACATTTTCAAGAGAAGCAATAAGCATAGCAGTTTACACCCTGAACTGAGTACAATTGAAGAAAGGTACTTTGAAGACACCATATGAAATCTGGTATGATAAGAAACCTAATATAAGTTATATTAAAATCTTTGGAAGTAGATGCTATGTACACAAAGATGATAGAAATGGCAAGTTTGATCAGAAGAGTGAAGAAGGAACATTTCTAGGTTATTCTTCTACAAGCAAAGCATTTAAATGTCTGATCAAATCATCTAAACAAATAGTAGAAAGTGCAAATGTGAAAATTGATGAATTTGCAAAAAGAAATGATGAAGGAAATTCCAAGGAACCAGAAGACTATGATGAATTTGTCTATGTTTAACTGACAAGTCTTACCGAGAAGACTGTTGAAGAAAATGAAGAGAATATCTAGTTACCAAGTGACGAAGAAGATCATATAGAGCCTACTGAGCCTATATTAGCCAATTATGTCAAAAGACATCATGCACCAAGTCAGATTATAGGAGATAAGGATGATCCAGTGATGACAAGGAACAAATTGAGATATAACACATGTTTGATATCTGAATTTGAATCGAGAATAGTGAAAGAAGCATTTAACAGTGAAGATTGATCAAATCAAGAAGAATGACACATGGACACTAATCCCAAGACCAAAGGACAAAAATGTAATCGGTACAAAGTGGATTTTTCATAAACAAGCTAAATGAAAAAGGAGAGGTCATTCAAAATAAAGGAAGAGTAGTTTGCAAAGGTTATGCTCAAGAAGAAGGAATTGATTATGGTGAAACTTTTGCACCTGTTGCTAGACTTGAAGGAGTAAGAACATTGTTGGCATATGCTGCTTTCAAAAATTTCAAGGTATATCAAATGGATGTCAAATCTGCATTTCTGAATGGAATATTGGAAGAAGAAGTTTTCATTGAACAACCTGAAGGATTTGTTGAAGACAATAATAAAAATCGGGTATGTAAATTGAACAAAGCTTTATATGGTTTGAAACAAGCACCTAGAGCATGGTATGAAAGATTGCACTCTTATTTGATTAAGATTGGTTTTATAAGGACAAGTGAGAACAGCAATATGTACATGAAGAATGATGAAAATGGAATACTGATCTCAGCCATATTTGTTGATGATATTATATTTTGTGGAAATGACTCTCTATGTAAGAACTTTGGAAATGAAATGAGAAAAGAATTTGAGATGTCATTAATTAGTGAGATAAAGTATTTTATAGGTTTACAAATACTGCAAATGAAAGATGAGATTTTCATTACTCAATCCAAGTACATAAAGGAAATCTTGAAGAAATTTGGAATGGAGGATTCAAAACCAGTAAGTACTCCTATGACTAACAATTGTAAATTATCAAAGAATGATGAATTTGCATATGTTGATGAGACACTTTACCGATCCATGATTGGAAAGCTACAATATGTTGTTCACAGCAGACCAAACATAGCACATGCAGTAGTTATAGTTGCAAGATTCTCTGCAGATCCTAAGGAAACACACATGATAGAAATCAAAAGAATTTTTAGATACTTGAAAGGCACAGAGGGTTATGGCTTAGTATATTAGAAAGGAAATGATTTTGATTTAAAAGTTTATACTGATGCTAATTGGGCAAGCAACATTGATGACAGAAAAAGCACAAGTGGAGGAGCTTTCTTTTTAGGAGAAAGACTAGTAAGTTGGCTTAGCAAGAAACAAGGATGTGTTTAACAGTCAAAAGCAAAAGTTGAATACATTGTTGCAACATTGAATTACACCAACATTGCATGGATCAAACAACTATTGGAAGGAATAAATGAGAAAGTTACCAAGCCAGTAACTATATTTTGTGACAATACTAGTGCCATTAACATTTCAAAAAATCCTGTTATGCACTCTAAGACAAAGCACATCTCTATCAAATATCATTATCTTAGAGAAGAAGCTCAAGAGAAGAAAGTGGTGTTGGAGTATGTTAGCACAAAGGAACAAATGGAAGATATCTTCACCAAGCCACTAGCAAGGGACACTTTTGAATATCTCAGAAGTAAGTTAGGGGTCCTACCCCTATCTTCTACTCACTAACCGAGTTCGGTGAAAGCATCAATCTAATGACTCTATTGAATATCTTTTAGGAGCTGATGCCGATTTACACACTTTAGGATGTTTTCTAAAGGTGTACAGGAAACAATACAAGGAACAGGAATTGAAGACAAAATGCTCTGACCGAGACTAAATTGACACATTACAATAGGAATTCACTTCATACAGGAAGAAATTATGTTTTAGTTCTTTACTTTTTGGCATTGTTGTCAAAGGGGGAGAAAACTGAGAAAGGGGAGAAGACTGAAGATTGGAAAGAAGACTGAAAAAAGAGGAGAAATCTAATGTATGGGGGAGAAAATCTGTTGACAGCAAGAGAGCATTTCAGCATTTTAGAATCATAGCAATCCGAATTTTTTAAAGGTCAAATCAATTGGTTTTGCCATCAATGCTAAAGGGGGAGATTGTTAGAATTTGGCATTATAATAGACAATGGAAGATTGTTGGCATTTCAATAAGGATATTGAGAAGGTTGTTGATGATTATGGATATAACTGATTAAGGATTTTTACTGTCTTGATATTATTATTTTGTCATTGATTTCAAGAAATTGATTTTCTAATTCAGTATGATGTTGCCATATCTTGAGAAGTATGACTTGAAGAATATAAAGATGTCAGTAAAAGACACTAAAAGATTATGATGAATAAGAGGATGAATAAGGTATTCAAAGGGAAACTATTACCGAGTCAGACAATGATGAGATCATGATGTTTAGATTGTTTTAGCATCATACATATGTTGTAAATTGTAAGGTTAATACTATACTATGTTACCAAGCAAAGAACCTAGTTGGTAAACCCTAAGGAACCTAGTCGCTAAACCCTAAGGTTATCGCTATCGGTTAATGAAGGCAGAATATCTACCGAGTGAAGTTTAGTATTTACCAAGTTATAACCAAGTTGTAACCGAGCTATAACAGAATACATTAAATGGTTACATGCATTATTTAATGAAGGATGCTGATGAGCTGGAACTGATTAAATAATTGGTATGTCGTGCATGAAGTTTGTTAATGAATTTATGGAAAAGGAAAATCGGCAGGAAGATCTACAGCTTAGATTGAACCGCAATACCCTAGCACAAGTTCCAAGAAATATATACAAGTTCCAAGGCAGGGTAAAACATTTTCAGATCGAAAGATACATTGAACCTGGTCAAAGTTTGAAGATCTGATGGCTATGATTGATCATGGGAAATGTGATCAAGGAGATTAAGTGGTTAGCTAATTGTTTATAAATAGGGAACTATTGATAAACAATGTATGCAGGCAAATGTATGCACGGGGATGCTACATAGTGATTACCGAGCACAGAAGCTTGAAGACCTATTTGAATAACATAGTATAGAAGCCCAGCAGATGGACAAGATTAGTTCTATGTCTAGATTGTATTGAGAAAATAAGAATCTGCTTTAGTATTTTAGATGTGAAGTTGCAAATAGATTTTTATTACTGTTATTTTGTGAAAGTGACAGAAAATCTCTTAACCGAGTGGACTTAACAGTCTTATTTGTAAAACCCTCTAGCATGGTGACATTCTGATTGAGTGTTTGAAATCCTTTAACAAGGTCACTTCTAACAAGGTGAAGATCCTAACAGATCTGAGGGAAATCCCTTAACCGGGTCACATCTAGCAATGTGTTTGTAATCTTTAACAGGATTTTCTTTTAACCGAGCATACTCTAGAAGAGTATATTTCTTAGTGGGTCCGAAATCCCATAGTGGTTTTTCCCTATTTGGGTTTCCACGTTAAATCCAATGTTATGAGGTTTATGATGTTTATATGCTTTTGAGTTTGTATGTTTTGTAGTTTTGGTTATATTACTGAAGTATATGTTACTGAGGTTGAATCTGATGTTTTTATGGAAGATTAAGTTTGTATGATTCACCCCCCCCCCCTCTCATCTTGTTGGCTATTGGATCTGTACTTATATTAAGTATCAGAACTATCAAAGGATGCCATTAAATTCTTGGATTATGTTCTGAACACTGTTCACTTTACCCTTCATATCCTAGAATGTACATGAAAGACATTATACAAATTCCTCTATTCTTTGTAACAATGTATTTGTAGCATTATATTATTCTATCATGTCATCTTTATCCTTCTTACATGTTTTAATCACCATTCTAATGGCCTTCAGGCATTTCTTTGACATACCCAACTATGACTCATCCAACACCGATGCCTTAAGAAGGACATTATGCAAAGTATGGAGAGATAATCTTCCCACATGAGAGTATTTTCTTCTATGAATGTATCTTCATCCTCATTTGTTAGCATTTTGTGCAAAATATCCAACTGATTACTAATGTCATGATGAATTTTGAGCACATTTCTTATCAACTCTTCTCCCAATGTTTAAATATCTTTCCTCCACTCTAGTGCAACTATTACAAAACTATCTTTTCCATGGAACCTAGCCTCTGGGGCCAATGCAATATGAAAGATTCTAGAAGGTGAAAATGAATCTAGAGGACCTAAGAGGTGGCTAATGTACTTTGTAAGCTCTTCAATTTGTGCTCTTTTTAACTCTTTGGTATTCGCATCCTTCTGCATTCTTTAGAATATAGTTGTCCCTACCTATCATAATGAGCACTTTTGAGCTTCATGGGTTTGGACTCCAAGGTCCTTTTCTTGCAGTAGGTAATTGTGCACTTGTATCTCATCCTCAAACTTGTCTACAAGGGGTACAACTTTTGTTATCTCTAGTGGCCACAAGCATTAGTTGTTACTAGTGAGATTTTCCCTACCTTCTTTATCTAAGGTGTTTTAAATGTCTGCACTAGGTTAACAACGTTCATTTCTTTTAATTCCAAGTTATATATTTTTTGTATCTTTTGGATTGTTTGAGACAACCAAACATGTGCTTGTCCATAATATCATATTATCATGTTCCTTAAACACTTCTTCTCCATGTTATTCATCTCTACATTATTTTTCTCTATGTTCTCCTTCTCTGAGTGGATGTTGCTCTGTGTGAATCTGAGTGAAGCAGTCACCAGTTAGGAGGGACCTCAAAGAGATCAATATGGACTAGTCAGCAAGAGTAAACACAATGGAAACACAAACATGTGATGGAGGCAATGCAGAACACTTTGTTTTATTCTATGAAAACTAATCACAACCAACCGGTAACAACCACGTTACAGAAACCATCTCACAGGCCTGCTAAAACATGCTCAAAGTACAGAATAGGTCACAATTGGGACCTTCAATCTTAACACCTATCTTCTACGTTTAGTTTAACCACTTGATTGTTCAATCGTTACATTCTAATGCACAATTAAAATTATATATATAATCCAAAGGTATCCGGTCAACCCAAAAAAGGGATCAAAACCTAAAGAACAAGACCTAACATGTAAAATCAACAAGGTCTCCCCCCGCCTAGAGATTCCTCCAAAAAATCCAAAGGATGAAGTGTAGATCATGGGAAAATGTTGGCCACACGCCAAGGAACATCGCAATCAATGGTCGAGGCTATGCAAGATTTGGAAGGGGTTCTGGTAGATCACCAAAATAGGTCCAACCAACCGGTAACAAGAAACTGTCAAGGAAACTGATAGCGATAACTTGCCAGAAAATGATCCAAATGCGATGCAGTCTGAAAATAAGAAACATAATCAAGTCTTCAAGTAGAATCCATCTTTACAGGATCCGATGAGCCAAAACCAGGACACACAGAAATAAATGTTGAAACTATAAACAAAAAGCAAAACATAAAGAAAAATATTTTTGGTTGATGCAAGATTGCTATGAACTGGGGATGCTCTTGTATCAAACATCTAGGGTTATTGAAAAAGTGAGCCTCTCACTTTGCTCGGGTCAGAGGAAAACCAAGGCGGTCTACCTCTGCCTAAGAAATCCAAGATGAATCTTCAACTAGTCTATCCTTCCACTTCCCAAAGTACTCCTTATACTAACTGCTTCGGGTACTACACCCAATCCTATTGTCCAAAATATCTTCAATCTGATCCGGTTCCTTCCAGGGAAACTGTTTCTCCAAGTCTGCAATACTGTCCTCACTGAATTCTAGTTCATGATACTCATGAAGATCTGCAATGTTAAATACAAGTGAAATACTCAGACTATCTGGTAACTCCACTTCAAATGCATTTCCAGAACTAAACTTCCTTAGAATCCTGCAAGGTCCAGCCTTTTTCATCTTCAATTTGTTATAAGTTCCAATTGGGAATATTTATTTTCTCATATATACCATCAATTCATCACCAACTTCAAATTCCTTATATCACCTCTTCTCATTTTCCTTCTCCTTATATTTGATGTTCATGTCCTCCAAATGTTGCTTAACCTGAATATGTAAGGTTGCCATGTGATCTGCAAAGTCTTCAGCTTTTGAACTTCTCCAGTCTTCACTGCTAATATCTCTTAATTTTGATATACCTCTAGGATGCACTTCGGTAACAATCTCAAAAGGTGTTCTTCTGGTACTCCTATTTACTAAATTGTTGTAGGCAAACTCTGCCTATGCAAGAATCAAATCCCAACTTCTAGTTTTATCTCCAACTCAACATCTCAACAAATTTCCCAAGCTTTGGTTAACTAATTCTATCTATTTATCAGTCTGTGGATGAAAAGTAGAACTGAACTTCAAATTTGTCTTCATCTTCTTCCAAAGTGTACTCCAAAAATATCCAACAAACTTAGTGTCTCTGTCTGAAACTATGCTCTTGGGTAACCCATGAAATCTCACTACTTCCTTGAAAAATAGGTCTACTACATGTAATGCATCTGATGTCTTCTTACAAGGTATGAAATGAGCCATCTTCGAGAATCTATCCACTACCACAAATATAGAATCATTCCCTCTCAGTCTTTTAGGCAATCCAAGTATGAAATCCATGCTTATATCCTCCCAAGATCTTACCGGTATTGTCAAAGGTTTATACAATCCCACATTCTGACTGCTACCCTTTGCAACTTGACAAACTCTACAACTTTGCACATATTTCTTAACATCCTTATGAATTTGGGGCCAAAAGTATTACTCACTCACCAATGCTAGTGTTTTGTCAATACCAAAATGTCCATATAATCCTCCATTGTGTTTCTCCTTTATCTAATTATTCCTCATAGAACTCTTAGGTATGCACAACCGAACTCCTCTAAATAACATCCCATTCTGAATGAAGTAATCCAACCACTTGCTTCTATCTACCATAACCGTTTCTCTACATGCTTTCCAAGCTTCTGCAAAATCCGGGTCATCATCATACAATGTCTTCAATTATTCAAATCCTAACTATCACTCTCATATCTGTCAACAAATTCCTTCTCCTACTCAATACATCAACAACTTTGTTATATTCCCCACTTCTATGCTTCAACATGTTAGGGTTCCCACAGATACTGAGAGGGGGGGGGGTGAATCAGTATCTGACCGGTAATGTAATTTTCTTAAAACTGAACATGCAGAACATAAAGTAACAGTATATCGGTATGCAAGAATTAATGTAAATAACAGAAATAAAAACATCCACATGAAAAGAACACCATAACACAAGATGTTTATCGAGGAAACCCGGTGTGGGAAAAACCTTGGTGGGATTTGTGACCCACAATATTCACTTACTGGCCAATAAGAGAATATTACTTACAATAGGGGCATGCACATGCAGGAAGGCCAACTGCCTAGAGCTCACTGCTCAATAAGAAGTCACACTGACTTACAATGAGGATTATGCAAATCCAATGATCTGTACTGCTTTACAATAGCATCTTCAATGCCAGATTCAGTACCAGTTCTTTCTCTGATCTTTACATATACCCTTGACCTACAATTCGCACATTAGGTCTACCTTATAATTTATTTATGCTTTCTATCCATATCCTATAAAAGTCTACAATGATCTCTTTTATATACAAGAGTCATTTTACAATTTGCCAAGTCAGCTTACAATAATAAACAAAATATTACATATCAAAAATCTTGTCGGCCTCTGTGCCGGTATACATATTTCCTTCTGTATCGGTGCCGGTGTAGATTGATCTTGCTGATGCCAGTGCACTGTCTTGTTTGAATAATTCTTTGCCAGTATAATGTCTTGCCGGTGCCATAGGATTGCAAGGTTGCCTGTGTAATGCTTTGCCGGTATAATGTCTTGTCGGTGCCATAGGATTGCAAGGTTGCCATCAATGACAAAACCTTCAATCACACACAATGTCTCATTGGAGTGTCCATATGCCAACAATCTCCCCTTTTGGCATTGATGGCAACACTCATGAGAAATTTCAAAAGATATCCAAAAAGTGTAGACCAAAAAATGTTACCAAAAATGTGAGAGCTCCCCCTGAGCATGTGATCCCTGTGTTTTGAATTTTCTCATCCTACTACTCCCCCTTTGGCATCAATGACAAAGGTTAGTAGATTTTGTAGTTGTACCAATCCATAACCTCAACCTTGTAGTTGGGTGGTTATTATCTGAAGAATGTCTCCCAAAATTAAGTTTATTCCATCCATAAACTTCTTACTATCTTTTATTGATATCTCAGTTCTGTATACTGTATCGATGAGATGCTGCAAGTGCTTTGTCGGTGTTCTGCTTCCCTGTGTTAGTGCCTCTGAGATTTCCTTCTACAGAGATGCTAAATAGTCCAATCTTGGACTTAGTTTAGATCTCAAGAATTTTGCCTTGTTTATTATTTTCTCTTTCTCTCTTTCTAATTTGAGCAATTCTTCCTCAAAATTTGTTATCTTTTCCTCAAAAACTGATAATGCATCGGGTGAGTTAACAAAATTATCTGCAAGTTTATTTATCTCTTCCTGTACCTTGCTCATCTTTTTGTCTACATCTATGGTCAAAAAGTTTATCTTATAGGTGTCTTTGTACAGAGTTTTGTGCTCTTTCAATAAATTGCACAGTTCCGGTAGAAGTGTGTCAAATTCCCTGTTACACTTCTTTATTCCTTCCTCAAAGAATTTTTGTTTCTCTTTTTCTACACTTTCCTTTACAGATTCTACCTTTGTTTGCTCAAAATTTCCAGAAATATATTTACAAATTGTATCCAACTGGCCTAAAGAATCTTTGTTGGCTATATTACAATTTGGAGCTATTGATTTCAAAACAGGAATTGAATCATCTATCGCTTTATAAGCTTGTGAGCTATAATCAGTTATTTTCTTGATAGATTCAAGCAATACCTCTGTTACATTTGATGGTGATCCAACAAACTGAGTGTCGGTGGAAGTGACCATGCTATTATTGACCTTTGGCAGGTCTGTTTGTGTCTCCATCTCTTTAAGCATTGGTTTTCCTGCATCATTTCTTACCGATGGCATTTGTTTTGGAGCCTTTAGCTCTGTTGGTTTCTCTGTTTGTGTTCCAGATTCCATCTTTTTCTCTGAATCTGCTGTCGGTTGCTCTTTGTTTCCTACTGCCAGTTACTCTTTGTTTCCTGATTTATCTGTTGTATCCTTATCTACCACTATGTTGATTTTCTGAGTATCAACATTTACAGTATATAGGACTTCAGGATTAGGATTATTATCCTCTGTGTCCATACTCTCAGCTGTCGGTTGATCTTCTGCAGTTGTTGTTTTTACCGGTGGAGTATTTAAAGGAGGTGGGGGTAAGTTGTCTCTAATCTTGATACTTGGTGGTCCACCAACTTTACCTTTCCCTTTGTCCTTCTGATATACCAGAATGGGCTTGGGATTCCTATATTCTTCTTGTTTTTCCTTTTCAACCAAGAATGTATCCCAACCATCTTCTGTTTCCTTTGAAACTTCAGTAACTCTACCTGCCATTAGTGATATTTGCCGGTGTGCAGTGGAAAAAACTGTCCGGTTGGCCTGAGCTATCAGATCATCAATTTCCTTAGGAGAGTTGACCGGGTATACTACAAGTAATTTTTCTATTTTTATTTTCTTATCCAACTCAATTATTCCTTGCCTTCTAGCCTCAAGTCTTTTATATAGTTCATCAGGAATTCCATTTAAGACTTGCAAGAAAAAAAATTTATACATGTCCATGTGTAATATGACACTCTCTTCAACTTGTCCTTTCTCATCATCTGATAGGGTGTCATAGATTTTCCCTATGTTTTTCAATTTACCTTCCTCTATGATCTCATTCAATAATATGTCAAGAGGGGCCAAGTCAGTGTTTGTCTTCTTCTTCCTTTTGGGGGTCAGCTTCTTCTTAGGTGTGACTTTCCTGACCGGAGATCTTACGGCTTGTTTCTTTTGTCTTGTCCTTCTAGGTGAAGGAGTGGTTACCGGTGAGGGGTCTCTTTTCCTGACAACTCTTTTGAAATTTGCTAGCATATCACCTTCTGAGGAAGTACATACTGGTGATAGATGAGTTTCAGGTTGTTGGGGTTCCAACTCATCTTCAGTTATGTCGGTTTTCTTTAGTACATCTTCCTTTATGGCTTTTGCTTGTCTGGTTCCTTTTCTCACAAATGCCTCAATGTTTTTCACTCTCTTTTTAGATTGAATTTGACTTTCAATGGCCTCAGCACTACCAAATACTTCTTCCTTTGGTTCATTGGGGGCTTCTAGAAGTGCTTTGGCATAAGTTTCCATTATGTGGTCATCTGTTTCATACCCCATCTCTGTTACCCAGATTGTCCTTGGGATGACTGCTTCCATCCAGATCTCATCCTTTTTTATTACAAAACATATATCATCCTTATGTTTGTTGACAATTTCCTATGATAGTCTGATCCTCTTATTCATTCTGACCTTTAGTGCTTGGAAATACTCATTGATATTCTTTTCTCTATTGTCACCCATGTTGTTGAATAAGTCAGACAATTGTTTTCCTACCGGTATGTCAAATCCAAAATCCTTGTTGCCTATACCGAGAGCCTATTTGGTTAATTGTAGCATTAAGCATACAAGTAAATTTCCAAATCTAAAGGTTCCTTTCTTATCCTTCTTGATTTTTGCTAAATTGTCAATTAACTCATCCTTTAACCATTCACAGATATCAATTTTCACATTGTCCTTAACAATGTCATAAGCACTCTTTATGCATAAACTAGAAACCGAGTTAAGCCTATTAGCATGAGTTGCTTTGTAACCTAAAATCACGCTAACAAATCTAACATTTGTATCGGTCACATCATTAACCCTCAATGATCTCTTGTCGGATGTTGCACCAGTTAAGTTTGTTACTAAGTCATTGGAGACCTTCTTGGTTTTGTCAGGTCTGTTACCAGTGGAAGGTAACCCTATTATTGCTTTCACAGCTTCCTTTGTAATTTTATGCACTGAGTCAAGCCAAAAGAATGAACCATGTACCCTGCTTAAAACTATCCTATCCACTTCCTTGGGAAATTCAGGAATGCAGAGGATTTCAGTGAATCCTAGGGTTTCAACAATTTTATGTTCAGGTTTCACATTCCCAAAGTTGTCACATATAATAGACTTATACATGTTTTTTATTTCTTCATCACCTAATTCCTCTATGTTGCAATGAATATACATTCTAGGGTCTTCTGCATAAACAACACCTTTTGGAATTTTTGAAAAAGCACCTATGTTGTCATCTTTCTTAGCTACCTCGGGAACTAGCTGAAACACGGGCCTAGGTTGTTTTATAACATCGACTACTATAGGGTTTGCTATGAATTCAGGTGCAGAGGAGGATGCCATGATGATAAATACCTTTTTCTACGTTTGGATGGATTGATTGCTGAAGTGCTTTGCCTCTTTGCTCAGAATGCCTTAGCTCGGAAATCTTTGCGCTCTCTGAAAGTTTGAATTCACAGTGAAATGAAATGGAGCCAAAAACCTTATTTTATAAAGTTTTTTCTGCTACCTACCACATTAATTGCTTGTCGGTAATGTATTAGCTTGACTTTATTTGTCGGTAATGAATGATTTTCAACTTCTTTTCTCTAACCGAGGGAATAATAGCACATGTGTCATTAGATTGCCAAACCCTCAAGATAATTTTCTTCAATTTGATGAAGAACATCCTGCTGGTGGAGCATTGCTCTGTCCTGTCGGTGGAGCATTTGTTGGTTCTACCAGTGGAGGAGTATCCCCAATATTTAGATTACCTTTTCTAATCCATTGCTTTGAAAATTCTTGCTTAACCTCTTCAACCTTTTCTTTACCCTTCAAACTAGTGCTTTTGTTATCTACCAGTGTACCTTTACTTCTACAAAATTTAGCAATATGACCAATCTTGTTACATGCATAACAAGTTACATTATTTTTTTGAATAGCTTTCCCATAACCTATGCCGGTTTGTGTTCTGCATTTATTTGATAAATGACCAAATCTTCCACAAACATAACATCTTACATTCATTCTGCAATTTTCAGAGTTATGACCAATTTTGTTGCATTTGGAGCATTGACTGATGGGAGGATTGATGTTTTGATAATTCCTAGATCTACATTCATTTGCCCTATGACCATATTTATTGTAGTTAAAGCATTTTCCACTGAATTTGTAAGTATTAGAAGGTCTTACCGGTTTGCTGTGATCCTAGGTATTTGCAGTTCCAGAGCTTTCTCCAACTTCAAATCCAATTCCAGAAGTGTCACCTTTGGGTTTTTGATTCTTCAATAAGGTACCAAGTTCTTCTGAGCTTTTCTTGAATTTTTCTTTGTGTTGATTTGCAGTTTCCAATTCCCTTTCCAAGATTTCTTTTTGTCTCATTAGTTCATTTGAGTCATTCTGAGTATGCATCAGATCTGTCTTCAACATGTCATTTTCATAGCTAAGTCTTGTGTTCTCAATTGCTGCATCACTTAGTCTTCTGGTCAATTCTTCTTCATTCTTCTTTCTGTCCTCAATCTCTTTGCAAAATCTCATAGTCATATCCTGCATTTCATTTTTTGTTGTCATGATCTCTTGTTTCAATTTGCTTATCATATCATTTAGTGACTCCTTTTCATCATTCTCATTTTGCAATTTTTCACAAAGTTCTCTCCTCTTATTTCTTGTGACAGTAAGATTTTCTTGAAGTGCTTGAATAATGTCTTGAGCTGCTTTTAAATCATCTTCTAATTTGATATTTTTCAACTTCTCTGCATCATAGTCAGTAAGAGCTCCTTCAAGTTGCTTCATCAGATTTTCCATCTTTACTGGTGTCAAGATCTTCCTCAAGTTGTTAGGCTTCTGAAAATAGAGGACCACGCTCTGATACCAATTGTTAGGGTTCCCACAGATACTGAGAGGGGGGGGTGAATCAGTATCTGACCAGTAATGTAATTTTCTTAAAATTGAACATGCAGAACATAAAGTAACAGTATACCGGTATGCAAGAATTAATGTAAATAACAGAATCAAAAACATCCACATGAAAAGAACACCATAACACAAGATGTTTATCGAGGAAACCTAGTGTGGGAAAAACCTCGGTGGGATTTGTGACCCACAATATTCACTTATTGGCCAATAAGAGATTATTACTTACAATAGGGGCTTGTACATGCAGGAAGGCCAACTGCCTAGAGCTCACTGCTCAATAAGAAGTCACACTGACTTACAATGAGGATTATGCAAATCCAATGATCTGTACTACTTTACAATAGCATCTTCAATGCCAGATTCAGTACCAGTTCTTGCTCTATTCTTTACATATACCCTTGACCTACAATTCGCACATTAGGTCTGCCTTATAATTTATTTATGCTTTCTATCCATATCCTATAAAAGTCTACAATGATCTCTTTTATATACAAGAGTCATTTTACAATTTGCCAAGTCGGCTTACAATAATAAACAAAATATTACATATCAAAAATCTTGTCGGCCTCCGTGCTGATATACATATTTCCTTCTGTGTCGATGCCAGTGTAGATTGATCTTGTTGATGCCGGTGCACTGTCTTATTTGAATAATGCTTTGCTGGTATAATGTCTTGTTGGTGCCATAGGATTGCAAGGTTGTCTATGTAATGCTTTGTCGGTATAATGTCTTGCCGGTGCCATAGGATTGCAAGGTTTCCATCAATGACAACACCTTCAATCACACACAATGTCTCATTGGAGTGTCCATATGCCAACACAACACAAAGGTGTAACTCTACAAAAACTCTACCCATCTCTTATGTCTTTGATTCAACTTACTCTAACTGTTCAAATATTACAAAGCTTGATAATCTGTATACAACACAAACTCCTTAGGCAACAAGTAATGTCTCCACTTCTTCAAGGCTTGAACTATGGCATAAAAATCATGATCATACACTGAATATCTCCTCCATGCATCATTCAATTTCTCACTGAAATAAGCTACTACTCTCCCTTCCTAACTCAAGACTGCTCCTATTGTTGTTCCACTTGCATCACAATCCACTTAAAATACTTTATTGAAATCTAGTAAAGCTAACATGGGCTACTCATTCACTTTTTGCTTCAATAGTTCAAAACTTTTGTTTTCTCTGGTGGTCCACTTGAATTCCTTCCAATCTCCTATCATGGTCTCAGTGATAGGGTTACAAACTAAACTGAAATTTCTGATGAACTTCTAGTAAAAACTATCCAATCCATAAAATGATATTACCTCTCCAATGCTTTACGGTGTAGGCCACTCAACAATTTCTTTTACTTTCTCAGGGTCCATCTTCAAACCATCCTCAGATATCACAAATCCCAAATAGACTAACTCATCCTTCATGAAAGTACACTTCTTAATATTTATCAGCAACTTTTCTTCTCTCAACCTCTACAAAACTTGTCTCAAATACAACAAATGCTCCTCTTTTGTCTTCCTAAAAATTAGAATGTCATCCAAATACACAATAACAAACTTACCCAATAATTTCTTCAATACCTCATTCATTAGCCTCATGAAAGTACTCGATGCATTAGTTAACCCAAAAGGCATCACCAACCATTCATACAGTCCTTCATTTCTCTCAAATGTTGTCTTCTACTCATCTCCTTCTCTGATCCTAATTTGATGATATCCACTCTTCAAATCTATCTTTGTAAAGTATTTTGCTCCACTCAAATAGTCCATTATGTCATCCATCCTAGGAAAAGGAAAGTGGTATTTCACTATGATCATGTTTATTACTTTGGAATTAGTACACATTCTCCACTCTCCATTCTTCTTAGGTTTTAATATTGTTAGTACCGCACAAGGGCTCGGACTTTCTCTAATCAAACATTTCTTCAACGGCTCCTACACTTGTCTATTCAGTTCTTCATTCTCTTTTGGTGTCATCCGTTGTGCAGCTTTGTTAGGCAAACTTACTCTGGAAACTAGGTCCATGCAATGACTGATACTTCTCACAGGTGGCAATCCATCAGGTACATTATCTGAAATGATGTCTTCATATTCTGTCAATAAATATTTTATCTCTTCTGGTTGTTCTTCCTCATGCTCTGGATTCTCAGTCTTCTTAGGAATTAAGGAAAAACACACATTCTCATATCTCAATCCATCCAAGAATTTCCTTCCATCTACCAAATAGATTCTAGCATTCGTACAAACATCATTCTTCAAAGGTTCCTCCAAGGGAAACAAGGTTTGCTTCATCCCATTGGCCACAATAGTGTATGTATTCTTCCGCCCATCATGTATTGCATGTCTATCAAACTGCCAAGGTTTACTTAACAAAAGATGAAAAATATCCATAGGCATAATATCACACAAGACTTCATCATGATAATTCCCAATTTTTAATTTCACCAAACATTGCTCACTTACTAATAACTTATGTTCATCTTGAATCCATGCTATCTGATAAGTTTTAGGGTGTTTCAATCTCTCCAAATTCAACTTATTCACCATCTCTTCTGAAACAAGATTATATGAACTACCACTATCAATAACAACTTTACAACACTTACCGGATATGTTACATCTAGCCTTGAACAAATTCTTCCTCTACAAGGGCTCTTCATCTCTTCTGGTATGACGCAAAGCTCTCCTCATAATCAACAGTTCTCCATCTTCCATTTTATTGGTTGATCCAGTGGGGTTTTCTTCCACCACTGTTGCTCTTCTGGTATTCTCTGTCTTCTTACACTCAAAAGAACGATGTCCTTCTCCTCCACACTTATAGCAAGTTCCTCTAAATGATCTCTTGTCTTGTCTTCCAAAATTTTCATTCTGGTAGCCATCTGGTTCTCTCCTCTCATAGAAATTCCTATCATCTTTCCAGTATGAATTACCTTCTTTGTTCACTTCCTTGTCCTTATTCTAATTTGTACAGGTTCCTCTACCTCCAGTATATCCTCTTCCTCCTTGAAATGTTCCTCTGGTAAACCTTCCACCTCTGCCTCTCTGCCTCAGGTCATGTCTTTTGTTTAGCTTCTCTTTTGCCTTTAGGGCATACTAGTAAGCCTCTTCAACACTCTCTAATTTGATCAAACTGAGTTCATCTTGTATATACACCCGCAATCCATTCAAATATCTTGCAACTTGTTCAACTTCATCATTAACATGTCTGGATCTGATATTCAACTTGTAAAATGCTTCGGTGTATTCTTTCACACTAGATTCCTTCTATCTCAAATTTTGCAACTTCCGGAATAGATTCACTTGATAATCAGCTGGCATAAATTTTTATTTTAACTTAGCAATCATCTGATCCTATGTCTTGATCTTCTCTTTACCTCTTCTATATCTATCAACTTGCAAATGTTCCCACCAAAGAGATACATGACCTTTCAACCAGGTACAGGTATATTTCACCTTCCTTTCTTTTGTAGTGTTTTCAAAATAAAAATATTTCTCCATCTCCGAGATCCAATTCATCAATTCATCCAAACCCAACTTCCCATTATATCCCGGTGGGGTAAAATGAGGTTTAGTATTCTCCCTACTCAAACCCTCAAAAACCTTTCCTCATCTGTATCAACCGCCGGTGGGTTTACTTGTTTTGTTGGGGATTTTTTTCCTTCATCTTCACTTACATCTTCAATATGTTGGCCTCTTCTCTGGGATATCTCCATGGCTTCCAACCGAGCTACTATACCTCACAACATTTTTATCATAGTAGGGTCTGCATTCTCACGCACTCTACCATTCCTAGTTCCTCTTCATGCCATTGTTTATGCCAGTCCTCTGAAGCTGCAGGTCAGATCCACAGTCCACCACCCTACAACAAAAATCTTAGGACATGCAACCTCTGGAATGAAAACTTGCTATGATACCACTTCAAGCAGTCACCGGTTAGGAGGGACCTCAAAGAGATCAATATGAACCAGTCATAAAGAGTAAACACAATAAAAACACAAAGCTATGATGGAGGCAATGTAAAATAGGTTATTTTATTTCATGAAAACTGATTACAACCAACCAGTATCAAATGGGTAACAGATTTCAGCTCCCAGGACTGCTAAAACATGCTCAAAGTACAGAATAGGTCACAACCAGGACCTTCAATCTTAAGATCTATCTTCTACACTCATTTTAACCACTTGATTGTTTGATCGTTACATTATAATGCACAATTACAATTATATATATGATCCAAGGGGATCTGATCAGCCCAAAAAAGGGATCAAAACCCGAAGAACAAGACCTAACCTATAAAATCAACAAGGTCAGCCTCCACCAAGATATTCCTCTAGAAAATCCAAAGGATGAAGTTTAGATAGTGGGAAAAGGTCAACCACATGCCAAGGAACATTGGAATCAACACTCAAGGCTCTGAAAGCTTTGGAAGGGGTTTTGGTAGATCACCAAAATAGGTCCAAGCAATCAGTAACAAGAAATTGGCAATCAATAATAGGAAACTGTCAAGGAAACCGATAACGATAACTTGTCAGAAAATGATCCAAATGCGATGTGGTCTGGAAATAATAAATATGATCAAGTCTTCAAGTAGAATCTAACTCCACAGGATCTGGTGAGCCAAAACTGGGACACACAGAAAGAAATTTTGAAACTGCAAACAGAAAGCAAAACAAAAAGGAAAATGTTTTTGGTTGATTCAAGATTGCTATGACTGGGGATGCTCCTGCATCACTGAGGTACACTTCTATCTTTTGTTCTTGGTTTTCTTTATTATGTACATATTATTTCTCAATATATCTTTCCTTTTCATGTTCATCTTTATGTTGGTCTAGAGTTTTTTCATTTTGGTGTTGATCTCCTTCTTCATTCTTATCTTCATTAGTACCCTCTCCTCCAATCATTGTGTGCAATTATTCTTCACTCTCTTTGTTTGCATAATCTTCTCTATCCCTCTCTTCCCCTATTCTCTCTTATTTATAATAAGGGACATAAGTATCTTCTACTTGCATAGATGGTGGGCTAGGAGGAACAACTAATTGTTAAATTTGTGTAGATGGAGGGGGAACACTTATTTCCTTATCACCAAGAACCTCCAACCTAGTTCTCTTCTTCTTGTTGAGTTGTGTCTCTTCAACATCTTCTTCTTCTTGTAAAGGCTCAATTACTCTTTATCTATTGCCCTTGTATAATCTCTTATAAGTCCTAGGTATTTATAGGCATACTTACTTACCCTTATCCTTAGCTTTGGATGACCCAACCCCTTGATGAACAGTGGCAGTGGAAGTGGTAGCAATAGTGGTAGGTTTCTCATTACTTGCAGAGGTTGCCTTTTGATCTCCTTTTGTCTTTTATTGTGCTATCTTTGAACATTTATAGGGACCATTTTAGTGACCTTACTTGCATGTGTTGTTGGATTTGTGGTAGATGGCCATGCAAAAGTGGATGTCTTCTTGTTTTATGAAGCACTTTCTTGTTGTTACATTGGTTGGCCCTTCACTTGTGGTAAAGTATCCATAGGATAAGTATTGTTGTTAAATTCTGAAGTCCATCTAACTACATGCCTATCCTTACTATAAATGGCCTCTACCTATTCAACATAAAGGTCTACATTGAAGATAGTAATATTATAAATTCTTTGAATTATGCATGGTATGTAGCCTATTCTTATTATCTTGGGCCTTGGCCTACTTGGTGATCCACATCCCTGAAGCTAAGGTATCTAGCTTCAGTTTTATTCTACAATAATCTTAGACCCTCACATCATAATAATCTACACAATTAATACAATGGTCTTCTACCTGTATCTCATGTCTGAAATAAGATCCAATGATTGGGCTAATTTTAGCAATAGGGTCAAATTTAGCCCTATCCATTTTTAGAATGTCCAATGAATATTCTAGCATTTTTGGCTGTACACTTTTATTAGGGTTCATGTTCAGACATTCATGTGCCCTAACTTTGATTGGAAACTAAAAACAAGGTTTGTTCTTATTAAGAATCAATTTGTGATCATCCCTAACGTGTATACATAATTATAATACTATCAGCCTATCTCAAGGATACTTGGGCAACTTGTTAGGAGCTACACTGCACCCTTCCATTCTAATGTATGTAAAAGTCTTGAATTGAATGAAGTAACATCCCAGTCTCTTAATTTCAGTAGCTACATCTAGAGACAATCTTTTTGCAAAATATCCTTCCAGTGTTCTAATAATCGCAAATACAAATCCATCGTTGACAATCCTATGTAATTTCCTACTTCTCTCCAGAGTCAATCAAGGGTAGTGATTGTATATCTTTACTCTATGATCATTTAGTAAAATTTTCTTTTTTAAACCTAGGTAGCTTTCCTGCACAACAAGAAGATAGACTAAATAGGAGGTCATATAAAACTTGGAGTTATTCTTCATTTTGAGAAACTAATCATGCAAAATATCACTTATCATCTTCCTCTTGTCAATATATTCTTTCTTGGTCACAATAGTTTTAATGAAAATAAGCATCCGTGGATAAAACTCTTTAGTATCAAACAATCAAATAAATTTTCTTAGAAGAGTAACTAGGTCTTTGCCATCCATATGCAACAAGATTCAGTAGATGATCTTGAACTTCTCTAGTTGTGACCCTCTTCTTATCTTATTTAACAACTAATTATTAATGTAGTTCATTAGCTATTTATAATTGCTAGAGTATTACTCACCAAAAGAAATTGTGATTTTGACACAATCATAATGTGTAGGGATACCAAATAATTTCTCAATTGAATCAGGTGAGATGTCTAATATCACTTCTCCCTAAGGCCCATAAAACCTTCTCTCATCTAGATTATATTTTCTAGCACACACCATCACCATATTTGGAGATTGTAGTGAAATTGGGAATGTAGAAACTTGCACCAATCTAGACCTCGCTAGAGGTGTAGCCCAATGAATTCTACCACTTGGATTAGACATCCTCTTAAAGAATTCATCAAGGTCTATGTGACCTCATTTTATATCAGTGATACCTCTATCTATATACAACAACTTAGTAGGGACTACTATTTCTCCAAACATCACACTCTACATAAAACAACTTAAGTTAGGAGTAGGTATATAATGAGGGATAATTTTATTTTATTTTAATATTCATTGCATCATTATCAAAATCATCATTTTAGACTGCATTTCCAAACCAAAACCCTAGATTTATCAACTCAAAAACTTTGTGCTTCCATTTTTAGGCATATATTGGGGATCAAGGATAGACCATCCCCGGTACCCCTTTTGGGATCTAGCATGAAGACCCTTGACACCTGACAGTTGAAATCCCATACATCACATGGTGAAGGTTGGGGTGTTGGGGTTCATCGGTTCAAAAAGAATTTGGGTTATAAAAAACCCCAAATCCCAATTACCGAAGGAATCCAAGGAGACTCTAGTATCAAGGATTGGGGCACTAAGGAGATAATACATCTTGTATATATTTGGTGCTTGACACCCAATAATCCTTAGCTTATCAGGGGTTGGGGGTAGTATTGTTCCAAAAGATCGACCTTTTAATGCCCAATACAAACACCACAGATAAACAAACCACGGGAGGAGGTTAAGCCATGTTGTGAATCCTTGAGGGTGGAACTGAACAACCAAGGGAACAAAGACACTAGCCTTCCAACAACCCCCCCCCCCAACATGACCGAGGTATTTAAACCTGTGACCTAAGTTCAGATACCACTTGTTGGCCCAAGGTTTTTCATGACGCCAAAAGATCAACCTTTTAGCGCTTGATACAAATACTAGAGAAAACCAAACCACGAAAGGTGGTTAAGCCATGTCGCAAATCCCCAAGGGTGGCACTAAACAACCAAGGGGACAAAGGCACCAACCTTCCAACAAGTAGGAGTAAACTTTTCACGTATGGAACAGGTAAGCCATATTAGTGAATCCTAAGGGACTTAGGCTTTTCATCATTCTTAGCGTTTTGCTTCATTCATTTAGATTTATCATACCTTCTCTATTTACTTAAAGGTCGTAAGGGTGCTTCAAGGCATGAGTCAAGAATCAAGAATATGGGACCCTCAATCCTAATTATTCCAATAAAGTTAACTAACAATGGCAAGATTGAGGGTTTGATACCTTGATTGATATTGATTAATTTGGTGTTCCAAGGGTTTAGTTTGGGTGTTTTGTTTTGTTTTTATTTAACATTTATCCAAACCCTAATATTCTCATCTTGAAGGGTTTAAACCACAAAACCTAGGTTCAAAATCACTTAGATTTGACAGAATATATGGGAGCAAGGTGAGATTGGTGAAAATAAAGAAGCCCCAAAACTTAGACTTGACAGTCATGGAATGATGAGGAAGAACCCTAAGGGGGTTGTGCAAAATAACCAAAAGGAAAAAATAAAGGACAAGAGGAGGCGCACAGAAGCCCAAAAGAACCTTCCCGACACAATAAACAAAAAGAACAGGGACCCAAAAAATAACTTGAAATAGGAAATTCCTACCTTTAACTTCAAGAAGACTTGGATGTCCCAATGTCTAAAAGGTGATGCATGGTCACATATCATTAAACCATCTCTTGGCAAGATAAAAAGGCACGGTTTCAGTTGTAAGAACATTCTAAGGGCTCAATAATGTAAATGCACTAACAAAGCTCCTCTTATAGGTGGTTTGATTGATGTCACTGGGTCACCTATTGTATTAAATGTAGTTGATGATTGGGGGCGAGAGGTTGGGAGGACACAAAAATAATAGACCCATTGGGGTTTGGGGGTTGGGGGTAGGGGATCATCTATTACTAGGTGATCCTCAGACCCTCAATACCCAATCCATAGAAGGAGAAGTGGGGATTGGGGATCAAGGAATGATGGCTCCAACTTGGGACCATAAAACCCTGAAGGGCCCGATTTTGTAAAAGAGACAAAGCACTGAGAGGGAAAACAAAGTAGGGATTGGGGATTAGGGGTGATGGGTTTCCAAGTTGATTGGAGTATGCATCAATCTTGAAGCTTGAAAAAATGAAAGAAATGAGACAAGGGAAATGAAGAAAGGAGGAAAAGGAAAACCAAAGGGGGAGACACCCCAAGGAAAAAGAAAGTGAAAGAGAAAAAGAAAAAAAGGGGATCCCCACTTGGCCAACTGGAAAAGAAGGGGTATGATTTGTGAAGCATTTATGTAACTTATACTTGCTAATGTTCCTTTGCTTTGACTATAAAATTTTCACAATGGACTAATGTTTTAAATTGAGTGTACAGGTACCCATGGTCAATGGTATGGATAGGTAACATTGTGATCTTTGTGCTAATTCAATTAAGTCAACCTAGCCTATTTGGAGAGGATAAGGTCTTTTGTTATGTATTTATGTTGTGATGTGAAAAAAATTTTAGGTTTGGGAAAATTTGTATGTGATATCAAGTATGAGATGTGTTGTAAGGTTATGTTAATGTGATATTTCAGTGAACCAAATAGTAAATGTGGCATTAAGTTGTTTGTGTGAAGCCAATGTTTATTTTGATGTTTAAATGAGTTTATTGAGTCATTTTAACTACATTATGTGTTTCCTAACCTCCTACATAATAGGAATATGGGTTGGGACTCTTTTGGGAACCTTAAAGTTAGTCATGAAGATCAAGAGTTGGAAGCAGAGTGGTTTATAGAGATGCATCATTCTTCAACAAGTGGTGGAGACAACACTAGATAGGCCACTTGTTCAATCAATTTTATGTTGCATATTTGTAATGTTTTCATGATTGATATATAAGTTGTAATGCTATGATAAACCTAATTTTTAGTTTTGTTTAGACATACATATTGTTGGGGTGGGTAATATATTGGATTTGATTCTCTCAACGAGGAATTCACTCCATGTGTTGGTGTTGAGTGAATTTGAGGTCTTGTGGGAGGTGTCTTGTACATGGTATGAGTGCCCATATGTTGATTTTGGAATAATTTTTAATTGGGTATGAGTGCCCTTATGTTCATTTTGGAAGAATTCTCTACTGGGTATGAGTACATTATGACCATTTGGGAGTTATATGTGTATGACTATTGATTGTGGTGTTGTGATTTCAAAATGTTGTGGTTATAATGGTGAAATGGTGTTTCGTGGAGGTACGAATAAATTGTTTTTAGTTAATTATGAGTTGTATTCCCACTCCCACAAGTGTTTTCCTCACTCCCCTTTTGTGGCTCTATGAAGAGACTTTGTATAGAACTCCACTTGGGTCATTTGTTGCTGCATTTTAGGAAGTTTTATAGTGTTTCTTATTTTTTATTATGTGTTGTTTATTACCTTGTCACTATAGTTACCTCACCAAGCTTAGGGGTGGACTGCATTGTAGTCCTATGGTTGGGAGGCAATCTCCCATTGGTCACGGGAAGGGGCTGACGGTGTGTCCTGAGCTTCCAAACCTAGTTCTCCCTTTTTCTTACTATGTGTGTGAAGGCTTGTGGATTCAAGTGTAGAGAATAAAACATGTCAAAAGGAAAGACTTGTGGTGTATGTATTTCCATTGTAGCTACATTGTGCAAGCATGCATGAAAAGGAATATCTAATTGTCAATTTGATAACACATGGTTCTTGTGAATGTGAAGCTAATAAGTGAAGACATTCACGTGTGGTAAAAAAAAGAAAAAGAGAAAAGGAAAACAAATGTAAAGACTTAGAGGATATTCATGCAAATGCTTGTTTTTATAACTATATTGTTATGTCAATCACTCTAATTCTGATTAGAGATTCCTATAAGAGTTTTCATTTAAAATTTGTTGCTTGAATGACAAATCCTATTCTAATATTTTATAATTTTATCCAACTCACATTACTATCTTTTGTGAAAATAAACTTATCTTAGCATGAGATTTAAAAAAAGCATAATCATGAAAAATAGATCTGATGCATGCTAAAAAGGGATGCACAAGAGACACATATTCAAATGTTAATGTTGTTAGTGACAATTAAAAACAAAATACAAATGAAACTATGATCCTAAACATGCATACCAAGAGAGATATAACACAAATAATGAAAAGCATACAAAAATGAAGGAAGGAAATAAACCCCCCCAAGATGCTCTCCAACATCCTCATAGTTGCTCCTCCCTTGTTCCTCTCCTCTCCAAGTTCCACATGAGTGTAGCCCTCATATTTTTGCACTATTTATGGATGTCTTATGGAGATTCAAGATTATGAAAATGAAAATAACTACTTATGCAAGTGTAAACAAGATAAATAGGAGAAAGCACCTTAATTATTCTATGTTAATTTTAGCCAAAATAATAACACAAAATGCTTCTAAAATGCTCTCTCAAAATGACTATAAATCTTATGCATAAAGATTTCGGGATCCTTTTGAAGAAGGAATGGGCTCTATTTATAGGAAAAATGAAGAAATGGATGGTTGAGATTGAGTAATATCAACAAGGGCCAGGATTCATGGGTTTATGATCCATGTGAGGGCTTTCAACCCAATCCCAGGATGACAAATATCAACATGAGATTGCTTGAGAGGAGAGGGAAGGAGCATTAAATGCTTGAGATGACATGAAGGTTACCTTAGGAGGTAAGGTTAGGCCTGAGTTAATGAATAAAGCTTTTATCCAATGAATAATGCCTTTATCCAATGGACAAACTCTTGTGCAAGAGTTAATGGAGATAACCATGGTCAAAGAAATAAATGTTTGAAGAAACCTATGATTTAAATGGGGGTTGAGTTAGAGGGAAAGTCTCTAACCATGTGGGCATGTTGAATTTAACCATTAATGGTTATGTAAGAGCCATAAATGGTTATGTAAGAACCCTTAATGGTTTGGAAGACTTTAGGGGTTAACTTGTTGGAGAATAAAAGTCTTTAATGCTTTTCAAAGACTTTGAAGGCTTTGAGAAGTCACTTTTCTTTGCTTAGGAATTTGACAATAATTATGGGATGGATTAGGCTAATTTGGAATGGATTAGAAGAATTTATAATGGGTTTAGGATGCAGTGGGTTTGGTGGGTGAGAGAAAATAGGATTTTAATTAACATAAAATTCATTTATTTCAACCAAATAGTGCAACTTGCATTTGTAGGAGAATGCAAGTTGGGTGGGGGGGAGGGGTAGTTTAGGGATTTAAATAAATATTTATTTATTTATTTAAAGGAGGAAAGGGGTTAAATTAAATAAATATGTTTTATTCATTTAATTTATTGTTAGAGTGTGGTTTAATGAATTAATTTAAATAAACTAAATAATTTATTTAGTTAATAGAAGAAGAGGTTGAAGATGAATTAATTTAAATATTAATTTAATTAGCTGATTATTGATGGCTAATTAATCAAATAAATACTAAATATTCATTTAATTAAGTGGACATATTTATGTGTCTACATTTACCCCTCTTTGAGACGGTGCAGTTTATCACGTCATTTCAAAGAAAGAAAGATAGGTGTGAAGAAATATTCCCTAGAAATGTTAATTTAGTGGGTGGTATGCCCCCTCAAGAGATGGGCCAAAAAAATTCAAAAAAATCGGGCGATCTCTCAAAAAAGAGAAAGAAATTGGGGGGAGGTAGAATAGAAGAAATTAGAAATAATGGTGAAAGAATGAGAGAATATGGAGTGAATAAGGAGAAAGGGGAAGCCATTGAGTACCCTTAGGTCATGTAGGAGATACGGTGCAAATGTAGTGTGCGCTTTTGATTGATACTGTACAATTGATCAAAATTGGTTGGACAATCTGGTGCAATCGGTTGAATTTTTCGGGTTGATTCAAAGTGTGACAGTTGATGTTAATTGTTCGCTTGGACAGGATAAAGTTTGAGTAAGTGAATCAAAGTGACCTATTGTGACTTAGACAATTGATGTAATTGCTCGATGAAGTCAAGGTATCTAAAGAAAAATACTCATTGAGACTTAGACAATTGATGTCATTGTCCGTGTTTATTGTGTTTGATTGGTTGAACAATTGATAGTGTTTGCATTGTAGGTTGTTTGTGGTGAATCATAGGAGCCCCATTGAGACTAGGTCATTGTGATAAATGCTTGTTGTAGTCTAGGATTTCCATAATTGATTACCTGTTGAGACCCGAAGATACTTGATCAAAAAGTATCTATTGATAGTCTAGGTGTGCGTAAATCGATGTACTTATGTAGACAGAGTAACTTGCTTTTCTTATAGGATGACCTAGGTAACATAGGTTACACATCTCCTCCTTTTAGAGATGGATGGTGATGAACGTGGCTTGATTTATTTGATGGGACATGATGTAGGGTATGTGATGTTGATGATAAAGATAGGGAGGGTGAGGGGGGATGATTCAATGTTAGATAGAAGATATGGAGGACCTAGGACTCATTCCTATGGAAGAAGATCAAAATAGAGTATCCATTGTCATGGCTATGTATGAATGATATGCAAGAATATGGATGTATGGATGGATGGAATGCAACAGAATGCAATATAAACAAATGAGATGAAATGACAATCCATATATTATTCACAGTGCTTAATTTTCATCATCGAGCATGGTGGTATTGATCTTGGCCAAGGTAGCAGAAACCAAGTTTGAGTGTGTCACCTATAAGCAAGCATCGCAGGCAAGGAAAGTTCCCCTCCATTTTGGTTCATGTACAAATGGTCAAGGTATACATTGTAGTCAGTAAGCCATAGTGATCCATGACTGTATTTTGCATAGGATCACATAGCTTAGTGAACTTCCCACATAGACACCATTAGTACTTGCCCCAGAACATCATTGGAACAATCCATAGACAGCAAACAAAGAAAAAGATATCAGGAACCATCTCAACTACTCTAATCACTTGTGGATATCCTGGAGTAGCGTAGGAACTTGATATAAATAAACAAATAAATCAACCAAGTGCTTATCAGCTAAACAGAATTTTCTTGTCAAAGAAAATGTTACCATGTCTTTTTTTTATGAGGAAGGATGCATCCTTGTGAAGACAGTTGTGTGTATATGTTTTGATTGGTTGGTTGGTTTGATAAGTGATCATCGATTGAGCAACTCAAAATGTTTGTTAGGTGTCTGTTGCGATGTGTATGTACAAAGAATAATATATATTGCAATGTTTTTGATTGATTTTTGATGTTTTTGTCATGTTTTTTGGATTTTGTGAAATTTTTTTGGGATTTTGTGAAGATTTTATGAATGTTTTTGATTAAGGAAAATCAGGTTTTAAGGGACCTGAAACCCGCTTACAATATGAAGGATAAGTATGAAAGAAACTAGAGAAGACAAGACCTAGACAGAAAAGATGGAAAAAAAAATAGTAGAAAAACTAGCAACTAGGAAAAAAGGACAGCACAGAGCCAGCGAGATACTGGCAGCCAAAAACCAGTATTACTTATCAAATAAAAACATTTATGGACTCCTCTGCATTCTTAACCAATAGCATCATGGCCTTAGCAGATTCTCTCAGATCTTTGTTCTCTTGCTTCAGCTGAATGTCTTTCGTCTTTGTCTCCAAATCACTGGTCGTCTGCCTGGTCCTTCACCTGGAGATTTGTGGAGTAGAGCTGGAGGTTGGCATATCATCAATGATTACCATATCCTTATTTTGTTGTTTCCTCTCCAATTAATCCACCAAGGCATTCATATTTTGAGACGAGATCCTCAAGACCTCAAGACTGTGATTCATAAAATTCTTCAACGCCTTCTCAGTTTTAGCAACTCGATTGATAATGATTTCGTTATCAGCCTCGGTCTTATCTTTGAAAATTCTAATCACATCTTCCAAATGTTTCAAATCACCTTTTATAATTTCTTTTTTTGAGCAGTCCTGCATTTCAATTTCATCCTCTGCTTCGCTGGTTTCCACCTCCGCACTCTCTTTCCCCGAATTAGTATCCTTGATCAAATTGTGAATCTTATACTCTAGGTCTCTTTGTTTGCTCTATATGCTGGTAATATTTTCAATAACCCACTTCTGAAAATTGAAATACTCCAGCGTGCAATTTCAAGTGGCATTCAAAATGGTGTTCATCGTATCCCTTCCTTGCTCAGAGCTCATAGATTTAGGGTTATCTTCCTCCAAGGGGTTCTGGGCAACATTCCTGTTATCTGATACCATAGGGTTAGAATCAGGGTTTTCAGTATAAGCATCTCTTTTCCCTTCCTCCTCTTCTCCAACATCCTCTTTCTTCTAACTCTCCACTTCAATATCAGCCTCCTTCCCCTGTTCCTCCTCCATACCATCATCCACATCCGTGTCCACTTTATCAATGTCAGCCCTCCCTTTTTTATGGACAGGAACATTAGACAAATCATCTTCAGACTCAGAGTCATTACGACTCTCTAAAATATGAGCATTTGTCACCAGATTATCATCCTTGCTAACCCTAGCTTTTTTCTTCAAGTGTTCATAAATGAGCAGAATAAGCCCCTGATGGGATATGGGGTAAGATTTGGGCTTTTTGGCATGGTCAGCCAAGCTCTCATTCAGGGAGGATGCTAAATAAAAGGGCAAAGAAATCTTAACCCCATGGCGGAAATGATTAAGTATAGCAAAATGATAATTGTAAACTTTAGTAAATCTACCATCAACAGTCAGGAATTCCATCAAAACCCTTAACATCTTTTGCCAAAAAGACTTTACCTGATGAGGGAGGTAGTAAGAAACATTGTCTTTCTTGGCAAGCCAAGCCTTCTCATCATCAGTTTTTGAGAAATTTTTATTTGCTTCAGCGGCAAAATTTCAATCTCTGTAGAACTTTGTGCCCTCCTTCTGCATTCTCGTGACCTCCGCAACCAAATCCTCATCAATCTTCTAGGTCTCCCCAAACAAAGTAACTTTGTTGTTGTTCCAACCCTTAGCAAAGCCTTGAGACACCGATTTTTTGCTTCCATGCACCTTTTCCATGTAGTCTGTGAATCCATGTCTATGGAGCCTCCTCCACACTTTCCACTCACTTTTCCAGTTCTCACAACCAGAGGGCTCATTCCGGTTTAGGTTACCTCCCATGTTGAAAAGTAGGTCAAAGTCTTCAATAGTATATCTCACAAATTGCAGACCAAGACTTAAACACAAGCTCTTGAGAAAAATACTAGGTTCACAAAACAAAGTACCTTCCGTGATTTTAAAAAAAGTAAATAATAATAGCCACAGAGATCCAACACTTATTATTATAAGCCCCGTCACACCATTGATCATAAAAACGATGCCTAAAAACAATCATTAACTGACATTTCACATACCCCCAATCTCTATCTTTGATTTCCGGACCCCAAGAGGTAATCATGATTTTAACTTGAACCATTAATATGATCAAATGATAATTGCTCCCGAACATCCCTTTTACATTGGGCTTCTCCAATATATTTAGCATCCACCTCTAAATAGACCCCCTCATTAGCTAAAAGGTTCGCAACCTTACTGCCTTCCCTTAGAGTATGGGTTATGAGAATACTATCATAGTCATTTAATAACTTTATCACTTTCAATAGTATTAGTTATATTCCAAGAGGAAGAACTAGTACCTTTAAGAGCCTGAATGATATTGAGGGAGTCCCCTTCCAACCATATTTTTTTAAATTTGAAACCCTGAGCAATCTGGAGGCATTTTAGCATAGCCTGAGCTTCAGCAACATGATTATTTTGAACTCCAAAGGGAGAAGCAATAGCAGCAATGCAGACACCTTGAGAGTTTTTTATGACTACTCCCCCTCTGGACTTCCCAGGGTTGCCTTTAGCAGCCCCATCAAAATTCACCTTGACCCAGTCATAATCAGGAAATCTCCAAACAACATTTCCTCTCCTAGTCTTATTGTCAGATTTGCAAACTTTGTGAATCAAATTCCATTCAGTAAGGATGCCTTTCTCAATATCATTCATGTCAGAAAAAAACCATTGCTTGTTGTTTCTATGAGGAATATTTATGTTTTCTTTTATAGCCCTGCAATTTTTTTCAAAGACCACCTGAGACGTGCACTTAGCTTCCCTAAAGATTTTGTTATTTCTCTCTTTCCAAATATACCAGCAAGTCATGGGAAGGATCAAGGACCAGAGGTTCTTGATAAGAGGAAATTTGGTGGGATTATCTTTAGGACATTTTTGAATGATTAACTCAATGAATCATAATTAATATAGAATCCACTTCCATCAGTAGGTTAAGAGCATTGCCCCCAGTTAGATGTCGCTATGAAAGTAGGATGCAGGACACATGAAGTACTAACTCGGATTGCAGATCAATAGAAAACCATGGTTTAAATGATGGGTGAATGAATGCAATGGATGTGAGCGCAATGAGTCTAAAAGAAAATTGAGCCATAGCCTTTTATGAATGGTGCCTATTTACCAGGTTTTCGCCACCATACTTACCCAAGGCGCCACCGAAGTGGTTTTCACCATTTGGATGCATGATTTTTCTTTACTATTTTCTTGATTTTTTGGTATTTTTATTTTTTCAAGACTATTTTTTGAATGTTTTATGGTATCTTCTGATATATTTGGAGGAGCCTGATGCTCTACATAGCTTATGTATGAAACCATTTGAGGTGCATGTTGTTGATTTAATCTTCTAGTGGTTCTCCTTTTGAAGTTGCCAACTGATATGCCCCAGACCCAAAGATGCCAGTGATAATATATGGACCCAACCAATTGGATTTAAACTTGCCCTGATGTTCTTTGTTTGGTTGATTGCGAGGATTCTCCCTGAGAACAAGATCTCCTACCTCAAATGTGTGAGGTTTGACCTGATGATTGTAGCTTCTACTCATGTGTTGTTGATAGGCTTTTAGGTGGTTGTATGCAACTTGTCACCTTTCATCAAGCAATTCCAAGTCCTGAAGATGTGAGACTCAGTATGCTTCATCATCTATCATATTGTGCAAGGAGACTCTTAGAGATGGTATTTCAACTTCAATAATCAGGATTGCTTCTGCTCCATAAACGAGTGAGTATGGGGTTGCGCCTGTAGGGGTTCAAATGCTAGTTTGATACGCCCATAGTGTTGGATTTAATCGAATGTGCCAATCACAGCTAGCATCATTGACTGTCTTTTTGAGGATCCTTAATATATTCTTGTTTGATGCTTTGGCTTGACCATTGCCTTGTGGGTAATAGGGGGTGGAAAAATGGTGTTGGATGTGAAACTTCTCACAAAGCTCATGGACATCCTAATTTTTGAAAGGAAGCCTGTTATCTATAATGATGGACATGGGTACACCATACCAGTAGATGATGTAATTAAGGATGAATGAGGCGATCTGCTTGTCGGTGACTTGGGTAAGTGGAATGACTTCGATCCACTTTGTGAAGTATTCTATGGTGGTAATGATAAATTTAAGGTTGTTGGATGAAGATGGATAGATTTTACCCACAAGGTCAAGTCCCCATTGACAAAAGGGCCATGGTGTTGTGATTGGTTGCAATTCCTATGCTGGTGCATGTATCAGATCTCCATGAACTTGCCACTTCTTGCACTGTCTGACAAAGTAGTAGGAGTCATTTTCCATGGAGGACCAATAGTATCCGGCTTGCATGATTTTCTTATCTAGTGAAGAACCACTTGAGTGAGCCCCACAAATTCCTTCATGTACCTCTTCCAAGGCTTTTGTTATCTCATCTTGTTCCAAACATCAAAGGAGAGTACCATCAAGAGTTCATGTGTATAGGGTTTCAGAAATGATGGTGTATCGAGCAGTTTGGCGGATAAAGGTTTTTCATTGGTTGTTTGATTGGTTAGGGGAAAGTGTGTGATCACGTAGGTAAGTGAAAAACTCACCGTACCATGGGGAGTCAAAACCAACAAGGTGACATATCATTTCAGTTTCAGGGATATCATAAGTGGGGATCCAAAGCTATTCTACCAAGAACTCATAGCATGTCAAGTTTTGTGGAAGATCTAGGAGAGATGCAATTGTAGCCATTGCATCGGCAACTCGATTCTGATCTCTTGGTACTTTCTCAAATGTGATAGTTGTGAATGATTCTTTGAAACTATCCACCATCCTTTTGTAAGACATGAGCTTATCATCCTTTGTTTGGTATTCATCGGTGACTTGTCGAATGACCAGCTGGGAATCTCCATATACCTGTAGCTCTTTTAGATTCCATTGTATAGCCAATCTGAGTCCTATGATCAAGGCCTCAAATTTAGCTATATTATTTGTGCATGGAAAAGTGAGCCTGTAGGACTTTGGGATGTTTTCACCTTGAGGTGTGATAAAAATAATACCTGCCCCCAATCCATGTCTGGTCTATGAGCCATCAAAATATAGCTTCCAGGGTTGTGTAGTTGTGATTATGAAGATATCCTCATCGGGAAAGTTGGAGATAAGAGGATGGTCGTCTGCGAGTGGTGCATCAGCTAACTGATCTGCAATAACCTGCCCCTTGATAGCTTTGTGGTTCACATACTCTATATAAAATTCACTCAAGATCATAACCCATTTGGCCAAGTGGCCTATTACTGATGCCTTGTTGAGTAGGTACTTGAGTGGATCTATTTTAGCAATGAGTTGTACCTTGTGTGTTAACATTTATTGCCTTAATTTGGTGGTTGCCAAGATAACTGCTAGGTAAGCTTTCTCAATAGGTGTGTAATTGAGTTCATAGCCTACTACTATTTGAGAGATGTAGTAGACCGCACATTCTTTCCCTTCCACATTATGTTGTGCCAGCAATACTCCTAATGTTGTATTTGTAACTGAAATGTATAGAAATAGAGATCTGCTTGGATCTGGTGGGATCAGCAACGGTGTATGCATTAGGTAATCTTTAAGCATTTTGAATGCTTGTTGGCATTTTATATCCCATTGAAAGAAGATATTATTGTGTAATAGATGGGTGAAGGGATAACATTTATTAGCCAACTGGGCAATGAACCGCCGAATTGATTGTAGCCACCCTTGTAATGTCCTCAATATACTGATATTCTTTGGAGGTGGCATGTCCATGATTGCCTTGACTTTGACAAGATCTACCTTGATAATGTATCCTAGGAGCTTCTCGGAAGTTATTCCAAAGACACATTTCTTTGGATTGAGACAGACATGATATTTTTCTAATTTGTCGAAGATTTTACATAGTATTGCAAGATGACCCTCTCTTGTTAATGATTTAGCTAGTAGATCATCGACATGATCTTCCATTATGGTGTGCATCGTATCGTGAAAGATGGTAGTCATGGCTCTTTGATATGTTGCACATGCATTCTTTAGACCAAATGGCATCACATTCCAACAATATGTTCCCCATGGACATGTGAAAGCAATTTTGTGTTGATCCTCTAGAGCAATCTTAATCTGGTTGTACCCAGAAAAGCCATCCATAAGAGAAAGTATTGCATGACTCGTTGTTAGATCAAAAATCATGTTGATGTTTGGTAAGGGGAAGTCATCTTTAGGACATGCTTTGTTCAAATCTTTGAAGTCTATACAGATGTGGATTCCCCCATTAGGTTTGCCAACAAGTACAATATTGGAGATCCACTCTGCATAATCAATTGGTCTGATGAAATCAACATCCAAGAGCCTTTTAAGTTCAACCTTGACAAGAATGACAATCTGTGGGTGCATCTTTTTGAGCTTTTTTTTGACAGGTTTAGCTCCTTCTGTGACAGTTACATGATGCATGACCAAATCTAGATCTAAATTAGGCATGTCTGCATAAGACCATGCAAAGTTCATTTGACGCTTCTGGAAGAATTCCACAAATTTTGGCTATTCCTCTGGAGTTAATAGAGATGCCAAATGTATTTGGTGAGGATTCTCAGGGTTCCACACATTGAATTCTTTTGTTTCCTCTATTAGGATGGTCGATCTCTCTTGATTCGTACTAAAGGGGAGGATGTCAAACCTTTCATCCTCAGGCACCTTGGAGAGGTTTTCGCCTTTGGATACACTCTTTGTTTTTACTTTTTTGGGATCAAACAGTGCCACAGTGTGGTTTTCACTAGAAGATCCATGTTTTATTGTAATATTTTTGTAGCTAAAAGGTTTGGCATCTACCCCAAAGTACATTGCATTGTTGAGTTCAATGGCGAACCCAACTTTATGATCCTTGCTTGGTATGTTATCCCGTAATTCTAGAAAGTCTGAGTGCCTCATCATTTTGGAAATGGTCAAGGCATGGGGTATTTGGTTGGTTCGATTCAATGATTTCGAGATGGATGATAGGTATTAACTCATCGATTAAGTTGAGTTCGTAGGAGGCATCAATGAGGGTTAATATAGAGGAGTGAAGTTCATCAATGGTACTGTCCTTGTCAAATTCTGGTGTAGGATTTGATGTAGGGCCTGTGGAAGATACTTCTAGCTCAAGAACCCAAAACAATTTAATCCATGCCTCTCCATAAACTGGGATATCCTTAGGAGGTGGTGGAGGTAATGTGTCTTCCTCATCTGAAGTATTTAGATTCACTGAATCCCAGTCCCACTCATGCGAGTTTTTTTTTGAATCACTCTCTAACATACGATTATTGTACCAGGATGGGATGTCTTTTGAATTTAATAGTGCATTAGTTATTGTCTTATGCACTTTTGGAGGTGGGATTGTTGGTGCTGCTATGGGGTTATCGATCCTGTTGATGTTGCTGACAGGGTTATTGGTGTTGTTGATGTTATTGGTGGTACTGATGATGCTAATGGGTTTGTTGGTGTTGTTGATGCTGCTAGCGGTATTGATGTTGTTGTTGGGGTTATTAGTTATGTTTCCATTGCTGCTATCTTTGATTGGGTTGTTGGTGTTGCAAACATAGTCAAGGATTGCATCCTTGGAGTAACTAGCTGATACATGGGTTTGTTGGGTTTTTCTTTGAATTGAAGCTTAGGAAGAGATTCCTTTTGAAAACCTAATCTCGTTTTATCTTTTGGTTTCAACTTAGGTTGTAAGGGCTTGTGTCTTCCTTGTTTGTAATGTCCCAAAGCACTATGGCCATCATATCCCATTCTTTGCATTATGGTGAAGCCTTTGCCATATTTGTCAATGGCGAGCTTAGCCTTTGGGATTTCTTTGATAGGGTCTGTGTAGATCCATTCTGCCAGGTCTCATCCATGGTTTCCTCTTCTTGACTTCTACCAGGGGTGAATTGTGCCAAAGTGCATGTTCTCTTGGCCAGTGGTGTTTGAAGTAAACCTTGGGGTTTTCCACGAGTTCTAGGGGATGTAAGTAATTGCCCAACACAAAAGAGTTGACTAAGATTATATTCCCCAGGACCTTCCTCAACCATTTTCAGTTTCAATTTCTCCTTCTTTGGTAGAGGGGTTGTTGAGCTGGAAAGAGAGGTTGGATTAACATATGATGAGGAAGGGATAGCTTCTTAGTTGTTAGGTACGGTAATCTCTGGCTGATGGTTGATATTTATTACAATAGGCAAATGGATTAGCATCGCCGAGGATTGTAATTACTACACTGTTATGTGGAAACTTGATGCATTGGTGATAGGTGGATGGAACGGATTGCATGGCATTTATCCAAGGTCTTCCTAACAAGAGATTATATAGCAAAGGAAGGTCTATAACTTTGCAAACTATATCCTTCACCACTAGCCCAACCCTGATAGGTAATACAATAGCTCCTCTGGAAGAACGTTTTGCATTATCATATGCCTTAATGGTTATCTTTTTGCTGGCATCCACCGATTCTACTGCATAACCCAATGTTGTGACCAACTGCAAGGTGCATATGTTCAAGTTGGCTCCATTGTCAATCAAGACTCGCTTGATTCTATGTTGGTTTACAAATCCTTCAATATGGAGGGAGGCATTATGTGGTTGTTGGAAGGAAGCGTTGTCGCTTTCAAAAAAAGTGAGGCATGGTGATAACTTTAGATTACCAACCATGGCTTGAAATTGATTTGTGTTGAGGTTGGCGGGGATTGATGCTTCTTGGAGAGCTTGATCCAAGATTGTTTTATGTGAGGGGGATAAGTGCAAAAGCTCTAATATGGAGATGAGGGTTGGCGTCTTATCCAATTGCTCTACAAGATTATATTGCTTAGGAAGGGGTGTCATTCCTTGTGGTGTTGCTCGAATAGTAATCTTGCTATGACGTGTAACAACGTTGCATGCAGGATTTGGATTTTTGATGGTAAGAGTTGCAACTTGTTCATCATCATCATAAAGGTGATTCATAGTATAATTATATGTAGCTTGTGTATAATTTGTTGTAGTATCTATGTTTCTCCCTAAGGTGGAAGGACCCCTTTGACCATGTGATGGAAGTGGATTCTTGAACATTAAATGATCATCATTGGATGTTTTAGGGTCATGTCCTTCTATTTCAATTTCTCCTCTATCAATAAGATCTTAAACAAGATCTTTCAGTTGATGGCAATTGCTTATTTTATGCACTCTTCCTTGGTGAAATTCACAATGTTCATGATCTTGCCAAAATGGAGGTTTAACCTGAGGCTCATAGTTAGATGTTTTTGGTAAAGTTACAAGATTGGAGGATACCAATTGACATAAGATTGTTTCGATAGGTTACCCTAAGGCTGTATATGTGTGTTTTGGCTTGTAATTTTGTTGCTTTTGTTTTGGTTCCTCTTATTGCATACTGTGACCTTGATTTTGTGGATTAGTGATGGTTTTGTTTTTAGGAGGGGAATTTTGTCCTGCAAACCTGACCATAGGTTGTGCAATTTTTACTATTCTTGCATCCACTATCCCGTCATTGACAACGTTCTTGTTCTTGTTCCAAAATTTTGGTTTATCACTATTATAATGTGGTCGAGGACCATCTTTGGGTTCATTGTAAATTTTGATAAGCCGCTTTTTTATGAGGGCTCTTTCACATTTTACTCCTTGAGTGATCATCTCTTCAAAGGATTTGGTACCCTTCATGTCTAAATAAAATTCCATTTCATCATTTAAGTTGGAAATGAAAATTTCCACTAGTTCTTGCTTAGGGAGATGAAGGGATCGTTTGCTAGACAGTTGCCTCCACCATTGTAGGAAAGTTGAGAACAACTCCTCTGGTTTTTGTTTGGTGTTGCATAAATCTGCCATGGTGACATCACGTTCTATGTTGTGGGCATAATGAGTGATGATTTTTGGACTAGTTCCTCAAATATTCTAATGCCTTCTGGTAGTCATGAAAACCATTGTGTGGTTATGCCTCCTAAACTTTGAGGAAAAAGGCACATTAGATACGTGTCCTCATAGGCCACCTCTAAACAAGCTGAGTGAAATTCTCGTACATGATCTCTAGAATCGCCTTTGCCCCTATACTTTTAAAATTTGGGTGTCTAGAACCCTCGTGGAAAATTTGGCATAAGCATGTTTCTATCAAAAGGATAGGGACAAATATCGTTAAGTGAAAACCGAGTAGTCTTCACACCACTATTCAGTTGTTGAGCGATATTTTCTACTTGTTGCCTTAACTTGTCTATTTCTGAAGGAGGAGGAGGTGGAGGATTCCCTTGATGATTAAGGTCATAGCGGAAGTAATCTCTACCTCTTCCACCATCATGATGGTTGTGTTGCTCATATTTTTTCCGTATCTATGTGGTATCAAAGTTAGAGGGTAGTTTTGCACCCTCTTGAGCAAGTCTTAAGAAATGAGCATTTGCATTGTTTCTAAGGATTTCATCAAAGAGTCTGTTGAATTTGGGATTATTTTGTGCTCTTTCTATATCTTCTAGAGTTGGAGTGTTGGGTTCTTCATCATTTGTGCCTCCTCCCACAACCTCATGAAAATCATTGAGGTTTTCTTCCTCTTCTTCAATCTCTGGTTGTCGGTTTCTCATTGATCTTGTTTGAGCCATATTTTTTATGTTTGTGAAAGTGATTATGAGGTGGTGATGAAGTGTTTGATGGAAGACAAGTTTTATGAAATGTTTGTTGGAAGATGGATCTCTAACACTGAAGTTTGGATGTTAACAGAGTTCTTTGTGAATTTCTCTTGTGTTTTTCAACAATTTTGATGTGATGAGGTATAGTAAGGTTTGAAATGTGTTACAAACCAAGCTACCTAGTGATGAGAGGATGCACTCATAAAATAGTTTTAACCTGTGTAGAAATGCCTCTTAGGATGATTGATCCTAGATGTAGAGACACCCTTAAAGTGATTTGTTGGTGTGATTTAAGCAATATATAAAAGAACTCGGGACAAGACCTTTTTGTGTTTTGAGAGTTGAATGGTTTTGTGATGTGTGGAAGTGAAAGCGGATAGAATATGTACCTCAATAAAAAAAAATGTTATGAAGGGGGTTTCTTCCTCTTCCTCTCTGATAGGGGTTGGTGGTTCCCCTTGAGATTCGTTGTATGTGATGCATATTTGAGGAAAGAAAGCAGGATTGATCTTGCCCCCTTTGTTTTTGTGATAATTAAAAGCTCTATACTAAGTAAAAGCTCTATTGCTCAAAGGCTCTTTGTCAAATTCGTTGGATTTGCCTTGTAGGTACAAGTGCATATGACGTAATAATACCCTATGTGAGAGAAAGAGTAGTCTATTGATATAGAAAAACTTCCTTCTGTTGATAAGAGATTTTGAACCAAGTTGTCTTTTTTTTAATTTGGTCCTTTGATGAAGATTTCATTTTCTCAAGATATGAGTGATGATCGTACAAACTGATACTTTGTTTCACCTTTTGATGTTGTTTTGTTTATCAATGTTTGAGGTAGACTCGTTGGATGGATACTTGTTTTAAAATTGTTTTGAATTTCTTTGACAAGAAAACACAGCAAGCACAATAATCTTGCTCTTTTTCAATAAAAGGCAGAATAGGTGTGGGTCTAAATCAACCCAATCATGAACTTTTTGACCCTTTACATATGTTTTTTATGTTCCCAAAGCCTAAAGCTAGCCCAAATTGTTATTGGTCTGAAACAAGATGAAGACAACTCAAACACTTTTTATCCCTAAGGTCATGGCCAGTTGCGAGATTTTCAGCCCACATCTTGATATTTCTTCGACTTTGGTACTACATACCTTATGAATCCCGCCATGGTAGGTAAGGATGTGATATACTAATTCTTGCACGAGCATAACAAATAGAGGATCCCTATGATGGGGGAGTCACCATTTTCATCAAGCTACAAGTAGCTTTTCAAAAATCCCTGTTTATACTCAAGGAAATATGTATAGTGAGTATCTTGGGAGCAAAACCATTTATGATCTTGCACTGAACTTTTCACAAATATCCTCAATCAATAGAACGAGTGGGCTTCTATAATAAAAGGTTTTTAGTAATGTTCGATGTCTTTGGATGTAAGTTCATTCTGTAGTGACTCAATTAAGAGCCTTGTAACTTGTGGTGGGCCCCATATGTCCTTTCGGCAAGTTACACTGTAGGAACAGCTACACCCAAGGCTACAGCTTTCGCTCTCACCTGATTTCTATAGCGGCTCAAAGGATTTATCACACAAGGTTGTTCCCAAGAGTGATGTGTCTCTTGGTAGGCCTCTCTTAAAAATAAAAAATTTAGAGCATTACTAACACTTTTTTCTTGCACCTAGGACCACGAGAGCCAAGGGAGAGGATAGTTTGTGTTATAAATGGGACCACTCTATAATTTTGCACAAACATGCCAATCATGAAAACACTTGTTCTTTTTAACTATTTATCGCAATGTGATCTATTTTCTATTCGAAGATGTTGCTCCAACAAACATGATGTTCTTTTTAATTCCACAAAGCAATTTGTTTTCTAACTAGGAAAGTAAAAATCCTGGTCAACAAAATTGAAAGCACATTTGGTTAAGGTAAAATCACTTTGTAAACAGAAATAGACAAGTTGTTTGTTCTTTTTAACTTGCAAAATAAAAGATTTATTGTGATTTTTATCCTTGCAAGAAATGAAAGATTGTTGGTTTGTTTTAAGCCCAAATTTGAAAAGTTTGTCCCTAACTTGCAAGAAAGAAAAGTTTGTTTGTTTGATTTATGGTTCTTTTTAGCTTGCAAATGAAAAAAAAAATTTAAGCCCAAATTGAAATGTTTGTTGATTTTAGTCCAAAAATAAAAGATGAAGTTCGTTTTAAACAAAAGGAAAATGAATTCTTTTTACCCAACTTTTTAAAAAGCTAGAAAAGAAAATAGATTTTCCTAATTTTAATTCCTTGAATCTTGCAAATAGAACGTTAGTAACCTGTAAAAAAAAAAGGAAAAAATTAGTGAAATGAAGATCTTTTTGGTGGGCTTCTACAAGCCTAAGTTTTTTTCTTTTTGGTTACAATTTTTTTTTTGAACTCTTTGTTACAAAAGCATTACTCTGTGTAAACACAAAAGCGCTACTTCAGACAAAAGCGCCAAAGTATTAGCAGAAACACTAAATAATTGCCAACAACGCTAAAACATGAGCAGACGCGCTAATTTAAATTGTTCGACAGAATGAAAAGACTGACAAACAGAGAGCGCAAAGGCGTTAAAATATTACAATAGCGCTATTTAACAAGAAAAAGCACTAAAACTATCACTAAAGCACTAAAACTCATATCAAAAGCACCAGAACTCGAACAAAGGTGCTAAATCTTCTTCTGACAATGGCGCTAAAATGAGTGTCAAAAGCGCTAAAGTGCAACCTGTGTGTGGAAATTTATGAGGAAAAACACAAAACGTTAGTTTAAACAATCAAAAGGTTGCGTGTTTGATTCACGTTAGGTTCACCAAATGATGCACACTAAAAAGGGATGCACAAGACACACAGATTCAAACATTAGTGTTGTTAGTGACAATAAAAAATAAAAGATAAATAAAACTATGATCCTAAACATGCATACCAAGAGAGATATAACACAGATAATGAAAAGCATACAAAAATGAAGGAAGGAAATAAACCCCCCCAAGATGCTCTCCAACATGCTCATAGTTGCTCCTCCCTTGTTCCTCTCCTCTCCAAGTTCCACATGAGTGTAGCCCTCAGTTTTTTGCACTATTTATGGATGTCTTATGGAGATTCAAGGTTATGAAAATGAAAATAACTACTTATGCAAGTGTAAACAAGCTAAATAGGAGAAATCGCCTTAATTATTCTATGTTAATTTTAGCCAAACAAATAACACAAAATGCTTCTAAAATACTCTCTCAAAATTACTATAAATCTGATGCATAAAGATTTATGGATCCTTTTGAAGAAGGAATGGGATCTATTTATAGGAAAATTGGAGAAATGGATGGTTGAGATTGAGTAATCTCAACAAGGACCAGGATTGATGGGTTTATGATCCATGTGAGGGATTTCAACCCAAACCCAGGATGACAAATGTCAACATGAGATGGCTTGAGAGGAGAGGGAAGGAGCATTAAATGTTTGAGATGACATGAAGGTTACCTGAGGAGGTAAGGTTAGGCCTGAGTTAATGAATAAAGCTTTTATCCAATGAATAATGTCTTTATCCAATGGACAAACTCTTGTGCAAGAGTTAATGGAGATAACCATGGTCAAAGAAATAAATGTTTGAAGAAACCTATGAGTTAAATGGGGGTTGAGTTAGAGGGAAAGCCTCTAACCATGTGGGCAAGTTGAATTTAACCATTAATGGTTATGTAAGAGCCATAAATGGTTATGTAAGAACCCTTAATGGTTTGGAAGACTTTAGGGGTTAACTTGTTGGAGAATAAAAGTCTTTAATGCTTTTCAAAGACTTTGGAGGCTTTGAGAAGTGACTTCTCTTTGCTTAGGAATGTGACAATAATTATGGGATGGATTAGGCTAATTTGGAATGGATTAGAAGAATCTAGAATGGGTTTAGGATGCAAGTGGGTTTGGTGGGTGAGAGAAAATAGGATTTTAATTAAAATAAAATTCATTTATTTCAACCAAATAGTGCAACTTGCATTTGTAGGAGAATGCAAGTGGGGGGGGGTGGTTTAGGGATTTAAATAAATATTTATTTATTTATTTAAAGGAGGAAAGGGGTTAAATTAAATAAATATGTTTTATTCATTTAATTGATTGTTAGAGTGTGGCTTAATGAATTAATTTAAATAAATTGAATAATTTATTTAGTTAATAGAAGAAGAGGTTGAAGATGAATTAATTAAATATTAATTTAATTAACTGATTATTGATGGCTAATTAATCAAATAAATACTAAATATTCATTTAATTAAGTGGACAGATTTATGTGTCTACAAGATCTATGTGTAATCAATGCTACATGTTTCTTGTATTGTATAGATATATAACTAATAATTTCATGTTTGAGTTACAATCTCAAATATTTCCATTAAGATATAAAACCAATAGGTTCATCTTGTAAGATGACAAGACTTATTTGTGCTTGTTAGCCACCAATATTGTTGTATCCATAAACTCTAATCGATTGTTAAAGTGTGTGGATATCTTAAAATGTTCTCTCCCTTGTAACCAAGAAAACATATGAGTTCACATGATCTTATTGTTGTACCGAACTAGGTGGGTCTGTAGCGATCCCTTGCAAGAATATAACACATATAAAAGGCATATTTTTAGATTTAAAAAACTAAACAAATAAATAAAAGGGCATACAAATGAATACAAGCTAGACACCAAATCCCCATTGGAGGGATGATTTTGTTTCGTCCATGATGATAATGGAGTGACTTCTTCCTTCCTACTCACTCGACCCTTGTTTTCACCTGATAGCGATTTAGGGTTTACTTACGAATGATAGGTCGGCTACAAAACTTTTTAATTCCCTCCTCCTAAGTGAAATTTGAATTGATGGTTTGCATGACAACTTGTAAGAAAGGGGGTGGACAAAAGTGCATATCTCATGAAAGGGCTCATAGCTATTCTGGTTCCAAAACAGTACTGTCGTATCACAGAAAGTCAATAACACGAACATTACACACTATTGATTGTGTAAGAAACAACTGTGATTTTTCATAAAAGTCAATAACACAAATTTTATAACCCCATTCTGGAGCCAGAATAGTTGTGTCCCACAAAAGGTAGGTGTGTTTGTGTGTGTGTGTGTGTGTGTGTGTGTGTGTGTGTGTGTGTGTGTGTGTGTGGGGCATACGATTGGGATTCAAACCAAAGTCTGAACAATAAATGATGGATTTAGATAGATTTAGAAAAAGAGTATATATATATATATATAAGGTTCTATAGATATATATACATACAAATATATGAATATATTATATATACACAAATATATGACTTGACAATCATATATGTATATGTATATGTATATCTATATGTATATGTATATGTATATCTATATGTATATGTATATGTATATATAGATACACACACACATATAAATATACAGGCATATTGTATACATGTATTTGTATATATGTGTATATATATACAAACATATAAAATACACACACACATATATATATATACACATACACATACATGCATGCGCTCACACACACATATTGGTCTTAATAAATGCAAATATGACATAAGATTGGGATTAAAACTAAGTCTCAACAATAAACCATTAAATGGTGGATGGACATTTAGATAGGTCTAGGAAAAGTACACACACACACAGAGAGACTTAAAATCTCAAGACCACATATATGAATCAAATCATTGTTGTGGGTCCCATTCAAGGAACTAAGAGTTTAGTCAATTGGATCGATTAATGATAATGTTAATTGTTATATATTTCGTACAAGATTATCATTTAAATTCTTCAACATGTCCCTAGTGTATATAAATCTACCAAGATACTTGGCATTCATTTACCTTTGACCTTACAATAAGATTAAACAAGCATAAATAATAGTTTTATGGATTCGTGATTTAACAAACATGGTATGTATTCAAAGGATAAGTGAGATCAATTACAGTGATATTATATGTCTGATAATTATGATTTTCTAAAGGGTCTCTATGAGTTAGAATGGTAGATACACTATGCCTTCCACCCAATAACTAGAAAATTGACCAAAAAGAGAAAATAAGGGGTGGTTTAAATAGAAAAGAAAGCAATTCCTTCTACAAGAAAAGAATAACATTAAGTTATAATCACTCCACACTATCACCTTGTGCCTTGAATGACCAGATATACTTATTAAGGATCCTTACATTATGTGATATTGATGATTATAGTGGACTAGAGCTTCTTGCCTACCCCTTCTATTTAAATAATAATGTAATTCCTAGATACTTTTATCCATCTAGGTTATTACAAGTACATAAAGGTGTAAAGAAGCAATAAAGTTTAAATTAAGAATAAATGGATTATGTAATTAACATCCTTAAGAATGGTGACATAGTCCCCATCCCAAATCTCAACTAAAAGAAACTCGAACATCTACTTTTCACAAAAGGGGACTTGACCAAGGGCTAATTTCTAGATGTATTAGGAAGTTAAATTTGTGTCTTCCTAGGCATCATTGTTGACACCATCTAATAACCAATTAAACTAGCTAGCTTGGAGACAGTTCAAATGTTGCATAAAGAGAAACACAAACAAAAATAAAATTTACGGTTTTTGCATCACTCTTGTCAAATTTTGTAAGCATTACAAAGCCTCCCCTCAAAAGGACAAACCAAAAAAGAAGTAGGGTCAATAGGAGGATGAAGTGAAAGGAAACTAATGTCCACTCAAGAAGACAAGATTAGAGCAGAAACTATCAAAGAAGTGGGAGGAGAGCTTAGAGAAGGATGAGCCATCGTAGGGTCCATGAGAGAGGACAAGGATACCCCTAAATCAATCTCATTAGAAACCTAAGAAGAAACATCCTTTGAGGAGACATGTTCCTCAATAGTCAAATGATCATCAAAAGTTTTTTGCCACCGAGTAGGAGGGACCTTCCAATTACCTCGAGAAAAAACCTAAGCTAAATGGCTTGTAGCAAAGAAATGATGATAACAAAAGGGGATGCCCTCATAATTCAATGGTTGAGACCAAGGATGGTCCCCAACCATCAAAACCATGTCTCCATGAAGAGGCAAGGAGATATCAATATCCACCAAAAAATGAGCAAAGGCAGAATGCCCCATGAAGGAAATGGAATCATCAACCCTCAAAACTAACCAATATAATTATGATCATAGGTAAACATCTAGAGTGCTAATGCATTAATATTAAAATCCATCTCTGAGCAAGTATATAAATGTGTATATCCAAAAAGATAAAGTAAAATATGAGTAATATTAGATCTAAACATGAGTGTATTACATGCATCTTGCAATAAACCCTCAAAATTTAGATATCAAAATAAAGTAACCAAGAGAAAATGCTTAGATGCATTAAATAAGTGAATAATTTCCCCTAAGAACTAACGATGCACCCAAGAATTAGAGAAGATGATGATGAGAAATAGGTAGCTAGTGACCATCCACCCAAGTAGCCATGTGAAGGATTACATCCAAAAGTTTGTCCAATCAAAGGCAAAATAAAGACTCTCAACCAATCATTAGAGCAACATTGGGAAGAGCTTGATTGACCCTACTACTATAAGTACCTATAACAAATAAGCATAAATGACAACTTCGACTTGATGACCTAACACACAACCTACATTGTATGGAATGACTTTCTCTACAAATCCTTGATTATGGCAATGCCTAGTTAGCTCCTCCCTATCTCTTGTTATTTGCTTGCTAATCATTTGTCTCATCTTCACACTTCATTATCTTCCAAAATTTTCATTTTAATGTTTTAAGTTAAAATATTTCCACTATTGAATTGAATCACCTAGATGATTACTTAATTGCATTGGTGATTTTAAAATTATTTAAACAATATTATTACTAGTAAGATGGACATTTATATCATTTAAAATTGTGCCTAAAAATTTTCACATGAATCCATCTTGGCACTATTTTTGACATTTAAAATCATTTTACTTGATCTCAAATTGCACCCCACATTTTTTTAACTCTACTTCCCTTTCAACAATCATGGATTTAAGACTATTAATAGATTATTTTTTTATTATTTTGAAGGTCTTTTCTTAATGTCAATTTTATCTTTTCAATGCATGTTCTCATTTTAACATTAGCTACAACTTTTTTTCATTGGCTATTGTTGAGGATATAATCATTTCTTCTTTCCAAATTAACAATAATTCATATAGTATCATATAATTGTATTTTTCCTTTACAATACAACCAATAATGTTTTCTGTTCAACCACCAATAATTCAAATCTTGCCCTATGACAATACCTTCTCTTAGTAATACCATTTGTTTTAATTTACTTTTTTTCTCATTAATATTAAAACATTACACTCAATAGAGTGGAAAGAAAGAGAAGAAAAAGTTGCCTTCCTAAGAAAACTATTTCCATAACATCAACAATCTTTGACATCTCAATTCATTAATCTCTAAGTATGTAGATTTTTTTTATTTCAATCATTTTAATAAAATAATATATTTATTTTAGAGTAAAGAAGATAGAATTAGGTTTTATTAGCTTCACCCTTTTATCCATGATGTCTACAAAACACAATTGTACTCTATTGGATCTTAGGAAATAGTTTACTTTTTAAGAGTAGTTTATATTCATAAATATAAATAGTTAGTTTTTTTTGTTTTTTTTTACTATTTTAAATTCATGAATCTTTATTTTATAATTGTAATGGAATTTTGAAAAGTCAAAATAATCAAACACAGACCAGCAACAACCAATCACAAATCACATAGCAACAACTATTGCATTAATAAAGCAACCATGAAACAAGAAGGATAACCATTTATTTATCAATCTTATTCAAAAAATCAACAAATTGTAATATTTATCTTATTTTATGAAGAAGATATTTTTTAGACCAAATAAAGTTCAAAGAAACATTCAAATTAATGTATTAATTCATTTATAATTGAAATTATTGTTTCAACTTGAACCATGGAAAAAAAAAAGAGAAATAGAAGCAATTGTTTTGTCATGGTAATTTGCACATTGGTTTGATTTGATTGTTGTAGACACATATAAATCATCCTAAAACAAGAACTAAAAATAAAAGCATTGCACTCATATAGATTTCATCAAGTTGTTAGAAAAAATTATTGTTTGCATACTAAAAGAACATAAAAATTAAGAAACATAGTTTAAATTCAATTTGTTTAATTTTGTATTATTTATTTTGATACCTAGTTTAATATAAAATTATCGTTTGGGTAAAAAATATTTTCTTTAGAAATACATGACAATAATACAACCGTAGGACCTCTTTTGTGTGAACCAAGTTCACTTTGAAACTTAGTCTTAACAACCATACATTTAAAAACATGAAAGCATCCACAAAATACTAATAACTAACAATATTTTTTTAACAAACCATAGTCAACCAAGAATTGTCAATCCCTCATTCCAAGGATATCATATTCATAGTATCTACCTTAGATTAACATATCACGTGCCTTAAGATTGGAGAGGATTGGATAGAACTTACCTTAAAGGAGCTAAGGGAAAATTTAAAACAAGCTCAACAAGAAAATAATAACAAGCCCGAGCCTTATAACAATATCAACAAGAAAATAATAGCAAGCCCAAGCCTTATAACAAGCTTAACAAGAAAATAATAGATAATTAGTCATCAAACTAACATACCTTGATATATTATTTGAAGTATAAACTTTTCCTCTCAATCTATTCTTGTAAAACACTCATGAAGAACTCAAAACCATACTTGCTATCACAAACACCAATGTTACAATCATCACAACCATGTCTCTACAAATATAAAGAACTCTTGTCATCCATAGGAGACTTCTACCTCGTAAAGAAGGTAGCCCTCCAAATGCCCCCTTGCTTCACTTGCTTTTGTCATATGAGTAAGAGTGAATTTATCCGTATACAATCCATGTGTGTGTAATATTTTTTCCCATCATGTTTTATTCGTGCACAATAGTGGTGAGTCGAATTTGTAGCATATATTCAATGCTCTTGGTAGGGGAATCTTTTATGAGTGGGCAACGAGGGAAACTACCAGTTGTGTACAAAGTGTTTCCCCAATGATCCAAAAGGGTATAAAGATGATTGACTTCAAGAGACACTTTATTAGCTCTAATTTTTATGTATATTTTCACATTAGAGATTACCAATAATTTGGAGCAAGTAGCTAAATTAGAATCAAAATAAAAATTATTAAATGTAGTAGAAATCCTATCTTTTCTTAGGTAAATCTAATTTGTAATTTTATTTTATCCCGTAGCTAGTATAAATCAATCAATATTTTGGGTTCATCACACAAAACTCAAGTAGTTAGGGGCATTGAATTTGCAATCCACTACCATAGAGAATATATCTCAACAACATCATCGGGAGCATAAATATTAGTGATCATAAAATAATGATTATTGATATTCATGAGAATCCAAACAAGATACTAAGTTGGATTGGACCCATGATCAACCACACAAGATTTCTACTATGGCACAAGAAAGGTGACAAATCCTCCATTACCAACCTTGTGATTGGAGGTGGAAAAAAGGCCATTTAGTCAAATAATTGACATATTGCAGAAAGCATGAAGGTAGAAATTTAACTTCCTGAAGAAATAGAACATCAATACCAAAATAATTCTGATGAGTATCCTACATGAAATACTTCCCAGAGAGGTCAGTTAGACCTCGTACATCCCAAGAGAGGAAATTCATGAATGAAAATCTTGCATATTAACCCCATCCTCCAAAGGGGAGTAGTTATTCTGCAAGAGCTTCACAACAATTTGAAACCCTAACATTTCATTCCTCCACTTTTCTTAAGAAAATTCACCTTCTTGCAAACACCTAGTGGGGTTGCGAGAGAAGTACAAAATAGATGAATGAGAAGAAATAATTGAAGTTGACTCAAGTGTTTGCACAAATTTTAGTCAAAAAGGAACCTCAAGAGTGGCAAAAGAAGTAATATATTTACCCTTCGAAGAAGGGTCCGAAAAAGCCAATTGTGGCTAAACTACAACATGCTCCAAATTTTTACCTTTACCATTGCTAGTTGAGGCACTTTAACTCTTATAGGTCATCACAATTCATTTCTCTTCTATTTTGGAAGCTTCAAGAGCTCCAAGAAGTTCAGGTTCACCTACAAAGGGGTCTTCAGCCTAAGGGCTACCAACGGGCAATTCTTGATCTTATGTTCTAATGACTAGCACTAGAAGCAAGTATTGGGAAAATTTAGATAAAGCACTTGTTAAGTGTGGTGAAAATTTCCAATTTAGATATCAACCAAGTCCTTGATATGTTGCAACAATTCAATCTCCATGCAAACCCATTTTTGGGGGTGAGCTTGATAAAAACAGTCTAGCTCAACACAAATAACCTTCCACAAGAAAGAAGCAATAATTGGAAGAAAATACAAATAAGGTAAAGGGAGACCAAGAAACTCAAGCCAGAATGACACATAATAATATTCATAGACAATAAGTTTTCTTTAGTGATTAGTCTAGATTAATTAATAATATATAATAATTTGCCACTACAAACTAGGTGTGAAATGAATTGATTATACAATATGGTGTAGAATGTATAAATACATTATAAGTAGTAATAAATGAATAGAGAGATTACTTAGATTTGTTATTGAAGAATGTGTGTTGGATGGTGATGATGTGATATCTATGTTCCTTACAATTTGGACGTGACTTAAATAGTTGTGTATGTGGATTAGAGTTAAAATATTCCTTTTTAATCCACATTGGTTCAACTTTGCTATTAATGATATAAGATTTTCACAATTTATAATGCTTATTCTTGTTGTTTTTGGATACAAGAGTAGGTGATTTTTTATCAACATTTTGAATCACACCTTTGTTATCCATCATTAGGATGATAGAGAGTTCAAGAAAGAGAAAATCATTTTTTTATAGACCTAGAATGATTAAAAAGATGGAAAAAGAAGGGAAGAGAAGAGAGCTTGCATAGAGAACAAAGTGTAGTTCACACAAAAGAAATATTTTTATAATTATAAACAAATATTAAAACACAACTCAAAATAAATTTAAGCCTAAATGCATTATAAATAAAAATAATATGATATATACATATATATCATAAAATATCAAATGATATAATATTATGCAAAGAATTTAAACATACAAACAATTAAAACCATTCTAAAAAATACTTATTTATAAAGATTATAATAAAATAATAAATATAAAATTTAAATACAACTACAAATCTACAAACAAAAGATATATATCATTATATAATATGTTTATTTCAACATCATAACCAATCAATCACACATCAAATGCTTTATAAGACTTTTAAATTACTGAAACTCTCCCTAGGAATAAAATTATGATTTGGGTCAATAAAATATTATAGTTGCTTGATTTAGAATGGAAGGTGGACCTTCCATGAGGTGGAGATTGTGGAGCCCACATGAATATGTAACATGTAACTGAAAGTCTGTCTACTTTCCACTTTCCTTAGCATTTGGAGAAGTGCAGAGAAAGGAAATAAAAGAAATGGGCTACCATCTAACTAACCAACCAACCAACCTTGATTGTCGTGCCAATCTTGAGTGACAATGACATTTGCATGTTACCCTCGCATTTCTCATTAATACTTTAAAATCCAGACACAGACGAGGTAATGTCTCTTTAGGTGGAAAAGAGAAAACAACTATTTTTTAAAGAGAACAAGGTACCCAAATTTAAAGTTTGACGCTGACTTCCAAGATATTTATAAACTATAAAATGGTGGCATTGCATTGCACCTTAAAGTGACTGAGCTTTTCCATGGTTAGGAATACACTAAAATAACTTACGTCGATCCAACTATAATTATAATATTTGATAAGTATTTAAGATTATAAAATTAATGAGGAGATCTTGAATATGAGGTTTGCTTTTACAGTCATTATTTAAAAGGTTTCAGTCTCATCTAATATTAATATTAATATTAATATTAATATTATTTTTTATATAATATTAATTTTCAAATTGTTGAACATTCATATTCATGTGATTAGGTAAAATGGCTAATGTAAGTATGATTTTTTTCATTCTATCTAGGAGGAGGTTTCCACTCATAAGAGATAGGGAAATGACAATCAATTAGTGTGACTCATCTAATGATTGTGATAGGGAGAGGAATGATATTTTCAAAGTCAAACTCTTGTATTCGTATTTGTGTAGACATGATATAAGTTTTCTTATTATGGAATGATGCTTTGTGAGTTTTTATTAAAGAGTTTTCCCCACCTTAATTCTAACGTACTATATTCTTTAGTTTTTCCTACAAATTTTTCTATAAAATAGGTTACACTTAATGTATACTTTAATAATGTCCTCATGATTAAATGATTATCATGACCAAATATTGGTAATAATTCGCTAACAATAATATAGATGCATAATGTTTTTGATTTAAAAAATAGTGTTAACCAGGGCGTTGACCCTTAACATAGCCAGAAGCTATCAACAACACTTAAACAACACTGAAAAAGTTTCAAAATATCAAAAACAAAAAGAGAAGAGAATTCAACAGCAGAACAAGAGGGCGCAACCCCAAACAAGAGCAAAAAAGACCAACAACCTAAGACCTACAGGGCCGATTTACGAACCCCTATCATGTCAATGACCTTGTCCTAGTCATCATAGAGGAACTTGTATAGCTCCTTGGCCACTTATTTATCAACATCATCCTCAGCAATTCTTTCACATAGGAGGGAGAGTGTCAGTGCAGAGCTATGAAGCACCTGTAGGTAGAATTTGTTGATGTTGAACATCTGCTTGTCTCTGATATCCATCCTACGCTTTGTTTCCTTGATTTCCTCTTTGAGTTCCTTGGTTTCTAAAACTGGTCCCAGGCTGTCAATGCATGTCAATAACTCACGAACCTCGTTGCTAAGGCCTTGCAGCTCCTCCATACTAGGGTTACCCTTGGGAACCTCTTCTTCTTCCTCACGAACCACCTTATTCTCATCCTGCATGGGCAAACTCATACCAACTTCTTTTTCTTTTCCGTCCCTATCAGACTCCTTGTTTTTTACCCCATCATCTCCAGGGACCCCCACATTAGCCTAGGTTCCAAAATCCAACTCAAAGGCTCTATGAACAACAGGGTCCACCATTTCCATAATTTCATCTGGGTCCACCAGGTCAATTTTTCCAATAGGTTCCTCTTTATCATAATTCAAATTCTCAGTATCCAAAGGGGGCCCAGGAATCCCCACATCTGCAGCGTCCATAGAGGCCTTGGTTGCCTCTTCACCAACCAACTACTCTTGATTGCCATCACCCCTGCCCTCGTCGATATCATCCTCAAATTTTGTAGTGTATTAGGGTTTGCCCTTCCTCTTTGTAGAGCCCTTTGAGGCGAGCCTGTGAGACCTACTTCTGCCCTGTGTTTCAGGAGTAGGGTTCTCCTCTTCCATCTCGTCAGAAGAAGAATTATTAAGGATAATTCTCTTTCGCTTCCTAGGGGACTTTCCTTTTCCCTTGATTGAAATGGGTTTTTTATCCTTCTTGGTAGAGGAAGAGGGGAAGGTATGAGGGGCAAGCTCAGAAATAGCAACAGAGGACAACGAAAATTGGGGGGGAAGTGAAAGCTTCGACAGAAAGATGAAACAATGTGGAGGGGGATAGGCTGCTAGAAAAGGCCACAAGGGGGTGAGAAACAGGAAGTGGGGGTTGAATGAGCATGAAATTCCTGGGGGGACAAAGACAAGTGGAAATTATAAAGCCTATAGATAAGGCCCTAGTGAAGGGGGATGGGAGGCTTATCTATATTCCTAGGGTCAAGGGCTTCCTTAATAAAACTTTCCAAAGAGTGTAGAAGATAACAGGACAAACAAATTAAATCATTGTTTCGAAAATGGTTCAACTTGAGGGAAAATGGTAGTAGTATAATACCTTGTAGTAGCCCTCAAGGGTGAAATACTTCATGATCATCAAACAAATCTAGTTCCATGGGTGTTTGAGCTCCTCCCTCGTGAACCCTCCTTGCAGTTTAACCGATTCTTCCTTTCCCCTAAAAAATTTGTTCAGGCCCTCACTATTGGCGACGTGGCTAGTCCTTTTCCACCTTCTACCATCCAGAGAAAGGTTTGTTGACTGAGCAATGGTTTCCTCTGAGACATAAAAGGAGATTCCTCCAACAATAACCCTTCTGTTACTCCAAGAAGGCGCGAATAGAGCAGAAAGTTGCTCATCATGGCCACGAAGGTTCTCCATAAATTTTGCCAGACCATCTTCCACACAATAATTCCAGACCACCACATCTTATTTAAAATCATCTAGTTTGTCAGGCTCGTAATGGACTATGTCGCCTCCCATGGTCAACTAGGGAAACTTAGCAACGAGAGCTTTTTCACAAGCACGAGACATATGTAGAGAGGTAGAGAAAGTATCCAAAATACAACACTTAATCAAAATAGAAAAACTTTTATTATAGAAGTTAGAGATTTTGCAATGGATTTGGTGATCGTGCAGCCCTATCGTGAAATAATTACCATAATTATCCATCGACAAGGTAAATCATGTGAACCATAAATCAAACCTTTCAACATGACCTTGGGCATGTAGAAGGCCATCTTGGAGTTAGATCATGAATAATAATTATTAATGCAAGATCCACCTGGAACAATTTGCTTGAATCATCCAATGAGTGCAATCCATCCAGCCGGGTTCACATGCGTGAAAGCACACTCCAGCTTCATAATTAGCAAAAACAAGAGGAAAGTATGCCAATAAATGATGATGATGATGCAAAGAATACACTTCATAGTCGTGTTGGCAGTCCACATCATGTGACCCTTGGTGCCAATCAGCAAAAGGTTAAAGATTTTCAAATTAGAAAAGTCTCTCCTCCAATGACCCCTTCACGCCGAGAGGGAAGAGTGGGAACAATCAGTAGAGGTTTTATCCATGGGGGATAAATTTAGTGCACTCTCCATGCAAGAGGGAGGTAACACTGAGGGGAAAGGAGTTGGAATTCCTCCGACATCTGACACCCTGGACCAGGAGCCCATGAGCCGCAAGAGCATCAATAACCTCGTTGCCTTCTCTGTAGACATGATTGATGTTGAAAGAGTCAAATCTAGAGATAATCCTAAGAATGTCTCTAATAATACGTTCAATCGACTAGTTGAGCCTGTTCATCCCTTTGACAACGTCAATTATGAGTTTAGAGTCCCCCTCAAAAACAATAGACATGATGCCAATGTAGAGGGCAATACAGACACCCCATGCCAAGGCCATAGTTTCAGCTTGATTGTTGGAATGACCATTCAGATTACTCACATAGGCACAAACAAGTGCCCCACTGTGATTCATGATAATACCTCCCCCTGTGGCCAGGCCATGTCTTGCAGCACCATCAAAATTGAGTTTCAAGCAACCCGGGACTGGGGGGGACCACTTGGTATTTTGTCTAAGGAGATGCTTGGAATTGTCAATGTATGTGAAGGAGCAAGGGAGATTTCAGCAGAGAGCAACCTCCCAATCCCTTCTTGAGGGGGGATTAGGTGGCTTCTTGACGAAGGTAACAAAGATGTTCTCTAGAATAAATTTGAGGAAACAAGCAAAGACAATTTCCACGGAGGCTTCCTTGTCCCTGAAGATCATGTTGTTCCTTTCCTTCCATCTACTCCAGTAGAGATGCAGAGGAATCTACACCTAGATTTGTTGAACCAGTGAGTTGGAAGTGGGGCCCCTCAATTCTCACAGTAGATGTAACATGTTTTCATTCATGGTCCAACAAAGGTTAAGCTTGTTGCAAACCATACCCCAGAGGGCTTTGGCAAAGGCACAATGGAGGAAGAGATGGGAGGAATTTTCCTCATCCATTTTTCATAGAACACATATGTTGGGAAACTAAAACCCACGCTTAGCCAAGTTATCTTGGGTGAGAATTTTGTTGTGAAGAGTAGTCCATTAGAAAAAATTGATCTTGAGGATAAGGTGGGGATTCCAAACCTTACTCCACCAATCCTAAGAAATGGGATCCCGAAGGAGGTTGTGGTAGGCAGTTTTAACAAAGAACTCCCCAGAGGGATTCCATTTCCAAATAAGTCCCCCCCCTCCTTAGAAAGAGTGGGAGTCTAGTCATACCAAGCTTGTTCTACAGCTCTTGGGCAATAGGCAGCAGATGGGGATGATTGTGACAGCAAGAAGTAATATCCTTCCATGTGTTGTTAGAGAAGTAATCACATACCCAATGACCAAAGAATTTTGTGGCAATCCTTAAAATCCTTCTGAGAGTAGGGGAGGAAATTAGAGGCTTATTTCCAAGCCAACAGTCCTCCCAAAAACTAATGTTTCTACCATTGCCAATGAGTCACTTCATACCATGAGAAATAGAATCTCTACATTTGAGAATATTGTTCCATATTTTGGATCCCCTAGGGAGTCCCTCCTCATTCAGAACCAAGTGAAAGTTGCATTGGTCGAGGTTTTTGGTCCTCATAATCTGACCACAGTCAAAATCCTGGCGGATTAACCTCCAAGCTATTTTAGTCATCAGGACCTTGTTAAAGTGTGAGATTTTGTGGATTCCCAACCCACCATTGATTTTAGGACAGTAGATTTTATCCCAACTAACAAGTGTGAGCCTTCTTTTCTCTTCCATACCTATCCAAAGGAAATTTATTTGAATTCTTTCAAGCTTGTCAACCATGGAGGTAGAGATTTTAAAAAATGAAAGGAAGTACACTAGTATCCCCTAAAGGGAGGAGGCCAAAAACTGGAGCTTCCCAACACTACTGAGAAATATTCTATTTCACCTTGCCATCTTCTTCTACATTCTTTAAAGAATGGAAACTCAAAAGGATTTGGAGACCTCCTTAACAGTAAGTGGTAGCCTAAGGTAGGTTCTAGGAAGGGAGGCAACCTGACAGCCCAGGATACCCCTAATTTTAGCTTGAAGTTTGTCTGCAGTGTGGAAGAAATAGATGTTATTTTTATCATATTTAATATGTTGTCTTGAGGCCTCTGCATAAAGGTTGAGGAAGGATTTCCATCCCTTGGCCTCAACAACCGAAGATGACCTAAAAAGAGTGGTGTCATCAACAAACTATTGCAAGATAGTGTGGGGGGGGGGGGGAGGGGGGGGGGGGGGGCGCTGCAGAGGTAGGTTTCATACCCAAAAGAGTTCCCTTCTTGATAAGAAAACTGAAATTCCTAGCCAAGACCTCCGCCAGAATGATAAAGAGGTAAGGGGATAGAGGGTCACCCCGACGAAGTCCTCGGGATGCCCTGAAGGAATCTCGAGGGATACCATTAATCAGGATAGAGTAATTGATAGTAGTGATTCATTCTATGATAAGGTTAAAACAGATTGACCCCTATACCAAAATTTTGGAGGACTTTAAATAAAAAGCTCCAATTCATTCTATCATAATCCTTGGAGATGTCAAGTTTCAAAACCATACCAAGCTTACGGCTTTTGTCCATTGAGTGAATGACTTCATGAGTGGAGATGGCCACATCCATGATTTTTCTACCAGGGACAAAACCCTTCTAGCTTGGGCTTATCAGAGTATCCTAAAAAGGCTCAAGCTCATTAACCAAGACTTTGGAGAAGATCTTGTAGAAAGTGTTGCAAAGGCCAACGGGTCTGAGAAGGGTCGGCTCCTAAGTATTTGGGCTCAAAGCATTGAAGGTGTTGTCTAACTTCTTGAGCAATTTTTTGGATCTAAATAAATCCTTTGTGGCAAGAACCACATCAATGCCAACCATGTCCTAGAAGTCTTAGACAAAATCCAGAGGAAAGCCATCCGAGTCTAGTGCTTTAAAATTCCCCATGGAGAAAACAACAATCCTTGCCACATCTTCAGTGATTGGGGTCATTATGAGATCACTATATTCCTTTGTGAGGAGTGATGGTAGACAATGAAGGAAGGTCTCATCCAAGACTAGATCCCTAGTCGTATTATTATCCATAAATAATTTAGAAAATTATTCAGAAACCAGGTTCCCTAGGCCCTCATCATCTTTTATTTCCTGATTCTGATCATTCCTTAGGCAGAAAATGTGGTTTCTTTGCCTGTGAATACTAGCTGATCTATGGAATAAAGTAGTATTTTTGTTACCTTCCTTCATCCATTTAACCTTGGATTTTTGTTTCCAGAATAATTCCTCCCCTGTTGAGTTCTCCTTCCATTTCCCCCTCAAAATAGCCTCTTCTTGATGTGTGGTTTCAAGGAGGTCCCCTTTGTCAATTTTCTCCTGGATGGCCGATGGTTTAGAATTTAACTCCTTTTTTTGAACAAAAATATCCCCAAAGATATTTTTGTTCCATCCTCTCACATTTCTTCTGATTAAGTCCAGTTTTTTAGCAACCTGAAACATGGGTGTTCCACCAATTTTTAATACAGTCCTTGAACTCAAGATGAGTAGCCCACATGATTTCATAATGGAAGGGGTAACCCCCCCCCCCCCCACTCTGAAACATTGGGGAGGACACACCAAAAGAAGGGGATTATGGTCAAAAATAGTTCTGGGAAGGGTAGAAAGCTTTACATTAAATCTAATACCCTAGTTGCCAGAGATTAAAAATCTATCCAATCTAACTTGTATAAGGTCTTCCCCCTTCCTAAGATTAGACCAGGTGAATCTTTGACCAATTAGGTCCACATCAAGTAATCCATTTTTGTTTATGAAATCTGCCAAATCAGTCATGCTATTAGAGTACTCCTGAAGTCCCCCAAGTTTTTCCAAAGGGAAAAGAGGGGAGTTAAAGTCCCCCACAATCATCCAATGAGCATTGGTGTCATTTTGAACAAGACAAGAAACGTCTTTCCAAAGAGAGAGTCGGCATGTTCTGGTGTTGGGGGCATAAACATTAATGAGGAACCAAGAACCATTACTGGAAGAAAGCTTAGAAACAAGGAAGTTGGTGTTAGGGATCCCACAGATACTGAGAGGGGGGGTGAATCAGTATCTGACCGGTAATTAAAATTTCTTAACTTAAAACATGCAGAACATAATATAATAGTGTACTGATATGTAAGAAATAATGCAATAAACAGAATCAAGAACATCCGCATGAAAAACACACCATAACACAAGATGTTAACGAGGAAACCCGATGTGGGAAAAACCTCAATGGGATTTGTGACCCACAATATTCACTCACTGGCCAATAAAAGAATATTACTTACAATAGGTGCCTGCACATGCAAGAAGGCCAACTGCCTAGAGCTCACTACTCAATGGGAAGTCACACTGACTTACAATAAGGATTATACAAATCCAATATCTTGTACTAATTTACAATAGCATCTTCTATGCCAGATTCAGTACCAGTTCCTACTCTGTTCTTTACATATACCTCTTGACCTATATTTCGCATATTAGGTCTGCCTAATATTTTCCTTAATACTTCTCTATCACATCACTCAAATGTCTACAATGATCTCTTTTATATATAAGAGTCATTTTACAATTTGCCAAGTCGGCTTAGACATTTTTACAATAATAAACAAAATATAACAAAATCCTGTCGGCCTCTGTGCCGGTATACTTCCTTTCTTCTGTGCCGATGTCGGTGTCCTGAGTGCCAGTGTAGAGTGTGATTTGTTGATGCCAGTATAATGCCTTTGCCAGTGCCATAGGATTGCAAGGTTGCCATCAATGACAAAACCTTTAATCACATACAATGTCTCATTGGAATGTGCATATGCCAACAGTTGGTAGAAAAGGAAATCAGGATGCCAGAAAATCACAAGGGGTCCCACATAGTGACCAAACCACCAAAAGCCCCATTTCCATTACTAATGAAAAACTGAGAACCCAACCATATCTTGTCGGCAATGTTAGCAAAGGAGGTGTCATTTATTTTTACCTCCTAGAGAAGAAATTCAATCTTATTTTCTAAAATGCAATTCTTTAGAGCGTATTGCTTCTAGGGGCTATTAAGGCCCCACAAATTCCATGAAAGAACCTTCATTTCTTACCTTTGATTGACGTGTCCAAGGTCCTTTGTCTTCCATTGGCGACTTCCCTCACTGCTTCCTTTTGCCAAGAGAGTCTCTGTGATGGGCGGCCTATCTTTGGGTCGGTCCCAAAATCAATCTTCATATTTCTTGTCTTGCACCTTTGTGTGATCCAACCATCATCTCCAAGGAGGGGGAAGCCACTGGAAGATGCACCAAGAGATGAGATTTGAGAAGCTCGTACAAGGAGCAAGGGGGGTCCAGCATACACGTCTCAACACGTGGAGGGATCTTCAAGTACAATTCCTTGGGGGGTCGCAATAGCCCCAATACAATTTGGGGTTGAGGACATCCCAACAATCTCCCCATCCTCCAAAGGATTCATTCCTTTCAAAGGAGTGGAGGTCAGCCTCTTTGAAGAACAAAGCCCTTGGGCCACTAAAGAAGTCTCCTAAGGAGGCAACCCAACATCCAAGTTTGGCAAGGAGTTGGGAGTCTCGTCAACCATCTTAGGAGGTGAGAAAAGGATTTTGTTGATTCTCTCCCTAAAGGGACAATCCTCACAATCAGTCTCAAGACATGTCGTGATAACAGGTTCCACTCTAACCTCTTTTTCTTTGATCTTGAGGTCCTTAGAGTCTGGGGCATTACAATCTGAGGTAATTTGGCCCATTGTCGGTTCTTTGAGCTTGAGGGGCTTGGGGTCTGGGGATTTACAATATGAGATAATGTGGCCCACCTTGTGACATTTTTGATAGATTAGAGTGGCATTTTCATAGACCAAAGATTAGGTCCAGCTTCCCAACTTAGACTTGAGAGTAATGAAATTAGGAAGATTCTTACTAACTGTAGCTTGAACATAGAAGTGCGCATACACCAGTCTGGATTTGGTTCTGGTAATCTCATCCACAGCCACAAAGTGGACAAAAGTATTACCAATCCATCTAAAGACTTATTTGTCCCAATATTCCAAAGGGAGTCCTGGAAGACAAACCCAAACAAGAGCAGATTTATGAAGGTCAGCAGTCAAGTCAAAAGCAGCCTTCCACCTGTACAGAGAAAGGTTTCTCTTTCCATAAGTCCAACAACAAGAAATTACCATCATGACATCCTCCTCGACTGTAAACTTGAAGAGGAAAAGAGCATCGAGCATAGCACTAATAGAGACACTTCCCTTGAGCCTCCATTTGGTCGAGGCCCATTTCCAGACCATCTCAATAGTGGGTCAGAGAGAAACAAAATTTCCCACCAAGGTATTACTCATTTTGAGAATGATGTGGTCCATGGTTGTATCAAGGAGCTCAATAGTCATTCCTTCACCAGTTTGTACACAAACAGGGATATAGTTGGGGTCCACCCCACCTTGAGGATTTCCCACAAGCACATTCTTTCAACTTTTGACAATCATGCCATCGCCAGAGGTCCCCTTATCCTTTTCCTCATCATGAGCGACAAGATCCTTGGACTTAGGAATAGATTCCCCAAGCCTATCCGGAGAAATCACAGTTTCAAAACCATTAGCAGTTGCATCCTTCACCCGAGGAGTAACTAGTGGATTATCGATGGTAAGAGAACTCGTCTTAATCCCTACGAGAATCCTATCATCTCCAGGAGCAAAAAGATCTATGATAGACACTATCATTGCAACAGGGTTCGGTGGTGGATTAGCTTGCAGGGGGACATGGCCCCCACCCTCAACAGCAACCATGAACGAAAAAAAATCAAAATTCAAAACCTTGCAGAGCAGGAAGTTGCAGAGTAGTAGATGCATAATGTTCACAATAGAAAGCAGTAGACATTATTTGGATAGATGGCACACCTTTATATTATAGTTCTGATATTTTTGTCATACAGTTATTTTAAATTAACTCCATTCTTTATGAAATTCTTATTCTAATGACTTTTTCTTTGCATGCATGAAAATATGCTATATTTACACTTTATTGCAATTTATTGCTAGTATTTTTAATCAAGAAAATCCATTCATGTTTATTAATATAGAAAATTCTTTAACTTAATGCATTGTCTCCATTTAGCTCCTTAAATTTAAATCACAATGATATGCTTATATGGAGTTGAAAAATTCTTTATAAATATATTTTAAGCGATATAAGTTACTAATAGTTAGACAAACTTAACATCATTATTATTGTTTTAATTTAATTCTTCTTTCTTTTATGCTTTTATTTTTATTCATTTTATTATTTTAAGTTATTTATGTATTTACTTTGTTATCATAGATTCTTTTATGTTTATTTTGATCTATATTGTTTGTTTCATTTGCTTCTCATATTTTGTGGTTGTCTATTTTTCAACATTGATTTACTCTTTCTTAAGTTTTTTTTTTGTTTTTTTTGTTTTTGTTTTTTTGTTTTTTTTTATGTCAATTTCTCTATTCTTTTAGATTCTAGAACATTTTCCCACATCTATTTAGTCTCTTCAGTCTACTATCATCTTCACAATTCTCCTTTTTATGTATGTTATCTTATGATGGAACATGATTATGATCTAAAACATTGATGACAAAAAAATATCACATAATTAAATTTAAAAATATATCAATATCATTATCATTAATCTCTACTTGTGACTATAATTATTTTTCATATTGAATTTACATTGTAAATGTGACATAAAAAAAAATCAAACATATTATTAATATTTTTTATTTTTATATTTATTTTTAAATAAAAAATTGTTAATTCAACTATTTTTTTAAGAAGCAACTAAAACCAAAACTTTAAAAAACTAAATCAAAATGAAAGGGAAATGTGTTTCTTTTTCCTTGCAATGACAAGCACACAAAATAAATACATGAAGTAGTAGAAGACATGGATAGATATAAATAGTTCTCTATATGCACTATAACTATTTATAGTGGTATTATTGTGTGCATTTGTAGTGGTATTATTAGACAAGAGAGTGAGTAGAATAAAGTACTACCATTCTCGAAGTTTTAAATATTACAAGCTTTCACATTAGAATGTTTAAGAAATGAGTATCTAATATAAGTACTAAACACTCTATCCTTCTTAAGCTTCTTGATTAGCATATTTATGCATATTTCAAACTCTTTTTTCATAGTCATAATTGTTTAACACTTCAATGGAAGCACCAATAATACAAGTGGTAGTGGTTTAGGTAAGTGGATTTTTTCGGTATTGATGCTAACTAAACCAGGGTAAGATTATGGAGGAATCTCATGTTTTATGTGGTGGATTGTAAAAGTAAAAGAAGTCAACATTAAATGATCTAATAATTCACTTGAAAAAAAACATTTTGCTTGTTCCTTTTTCTAGATGATTGTAAATTATCTCATTATATACTAGCTTAATTAATTTATTTTCATGGTAATCTTTTGAGTATTATCTATAATAAAAATATGGGTTTATATTAAGTAAGGAGTCGACCAAACAAGGGTTCTTGATAGTTTTAACAAGGTAAAATATTTTATATTTTATGATGCTATTATCTATCATTAACAAAAAATTATTTAATTTTTAATAAAAATATAAAAAACATGCTTATTATATGGATTTTCTACCTTAGTGAATCTTTTTTGGGTAAAAGACCAAAGGCCTAAACATTATATTGATAAAAAGAGTTAATTACAAGAAGGTCTGGTTATGCCCTACATACCTAACCCCATTAGTTTCCTTTCCTTGAAAATATGGGTCCCTCTTTTTTGCTTTTTGTAGCTTTGTTTTTTTTAGTTTTTTGCCTTGACACTTTGGAACCCCGGAACCCTGGAACCCTGGAGTCCTGAGGTAGACACTTGTTTTTGGTTGTGTTCTTACCCCGAAACTCAAGAGCCTTGAAGTTTAGAGGTAGGATTTTGTTTCTTGTGTTTGTCAAAACCTCAGAACCCCAGAACCTCGGAGTCTTGAAGTCATTCCTTGTCTCTTTTTGTTGTTGAAGCCTCGGAATTTTGGAGTCCTAGAAATCCAAGTTCTTCATGTTTTGTTTTTAGTCATTTCGAAACCCCGGAGTTCCGAAGTTGCTTTGCTTGTTTTTCTTGTCCACCTCGGAACCCCAGAGTCTCGAGGTTCCCTTGCTTGTTTTGACCCCAGAACCCCGGAGTCCTGAAGTCTGTTTGTGGTTTTTAGCTTTTCTATGTTTTCACCTCAGAAGTCTAGAACCCTAGATTCCCAAGGTCGTGTTTAAGGCGACTGTACGGACGTAATATCGGGGTATAAATAGAGAAAATGAACCTTTTTGAGCTCATTTGTGCATTCAAGTTTTCTGATTTCCTTGCTCTGTCTCTCGACTTCGTGCCTCCGTATCGTCGAGTTTTGAGGGATTTCTTCCACCAGGTTGGTAGATTTCTTTGCCCTCTTTGTGTTTTCTAGTTTAGAACTTTTAAGTTTTTAGCTTAAATTTTTATTTTTTTCTCATTTTGTGTGTTCATATTCTTCCCATGTCCCTTAGGGTTTTCCAACCCCAGAACCCCAGAGTTCCGAGCTCGGTAGTTGTTTTCACCTCGGAACCCCGGAGTCCTGAGGTTGATCTTTTTTTGGATTGTGCTTTCACCCTAGAATGTCAGAACCACCCCTTTTGACCAATTGATGAACTACACCTAACCTTGGAACCCTGGAACCCCAGAGTTCCTAAGTTCTTTCCTCTTAGGCCATTGTTTTAACTCAGAACCCCGGAGTCCCGAAGTTCTGAAGCATCTTTTAGGCCATTATTTGAACTACCCTAGGACTTCGGGTCCCCGAAGTCCTGAATGAGTTGCACACTTAGTCCAACCTGAAACCTCGGAGTTCCAGGTTTATTGTTTTAGTCTGTCTTACCCCAGAGTCTCGGGCTCCATTGTTTTGGTCCACCCTAGAACTTCGGAACCCCAAAGTTTTGGGCCATGTTATTTTTAGCCCATCCTTATCTCATAACCTCGGAACCCCAGAGTTTCGAGGTCAATTGTTTGAGAAAGAGGTGTCCACCCCGGAACCCCAGAGTCTTGAAGTGGGTAATATAATTGATATATTTGATGATGTGATAGGCTAATTTGTGGTTCTTTCTTGCAAATCAAAAAAGATAGATGGACCCAACTTCCAGCAAGAAAGGCAAGGAATTGGATAGACTCCCCGCAACCATGAAGTACCATTATCAGGGGCAGGTTTATGTTTCAAAATTGGATGATCAAATCAAAACTGACACATAGGTAGGATATGTTGAATTAGAAGATATTGCAACACAATTGGATAAACCAAGGCTAGAGGTTCCTTATAGGAGGATCAAGAGATCGGGGCTAGTAGAAGCAATTGTTTTTCCTCAATCCATCCACACCCCCGAATTTATTATGACCATCGTACACTTCTACAATGCAGACACTAGGAAGTGCATTGATGCCCAAGGAAAGACAATAATATATTTATCTGTTGATATGTTAGGATATGTGTTTGGTATTCCTTCAAGAGAGGAAGAGATGTTGTTAACAACTAAGGAAGAAGTTGTCGAAGTATGGGATGGGGATACTTCTTCAAGCAAAAGGCATATGAATGAAAATTGGCTCAAGGAGGAGAGAAAAACAGGATTGAAGGCCAACAACATTTTAAGGGCTGATTTCAAGGAGCCACAACGTGACCTAATTATTATGCTAAGCAAGGCCTTCGGCAAGACAGATTGCTGATAATTCCACCCATAGATGTTTCACTACATGACTACTGTTCTAATTGGGTGCAGATCTTATCAGACAATATACATAGGCAATTGGTAGATGTGCAAAAAATGAATAAATTCATCTTCACTTCATACGTTGTCTGGGTAGCGACTCGAGCAAGAAAATTTCTAGGGTTGCAGATAGAGGGCCAACTTGGAGATAAAGAAGGTGTGGGAGTATTACACCCAACTCGCTCTAGGCAACGCAAAGGCACATCATAAAAGAATAAATGATGTCTTCCTTTTCCCTGTCATTAACAAACTCACAGGTGATACAGGTTATAGAATAAGCCTAGAAGCAATGGCCATAATCAGGGAATGGGCATGTTGGTTCATTCAGAATGAACATTCCACGTATATTAGAGTCAGTGGATTCACAAGGATCCTTGTTTTGTTGCCAAGATACTGCAATGACTGCATTATATTATTAGAGTATGTCAGGAAGATGCTTGGGTTGCAATCACTTTTGTCTTCAAGACATAAGACAGGTGTTGGATTTTTCAGTTTCTATTGGTTACTTTTCCTGTTCCAAGATTCAGGTAGCTAAGACAACGGAGCAAGAGTTGTAAGATCTAAGTTTTAAAGAATTCAGTTATGCTAGAGAGTATTATGACCCATACGGAAAACTAAAGAAATAATGCCAAAGTCATATGAGGGACACAAGTCAAGATTGGAGGATTTTTGGGCCAACCTCCAAGACAGTTTTGAAGTCAGAGTGAAAAAGTATTCCAGGCTCTCAGTTCCACAGATAAGAAATTTTGAAATAGAGACCAATCTCCCTAAAGAGTTAAGGGGTGATGGTGATTTATTAGACCCTATATATAAGGAACATGAAATTGATAAGAAGCCCCTCTCTCCAATCAGATGGTTGGGGCATGAAGAGGTGTATATAGACAGAGTAAATCAAACTATTATAGATAGAACTAGGCAGTGGTTAAAAGTTTGAGGGTTAGGGCGAGTTCTTTGAAGGAGAAGCAAAAGGAATCAACCTCAGGTGGTCCTTATACAAGGGCTCATAAGGAGTATGCCAGCAGGACAAGGTCAAGCTCTACAAAGAATACCTCCACAGACCCAAAAGAGGTGACGCAACCCAAAGAAAGTATCGAGGAACTCCTCAAGCAATTCAAGGAGAGAATGAGGAAGGACAAAATTTTGAAGAAGGTTGTTGATTTTAGAATTAGAGAAGGGTTAGGAGTTGTGCCATTGGCAGAGGTATTCCCCGTTAGGACAGCAATTGGGCAAAGGTCAGGAGAAGGCACTCAAGAGGAATATGAACAAAGGAAAACTGGTAAAAGTACCCTAATGGTATGATGAAAGAATAAGTATCCGGTAGAATACTAAGAGGGGGGAGGTGAATCGGTATATTGAAAAACTGATACAAAGTTCCCAAACTCAAACTCAGTCACACAAAGTAAACATATCTTAGTCAAGATCAATATTCATAAGAATACTTGACATTTAACTATTATGACAACTTGGCAGTAAACAACTTTAGTCTTGTAAAAATTAGCAATGCTTAATCATAACTCAACATATTCATCTCTCAATGCTTCTAGTTATCATGCCTTATCAGAAGTTAACCAAATCAACAAATAAGATCATAACCACAAAAACATTCACCACTTGACACAAATTTTTATACGTGGAAAACCCAAATAGGTAAAAACCATGGTGAGATGAGACTCACAAGGATAGCTATCTGAACTCTTCTGAAGTTCGCCCTATTAGGAGCCAATCCTGTTAAAGCTTTACAATAAGTCTTGTTAAGAACTAATTTCGGTTAGGAATCACCTGGTTAAGGGATTTACAAAATATGTCTTGACAAAAAGAACAATACCCTATTAGGAGTAACCTCATTGGAGGATTTAAGAATCCAAGCTAATGGACCACCTTGTTAGAGGATTTAATGAGTAACCAAGCTTATTAGAGCTTACCTGGTTAAGGGATTTCACTTCTGTTGTAATTGTTAGAAAACAACATGTTTTCTTGATCTGAGTAGCACTACATTTGCTTGATCAAATCTTTTTAAGCTTCAATATGCCTTCACTCAAAGTGCAGATCCATTCACTAGTTAGGCAACTACACACTCAACAGGTTTCTATCAATCTTGCCAACAACCTTTACAAACAACTTCATTGACCTTAAATACACATCAATTAGGTCGGTAACACAACAAAAACCTAATTCTCATCATCGAGATTCCAAACAAGTTGGTACAATCTTGACCGTTAGAAATCATGACAATCTCTTCACATTCTTCAATAAAATTACAACCGCTACATGATCACCGCTTAATCGGACTTTGTAACTCATCACACATTGTGCATTAGATGCAATCCACTTTTCTCCTTCCCTAGACAAAAACAAATGCACCAAAAAAAATTGAACTTATCCTCATACAATGATCACACGTGTCTCCATCATTACCGCTCATCAAATAATAAACCAACAAACTTGATCATTTAGGGTTTAACAACTAATAGGATTTACCGGTTACATTGCATAGAAAGGTTTAACCCTTTACACCAGTTTACTGGTTCAACTTACAAACTTTACATACCGGTTTACAACATCTTCCACAAAGCTCTTCTTAACGATTACTAGCCAATATCAAAAACAACAATTTGAGCAATAACATGAATACCATTACTAGTTCAATTGACATCAATGACAACATATCATTAATGAAATCTCTATGCAAAATGCCAACATACCCAACCTCCTCCTAATATGACAAGTACTCAGCCCTCGCCAACTACAACCACACAAGCTCCAATTTTGACGTCAATCACTACAACCCCTCTGCCAACATCATCTGGTGTCTTTGCAGCAATATTACTTCAAGTAACTACAGTATTGTTTCCTGCTGCAGAAAATGTAAGCATTCATAACATTGAATCAAATTTTGACCAAGAGCATGAGCAACTTATGGAACAACTGGTACAAAGAAAGACCGAAGGGAAGAAAGAAAAGAAGTTTAACAAGCTCAAGGAACAAGTACCAGTTGACCCCATGAACATTGATGAACAGGGTCTACTAGCTTAGCACCCACTTGGGGGAGAGAAGGAATGAAATGAGCCTGAGGATTCATAGGATGAAAGATTGGTCTTAACTCCAAAAGACCAAGAAGATCTACTAAAAGAGATAGATGCCAAGCAAGGTATGGAGGAAACAGATAAAGGTGGCAGGGAGTTTGAAGAAGAGATGAGTGATAGGTTAGGAGAGTTGCATAAGAAACTGTAAAGCAGAAAAATCGAACCCTAGTCGTTCTCCCCTCCCCAACTCCGAGGAGAGAGAAGGGAGGGTCACTAGGGTTGATGGTTTTCACTTGGGAGAGACTTTACATTCAAAAGAGGGGTTGAAACCACAAGATCCAATCCCACGCAATGCAAGATTGGATTCTAAATGAGTTTCAAGGGTTAAGACATCAAGGATACCCTCTTTTGTAAAGAAATGTAGATAGAAAGATTGAACTAGGAATGCATGTAAAGTAGGAAAGATTCACTTATAAACAGAGATAGGAATATGATATGAAGTTGCGGACCTGGAATTAGCAGTAAAATGTCGAGACGGTGTTGTTCTGCAAATTTGAGCGAAAGTTGACGGGACGATGGCGCCCGGTGTGCACATGGTCCTCCGAAAAATCCGCGAAACGAAGGGGGATCTGTTCGTCTCTGCACAAGGATTCCAGATCTTCAATTACAGCCGCGTACCTGCAACCTACACACAGAAAAGAGAGGATGATTGGGGGGTTAGGGATGAGGGGTTTGCCTTTAGGTCAAACCCCGGTTTTGGAATTAACCAAGAAATGAGAATGCTGTAAATGTAAATGTTTGTAATGTAAACAAGTACTAATACCTTATTGTAAGAATGTTTGTATTCTTACATGCGAAGGTGTAATGTATGTAGCATGTAATGTGTTGTATGTGATCTCCTCTTCAATAGTTGAATCCTTGTCTTGAATGCAACACTTAGCCTTGAATGGAGACTTAGAATGATCAATTGCTTGAAGGAATGCTTGAATGCTTGAATGCTTTGAATGTTTGAATATTGCTTTCGCCTCTTGTACACATATGTCCCCCTCAAAATGGGAGAGGAAATGTAGTTTATATACTTGTCAATTAGGGCTGATAGACTGATTTTACCGACCTTAGGCCGACCTAGGAAGATTATTTTCCAATTGGCAAACATAAAGACCCGAAGCCCCATAAGAGACCGAGCCCAAAATAGGGCCAGGGACTAGGGCGCTGGGCGCCATGGTCCTGGGGGACCAGGGCGCTGGGCACCCTAGTCCTGAAGGACCAGGGCGCTGGGCGCCATGGTCCCACCTCCAAGGGCAGCAGGGTGCAAGGAGGATCAGGCCAGGGTGCTGAGAAATGCAGTTTTTGGTGTCATGAACAAGTTTCGGGGTCTCCATTCAGGTTCCGTGTTGCATCGCCATCGTGAACACCCAAATGCAGTCGAAATTGCAAGTGTCACAATTTTAGGACGCTATAGAAACATCAATTGAATGTTGATGTTACTCTTTGAACTTCCCGAACCCCATCGGCTACATCAACCCCAGATATTCAAACCCAGGAGCAAGCTAGAGAGGAGAAAGATGAAGTAGAGGAGTAGTCAAACATACACGTGGTGACTGTTGATATCATGCCACATGAAGGTGAAAAGGATAAGGATGTGCCACAATGGTTAAAATTCACCTTTGAGAAGAAGAAGAAAGTGGTGCTACCAAAGGTTACATTACAACAGGCCATCGCTGAAGAACCATGGAAAACAAAGAGAGCAAAGACAGTGCATCATTTATCAAGGACATGTTCTGGTGAAGTGATTGCTGATGTAGTAATTCCAACACAAGTTGAAGGTCAAGACTCCCTAAAATACCAAGTTTCATAGGTTAAATTGGGTATACAAACCAAGTGGGGAGAGCTAGATACATTAGAACTTACTACTAGTGTCATCAGGGGCCGAATAGAAAAGGAGAACATCTCCCATTCAGAGGTCAAGGCACAACTGGAACAATATAAGTAGTTATCGGTATAGATGGGTAAGCCCTTAGATACATGTATAGATGATAACCTACCTTCAACCTCATCACTCCCAAAAGGAGATATAAAGGCACTGGTTGAGGTAAGACAGGTGGTAGCTACAACAAAGGCATGGGCACGAATAAATGCCTCTAAAATTAGATTACTCTTGCAAAACACCATGAGGGAATATTTAAAGGCCATGTAGGTTAGAGGAGCGTCAGCTTATTGTTCTCAGCAGTGGGAGCGGAAGCTCAACATTTTTGGCAAACAATTTCAAATATTGAATAAAGTTTTGAATCTTGGGGAAGAGGTTATAGTAAGAGAAGACCTCTTAGGCGGAGATAGTTGTAAAAATTTAAATCCTACATATACATTTTGGAGTTGAAGATTAAAATGCTTCAACAATATGGGAAGGATATAACAAGTATTTGGTCTCCCCTTCTTAGTGTGGTAGAGAAGTACGAGAAGTTTGTAATGCAGTTGTTAGGAGTTTTTAGGCTTAATATAACCAGTGTTGGACATATGGAGGAGGACTAGCTACTCTGCTAGTGGGATGCATATGAGGCACAACATTTTGCAACTCCTGCTCAGTTTGATGTTGTGTTGATGGACAGGTATACATATTTGATAGCTCAGTGTCAACAGGCCGCGGAAATAATAGAAGAGTTGGAAAGCGGAGGATATTTTGAGGAGGTACAAGTTCAAGACTAAACATGTTGTTGACCCTCCTATTGAGGTGATTGCATGTATCATCAACAATTACAAGACCTATAAAAAGAAGTGAAAGATAAACATATAGTTGCTAATGATAGCATGACTTTTTGAAGGAGTTTTTGCATGACACCACACTAGGACTTCAAGTGCACCTCCAACTTACGCTTTAGTTTTGAGTAAAATTTTGCATGACTATGAAATCTTGGCTCATGCAGCACCATCTTCATAGTGCTCTCTCAGTCCCAGTTTTGTAATAGTTAATTGGAGTCTAAGGCAGAGACTTGCATGTCAACTGTGACTCCTTTCTTTTTAGTTCTTAATTTAGATAGGTTTATTTCCTAGAAAGTAGGACAAGAAACTCTATGAATTGAGGAGTTTGATTCATTTGTAAGGGTCCACAAATTGATGATTTGAGGCCCACTTAGAGATTTTAGATTATTTTTGCAGATTGTTATGAACTAGATTATTTTTGCGATACATTATTTGAAGTTAATACAAGAAGCAGCTTATAGATTGCACGATCTATGCATATGTGCTATTAATTTGTTCTTTGCAGTTTGGTAATGTCTATATTGTTTGAAGTCAACAACTGGTTTTGGTCTTATGTTTATATCTTTATGAATCATACTGCGCACGTAAGTGGTGTATGAGAATTACTGGGATACACGATATTGTGATGATATTCTTTCCATGAATTTGTGAGGTTGTTGACTTTGCAGGTTTATTGGAGGTTCGTTATTGAATGCTGATTTGGATGATATTGATGATTTTTGGATTGCAGGGTACTTACTAAATAGCTCATTAATTTTTTATTGAATTAGTTTCATTGTAATTTTCTTGCTTCCCTATCTTTGCATTTTATTTCGAAAGAGAATCTTAAACCATAAAATACAAAAAAAATGTGAAGTTATTGAAAGTTATTGGGATTTGTTTAACTAGCAGGCCCCTTAACAAGTACAACCACATCAACCATTGAGCTACCCATCACCGTCGAGACCCGACTATAGAGACCTTGGAGTAGTTAGTTTTTCAGAACTTATTGCTTTTCAGGAGAGGTGGTGAGTGTTTACACAAATTACCCGACTGTTGGTGAGTGTGTCAAAACACACGTCAACAGGACTCAAACCTAAATGGAAAAAGGGAACAAAAATATATCCTCAAGAAAAAATATATAGTCAAGTATACACAAATGTGACAGAAACAAAAGAGATGTCATTTGACAAAAACCAAATTGTCACTAAGGAACCAAAATTGAGACACCCATTGGGCTAAAAATAGCAGAAAGCCACAAAGAGTAAACTAGGAGCCACTGGTACCATATGAATTTCTACCTCAATGATTGATTCTTCAAATAGAATAAATTTCTAAATCTGAAAGATTTTATCTTGTTTATATTATATTTATGATCTATAATCCTTGCATATGAAAAATATATTTTGTATACTCAAACAACATCAAACATGCCAGCAACTTTATATGTAATAATAAAAGTCAAGCTTGTGGGACAATAGTTGGTATTTTTTCATGCAATAAGTCATATTTTTATAAATTACATTTTAAAACAAGTTTTATGGGAGGCTAAGGTTGTATTTTCAATTTGAAATGGTCTAAAGAAACTATATACTATTCCTTTTCTTGTGTAACTATTTCTAATAGAGAATTTGCCTTCATGTTATTTTTTCATGCTTTGCTAGCTTATACAAACTTTAATTGTGACACCTAAAGAAGGTTATGCTTAAAGGGGCATAGGTAAAATTATAGTAAGAGGGACTTATATTTTATTCATAGAAAATATGTTAATGTTTGTATTCATCAATAATTACATACCTCTGTATTTAATTGTGGCTGAATGGAACCATTGAATTAAATTTAAATATATTAAAATCATATTAAAGAAATCCACTTTTAGTGATTTTATTTTGATTATAGAGCTTTGATACATTTCTACATCTCTTGTAATCCATTGTTTCATGCAATTATTATAGAATTAGGCTCTTTTTCATTCAAGAAATATAGTAGTTTTGTTCAATTTTTGGTTTAAGTAAATAGACATCTCATACTTGTTTAGTTTGAGATTTCAAATTCAAAAGGTTATGTTCATTTGTGTTGTGTTGTTATATTAACAAATGGATTGAATTTTTCTAGTTGGTACTTATCAATTTATCTCATTTTTAGGTCTGTAACGTTTTAAATGAGTTTTTAAATCTTAATATTTTAAAAAAAATTGATTTGTGTTATTTTGAATATTATTTAAATGGTTATCATTTTACCATATTCCACATTTTCTTGGTTGAACTACCACTTCAAATTAACACTGATGCCCTCCTAAATGGCACAAGGTTAGCAAATGATAAACAACACAAAAAAGACACAAAACCGTCAGTGTTAGTCAATCAAAAACTAATCTAAAAAGGCATACCAAGAGAGACACTAAAAACATGCTAATATATCTAACTAAAGAAGCAAAGATAATGAGACATCTCCAAATGCCTCTTAGCATGGTCTTGGTTCCTTTCTCCCTTGTTCCTCTCCTCTCCAAGTTCCAAAATAGTGTAGCTCTCAGCAGCTTTTTCCACTATGGATGCTTATGGAGGATTGAGATTGTAGTATTGAGCTCTAAATGTGAAATGAAAAGCTAATACTATGCTATTGATGCTAAAATGATTTATTTTTAACCAAAATAACAATACATGAGTTAATTATGCTAGAATGCTCTCTTAAAATGCCTATAGCTTAAATGCATACAAGTTTTCAGGATCTGGATTATGAAGAAATGGGCTCTATTTATAGGAAAGATGGAGCAATGGATGGTTGAGATTGAGTAATCTCAGCAAGGGTCAGGATTGAATGATTTCAAATCCATGTGAGGGTTTTCAACCCAATCCCAGGATGACAAGTGTCAATGTGAGATAGGTTGAGAGGAGAGGGAATAAGCATTAAATGCTTGACATGATTTTGGGAGTTAAAGTCAAGGTTGGTTGAATGAATAAACTCTTTATTCAAAGAATAAAGCTTTTATCCAATGGATAAACTCTTGTGCAAATGTGAAATGGATGAATATGGTCAAAACAATAAATGTTTGGGGGGACAAGTTTGAAATAACCATAAATGGTTATGTAAGAGCCATAAATGGTCATGTAAGAGCCATTAGTGGTTTTTGAAGACTTTGGGGGTTAATTTGTTGAACACACAAAGCATTAAATGTTTTTCAAAGACTTTGGAGTCTTTGAGAAGTGACTCCATTTTGCTTAGGAATGTGACAATAATTAGGGGATGGATTAGGCTAATTAGGAAGGGGTTAGAAGAATCTAGAAGGGGATTAGATTTTGCAAGTGGATTTGGTGGGTGAGGGAAAATAGGATTTTATTAAAATAAAAATTCATTTATTTCAATAAATGTGTGCAAGTTGCATTTGTAGAAAAATGCAAGTGGGGTGGGGATAATGAATTAAATAAATATTTTTATTTAATTTATTCAAAAGAGGAAAAGGGGATTTTATTAAATAAATAGATTTTATTTATTTAATTGATTGAAATTTGGTTTAATGAATTAATTAAAATAAATTGAATAATTTATTTAATTAATAGGAGAATGTTTGAAGATGAATTAATTAAATATTAATTTAAATAACTGGTGGCTAGTGGATTTTTAATCAAATAAATACGAAATATTCATTTAATTAAAATGGACAGATTTATGTGACTACAAACACATATCAAAGATGCACATCATAGAAATTGAATCCAATTATATCTTGATTTCAAGGCTAGTTGCTATGATCTCATATCACTTTTAGAATTAGGAATGTATTCAACATGGAAATAATCATTTTATGACTAGGCCCCTAATACAATACCATACTCAAAAAGGTTAAGGTAGCATAAGTTTAGATATATAACAATATATCACTTAGAGAAGTGGGATCTAGTGATGATATCCGCTTTTAGATCAAAGGTGTCATTGTCAAAATTTGTTATGCTCATCTCGATAACTTCAAAGAGTTCATCGAATTTACTTTCCATGCTACCTTAATAAATAAAAAATTGTACTACATAAGATTTAGATACATGGTTTTCCAAATTCTTCTTTCAACGAGTCATTGGTGATTAGTTCTTTGCAGTGCATTAGGCATGCAAGATTAAGTTGCACATGCTTTGAATGGTGAAGTAGAAAAGATAAGCTTATTTTTATTTTTATTTTTTTAAATTATAAAAGCTACATATTACTTGTGTATGACTAGGAGATGGTAACAATTCAATCTTATTGAACTTGATATATATAGCATATACTAGTGAGGTACCATTATTCATTTTCAAGTAGGTGATATTTTTGTAGTCTATTGGATTATGTGATGTTCTATTAGGATTGAATTGTATAGCTTTTGATTCAATTCCCTCTATAAATGACACAAATTCATGTTCCTTTTGTAGTAAATTCATGTTTATTTTGCAGCCATGTAGTCTTATATGGACTAGGATGTTTACTCATCTTCGAACCTAGCTTCTCCACAATTTCATTAGAAACTAGGTTATTAATATTGTCATTGTCTATAATTACATTACAAAAATTTCCTATAGAATTGCATATAGTCTGAAAACTACATATTAGTTGCATATGTGTAGGGGATAGTAGCAACTCAATCTTATTGAATTTGATAGATATAGCATATACTAGTAAGGTATCATTATTCATTTTCAAGTAGGTGATATTTTATTAGTTTGTTGGAATGTGTGATGTTTTATTAGGATTAAATTGTGTATCTTTCAAGTCAATTCCCACCATAATAGGTTGGTCAACCATACTTTTGACATTTCCTTCTTAGCTTCCATCTAGATGTACATTTCTCACACTTACCATTTTTTGCACATTTTTTTTGCAACCTTTGACATGATATTAAGCTATAATAAAACCCTTGTTAAACTAAGATGCTACCTTACATCATCTAATTGATTGGTTTGTTATCTTATACTCACCAAATTCATTCAATATATTTTTAAAACTTTCTTTCAAATATTATTCTACTTATATGAATAAAATAGTTATAAAAAAACATAAATATTTATACATCAATTTTCCTATTTCAAAGATTAACAAAACTCTATATAAATCATAAAAAAAAATATTCATGAGATTTGTTATTATCACCAAATCCAATAATCTATTCCATAAACTACATATTAAATATTCACATATTAATACACATACTCTTTAACATATCATTAATATTTTAAAAAAATTAACAATAAATATCTAATTAATGCTCATCATAAATTAAATCATTAAATTTAGCACAATATAGGGTGGTATAATGAAAGGCTTTTGGAAAAACATATGAAAACTTTATTAAATTAGAATAAAATAGCCATTTACAAAGCCTTCATAATTAAAACGGTGTCTTGCACTAAAAAAAACTCATCAATTATACACATTTATAGTAATAATTTATAAATAAATAAAAATATACCCAAGTGAATTAGAGCTATTCGGTCAACAATTGACAAACAACTAACATACCATTTTTATTTACAAAAATAAAATAATGTTATTTAATCCTCTTCAAAGTTTTGTACTTGAGTTTAGAAAGCATATCCATAGAAATCAAGGTTTCTTGTACAATCACATCATTCTTGCTTAGAATGAAGGGAAACTTTGCTTTTTTCTTCTTTAAAAAGAAAGAATGGTTGCTTTGAAAAACTGGAAGTCCAAATATTTAAATCAAATGGGATAAGGTAAAGCTACCTATAATTAGGTGGGACACATTTGCAACAAAATCAACATGGAAGCTAAAAGCAACCCAAATGATAAATATTTTAAATCATATTAAAGGTGAAAGCCGGTCCTATGTAAAGTACACCATGGGGGAAATGTGAGAGTTTGAAGGCCCCATCTATATTATTGTAAATGAAAATAATATTTCTTTATGGTTAGTCTAGCTCGATCCAATAAAAACTATTATTTGGATGAGTACAATGTGTCTATATTTATTAAGTATTGATTTGTCATAGTTATCAAATGTGGCAAATAAAAATATAAGTATACAAATGTGGTAAATGTATACAAATTAAGAAGATTTAAATTCAAAGTTTTAAGATGAAGAATAATAAAAGATAAATTGATAAAAATGTTAGAATTAGAATTTTTGGTTTGTTATGTGTAAGAACAAATTTGGCAACTTGATATTAATCTACGGATCTGTCTTAAACTTGTAAAGTTGTATTATGTATTCTACATGCTTTTGTTCTTCAACTTGCTCGATGTGCTTTTTAGTATCTTTGAATTGGTAATATTTAGAAATTCTTTTGTAAAGACATAAATTGTTATTTTGTGGAGGGCAAAAACCTTTTACAAATAATCAAAAACTATAATGTTCAATCATCTATGTGCTATAAATGGTTTTGCATACCGAAATGTACAAAGAAAATGATTTCCTTGATTCTATAATGATTAAGAAGTGCTTTTAAAATAGATACAATGAATATCTTTAAATGCAAACATATTGCAACATATATAAAATTTTGTCTAGTTGGCCAAATGTGATAATTAATCATTTGAAGTTTTAATTTAAAAATTATATTTAGGTGGGACAAGTGATTATTAGTTAATTTCAATACATGATTGAAGTTGAATCATAGTGAATATTGTGTGTGGAAGTATGTGCATGTACGGGGGTGATAAATAAGTGAATAGGTAGTGTAAATATAAAGCTCTAACTCACTTGTTGGACCCATGTTGATTTTAAAAATTATAGAAAATAATATGTCCTAATCTTTGAACACAAGAAAAATTAGAGCAAATTCATTGAAGATGACATTCTTGACATATATATGTGTCCAATATGTGGTAGCCTTTTCACTCCAAGCCACATGGAAGGCATTTATTAGACAAATTATTGTTCCAAATCACTTTTTTAATGATCAATTGAAATCACCATGATATGAAATTTTCCAAGAATGTAGTCCCTAAAGTAAGCTTTCTAAAAAAATAAAATTTTAATATATTATTTTTAATTTATGATCAAAATACCTTATTACAAAAATTATTTTTCTCAACCCATGAAAAATAAAACAATGATTTAAAAAAGAGTGTCCTTTGTAGTGATGTTCTTCTTTCAACAAAAAGTAAAAAAGAAAAAGTTAAAAGCTCTTGTTTAAAAAATTGAGTAAATAAAATATGCAATATAAACTATCAAAACAGATTTATACCCCAAATATTAGTGTTAGTACTCCATGTTTCAAAAATTGTGATTTTTAGTTCATAACTCAAGTTATGTAAGAAAATACTCATTAAAAACACAAAAAAGGGTGATAAACACTCTATTAACAAATATTTAGAATATGAGATAAATTATTATTTATTATTTAAAAAAAATAAAAATGGGATCTACATAGAAAATATCACAAATTATTAATTACATCATCTTCTAATTCTTTATGATTTGCATGCTATAATAAAATAAACATAAAAGAATTAAATTTATTGATTTCTATGTCCCATATAGGTCAAGAATATTACACACTTTAATGCTTTCACCTATAAGTACCTAGGAAAAAAGTACAAAGATGTGTACTCATACATATGAGAGATGAGGGCTAAGTGTATAATAATATCTATAATGATAAATGGATAACAGAGTATGGGATCACCACTACCACATGGGATGGATTTATGATGAAAGTACAGACATCGGGAATGATTACTCTCTAATTATTACCCGAACGGAGCCAACTGGCAACAGTAAAGGCGGCGTTGGGGATCTATCAACTCACATTGGCCTGAGTGAAGGCTCGCACGTTCTAAGTAGATCTTCGGCCTTCGATATCTATGGGATCTTAAGGGATAATAATCACTCTGATTATTATGACCGTTTATTTCAAGTCCGGCACATTTATCTTAACCATTCCGTCTTGAGTTTGCTTCAGCTCTACGTTCTGGCTTTTTGTCATTCTCAAGTTGTGAAACTGGAGGATTCAAAAATGGGGGGACAGGCTCAGACTGGAACCCAATAAAGTGGACGAGTTCAAAGCTAAACTGGCAGCCTGGTTTGTGTGCACTAAAGGCAGTATTGACAAATTCATGGATAGTATGAAGGGCAATGACGAGAGACTCTCCAAACAATTCGTGACTTCCTGGGAGGACAGAAGGGTGACCATGGGGGGAATCTCTTTCGAAATCAACAAAGAGGTTATTGCTCAAGCGACGGCCTTTCAATGGAGGGCAGAAAATGGAAAAAGCAGAGCCGCATTGTGGATTCTACTAGCCTTAACCAGTTTTTTCGCCAAGGCGAGAACCCTATCAAGAGGGTTGGAGGATTCAACAGGGAGGAGCTTCCTTGCCCGTGGGACAAGGTCTACTATATCATGATAAAGTATTTTACGCTGGAGGGTAGGTATGGCATTTTCTACTACTACCATCTCCCGTTCCTGAACCATTTGAGGAACAAAGATCTCATTTCCATTCCGTTCTTTTTACTACATTCAATGGATGCTAATATTTAAGATATAGTCGAAGATAAGAAGAAAGGGAAAGACTTTCCCATCCTGCATCAGGGCCTTATTCTCTTCCTGTATAACTTTCACCTCGCCCTCTGCCCGCCCCGTTCCATTTTTGTGCAGAATGTCAGCCCGTCGACCCAACCTCCGGCCATTAATGATTCAAGCCCTCGATGCCCAAAATTTGGCTCCTCTAGCAAGAAAACCAAGAATCACTCCCCGGAGGAGGTCAAAACCCCTAAAAGAGTCAAAATCCAAGAGATTGACTCTAATTTGGACATTAATGAAGAAGCCAACACCCCCCACCGCTCTAGCAGACTGGCCTCTAAACCCTCAGATAAATCCCTGAGAGACCCCTCCTCCTCGCACGACACGAGCAACTCCATTTCGACTGTTAAAATGCCCCTGACCCAGCACAAACAGACCCCTCATTCTGTGAGCTCCACCCGGATTTCTGAAAGCCCTGTCTCCTCTAAGAGTCTAGAGCCTGCCAATTTCCCATCCCCGACCTTCAGGATTGAAAAAATGTTGGTCGTTGAAGAGGCCAGTAGCGTGAAGGAAGAGGATCCCAACCTGGCAAAGCTTGAGAAAAAGATAGAGGCCCTCTCTGACAATGTGCAGGTGATCACCAGCAGACTGGAGGCAACGGAGTCCAAGATGCACGATGTGTCCAAGTTCACGCTGAATGTCATGAGATGCTCGGCTACTACAATGTGCCTTTTGCAGGATAGCACGACCAAAGGGAAAGGCAAGGAGGACGACGACTACAAAGGCCTGTTCAAGTTCCTCACTAAGGAATAGGATAGAAAGCTGCTCCCTAAGAAGAGCCAAGGGGAAAAAAAATAACTTTCTACATGTGGAGGAGTTTTTTGTCTATGTTGTGTAGTTGTTGGCTGGATAAGCCCAGTTTAGGCTTATGTTTATATTTTGTTGTTTATAGCCCTGCGTGGCATATGAATTATACTCTGACTGGTAGTTTTTTATCGCTGATAAACTCTCATAGTATGGTTTTTGTTTTTGATAGACGTAAAAGGCTGCTACTTTGTTGATTTTATGCGAACAATGGTCCTGCCACTGTTCTCTTAATTGTACCTATGGGTCAGCCCCCTCATTTTTGGCTGCTTTTATTATCAAAAACATAGTATGGGACCTTATTTTACACAAAATTTTGTCATTTATCAATATGCTTATGTACCCTGATATGTTTCTCAAAATGAGAACAAAACTAAATGGAGAATGGTGCGAGTATGTTAACATTACAACTAGATTATTCAAAATTCGGTACCCATAAGGAGGGATAAGATCACTTTACTCAAAGTAATGAGTGGTGTGAAATTACACATTATTGCCTTAACTAAATTCTCATGGATTGCTAAATTATGTTGCATGGGATTTTAAAAGGATAAAAAGGATGTGGTCTAGTATGCATACCTATTCGTTTTTCCTTTATGTTTTGGGATCATTTTTGTTAGAGTTCCTTTTATGTGATAACAAGTTTACATGTGGTGTATTTTGTGTAAATTTTGTTCATAAAATAATCCTATCTTGATTATATCCTCACTAATCTCCAAGAAATGATAATAGTATTTAAATCCTCACTCACTACTTGGATTAGATGTGTGACTATAGAGTTGAGCCGAGTTATTTCTATAGTCATAGATTTGAAAATCAATATGTGAACAAGGGAGAAGGACACAAGAAAACAAGTGTAGTGTCCCTCCTTGACTTATCTTTTGATTTATGCATCGATAGACTTAATTAGACTCTTATATGATGTTTTGATTTATATTTATGTCTCTATATGTATTTCAGATGCTCATGGATGATGCTAGACATTTATATGGACAGTTGAAACAAGATGATTTATGTGGATGATTGATATATCATAGACTATTATGATGATGGGCATACATCAATGATCTGTATTATCTTTATTATTATCATTGGATGGTTCATATTGTTATGAGTTTATGATGGCATCTTGATCATGCTAACCCTATTCCATGATCATGATGATTGAGTTGATGCTATGATGATTTTGCTTGTCTTCCAATGTATTCATGTTAGAGACAATGTCATACCACTCATTAAGAGCATGATATGATGTTGTGATTCTCTATCACTTGCCTGATTATTTATGATATGTATATGTTATCATGGTTATTGGTGGTTGCAAGTTTGTAGGTACTAGACATCAACTCCACCTAGTCTCATAGGTTTGAGCATGTCTCTATCCCAATGGCAAGTTGTTGGAAATGGCATAAGTTTCCTTCCTTATACTCTAGGTCTTAGTTGATATCCTAGTCAGATTAGCGTCTCAATTGAGTTGTCTTGTGGCACCTTGCAGTATGTTGTTCGACCCTTGTGTCGGGTTGCCTTGTGGTGTTGTGAGTATTTGATTATGTGATTAATTAATAATTAATTAATATAGTTGTAGCGTCCTAAAATTGTGACACTTGCAATTTTGACTGCATTTGGGTCTTCACGATGGTGATGTAACACGGAACCTGAATGGAGACCCCGAAACTTGTTCATGACACCAAAAACTGCATTTCTCAGCACCCTGGCCTGATCCTCCTTGCACCCTGCTGCCCCTGGAGGTGGGACCATGGCGCCCAGTGCCCTGGTCCTTGGCCCTATTTTGGGCCCAATCTCTTATGGGGCTTCGGGTCTTTAAGTTTGCAAATTGGAAAATAATGTTTCTTGGTCGGCCTAAGGTCGGGAAAATCAGTCTTTTAACCCTAATTGGCAAGTATATAAACTACATTTCCTCTCCCATTTTGGGGGAGATGAAAAAAAGGCGGAAATGATATTCAAACATTCAAGCATTCAAGCATTCAAGCATTCCTTCAAGCAATTGAGCATTCTAAGTCTCCATTCAAGGCTAAGTGTTGCATTCAAGACAAGGATTCAACCATTGAAGAGGAGATCACTTACAACACATTACATACTACATACATTACACCTTCGCATGTTGTAGGTACGCGGCTGTAATTGAAGATCTGGAATCCTTGTGCAGAGACGAATAGATCCACCTTCATTTCGCGGATTTCTCAGAGGACCGTGTGCACGCCAGGCGCCATCGTCCCATCAACTTTCGCTCAAATTAGTAGAACAGCACCGTCTCGACATTTTACTGCTAATTCCAGGTCCGCAGCTTCATCCCATATCACTATCTCTGTTTACAAGCGAATCTTTCCTACTTTACATGCATTCCTAGTTCAATCTTTCTATCTACATTTCTTTACAAAAGAGGGTATCCTTGATGTCTTAACCCTTGAAACTCATATAGAATCCAATCTTGCATTGCGTGGGATTGGATCTTGTGGGTTTCAACCCCTCTTTTGAATGTAAAGTCTCTCCTAAGTGAAAACCATCAACCCTAGTGACTCTCCCTTCTCTCTCTTGGGAGATTGGGGAGGAGAGAATGACTAGGGTTCGATTTTTCCACTTTACAATAGTTTATTAATGTTAAAATTAATTTGGGGATCACCTGTAAGTGTAACGGTGAAATGGTTACATTGTTTGTGGTGCAACCAAGGTTCAAGTCCTCGCCTGGACCAAAGCGGTATGTGAATATATCGATTTGATCCCACCTTGGTAGGAGAAATTAATGGTGATTGATCTTGGAGGACTTACAGGTGATCTTGGCAGATGTGTGGACTGACTGACCATGCTCGGCCCCTGTTGGGCTGGTGTGCTTGCGGACCTTGTTCCTCGTAGGTGTGTGTTTCTCGTGGATCCAATTTCTCGTTGGGGTGTGCTTCTCATGGACTTTTGTCGTGCCCACACGGGTCTTTCAAGCTTGGCGGTTCTGTATCAGGCCCACGCGAGTCTTTCACCTCTACTAGTTTGTGGTCCATGTTGGGCTACCATGCTCGCAGTTCTGCACTGGTGGTCTTAGAGATATAAGGTTGAAGAAGGCATCATGGAGTAAGGGTGTAAAGAACATTGTAAAACTGAGGATGAGGCCCCTCAAAAATATGGTCTCACTGGTTCATATATCCAGTCAAAAGCAATTACCTATAAAAAAAATGTTAAAATTAATTTATTAAGGTTTGGTATTTATTTGTATTGTTTGACTATAGTCTTATGTGCCTTGATTATTATTTATTTTTTAATATTTATTTTGGGTTTTAATATTTAATTGGTTATCTATTTATTTAATTATTTAATTATTTTACATGGGTTGTGACCTTATATTTAATTGTGATATTTATTTTATATAGCCTTTGATTTATTTGATTATTGGGCTTTTATATTTTATTTGCCCATGAAGTTATTTTATTTAATTGGCTTTTGATTTATTATTTCCTTTGTTGTTATTTGGTTAATCAATATAATATATTTGTTACCTACCCTATTATTCTATTGGTTGATTTTGTGGGGGTAAGTAAATAATACTATTTTATATTATTTACCTCGAAACTATGCATGGTAGGTAAGTAATATAGTTTATTGGAATATTTTGATTGGTGGAGATTTTCCATAGTTTTGAATTGTAGTATCCAGTTCCTAGACTCGCGTTTTGATTTATGCTTTGATGGACCTATTTAGACATATGGATGATGTTTTGATGATTACTTATGACTCTATTTCTATTCAGATAATACTGATGATGCTAGACACTTTATATGGATATATGCTATTTGATGATTCAAATGATTGAGGATACATTCTAGATTACTTTATGGACAAATTTACATTGGATGGATTATATGGACTTGATTTTCCTATGTGGACTATATGATTTATGATGTTATGATGGTTCTAACCCTATTTCATGGTTATAGTTTCATGTGATGTATTGATGTTGTTATTGCGAGACTATCTTTGTGAAAGGGACGATTCCTTATCACTCATTGTGAGCATGATAAGGTGTTGTGATTCTCTTTTCACTTGCCTATTTATCATGATGGATATATGTTGTATATGTATCATATTGTGGTTGCAGGATTGCAGGTACCGGACATTGACTCCACCTGGTCTCATAGATTTGAGTGTGTCCTATCCCAATGGCAAGTTGTTGGAGATGGCATGAGTTTCTTTCACTCACTCTAGACTTAGTTGTTCACCTTGTCAGATTGCACCTCGATGCAAGTCGGTGGTTATAGTCTTGTGTCGATTTGCCCTTTTTGTTGGTTTGCTTGAGGTGATGTGAGTGTGGGTTATTATTTAATTAATAATTGGAGTAATGTAATTTACTAATGTTTAAATTAACTTATTCTATAGTATGACTATCGTTTATCTATTTGGTTAATTAATTATTTGATAATTATTTATTGTTGAGGTTTGTATTTATTTGATTGAGACTAATTTAATTAATCTATTTGATTTACTTGATTTATTGTTTAATGATTTATTTATTTATTTATTGTTTTATTATCTATTCATCAATTTATTAATTGTGGATATGCTTTTATATTTATTTATTAATTAGTTTCTATTTGTACAAGCCTTTTATTTATTTATTTGTTAGTGGGATTTGATTTATTATTATTATTTCATTCATATTTCTATTGTTACATTAGTATTGCTTGTATAAACAGAAATAATATAAAAATGTACCTACCCTTGCATTTGATTGGTTATTTTCGAATGGTAAGTAAATAATATTAATAAATAATATTTTCCTTGAAACTAAGTATGGTAGGTATATTATATTGTTTCTCCAAATTTTCTGATTGGTTGGAATTTTTATATAGTTATGAGTTTTAATTTTTATTTATTAAGCATTTTGTGAAGGCTATCGGGTTACCATCCGGAAGATTTCAATTTGCATTTTGGTTGTTGAATTCGATTGGGAGCTTGGATTATTGGATTTTCTCTTCTTCGAATCTACCATTATTGGATTGCGATTTCTAAGTTGGCTTCTTCATCTTTTGCATTTGGTTTCCGAAAAGAAATTGTTTGCTTTGTGTTTGATCAAAGATTGTCTTCTGGTTTTGTTTGAATGATTGCTTGGGGAGTTAGGAATTTCATTTTAAAGATCAAATTTGGGTATGGGAAAGATTCTGAAAAAGATTGCATTCAATTGATTTTTATGATTTGGGAAAAGTTGTTTGTCAGGAATGGTTTTCTGTGACTTTCCTTGCTTGATTCTTGTTTAGAATTATTTATGATTTAGTATATTCCTTATGATTAGATTTTATGTATATATCCCTTTTTTTATTTCTATCATCTTCCAAGTTTTGTGATTGTGTTTGTTGTTTTGGCAAAATTTGTGATTTATCGGGTGTTGTTTTGATCACCCGTGTAATGCAATTTCTAGGTATTTCCTCTTATGATAGTGTTAATTCATGTTAGAGGTTTGGAAAGTCTTTTTATTTCTCTTTGGTAACTTATTATTTCATTATTGCATCTCTCTTAGTTGTTGTGAGAGTTGGGTATCTTTCTATGCACTTCTGAGTGCAGGTTGACTATGATTCCTTTTTGTTTTCCCTTGAAATGATTATAATATTTATTTTGAATGTTTTCTTAGTGTTATTTTATTTCTCCTACACCTTATGGGAGTGTATTTTACCTATTTGCAAGTATGTGCTCAAAATTGGGTGTGTTTACCCCCTTATTTCCTTCATTTTTTCTCAAATGTGCATTCTGAGTCAATGCGCTATTTTGCAAGTCATATGCACTAAATATGAATAATATGCATAATTTTGTCAACCATATGCACTATTTTGGGTTTCAGATGCACAATTTTGCTTGTAGTTTATAAGATTTAGGGTTTCTGAGATCTGGGTTTTGTCAGTATGATTTTGGGGTTCTTCCAGAGGCTTTGTTGGTTTTGAGTTTCTTAGTGATTTATAGATTCATTTTGATGTTATTATGATTTTTTATGCTCTGGTAAGTGGGTTTGTGCCCTACCGTTGAGGTGGTTTCATAGGCATTGAATTGCTCCAGCAAGAGGGTGAATTACCTTGTTGTTGAGGATTGATATCATGGCTCCAGTGGGATGTGTTTTGCCTCACTGTTGAGGATTTTAATGGAATTGTATTTATCTTTGGATCATGTTTATGCTTGGCTCTTTGATTGATATGTGTTGGCGAAGGCTCTTGCCTTGTTTATGGTTTATGTATCCTATTATGATCAGTATGTTCTTAGTTATGTTAAGAGTATTTTTATGTCTCTTATTAGCCTCCATTATGCGTTTATGATATTACTTAATGTTTTTTACCCTAAGGTCTTGGCATATGGTAGAGGGAGTGGACTTCATGTGATGATCGAGGTCATGTAAGATAGGTTGTTTAGCACCTAGACCGCCAAGACACATTGAAAGTTTTCTTGATCTTAACAAGTTATAACACTACTATTAAATTGATTGGGTTGGGATTAACTTAATAAGATAATAATAATCAGATTGAGGCTATTGAGATGGCAAGCTAATCTCTCATGTTCTCATGTAGGTTGAGATGGCTCCACATGTCTATCGGGGATTTATTTTACCCTTCTATGTGAGAGTAGCTTGTATGTATATCAAGGGTATGGATTACTCTTCTATATGAGGATATCATGCATGAATACTATGGGTGTATATTTACCTTCTTTGTGAGGATAGCACGTAGAGACGTGTCTATCATGGCTGGCCATATTCCCTTCTATGTGAGGATAGCATGTGATGACACTCCACTCCTACATATGGTCATGGTGAGGTTATGTTTTGATTTATTGCTACGCCTCTGGGAGAGTTTATTAATTTGATTTAGCCATGTGATGTGACTTGGTTGTTGATATTTTATATACCTTTGTAATGTCATGTTGAGTCCCTTGGTTGTTAGGTGTCAGACTAGGTCTTGAGTGAGAGTTGGAACCTCATTTCATCTTCTAGCATGGGGGGTGGTTCCTATTTGGTTCTACATGGTCGGTTGGTTGATGCCTTCTTCCATTGGGATGTTCTTCATTGAATGATTATGTGAGTAGATATGAATTCTATTATTCTTCATTATGCAGATGATCTATGGATCTGATTTCTATGTATTTGAGATAATTGTGGCATTGTAAATATAAAAGAAGATTATGAACTCTTGTATTTGTAATATCATGTAACATGATGTAGTAAAGACTATGATCTTGGAATGTAATAAGATGATGTAATATCATATGGTTTATATTATGGAAATGTTCATTATGTTTGAGATTGGGATAGACTTGGATATGTAGACCTAAATGGAATCATGTGTTTAGGAAAGGTTAATACTTGATGTTATAATCTATGTGTGTGTGTGTGTGTGTGATTAGTTATCTTGATGTTATGCAATGTAATTTTAGGGAAGGATCTAGTCCTAATCATAGAGCTGCATATATAGACTCATAATGTACTAGAGGACTGACGTAAAAATGGTAATTAGGAACATTTGGTTTGGAGTTATAA